>NC_141713.1:9750860-10981012 GCF_971803275.1 Cyanistes caeruleus
GCTCAGAGAAGCGCCTTGGCCAAGGCTCTGCATAGACACCCGTGGGATGGTGTTTAGACTATCGCCTGGGGATAGAAGGGAGCTGCAAATGCCTTTGTGACACTGACAGCGATTAACTGTGCTCGAGTGGGGGGAACCCCAGGCTCCCAGGAGGACAAGGAGGTTCTCTCCCAAGCTGCAGCCTGGCCAGCCTTTCCCCAGGCTTTTCGGGTGCTGGCAGGGCAGTGCTGGATGCTGTTCTGGCCAGGGCTGCTTGTGGTCCCTTTCTGCCACAGCCACATGAATGCCATCCCCTGCAGGGAGCTGCCCTGGGAGGATGCTGTCCCCCCCATCCTCAGCACTTTAATGGGGATTTGGGCCAGGAGGGGGATCTAGAGGAAGATGAACAAACATAGTTTTGCTAAATATGTTTTTTAAAGCAGTTTGTGGCCCACTCTTACTGCAAGAGCAAAGGCTTGCTAAAGATGGCTTGCTTTACAAAGCATTTTCACAAGTAACTGAGCTGTTAATGTCGCTGTTACCTGAGCAGATTTAATTGTGTGGCTTCCTGCTCTCAGCTTAGCGTGACATGCTGAGAATGAAAATCACATACCTTTTTGCCAGGAAAAAAATGCCATGTTCTGGAGCAGTTTTGAGTGTTTCCTCCAGGGATACATTCACATATTGTTCTGAGCAGTTTTTGCTGCCAAGGTTTGCTGTGGCATTTATTAAAAAATGCTTTCAATACCATTCACCTTTTATCACCACCATGGGTTTAGTTGAAATGATGTGTCCCTCTTTCCTACCAATATCATGTTATTATTGCACGTAGTGTGCAGATGTGCTCCTGAATGCAAATACAGCTTCTGGAATTAAATCCATGCTTTTTGAGAGAGGGCATGCATAGACTTAAGTCCCATTTTCTCCAAAGGATACACACTCTTATCTTCCAACCACTTTGTAGAGGAAGACTGAAAAGAGAAGCATTTCCCAGCTATCTGTTAGTTCTAATGAATGCCTTCATACTCATCCTCTTTGTCCCTCTTTCTCCTGGTGTATCTTTTTATTTTAAGGGATAAAAGAAGGAAGACATTGAAGGATGGATCATGGGTGCTGCCCTGAAAACCTTCACCAATTCAAGCCCTTCTATTTAGACTACTCCACAGTCCCCACAGTCCCACAGGTGCTCAAGCCCCTGTAAATCTGGGTCACTTCAAAGTGTTCACACTCAGATTGGATTTGCTTGATTCAGTACCATTTTTCAGAAAAAAAAAAAGGACAGTATTCAGCTCATGGGCCAGCCCTGTGCACTGAGCTGGTGCTTTCACTATGGAGAAGCTTCATAAATCCCCAAAAGCAGCATGTTGGCAGAAATGCTGACAAATCCAAGGCTGCACTGACACCACCTGCTATGGCCATGGTGCTCCGTGCCCCAGCCCCGCTGCCATGACTCTTCTCTCGCTGTGATCAAAGCACTGGTGTTTGAAAGTGAAGTCTTTTAGTCAGACCAAGTAGTCTTTGAATACATTAGCTTTAAACCTCTGTAAAAATACTGGCAGCTGCTGTCTAGACTGCCCTCATCACAGATCACAAGCTGCAGTGATACTGATTTATAGAAATTGATCTCTTTACCTCATGACTGGGATTTCCAGCAGATTTGTGCATTAACTCTTTAAAACCAGACAACTGCATTTTCAGTTTAAAAAAAATCAATTTCTGCAGACAGACAATTAGGGCAGACTATTCCCACCAAGGGATTCACATACTAGCCCAGGCTGAGGTAGTTTGAGAAGGGTATTTAATGTCAAAAAGGAGTCTCAGCATTTTTGCAGGTTAGTATTAAACTGGTCAGATATCAGGGCTGGGTATCACGGATCCAGCAGCTGCACCAAATATATTGAGGTGAGAAGGCATCTGCTGAAGCCTGAGCTCAAATCCAGATTGGCCTCTCTCTTGGCACTTGCAGATGGTTTTTTTGAGTGCCCCACCAACCTGTGGCACTGGGGCTATTTCTTATAGCCTCCCCTCCATAGCCCAGTGGGGTCATGGTCACGGAGAGACAGAATTAAAAACCTTAGGGCAGCTTAGAAAGGGTTTTTTGAGTGTTACATTTGAGCATCTCTCAGAAAACAGGCTGTGGCTTCCCCTGCAGAGCAAACTGAGCCTCAAGGCAGCTGAACACCAAGCTCACCTGGCTCAGCTGGGCTTGGGCTGCAAACCTCTCCCTGTCACAGCAGTCAGCAACACCAGCAGTGCCCTGGGGTGTTTATCTGACCTGCTTATAAAGATTTCCAGTGACAGAAACTCCACCACCTTTCCAGGCAGCCTGTCCCTGAGCCTCTCTTCTCCCACTGTTTGTTAGAAAGGTTTTACTACCATTATCCTGAATCATTTCAGCTGTAATTTCAGCCCCTTATCTCTCCGTGAACACACAGAACAAATTATTTCTCTCCTCTTTGCAGCAGCCTCTTATGTATTTGAAAACTGCTCTCACCTTCTTCTCTTTAGAATAATGCCAGAGCTTCTGGTGTTTACCTTGGCCAGGTTTCTGACATCCAGAAGAATTGGTGATCCAACAGCTACTCTGCTGAGTAGGATCCATTAAATTTTGGTAGTGAACCAGGCAGTGAGGATTACTTGATAGAGGTGAAATTTTCTACACCAACCAGGAAATTGCAGCAGCACATTTTCCACAGAGCAGACCTGCTGGCTGTTCAGCAAAAGAAACAGGCTTCAGAAAACACGTAGGTTCAGCAGTTCCTGAATGGGTTTTCAAGGATATTTTTCAGCCTGGGATGTAGAGCTCTGTTGGACACATGAGATCAGACCCAGATGAGCTTGAGACATGGTCACAAAAGAAACTCTTAAGCAGGAGAAATCACTGTCCAGTGGCGCTGATCCTCAGATGGCCTCTCCTGAATAAAAGTGCTGCAGTTAAACACACAAAAGCTGTAAGATTTGCTGGAGAAATCACATCTCAATTGTCTATATATTTTATGCAATTTTCAACTTCCTAATGATGCAACAGTAAATTAGTAAAGGGCTCTGTGCTGTCTTACACAGGAGGTATCAGCCAGAGGGAGGCAGCTGAGCCTTATCCAGCTTTAAATAACTGCACTACTAAAAGGTATGGCCTGGGAGAGCTCTCAGCCCCAGCACCACCCCAGGAGCTGGGCACCCCTTTTGCCCAGGGTATCCTTGGGGAAAAAAATCTTTGCTTCCACAGGACCAGATTTTGTCTATGGGAAGTGCCTTTGGGGTGGATTCTGCCCTGCCCATCCCAGCTCAGGGGGCAGCAGGGTGCAGTGGGCACACTGCCATAGTGCCCAGCTCCACTCCATGATAGCTCCTGGGGAGAACTGAGTAACACCTGACCTGTGTCGATGCTCTTTTTGTCTGTTTGGTTTTATAACAGTGGATAAAAAGTGGTTTTTTTCTCACATCCAAACAGCAGTAGGTGCTTAAACAGTAAAAAATGAACCCCCAGCTGCTGCTTCTGCTTCTCGCATGAAAATTGCTGCATACATATTTACTGTGCTGATTAAACAGATCTGCTGCTCTACAGTGAAACAGGGAATTAAAGCACTGTATTTTCAATTTTGTTCCTAAATTACAATTCATAAATATTTGGGAAAATAAGGGCATTTACATATACCATTAGTGAGAGTGCAGTTGCTGTATGGCTGCCACTTGCTATCAAAACCCAGGGTGTACCATGGTATAAATAATACTCAGTTCACAGCAGAATCTTAAAATGACAACACTCTGAATCCACTTCTTGTGTCAAGATATATTTTTATTAAGGGTCAGTATAAACTTCAAAAAAATAACTTGAATAATTTTCACCACTATCTACCCAAAATAGCAAGAGTCTCTAAATTGAATGCAGCTGAATTTTGAAGCAGTCAGCTTCCAGGCACAATGTAAATACCTGCCATTTATAAGGCCATCAGGTAATTTAAATTCATGAGAGTAGCTATAAACATGTATTGAAGCTCTCAGAGGAGAAATGCAGCCCTGCATTACAGGACTAAATCCTGAAAAATATTGTATACAATATTTTGGCTCTTTCCTTCATGTCAACAGGTCATTATAAATGTAGATGCATGGAAAACATTTAACATCTAGAAGTTCTCTATACTTAATGTTTCAGCTAAAAAAGTAAACTTTTCAGTAATTACTGCAGTACTGTTTATTTCAAACTTGAAACTGATTTTTCCAATCAGCATTATCAAGCCATCTGTAAGTGCACACTTTCTAACATGATGATAAATGGAGTATCCACATAGTTATTTAAATCAGCTGTATTAGACAAGCAAAATGTTTAAGAATTTTCTGGACAATGGAGGTAGGAGCAATATATTCCAGATTATGCTAAATTTTCTGGTCTGCCTCTGTCACCACATATTTGCTTCTACTTTTATCTGACAAAAGAGATTTTCAGTTATTTTTTCACTCCTTAAATTTTGTTGTGATAGCATTACCTACTGTGTAGTAACAATCTAAATAATGTATGTTTCAATCCAGAATTTCAGCTGTTTCAGATGTGGTGAAAACTCTGCATGGTTGAGCCAGGAACACCTATTAGTGCAAGCATAATTTAGAGTATGATTTATCATGCAAAAATATGAATCTGCAGCTCCTATAGAAGATCAGCAGGATTCTTTTACTTTACAAGACATTTTGGACTATGAGAACACCACACACAATCACACAGTTCTTTCATTTTGAAAGGGACAGTCTTCTACAATGTGCAAAACGAGGCACACCCTCTGTTCCAGTCAGTCAGTCTGTCATGCTGGCGAGCTGTCCCATTCTCCATTACTCTGATCGTTGTCCTCCTCTTCTTCAGAATCAGCAGACACTTTCTTAATTCTCTGCATGGCTGCCTTAATGCTTCTCTCTAGCTCATTAGGGGATCCTCTACTGACATGTCTCTCAGTATCTCGATTCACTTTCCTCAGTTTAACCCCTTGCCTTATGGCAGAGAGGATGCTGTCCTTCACAGAGGCGTACGGATTTGGCTGCTCCACTTTGCGGAGATGAACTTCACTGCGCTTCAGAGAAGCCAGAACTTCATCCATGGAACCTGCAACAGATAAATCTACTGTTACCAGAAGAAAGAATGAGACAACAACACTTAGGATGTATGAAACCCTACCCAAGTGTTCAGAGCTCTTCCTTTAATCTTTGCTAGTGACAGGAAAAAGAATGATCTGTTCTGGCACAGACTCTTTCAAGCTCTGCAACAGCAGGCTCTGGAACTGCTTTGAAAAAACAGTTAAAGCTTTTATATCTTGAATTGAGACTCCAATGCTTCATCATTACATAAGGTTGTGCTCTAAGGAAGAAATTATACACAAAGGACAATGCTCTTTTTCAATACAACTTTATGGGCTTTCAAAAAAATTTCACTGAACCAAAAAACTCTTGCATTCTGTGTTATAGACAACCCACCATCCCTCCCAGCCTGCCCAGAAGCCTGCTGAGACCGTCAATTGCATTTTTGCTCAGCCAAGAGATAAATGAAAGGATTTGAGTAGAAGGGCTCTAAAGTACACCACTGAAGCCACTGGGAGCTAGATCAGGCCCTATGCAAGCAGCTCTTTTCTGCATGGATTTAGAAACAATTCCTAATTTACAACATGATTTAGATCTCAGGTGTGTGTTTCTGAACTTCAGACCATGAAGGACAGCATACTGAGAGCTTCCACTAGACTTCCTGATACACGCTAATTTGTGTTTTACTCCTGCTGGACCCTTTGCTGCTTGCTCCAGACTGTCAGACAGAGAGGCTGTTTCCCTGGACAGCAATAGGTCCAGACCATCTGTGCCTCACAGCTAGATATATTTTTGCCATGCGCAGTGCACACAAGGTTATGTGATTAACATCAACCACTCGAAATGTAACATTCTGCTAAATCCTCTGGTACCTTCAGAGACTAAAAAGGATGAAGCAAAGATCCACCAGACTACCTTACAAAGCCTACAAGCAAGAGAGTCTTAAGTCTACTACCTAAATGGGCTGCCTGGTAAAAGATTAGTCAGACAAACAAATTATAAAAGAAGCCTCTCCTGGCTTTTCACATAGAAAGACACAAGAAGCCCATAACTAAAACCAACATGTTTATGAAGCTGTTTCATTAAGTCCCCATGGTAATTTAGCAATTACTATTACAGCTACTGACATGATGGCTTTCTTCAAGAAATAGGTGTAATTAACTAATCAGATCTCTCCAATAAACAAAAATAAACCAAGAATTATTTTTTATGCAAAAATAATGAAAAGACATCAATGTTAGGCTGTGAATGGCAGTAAATATTAGTTACCAGAAAGGCTGTTCCAATAGTAATCAGATTACTCTGGTGTACAACTCCTGTTGCTAATCAAGGCTTCTTAAGAGTATCTGTGGTAGAGTTATCCCATGGATATCCCATGCTGAAGTCTGCACTGGATGCACAGTAGTTTGCCATGGTAACTCAACTGTGTCTCAGCCCTTCAGCTGCTTGTACTTCCCCACAGCTTGGAAGAACTAAAAACGCTGAACTGCCCCTGATATTTCTGCCTGTGGTTTGCCTCTTAACTGATAGGATACAAAGGCTGCTTAGATGTATTGTGAAGAGTTGAAAAGGAAGAGGAATGTACCACGTTTAAAGACATTCTTCACTCTAGCATAAGCTCCACTGTGAAAAACAACAAAAAAATTTGCTGCCTTCCAGCTTAGATCAATCTCTCTGACATAGTCAAAATATCCACTCACCTCAGAGACAAAAATAAGCCTGTTAGCAGGATGCAACCAGTGCAGCCTTGGGAGGTTGCTGAGCTTTATTCTCATTCAAACTACCCCTTCAATTGCCAAGTTCAGCCTTCAATTACACCTGCATGATCTTGCTAACAGAGCAAAGGTGTAACAGAGCAGAATTTATTCCCCAGGAACGTATGCCAAAACTATTCACCTGCCTTTCAAATCCTGGCTGAATTCTGCATGAATTCTCCTAGGAAACCTTTATTTAGAAACCAAGCAAATTGTAAGTGGACACAAGCTGTGCATACCTTAGAAACGCAAGCAGCCCGACTGCCAGCTCTGTAGTACATAAATCATAAACACTAAAGTGTAGCCTTAGAACAGCTACAAATTTATCCATACTGGTCTGATTGGAGCATCAGGACCCTGTGAAGTGTCTCAAACAGGACACACAAATCATTGTCACTCATTTAACATCCTGAGCTATGGTCAGTGTTACTATATGTAGTTTCTTAGACCAAGCTTTCCAAGAGCCTCTTTCTCCTGATCAAAGCTACACATTATTCCTGTCCAGAAGCAGAGGGAAATACAAAATACAGGAAATGCATTAAAAAGCACCAGTTGATGTGAGCCTACTTACCTATGCAATTATTTATAGACCTCCTGGAGGAGTCATCCTGTTTGTGCAGTACAGAGCTTTCTGAGGGGCTGTCAGAGCTCAGGGGAAGTGGTTTATCCTCTGCTGCTGATGGTGATTTTAACTGGAGAGGTAGTGGGGGAGGTGGGGGCAGACAGGGCAAGGGAGGAGGAGGTGGAGGAGGGGGTGGAGGAGGGGGTGGAGGAGGGGGTGGTGAACATGGAGAGACCATCAATTCCTTGCTGTGCTTTTGTTCCTCTGTGTTACCATCAGTAACAAAAATCTGGACAGGGATATCTGCTGGGGTATTATGACATGAAGCTTTTGGTTCTTCGTCTCCTACAAGAACAATGCTCTGTGGCTGCTCGAGAGATGCCCGTACTCTTGATGAGGGTGCAGGGGACAGAACTTCTGGGGCTGCCCCTGTGCTTGATGCAGGAGGAGGGGACAGCACCACAGCCTGCTGAGGGATGTCTCGTGGCAACTTGGGACTGGGAGGCCGAGGACGAGATGTTTTCAGAACAACATGAGCTGGACACTTCTGAAAAAGAAATCACAAGGCAGGAGGGTCACATCTCCATTAGACTGACCAAAACATCAACCCCAATGAGATAAAAAGCCACAAAGCACAGACCTCTCTCATTCACCCATTCAAGAAAAAAATTCAACCCTGAATAAATTTAAATTAATGATAAAGCATTTATTTCAAAGCCATTTCCTTATCTATATTCTTTGCAACAGAGTCCACACCTGGAAACTGTATCTTTAGGAGATTTAATCCTCTTTACTCATTATACATAATCCTATTTTAGGATCCAAACAGTTGTCTGACTGGGACCACGCTCACATGTGAGCTGTGGCTACTTTCTGACACGTTTTGGCATCATTTAGGACTACTGCAGTTCACAGTACTTGCCTCCCTGAATACTTTCAGCCTCTCCAGTGTTTTCTGACGTTCCTGGCTTATCCAAGCTTTTTTCTTTTTCTCCTCCTCTTTTTGTTTGTCTCTCTTCTGCATTAAAACACAAGTAAGTGAGTTTCAGCGTGTGAAAACAAGCAGCTGCCAGACTCCCCAAGGCTGCTGTTTGGTACTTACTATCTGTATGCTGTGATGCTGCTGGAAGCGTTTTCTGCTCTCTTCTGCCTGCTGCAGTCTCTGCCGATGGCTTGCTTCACACTGATCCTGGGAGAAGAGCAGAATTCATGCAACTCTCAGTCAGTTCACATTTCCTGTGCACCAGCTCTGCCATTAACTCCTGTGCACAGGCCACAAAATAGCAACCACAGTTGGGTGCTTGGCTGTGGGACTCTTTCGTGGCTAATGCCAATGTTCTAATCACCCATATTTTTATTCATGCTCCTGCAAAAATGTATCTAGACATGACCCAACCCCTTTGTCTTACAGTTTGGCTAAAAAAATGAAAGGAAAAAAAGAAGAGCAGAAAGGGAGATGAAAAGAAGAAACAAGCTCATGCAAAGACACGAGGAAGAAGGCAAGAAAGAAGCTCACAGGGCACTACAAAAACACAAATATACTTTTTCCCCCTCTCCCTTATTTGCCATAACTCCCAAGTATAAAAGGCAGGGAAGCAAAGGTATGGGAAGCACAGTGAATACCTAGCAAGGGTACCTTCTGTTACTAACAAGTGCCACAGAGAAGCTGCAGGCTTCTATATTTTCTCTGGGAGTCACTTTTTGTCTCTGTACAGAGGGTGATTATCCACATGGCTGGACAAGTATTTGCAAATCATGTGGTATTTGGCTTCAGTTATACAACCAATAGACAGCAATTAAGTAAATGAAAACAGAAGCGAAAGAAGTGTTTGCCAAGGAAGCAGTTGCAAGCAAGAGACAATGATGGCTCACAAAACATTTCCAATGTAATTCCCAGTTTGTCCAGGCTACTGAGGGATAAAAGGTCAGACAGACTTGAACTTAAACTCTGCTCTCTGCCTCAGCAGAACTGCAGGTGCAAGGTAAACTCATCTTACTGAGAAGGTTCATGAGAGTCAACTTGTGTCTTCCTAGTGTTCTGCTCCAAATGGGAAACAAAGGAAAAACTGCCCTTTGCACAGAACTGAGGGGCTGGAGAGAGAACTGCAGCTGTTAGTTTCCCCTTCCTCCTGTTGAAAGGTAAAGTATCAGTGTGTGGGTTGTCCTATCCCTGCAGCTTCCTCCATACAAGGCCAGTTTCCTACTGCAGCTGCTTTGGAAAAGGCTGCTAGGGCAAAGCTCCAGCTGGCCCCACAGGGCTCTGGTAAGGTTTAGCTGATGGGGGGACCACCCAGGTCACCCAGGTGAGTTTGCGCCCTCTTTCTAAGCCAGAGACACACTTGCACCACACCAGAGAGTGTAAAAGCTGGCTTAAAATCACATTGCCCCTCTTTCTGCTTGCAGGCCTTGGCACTGAGACTTGTATGCTCCACCCAAACTTCCCTAATTGTTTCCTGTCCATCCCTCGTGAGTCAAGGCATCAGCTGAAGAAAATGCACATCTCCAGGACTGCATTTACTTTTTTGTTCCTGAGGTAGGCTCTCCTCGCACAGACAGTCCCACGCTTTGTCTCCAACTGCTTAGTCTTCTGCCTCAGCATCGTCATTGCTGACAAGTTAGCGTAATGTTGTCCCATGGTCTGTTCAATGACCTTGAGCTCCTCAGGATTTTCACATGTATCATAGTAAACAACTTCATCCTGTTTCTCTAAAAAGGCATTTGGCATTTTTTAAGAAACCAAAAATTGCCACAGTTATTTAAACATTTAAAGAGCTAATGACATCTTAAAAGCCATTGAAGGCAGTGAGTTAGTTATGAGTAAGTGTAAAGCTCCAGAGCTGAGCTGGGTCCTTCACAGTCATATGCAAACATGTCACGTTACTCACAAGGGTGCTTTGCAGGATCAAATTTATGCTGTTAGCATTTGTTATTTAGCTTCCTCTTTCAAATGCCTCCCTGTGTTTTAACTCCTACCTTCACCAACTGGAGTTTTCCTGGAAAATGGGAGACTCCTCTGATCAACACTGGGTGTCTTATTTTACTATTTACCACGCTCCAGTTATGTAACAAGTGGCAGCATTGTTTATTTCACAGGATACATGTTAACAGAGAATTCCTATGCACAAGTAAGAACATGACTGGTGCCTAACTCGGTGTAACTATCAGAGAAAGACACTTAAACTGGAAGACAGTAGTGTTCAGGTACCATTCTAGCTATAACCATCTCTTTTTGTCATTATAGGATGCATTTTGTAATTTCTACATGTTAGATTAGTATAGATTATGATGAATTTTAAGACCTATTTCAGCAGGTTCATGATACCCAGCTTCTGCACGTAGATCTTGTAGCTATTAGAGCACTTAAGCACTGTCAATATAAATTACTCCATGCTAAACCAAGGCACGCACATGTCACAGCTGCTGGCAACATGAGCAAACAGTGTGGCTTTTTTTTAAAACTTGTGTTATCAAATTAGTGCCTAATTAATCAAAAGACAAAATATCAGATGGTGCCATAGCATTAATGTTTTCCAGCAATGCTTTCTACTAGCAAGACCCGAGCAGTGATATCTGGTTTTTTTAAACTGAAAACAGAGCAGGCTATGTCACTTCTGTGTTCTGAATATGTGCTTAAATAACATTTTATTCTCACCTTTAATCTGTCTCTTTATAGCGTCCAACTGTACAATAAGCAGCATCTCTTCATGTTTCAATACTTCAAGCTGTACATTATATAATTCCAGCTGTATTTCATAATACTGTATTTCCAACTCCTCCACTATACTTAAATTCTCTTCTTGTTCACCAAGATTCTCCATCTGTAACAGAAAATAAAAAACATTAGTAACAAAATATGCACACATGAAACATGTCTGGATGCACAAATGCCTGTAAGGAGCCTGGTCTAACTGGCAGCTGCTTTGATATGGAAAACAATGGAGCATTAGAAATGGCTTGGAGCAGAAACTCAGAGAACCAGAGAGCCTTATTAACCTAAAGTATAAATTTACCTTAAGTTTACCAGGAGAGACTTCATTATAATCTGCACAAATGATACTGCTCCTGAAAACTATTATATATGCTACAGAGCACTACACTTGGAAAATAAATATCAGGTACTCCTAGCAACAGTTAGGTCTAAGGCATCTAAGATTAATATTAGAATAAGTATCTTAATTTTTCAGTGTCCTCTGAAATAATACCTGGTCTTTATCTCCCTAAAATGAAATAATTTCAAATATTATTATCACAAATGCTCAAATGATACTTGAACTGTAAAAGCATGTATCTCAAGCTTTGCTGAGTGTCCTCAAACATGCAGGAGCAATTTAAAATCTGCAGCCATGCATTTTCCACCACATAAAACTGTGCTGAAAACCTAAATTGTTTCAAAGGCAAAGACTTCAAAAGCCTACTCTCATGACCATTTCAGTAGGTTTTGATCAGCCCTTCAAACAACAGTGACAGAAAAGGAGGCTTTGTAAGGTCTTACGAGTTTCTGAATGCCAGTTCTCTTCTGTTTCAGGCACAACTCTCTTGCCCTCAGATGCTGAAGGGTTTCTTTTGCTAACATATATTTCAAGTTTTCTAAGCGTGGCAAAGCTGATGCCCAGGTGGTTTTACCAAATCTCTCCTCATCTTGTTCCATGTGTTTGTGCATTGCTGTGGATTAAAACATAGCAGTAAAACATGAGAAATGCAGTGTACTAATCGCCCTCGTGTGTTTCTCAAGTATTAAAAATGCTAATCTTATTAAACGATTTCTGAAGCTTTAGAAATTACGAGATTACAAAGTAGAATTTGTGATCTTATACATGTAAGTAAAATACTTCATTGCACCATGGAAACATACCCTAGCAGTTGCACAGCAACATACTCTGTTCACATGCTGAAATCCTTGAGGCTTGCACATCAAGCATTAAAAGCACCCACGGTGGTTTTTGTACAGAGCTTTGCAGCCCTAAGTCTCAGGCAAGTCAAATCCAAGTTGTAAAACAAATTGGTTAAAAGATATACATCTTAAGTGAATAAAATATTTCTTTCATAAGCTGGACACTCACACAAACCTCAGGTTCTGCACAGAGATAAGAAGAGCTCTCAGTCACCTAAGTTAGGTATTTACACAACCGTTTGTGTAAATCATTCTGATTACCTGTCAAAGCCTTTACAGTTTCCTTGAAGTAGTTCACTGTGATATCCTGAATGGAGCACACAGCACTCTCAGCTCGCTTAGTCCATTCTTCAGCATCCTTCTGCAAAGCTGCTACTCTTCTAGGCCCCAGCTTATCATACTGCAAAGATTTCTACAAGGACAGGAAATTCTTAGTTACCACCTGGTTTCCAGAGAGGTGCAGCCACACTATGCTACACTTGGAGACATTTCGAGCATGATGGAAAACATGACGTTCCCCTCACCTGTCACAAAGTGAATCACTGCTCATTCCTGTTTCACATTCTCTAGGCTAATTCAGAACCTTTGTTCTCCAATCCTGACCTCACATTTGGATTAATTTACTTCTTAAATATTTTTAAACTATCATCTTTAAAATTACATCCAACACAAGTGGATTTTGTTGTGGTTTTATTGTTACTAAGTGGTTTTTTGTTGTTACTAAAAGTAACTCTTCTACGTGCAATGTTCTCTTCTATTTTTCCCCACGTGTTGACAGCACATTGCACCAGCAGGTTCTCCAGTTTGGCAGTTCTTCCACACAGGAACAGGGATACAGAAAAGAAACATAAGAGAATGTTTTCAAGTCCATAAAGGAGACACGGATACAAGCCCAGTATTCAAATATATTTTTAAAATGATTATATTTCAAATGCGCCTAAATATCCCTTACAGGGTTATTATTTTTTTCATATGAACTTAGTTTCATTCTTTCCAAATTCCATTTTATTTTTCAGAACAGTACATTGAACATATTTTTGTCACAGGTTTAGATCTTCAGTACCCAAACACCTTAATCTAAACTTAAAACTGTTCTGCTCCTTTTGAGAACATTAACAGCTCACTTTATTTTAACACACTATTTAAGGAAACTCAACATAGCAAATGGCTGTCATTTCCAGGGGCATCACAACTTTCAGAATGTGCTTCCAGTTTAAGATGCACATAAAGTGAAAGCAGTGACAACTGATATGTTTTCATCTATAGTTCTAGCAGGTTGTAGCATAACAGAAAACTCCTTTAAGTGGTAAGGTCTCCATCTTCTGTTCTACCTCCACAACTGAGTTAATCTGGTGCATCAGCATTCCTGAAGGATGACATTCTCAATGTCAAAAACTAATCCCATGGAAGGTGGCACAACAAAGGCTACTTATATCAGAGTAAATTCAGGCCCCCAGAGTAAACCCCAGGGAGGTGGAGCCTGGGGATATTCTCCTATTTAGTGGGACACTGGTGGGAAGTCAGCAGCAGTTCTAGTCAAGCAATTATCATGGACTCCAAGATCCTCTGAGAGTGGCTCTGCCCTAACTCTGAACTTGTCAGTCACGTTTGGTGGTTTGGGAGATGAAAAAACGCAGGTACAGATAGAAGTAGGGAATGTTACATGATCTGAGCCTGAACTGCTCCAAGAGCAGCTGATGCCCCACTATGTAGCTTGGCCTTTCACTTTGTAGAGGCAGACTTACCAGGATTTCCAGTTTGTACAGTGTCGCCAGCTCTCGCATATCTCTGAAGGGCTGCAATAAATACTGGTAGAATTGTGTTGCCATGGTGACCAAATCCTGATAAGCTTCATCTTCTTCTTCATAAACCTTCATCAAAGCCACCATTGTGTCAGCACTTTTATGCTGCTGCAGAACCTAGGGGGATAAAAGGTAAATCAGACACGGCTGCTTTGCACTCATGTGTGCTGGATGCTGCCAGGCTCCAGTGGGAAGGACCTGTCCTTCCACAGCCAAGACCTCCCACTGCACAGGAGGCCTGTGCCAGGCATTCTGCAGCTACCCCAGATGAAAATACCCCCAACACCACACTCTGAAAGGCAGTAACTTCTGTACATTCCATCAGGAGCCTGCAAGGAGCATCCTGCCTAGGGTGTCCACCAGAAACATTCTAATAACTGTGTACAGATGGCTTGGTTGCTGCTTTTTATAAACATAAATGGGAATCATGGGAACTCTGTACTGGAAGGACAAGCAAGGTATTCTTAAGCTAGCTGTTGCATTGCTTCCACAATTACTAAATGCCTGCTAATGAGTTTCTGGATCCAGAATTTCTGACTTCAGGCACAGAAAAAAAACAGACTGGCATTTACTTCTGATACACCCTGCAGTTAAATTCCTTTAACGTTTGTATAATTTATAATAACTTTTTCTAACCTCAGTTCTAGTGGTATTACACTTTGTAAGTCATAATTCTTCCATGGAATTACTGCCTTTTGATACACTAGGCCCTATTTATTTCCTTCTATGACAAAATAAAAAGTTGGGGATTTCCCCTCAGTTGCATTTGTTTACTGGTACCAATCAAAGCTTCAATGATTTTTCTTTGACACCAGCTGGCAGAGGCCATAGCATGCTCTACATGCCAGGATAGAGTGAGCTGGCTGAGAAAGCACAGCTAAGTTTCACTGAGAAACAGACCGTACTGGAAGGACAGTGTGTGCTCTGCAGCTCCATAAAGAGGGAAGGGGATGGGAGGGGTGTGCATGCTACCAGTAGTGAGAAAAGGCATTAAAACAAATAAGCTTGGGTTGTGTTGCAACTGAAAAGCACTGAAATTAAAGCATCACCTTTGCTCTTGCCAGCTGAGTCTGGGTAAGACAGCAGAGTTCCCATGTATGGAGGAATTTCCCTAGAGAAAATCTGTGGAAGTCAGCTCAAGGGCATTTCCCACCCATCCTGTCTGGAGGCCTGGCATGCTTTTGCCCCACTGTGGAAGCCAAATACAAATGCAAGAGCTGACTTTCTGGTTCTTATTCTAAAAGCAAGAAGTGAGGGTCATGCTGCTCCTGCAAGATGCTTTGAGTAAGTAGAGGGCAAGTATTAGTGAAGGTCATGAAAAAGGAAAAAAGGATGCTCTGGTACTTCAGGTTGGTTTAATGTCTGTTTCTTGAATCTTCCATAACTTGGTCTAGACTACAATATAATGAATTTATGTCCCTGTTAGGCCTGCAGCACCACTCTACAGAATGTTGAGCCGTATCTAAAACATAGCTGGAAATTGCAGAGTAACTATCAGAGGCACCAAGCCGTACCTCATCACCAAGCCCCAAACTGCCACAGAGCTGAACATGCTTGTGCTGCTTCCAAAAGAATGTGGTGGCTGGAATGTATTTCTAACAGGGCTGTGAACTGTTAGCCAGTGACAGACACTGACATTTGTATACAACAAGGTACATGTTAATGTAAACTAAAGCCGTATTTTTAAAACCAGTGTCTTTCTGAAAAAGTAGTGTTGTTTCATCTGTTAAATACTGCAGTAGGAAAGAGAAATAGGAAATCAACTTTCATAACTTTTCTCCAAAGCATGATCACTTTCATAAAATACCTTTCAGCTTACTTTGCCAGAAAATAGACCGTAAACAGGTACTGCAAGAAACAGCAGCAACACACTGGTGAGCCTGAACTATCTGTAACTCCTCAACATTCCCAGGTGCTAACTGCAACTCTGTTACTACATACCACCCTTTAAATTCATGCTTACAAGGGAAAAGGATCCAGGAACACATCTACAGCAAGAAACCTAAGGTGCCAACAAAAGAAAGTGCTATCATCATTCAATCATTAGGGCAAAATTTTACACCTAAAAAAACAACAAACCCTCACACAACTTCTTTGAATACAAACCACTTATTTGTACAGGCCCAGGACTAAGTTTGGACTTAATAAAAGGCTGAGAATCCCCCAGTTACAAGCATTACTGCAAACATGTAGTCTGAGACCTTCACAGGGAGGTTAGAAAATTAGCACATTATTGTATTCTCCTCTTCGGTTACTGTTCCACCCATTGCCCAACACCGCTGGATGTTTTTAGCAATGTGTTTTTGTAGGAGTGCCTGCAGCTTAAGTAACAACCCCAACGCCTTACACTGACTGCCCACGCGGAGGTGGCTTATTTCCCACTCGGTAAAGGTGGGAAAGACCGATGACACTCAGTATTTCATAAAGCTGACTTTGTGACTTCCAGATAGAGAAGTGTTTGCATAAGCACAAATCTGGACACTGGACAACGCCACGAGCAAGTTGGTGGAAGACTTTGTCACCCTTGCTCACGTGAGTCTGGCGAGTGTGCCCTGATCGATGAAGTCCCAGCAGCGGCTGCCAGGCTTATCCTGAAGCTCCCCGGTGAGCACAAGCTGAGGCTCAGACAGGTGCACCCATGGGCTGAGTGCGGCACCGAACACTGCACCCAGCCCTACACCGAGGGGACCCCGCTCCTGCCCGGCAGCTCCCGCTCCCGCTCCCTCCGCCCCGCGCCCGGCCCCGGGGCCCGTACCCGCCGCAGGGCCTCCTTGGCCCGGGCCAGGTGGCCACGCAGGGCCTTCCCGCGGAGCTCGTGGAGGCTCTCGAAGTATTCGTCATCGCAGCAGCGGTCGGCGGCGAAGAGCGCGTCCAGCACTACGCGGCCGCCGCAGAGCTCCAGGGCCCAGCCCAGGTACAGCTCCAGCGCCCGGCACAGCTCCTGCAGCTCGGCCTCATCCGGCGCGGCTCCGCCGGGGAACAGCACGGCCCAGAGCCCGCCGGCCGCCGCGCCGGGCAGCGCGGGCGGCAGCTCGGGGAAGGCGGGCTCCAGGCGCGGGCACACGGCCGACAGCTGCCGATGGACGCCGCGCAGGGCCGGCGCCGAGAAGAGCCCGGCCCAGCTCTGCGGGGCCTGCTCCGCCGCCTCCGCCCGCCCGTGGCAGGTCACCGCGAACGCGCCCTCCGCGCCGTTCCAACCCACGAGGAAGCGGAGCCGCGGCGGCGGCTGGGGCTCGGCGAAGGCGGTGTCGCGCACGGCCACCCACCCCTCCAGGCTGTCCGGCTGCGGCTCCATCGCCACAGCGGCGACCGCGACCCCGCGGGCCCCGGAGCGAAACAGAAACCGATCGGCGGGAGGGGCGGGGCCACGTCATCCGCAGCTCCCGCGCCCATTGGCGGGAGCGGCGGGGGAGGGCCGGGGGCGGGGTCAGAGGGGGCGGGGCCGAGGCGGAGGCGGGGCCAGGGCGGCTCTCACGGTGGGCGTGTTAAATAAACAGTGCAATAGTAAAAGGCGTGAGAGGACTGGCCTCGAAAAGGCCGTTTTTTACAGGATCGTGGAATGGGATGAGTTGGGTTGGGACCCCAAAGAGCATCGCGTTCCCACCCCTCTGCCATGGGCACGGACTCCTTCCAGCAGGCCAGGTTCCTCAGAGCTCCATCTAACCTGACCTTGAGCGCCTTCAGGAATGGGGCGTCCACACCTTCCCTGGGCGGCCAGTGCCACAGCCTCACCACCTCACAGTGAAGAATTTCATCCTAATATGTAACCTAAAACTACTCTCAATTTGAGCCCGTTCCCCCTTGTCATGTCAGTACATGCTCTCGCAAATAACCTTGCCCCATCTTTCCTGTGTGTTTCCTTCAGGTACTGGAAGGGGAAAGCTTTGTGAAATAAGCCGCTATTCCTGTGAGGAGTGGTGGGCAGGGAGCACAGGGCACACAGCCCCGCATTTGAGCGGCTGCCTGAGGGGCCATTTTCCTCTCGGCCACCATTCCTGTGGTCTTCACAAAAGTCCATGAGGTGTTGCTGTCTCCAAAGCCAGGCAAAGCCCACACTCCTTCCCCACACTGCCTTGAGGCAGCACTCGAGCCCTGGGGCCCTGTGCCCACAGTCAAAGGGTGCTTGTGGTGGCACCCAGCTCAGCCCTGAGGTCACCATGCTTTGTATAAATGCCACCCAAACGCTGCCTCACGGGCACTGAGGGGAGCAGAGAGCAGCACGGTGACTGAACAAGAGCTGGCTTATTCAGGCCCTGTGTCCAAGGCAGAATGTAATTCACTATCCACCAAATGTCATATTCCAGTCTTTGGCAGCAAAGCTGACACTGCTAATTTTTCGAGAAATTAAGGCCTACAAGATAGCGTAATTTAAAGCAAAAGTAAGCTCTCATTTGAAAAATTAATCAGATCTGTCAGATAGCATAAATGTTAATGTTTCAGCAAGGGCTGCATCACTTATGTGAAAAGACTTCTGCTCTAATCTCACAGATGATAGAAGCACTGCTAGGGGTAATGAGATCATGCCTACATGGGCAATTAACTTGTGATTCCTCACCAAACAGCAAACAATTGCACTGCTAGAAAAATGAGGAAATGACACCAAGATTAGAAAAATGAGGAAATGACACCATGATTGGAAAAAGCAGAGCTGTGTCAAGATCTAATAGACATTGTCCCTTGTGGTGTCCCCTGAGCTCAAGCCATATATAATACAACATTCTCAGAAGTGCTTATAAATCTACTGCCAGCAGGGCTGGCTCGGTAGTGTGTTCGCAAGCAGCAGCCTGAGTGTGCTGGGCAGCTGAGAGTTTGAGTAGATTTGAAAAGTTAAAGTGCTACAGCAGTCACAATAATCAGTGGTAATACACAGTCTTTTTTTTTTTATCAGGTGGACCCCTACTGAGCACAGACTGAAGGGGTATGTTCCTATAAAAACCTCCCTGGTGGGGCCATTGTCTGCTTTCTTCACTATAATTAGCTTTCCAGAGGTTGGCCTACACCCACAGGGTGAGGATATATGGATATGTATAAGAAGCATATGCAACACTATGATTTTTTTTTTCTAAATTCTAAATTTTCTGGTTTTTTCTTCCTTATACATGATCATGATTCCAATTCAGCCCCATAGTAAAGCTCCTGCTAATTTGAGAAGAGGACTTTACCAGTAAGTGTTTGCAAAGAACAGAACAGGTACTTCCATTAAGTTGTGCAACTCTGTAAACACATGTCCAGTCATGTGAGTTGTTTGCACTTTTGGTGTATCCCACACACGATACTCTGCCTAACACCCCAGCCTTGGAAATCACACCCAGAGGCAATGAATGCACTCTGCAGCGTTTATTAATTACACCTCCAAAAGTGAGAGGGTGCTCTGGTTTTAGTGAGAGCTCTCTGTAACTGTTCTAAGTATTTCAGATCCAGGAATGAACCCTCAGAGCCTGTTCTCAGTGTATGACATTCATCCTGGTGACACTCAAGTAGCACACTGCTGAAGGACAGCCAGGGCACATCTATATTTGTGCCATTGCTCATTGCTGGTATGCCCCTATCTGAGCAAAGAGGCAGGGTAGGGTTACCGCAGTAAGTCTTCCAACTGCAGTTATAGGAAAGTGGGAAGGAATTGCTTTCGTGTGAATTAATTTTTACTAGGGGGAATAGAAGTTAACTTTGATACCATCTGAGCTATCAGAAGAATTTATGGCGTCTTAAGATAGAAGGCAAGTTTTTAGGTAGTAACATTCTTTGTTATGTATTTATGATAACTGACAGTCACGGATCTAAACGTGCTTCATGTAATTTTATCTGTGCCTGCAAAGCAAGCAAACACTGAGCAATCATCTGAAAATCTTATTTAGGCAGCAGGATTGCAGACAAGCTTAATTATGCTCATTTTAATTTATTTAATTTCATTTTGGTAGGAAAAATAAATGTTAATTCACTTTTCTAATTAGTAGTAGCTTCTAAAGCAAGCCTTATTGTTTTAATTATGGGGAAAAAAGTCTTTGCGGGAGCCAGACAACATTTTCTGGTATGTGTTAAGACCTTTTCTCTGTTTAAAATGTTAGAATTTGCATGATTTACTTTATTGCCTTTAGCGGAAATAGTATTTCTGCCTAACTTCAGTGTTTTTGTCTGTAGCAGATGTTGCTAGCTGTAGAATCCACACCCATGTCTGCAGTGCCAGAAGACAAATTATGAACTTCTGTGTGCATTTTCTTACAGATCTGTAGGGCTGGTCTCAGCCAGAGAGTGCAAAATGGCTCAGTATTTTTCACTGGTTTGAGAAGTTGCTTTCTACTACGTCACTGATTGTGTTGACTCTGTTAGCTAAGCATTTCTCAGGAAAATTAGTAAAATATTGATGAAAAAAATTTGAGGTAATAGCAACTACTCAACAAAGACCATAAATGGTAGTTTGAAAGCAAATGTATGTGAAAGCTTATCCAGAAGCTCTGTTAACATTGACGTCTGATTGATCTTTTGGCTTTTTTTCTTTTGTGAGAAGGTGATTTTAAAGCTTTCATATGCTTCACTTACCTAGGACTGGAAATAACTACAGGTTAATTGACATTCAGCTGAAATCTTTCCATGAAATCTTTTGCTTGTAGTACTAAACTGCTGATAAAATTGATCTGAGTAGTTTTGTAGCTATGATTCCATTCATGCTGGTGAGCAGTGGAGGGCTGCTGGGGACATTTCAGTTCAGAGAGAGGTCCAACTCTGTTCTGGCCTTATTTCACTACTGTTAATACAGACTGGCTGGAAAGAGTGGGCTTGGGGAATCAGCATTAAAATTGCCTCTGCAGTTTTAATGTTGTCCCACGTGCATCTGCTTTATCATACAGCTTTGCATGTCGCCTGCACGTGCTCTTTTCACACTTTCCACCTTGCACAGAATAGACAAAATGTGCAAGGTTTGGGTCAGAGCAGGCATCTCTCAGTCCAGAGGTCAATGGCCTGCCTTGCTCCCTAGATACTGGATGCTTTATATGTTAAAATGTATATTTTCCATGGCACATGAGAACCCCCAAAGGGCAGTATGTTTTCTCTGTGATATTTTTTAGAAAGGACCCAAGACCTGGACTCAAGTTTCAGTATTAAGAACAGCAACTTGAAAAATACAGAACAGGACTTTTCAGAGCATTTACTAGTGTGTTCAGTGGCATCAGTGGTCACAACAGAGGACATTCTGCATTATGCCTGACTGACAGCTCAGAAAACATGCTTGACAGCAGCTGAAGGGTGAGCAAGCTTCAAACCAGGCCATTTCCAATTGCACAGAACAGTACTAACTGTGCCTGAAGCACAGTCACAGTGTTGATCTGAGGACAGGACTACTCCACAGTTTGGAAATCAGGCATCAGGGTCACAGATGAGGTACTCAGAAAAGAGGATGCACACCAGAGACAGCTCTCTGCTGTGTTTTGCACTGAGGTGAAATGAAAACAAGCTCCCTGTGGCTTCCCTTCAGAAGCTTCACTTAGGGAGCAAAGCCACTGACTTTGGTCTTTCCCATGCCTACCTCCAGGACCTGAGCAGTCCTCAGCCAAATCTATTCTATTTATATACTTTTAAGCATGAAAAACTCGATCCTGGTATCTAAGAATGTAGCTAAAGATCTTTCTTATCTTTTACAAGCTTGAGACTCATCATCTCAAAAGCTTCCCTGAGGATACCGATGTCATCCAGATCTGGCAGCACAAGAGACTATGAGACTAGCAGCCAGTCACACAAACATTCAGCTTCCCCACCAGTCCCAGAGTCTAGTGACACTGAGACAGAAGGTTTGATATTTTATCACATGGATCTTTATGGATCAAAGGAGAGGTTTGATATCTTTCCTGAAGAGCTCTCTGGTCGAGGAGACAGATCTCTGGGGGATATGAGAAGGGAATCTGCATTGAGTAGTGAAAAAGTTCAGCACCCACAAGACGTTGGCTATGACTTGGAAAAGGAGGTTGCAGAGTTGGCTAAGATGTATGGACTTGATGAGGATAGAGAAAAAGAGCTTGAGCTTCTTGGAGGACGTCCGGAGAAGGTGGAGAGCAGATGGCCACCTGCTCGCACAGAAAAAGCAGGATCACAAGGCTCCATATTTAATACATCAAAAAGCAGCTCTTCAGTGAAAGATCCAAGTCAAAGCACAAAGCAACAAGGACTTCCTGATGAGGCTTCTCAAGGTGAAAATCAGAGCAAAGCCAGAGCAGATGATGAAGCTGAAAGCAACATATGGTCCAGAGAGGGGCTAAGCAGTGGTGGCATGTCAGATGAGTGGAATAGTCAGGCTGTCAGTGAGGAGGAGGAGGAGGAGGAAGAAGCAGCAGATGTTTTTTGTTCTACCTGCAAGATACCAATCCGAGCTTTTGACAAACTATTTGGTGAACACAAGGATCACGAGGTTGCTCAGCTCCCCAGTGCCCTGGAAAGTGAAAAGGTGAGAGTAACACAGGTGTATTGTGGTGCCTCTAAAACAGTCTTCAAACATGGTAAGAATCACCCTGGGTATTTTGTAGGAGGAGATCCATAAAAACATGTGCAAGTTGGAAGAACAGATTGCTCAGATGGAAAATGTTGCCAGCCATTTGGAGGAAATCTTCATCACTGTAGAGGTAAGGCATTTTCTCCTGGGCTAACTTTATGGTAGTGTGGTTAAACAGTTTTGACAGTCATACTGACATTCATGGTGTTCAGTTGTTAATGAGGTGAGTATTTACAGTATCAGAGCACAGTTTTCTTGGGGTTTGTTTAGACTGAAGTACTTAGGAAAACTCATCCTAAAGAATTTTTAATGTGGGCTAGTAAAACCACATTTGTAATTTGCACAGAAATTTCCATTCAGAAATAAAGTGACCCCTACTCAGCTCATCTTAGTTTTAATGGCTAAAGAGCTGTGATCTAACTAGCCCAGCTGGAGTGCAGCCATCATGTTGCCTTGGCTTCATTCACAGAAGTGTCAGATCCAGGCAAATCCTTGGACCAGCTGCTTCTGACTTGAAGCAGATGACTTAGAGCTGTGCTCCCACTCGGCTGCTGTCAGCTTGGCCCCAGGGGAAGGAGATGAGCTGGCAGCAAGTTCAAACTGAAGCAATAACTCAAGGCACTATGGTCTTTTCTCTGCTGCATGTGGCACAGGAGGACATCAGTGCCTGAACAGTGGGCAGCTGCTGGCAGTAAAGACTTGCCTGCTCCTTAAATCTTCCTTCCTAATGCTTTCTGCAGCTGTGAGTGAGGACACCAGCATTATCTGCCCAGTTCCCTCAGCACAAATCCATGGGTCCCACTGAGTTGCCATGGTTTCTGTCATGGAAGGATGTGCTTGACTGTGCTGGTGGAAATGCTTGTGAGATTATGGCTAGGATATATCCTAGTTGTGCTCCCTGGGTTTAGGTTGCCTTATATCATTGTCACTGTTGTAATTTCTGTTGCTCTTATGTCTGGAACAAGATCCAACACTTTTGTTTGTGCTTCGGTGGGGGATGAATGATCAGAGGAAACCCCTAAAAATTCACATAAGTCAAATTACAGCTTCTGTGTACTGGTACTGTGTTCTAATTTTGTGATTTAAATCACAACATATTTCTTCTGTGGTAAGGAGAATTTTAGGCAGACCAGAGTAAGATTTTCCTCTGCATGACCTGTGGATCAGGCTTGATGCCAAGGTACAAACCCTCAAATACCTTGCAGGAAAATTTTGGAAGGCAGGAGCAGAACTTTGAGGTGCATTACAACGATGCAGTGCAAGTGCTTGCTCAGAAGTATGAAGAGCAGCTGGAAGCACTGGGAGAAGAGAAAAGGCAGAAGCTGGAAGCTCTGTATGAGCAGCTGGTCAGTTGTGGGAAACATCTTGACATCTGCAAGGAGCTGACAGATGAAACCCAGGAGCTTTTCCTGGAAAATGACAAAGCTGAGTTTATGAAGGTAAAGACCTTTAACTGTTAAAGTGCATTTTGCTGCTTGCAAGTAGTCCCCATCTGAGAAGTCCCAAGCAGCCTTATTGGGAGGGAGAATTTGGGATGCTCAGTCCATGGTGCTGTCACTGCTCCAGGTGCTTGGCATGGTGGCATTGACTTAGTAGGACAACATAATAGAGTCAAAATGTAGAAGGAGAAGTTTGTAATCTGGATGATCATTGAGTTGTGAGTCACACTGGGGTTCAGAGAGAAGATATCTTGCTGAAATGCTTATCTGGGGAAACTCTGGGAGCACTTAATGTTCCTTGCCTTGTGCAGGCTCAGCTCTCTTGCTCTATTCTGGGCTCACAGCAGGCAGGCTGATGTAATTACTTAAGAAAATGTTTCCTTTTCTTGCTCATTTTGGAGGAAAGTTCAGCTGAAATATGTCAAGAGCTCCTGCAAAGTGATGTATGAAATCCCACTCTTGAGGTGGTGTCAAGAAGGTATTTTTCTTTGCAGGTAGAAAAATAATTGGAAAAAAATCAGAGTTGTCACTGATGATGAGTGCTTGCTCTCACCTGAGCTGTACTGTGACTAAGGTGGGTGGGAGCATTCTTGTAGCACAGTGACAGTAACTTCTGAACTGGACAACAAACAAATCTCTTAACACCTCCAGCCTACTCCAGTGGGACAGTTTGCTGTGACTCCAACCTGTTGAGTTCTTCACATGAGCTGACTTTTCCCATTCCTCTGCATCTCTGGAATAAGGATATTTTCTCCTTAGCTTGTAAACAGTTTTACATTGCCCCTAAGAACCATTATTCATCAAGAAATGAATATTGGCCATGAGCTCTCACCTGCTGAGGTTTCTCCTGGGACTATACAGCTGTCTTTCAGTTACACACGCAGATCATTTCACTGAGCTCTTTTGCCCAGCTGATTTTAGTCTTTGTTTATGAGGGATCTGTTGGAACTTCAGACAACCAAGGGAGGAATTGGTCTAAAGTCTAGATGGGCAGATACTGATATTATATGGTAGTCTCCTGATATTGCTCAATATCTTACTGTAAATTCAGCCAAGATCTGTCCATTTGAATAAAAAGGGCTGGTTTTGTTCTCAGAGTTGGGTGAGAGCAAATTACTTCACTCCAAGGGCTGCATTTGGGGCAATTTGTGTAGGA
This sequence comes from Cyanistes caeruleus, assembly GCF_971803275.1. Lineage (NCBI taxonomy): Eukaryota > Metazoa > Chordata > Aves > Passeriformes > Paridae > Cyanistes > Cyanistes caeruleus. The sequence goes on from NC_141713.1 coordinate 9,775,984, forward strand.
CAGGTCAATGGCATCATGTAGTCTGACCCTGGACTTTTCTACCTCTAACACTCTCTCTTTTTTTTCCAACAGGCAGCAGTAACCATGGTTGACAGGTAGTATCACAGTCTGGGAATTTTTGTCACATTTCTTCCTGCAATGTGTTCTGGACTTTGTTCAGGCACACAAATGTTGTCTGAGCCACTAGAGCTATTTAAATATTTAGTATTTTTGTTTTAAAGTGCATCAGAAAAAGTTGCTCTAAGAAACTTAACACTCAACCCTTGTTTGGATCCAATTTCAAGAAATCCGAAAGGCGAGATAGAGCCTGAATAAATCAGTGTTTTCAGCTCAGTCATAAGGAACTAATTTCACTGAGAAACAGGACTGCTAAAGCTCTTGAGACTAAAACTGAGCTCCCTAAATATACTGTAACAGGCTTATTGATGCATTAATATAGTGGGGTAGAAAATCAAGCTGTGGGAGCTCAAAACAGATACTGAAAAATCTTGGAGCAACTGGAGGAAGTCTTACGGCACACTAAATCATACACAAAAATGCCCTCTTAATTGACTGTTGTTGTTCATGAAAACACAGAGAAAAGATGCCCCTTTTTTTCAAATTGACAACACCAAAAGCCACGAGGTCATGAATTAGTAATAGTGTAAATTCAAAATAATGAAAGTTATGGAGCTAATAGGGTACTTGGCACACCTCACTCCCCTGCTCGGTGTGTGCAGCCAGCTCACTGCAGGAGTGGGGCACACAAGGGTGGCCCTCAGTCCCAGCTCCCTTTGGCATCTTGGGGCACTGCTGGCCACGTATCTCCAAGCTATAGGCACGAGGAGGCTGAGCTTGTACAGCTATGAAAATGGTGTTTTAAGGAAATAGATGTTAATTTGGAGCCTGCTGTTCTTTTTCTCTTCCAAACAAGTATCATAGACAGATATCTCCAACAGTATGGTACTCCCAATTAGATATTTTTTTTTTCCCTACAATTAGACTGGAAGAATTCTTAAAGAAAGAAGTAGATTTAGAGCTTTCAACACTGCCAGACTTTGAAGAACGGGTCATAGATGTCTCTGAAGTTGAACTATTAATGAACTCCATTAATGCTATTCCAGGTACTCTTCCTAACTAATCATTATTTCACACCTATTTACATTTAAGTAAGGATTAAACATTACTTCTTTTAAAGGAGATCTGTAAAGGCAGAATTAACTTCCCCCTAGTTTTCCTTCTAGCTTTTTATTTGCCTATATTTACAGAGTCACTAGAAGATATTTTTGGGTTTTTTCCATTTGTTTTCAATATAAAATTACCGGAATTACTGCTAAATTGGGACTTCCTTGCTTTTGCTGGATGATTTCCTAGAAGACTCATGAAGAGTACCCCCTTCTGTTGAGGGGTCAGGCATGCTTAGTCGGTGATAACTTGTCTTACCTTGTAGTTGCTTGAACAAAATAGAGAGGAACCCCAGACTGCTTTAAATAACTTACACAGCTTCTCTTGATAAACAGATTTCAGTTACATATTCCTCTGCTATTTAGCAAACATTTTTTCCCCATAATCCACAGGAAACAGCACAACATAAACAAATTTTGAATAACTAAAAAAACACCTAAAATTTTAAATCTTTTCTGGTGCATCACAAATGGTCAGAAAGAACATTATTCTTTTTTTCTACCCAGTACTGTGTTTTCTTAACATAAAACAGCATTTGGTACTTGTTTGCTTGTGCTGATGCTCCCCTGTTGTACAGCTTTTCCCTGATCCCAGGGGTGGCTGGCAGCAGTGCTGGCACAGCAGATGCTGGGCTCACTGGAACAGCCCTCAGAGCAGGGGAGGCTGAGTTTACAGAGGGGTAGGCTCAGGCATATTTATTTTGTTGTTTTGACTTTGAATTGAAGCAAGACTAGTTCTCACACACCAGTGACCTTATTACTATCTGCAGCTGTTTACAGAACCAGCTCCTGACTTTTCTCCATGTGGGAGGAATTGAGGAATATGACCCTATTCAGCACAAATGGCTTCGTGCAAAGACATTTGTGAGAAGAGAGGTATAACAAACCATGATTATACATTCAAAAACTGACCTGTTTTTCCCTCTGCAGCTCCTTGTGCCCCTGTGATCAATCCCCAGGCTCCCAATGCAGCAACTGGCACTTCACTGAGAGTTTGCTGGGGCCTCTTCTCAGATGACACTGTGGACTGCTACCAGCTGTGCTACAAACCAGTGAGCAATGAGGGGCACAGTGATGGGCAAGCAGGTAAGGAGCCCTGGGCCCAAGGGGACACCTCAGCTCTCCATTAGCCAAACCAGCTGATGCCAAAGTGCACTCTGCCACCAAAACTGTCATATCTGCCACCACCATCTGTTTTGCCCCTCTTCCCCTGCCAGGTCTGCCATGCTGCCAGCTGCAGCAGGACCCATCTCAGGAGTAGAGACAGGACATGGCAGCAGCAGGGACAGCAGGAATGGGAAGGGGACAAGGATTTCTGGAGGGCGGGCTTTAGAGCGTATGTGCTGCATCCACGGCAAAGCACGGTATTTTTAAAGAGCAAATCGTCATATCAGCACTCCCACTGAAACACCCAGATGATTTTACAGTTTATCTTAGTGCTAATAATAGGCTGTAATTTCCTAAGATGCCCAGGCACACAAAGAACCACAGAACCAAAATGTCCCAGCCTTGTGACACAACTGCCTTTACTAACACTGTTCTTACAGAACCTTCAAAAGTGGAAGCCAGTAGAGTGCCAGTGGCCAGTTGAGAAAGAAAAGCAGAAACTATCCAAATTTTATAAAATCAAGAATGATAAATGAGCAGTAAAATAGCTTCAGCTCTTGTCCTATCTGATTTATGCTGCTTTAGAGGCAGGAATTGTGAAACTGCCTGACAGCTGATCAAAGGGTGTGGAGCACAAAGAGCTCTCTTGAACTCAGCACCCAAAACAATGTACCCAAACTCCACTGTGATGCAGCTTTGGGGAAGAGTGGGAAACTGTGTAAATGAACTGTAAATGCTTTGTTGTTGTCATTTCAGAGCATACACTAAAAGTCAAAGAAACATACTGCACCATTACTGATCTGTTGCCAAATACACAGTATGAATTTTGGGTCAGTGCTTTAAATGCCTCCGGTATCAGTCCACCAAGTGAAAGAGCAGTTTATGTAACAGGTAAAAATATTTTATTCATATGACTTTGTAACCTTTGTAGTGAAATTCAAAATAATCTCTGAATTTTATGCCAGTAATGCTTTCTGGGCACTTTCTTTCTTCTGATGTAACCCTACTAACTGCATGGGAATTCCCTACTTTTACTTGGAGAGCCCATCATGCCAATTGTCCCTGTTTTAGAGTGGAAGAAACAGACAGAGAGACAACTTATTTAAATGCAAGCACATAGACCAGCTGTGAATGAGGTTCAAGTTTCCTGGTTCTGCCAGAAAAATCACAGCTCTTCTTTTATTTGCCTTATACCTTTATAGGTATTTTGTGGATTCACCTGTTAAGCTGTTCTTTTTAACTGCAGTTCAGTCTAGGATGTTGTGTGACATTGTGTCCTGACATCAGATTGAGCAAGTCAGTGTGAGACCTTCAAGGGCTTGTTCCAGATGTCTTTGACCTCTCAGAGCAGAGAAGAGATGCACCTTCATGGCAAAGATAAAACTAATGATAGAAAGGAGTTGTGTAATTGGTCTTTATGTTACTTCTCTGTTTAATTCTCTTGGGACCTTTATAGTCTAAATTATATCTTTAAATAGTACTGTTAATCACTCTACCTGCTGCTTATTGTCCATTGCTGAAGCAGGTTTCTTTAATTATATAGTGTTAGTAAACATTTTTCTATTTTTCTGTCTTCAAAACATGATGTTTGCAAACATCTTCAAGCAACAGCTTAGAATTGTTCTTTTGCCTACTTTTTAGCTCCTTCACCACCTACCATAAAGAATAAAAAGATCCGAAGCTGTGAAAATGCAGCACTGGTGTGCTGGGAATCCAGAGACATTAATCCTGTTGATTCCTACACGGTTGAATTGTCCAAGCTGACAGATGAAGAAAATGATGATATTATTACTGAGTGAGTTACTCTTCTGTTGAGCCCATGACCTGTAGAGATGAAACCATTTCAATCGTGTGGCATCAGATAGGACTAAAAAAGGACCCATGACCTTCTGGGGAATTTACATTTACAAACAATTCTCTTAGTAAAATTAGGTGTAAAATGTTAATCAAAAATTACTATATGAGAATTATGGGTATGGGAAAAGGGCAGAAGCAAATGTAAAAATCTGCAGTCTGTCACAGACTCTCTCTTGCCCTGCTACTGACAACTGTACAATGTAAAATGTTATTGATCAGTTACAAGTTGAAGTGTAATTTCTTCTTTGTTGCTCAGAAAAATGATTTCAAAGGCCTACCTTTGTTTTCTACCCCATCATTTTCCATGGATTTGTTTTCTGTAGATCTATTGTTGGGATCCCTAACTGTGAAGTTCTAATTCACCTCCAGCCAACACAGAAGTATTACATCTGTGTCAGAGCCCAAAACCTGGGTGGCTCCAGTGAAAGAAGTGAACCTGTCCTGATACACACCACAGGTACTGTACAGCTTGGAACAACTCCAGCAGCCTATTGTTGCATCTATTGTCTTAACAGAAAGATTCCTGCTGGTTTCAATGGCCTCTGGACCAGGTCCTAATCTCTTACATCTAACTACACACCTGGTAACCTTTTAGGAATGAAAAAAACAGCTTCTTGTAACAATAAGTGCATTGCTTTAGCTCTGTAATTTATATAACTGCTGTCTGTTACATTTGATTGTAAGACTGAAAGTTACTAATTTCTAGACATTTTAAGGGGCACTGTCAACTCAACACCCACGTGTTGGCAGCCTGCAAAGTGCTGACACACTGATGAGGAAAGTTGTAGTTGATTTTACTTCTGAGGTTACCATGTAAGGAAGCTGCTGCTGGAAGTTATGGCTGAGACAGCACTTTCTAGAGTCATCTAGCAGACATCAGTGCTCACCTTCATCACTGTTGCAATGACACTGCAACTTCACTTCTCATCTCAAATCTCCCATGCCACTCACAGATGTGTTCACACCTTACCTGTGTCTCTTCTGCCCTTACCTTCTGAGACATTTGAAAATTGTGTTTATTCAGCAGGATGACCACGCAGTTATGTTTCAGTAAAAAACCTATCTGCCACACAGCAGTGACACCACAGGAAAGAAATGTTCATCCTTAAATCCCAAGAGAGGAAGACTGTTATTGTGTTACCATTGCTTGTGTGTATTCCAACTGCTTAAATCAAACTCAATATTTGAAATTGCCCATTCTGTTTGCACAGCATGTGTTTGTTTTCAGCAGCACATGCCTGTAATTGCCCTGTCATTGTATTGTATTTGCAATGAAGTAACTTGCAGTTTGATTATAATGATTTCATTTGGGATTATCATGGGGAGATTTATCTTCTCTGAGTCTACATTATGGAAACACCTCATGCAAACTGATCTGTCAGCTGCAAGAACCCACCTTGAATGTGGGTGAATGGCCTTTGATCCTCTCTGGGGTGGAGAAAGAAGCACCAGCTACAAACAGCAGCTGTGCCAATAGCAGCTGCTCCTCAGCCCCCAGTGTGTCAGACCTGCTCTGTGAAGTCTCTGCAGGAAGAAAGGCAGAAGCACTTTTATCCTGGGCTGGACTTACCTCTCTGAGGACTGCTCTGATGAGAGGTGCTGAAGTATGAGGGATCCTTTCTCTTCAAACTGTGCCCAGCCTTTATGTGGATGAGTGAGGCCATGGAGAGTCCTTTAAGCCCCCCTTTCTCATTTCAGTGATTAAAAATAGATTACTTGAAACCAGACAGTCCATTGCAGGGAGGACCCCTCATCGCTGCATAACTCCTTCCTGCACAATGCCTGCAGCTCTGACCCCTGGTAGGGTTCAAAGCCAGGCTAAGTCCCCTGCTCTTCACAAGGCTGAAACTAAAGTGTTAAGCTGTAAAGCAGCCATTTATTAGAAAAACTTTAAAAATATGATCTTGTCCTCTCAATGTCAGCCACAGATTCTTTCTAGAGCATTGGTGAATCTTTTTGTGGATCCAAATAACATTCATCACACCCTTGCTGCAAGTCTAATGTTATAAGGAGTTAGTGGAGTTATCCTCAGGCATTTTCTCTTGCAGGCACCTGCTTCTACCTTAATGAGGACACAGCCCATCCTTTACTGGCAATTCTAGATGATGGATTTACCATTTCATGTGATGAACTGGAAAACCCAGAGTGTGATCTGCCTGTCTATGATAACAGCTTTACAAGGTATAAAGGGGCATTTCAGTTTCTTTGGTTCTTTTAACAGATGCCAGGAAATATCTAACTTTCAGCAGCTCTGATTATTCTCTTGAGTTGAAATCTCTCTCTCCAGCTGCTCTTTGGAACTTGGAAATTAATGCAAGTTCTTAAATAGGATTACAGATGCAGCAGCCACAATTATGTACAAGTCTACTTACATGTCTGGCACACTGAGCTAAATTTGAACAGGTATTTAGGTGCCATAACAAATGCTAAGGAAAGGAGAAGGATCTGAAATCTACCTCTTGCTGACAGATGTAACTGATACTGTTTGGACCAACATGTATTACTTTCAAAAAGAATTAGGCCCTTTGCCATTGAATGAGAGACTAAGCTTGCCAAAATGCCTATTTCTAGTCAAAACCACAGAAACACCATATAACCAGGACAGGCATCTGCAGATGCAGGATAATACAAGTCCACATTTTTGCTTCCATGGAAATGCAGTGCTACTAGAGGGTATTTGGTAGAAGAGAGTTGGGAGACTGGTGATCCTTTCCATGAAAGCCATCATGGTAATCTTAAATGGGATTTCATCCCACTTCTGCAGGATGTTTTTATGTTTCACATAAACAGCCAGAGCTGGAACTCATCTCCTCATTCAAAGGCTGAGGTTATGGTTCCACTATGAACTTTCACAAGTCTCCTTCAAACCAAGATACTGAAAAAAGAAAAAAAAAAACAGACAAAAAAGAAAAAACAAACAAAACCCCAAAAGCTCCCAAGGAAATTACATGATAAACTCTTCTTTCTGAAGTTTGTGCAGCTGATGTAGTTCCTAACTGCTTCTTCAGCACAGTTCAGGTTTGCCTTGGTGTCTCTTGTGCAGCTCTCGTTATATCATGGTCATGTTTTGTTCACAGATGTTTACCCATCCATTTTCCATCATTCCTTTTCCTTTCAAGCTGTAGTAACACAGCCCCTCTGAGTTCTGATTTCAACAGCCTTTGCATCGTTCCCAAGACATTTACATGCACTTGCAATGAACTGTACACGTGCTCTAAGCAAGTGCAGCTGCAGAGGCAGAGCACTGCTATTGTGCTGTGCGTGCCCATCCTCACACAACAGTCCCTCCAAATGATGAGTGCAGCTCTCTCTCAGCATTGCCTAGGGGAGCTCAGTGTCTGCCAGCAACATCCTTTTGCTTAGAAACTTACAACTTTAGACCCTACCATAGGAACATAAAAGTTGTGTGTGTTTGAAACCTGCTGTCCCCCTTGAAAGTGACAGCATGTACTTTTACAGAGAAAAAGTGAGGTGTAAGCTTACAGGAACCATGTTGCACTCCTGTTTCAGAAGCATTTGGAGTAGGTTATTTTGCCCAATTTTCTTGCTTTAGAACCTGTGTTTTTGCAGACTTGCATCTTCAAAGCACCCAGTTCCTTTGACTCCAAGACTGTGCCAGTAAATCAAGCTGAAGGGTCTCCCTGTAGTACATTGTCTTTGACTGTCTCTACTACACAACTTTCAAAAGAGTTATTTTCTGCATGGTTCCTATTGTACATTTCATGGCCCAGGAACCCAACATATTACAAATTCTCCTACCATGTTCAATTCTTCCTAATCTCTCCAAACACAGTGTAGACAGGTTCCCTCCTCCCCAGCTGCCCCAGGAACTTCGTGCTGATACAGAGCTCAGTTCCTAATGGTGAGTGATGTTCAAAACCCTGGGCTGTTTGGAAAGAAAATGCAAAATCTGAAGACTTTTCCCGCTGCTATGCTCGGGCTCACCAGAGCACTCTCTTTTCTAACAAGCATTAACTTTCCCAGAAAACCCAGGCACTATGAGATGCTGTTCTTCATCTTTCTGGAAGTGCCCAGGGCACTTGTTTATACAAAGCTACCCACAAGTGAAAACAGGGTAGGTGTCACAAAGAAACCTGCAGGCTGGGTGTTAGCTCCACAGTGTGGGGATTTCACTGGAGTCAAAAATCTACACTGCACTGCTAAGGGGACAGCAGAAGTGGCTTTTGTTTATGCAGGTATATACATACCTGAACACATCTAAACAGTGTAAAAAGCATTATAGAGAGGGCCTGCCAAAACACATATTCCTGTCTGTCTCCCACAGATGTATTGCAATCCTCGGCAGTCTGATCCCATTTCCAGGAAAGCATTACTGGGAGGTGGAAGTTGAGGAAGATACAGAGTACAGAACTGGCGTGGCCTTTGAGAATACTCCGAGACATGGTCACCTGGGGGCAAACAACTCATCCTGGTGCATGAGGCACATCATCACACCCTCAAGGTAAGGGCTGTGGAGGCTGCAGGTCTCTGACAGAAACACCTCTTACACCTGCAGGCTGGGCAGCAGAGAAACCAGAGATTTTATATCAGCTCAGACCTGGCACCAGGGTCTCTGACATTCCACTGCTGTCACCGTAAACTGGTGTTGGAAGGATACTGGAACACTTAAGCAAATCCTCCTGCTTTTTTAGGGGGTTTCAGAAGCATTTGGAGTGGGTTCTTTTGCCCAATTTAATTGCTCCAGAACTTGCCTTTTGAGATTTGCATCTTCAAAGCACCCAGTTCCCTTGAGAGGATGCTAGTGAATAAAGCTGAAGGGTCTGTCTGTGGTACACTCTCTCACTGAAGTGAAACATCATATTGAAACAAGCAGTTGCAGGAACAAATCTGAATAAAATCAGAGTTGCAGAATTTAGCTGTAAACATTACCAAAACCCCAGTGGAAAGACAGAGTAATAGATCTGTGTAATCCAGAAATTATGTATCTGGCTAAACCCAGCTATACCAAACTGGTTTTGATCTGTCCTACCTATGGAATCATGTCATACCTGCCTGCAGAAATGCCAGCTCCCCTCCTGCCTCAGCTGCACTGCTGGCTCTTCCCTGGACACTGGTGCATTAACATCACTGCCTGTGACACTCATGAGCAGCCTAGGCACCTGAGTGCACAAAGTGCTTCCCTTTGAGAGCAGCCAGGGTTCCTTCAGCTCTTTTGTTTGTTTTTCTCGCTTGCAGGCACAAGTATGAATTCCTGCACAGTGGGATGACACCTGACATCAGAATTACTATTCCCCCCAGAAGGATTGGCATCCTGCTGGACTATGAGAACTGCAGACTGTCATTTTTCAATGCAGATATTGCCCAGCACCTTTACACATTCAACTCACACTTCCAGCATTATGTCCACCCTTGCTTTGCACTGGAAACACCTGGTATCTTAAGGATACATACTGGAATTACAACACCCCCATGGACTGCCCTGCCATAACCTGTGTTCTGCAGCTACCACACCTATGTGTAACCTGCCCTGAGCAATGCCCTCTTTCAGCATTAACTGCTCCAGCATACTCCCTATAAACCAGCTGTTTCCCTCTAGTAAAAGCAAAGCAAATCTGACCCAAACCAGCTGCCAAGCCTGAGCCCTTAGGAGTTCACATCCTCTTGGGAAGGATCTTAGAAAAAAACCACTGTGGTCACAAGATCCATCCCAGAATTCTTGTTAGAAACTGGTACCATCCTTCTGAGGTGATGCTGTTACCACATGGCAGTGGCAGCTGGATCACAGGCTCCCCCAACACCCACCTGAAGCTGAGGGAACTCCCCAGTTCCAAAGCAGTCGTCAATTCTACTCCTGAGTCTACTCAAAGGAAAACAAAAATAGCAAAAGGCATAATGACTGTACAGCTGCTAGAGCTGAAAACACTCCAGTCATGAAGCTGATCTCCCAATCCAGTCTTCTGGTTGCTACACAGAGTCTGTGACACAAGATAATCAAATATTCCTCCCCTGTGTGTGAACTGTTAGTGCCTACATACCCACTGAGGCTTTCTGGAATACCCAAGCCTGCACTCGTCTCAAATATAAGACATTTTTACAGAATGCTTCTCATTCATTCACCCAGGGAAAAAAAAGATAAGACAGGCTTTTTGCAGTACTTGATTTTCCTTATAGAAAAACCTAAAACACCTTTAGCTGCTTCCTTTTAGCTATTCTCACGTCCGCTTGGGTGTATCCTCCCTCCACACTCACAGATCTGTTCTCCCCTTCAGCACTGAACAATTCCACTCCAGTGCTGTGCCCTTGAAGCTTTGGGTGTCCAGTGAGGCTGGAAGGACTCTGGCACACTCTCTGCTGTTGAAAGATCCTTGTCTGGATTTCATTTCCAGACACCAATCAAGACAGGCCCTGCCTGTCAAGCAGGCTTGGTCAACTCTGAACAGCCTCATCCATAGATGTCCAAACTACCTGAACTCAATCAAGAGTCATTAAGAGAGAAGCTTTTCCACAGATTTATTGCATATTCATTACAAAAATCATTGGTTCAAGTTTCCATTCTAGGGAATCACCAGGAACAAGCAGTGGCCTCTACAATATGCAGGGTCTCTATAAATAAACGCCATTGGCAAAACCAAAGAGATTTTACATAGAACTGTGTGTCAAAAGCTTCTATTTTTCCCAAATAGCTTAAAAAAAAGTCTTGCCAAAACAGGCCTTTAGAAACCACAGAAACAGGAGCTGAGTATGCCACTACAGCAGTGATTAGTACCATCTGCTCTTGGGTATCTGTTTCAAAAGCCTCAGAGGATGCATTTAGCAACACTGAGCTATACCAGCACAGGGTCATTTCTTAACCTACCACGAATTAAGATATTTTCAGGGCAGAAAAAGTTGTTTTGGATACTTTGTAAGACCTGCTGTAAGCAGGCCAGAGACTTTAAGTTGCTTTATCTGCCAGTGAGCAGAACAGCTTGTGGGCATGTGTGCCCCGCTGATGCTGGCATGGCCATCCCAGGGAACAGCAGTTCTAGGGTACAGCTCCTGTGCTGGGGATTGAAGTGGTGAGAAAGCACCATTCTTTGCTTAAAAATATACTCCTTGTCTTTGGCTCCAACTTATACCCACTGGAACATGTTTTATCCCTATCAGCCAAAAACTGAGAGCCCTACTCTTATTTCCAAGTAGATACCTGAAAGAGTGTAACACACAGGTATCAGAGCAGAGGTATGAGGACATCTGAACCTCCCAAGAGAGCCTCTAATGCACAAAGGCTGCTGGTGAACCCATGATTCCACACCCCACCACCAGCTTTCACCTCAAGTGTTTAAACCATAGCTGTAACCTGGAAAAATACTTTCCAACCAGTGAACTGAACTGGCAAGTCCCCAGGACTTCAGAACTCTCTTGCTGGACCGTGCAAGGGCAGATTTTCTGAGTCAAAAGCGAGGTGCTCAGACACCCTTGCAGTGGAACTCCGCAGGTACCAAACAGCTCTGTTGTTATGCTTGGTGAATCTACTGGAGAATGCTGGCCAGGTGGTTGAGTATAGAGCAGTCTGCTCAGGAGAATGACCCCATGGTCATCACCAGGCATGGCACAGGATAGCTATAGCATTGACAGAACTATCTGAAAGAAAGAACAAATATGCAGTAATTGGCTTCTAGGTTAAAAACAGTAAGGGAAATGAGTTTGTATGTTTCTGTTTAACAAAAGCTTCACCTGCTGGCACTAGCCCAAGCTTTCCTCTCTTAGGAATCCAAACCCCATCACTTAAACACTTACACAGCAAAGAAAACTTGACATGTGTTTCTCAGAACCAGCTGTTACTCAAAACAATCTCTATATAAATGTTTTACAGGAAGGCCACTACTTCTGCAGCAGTGGCCTACTAAGCTGTAAGTTCATATAAGCAATGCATGCCTCTGTATTCAGTTTATTCACCAGGTGTATTTAGTTTATTGCAACTCTGGGTATGGCACTCAACTTGGAGAACTGTGTTGAGGTGTTGATCTGATCTATTTCTCTGTACTGAAAGGTCATTCAGATGAGGCAAAATCAGTTCTTACATCTGGCCTGTATACAGGAACTCTGGCTGAACTACAACATGTGGCAGGGCAGTAGTCAATTAAAAAAGAGTTGTCCTTGTCTCTAACATTATGTGCTGCAAGCTGCATTTTTCCTAGTACCTGCTGGGTCTTTTTCTTCCTGTTCCTTTTCCTTATGGGAATTTACTGGCACACAGCAAAATCCATCCTCTGCAAAGGACAGAAGCTCATGTGTAAAGCTCTGGTTTTGGCCAGCTGAAGCCCACAGGCAGCCCTCATGTGCAGCAGTGATCCATGCATCCCTGCAGGACTTGCAGTATCAGGAACTGCCAAAGAACAAGACAGCCCCAACCATGCCTCTCCCAGCAGCTAACTGGGGACTTTGCCAGGGCTGCCCAACCCCTTCAAAGCGAGCCAGAAGGATCCCTTTTTCCAATTCCCTGCGATTTCAGATTCACGTTGTTGCCACTGGAGGGCATCACGTGAAGCCCTTTCAGAAGACCACACTTGTCTCACACAGGTTTCTAAGGCTGTAAAGTTTTCAAACCTGTTACCGTAATAGAAGGCATGTCCAGTGTCCCTCCTCACCCAGTGCTGGAGCCGGGAACAAAGGGCCTGTGAGCAATTACACATGTAAGACATGTCAAACGCACAGATACAAGAGACAATACAACAGCCCTGAAATAGTTTAATGTAGATTTAAAACAAACACATCTGACCTTTTACTACAGAAACACATGACTTTTAACTTGCTCTATCACTGCCACTAAAACATTGTAGGTAGATCAAGTAGGTCCTGACTTTTATCTCACAGGCAGGCCTTGTTCTTCTACCATTTAATTTAGGAGGATAGTATCAATGGAGTCAATATAGTGCCACTGGCTCCACTTTCTTAGTCCTCCGGATGAATCTCTGCAATAATCTCCTGAAAAGTTTCAGAACTGACTGAGCCCTCCTAAAGCAGACTGCAGAGCCTAATCACTCAGCCAGGAAGGCAATTCCCTGCTCCTGTCTTCCAACTGAGTTGGATCTTTTTACTGCCCACCTCTGTTTGCTGCCAGTAACCAATATCACTCATTAGCAGCACACAGCAAAGCAACCAGGGACCATGCGAAGGTGAGGCTTTGCTTCCTGTTCAGACTTTACTGCAGTCCTGAGCCAACCCAAAACACAACACTTCCTTTTTATTGAATTTTCTCTCCATCGCGTTTATGGTGGTGTGCTCAGTTGCCAATATATACTGGGACTCTGCTGTCCTAGCCCACCTTACTTAAACCTTTTCCAAACAGGCTCATTTTTTTAAACTTTACTTGCTCCGATGTTAGCGATACTGACACCTAAACTGCTTCACAAAATGGCTGTAAGGGACCGCGCCCTCTGCTCATCCCACAGCTGGAGATGTGGGATGAGCAAAATAAATAAATAAAACCAAATAAAACCTAAATAAAATCCAGACGCAAAGCTGTGGCTTAAACAGCCCCCGAAAGACTGCAGCAGTGGGTCCCGGGCTAGCTCACAAAATCACCACCACGAGCAGCCCCTCCCGGGCGGCAGCGGGCCCGGCGGGCAGCGCTTACCTGGGCCCCGGGCGCGCCTCTTCACGGGCTCGGCGCCACCGCACGGGAGCCGCTCCGGCCGCACAGCGACGGGGCCCTGCGGTGTGCGAGCGAGCGCGGGAGGCCGGGCCCGAACTCCGCCGCTCTCTCGCTGCCGGCCGGCCGCCCCCGGGCCCCCAGCCCGCCGCGGGAGGAGCGGGGCCGCGGCCCCACCGCCATAAGCGCCCCCCTCGCCTCCCGGCGCCGCCATTTCCCGCGGCGGGCAGGCCTCGGTCCGGGGCGCCCTGACAGAGGGCGGGCGCTGCCTGCCCGGCTTCCTTCCTGCCTTCCTTCCTTCCTTCCTGCCTGCCTGGCTTCCTTCCCTCTCTGTGCCGGGACAGCGTCCCAGGCGGGGAGACACGGCTGGAGCTGCCCCCGGCGTGGGAGCTCTGTTCCCGCAGCCTTTTCCCAAGACACCACGGACCAAGCCGAGCTCACCCCGCTCGGCACCCACTTGATCCCTACCTGCCCTCGTCTGGGCCGTGGAACGGCTTCCCCAGTGATGGCTCCATCCACACACGGCTGAATTGTTGCCTCCAGCAGCCGCCAGTCCTGTGCAACACCTGCTGTGCTTGTCCATCTCCATTCCTTCCCCTAATACGGGCTTGATCCTGCAGACTGAGCACGAGAATAACCCTCGCTGCTAGCACAGCCCTGGCAAGGCTGAGGGAGAGGCACCAGCTCTCAGCAGCCCCTGGTTCTCCACCAGCAGGACTGGGGCCAGACGAAGCTGCGATTTCTCACCCCTGAGATGGGTGTTCCACAGCTCCCGTCACCTGCACGGGTGCCCTCATCCAGGCTGGGCTGAGCCAAAAGCAGCATGGTAGCTCCCTTGCCTTGGACGTATTTTACAGCCGGTTGAAAGCACTCAAATTTTCTCTGAATCTCTAAGCAAAATTCCTTTGCCTTCCTGACCTCTCTGATATTGCAAAGTGAATCATCAGGTGATGCCTGGGGCCACCCCAACACCTCCTGCCTTGTGCCCCTGTGCTGATGTGAAAGCTGCAGCCAGGCTGCTGTAACAGAACAATGTATTGTGCCTGTGCAGTGAGTCAGATATATTTCATGGTCTGTGTCATAAAATGCTTGATGAAATAAACATTTTGCCTTCCATACATGAAAGTATGTAGTTTACAGTGAAGATTTATTAAGCCCAAAATTTCTGAGCATGCCCAAAGAGATAGATTATATTAACGTACAGGAAAGGACAGTTATGAATCAGTCCGACTTCTCACAGCCTGTCCAACAGAAAAAAAAACAAAACACTTTATTTCTGATGGAGAATTTAAAATTCAGCATCATCATTGTTACATTGCTTTGCATTCCTCTGTGCACTAACCTTAGCTTTCATATCTGGCTCTTAAAAGAGAAACCAAAAGGTCAAAGGATAAACAAAAATATAAACACCTATATAAATAGCTGTTTAAATTAGAAACTGATGGTGGTTTATTTGGTGGTTTTGTTTTGTTTTGCTGCAAATGGAAAAGCAGACACTGGCTTTTGGGCCATGTGGTGCTGTCTCAGTCCCTCTGTGGAGTTTTGCACGTTGCAAATATCTCATGACTGTGTCAGCACAGTGGCAAAGAAGTGAGAGCAGGCCTGTGTGGGGCTCTCTGGCTCTCTCTGCTTGCAGCACAAGAAAAAAATCAAATCAAAGATCAGGGTACAGAAGTGCAGAGTGATGGAAGAAGAGGTGGAAGTTGATCTGAACTTGGCTCAGTTACATCACTGTGGCATTTCAGGTATGCACTGTAATAAAGTGACCATATATTTGCAATCAGACTTAGGACAGATTTCCTTCTCAAAGACAAAATTATCTAGAAAGTGGATCCATGGGTAAAAAGTAACACTCATGAGGCAGATTATGAACAGAATTAAGCCAGTGGAAGTAAGTATAACTTCACCAAATTCAACGCATTGGGAAGGACTTTTACTTTAAAGTCCCAAAGTAGAACTACTGGTCAGCAGATGGAAGAAATAAAACCCCAAATCCAAAGTCCCTTTTTTCAGACCACCTTCTACAAACACCATTGACTCTTGTTACAACAAAACCAACACAAATATCACTTTGCTAATACCTACTGAGCCAGACTTAAACATGTCACTGATATTTACTTAACAAACATTGTTACGTACGTACTCTGCTGTGGTTCAAAGAACACTCATTTATTTAAAACAGCTTATTTTAAAACAAGGCTTTGGGTTGTTTGCTTTTTTTGTCATTGTTGGGGTTTCGGTGTGGTTTTTGGTTGGTTGGTGTTTGGGGGTTTATTTTGTTCCTGGCACGATGGAGCAGCTAAAACTTCGTGCTTTCTGACCTTGCCTTGTCAGAGATCTGTCATATCAGGGGACAGCATGTTGGCACTGAGTCTGCCAGCGTGGATTTTGAGGGACTGGGAGAGGCTGCTCGCTTTTAGGGCTTGGTTGTCAGGTGAGGAGTACTTCACTCTGCTCTCACAATGTCCTGAAAACTGTCTGTATTCGAGCAGTTGGAGCCTTTCTCCCTCATGAACCCCAGGAGCCATGGCTGATGTCAAGCACGTCGCTCCCAGCCCAGTCCCAGAGGGGTGGCTGGGCGTCTTGCCTGTTCCTGAGCACTCACATTCCCGCTGTACCCTCACAGTCTGCCTCACGGTAAGCAGAGTCTGGCACAGCCGGCACCACCCAGCGTGGGGACGGTGCTGGGACAGTGCCCGCCGATGGCATTCGGCTCTCCTGGGCGTCTCACCAAGCTCGGCACACAGGTGGGAGGGTGAAACTCTGGCATCTCAGGAGCTCTGAGCAGTATCTCTGAAAAACACCAGAGACAAACCCTTATGAAAGCACCTGCTTTCTACATTTCTCTTGCCATGTTTTGGCAGTCAGCAGGATCCTCACCAGAGCCCTCAGCAGCAGCCAGGCAGCCCCAGGACTAGGCCAGGGTTTGCCATGGCGTGGGTGCCCACAAGCCCCCTGCAGCTTGTTTCACCCATGTGTGTCTGTGTGTCTGCTTGTAAAGCTGAGGGATCTGTAAAGGACAAGCTTCATTTTTTGTGTAGAATAATATTACAAGCAAAGTAATTTTTTTTTTTTTTTTTTTTTTTTTTTTAGGCAAAGGGACAGCTCTTGCTGGAGGTAAAAAGAAATATTCCTCACACATTTTATACTGAAAATACCAAGCAAATGTATTCTATTTCCTCTTTAGGCTGAAGACAAAGCCATACCTCCTCCCCTGAGCTGGGGAGCTGCAAGATCACCGGGTTGACATCATTCTCCTTGGTGATAAAACATGCTGCATGCTGAACTTGGCACTCAGCATGCTCAGGTTGAGCTAAGAGCTAATGTAATGAACTCTGGGGAAGGACTTAACATCAAATACCACTCTGGAATATTAAATACAGACAGGACCAATTTCTCACTTGAATAATTACACACTGGCTAAATTCCTTCTTTTGTTTCAAAGACAGGAATCACCTTTCTCGCTTCCTCTTGAAAATTGTATGCATCGGTGCACTATTTCACTACCTGTGTAATAAGAAGATTTCTGTTAATTACCATGGGCTGAACTGAGTTTCAGCTCTAGCAATTACTCTTGCCACTCGATGGGGGGAGCAAGCAAACCAAGAAAAGGCAGATTCTAATTTCAACAAGTGTTCCCAGCTGCTTGTGCTTGCTAACATAACCTCAAAGGCAGAGGTGCCTGGGAACACTCCTGAACTGCACTTTGCACGTGGGAGTACAGTACCAAAGACCTTGCACACATATTCCCCCTGCCCTGGCAGCACTGCAGTGCTTATAAGCTATTTCACTTAACTGTGTTTGTATTCTCCTTCTGCCTGTGGATATCAATGTAAAGCTTTCAGCCATTATAAGATATTTCTCCAGGCTCACTTTGAGTCAGAAAGAAAAAGATTTTCTTGTGGTAAAAGCTGTAGTAAGCAGCAAGAGTCAGTTTGAAAGGCAGGGCTTAGTCCCAGCATTACAGCTGTGTGTTTGAGGCAGATGTTCAGCCAGTGGAAGTTAAAGCAGACTCCTAGCAAATGAGCTAAGAAGAAAAATGGGAGCAGAGAAGAGAAGGAAAAAAGTGGGAACATGTGAAGACCAGAAGACTGTTTCCTGGCCTAACACTTACTGTTAAACCACAGGTAGGGCTTGAAGGTCCAAGACTTCAAAGCTATTTAGAAGCCTCAAAGCTACTTTGCTTAGTGGCTCTGGGTTCCCTGGCCTTTGCTAACTCAGCTGCCTTGCTTGCTAAGGCTGCTGAACTGCTGCTGCTTCACAAGGTTTGCAGAGCTGAGTCCACTGAGGTTTGCATGGGAAGTGTGGGAGGAGAATCTTAAAGATGTTAAACAAGGGGAAGAAAGGAAAACATGAGACACTTTGCCCAAGTAACATTCAAAGCAGGCACTGAGAGAAAGCATTCAGTGGAGTTAAGCCACAGCCCTTTTCCCACCTAGCCAAAGCTTCAGCAAAAAACACCTAGACATCCCCTTTGTTCTGAACCAGCAGCACAGGCTGTACAGGGACATGGCAGCAATCTGAAAGCTTGTTTTCTGCATCTAAACATCATGTCAGGACAAACTGCACTCCATCCTGTGATCATTTAACAGCACCCCTGGGACCCTGTACCTTGGAGGCATGATGTCACACATCAGCAGAGAGATTATTTGTTTTGAAGCTTGTGAATAGCTCTGAGACTTCATTTCAAAGCACTCCTTGCAGAGTAATGACACAAACCCTTCTGGTGTCACTGAAGGGCACAACTGACTACTGTTTTTGCCTGTGCTGTTTCTCAGCACCCAGCAAGTGATTATTAGATATCTATTATCCTTTCTTCTCTTTTATGCAGGAATGGCGTTGCCATTGCTTATTCCTTCATGTCCAATACACATTTTCTTAAATGTTTTATCAATTATTTATCTACTGAGACAAGCAGGAACACCCACACAAAAGGCACTGCAACAAAAACCAAGGCATTCATTCAATTTCAGGTGATTTTTAATTTATATATAGCCATTGGTAGACTGCAGTATGAAAACCATCTTCAGACCTGTGGTAAGGTAGCTGTGCATACCACCTGTCTGGTTTCTCCTTTTGTCAGAATAAACAATTATTACTCTGAATTTTACACAAGGGAAAAAGATAATAATCTAGGACAATTTGCTGAGAAGCCAACAGGTTTTTTTTACCCGGTCATAATAGTTTAGATTCACTTGGAAGCACCTACAGTGATACCCAGGTTTAGAAGCAGGATTACCTGATAGAAAATATGCAGCATGGAAAACAGGGCCATTCATTCTGTCATTTAATGCTGAATTGTTGAACCTTATTAAGTTTTAAAACAGAAAGCTTTATAGTAAAGCCCTGGAGGTGCATAAAGGACCTCTCCCTCATGATGCCTACATTGGAATTTACTCTTGTATTAGCATTAAAGCAAGAACAAATGAAAAGTGCAGACATTGCATAAGAATGCCAGCCTAACTAAAATTTGGAACACTTCAATCACACTCAGTTTATTTCAATGTTCTCCCTTCCATGGTAAAGGACGGTCAGTAAAGCCATTTCTGTCCCCAGGAAGTTCCATTACTAAGTGACCATTCAAAAAGCTGGAAAGGGTTCAGAGCACAGGGCATATGATGTTGCTGTGTAATCTTGGAGAATAAAGGAAGGGGATTTGGAATGGCTGAAGCACTGGATCTTTGGGATCCAAAGAATCTGCATCCTGGAGCAGTGGATATCAGGTTAGAGCTATTACTGCTCCACAGTGAGGCCCTTCATGCTGCATGGGCTGCAGCCTGGAATCACCCCCATGGAATGGGCACAGGCTCACAGTGCACAGAAGGCTTCAGAGGTGTGGCTT
The DNA here is from genome assembly GCF_971803275.1 of Cyanistes caeruleus. Lineage (NCBI taxonomy): Eukaryota > Metazoa > Chordata > Aves > Passeriformes > Paridae > Cyanistes > Cyanistes caeruleus. The sequence goes on from NC_141713.1 coordinate 9,795,548, forward strand.
GGAGAGAGAAGCTCAGTGGAAGCAAAGTACAGATCAGGCATCATGGTTCCAGATTTTAATTATAATCTGTCCTTGGCAAATTTAGATGGACAGGAGAGTGAGCAAAGCTGCAGTGGCTGAAAATCAGTGTTTTATGTTAAGTTAAATGATTGTACACCAATATGGACATAAATCTGCCTTATAGAGAGGGTTAATTAGCACAGTTCTACAGTCCAAGTAACAGAAATGGATGCAGTGTGAATTTCAGGGAATTAATCACATTGATCACATCTTTTCAATGATGATGCATCAGGCATTTTTATAGCAGATGAAATTAACTGCTTTTTACCATATATTAATATAACCCAGAATATGAACTATGCTTATGAAGAAATATTTTTTCTGGGCAGTTCTGTTTAATATCTTTATTGAGGATCTGTATGAGGGGATCAAATGCACCCTCAATCAGTTTGCAGACGACACCAAGTTGGATGGGGGTGCTGCTCTGTGGCAGGGTAGGAGGGCTCTGCAGAGGGATCTGGACAGGCTGGATCCATGGAATGATGCCAGCGGTATAAAGTTCAATAAGGCCAAGGGCCGGGTGCTGCCCCTGGGTCCCAACAACCCCACACAGCGTTACCGGCTGGGGCACAGGGGCTGGAAAGTGCCCGCAGAAAAGGGCCCGGGGTGCGGGTCAGCAGCAGCTGAACGTGAGCCAGCCTGTGCCAAGAACAGCAATGGCACCGGGCCAGTGTCAGGAACAGCGTGGCCAGCAGGGCCAGGGCAGTGGCCACCCCCTGTACTCAGCACTGGCGAGGCCACAGCGCGAGTGCTGTGTCCAGTCTGGGCCCCTCAGGACAAGAAGGACATTGAGGAACATGTCCAGAGAAGGGCAGTGGAGCTGGGGAAGGGCTTGGAGCACAAGTCTTGTGAAAAGCAGCTGAGGGAGCCAGGAGGTTCAGGGGAGACCTTCTCTCTACCTGAAAGGACACTGTAGCCAGGTGGGAATCAGTCTCTCCTCCAAAAAAACAAGTGATAGGACAAGAGGAAATGGCCTCAAGTTGCACCAGGGGAAATTTAGATTGGATATTAGGAAAATTTTTTTCATTTCAATGGTTGTCAAGCATTGGAACAGACTGCCCAGGGCAGTGGTGGAGTCACCATCCCTGAGGGGATTTAAAACATATGTAGATGTGGCACCTGAGGACATGGTTTAGTGGTGGATTTGGCAGTGCTGGAGGAATGGTTGGGCTCCATAATCTTAAAGGTATTTTCCAGCTTAAATGATTCCAAGATTTTTACCTGCAGACAAGTCACTGGGCCCACATGCTGGTACCCACCCTTTCTCTCCCATCCTCATTGCAGCAGACAAGTGGAGGACATACTGATGATGTGATGCAGTTTTCCTCTACTGGAGCCTGCAAGGAACAGAAGACATTAATACCAGGTAGCAAATTACAGCTGGTACAATAGATGCAGCATAGGGAAATACAATGTAATATTGCCAGGAAAACTGCCAGCCAACTCTCCCTCTCCTTGCAGGATACTTGTTTTATTGAGCCTTCAATGAAAATATATCTGCTGCTTCAGCATTGATTGTAGAACCTCTGGAATACTGACCAGAAAAACTTCTGTTCTACTACTGTCAGTGAGACAGTGACACAGTCTAGGCACCCCTCACGGGATCTGAGCCCCCTGGCTTAGGCAATATGCACATAACAATGAACTGAAGGGAATTCCCTGCCCCAACAGCATATAACTGAATTCTGAGGAGATAAAGAGACCACACAAGCAGGGTAAGGGCACAAAGGCAGGACACAAACAGGAACAAATGGTGGTAGCCCATCAGTCTCACTGGTTTGGAGAGCAAGGAGAAACACAGAAGCAGGTAACACCTGGAGAGGTCAGTTCTTCCTTTCTTACCTTAAGGCTGACACTGCTGCAGTCCATGAACTGCTCCATCATCCACCTCTCCCCAGCATCTGCTTCTTCAGGAATGATTCAAAATGTCTCTAAAGTCCATTGCCTCTGCAGTAATGACAGTCAGCAACTCTTTCAGTGCCTCTGGATGCCTTTCTGTCGACTGGGAAGGCTGACAGGACACTCCTCGAGTCCTTCAGTGGAACACAGCCTGACACGGCGTGTAGCTGTGAAGAGACTTGTCCAAGGGCACACGAGGGTCTGATGGGCTTGCCAAGGGCAGGCCACAAACACAGGGGCTTGCCAGCTACATAACACCTTTCATCACCCTCATGCCAGTTCAACCCCCTCAACTTTTCCCTTCCCCAGACAAAAAGTATCTTAGTTAAGAATTTCCTGTGTTTGTTAGTCTACAAACTACAAAGTGCACATACTTTTCAAATGAAATGTGTAGGACATGACACTTCTTAAAATATACATTTTATTATTTTCTGGTAGTTGCTATGAAGGTTTCATTCAAATTGTGAAGGTACACAGCCTTTACAAACTTCTTGAGTTAAAGGTTTTTGTTGGTGGCTTTATGTTCTTTTCCTTTTATGGCAGAGGAAAATACATTGGCTATAAAATGTTGAAATTCATTAGATGCTTAGTATCACCTCTTCATATATGCTGTGGAATGCTTTGTAGAAATACTATATAAAATAAGGCAGACTTTAACAGGGAATTCAGTCATAAAATGTCATGGGAGAAAAGAAAGAGTTCCAACACATTATTATTTTTCAGCCAAGAGAAGATCAGGTGGTCCTCACTGGTTTGTGGGAGAACTACTGCAGTTCTGGTGCTCAGACAGTATACAGTTCTTGTTTATTCTACTATTCTCAAGTGAGACCTTTTTAATAAAACTTACTTTAATTAACATAAATCAGACAATATTTAAACATACACATCTATCCTTACAGTGCAATAAAAATGTATCATTGTATAGTATTTTGTATTTGCATTATGAAAATAAAAGGTCTGTACATCAATTAAATGTATATTAATGAGTATGAATCATGTAAATTTATAATGCATCTAAAGTTGGCTTTGGCTTTTAAGTATTTATAAATTCATAGAAAATATTGAACATCTAACAAAATAAATAAAACATAACATTTTAATCATAGATGCTAACTATCAACCTCAAAAATTCTTGTGTTATTTTTTACATTTGCTACTAAATTTCTTAAGGAGAACTCACTTTCAGTAGTGCTCAGAAGTGAATGATTGCACCTTCTGTGATGTGAAAAAATACAGTACATCTATTTTCCATAGATCAAAAATTCTTTCATAGACAGTTTCATTCATTTTAAATGTCTGATTGTTCTACATAACTGTCTTAAGTGCTTATAAAAAGCATGTAGCTTTCTCATAAAAGCTGTGAGTCTCTATTAATAGATAAACTTCTAGTGAATGTCCTTTTTATGAGGATTCTCTCCAAGGTCTTCCAGCTTCACGTGCTGGTATGAAGATATCGCAGAAGTATGATCATAATAAACCCTCTTCAGTACAAGTACTGCAGAAATCCAGTGTAATTCCACTTGGTGGGCTTATTTCATCCGAGTCCACACATGGTACTTTGTGGAAGTCAACTGCTGACCTCATGTTCTCTTGAATGTGAAAGTTCCCCAAGTGCATGGGCTAGCTTTACTGTAATACTGAAGAGGCCAAAACAAATCTGAATTCACACAGATAGAAGTGAGCTTGAATAAATATGCATCTGGCTAGTGAATGACACACCATGGTCTAACTGCTATTCTGGTGGTGGCCGAAGGACTCGCAGGTTCCTTCCATCCAGTCCTTTCCAGTATTTAATGTTATTATTCAGATGCTCCATCAGATTTGGCAGATCTGCAAATGCTAGGGAAGAAAGGGCAGAGTGTATTGAGTTTGCAGAACTGAAACGGTTAAAACTTAACCGTTAAACTGCTTAAGTATCACTTGAAACGGCAACTGGGTTAAGCAGAAAAGCTTGAATCTGTCATACCAATGCTCAAAATAGTTGGGGCTGTACAACTCTCAGCACTCGTGTAGCACTCGGGCCACTGAGAACTGTTCTGTAAATTTACATAATACTGGTGTTGCAACTCCCAGCAAAGGGACACAGTTTTCCAGGAGGGGCATAGCTAATTATGGTTGTAATTATCCTGCCCCATCAAACCTCAGTCACATGTCATGATGTGGCATTCAGGAGAGTCACATTTCTGACCACTTTTACCACGGAGGCAGCACTTGGAAGGAAACAGCTGCTCCCCCAAGCAGTTTCCAGACTGTAGAAATTTGCCTTGAAGAACAACCAGTATTAACATGGACAAAATGACCGTGCTCAAAGAGCTATCAAAGAGAATGTGTTCTGTTCTCCATTTACAGAGAAGCAAGTTTAAAAAGTTAAAGATTGCCTGAATCTAGTATGTTAAAGACAAGCCATGAGAATTGCTTGTACCAATACTTATAAGCAATAATGAAGTTATTAATATTACTTGAACTGCAGGAATCATCCCTTTTCTCACCCTTTATTTAGGAGCCTTAAAAAAGAAATTTTGTATCACAGCAGTTTCAAATGTTCACAAAATGTTCACATCGGGAAATGGCAGAGTTTTGCTTACCATCCCAGGCATCAAACATATCAATAATGAAGTAATCAATGAATGATAATTGGGATTTGGGGATGCTGCAAGTATTTCTGTCAAAAACTGGCATCACAACAGGTAAACCTTGCCTCCTTTCTTCATCAGTCTGCAAAAAACATTAGTAATTATTCATCTAAGACATTCTGTTAATGGGCTTCTTTCAGCAGCAGATTGTTTGACACTGACTAGAGCATGCATATGCTAAATCAAAGGAGGAACCTGAACAAATCTGAAGCAGCAGCAACTTAATCTTAAGCACCTAGTTGTTCAGTTCCAGCAAAACAGAAGATAAATAGTTCCTTCCAGTGTTTCCCACAAAGGGATGTATTTACCTTCTGTATCTGCACACAAGCTGACCCTAAGTAATTTCACATGTTACCAAGTTATGACTGCTTTGGACCTAAGAGCTGCTCAACCATTTTCAGTCTCTGATGGAAGCTGTAATCTGTCCCACTCAGACATGGCAAAGTACCTTTTTTATTCCCTTGCCCCTTGCTTGGGGTGCCAAGTTCCAACTGCAGTGTTTGGTCTATCATCTGTAATAACAACTGCCCTCTCCTTTCCCACATCTTCCTAAAACCTTTCCTCAGCACAGGGTGCTAAGGTCTTACAGCACATCTTGGAGTGAGTGCTGCTCACATCCAAACACTAGAACCTGATAATCCTATTCCCAGCATGTGGGTACAGAAGGCATCCTTGCCATGTCTCATGTTATGGGAGTGCATTTGCAGACAAGGTTCAAAAAGCCCAGTTCCAAACTGAACAACTTGAAAGCTTAAATTTTTCAGAAACTGCACAATAGAAGTTGCCAACTTTCATCTCTCTGAAAGTACCTAGTAGTGTGTCAGCATGAGTAATAGCCACCATTTAAAATAAAAAAAGTTATTTTTTTTTTCACATTACATAATGCAGCCTGAGCTGTTCTGTGACACTGGCACCCTTCTCCTCCCTTTTAAAGAGATGCTCACCTGCAGTTTCAGCAGGCTGTTTTAACTGCCTTACCTGTGCAAAGTACTCCTCAGAGATGCGTCCAGCCCATTCTATACACTGTTCTCTGGGTCTGCATGGATTGGAAATGTCAGCACACTTTATCAACATGCGTTTGATAAGGATACGGTTTTCAGGAGACCTAAGAACGGTCTTGATTGATTCTCCATCACCATTATTCTGTAACATTTAAGAATTAACAACAATCAATTAGCAAGGTCTGCATGCACTAACTCAAAAGCTGTTGTGCTTTGGGAATGCTTTCAGCACATCCTACAGGGATCAGTCCTGCTGCTGGCTACCAGATTTGATGTCTAACTGAATTTATAGGTGGGTGATGAAAGTTAGTCACAGCTCTGAGCTAGCACTGAACTCCAGTTTCTGGATTCAGTCACTGTCTTTGTGACAGATCTCTTGGGCATCTTCGGGCAAGTCATCTAATCCCTCTATTCCTTATCTGCATTCTCAAAAGTGTGGAGAGGATCAGCTCATCACTACACACACAGTGATGAGGACCGTGTAGGCAGAAAAATGTGACTCTCTGCTGAAACCCAAGGATTAATGGACTTGCACATTAAGAGTGGAATAGTTGGTTTGAAAAGAGGGACAGACCCAAGATGCAGGACTCACCCTTGGCACACAAACCCATCAGTGTATCAATCATTCTGACAGCATTGCTGCTATTCAGAAAGTCAGATCCCACAGTGCCTCCCAGGCATGTTCCTCATTCCCTTCCCTTGTTGCTGGACTCTTTAAGGATGGATAGGTACAGGAGTTTACAACTCTGTGTACTCAGAATAAAACCTCTTTGAAGCAAGAAAAATACAAGATTTCTCTGGCACCTAACAGGGTCTTGCTCTACAGTCAGAGCAGCAAAGAAGTAGCAAACAATAATGATAATAATAATGTGCTACCAGTTCCTGCACTGTCTTGTACAAAGAGGGAGACACAAAGCAGCAGAAACATTCTGACCTTTTATTAGGTCAGAATAACCATGACATTTTTCAGAAGAAAATTTTTGTGGGGAAAAAAGTTCTTCCTAAAGGAAGAAACTGACAGTAGTAAAAAATTATTTGATTGTATAGAAATGGCTCCGAAATACCAGCTCCACAGTTCTCACCAAGATGAGATGCCCAAACCAATTGTTTTCCCTTATTTTTAGGTATGTGGAAGGGAAAACAGAAGAACCAAAGTGAGATGTATACACCTCCAAATGCATGGAAAAATTATATATGAGAAAGCCAACATAAAGTGATGGAAGGTCCAGAAACACAAGTATGGAAATTAGGTATGGAAAATTAGAGATTGTTCAGTTATGGATAGTAGAGAATATCCTAGTAGGTAAACCATCAGGAATCAGGAAAGGATGTTCACCTCTGAGATCTGTTCAAACCAAATGCACAGCTCTACTTGCTGGATGCAGATGTCTTGGGAACAAAATGTGTTACTCTGCTTAGTGCCAGCATCCTGCTCAGAGTGCAGAGGTGTCTCTGCATGGCAGATGTTGGCTTCCTGTCATAGCTTAGGTGACATCATGAGGGGAAATGGGAGGATAAAGGATGCTGGAGCTGGAAAGGATTTTTTTCAGTTTATGAAACAAAAGCAGAAAGAAAACAAACAGAGCAGCTTCTTAGCATGGCTCTTTGAACAAATTTGTATAATAATAATAAATTAAAAAAAAGAAGTGGAGCTGTCCTATTTGGAACAGGCGGTTGGCAGCTCAGCCTGCAAACACTACACTGAGTCACCACCATGGCTGGAAAGCAGGCCAGAAAACACACTGCTGCTGCAGCCAGAGGGACAACAGACTTGAAAGAGGGGCTGACACTGTTGTTCTGCTCAGCACAGTAAATAATTTGCTTTACCCACTCACACATTACAGGCCTTTTAATAGGAGCTTGCCAAACTGAAACTCCCAGCTGAAAGAAGGGAAACATTTTGCTTCTTGTTTTCAATAGAAATGACATATTCTTTGCCTTTCTTCCCATCCTTGGGCACACTTTGCTGTAAATTACAAATGCCTTGTGCAGCAGGTAATTTCCCTGCAGTCTCTGGGGTTTAAGGGTAGAACTAAACTTTTGTTTCATTTTTCTATATCCCTGTTTGTGTTTTTACTCTCTGATTGTACAGGTCCAAGCCTTGTTCTTTAGCAGCACCAGCTGTTCAGCTCTCTGTGATAGGCAAGAAGAGGAGTTTAGCTCTTAGGATGGATTCTGCTGGTCAAACACTTCTGCATCCCTGGGGCAGGGAGGAGGGGCTCTGCAGACCAAGCCAGGCCATTGCAGAGCCCTTCAGCAGGACCAGGAGCACTACAGAGTTACACACTCCACAGGGCCAGTGCAGTGCACTACACTCAGCAGTAACAGCTCCCTTGTTCTCCTGCACCAGTGCTGCTATGCTCATCCAGAGAGGCTGTCCAGCTGGGAATTTAACATCTCTTCTTCTAATTTATTCAGTACAACCAGTGTCCTACTGGGGCTTTGGCTTCACATTCACAGAGTTCCCATTAGCATCACTGGCTGCCAAGAACAAAGCTAATTCTAGCCTACACTCCTGTGGACAAAGGTACAATTCTCCAATTAAGCTCCAGCCTGCTTCTCATGGGTGAAGGAGCAAGACCTGTTTCTCTCCCACTCTCACATAATAAAAAAAAACTGCCTTCCCCCATTACATGCAACAGTCAGAAATGTGGCTTTCTAAAAAACACGGTAAAAAAATACAGCAAACTATTACGGCTCCTACATGACGTTGCCACCAATGCAAACTTTATCATAACCATTTCTGCAAGTATTCTCTTTGCAAAAATCATTCCAACAAAATTATACACTTCTCTTACTGGCAACAAAACTGCTGGTTGAAGCTGTTATTGAAACTGGTGTGGTTTTTCAGAAAGAGTTCTTAACGGGCAATTTCTTTGTGTCCATGGGGTTCCAGATGGCTATTGATTATGTCTATATGATACATAATGTCACCATCATCTATTTTAAAGATTAAAAAGAAAGCAGACAGAAACCCCACAAATGCTGCCAGGCAGCACTGGAGGCTGAGGGCCCTTAATCCCAGAGGATGCACCACATGGCAGCCCACAGACCTGCCCTTATGCTGCACCCCCAGCGCGTCCCCTCAGAAGGGATGTAATTCAGCCTCTGCTTTGAAGCAAACCTTGTTTCCTTTGAAGAAATGGCCAACAACAATGCCCAGTCTTGCCACTCTGTCAATGGGAGTGACTGGGTTAATCAAAATGGCATTTTTACATGAAAACATACAGCCCAGGGCCCTGGTTCCAACTATAGCATCATAGCACTGTGATATTAATAGGATCCAAATAAGTCCCACTCACCCTCAAAATGAGTGACAACCACGTTAAGCAGAAGGGGATTCAAACCCATAGGTGAAATATACATCTCCAGCCTCTCTTTCTCCACATTTCTGATAAACTTTCTCAGAACACCATGTGAGAATTTCCTACTGCCAAGGGTTCCCAGTCCCTGCCTAGGCATTTTAAGGAGGACTTTCAGTGTTGCTTACCCCATTTTCTTCTAGGGCTGCCAAAGGTTTATTAATGCTGTTGACAAACTTGTTGACGTGCTCAAAGTGCTTTGTCATTTCTGTTGCTAAGACCATGTCAATAATGACTTGGCGAAGGGTTCGATACTCATTCCTGTTTAAAGAAGGAAACAATTAAGAATGCTGGCTGGGTCACAAAGGGCTGGTTGCTAAAACAAGTCTAACAAAAATGCAACAGACCATTCCTGTTTGAGAGAGGTGCTAGGGGAATAAAGAACAGTACTAAAGGCTTGGGCAGCTGCATCTCTGTTAGATGGAGTACCTTTGGTGTGTAGAGATATATGTGCTCCAGGCATGACTGGATCTCTAGCAGAAACAGTACCAGAGCTGGGCAGAAGCAGAGGCACCAGCTGCTTAGGAGGCTGCCAGGACATGCCACACCCCCATATTCCCAGGGCTTCTAGCACAGACACTCAGCAGTGGATCACTCTCCAGTCAAGTTTTCAGCAATATTTTCCTGCTGTATCTTGAGAGAACCAAGGCAATGGTCACATCCTTGCCCTAAATGTTTCTTTGAGGCTGCAAGAGCAACAGGTCCTTCATTATCCTTCACACTGCAACAAGGTATTTTTAACTGATGCTCTGAGGCTCTTTCTCTCCTTGTTCTCTACCCACCCAGCCATAGCTTGTTCTCTACATTCAGTGACACAAAATAACTCTTCCAGGCTTGCTCACATTAAGATTTACACTAAATTCCTTAGATAAGGTCTGCCTTTTTATGGACAGGAGAAATTGGCAGTGTGGAATTACTCAGAAGTCTTTGCAGGAGAGACAGAAGCATTCTACTCTTTTAGAAGCAAGTTTCACAAAGGACATGAACAGTTATCCACCAGGCACTGCCCTCCTCTAGGATGCTTGTTTGCTTTATGTTACACAGAAGGAAGTGAGAGATGTTAGTGGGCAGACAAGGAGCCTGGGGGTTAAGCTTACCTCTCCATGTTTTTAAATATATTGCATTTGCCATCCCGGGTGGTGAGCTGGAAAGCCAGGGCAGCATGATGGCTCTCCAGCACGGCCGTGTCGTTGTAGAGAATCGCGAGCTCGCTGCCAGCATTGCACAGGAAAGAATTTGTTCTTCCTGGGTGATCCACATCGTGGACTGTGGCAGCAATGAGCGCAGCAACCTCATCAATCGGATCCAGAGTTTGCTGAAAATAGAAGGGTGCTTAGTTTTCCTGGCAGACTCATTAGAAACCCTATTCTGTCCATAAGATTAAGCCAAGTTGCTGAGGAATAAAAGCCAAAACTCTGGAGATCAGTAAGGGTCAGATGTTCTACACAGAGCAATGGAAAATTCATTACAGGCTTCACTGAACATTGCGTGACTTTTTTGGCCATTTTGTACCTCTCAAATTTTGCCTTAACCACACCTTTGTCACAGCACATCAAATTAAACAAATGTAAAGTAATAAATTAGTCTGTGTTTTCCAGCAACCTTAAACCACCTGCACTTGGAGTTAATGTACTTGGCTTGGAAAAAAGACCAATACTGCTAAAAATTATTCTATTATCACCAGACCCCTTAATTTCCTTTGTCAATTTAATGTGTCCTAATCATGTTCCACTTACATGCTAACTAGATTTAAAATTTGAAAGGCATGTTATCCATACATCCAGTTCTTTAATAACAGTGTCCTGTCCTGAGGCTACAGCTAATGCATATTCTGTGGAGAATATTTGATGTTTTGCATCCATGGATAAATTGCCTGACACATGTTCTGTACTTTCTGTATCACATTCTGATTCTGGTAACAAGCAGCATTCCATGCTTTATGGGCATTCCATTATGTCTATTTTTATCTACCCTGTCATGAAATACAAAACTATTTGACTCTTAAGATTTTCCACTTAAGCGTTAATTTATTAATAGTATAAAGGAGAAGAACTAAGCCTCTCAGAAATATTTTGCATACATTTGAAAGCTAGCCTTTGTGCTGTGTTTATACTGGCATTTGTGAAGGATCACAGATACAAAAAATTAAATAAAAAATTTTAATAAAATGAAAGAGACACAAGAGCAGAAATATTCCCATTTAAATCTGGGAGCAGGACAGATAATTTTTATTCCAATTTGCTTTAATTTGAGATTCAAATTCTCTATGGGCCCTCTACTACAATTCAGAATAGCTACACTTGGTAGGTGAAAAGAGAAACCCTACCCTTCTTTACACTTCCTGAAATTATGCAGTGACTTGACTTTGCAGGAACAGGGAAATTATTCTTTGAGGACTGTCAAGAGAGTCTCGTGGAGAACAAGAGAAGGCAAATAATTCTTTCTGCTCTAGAAAAGTTCATATCTATCCAGTTCATAGTTAGCATTATCTGAAATACTGTCTGCTGTGTGTTAGCTTCTTCCTTCTTTCTTTCAGCACTGCTCATGGGATTCTGTTTTTGTAGTATGAAGTTAGGAGAGAGGGATTTGAGAACAGGCTCTCCTCAGAGGGACACAATGCACAGCGTTCAGTCTGGCTGAGAAAGATCTGTGCAGATGGGAAATGGCCAGAAACATTAGAGTACCTGGCCTGGAGGACCACAGCACTCTACCTGACACTTACTTCACAGGGATTTACAGCACTTTTACACCCAACATCAAATCAAGGATTTTAACTTTGTTATCTTAACTCCCATGGCACAGAAGTGGAAACGATTCTGACAATATGGCTTTAATTTAGGAGCCAGAACATTTTCCTAGTCAAGTTGAACTGAGTTCAAATTACAAAAAAAAAAAAATATTCTCAGCATGAATTTCAGTGGCAGAATTGGGCTTTCTGTCTTTAGATTAAGTTGAACTCTAGGCAACACAAAAGCATCTGGGCTACAACTTTGGAAAGATAAAGATATAATTCTGAACTTTGATTCTGCTCCTTCTGCTGCTGCAACATTTTTTTCTCTTCCTATGCCTACAGAGGAATGGAAATAACATTCTGGAAAAGGAGAAGACAGTCATGCTTCTGTGGCACTGAAATGGATCCAGATCTTCTGTTTTTTCATGGATATTCTTGGGACAACCACCTAACCTCTGGCAAATCAGGGGCTGAAAAAATCCAGTGACATTCTATCCCCACCTGGCATATAGTATTTGTAAATCAACCTCTGGACAGCACACTAATGAGCTGCAGCTCCAAGTTAAATGAATTACTACAGTTTAATGAGCTGTCAGAAGCTTGTTTACAGTCACAAATTTCTCAGCCAGGTGCCCATCACTGGTGCTATCCTTAGGCAGGCCAGTTCAGAATTCCTACCCAAGACCATGACTCAGAAGTATGTCCCACCACTCTACTGCACACACACACCATGTGCTGCTTTATTCCCCTTCTCCAGTCAGGGCATGTGAGAGCAAAAGTTGCTCTCATATATTCTGATTGGCAGTGGCTCTAATACCCCAGGGGGTTTTATGATACTGACCAGTAATTTTTTTCAATACTCTCCTCCAATGCAGTCTCTATAAGCCTCAGGGCATCTTCTCCAGTGGGTGATATAGCCTACATTATGGCCTATATTGTCTTGGGAGTCTTTTGCAAAATGACCATCATAAGGCATGAGGGATGGTAATTTATCACATTAAATCTGTATTTGGCATGTACCATCACAAAAGTAATTATGTCATTTCGATCTGAGAAGGTTAAACTATATGAAGAAGTTTTACTTGAAAATAAGGTTTTCTTATTCTCCCATCAAGAATTGTTAAATTCTGTAATATTAGCATCCATCCTTCTACATATAAGAGAGAACCTAGAATTCATGTAAAGCAGCCCAGTTCTTTGACCTCAGAGTTACCAAACTGGTTGGCACTGGTTTTTTTTTTTTTTCAAAAGCCAAACATTTGGCTTTTGAATCTGTTTCTGAGAGATCTTTCTTTGATTGCACCAACAGTGTTTCTCATAAATGTGGACTCACCTTTACTCTTTCTTTAGACAAGAAGTAAGCAGTAGCATGTAATACATCTGCTGAATGGGTAGAATTATGGTAGGAGTTGGAGGAATGGTAGTTAGCCTCAATAACTTGTAACCATGACCTCAGGGTGGATTCTGAACAGTTTAGGAATTCACAGATTCCAAAGCGAGCAAATATTTTGAGACCCAGATAAACCAAAGGCCTGTGGAGAAAAATAAACAGAAAGTTTTAAAATGAATGCAGCTGAAAGAATATTATATAGAATAAACTGTATGAATCCACACAGCATTTTTAGCTAATGACATATGAAATGATGTATTAGGACTTATTACAGAATTACTGTGTCATATACTAGAATTGTAACATACAGAAAGTCAAATCCCCCTTAATGCCCCCCAGTGTCAGACAAAGGTGTCTCCAGGTTTCTCTGTCAGGGAACTGTAATGCACTAAAATTTAATTAATTATCCTGGCTTTATTACCGTATGTCTGCTTGGACTTAAGGCAATACTTGTAATATATTCATATTTGTGAGTCACTGAAAATCACTTTACTTCTCTTAACAAATTAACTGCCATTATTTAAACACAGTAAGAAGCAATCATAATTATACTATCTTTAATAAGAGTACAGGCAACAAGGTACCTCCTTTGTCCCTCTGTGGTCTCTCCAGATCAGTAAGAACAGAGAAACCTACCTGATGATCTTATGCATGTTGGCTGGGATAATTAATTAAGTTACTGCAATGTACCCATTAAATGTTGTAAATCACACAGACTGACTGTATCTTCACATTTTTGTTTTTAATTACTTATCTGTATTACTTCATTATAAATCAAAATACAGCAAAAGAAAACCCAAAGCAAATGGATGTAAATATCTTCATTTAAAATAAAATAATTTTAAAGAAGAATAAAACCCTGGGGAGTTTTGCACCTTTTTGGCTCATAAAACCACAGTATAAAAATGAAGTGCAAATTTTTTAACTAAGTGCCTGATATCTTTCTTAGACTTTGATATGAATAATTTTCAAAGCTTTTACTGATCTGGGATTTTGACAAAGGGTTGAAGATAGTCAATTCACTGCAGGATCTGGCCTCCAAATTAGTGTCTCACAAAAGCTTTTACCTAAGACAAAGCATGATATATATGAAACTAGATCCAAAAGGGGAACTTTTGATAAGCATCAGAAAGTAAAACCAAGGATTTTAACAGAAAGAACAATTTACAGTCTTAGGGTGAGACTTTTCCACTAATGCAGTACAGTCCATCAAAGCTGCTGATCTGCTTTTGGAAAAAAATTCTGTGATGGAAATTTGCATGCCCTGCTTTTTATCAGTAAATGTTCTTCAGTTAAGCTTATACATAAAATGTAACCTGCCAAGATTTTAGAATAAACACCTTCCTCTAATCCCAGAGAAATGTAATGGGAATTCTGCTGAAAAGCTGTATTGGAACTGTTCAGGAATAAAACCTACCCAATCAAATGGAAAGAAAATAAAACTTGATCTGTATCAACTGGTCAAATCAAGACCAGCATGTTGACTCTGTGTGCAGTTTGTCATAATAAGAATTTGAATCCCCACAAGAAAATAATTTGATTTGTATAACTTTTCTATTAGTGAATAAAGGAAGGTTTTAAAACTTATACTGTATTGTCATTATACCATACCAAAGATATATAATCTTCACATATATCCACTGGGAATTTGCAGGAAATAGTGCATGATGAAACAGAAGATATTTAAGATGCATATACAACTAGAAATGACAATGAGAAAATTTCAAACATCTGACATTGAAAATAAAATTCATTCAGTTTTAAAATCACAGGTAGAGAGCTTAAGGATCTGATTACAGCATGACATTTAAGTCACTTTTCAGCAACTTCAGTTTATGAGCTCTTGCATTTACTGACCTTTTATGGGTGGCAGCCTCAAGTTCAAAGATATCAAAATCCCACTGTTCCTCATTTTCCATGGCCTGTGTTATCCGTGGGGGTATGTCATTGAGGGAGATTGGAGAGCTCAGACTGCCAGCAACCTGATGAGTTTCTTTTGAGGAATACAGTTATTACTATAGGTATATATTAACAGTATATTAAGTAGTATATTTAATAGTGAGAAACAATTTTACTGAATGACCATGCTTTCCCTTCTGTAGTAAGCTCAGTAATGCTGAAGAAAAATGCTTATAGATAAAAAAAAACAAAAACAAAGAAAATGCTCATAAAAAGGACATCTAATGACATTTCCCTGTTTCTTAAATTTCTGAACATGTTTTAGTATCTCGGTAGCCAAATTAAAACTTACGTTTTGCTGACAATATGTACTCGTTCCCTGATAATCTTCGTAAACCATCCTGTTAAATAAAAGTTGCAAGTTAAATGGAGGATATTGCACAATAGGTCTAGGAGATGATAACACCAAGTAGTAGCACAACAGCTTCAGAAAAGCCTGACTGCAGCCTGTCACTGCCATCAAAGCTCTCCCTTATTTGTTTGTGCTTTCCAGATTAGCCTGGTTTACATATGGCTCGTAACAGATGAGGAACTGCAGGCTAGGGGATACAACATCGACTCAGGCAAAAACTCAAGTTTCTCACGTGCAGATGGAGGTCTAGAATTGCAGCCTGACATCTGTCTTTGGCCAACATGCACACCAGTTGTAGGTCTGTGCCCCAAAGCAGACACGGTGTGTCCACACACTTCCCACCAACAAGCAAAGGTGGGCGGTGGGAGTGGATGGAGACATTCCCCTGCTCTCCTGCCCTGGTACTGGCAGATCCAGTCACCTCAGCAGCATAAGAATCTCATGACTGCAGAGGAACAAATTACTCTGAGGCTTCCTTTCTATCACACAGAAAGTATGCTTGTTTATTCTTCAGTTCAGTGCCTCCTAGGCTTAATTCTGGCATGATGCCTAGATGTGAACACTGAGATGATGGATTAAAACTAACAGAATTATGTATTTAGTATTTACTTTTCATTTTATAATTTTAAATGCTGTGGCCCAAATCCCTCTTGCTCTTTTGAGGTTACAGCTGTTAGCTCATGTTTAGCCCATGATGTAAAAAACCACAGTGTTTAAAAAAAATATTTATGAATGCACCTTACTAAAAATGTTATTCACACCAAGTATAGCAGAAGTAAATGTGGATGCCATATCTGAACATGGAATATCTGCTCTTAAAAGAACTGCTATATCTAATTTTCATTTTCACATTTGTAAGTAAATTAATCTGGAGTTTGTGATTTAAAAGGAAAGGGAGTACAACAGTGGCTATTCAATGGAACTGCTATGACACAAATATTTAGGTCACCAGATGCTGCCTATCATTTAGAATCAAAGATTAGTTTTAAGAGTTGAAATAGCAGGTGTAATTGTATCTGGTAAATCTATCTTTGAACTCCAAATGCCCTTCCTACTAAAGAGTTCAAATCCAGTAACATATTACTTGTTTCCTTCTCAGACATAACTTCTGAACACACTTAGAACAATATAATTCTGTTTTCAGCAGACCCTTTGATGGAAAAATGTTTCTCTCCAATAACTTTAAAACTTGTACCATGCCATATGCTCTGAAATTAATTTTCTCAGCTTTACTTATTGCTCCACAAAAAAGCCCTGGGTTTATTTTTAATAAAGATTTTTATATTTTGCAATATTGTTATATTCATGTGCGTGGACCAAATACAATGAGAATACAAATGCATGTAAGAATCAACAATCCACAAAAAGGAGAAAACAATAGAGTTTATAGACTCTTATGTATTCATAAGAGATAAAATATGTATGAATATGAATATGTACTCATAAGCAGGAGAAAAGATTCACTTCAAGACTAATGATTATATGTATCAATATTCATCTTATATTTTTATAGTTAATATAACAATAAATTTTGTCTACTCAGTTAGTAAACACAACCCAATATGAATCATTCAGGCCTTCTCCTGGAATTCTTGAAGTCTCCCACATGTTTCTCCTGACCAGATATTTGCTGTGGTATTTTTAAAGGTAAAAATACACCTAAACTATTTGAAGAGTCTGATAGGTACTGCAAAGGCATCATGATAGTTCCAACATGAAATTATAATAGCCCAGATCCCTGAAAAGCTCACATTTTGTGAGCCTTTTTGCATCCAACACACTGTAATTTTTTTCCTGATGTAGCTTTTCATATGCAAGCTACAGACTAATGAGAAGACATATCCTTAGGGCACAGGTAACATTCATCTAAACTCATCTTGTTACCATCAGGAGGGTCAGACTCCAGGCTCTGAAGGTTTGGGTTCAGTTCTTGTTTCACTATGTGCCCTTTGTTCACCTTTGGGTATTATGCTACAGGTGTACAAATATAATCCAAGAAACAGCAAGAAAAGTATGTATTTTGCATTCTTTTGAAAACACACTCATTTGATAGACTAAAAAGCCCACCCCCAACCATGTAATTATAATCCTCATTAATAAATACAAGTATCAGGTTCTCTTTCTTTCTTCCTCTCCCATCTATACCTTACTCAAACAAATCACATTTTTTTAAAAAATGTTTACTTTCCATTTTTAGTTAAACTAATGTTTTAAAGGGGCTAGTCAATTTTCTTCCTATTTTTCTATATATATTATAGAAGATATAATATAGAGCTATATTATTCAGGTAGGGAGAAAAAGTCCTCAAAAGGCCTGTGCAGTTTTTCCTGAAAGTTTGGCATTGTAGAGGCAGAGCACATGACAGAGGATAAAGTAACTGGGAAAATCAGGCAGTGAACATTAATCAAGAGCTCTTTGTGGCAGTAAGTACTTACTGTCATTAACCCTCCCACAAGGTCACTTGTATGTGGATCCTCATCTTTTGTCCCCAGTTGTGGAGAGTACAATTCAGTGGTTCTTAAAATCTCCAAAGCCCGGTCTAAAGCTTCTGCAACTGGCATGGGACTGCTCTCTTGTGCAGCATTGATGATATTTATTACCTAAGGCAGCATCAGACATATTGTCAACTTAGAAGTGATTTTAAAAAAACAGAGACACTCATTAGTTACCATAGAAAAACTCAGGAAAATAACAAGATCTAAAACTTTTATCTGCATGGGGGAAAGTCAAAATGAAAGGGATGTTACTGAAATGCTGATGTTTGCTGCTGACTCTGGGAATAAGATTGTGGCCTTAGAGACAGCAATCTTATTAATGACTTTCCCCTCCAAGGCACAGCCTCAAAATATCTGTGAATGGATTTAATTTAACTTTTTCCCACTTGCCTCTCGCAATTTGTTAAAGAGCTGATTTTTGACAAATCCTTGAGTGATTTCAGAAAGCAGTTGACAATGCAGAAGTAAGAAAGAGGAACTCCAAACCCTCCTCCTTAAAAAGGATAACGTGATGGCTGACCCCATGGGTCAACAAGCAGGTCTGGGAGATCTTTGTTCAGAGTATCTGTATTTTTGAAGCTACAGCAGTGGGTAGGTGGAACAGGGGAAGGAGATACACCAGAGGCTGGTGCTCTCCTGGAGCCTCACGCCCCAGTGCTGCAGCCCAGCCCAGCTGTGACATTACCTTGGTGATGGGAGCCTCGATAGTCATGGAATGGACCCTGGCCATGGAGGAGCGGCGCCGCTGGGAGCTGCCTGTGTGCAGAACAGAGCAGAATTTGTACCCTGATTGCAGAGATAAGGCCTGATGGGAGGATCAGCCAGGAACTCCTGAGGCCTTCTCTGCACTGCTTACCCTGCTGTGCCTTTCAGAGGCAATCTACTGCAGAATGCACAAGTGCAAAGAGATGCTGGCTGAACCACTCATGTCCCTGATTAGAGATAAGTGGCTGTAACAGCCTGGCAAAATCACGGCTTTGCTTTGTTATTTTAACTAATTAAAATATTCAGTTAAAGACTCAGTTAAAAGACTATAGAGATGTTTGTGTACTGGCAAACTGGCAGGCACAGGTAGGTAACCACTGAATTTAGATTATTGCAGGATCTATCTACTCTTGCTGCCTGATGCAGTATGACAAGTCATAATGAGTCAGCTTCCTGAGGTAAATCACTGAAGCTCTTTTGAAGTGGGTACCTGTGCCAAATAAAAACAGCAGAGGTTCTGGCCTATTATTCATTGGAAATTTAAAAACAAATATTTTATATTGGTTAGCAATTCTGATCCTGCAGAGAAAAGGTCAAGATGAGATTTTTCTGGATATTGTGCTACCTATAAAATGCAGACACATCTCTGTTACTCATTGTGCTGAGCAGTTCTTAAGAAGAAGAGTCAATGCTATTTTTGTGATACTGGAACATGAAAGTATTCTCACTGCCATAGACATGCTTCACTAGTGTATGCTGCCTAGATTGTGATGAGGTATGATTTAACAAAAGCATGTAAGTGTCAGCAACAGTTTTGAGTATGTTACTCATCTATCAAGTTTGGGGTGATCTAACAGAGCAAAATACAACACAGAGAAAGAAAACAAAATTAAGAAATAAATACCTTCATATCTTTATCAAGGGAAGAGGTAAGAAATGTAATAATTTGTGTATTGGGTTTGCATGACAACTCCAACTCAGCCAGACCCAACACGATGAGTTGTTTCACATACCATCACTCCCACGTGATGTTGTGGATCTGACATCCAGAGATCCTTTCCTCATGTCTTTGTGTCTGCAAGTCTGAGTATCTGTGAAGAAAATGATATTGCATAATGACAACAGAGTTTTGCCTAAGATGTATGTTAAAGGAACTGAAGCTCAGAAAAGCCTGGCAGCAGCTGAGTGGCATTGACCTCAATGCTTCAGCAGATGAGAGCTGATCAAAGTGCCTTTTAAAGCTTTTGCCTTGTTACAGTGTCCTGAACCCAGTCAGGTTCTCAGGCAGAACATGCCTACATCTCTGTGCAGAAGGAAACCATGTGGAGAGAAAAGCTCCTCTCTTGCCACTGTGGCACAATTGCAGTTGTAAACATAACTTGTGCAGCACACCTGAGTTCACTCAAGTAACCACTGCCACCAGAAACTGGTGGGGCAAAGCAGAGCACATGCCAGCAAATGGGGCAACATATCCCTGGTTTCCTATGGACTCCCACGTTCAGCCTGTGTTGAGACTACAGTTAACAAGTACCTGCAGCATGGATGCCAAGGATGTCCTAACTGAAGTGCTGATATGTGAGATGAGGGTGAATGATAGTGTTGGTCATCCTCATTTCCACCCACATGCAAATTCCTCACAATGCAGCACAAAGCAGTGCAGACACAGGTGCCATGTGCTATGGAGCAGCCACAGCAACACATGACATGACAGCATCCTTCTCATTTCTAATTCTGTCACAGGAATCCACCACCTACAACTGAACTGTGGCACTAAATCCAGCAATACCATGATACCAACTTGGGGCCCTGTGACAGCGTTTTCAAAGGTGGGTTGCTTTATGTCACCTCTAAAATAAGTGAGGCAGGTAGAGAGGGGGCTTGCATTTGCTTTCCTGCCTTTTGAGTTGGATTTCCAGCTTATCACTAGGTAAATAGAAATGTTTTGTGAAACTGTGTTTTCAGTCAAAGTACTAACAATGGCCTTTATTCTCTCCCCAGGTATGTTCTCCACTTCTTGGGACAGAAGAGACGTGTCGTACCTGTCTGAGATTCAGCCTGAATACATTCACATGTCTTCTCCACCTACAATTCAGTAGAAGAAATCCAGTTAGTCAGAACTTTGCCATTATTTTGTTATACTTAGGGCTCAAACTAAAGTGAGCATAGCACTGTTTTCACTTACCTTATTGTTGTCATTGCACAGTCTACTAATTGACACATAGTGTCTAATCTTTCTGCAGGCAAAAAACAGTGTGTTAATTCCCATCCAAACCTCAGCTCTAACTCAGTGCTGATACTTGGCTGCTCCAAAGGCTCAGTTTGGGGACCAAGTGGAAGCTGCATAAAAATCTAGATCTGCTTGAATCTTGCCCATGATCAAAGCACACAGTGACCTCATCCCATGACAACCCTTGGGAACAGCCATGAAAGAAGGAGCACAGAAAATTGAGTGTGGAAGGACACAGTACAGGTGCTCAGTGAAACAGGATGTAGGTCACCAACATGAAGCACAGAAGGACAGGAGGGTGCACTTGCACTTCAGGGAGAATTAGAAGAGTCAGTCACAAGTGAGCACATCTGCATCTTTAGATCCTTTTCAGGGAGAATTAGGAGAATTTCACTTTCCCTGCACACAGCATATGAAGTTGATTTTGCCCCAAGGAATTAAGCACAGAGGTCAGAGGCACCCTTCCTTGCATAAGCTTCCATTATAATCAGTAGCAGGATAATCCAATATTTGCTGAAGGCAACTGAACTCTAAACTGAGTCTTCATTCAGACACAAATTATGACTTTAGCTTTCACACTTACCCTCCCTGTCCAATGACAGGTAGTATCTTCACATTTTGTTGTATGCTATCTCCATTTTTCTTTTTCGCATAGTACATTCCTTGCCATTCCTGAAAAAATAATTCATGTGGAAGGAAGTTCAGATAAAACATAAAGAGAAGCTGTAGCTTCATACTTTTCTTTCACTGAAAGCTATCTCACAATACAAAACCAGGCAGGACTGGTTAAACTGTGCTCAAACCCTCAACTTTCTCCCCTGTAAGTAACCTGTAGGTCACTGTGTTGCTGCCAATGCATGGACAACTCCCAGAGAAGCAGCCTGGGAATACTCTGATGGCAACAGCTGGACTTCAGGAGCTGTGGGAATTAGCTACATTCTCTTCCCCATCCTACCTCGGTAGTACTGCAGGTCATTTTGGGGAGAGCTGGCAAAGAGCCCTGTGAGAGCAGGAGCTCAGAGCAGCCTCTGCCTGGGGCAGTCTCCCCCCAGGGCTGCAGGTGTGGGACCCCCAAGGACCCAGGACAGGAAGGTCACTGCAAAGCTGTGACACCGCCCTGATCACCCTCCCTGCTGGATACACCATCTCTCCTGCACGGCTGGGATGTCTTATCACTGGTTAACATTAAATGTATCTGTGATTTAAAGGGCTTTGGTATCCCAGCATGTTTACTTTCCATCCTGTCAGTTTCCTATCAAATGCAGCAGAGATTTATTCTGTTTCTTTTAAAGCAGAAGAGAGCCCAGTAGAATAGCTTCTGGATTCTGCCTCCCCTCTAGAAGCACTCTGGCTTTAGGATTGCCTTTGTGTTTCCATCTCTAGAATAGCTCTTGGTGGTGTTTTTTTAACAGATGCATATTTTGAGCTGGGCATTTACTAAATACGAAGTGATTAATGAATAATTGAATCCATCTTGCATGTTCACTTAACACAAATTGCTTGGGCCAATTGCTGTATTTCAGTTGAGTTCAACAAACTGTAGATCAGATCTTATTTATGTGAAAATACCCTCATGAGGCACACAATATGTATTTATTTATGTGAGACTGACAGATTCCACAGTCAAGCAGGCCAGAACACAGGTACAGAGAATTGTTTTACATTTATGTTGATGGAGACAGCAAATAAAGACTCCAGCCCACAGAGAACTGCAGGGTGACAGGCTGTATAGAAAAAAATATGAAAGGCTTTTTTGAGGATCTGTCAGAGAAGAAAACTGCATAACAAACTGTGTAGTGAGCATAATGTCTTCTGTGAGCTGCTTGAGGAATACAGATGAAGATAAAGCAAGCACCACAAAAGTCAATGCTCTCATAATTAAAAGTATGCACATCAATAGTTTCCTGACAACCAGGATGAGGTAGAGATGAGTAATTGATCTCTAACCCAGGTAATAAACCCAGGATGTGCACAAAAGGGTGAAGTCATAAACTACAGATTGGATAATTCCCTCATTGAAAGCAAATCCTTTTCAGGGCAGGTTATTCACTAATGTGTTCTTCTTAGTCAACAGATTGATTTTTCAACTTGTGAATTTCTAAAACCTGTGAATCTGTGGCAGGAAACGTGTGTGGGAAAAGGTCAGTGCAATTCTGAGAAACAGGAGGCCCAAGCCAAACTCCTGCTGGTAGGTGAAGTTCTCCCAAGGATGTCACTTAAACGTATTTTAAGAACACCATATGCTCTCTCCCAGAGCCTCTGTCAGCAGTCCAACAGAGAAGAGCTATTCCCAAGACGTGCTGTCAGTCAAGCCCATGGTTATGTCTGCACCGGAGCCACACAAGCACCATGACCAGTTCCTGCTGTGGGGAGTGCTGGGATCACAAAAAAGCAAACACCACACACAGCAAACCCCACAGTCTCACTCCTTACAGAGTGAAGCAATGCTGAGGTTTCAAACCCCATGAAGAAGGCCAAGGCACACATCTATCCACTGAGCGCTCTCACAGGCACAGTAAGGAACCCCCCCAGTTCAGCCTTCCTTTTAGGCTGGGGCTTCCTGCACTAGACAGCAAAATTCAGCAAATGTCTCGCAGAAAGCAGAACAAACCAAAATAAACACAAGGCGTCATGAGCACAATCTCACAGAACTGAAGGCTGAGCTAGGAAGGTGCTGCCTTTCACAGATCTTAATCAGAGTGTGATTGCTCTCCCACCCCCTCTGGAAAGACCTTGCAAACAGTTCCCAAAGAGAGAGGAATTGCGTGTCTCGTCAGCTTTATCCTTAGCTGTTCATCTCACTTCAGAAAAAGCAAAACTAAGAGCAAACAGCAGAGATCAGAGGCATCAAGAATTCTAGTCAGAATTGCACATTTCATCTTAATGGATGCAATTTGAATCATGAAACAGAAGAATGAAGAAAAGCACAACTCTTTTAACTCCTCAAGTATGGACAGATGAACATTTTAATAACTTTGGCTTCTGGCAAATTACAGCCAACTGTAGTAGCAAAAAATTAACTTCCAGAGATATGTTTTTCGCTAAGAGAAACAACATCCTGGCCCAAGAATCCCTATGTACCTTGGAATTTCCAATTTTTGAGTGTAACACCTACGAATTTGTTTGAATATACTGAACTTGCTCACAACACTATGCCTGTCAGCATAAGAGGTGAAATGCTGCAAGAGTCCATCTTCCTAAATTCCATTTAAAGACAAGATAAATTTCATGCAGCTTAGATTTTTCAAAATATCAGAAAAACTTGCTTTCTATTATTTTTATTACAATGTTAGTGTAGTACCACATTTGCTCAAAACAGAAAAGTCAAACCTGTTGACAGGAGATTATTACAGCAGCAGTTTCCTTTTTTTTGATATGCTGTAACCTACAGTAGCCAAAATATGACCTATTGTAGTGAGAAGCAGTCTTTTAAATGTAAGATATAAAGAAATCACAAGCCTGAAAACTACACACAGACCATGTCAGAATGATCCAGGTAACTCAGGCACCTCTGAAAATGCTGTAATATCTTGGCACAAATGATTTCAAAACTTCAAGTATCTCAAAGGTTGTTCCTCACAGTTAACCTCTACTTGCAAATGATTCCTGTAATAATTTAATTGGCGATTCATCTTTATATTAATATATAAATGTAAGGTTGCATAGATCACATATAAAATGTTCCAGAGAGAAACACAGAACACCTGCAAACAGAATATATCCACCTAAAACAGCTTAAGCTGTTCCAGACAGACAGATTTAAGTAGGCAATATTTCATTAGCCCTCACTGTTGAAGCCACACAGTCAGGAGTAAAATTAGTACAAGGAAAGAGATTCATTAGATTTAGATTTATATCATTCATAGAGTAAAATATCTTTCCATTATTAATGAAATTTTTATCAGCTCAATAAAATATTAAAAATTTTATCACTTCATATCTTGAGAATTGATGGTGTGGATTTAATGCCTGACATATCTAATGCATTTTAATTTTAATTTAATAAATACTCCCTCCTAACTTCAGGTTTGTATTGCACACATTTACTGAAATAATTTCAGTCAGGCAACAGAGGTGTGAAGCACCATAATCCAAACTAGTGTTGGTCTCTGGGATCTCTTCCAACAAGCCAACACACCTGGAAATGAGTGACACAATCTCCTTGAGATGCAGATGGCATCTGCACCCAGCTTTTGCCACTGAGTGCTGTGTCAGCACCCTGACCTACAGAACATGACTCACCACAACTTTGAATCTGTGCTTTTGTACCCCTGTCTAGACCCAGAGTGCCATGACTCACTTTGGCATCTCCCTGCTCTGTGCCAGTGCTGTGCCGCTTCGCACGGACGGTCCTGAGCCTGGGCCGTGGAGCACCACCAAACACACACATTCCCAAATCTCTCTGTGCAGCCTCCATGATCTTCTCCCTACGAGGCCCCATGTCATGTTCAGTGATATCAGAAACCAGCTCATCTCGGTGCAATGAACATTTCTAATGGAAATCATTAGACAGCTCCCATGCCATTAGGGAATTAAACAGATTGGCCGCTGGCAGCTCACACTGCCTATCACTTTCAAGTGATATTGCAAATGTCTCCTTGGTATTTTTACATTCTGAACTTGCAAATCAGCTTCCACATTTCATGGTGAAATTCTTCAATATGGTACTTTTCTCATTTACATAGCACCAGATAACATGTGCATCCATCTCATTTTTCTTCGGTACTCCCACACCATTTGCTACGAACAGCATAAGTTATAAAGAAATGCAGCAAGTCACTTATTTTTGTAAAACAAGTACCTCTACCAAGCAAGAAAAGAGAAAGAAACCCTTAAAAAATGAACAATTTTTCACTTCCTGTTCTTGTTTTAAGTAAGTTGCAAATGCTATGCATCTGTGAAGCCGCAAGTCACAACATGAATCACTGCTGGACTAAAGTAACTTTTAGAGATAGCAAATAATACAATGCTATTACTCACCTTTCCTATCTTTATGCAGGAATTAATAGTATCTAAGAAATCAGCTTTTTTTTCATTTATAGGCACTTCTGTTAGTTCCTTTTCTATTAGTTCACCTATTTGATAGCCCATCATTGTTTCAAAAGCAGGATTGACGTACTGTGAAATAAAAGAAACAAAACAATATATTGAATATATATTGAATACCAATTCAATAGTGTACTTAAAGCACAACAGAATCCCTTGTTTCGTTTGCTTAACCACATCTCTTTCCTACCCTGAAATGAATGTCTGCATGTACTATTTCTGAGAGAGATGCTCACATATTCTACTCTGTGAAGCAAAGCAGGAATTTCCATTCCATTCAATAGTTGTGCAGAGTGAGCACATGTCAGCTAAGAGAGGGAAATTATGTGAACATCTGAGTATCACATATCCAGAGTTTAGACAGACAAAATAATTCCTGAAAAATGGGCTCTGTCAGTTCCCAAACCAATAAACCTCAAACCTACCTCAGTGTTCCTAAAAATCACAGGCTGGATGGTGAAATACCATAGGAATATTATCCATATCTATTGGCAAATTCATCATCTTACTCTGTGTAAGGGCTAACCATCACTGTTCTCCTGTCCAGGCAAAGCCCAGCCAAGCAGAGTGGAAGAAGTGGGATTTAACAAAGCAGGCTTCTCCCTGAAGTGAATGTTGCATTTCTCTGCAGTTTTTGGCCCTTGCCCAATAAAGCTGAAGAGTTTATTTTTATTTACAGCCCTCTCACTTGCTGAGTGACAGGCATAGTCCTGCCAAAGCAGCATCTGAATGCCTTTACAACTCACAATGTTTTAGTATGAGAGAAAGGAAAAGGTGCCACTGTATTTCTAATGGTTCTCCACTCAAAGCTCCTTCCCAAAGGAACACCTTCCTTCCTCTCCCTGTGCAAAAGCTGTGCCTGCTGGAGCTCCAGGACTTCTGCAAGCGTACACTCTCTCATACTCTAGGGCTGTCAGCAGAGGCACAAAATTTGGTCTCAAAAGAGTGTGTTTAAAACAACTTCAGGATGTGTTCTGTTATTTTTGTAAAAGGGATGAAGAAGGCACATCCTTCAATGAAATTGCCATTGTCAAATTTGGCTCAAGCAGGTAGAATTTGTATGCATGTTATAATTCCCAGAGGGTTAGACTCAAGCTCTTTACTGATAATAAAATCATTCATCACTGCTTCATAGCTAGGGATGGAACTAACTCCATTAAAAAGATGATGGTTTTCAGAACTGCAAAACTAAGCACAATTTCTTTTCCATGTTTTAAAGAAATTTCTAAGAGAGGATTACATTCAAAAACAGTTGACCCAAAAACTCTGATACATCAAACAGTATCAGATTTTAGAAAAATAAAGTATAATTATTTGAACAGAACATCCATTAGATTTTAAAGAGCATCATATTAACACACAGTATTTTTGGAAAAGGGTGCACAAAAGCCAGTGACCACATTCATTCTTGATATAGAGAAGGAATGAATAATAGAGATAAAGAATCAATATAAAAAATAAACAAGAGAATAAATCTTTATTCATTCAGAAACAACAATCTCCCTTAAAATTTATTTGATTTATGCCAGACACTTTAAATAGAGCAAATTCTACTCTACTCAGTTAAACTCACTTCAATTTTTTAGAACCATTAAGTTGGATTAGATTTTTGTACTGTAAGAAAGAGTAAGTGTAATCATAGATGAACTAAAATACAGAGCAATTTTCTTATGACTGGAACAAACCTGTATTACATGGTCTTCACTTGTGATCTCAATGGCTTCTTGACTTTTCTCTAATGCTGTAAATAATGAATTACATGCCCTGGAGGAAAAAGAAAAAGGCATCCAAAAAATGTTATCCACTTAATTCTTCTAATATATGATAAAATATTACAACTCCATACTGAATAATGTTGTAGTTTAACAATTAATGTATTTACTTCAGGTAACTGACATTCTATAATTAAGTACTGCACATTAAAATAAATACTTTATTAAGGATCTGGCTAAATTGGAAACTCTTTGTTGATAATACTTTTTGGTAAAATTACCTTAGTTTGAATTGTGCCTGCACCTGTCCAAATTCCAGCTGAATCAATTCATTGTAACAGGCCATTCTACTAGAATTTTCTACATATCTCTGCAGAGAAAAGGTTAGAAATATTTCATTAATACACATTCCCATCTGCAAGGATTTGAAGCTCTGATTTCTTTTGCTTGCTAAAGAACCAGGAAAGGAGTAGATATGCCAAAAATGAACAAGCTGAGACACGAGCAATGAGAGAAGATTATTTTTTCTAGCAAACCAAAAGTTACTGCATTTTGAAAAGGTGACAGATCCTCATGGCAATGAGGTTCAACCAACCTGTTTATTCTCTGTGATTGTCAGCAGGATCAATGTATTTTTAAAAAATTTACTTTCAGCTTTCATGATACTTATTAAAAATAACAGTGAAAAAAATTGTTTGGTCTCAAGTAGTTAAAATTTTAAATTATTATGAGTTTCCAACTGCTAATATGCCAAATTGTCTATATAGATGAAAATAAAATTTCCTGTGAAATATACCCTTGTTGACCTTGGGGCTTTTATAGCAATGATCTCAGTATCTTTCACTTTTTAAAAAACATCTGATATTTACAATGTATGAGCCTGAATGTTAAATCTTTGTTCACACTAAACTCTCACAGACATGGACAGTTTGGGCAGGAGGATTGATTATCACAGGTAAACCACCACACTCAAAGCTGCTAAACAAATTTTTCTATGCTTTGCCATTAGCCCCATCTCCAAGACTCTGATCCATAAATAATTCAGAACCTGTGTCGAATTACTTATGTGCCCACTGGAAAGACTCTGTTCATATAAATGCCATTATCTTCAGGCAGTAGCATTTCCTGGATTGGGCCTTCACTAGAAAAAAGAAGATGGGTGCAAATGGAATGTGATGGGACAGCAAAAATCCGGTGAGCACGCAACCAAATATTTGGAATCGCGCTGTAAATCAGGCCCATTCTTGTTCCATTGTCAGCTGAAGGCAGTAAGGTACTCACTTAACTGATGCACTAATAAGCACCTTTTCTGCTCAGCTGGAATAGTTGCCAAGAAACAGATTCAATGCACTGCTTCTCAGGTGCCTCCAAACAATAGCTAATAGCACTTGACAGTGTGTGAAGCCTGTTTACAATGGGAATTGGCATTTGATAGAAGAAATTTCCAACAGCACATTCTGTTGTTCATTGCAAGCTGCTCCCTGGCTCTGCCACAGCCACTAATCAATTTGTCAATGTCAACTTTTCAAGGAAAGGATCATGTATTTAATCTGAAATAAACATATGAAGTAGAGAAGTCTCAGACCCAGTTCTTATATCCCAGAGAGTGTCATGTCAATATTCGGAATTGGGACATAGAAGAATGAGCAGCACGAAGAAGATCTGCAGGCTGGATCACTGACACAAGTGGTGACAGACAGCCAAACTTCTGGAGAGCTCCTTGCATGACAATCTTGAAATGAAAGAGCAAGCCAGCCAAGTATAGCACATACCCTTGTGAAGCCAGCAGAGATCAGGGGCAATATTGATGACTCTTCACGATCAGTGTGCCTTTGAAGCAAGGAGGAAAAATCAGAGATTATTTGTGTAATTAACTCAGAACAAATTTCACAATCCATTCATCTACTTGTACCCCAAATGTTACACTGAGGCTAATACTGCTAGTTCCTTACAGGATATAGGAATAAAACATTTTTTTGGGGTTTTTTATAAGCTTTCATCTTTGGCATGGATAAGCCAAAATGTTAATTTCCTTCATGCATGTAATGAGCTGCTTACATCAATAAAACTCTAATGCTTCAAGGAAATCAATTAATGAGCTAGATCACTGGACTTACTCTGTACTGGATCCTTGTTGTTTACACTGGTATTAGTCAGAAATGCACCTGAAAGTCTGCACAGCCAAAGTTTGAAGAAATTACTTGTTATCTGAATGTACCAGATCTTAGACGGGCAATTCAAGGTACCTGAATAAAGATGTATTTTCTAGTGTTGCCTACCCACTGCCTTCTAGTAAGTCACATTTGGGACACATTCCCAAATCAAGTATTTGAATAATTTGGCTATACTAACAAAAAAACATTTCCTGTCCCAATTCTATGGTCAAGGATAGCAAAAGCTCTGTTAACTCACGGTACAGCACATTATTATTAGCATAGTAGGAACTTCTAATTCAGGTTTTTTAATGTATGTTTACTTTTATAATGGTAAGATTTACAGTTTTGATCATGGGTGAAAGTAAAGAAATGAGAATTTACCTTTGTACTACACAAATAATGACTGTATTTTCTGAGGCTTTTGTTGTTCTGATAGACCTTTAAATAAAAAGCAAACCATTTACATTATCTTTAAGTTCACATTTCAGAAAACATAACTTTACAGAACCTACAGACAGCACTTTTCTTAAAATATCTCTTTTAAATCATTTAACAACAAAACAAAAGTCAAATCCCAAGCCTGCTGCTAAGAAAGGAGAATAAATTATATCTGAGACTCCATGAGCATAGATTAATCTGCAACTCAAATACTCTCAGTGGGGGAATAGCAAAAAATATCCTCTCTGAAACAGCATATAATGGACTTGTTTGAAGGGCTTGGCCTCACTCATTTAAGGTGCATTTTACTGAATTCTGAGACAGATTGGTAAAAATGGAACAAGGGGAACAGCACTACTACCTAATCTTGGCCTGACAAAGATCTTATCTACTTCCCCCAGTTCAGCAAGAAGAGCCTTTGCCCCACAACAGTCCCCCAGGCACACACTCCGACCCTTATTCAGTCTAGACACATTCCCAAGGGCAATTTCACTGCAAAGGCACTGGAGCAAGGCACTGCTGCCTGTCTAGTCTCTGTGAAGAGACTCACAAAGGCAAATCCTTCCTTTTTTCATACTTTACAGAAGTTTCTAAAATTATTTTTGGAATCTGTTTGCAATTTTGCTCTTCACAACATATTTTTAAATGTTGTAGATATGGAAACGTGCACACCAAACACTGCCTGTTTGCACTGGGAGTTATTCAACAGGAAGTGACATTGCAAAAAAAATAGAATATTAATAAAGCAAATTAATTAATTAAGGTGCTTGGTGGCACATGCTATATTTGCAGTTGATTTAGTGTGCAAACAAGGAACCAGGTATTTTAAAAAAAACTCCAATCAAACACCAAAAGAAAATCAAAAAAATATCCAACAGTTCACCATGGCAACAAATTTGTATACTGTGGCTTCAAGCCAGATGGAGCTTCAGAGACCCTAAGACACAACCAAAAATGCTGCAGCTATCAGATGTAAAGAACTGAAGTAACAGTATTTGATGCTGTGCACACCTGTCTAAAACCAAAAAATGCTGCATTGAGTTTATAGAAATGTCACATAAAAGCGAAAGAACTTTGATGAAGTGTTAACTACATTGTTAAGTATTAATTACACTGAAACGGTGCTTACCTGCATAATGCTTCTGCATCGAAGTATCTGGAATGTCTATGGTCAATAATGATAATGTCATGGTGCTTATCTAGAAAACATTCTAGTGCAGACTGAGGTGTCCTGGCAATATTACATCGAAATCCAGCCTTGTCACACGCCCAGCGGAACCCGTTACTCTGCTCGTCTTCCTCAGCAAACACTAAAAGTACCTGAGGTGAAGACAGGCAGTGGATCATCACAAACAGATCTTACAGTTGACACTGTGACTTTTCCCTGTTCTTAACATGTTAGAGCCATTGTTGAGGTTTAATCCATTGTTTTTAAAAGAATTGCTTTCTATAGATGACTGGGTTTTTTTATAGCTGTCTGTCTACAGTGGTGTTTCAAGTGGGTGAAACAGTCTGCCAAAGCCATGTAATCCACATGGGAAGAACAAGTTTTGGAATTCTCTTATCATTATCTACAAAGAGAGGCTTAGGCAACCAGCTGAGACAAGATGCTTGTGTTTCAGACAGTGTACATGACCAACAGTAAGTGCACTTCTCTGCAACCTGTCTCACATGCAACCTTTTTCTTGGGGTTTATTTTTCTTGCCAGGATCATATTCCAGAAAAGGAGGGGAAAAAACCAAAAAAACCCATGGCTCATCTCGTGTGAATCAGTATTTAATGCTGCTTCAATGGCATGACAAAAAGTCTGCTTTCCTTTCTGTCTCATCCTAATTCCTCAAAGTACTGCCCACTCTGTGGGGATTCTGGAAATTCTGAACAGGCTGGTCAAAAGGAGCTCATGCCAGACTGAAATCATAAGCAGTGCCACTGTATATGGAGTATGTCCCCGTATGACTCCTACACAAAGCCTGCCATGGGATTTATATCACAGAAGGAGATTATCATAGCTGAAATCCAGAACTGGAGGTCAGACCTGTGAGCCACTATTTGCTCTGTCCTAACTTGCCATGTAATTGCTAGTAACTAATCTCTCTAAGCCTTTTTAAAATCAACACAATGCCTATAGACTAAAGTATGATAAGGCCCAGTTCCTTTAAAATGTATTTCCAATTCTCAGATTTAATACAGTACAGAAGATTAACAAAGTCTGTTAAGGAAGACTCACTGATATGATTGTGCTTTGCATCAGGATAATGCTTTGCAGAAGAAAACTTCTCTTGCCTGAAAGAATGCAGCATGGCAGACTGTAGATCTATGTTGTGTTGATTTTGGGGATGACTCAGCACATGTAGCCTTTTGGGAAAGATGGGTAATTAAGCCAGCATTTGGTCTATTGTCCCAAGACACCAATATTTCACTATGGTTGAATCAAACCAAACTCAGATATGTTTTGATCAGGCAAAGGGAAACATGTGTAACTCACATCACATCCCACTGCTGTTTATCTTCTGTGTGATTTTAGGAATTCCAGTGCTGTTACACTTTGGACCAGGCTGGTGAAATGTCTAACAGTAAATCTTAACATTTCCATGTACTGCATGTTTTTGTAAGAATGAAGGATTTTGCACACATTCAGTTCAGGTTCCTTTCAATAGCAGCCTGCAAAACTGTTTGCAAAAACATGTCATAGTTTGGGCCATGTTTAGTGAAGTTAATCTATACACTCCTTAAGAGGGGAAGAATGGGTTTCAGCAATGGCACAGAAAGTCAGCAGATCTGAGTAGTATGATTGACTGGCAAAAATGTGATGTTCCCTACCTTCTCCTTCCCTCACACCTGCCAGCTATATTACCAGGATGAATCAGTAGCATTTCAGAGTGGTCTATGACTGGACAGAAGTAATGCAATCATTAAAAACAATACAGGTGGCAGAAATACTTAAGGACTATTCTGATTTTGGGAAACAGCTCAATGAGCATGTCCTAAGATCTGATTTTTGATGATATTACTGCTCTGACTCTGTTCAAGAAGATGTTAAACTGCAGTTCTTAAGACATTTTTTAGGTCCACATTGCCTCTACTGAGGAGTTTTGCAATTACTGACTGAGGAACATCTTGGATGATTAATTGTTAAGTATGCCTTGGGATATGGGAGAATTTCCAAAGGAAGTCCAAAGCAATCATATATCTCCAAACCTCATGTCCATCCCCAGCAAAGTAAGGGGACAAACGACATAAAGTCTTTATTAATGAAGGGATAAAAAAGGATTAATTATTATCAGTCAAAGATGAATAATAAAAAAATATATATTTTGCCAAGATCACTTCATATATTTTGTAATAATGTTGCAACTTTGGTTGGCTTGGTATCAGTTTGATGAAGTTTTGGTTAAGAATTTGGCTACCATAAAATAAAAAACGAGGCACAAACTAAATTAATTACAAGGTAACTGATAGCAGAAAAAAACAGCTCCATTTTTATGAGCTGAGATATGGTTGGAGAAAACAGGTAGGGTTTTTAGGATATCACATAGATAGAATGTCATGATAAAAATCTGTTATGTGCACGTTATCTCTTGAGCAAAATACTTTGTGAAGATTTCTATAATCCAAAAAATTCCAGTCATAAATTTTAAGCTAACATCTGTGATATTTTAGAAATCAAGACTTCAGTTTGAACTGCTGTGTTACCTGAAGTTGATCTTGATGAAGTCTCATAGGGCCAAACTGCACATCTGTTACTGGTGCCTAGAAGAAATAAGATGGCAACTTATTAATGAATAATACCTAAGGAAGAAGAAAAATGATCTCTCTTATCTACTCTTGTCTGGGGGATATATAGCTATCATTACGAGGCTGTGTCTTCATGTAAGACATCTCTGAACTGAAACATTAAAAGAAAAGGGCTGTTGAGAACAAAGGTGGCATTTTTACATTGTTCTTTTTTCAAAATTAAAACCCCACTTGAAGATGAGATTTATTGCTTTGCAACCTATAATTTTTCCAGTAAGTAGTTTTAAAGAATCATCAGCACATCCCACAGAAAAATCTTTTAGAATTGCATGCTCCACTCTTTCTATGACCTTAATGCTCCATTGCTCAGCCCTAAGAGCATGTCATTTGTGATTTTATTTATTTATCAATTTGGAAGTCATCACTGCAACATTAAATGAGGAACAAACATGAGTCAAGAAAAAATGGCAACATAATGCCTACAAAAGCATGCCAGAAGCCAGTGTTTGCCTGTCTTGCTTAAGTGGGCCTTTAAGACCTGATGTTAAAATTACATGGAGGGGTTTCAGATTTACTCAGTCATTCTGGTCAGATAGGCTTGGTTTAGACTTTAGTAGACTGTGGATTAGGCTCTAGTAATTTCTTTTTTTCTGATTTTGAGACCAAAAATGTCTCTTTAGTTGGAAAACTCAAGCTGCTTTACTCTCCCGTGTGGTACATCATCCAATTATTCAAAGTCTGCACTACAAAACAGCAAAGACTTTTGCTGATAATACACATTGCAGGAGAGAATCCAAGTCTTTACACCACTGTTACTGATTTTGCAGCACTAACAGTAGTAACAACTGAATCAGAAAGATCGGCAGAAATGCCTGAAGGACATGGAGAGAGCATGTCAATTGAGTAAAAGATACCTAAAAGATATCTTTTTTCAGTTACTTCTCTGTCCAGAACTGTACTTCAAATCAAAAGCCTGGACTTCCTGTACACTCTACCTGCCAGCATAAAACAGTGAGTGTTCTGTGTCACCAGGCAATGGCCTGAGCTGGAAGGTTCAGATCCAGAGCTGAACTTCACTGGCATCTGGGGGGATGCAAAACCCCACCTACCACACCAGTGGGTACCCTTGGACTATCAGTCCCAGCCCAAGGGGAATTTTAAAATGAGATAAACACAGTATTGCCAGTTACTGCTTTTCAGATGCTTCTCTCTTTAAAGTTTGTGAATGAATAATCATCATGTTGAAGGAACTGAGCCTGAAAAACATTTTTCCGACAGAAATCTGTGGCTATTGTTGCAATGAAAATACCTGTCTATGCACCATTTGTGCCTAAGTCACAAGAAGTGACTGATGAGATAACCTGTCTCATTACACATTAACTTGCAGTCCTGAGTAGAATCAAAGCTTTGGTCTGCATCTCAGCTGGAAAATTTTGGTGAACTCCAGTTAATTCTTAATCCTGTTGAAATCTGTTTGAATAACTTGATTAATCATTTAAACTTTTTGTGTGCTGCAGGTAGCACTGAGAAGTAACATGCTGATTAAATATTGTGTCAAAAACCAAGGCTTCAGCAAGGATTAGCAGAAACTCTCAACTATAGCTGAACAAAATGAGCTTTAAAAACACCTCTAATGCTGCAAGCTTATAACAAAACCAAATGCAGTCAAAGCTCACACATATAGTAGCTGCACAAACACATCTTTATTCACTCACACCTTCTTCTACTTCTTCCTTGGAATTTCTTTCCTAGTTGAAAATCTCGAGTACATTTTCAGATTGGCAGACACAACTTAGGCATGTGACAGCCTTCCAGGCAGGCACAGATTGGGAAGAGTGTCTGAGAAGACAG
Organism: Cyanistes caeruleus; assembly: GCF_971803275.1. NCBI lineage: Eukaryota > Metazoa > Chordata > Aves > Passeriformes > Paridae > Cyanistes > Cyanistes caeruleus. Next base: position 9,831,300 of record NC_141713.1, read on the forward strand.
AGGTAGGACTAGTTGTATGTTCCTGGAACTGACTGTGATAGAGCTGGGTCTGTTGCCAAAGAGCTGCTGACGCAAAGCCCGTAAGTGCAGCGCGTGTGACTGCGGCTCTTCAAATGCACACACAGCAGCTGCACCCATTTTACATTTTCTGACCCCTGAACTACTGCTGGGAGCACTTATTTCACCTCAAATTTGACTTTCTTATTTGAACACTGTATTTTCTGTCCTGTGGAACTAGCCCTGGCCCTGGCACAACATGGGATTCATTCCAAGGCAATAGCATAAGCCATAAGTGATTGACAGCTGTCAATGTCAATGTCATCCACTGACTGCTGTGAACAGCTCAGCACTCGCCAGAAATCATCTCTGTGCTGTAGATGCTGCATTGTAAACATTGAAATTGCTGTAAGAAATAGTCCATGCTTCCAATGCCCTGAAAAAGTGAATGTTGGGTAAATAAAAACAAGAGAAATAAGCTTTAAAAACACAGACCTACACAACTGTGACTGATCTGATTAAAGTACAACAAACTCAGCGCTGACCTGATGTAACCTGGTAAAATACTTCTTTCTGTCAGGCATTCTTCATATTTTACCAGAACAGAATCATCACTGCTGGATAGTCTTTTCTTTCTTCCTACAGCTAGAAAAACTTCAGATGAACTTTCTCATTAATTTATTCAGATGAATAAATGTGGAAAAGAATAAAGGGTGGACATAAAGCCAACTTGATTCACATGCTCCCTTTGGTGACCTTTGCCTGGCTGGTGACAGGGACAGATCTATACAGCCTGTAGGTCTCCTACTTGCCAGAAGTGGTGTGTCCTGGCTTTCTCCAAAATATCTCTTACCATTACCCATTGGAGAGGAGAGCCCACCTAGAATTTTGGGCAGAATCAGCTCCCAAAAAGTCCTTTGGCTATTAACTTCCATGCAATACTCCTGCTATGGAGGTGCAAATGCATTCCTTCTGGAGGCTGATTTTCTTAAGACACCTCTTTGAAGTTTTTGTGGGATGTTTTAAAGCAGAGCCCCGTGGAGCCCAAGGCAACACTTGGCAGAGGAGCTGCTGCAGCACTGCTCACCCATGAGAGGGGCCGGTGGGGAGCTGCTGGTGGCCGGGGGAGCAGGAACCCTCCCCTGACATCCACAGTGCTCCAGCCCTTCCTTTCTGCCACAGCAGGAGCTGTGCTGGTGACAGGAGGGACTCCTACTCTGACCCTTCCATGGCAGCCCTCATGACAGCTCCTCTCCTTGAAGGGCAGCTGGCAGCACTTCTGCTCCTGCTGCTCTTCTTGCCTTTTCCAGGTGAGCACAGCTGCTTTTTCCTGCAGCTCACTTGAACACAGAGGTGCCATGAACTTTTGCTGAATGGATTGCAGATGGAAGCTGCTGCTGCAGGGCAACATCTGCGTTCAGTGGGCAGACAGTCAGAATCTCTGACTCATTGTAATATATGACAAATAACTACAGTGATTAAACATAAGACTTCGCTGCTGGTCCTAATGGAATACAGCCAGCAAAATTCATCATTTTCCTCAGATCAATGTTTTAAGATATCACCAACATTTTTATCTGATTTTAAAAGACATACTTACATTTTCTACATATACTAGGTACGTGATATGAATCTGCACGAGTTGACTCATCACAGTAAGAATTAACAGTCTTCATTATCAAGATATGCTGGAAGCCACAAGACTGTTAACATAAACTTAATTTTTGTAATTCTAAGAAAAACGGAGATTCATTTTACAAAGGAAAAAAATCCTTTCTCTTAACCTACCATTTTAGGCATAGATTTATCACCCCAGAAAACAAAAGCTCAAATGAACTGATGGATTTGTTCCATCCCTTAAACTTTTATTGATTCAGGTTCTATTTGCTGCAGAAATTTGAATTCTGCATGATTTTTTCTCAGAAACCTTAGCCAGATCTTCCTGGATGCTGAAAGCTGGGAAATAAACAATTTCTTACATGCTGGGATGAAAAGGTGCAGGATCTTGTCCATCCAGGCCATACCAAGCATGGTTCCTCTTTCTCAACAGAGAGAGGCTTTGTGACCTGCTGTAGTTCATACTTCTGGGTATGAAAGTCTCTGTGTTCAGGATCGAGTTTTCACAATTCACATTTTTCTCTGCTTATCATAACATTCATCACTTTCTGAAACATACAAATACAAATCCAATCCGTGTCCATTTACCTATTTCTTTCTCCATGGAAATGCACTTACATAGATGACTTAAGACACAGCTTCCTGTTTTCCATGCACATTCTGCTACACACTGAATATCACTGTTCATGTCTTCCTTGCAGATGTCGACAGCACTCTTTTGTTACCAGCTCAACATCACTGCAAGTAACCTAAAATGCTTTTATGTTAGAGCAGATCTTCCTAAGAGGCACAACTGTTCAGAGCATAAAATGAATCTTACAGTCCACGGACTGAATTCTGACCTGGTTAGCAAATCCAATGAAATCCAGAGCGACTCCATTAAATACAAGGAAAATATACTGGATTTACTTCAGTGTAAAAGAAGTGGGAGTCTGGCCCTGTGCAGCTCTTTCTTTTGTGTGGAGGCCACAACAGCTTGAATAAAGAATAAGAGAGAACAAAGTGTCCAAGGTTTCTGCCTTTGCTCAACAGATTGAAGGACAAAGGTAAACTTGGCCTTCAAAGACCCCATGCTGTACAGAGTCCGTTTATTCTTTGCTGAAATACAAAGACATGAGTTCTGAAATGCAATTAAAATTTACCAAAACTGCTCTTCAACCTGGATGAAGCAAGTTATTCCAGCCCTTGATTTTTTTTCCCTATTTCTGCTTCATGAAAGATGTAGACAAATGTCACAGACTCTGAACTCATAATGTAGCATCCTGACTCAGTGCTTTGATAAAATCTAGCATTTAGATTCATATAAATCGTGTTCTCACTGATGCATCTCTCTCAACAAAACAATACAGATCTATATCTATGTCACAGGGCCTTCAGATCACTCTGGTATAGTTTTCCTTTTATCTATTTCTTGTTTTAAATTGATTCCTAGAAGAATTAGCTACAATGCTACCATGTAACAATACAGCAGACAGTAAGTGATGGGGAAACACACCCTCTGTTTTCTTAATCTGTTTCTTGAGTTTTAGTACCCATTTTTGAACCTGTTTTACATAAATGAGCTCTTGAGAGCCCAATTCTGGCCTCCAAGTCACATCATTAGCAACACACATTTTTGACAGCTTGCAGCTTTTGTGAGAAGAAAAGCTTTATTGAATGTAATGAGTTGCCAGAGCTCTCACATCAGGATGATGGCCCTTCACTCTGGGCATGTAACCAGCCACAGGACTCACTTTCTTACTCCCAATGAACTGGCAACACCTTTACTCCTCCCAAAATCCAGCCTGGGTGAAAATTTTGTGTTAGCCCAGGTCCTGAGGAAGCCTCCCAGGAAACTGAGACCCTGGTGGGACTGGAACTGCTTTACAGGGGTGCCAGCACACAGCACTGAGCACAAGGACTACCCGAGCTCCACCAGGCCTCTCCCCGGCACAGCTGATTTTTGGCTGTATGTTCAACTTGCCACACATGCCAACCACTATTATATATGCTTATTTGTTTGTTTATTTTGAGCCTGGTTGCCCACTGCATTTCCTCAGTGCAATAAGTGAAGCCAAGTTAGAACAGAACTGCAGCAATGCTATTGGGAAATCACACTTGCTGCCTTCTTGCACACTTCAGACATAATCAAGAACTCCCGCTTTTTACTGTTTAAAAGTTCTCCCCTTGTGCTTTACAGGAAACTTTAGTTATCAAACTGCAAGCGTAGCACATGCAAAAGTGAATCATTCTGTTTGGCTGGGAATAATTAAAGATGCTGTCCCAAAGTGACTTGTATTATCATACACTGTGGTAAGGCCTGGATGGCCTCTGGCCCAGATGAGTGGCCCACTGTGGTCACGTTGTACAATGAGAGCAGAAAAAGCCAGCCAGCAGTCCCTGCCAGTGGTATAGGTCTGAACTTTTACACAGAACAGGCTGACAAGCTGGGGGATTCTTTTAGCTCCTGATAAGGTATCGAAGTGATAAAATAAATGTCATTATCACCTAGGATGCCTATGGAACAATTGCACAGATCTCCAAACTTGAAAAGGGAGGTTGCTGGCTTCATTTTGACATTCAGAGGAACTGAGGCACTGAGAGAAAAAGACAACCCCAGCCTCGCTTGTGCTGAGCCCTGGCATCCCTGGCAGGGTGTCCAGTGCCCCTTCTTGCTGGCCAGCTTACAGCAGCAGGCGCTGGTCATGCTGGGACCATAAGGCTGATACCTGGGAAACACCCACTTATTTCTGAAATTAAAAACTGTTTTGGTGATAATTCAAACAAGTTATATCACATCTTGGTAATCACAGCAGTACTGTAGGTTTCTAAGCAAAGCAACTCCGCAAATCTCACTTACTACATACTTACACAAGAGTCCTCACTCACAATGAATCACACAGCAAAAAGGGATGAAATACATCAGCCAAGTCAGAAAAAGAGAGCCATTTACTCATTAATCCACACTGACTTTTCGTTCCAGTGAGAACAAAGTTGAATGGAAATCAGTGCTCATATCAAAAAACATTCAAATCCAGCAAGCTCTATTTGCTGCAGCATCTACCTGATTCAAAGACCCCTTTTAGACCTGTATTTTATGCACATGTACACTGGGCTTGAAATTTCATCTATTTGTCTCTTTAGAAGACAAAAAAAAATGTAAATCACACACTCCGCAGCAACAAATGTGAATAACTTTAATGCTGGTCTGTGCTTCATGGTTGTCATTTTGCCAAACCCTATTCTGACCAACCAGCACAGAGTTTAAAGTGCCCTAAGTCATCATAATCTTAAAATTTGAGATGGCCCACTGGGGTCTTCATTAAGGTCCCACTTTCTGACTGAAAATGCTGGCAAGAACTTCTCCATTCAGGCCAAATATGCACAGAACTTTGACTGGAGGCTGTGAGGTCTCCTCATATTGAATCCCTGAGCTGCTCACTTAGCTATAGTCAAGTATTTCTGTGTGGTGAGGGCATGCCGTGGAGCATCTGTAGTTATATTCGGCACTAAGAGAAAACCAGCAGTTTAAATGATCTGGTCTGTACTTTAGAAGAATTCTTTAAACCCTGTAATGATGGTTTTCTATACATAGGTTGCAGAAATGGGTGCCTTTATCAATTGAAAAAAAAAAAAAGAAAAAAAAAAAAAAAAGAAAAAGTAGTATGAGCATTTTCAGCTGTTCAAACATGAACAGAATGTGCAACATGCAGAAACTGAATTGCTTAGTACCTAATTCGATGTTTTATTCGTTTCTGACAAAATGGAAGGGTCAGACAGAATACCCTGCCCTTCAGTGCAAATGCCCTGTGAATTCAGGCATCCCTGCTACTCTGGGCTTACGTGCAAGTAAGGGTCGTGACTGCCTCTGTGAGATGGTGTCTCATGGGCAGCTGAACAGCACATCTGGGTGGGTACTGCAACTTGCTGAGTTTCAGCAGCTCTTCCCTTGTACTCCAGCAACTCTGAGACTCCTCTGCTTTCCCCTTCGCAGTCAGGACCAGCCACACTCTATCACAAAAAGCTTTAATGGCAGCCACATACAAACAATGTGCCTAGCAACTCCCAGAAGGGTGAGAGACTTGTTTCCTCTCCCCTCTTCCCTGCAGCTGACACAAGTCTGGTTATCCCACTGGCTGGGAAAGCTGTAACTGAGCTCTGGGGACCAGCTCACTCCCCGTACGCTGGCATTGCTATAAAAGTTTCAGTGTGCTGTCCTCTCTCATCATTGGCAGCAGTAACTTTTACCCAGATGCAAAGGCTAGCCAAGTCAACAGAGAAGAAATTGGTCTGTAAGTCTTGCAGGTCATCAGCCAAGACGTGTTCAAAATCAGAGCATTAAATATATTGGGGTTCACGTAACTCCAAACAAATAAATGCAGCCTTTGGCTTTACCAACATCTTTGTCTAATGGGAAAGGAACTTCTCACTCATCTGCTGTCGCCTCAGGTGTACTAATTTTACAGGCAGGCTGTGGCTGACTTTCCATCCCCCCTGCTAGAGCAGACACTTTAGTACAAATACAACATTCTTCTAGCCCTGAGGGAAATTCTTCCTGCCTGCATTTTAACAGTTGAACTGCACGGCACTCTGGGAGACTTAAATATGGCACAGTAGTTCTATTGTTTAATATCATTAAAACTGCTTGCTCTCTTGTGATTCTGCAAGATCCTGAAGTATAGCAGTAAGTGCTAATCTGTTTCCTATCTATCAGCTAGTTCTCTTTTTTCTGGTGGATACCACTAACTAGTTTTATTTTAGACATGATTACAGATGAATCAGAATACAACAGAACTCCATTATCAGCTTTCATTTTTTCCTTATGAATATGAATTTCAGTGACAGTTTTCTTTGAACCATCTGGATTTGAACAGACTCATCTGACTAAAAGGATGTTTCAGTCTACCAGGAAGTTTTCCAACTACTTTATGCCAGACAAACTTTTCATGGCTTGATCTACCAACACTGCAGTCGTCACAAACAGACCAAGCAAAGCAAGAGAATACAGCCCAAAAATAGCATAATTCAATCAGTGCTAGGTTTCCTAGAAGATCTCAGTTTTGTCCTAAACCTCCATTTGTTAAGGAATAAACTTGCTTTTTTATTGTCACTAGGAACATATTTTTTGTGCGGACACAGTTCAGGCTTTACTGACCATGGTAATTTTCCTCTACCTGCTGCCATCTGTTACCTTAATCTTACAGATCTCCAGCCTCTGCATGAGTGGGCATCCTGGATGTGCCAATTTAGTCCTCCAAGACTGGATGACAGTATGAAGCTGCCTCCTTCTCCTCCTCCTTCCCTATTCTCCCAGCCATCTGCCACACACACCACCTTCACAGAGCTCGCTCAGGTGTCTGTGAACCTGCTGGACATCACTAGAATTCCTTAGGGTCCAAGGGGTGTGCTCTGCCCACCTCCAGGATGCACAAACTAGCCTGTGCTCTACTCAGTACCCTGCCTGGGAACTGTCTCTAAGATGGGATTTTGAAGGTTGAATAAGTGCAAACAGTGGGACAGCAGCCAGTACAGCAAAGGAGAAATGCTCAATACTGATAATAAACATAACTGTATTTTTGTCTTTTGAGTACATGTTCCTCAGACTGAATGGAACTGTCAACTGACAGTTGAGAAAACCAAGAGGAGTTCTTGGCAGTCAAACCTTTTCTAAATAGGGAACTTCGTCTCCAACAAATGAAGACTTGAGACTGCAGGCATATTCAAGATGTCTTTTTTAAAAAACCCAAGGAAATTCACAGTAATACATTCTTTTTTTCACTCTAAGTTTTAGCATTAACTTTGCTTGTTCACAGCTATAACCAATCCAACAGACTAACTTCAGATATGATAAGGAGGAAAACAGACAAAAATATTTAAGAGTCCTGGGCATCCCTTTCTTTTGACCACTAGGAACTCCACTGACAGAGGGGATGGGTGACTGGCTTCCTCTAATACAGATGCCTCTTCATTCCTGAGGACCTACAGGGTAGTTTGAAACCTGACACTGGTTTTCTGCCTGACTCTGGTTCAGTAACACACAGTGCTTCTGCCAGCCCAGAGGGCTTGTTAAATATCACATGCCTGGGATGGGATCACTCTTTTTTTTTTTCCTTCAGTAGTGCCTTTTTACAGTTATGACAATCCCCCTAACTCTGCCTGTCTTTAATAAAGTGGGATTTTCATTATAATCAGAACTGCAATTAAGTAGAATTTATTGCAACAAAGCAGCTTTTCCTTCTAGTTTTCTTGTAAATATAATATCACCCTATCTGGATTTGTGGTAAGCACACTCCATTTTATTTCATTTAAATGAAAAAATCTGTGTAATTATACTATTATCTTTGATTCAAAGCAATCTCTGCATCTTCTGCCTATGAGTATCATTTTCTTTACAAAAGAACCGCTGGATATGCCAAAGGAGATGTTGCTGGTACAAAATAAGTTATTATTTTGTACCAGCAGCACAATTTTCTCTGTAGAAACGCACAAGCAATTCAACTCTTAGTAAAGTTTCACAGGATAAAAGCTATGGGAGGCAAGGCCTTAGCACAGGAGTCTCCCACAAGGCAGCTCTTTAATAAACAACCCATCATCAAGGAAGCCCATAAAACACTCTGACAGTGCAGTCCTTAACTGGAAAACAAATCCAGCTGGGTATCAAATACCCATTTATGATGAAATCCTGCCCTACTGTCCAAATAAACTCTCTCCAGGTACCATGTTAGCATTTCTCAAATGAAGTACACAGGCCATAATTATCCAGATAATAATCTGTAGACGTTGAATAGCCTCATATAAATTTTTTAACCTTGAGATTTCCAGGAAATCAAGCATCTGGAGATACTTGCATCAAATACTTTTACAAGTTGTATGGCATCAGTGAAGCTTTGTCACAGAGAACTGCTGCAGTCACAAAGTTTGAAAGATTTACAAAGATCTGTAACGTTGGGGGGTGAGAAGATGCAAAAACACTGAGTAATTCTTTAATGTAAACACGTGTTCACCTGCAAACTGCCTAGCATAAGTGCTGTAAAAATCATGAAGGCTTATAAGCACTTAGCCAGCAGTGGCTGAAAGTGCATTTGGTTGAGCAGATGTGGACTTTCCATGTGTCATTTGAAGAGGCATTATAGAAGAAGAGGCTTGTCTTCTCTATAAAGAGTGGCTGTCAGAAATTTTTTTCTCAGAAGCTTTATCAGACTCCTCAGGTTACCAGTCCTCAGACCCTTGAGTGGGCCCTTCCACAGGGCATGTCTGAACACTAGCACCATGTGCTGCCTCTGAAACGAGCAGATTCTCTGCTCCTCCCTGCAAGGACTGCAAAATTGGAGCCACGCTGAGCTGAGACTAGAACAGCAAAAACAACTTTTCAAATACTAGGATTAGCAGGTTCCCTATCACCTTCTTCATAATGTTATTGACACCTAAATTTATCTATCTCATCTAAAAACGTCTGATGTTGCAACAGAGAGTGGCACAAATGTTTTACAATCGGAACCAGTGTTGGAGACGTGCACAAGTGTGATGTGGAACAGAGCTTCATATGGCACCTTTCAGTCAGGCAGCAACATCCTCATTCCACTTGGATAACAATGATGAGCTAAAAGAAGGAGCAATATGAAAGAGAGAGGCTCCACTTACTCTTTAATAACTAAACAGTGTCCACCTATGCAAAGCCCCCATAATTAGCTGCAAGGAAAACTGGCCTCTATCCAAAATCAATCTCCCTCAAGATCTGAATTCTGGCATTAAACAAGCCTGTCTCATTTGTTTTACAGCTATCCAGAATATGTTTCTCACTCTGTTGGATTTTCTAAGGAAAGGATGCAGCAGCCCTGGGTCTTCTATTGAGAGCGTGAAAGCTTTATGCCAAAGAACAAACAAGAGAAAATAGACATTAAAGTCCTGTCTGGTGACACCATTAATAAGTTCACAGTCACCATTTCCTTCTTCCTCCCCTGCACCAAGTGCTTCTTCCCAGACAGTGATCCAGACTGCTGATAGCTCTGACTGGGAGCTTTTACCAGAAATTGTAGCAGGAAGTGTTAATTTGCAAGCCTCAGTGTCCTCCCTTGGGGAGGATGGACGCTGTATCTGCATAACCAAATTGTGGGGACTTAGGGTTCCTCAGATCTGCCTGCAACAGGCAGAAGAGAAACTCCTCTGTATCTCCAGCAAAGCTGAGTAAAAAACCAACTGTACTCATTTATTTTCTTTTGCCTTTTCCCCCAAGCTACGCAATACTAGGAAGAACGTCCAAAGCAAACAGAAAAATTCTATTAATGAAATATGCAATTTAGTGCAGTTTTCATGGCCTGACTCTGAGCTCAGCCAGACTTCTAGGACACATAACGTAGCTGGAAATTTGTAGAACTAGAAAAAAACAAAACCATTCCTTTGTGCAAAAATTATACTGCATTTCTATAAACCAGTTTAATAGGAAAAATAGCCTATGTGAATCACTAAATATAACCCATTACAAATAATTAGATATCAAAGATAAGTAGTTTTTTAGTATAAAGTCTAACGTCTCATATGTAAGCAACAGAAAGGAAAAACCAGACTCACTTTATTAACAGTTCAAATAAAGCTACAGTAAAACTATAGGTCGCTTTGAGAATTAAAAAATATAAGTAAACCTATAAACTCACTGAAGAATGATGTAGATCTGACTCCTGAAAAGTTTATTACTCAGATATATCACTTGATTTCTTTTTCCTCCTCTCTGAACTTTGAGCATAAGGCTGTAATTATTACTATAGATCTAGGAGAGTACAGTGTCCTTGATTATGGAAGCTTTTCTCAATCCTGGGAAATTTCATTTGACTCTCTTATGTGTTTGCATGTTCCTTTAAGCCAGGACAAATGTTCTTACCACATTCATAGTTGTGTGGTTAGCAGCTTTTTCTGCATCTCTTTTGTCCTCATCCTCTAAAGACAAAACAAATGGTGTGCTGCCCAGTGTTGAACTTTATAATTTTAGTAATAGGTTGCAGCAGGAATATATTTTGACTAAATCTATAAGCCACTACCACATACAGTCTAAGCACCTACCATGGAACACCACAGTTCTAATTGTTTTCTTCACTGCTTAATTTGAACCAATATGTTGTACTCTGGATGACTTCAGAATATACTATGAGACACATAATTTAATCCAGTTATATTCTGTAATCTAATTTTGCTAAGAGCCTTCAAATATATTCCAGCAAAAAAAACCCCACCCACCCCTTATATGAAACAGCAGGAACACATTAGAGGTGGCATCAAACCACTACTCCATTAGACATAAATTACTCACAGTATGTTCCCCACCAAAACAGAGTAACAAAATTTGCAGGCCACACTATGAGGCTGTACCCAGAAATACTTTCCAGATGAAGCAAGCAAGGTTTGCAGTGGTTTTGTGACACAACTGACTATTTCCTGTGAGTGGAAGGGGTTATCTGGCGCATTTGCTGCTCAGATTCTGTGTCCTTGCACATCTCCTTCTCTGTGAGTTCCACAGAAAGCTAAAAAGGGCACTTGTACAAACCAAGGTCCATCATGACTCTCCATGTCCTTCCCTCTCTTCCCAGCTGGCCCTGAATGCTGAGTAATTGATCACCTGGGAGTTCCTTTGTCAGACAAATCCAACAAATCCATTGCCAACAAACTGTGTGTGGTATTCCAGCCTCACCCCCTTCTTTATTCTTAAATAACACAGCCCTGCCATTGCTAGCCACGTGCTCTTTGGGGAGGAAGTGAAGCATGGCTTGTTTGTGCCATAAATGAATACTGCTTACAACACTTACGACTAATTTAAATTTCTTGCAAGAGAAACATGCCCATGTTGGGTAAAATATTTTTCTGACACTGTAAATACGAAGCCATGGGTGCCACAACTCACGTTGCACATATTACATTTCTACTTCAGACCAAGTTTCCAGATAGAATTTTACTGTGTTTATGACAATTTAATAGCTTAACTGATGATTTTGCTTTGCAATTCTGCTCTGTATTTTTAGCCCATTCTATTTTTTTCTAATCTGCATGGCACATAAGGCATATAGAATTACCAGGTCTACCATTGGCCTGCCTTCCTATTCTTTTTCTAGAGTAAGAATAATCTCTTGGCTGGCTCTACCAGTCAAAGAAAATCACTTCTTCCCCCAAGTTTCACTTTGAGAATTAAGCTACAGCCTTTGCAAGCAGCACTATGCAAATCAGTGTTTCCCACATAAGAAGCTTTTCACAGAGTCTGCAGCAAGAAACACCTTATGATAAGTACAGACCTATTTTTTGCAGTACATGATAGCGTATTTTCTTTCTGAAATGTTCCATTATTTCCACCTTTTCTGTCATACAAGATTATTTTAATTTTCTTTTAAATCTAGTTACAGTGTTCTGTCATTGCAGTGCCAGCCAGTTGTTTTCTCAACTCAACCCTCCCAGTCTCATCTGGAACTCTCTCAGTTCCATCTTGTTAGAAAAACTTGTGTTCCATTGACTGCAAAGCACTGGCAATGGTAAGCATTCATTTCATTCTCTGTTCTGTCATCTAATACAAGACTGAACAACTGGAGCCCCAAACTGATCATATCAGCAGTCTGGGAGTTAGGGGCAAGCATCTGGAATTTATTTGTTAGAAATAAAATGAATGACATCTTTTCAGGAGTTTTAGCTCACACCTGTACTTATAAATCTCCATGAGGGCAAGTTATGAATAAATTTAACCAGGAGTGGGAGACAGAGGCTCAGATTTTGAGCCCTTTGGCTCAGTCCCTGTCAAGGGCCCCAGGAAGAAGGGTGGTACCAGGATGCCCTGGAGACACAATTTGTTGAGCTCTCCTCTTCCACTGCAGGATAAGGAACAGACTGTCTCAGGCCTGCTGGGCCCCCTTGCTGGCAGAGCCCACAGCTCTGTGGATAGCATGGGGGCACAGCCCCCCAGTGCCCTCTCCCCAGTAATGCAGGGGTCTACCCAGCCCCACAGTCCACACAGGCAGCTGGGAGTTTTGTCCACCTTTGCCACAGAGGAAACGTAACCCTGAAGGTTATTTGTGTTGGCTGTAACACCATTAGAGGTTCAAACTCTGGCACAAGCTGTGGTGGGGAATGGGAAAGAGCACAGGAGAAATTTAAGGGGATAGTTCTGCCAACAGAATAGTACTGGAGGTGGGGGCAGAGGTGAAAAGAATCAAACACCACCACTGTTATCTGATGGGAAAGCACAGATACAGGATGAACCTCAGAAAACATGGAGAGGAGGGAATAGGCAATAGACAGGGAGGAAGAAGGGTAGAGAAGAAACAAAGGGATAGAAACCCCTGCCAATTGTTTGGATGAAGTGTTACCTTTGCCTAGGCACTGAACTCATTGTCTGCAGCCATCTCCTTTCCTGCTTCTTTCCTGAGCCCCCTCAGCAGACAGTGCTTGTTCCAAATCGGAAGGTGACTGATGTGGGTCCTGCACTTCAGGAAGGTCTGTACCAAGGACTAGATCAACTTCTTTATTTTCACTTTTGCACCACAAGGGTTTAACTGACTGAAGTGCAAGCCAACCACATCTTATCCAACCTGGCAGCCTGTCTTGGAAAATGTTCATGTTTAGGCATTGGTATGATTTTATTGAGACAAGCCAATTCCAAATGCAAGCCCACACATGGAGATGTAAGGCAGATTCACACAGGTACCCATGGCTGGGTACTGTACCCAGTCCATTTCTCTACATACTGACTATGGGACCCCATTATGGATGCAGGATGCTGCAAGAACAGGAACTTGGAACTTGCAAGAGAACCTTCTTAGATTCCTTTCTCATTCTAATGGAAGATACTCTGAGGCAAACAGTATTTTTGTCTCTGCAGAGATCCAAGCATGAAGATGTCAGAAATTATGACAAGAACTCAGCATTTCAATGAGGTGACAGCCCACATGCTCCACACTCAGTACTTCACACACTCAGACTATTTCCAGTTACTGCAAGCATCAGTGAGATGCTGCAACCAAACTGAATTTAGTAGAAAAAGGCAGTAAGCAAAATGTTCTGGCTGTATCTTAATAAAAACGTCTAAAAAATAAAGAAAAACTCAATGCCCCAAATGGTGGGATAGTTCCTATAAATTACTCCAGCATACCCTGCAGTTCTGTCTGTCATCAGATACTCCTGCATTTTTTCAGTGCTCTACAAGTTGACTCCAAATGTTCTATGTGGTGGGACTTTTATTTTTCTGGTTTGGGGGGGTGGGAGTGGTTTGGTTTCTTTGGGGGTGTTGTTTTGTTTTGTTTTAATAAAGGATCTTAGGAATATCCTTACAAGAATTGTTTTCATGAAATGATCAAGTGCTCTTTGAAGACAGGAAAAATAGAATTCCAAGACAGAGCAACACTAAGCTGGGGGGAACCACTCAGAGCATGACAGACCTAGAGAAGAGAGAAGAGCACAAGACTCAGGTTCCGTAAAGCACACAGCATGCCCTATTTCTAAAGGTTGAGTGGCTTCTCTAACAATAGGTGCTCTCTCTTGCTATGGATGACAGGAGGTCAACATGACAGTGTTGGTGTTATCAGTGGAAGCACCCCAAGCTTTGTCTGGAGTACCTGTTGAACAAAGGTCTGCTCTGCTTATTGCTGGTGCTTACCCAGGTGGAAGTTAACAACCCCGTGGCACTGGCCAGAAGACAAGCAATCCAAAAACGTAAGGGGATCAGCCCCTTGGCAGTGTCAGCACTCCTGGGCTAAGCACCAGACTGCTGCTCTGGCAGCAGAGGAGTTATTGATGAACACATTGCTGGCAGCCCCTCTGCCTGTGGAACTCCAGCACCAGCAGCAGAATGCTGTGAATACCTGGCAGAGGTGTTTTCACAAATACATCACACAGCACTACATTATAAACTATTTCAGGCTGCTTCAGGAAGCTGCTAACATAAACTCATGGAAAAAAATCCAAAAGCCATTAAAAAACCCCACAACCTGAAACAAGTATTTCATCACTGCTCAATGTTTGAACTGTCAGCTTTATCCCCCTGGCAAGTAGGCAGCTCTGGTTCACAAGTGAACACCTACTTTGTTGATTTAGCTCTGCTGCATTTAACCCTACATCCTGTCTGCTGGGTGCATCCGGCTCCACGGATCAAGCAAAGCTTGAGCATAAGGTGGGGGAGCTACTTTCCACAAGCCAAAAAACAGGAAATTTGATGACATTGTTCAGTGAGCAGACGTCAGCAGAGAGTGATACAAAAGACTAAACAACTTCCTAGCAGCAGCAGACAAATGGGCCGGAACTACTGGAATCCTGTGATGTCTGGTGTATTTTGCATGAAAATTACTGTTTTAATAGGGAGAGATATTTGGCTGATGATTATTGGAGCTGCTGCTTAGAAATCTAGGAACTACACCTGTTTTGTCTGTTTAATATCTGACTCCAAGTCCTCACCTTTCTGATCCTGAAAAAAAAGGTTTTGAGAATTCATATTGTTGATATTCTACATATTATGCAAATATTCTCATTATTTTAGAACACATAAAAAGTTGATTTGAGTAGAAAGGATAAACTTCAGTGAAACTGTGGAAGGCAGTACTAGTAATGCAGGTGGCACTTCATTATGATCATACCACCATCAGTCTTACATATACAAGGCATATATGACCTATAATCTTGTTTAAATTCTTTGATGTGAAGAACTTTGCTGGTGGAACCACACAGTAGGTATGGCATCTCCCTTTTGGATTTCAGTGTTTGCTTTGTGGAATCTGCTCTCTTATGTTCTCTCTTTTCCAGTTATGGGCAAATGTCAAATGTAATCTGAAAAATTAACCTCTCAGGTAGGTGTACAGTGAAGGTTGTTCAAAGTCAGGTTACAGCAGGCAGGAAGGAAATGTAAGGGAGGATATTTTCATTCTAAAAGAATGCCATTCTTCCCATCTCTCTCCAATCTCTTAACTGCAAAAATTTTTGACCAGCAAACACAAATACAGAGCTTCACTAATGAATTCCAATCAGCTATGTCAAGAAAGATGGTAACCTCTGGAAAAACTCTCTTGCCTACATATCTACATGTAAAGAGATCACCAAGGCATGTAATTTTGCCTTTTGTATTATCCTTTCCAAAGGGATATTGAGAAATTAAGTCCTATTCTGATCTAGTTCTTAAACTGTTGACAAACAAGTCAGACCAGGACTTAGCTGGGGCTTTATAACCTGGAAGCATCTGGGGATCTTAAAGAAAGTACACAGGGATATTCCCAGGAGGATGCAATTCAGTAGATACCAAACCCAGAACTCTCATCTCATCCAGCTATCCTCTCTAGCCAAAATCTGAGTAGAACTGACTCCTAAGATGAAAATTAGCAGCTAAATTTAGAGCTGTCCATGAGACTGCCTTACTCTCAGTAATGGAGAGAGAGAGAACAACAGGAAAGCGCCAGATCCTTCTCGGCTCTCCTTGCCAAATTCTCCTCTCTTTGGAGACAGAAAATGTACGATGTAATTGAGGGGAGGAAGACACACCAACAACCATGTCAATGCTGCAGTCAAATGACAAGGCAAACACAAAGCTGGGCCAAATCTATCTGCAATATAACCAGCGATTTGAGCAAACTTTCTTCTGCCTAAATCCCGGCAAGTAGCAACAGGCTAACAAACAGCTAGGCAAAAATAAATAAATACATGCACCCAAAAAGCAACAAATGCCACTAAAACTGAGCATGTCTATAAACAAAACAAACCTGTTTTTCACTCATCACTCTACCTACCTCAGAGTCTTCCTGGCTTCAATTAATTTGTTCTTTCAGCAGAGTATGAGTTTGCACCAGTTCTGTCATTCTTCCCTGACTCCTTGGTTTGAATGTAAGAATTAAGAACTTAGAAAACAAATTCCTCTCTGAAGCTAATCATTCCCAATCCTCCTCTATCTTTGCTTACATGGTGAAATTAGAAGTATATAGATCACTAGCAAAAACTTCCAAGAATAAGCAAATCAACCTGGAGGAACTCCAAAGTGTTTATCAGAGAATGGTATTCACCTGGGTATGCCAATATCAAGAAGTCAGTCATGTCTGGAGACAGGTTTTCTGCAAAACCCACATGGCTTCAGGATGAAATCATTATTTTGCTACAACTCCCTTTCCAACATTTCATTGCACTGTGGCTTATGGCTAGGGAAAAGACCTTTCTCTGACCTGCAGGAACAGTGATGATGGTGCTGTGACATGACCCGAGAGGAGACACATGCCTGTACAAGCCTGTCAACCACATGGCCCACTTATTTAGTCCTTCCATTGTTAGGTTCTGATTTATACCAACAGAGGTGACCAAAGGCAGACAGCACGTGGTTTTAAATCTAAATGAACCCATGGAATCCCATTGTGTGCAAGCACAGAAGCAAGCAGAGCATAGGAAGGGTGGGTGGCTGTGCTGAGTGCTTTGAGGAGAGCAGTTGGTTACGAACTCTTCTCGACAGGATCTGGCAGAAAGGACAGCAATTGCTACAGAAATTATCTCCCCTTTTCAATGGGCTGAGGCCCCAGACTAGCAGGAATGCTACAAAACACAAACTGCTATCTCCACAATGCCATACTGCTAAGATTGATTCAGCAGCCAGACCACTGTTTCCTGCTTTTTCATGTGCACCTAAGCAGAGAATTCCTTTTAACTTTCTTTGCTTGGGATCTGTCATTATCCCCCATGTTCAATTAAATTTCAACATATGATTTTATTTCATGGAGGTGTATTTTGAAATTTTACTCCTTCAGTGTAATGTAAAAGTGTAATCTTTTAATAAAAGTGTAATCTTTTAATAAGATTAAATTAGTAATAAAAACCCAGCCTAGGTTTAGAGGGGAGTGAACCTGAAGACCACTGACTATGGTATTTCCCCAATTTCCCCTATTTCAGGACTCTTTACATTAAATTAGAAAATGGACTGAACTGAAATATGTTCTGATATAAAAAGAGTTCTTGTCAGGAAAAACAAGCTCTCCAAAAGTTTGATGCACCTACCATGTGCCCATCCACAAAGGGGAATGTGTTTCTTACAGGATCACTGCACAGTGGTAAGCTTTGTTTCTGTAGAGATTTTGACATATGGCTGAAGTTAGACTTAAATTAGAATATTCCTCTTTGAATTGAGAAATGATCTTTCTGTGCAAATGAATGGTGTATTCAGTGTGAATAAAGCTTCTGCTATTGCACAGTTCATCTTATCTACTGATGTAATTTCCTCTTAGCTGCTTCTGTAATATTAATAATCACCATACAGCCAAAGAGGTCATACACTAGGAATGTATACTTAAAAATTCTTCAACATCGCAGAAGAGTTGGAACAAAAAAATCTATGTTTCTGGTTACATGAACACACTGAATGACTTGCAAGTACATAACATTATGCCATTTAAAGGTGGGAGTAAAGAAACCTGTCTGCTCAGGGGAAAAAGATTCCAGACTGGAAAAGAAACACAACAATTGAACTTAGGAAGGAAAACCCCGAATGAACAGTGAACCTGAGCTTCCTAAAAAAGGGCCATAAAGAAAGTAATCAAGTTGATATAGGTAACAGATCACACACAAAAACATCATGATTTGATTTATGGACTCAAGACATTTCTTATTTGATCCTTGATAAGGTATTCTTGTTGTAGAACTAATTTCCAGCAGTGACTTCTCTTTCCCTGAACACAACAGAAGCAGTGTCCTGAGCACAGTTATTTTCAGGACTCAATTCCTTGATGCACAGACACTCTGAGGATCCCCACTTACCTACCCAGCTGAAGAGCAGAAAAAGGAAAACAAGCAGTGCAGAAAAATTGATGTTTTTAAAGTACACTGGTACCTTTTAAGGTAGAAAGCTGGAGTATTTTTTTTTGCTGTGAGTCCTCTGCTTGGTGGGACTCTGGCTTTTTCCTGGGGTTATGAAGTTCAGCTCTATGTACATGAATGGGAGCAAAAGAGGATAATGAACCTCTACCATTTTCACAGTCACACAGTTTAGATGCCAGAACTAAACAACTGGAAATTCCCATCAACTCTTTAACTCATGGAGGAATGCAGGAGCCTGTTTTTCAGATCCAAAGGAGCTTAGGAGATAGGACAGCTCAAAGAACTGGCTACCTGCTGGCAGAGGACTGGGATTTGGGAGGATCTGTCCCTTGAGCTTCAGCAGGATACCCACACTTACATACCAAGGGAAATTAGTGTATGCGAAAAATGAAGTTAACGCTTAAAAAAGAGAATTAAGACACTCTTTAACATCTTTGATTTAGAAAAGCCCTTCATGATATATAATTTTGAATGAAGCATTTATTCTCCTTGAAAACAATGAAAATTACTTTCCAGTAAAAAGCAATTCGTTCTACATTGAAAATTTTAAAACTACATCAAATGAATAAAAAATGTAAATTAAGAAGGAGACAAGGTCTAGGGCATTTGAAGTGAAGAGACATTGGAGCCAAATAATTAACTCTCAGGAAATGTCCTCAGAACACAGCAAATGGAAGCTTTCAAGATTAACTGATGAAAAAAAACCCTAAGAGTGTGATCTAGCAGTGATTCCTTAGAATATTATAGAAGAATCGATATCTCACAAATATGTTCTTTTTATTCTTTTACTTTGGGTGAATATAGGTCTGTGGCAGACACTATGCTCTTTTATTCCACTGGAGATCATTCTTTTATGTAATTTGAAGCATGCTGTTCTGAAAAACTTTTTATTCCCTCCTCAGATTTGAAGGTTGGTTAGTTCATAGAGGTAAAGGACTTGTTATTTTCATTTAACTCAAAGCATTTAAAAACATTTTAAAAGGCACAAAGAAAGGTTGTAAGCCCTTTTATGGTAGCTGTGTAAGCTACAACTGCTGAGCAATAGTCCAAAATAGTTTGAGCAGAACTTGTGGGAGGGACTGCAGAGGGATGCAGGCACACAGCTGGACACAGAAGGTGTATCTATCAATCCTAACCAGCTGAATCCCAGTTTATAGGAAATGCCTAGGGAGAGCACAGGCACTGACTTCCATGGATTTTTTGTTGAAAACCAAGGTTCAGCATGTTCAGCACAGACATGTATCTTATTACAATCAGAATTTTAAGTTATGCTTGTGCTTAAGTTCTTGGTGAAACACAGCTTGGTGTTGTACACAAGCATGTTTATAATAGACATTCATTTTCAATCAGACAACCTAGACATTGTAGGAATTACATCTTACCCTTAGGATTGCACTTGGACTGATCTTGTCAGTCCCCAAAGAGAGAATTTCACTGTTTATTACAAGAGCTGGGATTAACTATGTACTCTAGTAAGGACACCAGGAATCCTAGCAGGATGTAACTGTATAATATCAGATATCTCAGAACAAAATGCAAATCTCAGTTAGTGCTTACGGACACCCCCAGAGCATACAAACTCATAAATGAAGTTTTTGTAGATTTATAAACAGATAGAGAAAAGCTTATTGGAAAACAACAGACTAGCCACACTTACCATACTTAAGCTCAATGAGGTTCTGGCAAACTAGAAAATATAAAGGAAATAGTTGCATAATGCCTAATGACTGCTTAAAATGGAAAAAATGTTTCTTTTATCTTGGCTTGTTTTAAGGGGATGGTCAGAGAGTACAACACTGCTTCAGTATGAAATCATGCCCATGATAACTAAAGCTTTTAAAAGCTGTGTGTATATACTGTACAGTACTAGGTTAGCTATGAACCATGCTGAAGAGAGAATAATTTCTCTTTGCTAGGAAGCTGTGATTTTAACTTAATAGCTCAAATGCAATACATTGGCTTTCCTGCAACTAAGCCAAGGAGGATGGAGCAAGTGTTATCAGGAGACTAGGAAATAAATCTATGCATACATTTATATCTAGAAATAAATTTGATACTGATAAATCTATATTCATTTCTTTGTTCTCTGACTTTCTATACATTAAACAGGTATTGCAAATTACCAGGAAACTGTCATTACTGCATACTCCCAAAGCTTCCCACTTTCATAAATCCCATCTTCTGGAAGGTGCTGTCGTTGGAGCATCAAGAAGGCAATGAACAAGGTCTTTGTTTCTCCAAGGGGAATATTTGTGGAGAGCACCCCTTGGTACTGGCCCTGCTCGGGAGATGTGAGACATGTGGTGCCCCTCAGCACAGCTTCCCTGAGACTTACAGTGCACCTGTTTCAACAGATGCATCAGAAACATAAAGGTAAATGCAGTCCTGGCCTACCACAGTTCTCACAGTCCTGTCTCTGTGCTGTCCCAGCAGAAAACCATGTTTTATACCATATAAATAGGCTTTGAGTGTCTACAAACAATATATTCATTTCTTGCATTACAATATTATGCTTTATAATGCATATGCCAACCACAAAATTCAGGCTAACATATACCAAGATCTTCAACTTTCATGCTAAGAAAAAAATCCTCCAGTATTTCTGGTCCTGAACCTTGCATTTCTTGTTAACTTCAACTCCATGTCTTCTGAGGCAAAAGTGCTTTTGTGCACCAACAGTTTATTGCCATTACCATCACTCAAAGAGGCCTAATTAAGGGGCATCAGATTACATTAATTAATATGAGTAGTGATAGTAGCAAAGATGCCCCCAGGTGAGGACCTGACCCTTTTGACTATTATTTTGAAAGTTGCAGTTTTTACAGCTGTAACTATGTTTCATGGCCAACAGCTTTCTACATGTACTATAAAGCTCAAGACTCCCTAACAGAGGATATTAAAATTAACAGTCCTTAAAAATAAGAAAGGAAACAATGGCAACACACAGGTTTAGTATCCGTCTTGTCATCTGTTTACACTGGAAGCTATAAAGTCACTAGTCATTATTTCACTGCTTTTGCAATTATTAATCCCTAGATTTCAAATAAATTTTAACACGGATGGCAAATTTTTAGTACTTTAGCTCCTGCTGTGCAGCACCTTACTCCTTGAAAATTCTGGGCAAAATAAAAAATTTGGCAAACCTGATCTAAACTTGAAACCAACTCAAAAGATTAATTCTGAGTGCAATTGTAGCAGAAATCCTTAACACATAACTCTGCATGTCCTGCAGCATTTCTAACGGATGTGAATGAGCAGTCAGCAAAGAACCTACTTGAGGGATGCAGGAAAGCATCAGAAGCTGTCATTGCAGCAGGCTCCAGAGAGTCACACCAGCAAGGGGCCATGCTTTGAACATGATTTCCAGTTCTTGTGTGAGTGAACTGTTATTTTTTCCTTACTAACTCCACACATGACTTAGCAATTACATTTTCTGGAGTGCCCCCAGCCCAGCAGGTTGCAGTTCATGGGGTCAGGACTGTGCAAACCTGTGGCAAAGCTCTGGCTCAGCAGGGTCCCTGGGGATGTGTGAGATCTGAGAGGCCCCTGGTCACATCCAATCCTCCTCCAGCAGATTCAGTGGCACTGCCCTTCCTCCTGCTGAGTGGAGAGGAGCTGCTGAGACCTGGCATCTCTCAGGAGGTAAAAAAATGTGAAGAGTTCAATCCAACCAACACTTGACAGATGACAATTGATTCCTACAGAAGCAGAGTAGCAGGGCAGTGTGACAGGCATGCCTGAGCACAGGCTGTACTTTGGTTCACGCTGATGAAGGTACAACAAGCCCCAGTCCCTGTGTGAGCCTGGGGGCTCGGAGTCCTGGCTCACACACAGGGGACTGAAGATGCCTCAGAAATATACTTTGAAAGGTCATCTCAAAAATGCAAGTTAACCTAAGTACAGAATAAGATATCAGAGCTAAAGCAAAAACATGTATCTTTTCTATACTATTGATTAACAGCCAACTACTTCACTTTATAAATATTACCCTCAGATCAGCCAGATTTGAGCTCTCCCATAGCTGCAGCTGAACAGCAGCACCCATGAGTCTTCCCTTGGGCAGGGATGCCGCTCCAGGTCTCAAATTCCTTACCTAAGAGAGCCTTCCCTGCCCAAGGCAGAGAGATCTCCTTGGTAAGTGACTGGTAGCACACTGAATTCATTCTAATGAAACATTATTAATCTGTGTAGCTACTCAATATTAATTAGCATAAATTTAACAGAGATAATTTCATTAGACTTACACCTTTGTCCAAGTCTGAGACTAAGACTGGCTTAGTTGCACTGAGGCTTCATAAGGAGCTTAGAAAGCAAGGGGGTCCACTCTTAACCTTGTTACTCAACAGGAAGGTCTGTGGTCTCTGTGTGAATCTTACTAACTGGATTCTAATCCAATTTTCCTTTGTATGTTTCTTCCATCCAGTAATTAATAAGGTGAACCTTGCCATCAAATTTACTGATCTGTAAGAAACCCCTGTTAAATTTTATTAAATACCATCAAATTTATTGAATGCTGTCAATTTTTTTTTTATTATTATTAATAAAGCATACTGCTGTTCCTGTCTTTTGAATAAGGTGCATTCTACTCATCCCCAACAGCCAGAACAGCTCACATTCCAGGACAGAATAAGAGCAATTAATTCTGAGTCTTCATTCCAACATTTCTGGAAATCTTTTTGGGGCCCAGAGTTTTGTCACAGGTACCAAAGGTCTAAGACTGTCCTGAAATTAATGCACCCCCTTCTCAACTCTGCATATTCTCCACTTGGATACCATCCCTATGACAGATGAAATACATCCCTTTCCTTTGTTGTTCATCCTCAGACAACAAAGAAATTTCACAAAGGGTCAAAATGTATCATCTCTGTTGCCAGCTAACAATTCTTATCGCCATTACTCATTTATTCTGTTTATGTTTTCTTATTGCCATAGTAACAACACAGCTACAAAGGGCTTGCATGAAATAAATCAATGGAGTCTGCAGACATGAAAGCTGCTCAGTTAAACAGTGGTTCATCTCGAGGGGAGAAGGTGAGGCACAAAAACTGCAACACATTAATACTGGACAGTTTTTTATCATGCACTGCTAACTGACAAACAGTGCCTAAAGAAAACTTTTTTTTATTAAAATCTAATAGGGAATGTAATACAAGGAGGAAGACTTGAATAAGATGGTCATGAGTATTCATCATTGTTGTAACATATTAATTAAGTGTTGATATTACATGCAAACATCACAAATTTGGCCTCTGGCCTAATGACCCAGTAGTCTACAAGATACAGCCCTCAATTCTTCCTCATTCTAGTGTCCTTTTTTTATATGAACAGCCTCACCCCATGAGAGGCAAGACTTCCACAACCAAAACTTCACAACAGAAAACACATATCAAGAAAAATAATCTATTAACTGTCATCTGCTAAATACTTTAGGGAGAGACAGTACATGACGCATTTATGAAAGACATTTAATGCTGTGGATGCCCATAATAGCAGAGAACTGACCTTCAAGACCCAGGTCATCCTCCTACTCCAATAACTGTGTATGTCCCCAGAACACAAAAAAAGGCCAAAAGCCTTTGTTCAAAGCCCTTTTGCCTCATGTACTTGTTGTGTGTTTAATCCACTTCTACAGTGGCCAGCAAAATAGTGAACAAGTGGTATGAAAAAAGGTTTTAAATCCAAGCAAATGCATTAAGCAGAAACAAAGTCACTATATCAAAACCCCAAATGTGTTCTATTTGAAATCTGACTTTAAATCTTCCATCCCTAACTCCAAAGCACAAGAGCACAAAAGTGATTGGGGAACCAAATCTCCTGGTTTTATGGTTGTCATTACACAGGTCATAAAAATTACTGGCTCTGGCTCTTTATGCCTTTAATACATTAAACATAATTACAACCATGCACTGACTGAAAAGTAATGTCTCTAGTCAGCATGTGATTTTAGGGTTTTGAAGAAAGGCAACTGCTCAGCAGCACACAGAGCTCACTCATCCCAGAGAAGAGGAGCGGGCAGCTGCACAGCCACGTGATTGTGAGTGCATCTTACAATACAGTCTGTGCAGTCCTCTGGCCTGGGCCAAAATCCTTCACAACCATCATTACCTCAACAAGTAACTACTCCTGGAAACTACAAGAGACTTGCTTGAATTCTAGAGAAAAAGGGAGGAAAGGAGGTTTTTCAGACAGTTGGGATGAAAAGTGGTCCCAGAGACAGCACTCACAGTTTAAAGAAAAGCTGAACTCCCTTCAAGAAGTACATTTATAGCATTATGTAAGTGATCTATTCATTCCTGCTCCATACAGAACTCCCACAGGTACTGAGTCAAACATTCAGACAAAACTTGAGAAATTAGTTCCAGTTCCAGGTGCCTTCCATTTTGAGAACCTCCGGTGACACTCCTACAGCAGATACTTTAAAGGGCTGCAAATTCACTGTTTATTTTCTTACCTGCCCAGGCAGTGTGATTCTCAGTTTGGCAGCTCCACACACAGTCAGCCTGCTAGATCTACTCTGGCAAAGTAAAGCAAAACTCAAAGACCTCAAGTTCCCTGTCCACAGCAGAGGCAACCTTAATTTACATCTGTTCAACTCAGCTAACTCTTCTTAACACTACAATGACTACAGACAAAATTTATCTTAATTACCTTAAAAAAAAGCAAATAATTTAGCATCAATCCTCAGAATTCTGCTTCTCAGAATGAGAAGTGTTGTTTCTGATTGCAAGTTCTGTAAAGCCCAGTTCAAAGTCAGCTCCAAATTCCTTGAAAGGCACCCAAATGACATTTCAAAAACTAAAGCACAGACAGCCTTTGGTGCAGTCAGCATGCTCAGTCAGAATGGGATAACTCAGCATCTATATAGAGTATTTCTAGGTTAAAAAAAACAAAACAAAACCCAAAACCCATTAATCTTTAAGTCCCTCTTCAAAATCACACCATATACCCTTGGAGTTAATGCCACGTGAAAGTCTTAACATTTCATTCAAAGTGCCTAACTGCAGGTTTAAAAGCTGTTCCATCAGCACTTAGTTTTGAAAATTGTAGTCATTTACTCTCACCTGAGATCATATATAGTACATATATGTTACCTCTGTTACAGTGTCTCACTGTGAATGCATCAGCTGCATGAGGTATTGCTGCCCTCCATCCCGTTTCAGGCATTTGCAATTTTATCAGGTTTTGAAAAAGTTGGGCTGGGCCTTGGCAGTGAAGCAGGAAAGAAACTGACTTCCAAGGACTTCCAGCGTGAAAACCTCAGCATCTTTTTTGTTCATAAAAGTCTATTCAAGGATGTGGATATTTAAGGTCTTCAAAAGATGCAGTTACAAAACCTCTCTGTTCACTTTTTGGTTCTTGTGGGGTTAGTTTTTTTCCCACGTGGTTCAGTATCTGGACCACAAAGAAGATCAGACTATTTGGCAAAAATAGTCATCAACACTAAGCCTTTTTTGTAAGGACATTGATATTATCATATTAACTTTATCAAACACAGCACATCAAAGGCTTACATTTGCTCACAGCACTGAACTACCTACAATTCATTTTACTGTGGAACAAAGATGTCAGTACTATAAGCAATAAAAGGATTCTCCTTCACTTGTCAGTGGAGGTTAAAGGGGGATCCCCATGGCATTTGCATCACTTACACCATGGCCAATCAACAGAGGAGATTTTCTGTTCCTCATTCTCATTTTCTGGCTGCAGATGCTTCAAGACTGAAGCAGCAGGAGGCCCAGAAGCAGCATCCATCTCCATGGGACATGCCACAGTGTCTCTGGGGGCCACTTTCAGACCCACAGTTGAGCAGCACTGGACCCTACTCCACCAGAACCTCAGCACCTTCTTTCCACCCCTCTTCTGGACAGATGAGAGCCTCCAGCTACGCAGATAGGAACTCCTTCCCTTAGCTCTTTAATCCACCTCAACATTTCCCAGTTACTCATTCTTTTGTTCTTTGAAAAATGATTGCCTACTGGCTCCTGTAACCGGGTCATAACTTCCCATCTGGCAGGAAAGCAAAGCAGCTTTCCAGCACGAGTATAGGTAGTGCTGCAGTATAGTGACTTCCCTGAAAATCAGTCTTCCTGCTTAGCTTCAGTCTCTGCTGTCCTACTGCACCACAGAAATATTTCTACCTATTTCTTCCCAGCCTTGAGCAGCATGTCATCCAAATGGCACGTCCCTTCAGCAGATAGAACACATTTTCCAGTTAAAGGCTGTAAACTAAATTAGAGAAGAACATAAAAATTCACACATACCCAATTAATGATCTTTGGCAAAGTATTGCTTGAACACCATGATGGGGTTTTACAAGATTATTGTTATTGTTTGGCAAAGCTTTTAACTGACTGTTACATTATTTTTAATGAGTAGTAATTAAGGGGGAGTTTGCTACTGAATTTTAATTTGAAAGACATTTTTCTTAACACATTGGTATATTTAATTGGCACACTGCAGTCCGTGTGAATGCATGCACACAGCAATGTACACCTTTCCCACCAGCAGCTGCAGTTATCCTAGTGCATGTGGCCATAAATTTCCAGAAAAAAAAGAAAAAAAGGAGACAAGCATAACAGGAAGGAGACAGTCACAAGACACAGGGCCCAGCTCTGAGACTAGGCAGTAGGATCCACAGCTTAGTGGGGTCTGCCAAGAACAGGAAAGCAAGAAGTAATGAATCACAAACAGCTGGGGGTAGGGGGGAGTTTTGGACTGGTTCCTTTCTAACCCAGTCACAACCAAAGCAAAGTCCACATTGCCAGGCCAGGGGAACAACAGGAGGAGTCTGACACTACTTTGAGGCAGGAGCTCAAACATCTACAGACCTTGGAACGACTTGCAAAATCCTTTAGTTCTGCAAACCGTATTTACCGTACTGAGAAACACAGTCTTTGAACCCATTCTCACCTTGTGTTAGCATAACCAGTGGTGCCTCAGTGTGAAACAGTGCATCTGCTAGCACGGATGTCCCCTTCCTCTCCCTCTGCCTGTACTGTATCAGCTCAGCTTGAACTGATCACAACAGGAAACAACAAAGACACAAACCTAAAGTTCCCTTGAAGGAGATGACTTCTTGTCTTCCTAAGGAGACCTGAGTATGAAATAGGAGGCATTGATGACATGAAGGATCAGTCCTTTCAGAAAGCAGCAGGAGCAGGCAGAGCTGGAGGGCTGTTTTCCCCACTCCTGCAGACCTTGCCCTCCACAAGGTAGGTGAAGGCCAGGCTCTGCTGTAGAACAGCTGGGCACTGTGCCCTGGGCAGGACAGTTCACAGGGAGGTGGAGCTGCTTCAGGAGAGCTGGCTCTGCAGGGTCAGGGCAGCTGAGGAAGCAAGCACTCCTCCTGTTCACTGTTTGCCATACTTTTGTTTCCCTTTTTCCTCACTGTCCACCATTTTTCTCCTCCATACCTCATGTTTCAGTGGTTTTCCTTTTTCCTCTTTTTTCCCTGCCTCACTCTCACTGCCTTATCTCCCCCTCTCATTCCTATTTATTTGATCCCCATTTTAAGCATCCACTTGTCCTCTTGTTTCCATTAACCAGAGATGGATGGAGGTCCCAGCCAGCCCAGGAACAGCCTCAGCAGTCAGTGGCAGAGAGCTGCAAGCTTGTCCTCTGGTCACCACAGCCTGTGCCACCCAAGTCCCCACCTGGCAGCACACCCAGCAGCGCAGCAGGGAAGCAGCTGCTCTCACATAAATCTGTTCTATTTCACTGTTTTAACATTTTTAATGCCTTTGCTTCTCAGCTGCACCACTACAGCCAGGGATCATCTTCAGTCACCCCGTTTTCCTTCACAGGGAATTTTTTCTACTCTGGGCAAAGCCCAGGAAAGAGGATCTACCACAAGCAGATTAAGTTGGGATTTCCCTCCCTTTTCAGCAGAGCCTGCTCTCCCTGACCCATGGCTGGTGATGCTGGCAGACAAGTCAGAGACTGTCACCCCTCCAGTACAGCTGCCCTGCAGCTCCTAATCCCTGTCCCTGACAGCACACAAAGCCTCCATCTCTGGCAGCAGCCCCAGTGCTGGGTTAGTTGCATGCACAGACCAGTTCAGCACTTACAGTCTCTATGCCAGTAGCTGCAGTGGAGTGTGATGCCTATAAACTATAAAAGACTACCATACTTGGGCCCTCTGGGAGCTCAAAAGTGAAATATCCCTCCATGAATACTCTCCAACTCGTTATTAAGATGCAGGTATTATTTGTGTAAAACAATTCTTTACTTATTCCCAGACAGCACTAAAATCCTGAAAGATTTGGCTCTGAAGAAGTCTCCCTCTGGGAAACATGACCTTTAGATCGGGCAGAACAAAGACTTTCTCAGTTTCCTCCATGTGTACAAGGCATCTGCCCCACTGGACATCAAAGAAAGCCACCATGATGATAGGAATCTTTATTTTGGCAGAAAATGGCATGTAGCATATAAACAACCTGCAGAGTAAGATGAGAGCTGGCCTGCTGGGGTTATGTGTGCTGTCTGTGACTCCTGTACATGGCTGTGTGCTGGCTCAATTTTGATTTAGTACCTCTGCCTCATTTGTGTGGATTTATTTAGAAAATTCTATAAAGCAATAAATAACTAAATAGCTAAGGGACCTGAGGATAACTGGACACAGAATACCACATTTACACCACATATTCGTATTCCTGCTGACTACTATATATGATTTGTTACTAAACCATAGAGATTCAGCAACTTCTGATCATATTTAATTTGTCTGACAGTGCCTGTTTTGCTGACCTCTGGGGCTCCTTGCAAGGAGACTCACAGAGGAGTGGACTGAGCTGGTCTGAATGAGGAGCATCACATTTACTGCAGCATGGGAAAAGATGAGGGCTTTATGACAGTGAATCCATGGGGCATTATGAATTGGCTAATTAGAAAGGAAGAATCTGCATGTACGCACACTTCTTGCTAATTGGTGATTATGGGAAAGAAAGGATCAAGGAAATACATGGCAGTTAAACAGGATTTTAACACAATACTAAAGAGACAGAAAAACTCTTCCCTCAAGGCCCAATAAGCATAAAAGTTGCAGATATGGTTGGTAAGAGAAGCTCTGCCCTGCTGTACTGCAGCTGCCCTTCCAGGAACTTCAGAATCATCTGAAGTTCAGGGCAGAGGATGGACCTCAGCACCCTCGGACCCCAGCCAACATCATGGCAAGAGCCCTCAAAAGTATGCTGATTTCTGTTTCAATTCCCACCAGAGGACAATGCCCCACTGCACAGATGTGACTTCACATTCACATGGGATAATTCTTGGGGAGAGTTAGGGATCCATCAAAAGCTCCAGAGAGGCAATGGCACCATGAATTCCTGAGTAGACCGTGCCAATACAGCAAACGCAAAGAGAAAATGGATTACATCTCTGCACAAAGCCAGGGAGCTACACTCAGATTTCTCTGAGAGTCTTCTGATTTCCATGGTGTTTATACACTGACTGTGTTTTTTTCCACGATTCTACCAAGTTCTCCCTCCCTCAGGCAGATAATGTCTTTGAAGTGGTGCACAATAAACTGTAAAATTGTCCTCCTTTTTCATTTTTTAATCAAGGAGAACAACAGATCCTTAAAACACAGTATTAGACTTTGAAAAAAGAATTGTTCCATGTTATAAAAGGAGACTCTTTGGCATGCAGACCAGCTCCAACAGTCTGCTCCTGCACACAACCTGAAGCACAGGTGAAAAAGATAAAGTCAGCATGCAAAATAATTAACAACAATAAAATGTAGCACAGGTGAAAGCAGTAGAAACTTTTAAGTTGGCATCTGAAACGAAGTAGCTGAAGCTCCCTCCGCAAGCTGAGTGTCGAAGTGTACAGGGTTTGTACAGCAATAACAAGAATTGTCCCAAGAGAAGATGCAGAGCCCTGGCTTCGCACCATTCACAACCCTGTTGTGCAGTGCTGTGCTGCTCACAGTGTCAGCTGGGACTGGGAGCACACTCACCCCAGGGGCCATCTGTTATCCTCTGCTCAACAACCACTATTAACTCATTGTCACTGTATTACTTATTAATACATGGAGTTGGCTGCTCTTCCCGCAAAAGAAAGCTGTTCCATAAACATAGGGACTTATTTCCAACCCTCACCATTCAACACTTGCTTGCTTGCCTATTCCAGAGTCTTCATTTTTAAAATCTCTTCTTGTGATACAGACTTTTAGGAAGAAACAATTTATTCAGTAGTTTGCTTCTGGTCTTGAACAGATGAATAAAAGATCAACTGATGAATAAAAAGATCAAATTGGTGTTCCCTAAGCTACTTGTCAAAGAAGAGAAAAATTAAAAATGTTGCCATTTTATGACAATGGCTGGGTAGAACTGCCTAAATTTTAGTGGTGGAGATTTATTCCTCACCTTCCTCTCCATAATGTTATTTACTCATGGTAGGTTTTTTTAAAGACTGGGACCCATGCTCATGTGAGCACTTGTGCACAAGTAGCACACTTTATCTCAATAGGATTCACTCAGATGTAAGTCTGCAGAAATCAGGGCTACAGCTGCATTTCTGAATGCTGCTGCAGTGTAAAGACTGCAAAAACAGACACAGTGTCAACAAAACCTTCAGGTAGAGCAGCTCCCTGGCTGTTGACTGAACTATGTATCTCTAAAGAACTGCAAATGATGCCATCATGGTATTTCCATTACTTTACAGCAGCACTTATAACTGGAAGGCACTGGAAAAACTAAATTTAAGGTAAAGTCATGGTCCCCAGTACCCCTTTAAAAAACAAACAAAGACAAACAATTTGAGACAAAATAATAATCTGAGCTGACTTTGCAGTATTTGACATGCCTTCAAAACCATTTTGTGTTTTTAGAAAATACTGTGGGTTCTGTACTCTGGTGCTTCCAGCGGACACAGCTCTTCCTGTGGTATTGGACCTGGCACTGCCACAAGAACTTTGCCCCTGATTGTCTCAATGAAAACACCACAAAAAGGAACACTTTCCACCACTGACTGAAAGCATCTAAAATATACATCTGTACAGGGATAGGCTTATATAATCAGGCGTGAAGATAAAGAAGAGAAAAATCTGGGAAATCGATGAAAATGCAATGAACAATTTTACTAAAATCAATTAAAAAGACAACAAGGATTTGGGGAAGGATTTTTGTTTGTTTGTTTTTGGGAGATTCCAGTCAGGCTTAAAAGCTTTGCTCATTTTTAGCTGGTGGATTTGAGCCAGAGCCTTTCCTTGGCTCTGACTCAACTCTACTCTATAGCTTTGATTCACTAAAATC
The DNA here is from genome assembly GCF_971803275.1 of Cyanistes caeruleus. Taxonomy (NCBI): domain Eukaryota; kingdom Metazoa; phylum Chordata; class Aves; order Passeriformes; family Paridae; genus Cyanistes; species Cyanistes caeruleus. Next base: position 9,862,943 of record NC_141713.1, read on the forward strand.
TCAGCGGCAGCTGGGGGAAGGGAGACAAGTTGGTGCTGCTCCTGCCAGGGGCAAGCAGGAATTGGAGGCAGCAACTCGCCCATCACTGTCCCTCTCCCTCCACTGTGGTGTGGGGGTCCCTTGCTTCTGGAACTCACTCAGCTGTCCCTTCCAGAGCTGCTGGATCATCCAGCCTCACCAGGTCTTTTTTGATGTGTGAAAGCAGAGTCAAAGGGAATCAGTCCAATTATATACAGACTGCATTGGATTGAAAGAGATTCCAGTAATGACACAACCCCCTGGGAGCTGGGGAGGATGCTCTGCAGCCACAAAACAGGTACCTTCCATGCACTGGCAGGGAGCAGGGTACTCACACATATATCCAGACTGGAGCTTGGCTTTTTCTGTCAAGTGTAAAGCAGCGTTTGGCAGCACCAGGTCCCCAGCACAGCCTGCCAAAATGCCCCAGCCCTCCCCAGGAGGGGCCAGCTCCATGGATGAGAGCATTGTTTCTTCACCTCATGTGTTCAGGTATTTGGCTGTGGCCCTCTCCATCAAGGCTCCCAGCACAGCCCCAGCAGGGTGGTTGTGGGTGACCAGCAGAGCTGCTCTGAGCCCACTGGCTATCACACATCAATAAGCCTGCAGAGGACAGTGACTGTGCAGTGCAGCCAGATATAAACTGATGATGTAAAGTCTACAGCTTTCATTCAACTGTTTAGTTGTCCAAGTCACACATTTCCCTCTGTGAGCTCAAAAAAAATACATTATAGAGAAAGAAAACTGTAAAGGGAAGCAGGTCAGGCTTAGACAGACACGTACACTCCGGGGCACGTGGCAGGGAGGCAAGGAGAGACACACAGCTAATTGCAAATTGCTGCCATTGCCATATTAGTCATGCAACATAAATTCTGTCAAGTAACAAGCTTTATGGGAACAGACTCTGATTTCTCTAACAATGCCAGAAAGTGGCATTGTGGCTAAAGGCTGTAAATTAAGCATTGTCAGGGTTGACAGAAATTTGCCAAGATCTGTTGACTAGCAGGGGAAATGGGCTGTGTTTAAGACCAGGCTCTTTCTGTAAGCATGGCTGACTGCTGCTTGGAATACCACGGAGGGGAAAAGGCAGAAGGCAAAGAGAGACAGCTCAGTGGCCAAAGCACACAGGTAGTCTCAGACTGATTCTGCACACAGAAGCCTTGGAGAACTCTTTCTCCAGGAAAAGTAACCAAAATCTAACACAGCTTGGCCAAATACTTTCCTCCTTTTCATGCAAACAGAATCCACAATGTGGGTAAAGTAGTTACCCACATTTTTCTCTTCATTAAATAAAACTCTCGATTTCCCTTATGCCCCAGTGCTGCATCAAAAGGGTAAAGGTACAGCTGTGAGCATTGGGCCTGTCTTGCCTCCTTCAAAAGAAATAATTTAGAGATTTTTTAAGGTTTGTTTCTGACTGCATAAAACGAGTTTGCTCCATTTTGCTGTACTCTGCGCTAATTAGTATCATGACTCCAAAATGCCAATTTACAGCTTCTTACTCAGGAAGTTTTGAAGAAGATGGGAGTGAGATATTTTGCCTTTTGGCATTTATCCTCCTCCAAAATGAATCTATTCTTAACACAGAGCCATGTGGTATGGCAAAGAAATACAGACCCTTTCACTCCAAGTGGGCGATTTCATTAGAATTAGAACTACAGCAAACTCGTTTTTGTGCTTCTGTGGGAGTCCTGGTTGTGGGACTTCTCCCAGACTCCCCAGCTAGGCTCCCTTCTGTAGTTTTAAGACAGCAGAACCCAGCCATCCCACTCCAGCAGATGAAAACGTTCCAGAAGTGTCTGTATAAAACATCAGCCATTAAAAATAGATTTTAAGCAGAAAATGCAACATTGAGATTAGAGAGTTGCAAAATGGTGAGAGAGACCATCACTCCAGAGAGGTAGCTAAGCAACAACTGCTTTGTTTTGTTTTGTAATCTATGAGGAATAAAAATACCACCAGCCCAGAAAAAATATTCTCTGTTCTGAAGAAGAGCTGGGGCAATGTCAACCAGTCCAGCTGCCTGCAGTGCATGAAAATGTGTCATCTGTTTTAAACCTGCCATCTCAGAGCTGCTATTGGCAACCTTGCATCTGACTGTTCAATGTGTCAGGCAATGATGGGATGGCTTTATTGAAGTTTGTGTGATGAGTGTTTTTGAAAATACTGTATTTAAGTGTTCTATTCTTGAAAACCCTGATAGTAAGTCTGATACCTTAGACTGCATTTACTAATAGAAAAAACCCTACCTTTGAAGGGGCATGCTTTGAGTGGGTTAATTAACCTAACAAGCACTACATTAAAACCCTACTAAACCAGGAAGTTCCAAACACCCATCGAAGGAAACACTATCCAAAGTCAAATGTACTCTTAAGTTCATTAAAAGCCAAAATAAGTGAGTACCCAGCTACATCCTGCTGGATGAACTCTAAAACTCGGGCTGAGATAGGGTAAGACACCATATACAACAAAGAAATGGAAAGTGCTGTGTAATTGTTTCAGACAGTACTGAAAACTTTCACCATTTCAAAGGACTGACTCTTCCCCACCAGTCAGCAAGTCCAAGGTAAGGCACTAGCATCAGAGCAACACTCCTCACTCCTTAAGCCTTGGGAATGGCCATTTGACCTGCTAGGAGCCACAGCACATCTGCTGCCACACAGCAGAAGTTCTCTTACAGAGGAGAAAAACACTGAGAAATAGGTAATAAAATATGTGTTTTGCCTACTAGACTGAAATTCCTAGATCTTAGATGAACTACACAGTTCATATCAAGGTGGCTTCCTAATTAAATCTTTATAAGTCTGAGATTTTCTTAGTGAACAAATACAGGGATAATCTTTATGGGTGTTTAAACACATAAAGACAGAGAGGTGACTCATAACTTCTTAAAGCATCCACAAGAATTCATAAGAGAAGTATTGCTGAAAATCCTAGCTGGTGCTCACATGCATTTCAGGAACCTGTCCTTTCATCCCTCAATGAATAATCATAGAATGGTTTGGCTTTGAAGGGACCTTACAGGCCATGGAAGGGACCTTACAGGCCATGTAGTTCCAATGTTTGCTTTCAGGCATTTACTGAAATCTTTTATATCCCTGGATTATTTTGAATATCATGATGTAATATAAGGATATCTGAAAACTGAATGAGCTTCTCTCACTTTTTCTACCTTTTATGTGCATGTATCTGTATCAGTACTAATTGAAGAAACAACTCACCCCAACATTTATAGGCAGTATTCCCCCTTTGTCCTAGGAGCAGAAAAATACAATCACATATTAATTTAACATTTAGAAACACATTTTGTCCAAATCACAGAGTTGCCTAATCCCTGTGAAGTCCTGTGGTGTCCATGACACGCTTCCTGACACACCAGGACAGGCAGAGGTAGAGAACCTTTCAGAGAATGTGCTCTAGAGTTCTGAACAATCAGCTTCTGAGGAGAGCTCCTGGGGAGGCTGCACAGCCCTCGCCACACTCAAGCCCCTGGTAGTAATGTGCAGTGTGTAGTTTGGGTGAAGTAGGATTGAAACTTCTATTTCCAAGGCCCAGGTCTGTTCCTTACTTTAGTCAGACAGGGATCACTCTGATTGGCACTGCATCCTAAGTAATTTACATCCCAAGTTTTTCTAAGTACTTCAGCCTGTCTTTAAGGAGGTAGAATCTATGTTTGAGCACCTTAAGAGGTCTTGCCACAATTATTATTTTCCAGTGAAGACAAACTTCTGACTCCATGGCAGAGCAATCATTGCCGTTGCTAATGTTGGTTAAACTGAACATTGTGGAAGACAATAAAATAAAATTATAATTTCCATGTGATGGGCCCAAACAAGCAGCCATTGGGGCTATGCCCTGCTCAATCCAACAGATGGAGACAGAGACCTTTGGGTTTCAGCACCATGCCTAAATCTCAAAATCCACTAATTTTGGTATCACCCTAATTTATCCATGCACTCTCACAAGCATTTTGGATTCTCAGTAACTTCACACCAAAGGAACAACAACAATAAGGAAAAAATCAGTTGACAGAAACATGTATAGAAATAAAATGGAGGCATAAACTAAAAAATAAATATATGTGTATATATCTTTCTTTTCTTCCCCCATACTACATTACACTCAGCCATAGTCGAAAAAGCAGTGTTAGGATGAGAAGTAATAGGTTTGCTTAAATTGTATTTAGCTAACTTAAATAAAAATACTTGCGAGTTCTGGGAAACAGTGTCATAGTTGGAGGAAAAAACACAAGTCAAACGTTCTCCCTGCTTATTGTACTTTAAAGGTTTGCATCCTCTTTGTGCTGCTGTTTAAGCAACTGAAGCCACTGAGGTGCTCAGTGCTTCAGGAGAGCATGTCACACCCCCACAATATTCTGGATTCCCAAAAATAACCTTGGGAAGTTGTGTCTTTGCATTTCAGCCAACCATGAAATGTTGCAGTAGGCCCTGTTGACAGAGCCTATGGACTCCAAGGAGCCTGTCTTTCTCAGCAATGCAGAATTCAGAAGAAACTTTTGTCTGGGCTATGTAAGGTTACTGAACTCAAGATACCTTTCAAAATACATTTATCGGATGTATTTTTTTCATATAGCTGTCTCTGCTTTTTCTGGGAATAGTAGGGAATGTACTGCCATTTGAACCATGACATGTCCCTCCTTTGTAAAGTCATATGTGTAAGCATTTTCTGAAATGTTACAACTGGCTGTTATTGCAACATGCACTTCCCCCTCCCCCAGTATTCTCTATTGCTTCCAGGTTGTGACATTCACTAGCAGTTTGTGCTCTTTCCTCCCTCCAAGCTCAAGTGTTTCACCTTCAGGAAACATCACATCTCCTCTGGCCAATAGGAGAAATAGCACGAGCTGCTTTCTGTACTTGGTTTTAATGAAACAATCGACAACACTGCCAAGTTTCCAGGCTGACCATTTGCCAATCAATCCAGTACTGCACATGCCACATACCCCTGACCTGTGCAACACCCCATACCGTGAAGAAGCAAACAATAGAGACAGTTCTCCTTTGATACGTGTATTACTCTACTTTCTGAACATTTGCTGTATTTCATCTAAAAATGGCAGTGTTGATTAAAACATAGAAAAACTTGTTTTGACTATTTAAGGCAGGAGGACTTTGCTTAAAAATCTTTGCCTTGAAGCTAAAAGCAAAACTTAGACTTGTTTACCATATCAGTTTTACAAACAATTTGCAAAACTAGGTAATAAATTCGCTCTCTACATATGTCCTGTGCTTCTCCTCTCCAGCAGCTCCAAGCTGTGCACTTTCCTTGCTGCTGAAACTCTTTGTTACTGGTTGACCATCTTGACTGTTCAGATTTTATTTTTCCAGCTCCTCAACCTCTAGACTTTTCACTCCATCCTAAATTAACCAGCTAAAATCTCTTAATTTCTCCAGTGGTTTCCTGTTACTGCTGCACAATAAAGAAGCCTCTTCCTCACTTACAGGTAGATACTTTTCACACCATCTACATCTTTGCTCCCCTCCAGCTCCTCCCATACCATTGTCCCCATTATTATTTTCTCAGCTTTCTACCTTTCCCTCCAGAGTAGCTTTTCACTTCTCTTCAGGCAGTTTATGCAAGACCTTTTTTTCTTTTTTGCTCTTTACTCATTAACCACCAATACTCAGATTGTCCCCTAAAGTATTTCTTCATGGCTTGATTTTGTCTCTCCCTACATTAACTTCTAACCTCTTCAACACGAGAATCCCATCCTGAGCATAATTTCAGCATTTCTTCACAAGGTTGGAACACATAACCACCATGCTGTAGGAGCTTCTTGAAGATAAATGTATTGAATCCAACTGGGAGTTCAAGTTTTACATTAGAACACAGAAGCAGCTCAAAATTAAAAATAGAATCTGCTTCATGAAAGCAATCACTAATGTAGTTACAGGAAGAAATTGTGTGGGGGGGAGATTTTACTTAACTGTAAGCAAATCAGAGATGCACATCTCATATATTTATTAGTCACCATGACTGTATTTTTATTTTTTTGTTCAGGTGGAAATGGCACAGCTCTAGATGAACCTACAAGACAGCTCCCCTTACTAAAGTGCTGCCAGCCTTGAAAAGGTGATCATTTCAGAGGGGAAAGAAAAATATACTTTAATAGCTTCAGTGGAAAAGTAGTTCCTTATTTTTGATTTCTAACACCAAAGTATTTTTTTCACTTGGCAATGTTAACTAATTTGATACTCTTTTTTATGCAGTGACCACAGAAAGCCAAAACAATGGAAAATGACTTGAGCAAGATTCATCAGTTACAAAGAATGATACTTATTCTGGAAGCTCACTCTATTGTCTTTCCTCAGCAGCCAGACTATGATTTCGTTTGTAAGTCTTCCTTTTTTTTCTGAAGGCAGAGTTGAAAACTGAAGCTAAAGAAGTTAATAAAAGGCAAGCTCTGTCCTTCACTAGGGACACTTCCAGCTGGTCTAAATCTGCACTTGTTCTAGCACAGTCAATGGAGTGATGACAGTTCACCAAGGAAGGCTTCTGCCTTCAAAGATGTATTTGGCCTTTTTGTTTTGCACTTTCTTTCACTTCAGTAGTGTTGATTTTGGTAAAACATCCAAAGCATTGTTGCCCCCTTTTAAAACTCAGGTAAACTGCTGAAAAGACAGGTCCAACAGGAAAACAGTCAAAGCTGAGACTAAAACATATGACCAACTTCCTGCTAAACAGAACCAACAAAGATGATGCACAGCAATGTAAAATGTGCAAGGTAATAAGCATGACACAGCTGTCTAAAGAACTCACTGCAATGCATGGATAGGATGTAATGTGACAATGTCAAACACCCCTCTAAAAGAATGCATCATAATTGGTTCCATGCAATCATTCAGGTAGAGACTGCATCAGTATTAAGCTTCAACAAACCCTTTGATTATATCCAGAAAGCAACTGAAGCAGTATTTGAGGCTATGAAATGTGGGATCACTAAGTACTACCAAGGTGTCACACATGCAAAATAAGGACTCTGAAAATACAATTCAGAGACAATTTTCTAAAAAGATAACAGTGACCAAAATCAGCACTTCATCTTTTACTCAAGTGAAAGATAAATAGATAGAGTTCTATACATTGGGAACACAGATGCCCAAATCTTCCTTCTTTTCTAGTCATAAAAGAGCATGCTGTTTGTGTACAGGAGAGAATAGATAGAAACAGCCTCACACATGTCCAGAGGTCAAATGCTGAGAAATGAAAGAGGAACCTCCACCCCTTCACTGCTCACTCGACAGACTGTGAGCCCCTGGCTCCTGGACAAACTTCACAGAGACAGCAAATACAGAGACAACCTGTCACCCGTGCTGAAACACATCCTGTCTCCCAGCCAGACAGGAACCTGGGCACTGCTAACATCACACCACGGGCTCAAGGCACCAGAAGGAGATGAGGGCAGCCAGGCTCTGGGCACAGGCTGACTGTCCTGGCCCTGCTGCCCCTTTGGTTTCCAAAGTGTTGACTGCCATAAAAAGGTGTCCCACCAACACCAGGAGTACAGAACCGACCTCAGGTCATACGTGACACACAGCCCATGACAACAACTAAGCAAGCATGAAGTGGAGCATGTTTGATTTTTGTGGTAAGAAGGGTAAGCACAAAAAGAGTAAGAAAAAGAGCTGACAGGTAGCTGAGGAAGGCAGGGCTCAAGTTCCTGGTCTACCACAGAGTTTTTGTGTGACCCCAGTGGAGTTGTTTATTCCCTGCACGCCTGAGCAATAGCTCCATGGGTGGTGCAGAGGAGAGAAATACGTTAAAAACCAGGAGGTGTTTGGGTACAGGAGTATCCAAGAGCTCTAGGACTGGCATATTTATACATACAGAGAACATTCAGAAACAATAACTCAGAAAGCATAAATGCACTGACAGAGAATGCTAAAGTAAGCATAAACAGAGGAAACTAGGAGGGGACACAAGAACAGTGATGACTACCCTCAGCTAATTACATGGTCCTAGAGCTCAAGAAAAGGTTTTTTTTTTACAAATCTAACTTTGGGGAGTTCTTTGTGAGGGACTACAGCTGCCCATAAAACCGATGAGCAGAAACACACCTGTGTGCTGTGTCCTGTCTGACCTGGAAACACTGGAGGTGGCTGCAGAGTAAATCACGGTCACTGCAGCTGCAGCCAGCTTTGTGCAGATGGTCAAATGGCATTGTAAAGCCAGAGAGCACGAGTTTAACTCTCTTCCTTGTGGAAACACGGGCTGGTTCATATAGCCTCTGCCCAGCAGCTAACAGGAAATCCTCACTAATCAGAGAGAATACAACTCTCACCCAAGAACTCACTAGAGTTTCTTGGGACATGTCAGCTGAAAAAGCAAGATGAATATATTTTACAAATACATACCAAAGGTGTTAAATTTTGACAGCTTTCCTCTGAAGTGAACAAAATATTTAACAATTCCTTTTTAAATGCGAGAGAAATTTTGGGTTCAAATATTGTAATTTGCCATACCAAAAGCAAACCATAAATAACTTAAGAATTAAATTCTATTTGAAAAGGGAATATTTACTTTTCAAAGTGCACTTCTTTTCATTCTTAGTTGATAGGGCAGTTTTAAAAGAAAAATTGCAACAGAGAAAAACAGTGCATGACTACTTTTTTGCACCTCACAAAACAGTTATAGGTTTTTCTGTGAAAATGCGTACCATGGTGTTAAAGGAGATATTTTCCCAGTCTCTTCATCTTTGTTTCTTAGCCAAAGGAACATGATGTTAAATTCTGTGCAAATATAGCACAAACCACAGTTCTTTGTGCATGTTCTTGAACTGTTTCAAGGAGCCCTAGAGATATCACACATTATCCCATGATTCAAACCTTTAACCTTGAGGGAAAATACACAAAGCAGCTTCAGATTTTTTCCAACTCAATACAGCATTGAAAGTACTGTAACAGCTATTTGATAAACACAATGAAAGGATTTTTAAAGTGAATACATCTTGTTTGCTATGTTTATAGTAAATATCTTAGTAAAGACTGTTTTAAAATGCACAACATAATTAACTACTCCAATATTTTTACCGTACTGATTTTTCTGCTTTAAGAGAAATCCAAGCATGTCTCCAGTTTGAGGAATGCAGTATCACTCGTTTGCTAAAAAGGTGATTGATAATTCTTAAAACTAAATAAACTTGGGTTTAATCATCTTTGCCTGATATAAGGAATATTTTAAACAAAAAACATTTGTCCCACGTGCCTAAAATGATTCTAAGGGCTAATAGAGTGGAAAATCACCTACAGCACGAAGAGGGGGACACACAAATGCACCCCCTCTGGAGTCATGCAGATTGTACTGCATGGTATGGATTTAAAATAGTAGCAAACCTTCCATAACTACAACCACTTAATCATGATTGTTTGTATTTAGCAAAATATCTGACAGCAACAAAGTTTTCAGGGTAAAACTATACTGAAATACTTGCAAGTAGAATATTGAAGTATTTCTAGTCATGGTGCCTCGCTTCCTTATAAACATAAGTCTTTAAAATTGAAAAATGTCCCCTGATATGCTTTTAAATTCATTTCTATTGTTCTAGGAAATATGTCTGACTATTCAGGAATGTTAAGGAACTTAAATACATTAATTTTTATTGCATCATCATTCACTCAGGCCAGAAACAGCAAAATAGCATATTCCCTTTTCTTGCCTTATTTTACAAATTACCTTCCAAAAGAAGGGCAGAAGTTATGGTAAAGTCACAACTATCATACATTTGAAAAAATAGAAAACAGTGGCAGTCTGAAAAAATCATTGCCACTGTATTTCACACCTTTGATGAATATTTTTAAATGTCTGGTATGTAACTTTTGAAAATCATCCTAAAGTTTTAGGCTTTTTTTTTTTTTTTTTGGCATGAGGTATGGGAGCCAAAATATTGCAGCATGACATAATTTTTAAGAAACTCTTCCATCTGCATAATTTTTTCACTACACCAAATAAACATCTGTGATCCACATGAAGAGAAGCTGGTGGTCTCAAAGACAAAAAAAAAATATTAAAAAAATTTAAAAAAAGACTTCTGTGAATCCAAAGTCTGTCAGCGCCAGCATAAATTCGGTGTTTTTTGAGGCCCCAGTGCACAGAGCACACGCTCCATCCACTCTTATCCATATCCAGGCTGGGATAGGAGCAAACGCATTTGTTTTGTCGTAAATCTTCACCAGGTAAGAGATTATCGTGCACAAGATACAGACCCTCCACTGCCAAAGAAGGATGGCCACCCACAGAATTGTTTCTCCTGAAACAAGCAGTGCCCCACGCCAGTGGCATTCCAGCAAAACACGGCAATTGCCAGCCCGTGTGCCAGAGCTGTCCGGGAGCACACGTGTAACTCAGCACAGCTCGGTGCAACAACTCGGCCTCAACAGGACTAGGGAAGAAGGCTGCAGAAATACAGTACATTTTAGAGCAAGCCAGACATTTCGGAACCACTACTGTATTTATTTCCTCCAAGAAGCATTAATAATTTACCTTTTTTTCTTTTTTTAAAAAAGCAGCACTGGAGCTGCATCACCGCATTCTGAGCAAATTCTAGGTATTCATACAGTTGTTTGTTTTCCTTTATCTCTTAGTTCAGTCCTGTATTTCACCCCACTGTCCTTTTGTAAATCCCTGAAGATAGCTAGATGGAATGAAACCCAAGGTTTTTTTAAGCTACAAAAGAAAATAAATTATGTTTAAGCTCATGTGAATATTTAGAATTTTTTCCAAACACAAGGATAAATGTGCAGGACTTGTGATGAAATACAGGAAAAAACAATTCCATTAAAGGGCCACTTATGCCCAGAGAGAACATTCAGAAAATTGATGGGGAAAAAAAATAAAGCAGATGACAGTGTCAAGGCCTTAAATACCTGCTTGCCCATCCACCAGGGACAGGCCAGAGCTTTCCAGCGGCAGTGAGGGCCCCGCAGCCGGCAGGCCCGGAGCCTCCCTGCCCCTGCTGTGGGGAGGGCTCGGTGCTGGCTGCCCAAATCAGCCCCACCGTGCTCCTGCTGCTCCCTGGAAGGATTCTTTGCAGCAGGACAGGCACCTGCCCAGAGCTCAGGATGCAGGTGCACGGCAGGGCGAGGGGCAGGGCCTGGCACTGGGGGGAAGCAGCAAGGCAGGGTGCAGGAGCCAGACAGAGCTGCTTTCTGCCCCAGTGCAGCCCAGGAAAATGGGAGAAAATGACGGTGGGGAGGAAGGAGACCTTAAAACTATAGTTCAGGAATGTTTTTTTAAAAGGTGCTGCTAAGAATACAGTCATCAGTTTAGCAGTTACCTATGTAACCTTCTGACACAACTACCAAAGACACTGGAGGTTCCTCTTGCACCTCACCACGCTCCCTTTTCTGTTCACTCTGGGAAGCACTAATGCACCTCTTGTGATTAAAAGCCAGGAGATTTGGTGTGTGGCTTTGCAATCCTCTCTTATGTTTCTTCTCCACTTCTTTACCAGGAATCCAGAACTTCATGAAGAAAATGGAAAGCTCCCATTGCGCTCTACTGGGGACAGAACCAGACCCTTCCAAGCTGGCATGTGAAGGGGCCAGAGGAAATGTGTGCACCTCGCTGCCCCCTCCCCACTGACTGTGGGCATGAGAGGGTGTCTGCAAGGCTGGGAACACAGCATAAAGCTTCTCTAGTGCAGACAGTGATTAAAAGTCTCAGCTGTGGAGGAGAGATTCTTCTAAACAAATCCTTTCCTGTTGTGAGATATTTATTTTTTTTTTCTTAGCAGACATCAGAACTCTCTCATTTGCAAATGCATGTACAAGTCTCCAGAGGGAAGTTTGAACTTATCCTTAAATTACTGAAAGTTTATTATTATTATTTTCTCATGGAAAAAGTCACGGATGTCTTGTAATCCCTCATGTTCCCATCTTTTATAATTAAATGCATCTTGACCCAGAGAGAAGCTTGGGAGCCCATTAGAATAGGAGGTGAAAGACAATTCTGAAACAATTTACAAGATGTTCTTTCCTTCCAGGCTTCAATGTTATGACTCTCAACTGGGTGCTGAAAGTCTCACAAGTGCAGCCAGGAATCTATACATTCCATGTATGAAGTTACTAGAGCACCAATGGCCCTTTTTCTGTGTTTTGTAAAGTGATGCAAAATACTTCGTATCAACAGAGCTAATCTGCCCAGCATCTTGGTATGTGCTGCTCAGTCTGGGACAGGCTCTGACAGCACACATTTGTATTTCAGAATCAGAATATCTATATATATTTTAGGGCATGGAAAGAGAAACTGTAGAGGTTGGAAGGCAAGCAATGTGCCAAAAAGCTTAGTCTCTTCTGTAAAATGCCTTATATGTTTTCTCAGGGCCTTACTCAATGCTGGCTGAAACTAATAGGAATCCCTCCTGGCCTGGGCTTTAGCCTTTACACTGATGTACACATCTTTTATCACTTACTGCAATTATATTCTTGTCACATCTGTGGGAAAAATGGCATGAGATGCTCTGATACATAAAATACATCTATGAGTCCTGACACAGGAGTTTGTTTTCCTGGCTTCTACACGGTGGCATTCAATGCCTTGGTTAAGAAAGCAAAGAAAATTCTTGCTTTCTGTCTCGAAATAAAAGACTTGAGGGAGAAACCATAAAACATTGAGTAACAGGACTACAGTTGATCACCAAACATGCTCATGCCAACGATATTCTGTGCCTGGATAGGAAATAATTTTGCTCACTTTACCATGACTACCATAAAAATACAGTCAGCTGCACTGGTGTCCTGCACCTTTTGCTTTGTTCTGGAATGTCAGGGCTGGACACACATTGCCCTGCAGAGGAATTGCCTCCTGCCCAAATGCATGTGGGATGGCTGGCACAGGTATCATGAGTCCAGATCCTTACAGAAAAGAGGCAAAACCACCCAAGAATACAGGCTGTTCTACTTCAGTGTTCAAGGAACACCCTCCTCTTGGGACAATCCACCAACCAGAACGTAATGCTAAGAAAGATTATCTCATCCTGTACACTGATTTAACAAGAAAGGCATGATTTAATTATTCTGGAAATGCATGATAGATTCATGTGAGCTGGGTGCTTTGGATCTCAGCTGGGACAGCCTGTGGAAGAGCTCAGTATGGAGCTGCCACTGCCCAGGTTCCAGTGAGCTCCAGCAGTGCCACAGCAAACATTCCTGCATTTGGTTTGGGTTTGCTGTGGTTAAAGAAGCCTATGCAGAGGCTCAGAATTAGCATCAGAGATTATGGGTACTATGTAGGTGAGATCTTATCTTAGTGATACAACATCTTGTGGAAAATATGTAAATATATCAAGTTACAAGTGCACACAAAAGCATTTCACAATTACACTAGGTATTAGACAGTTGATCCCTCATACAACAAATGCAAGTGATACAAGCTCTTAAAACTACATGAAACAAGACTCTGCTTTTTTGCCAAATTAGCTGGTAAACTAACACAACAAGCTTTATCTTGTTCTTATTAGCCCACCTGTCTTTGCCCCTTTAATGTCAGGCTTTAAAGGGGAAATGAGTACTTAACTGATACTGTCTCTTCAAAGGGAACATTTGCTTCAGTTACCTTGCGTTTTTAATGAGATTGTTTAGTCACAGCTTGGCATCAGTTCATAGTATGCACCATATCAAAGCTTTCAGGTTTTCAAAGCACAAAAACACATCAAGTAGTTTGAGCCAGCAAAAGTGAAATTCTTCCTGGTTGGCATAAAATCATGGAGATGTTTAACTCCTGTCCTTGGTCAGTGCAGAGACAGAACTAAGAGGAGGAAGTTATTCCTTTAATAGCAATCTCCGTGCCATTTTCTGGGACCTGTTTACAGAAAATTCTCTGCAATTCAGATGCAGCTGAGGAATCACCCAACCAACTGCAATTAGGATGAGAATAGGAGCTGCTGAAGTGGCCTCTGCATACCAAGGAGCCTAAATTTACTATTATGTCATGCTAGTGAAAACTTAAAAATAATGTACCTCTGAGGCTGTGTGGCCTCTTTTGTTAAAGGGGACCATCCAAGACACTGTATTTTTATTTTCTCTTTGTTTTCTTATAGGCCCTAAATCAAACATTTTACTTTGTATAGCTCTGACTCAGCACACAGTACATGCATCTTTGACAAGCAGAACATCTTTTGTACACAAAGACAAAAGTCCTGAGAACATTTACTGACTTTTGACAGAAAGTACAGCTCCAACCACCATCTCAAAGCCTCTCACAGTGCACATGTAAGCAGGTGGCCTGCAGCTGAAACATGAAGTCTTGTACTCAAACTTTTTTTTTTTTAAAGAAATAATTCATTAATATTTTACATCAATACCCATGTTCAAAACACATTTCTTCCAAGTGTTATCTTCTTCAGTAAACACCAGAATAGTTTTATAAGGCAAATGATGAAACGTACTGGAAGCTTTAGAGAATGACAGAAGCACCCCCCTGCCTTTACACCTTGCCATTCAAAGAACAAAAGCTACAGCAGCAGCTGAAGAGGGGACCTTCCCTAGTCAAAAATTTTCAATTTTTTTACCTAACTTTTGTATACAGTTACTGTGGCAAACACACACACAGGTCCAGGAGCCACCCCCTGCCTCAGTTCCTCTGGAGCAAGACTTGGCAATGCTCTTCCTCCACTAATTGGATGGGCTCGTTCATCTGAATGAGGTGTGGAACAAGCAATATTTAAGAGGGAACTGCTAAAGGAGCTTTCAAAGACAAAGTGAGTGTACGGGTAGAAAAGCAAACAAGACTCCCTTAGACACAGCATCCACTGCAGACCTGGGCTGTTTCTGAGAAGCTGCATTTTGTTTACTGCCACAAGTGCTGGGAAGAAATGTATCCTGACATCCTCCTTCCCCCAGAGGGAAGGCAATATACTCAGCAGCTGATGTGTTAGAAGGGGTGAATGAATAGAAAATGAATAAACTATTTGCATATGAATACATAAGTGCCTAAAAGAACAGTTATGTCTTAATATCCTATGTAGCAAACAAAGTGCTAAAGGATGTCAGGACTACTAACAGAAGAGGTTTCTCAATTAAAAAACAAAAACAGTTTCAGGGTACTGTTCAGAGTATATTACTTATGGCAAACAGATTTTTTTTTTTTTTTTTTTTACCAATAGGCAATCCTGCAAATTTAGACCAATGAGCTCCTGCAGTTATATCCAGCTGAGAGGCTGAAATGGTAGAACCAAAATAGCATCAGGCCTGGAAAAAGACGATATAAAAACCAAGGAAAAATTCCCACTCAAGCTTCTTTGAGCAGTATATTAATGTATAAAAAAGCCAACCAAACAAAAAACCCAAATTCTGGATACTGTGGTTGTGACTTTCAAACTACAAGAAAACAAACAAAGGAAATGCAACAAAGGAAAGAAACCATGGGCTAACTGATGATACACAGATGAAAAGGGAAGAAACAAAACCAGATGATTAAATGTACAATTCTCACTATGCAAACAAGAACATGTTGCATATAATTTTGCACCAGTATTTGATTTCAACACTTCATTTACCAGTGGCACCATCAACACCAGCCTGGCTCTAGGGGAAGGTGCCATTTGCCTGCACCAGCTCAGAGAGCAGTTCCTCTCCCCCTGTCTGCTCACACTGACCAGGCTGTGGGAAGATGAGTGCAGTAGCCTGCAGGTACAGCACAGTATGGCCATTTCCATGCCAGTCAAGACACTTTCAGAAGCCTCTCACAAATGCATTAGCTGTTAGCTCCTAAAGCTCCTTCAATTTGTTTAATGATGCATGATAGAAAAACTTAGGAAAACAGCAGTCAGAGAGATTCACAGTAAATAATATACAACTTGACCTGCAGGTGGGATAGGCTCAGCCAAGTGACTGTGTCTCAGTCAGCAGAAACTGGATTTCAAATCCCTACCTGTTGTGTTGCCTTTTCTAATTGTTTTTTCAAGGCTGAACTGAATCTTTATTCAGTTATTCTTATGCTAAAATGCAAAGGCAAATAGCTTTGGGACTTAATTTAACACATACTTTTATAATTGATGAAGCTAACATAATAATGTATAGCAGATGTGGCAGTGTGCTCCCCTCTGTGCCCCCACTTCAGCAATAACCACCAGAGATAGTCCTGATGGCTGCATCCACCCTAGGTTGGACTTTCAGGAAATTAATGGCAACTCAGTAGCAATAGGCTGTCTGGAGCAGCAACCCAGACATTTTGCTAGTACCTAAATATGACTTTTAGTCAGTTATCTTACTCTATAAATAGTGGTCAGCCCAGGGTCCAGCCTACATGGTGGAGGCTGCATGCCAGGCTCTCCCCTTGAGCAGGGACATCTCCCAAGATTACTCCTCCAGGCTGAGATTCCTTCCTGCAACAGATCCTTGGTGAGTGGCTAAGAGCCTGCTGAGCTTCACTGACCTTGTATCTTAGATGGGCTGTGCACAGGTAATCCTTGAGACATAAACCATTGACCAAGTCTGTACCTAAGATTGGATCCAGCTGCACCTGGACTCCTCTGCATAGGAAGAGTCTGAACCTCACAAGTCAGTGGGAGGGTCTCCCTGACACATCTGATTTATGCTGTTCTCAAGTGTACCTTGCCATCAAATCTTGTTAGACCACTGTCACACTTACCACTGAACTTTGTTGACTCACTGTATCAATAGTAGACACTGCTCCTCTTGCAAGTAAAGTGCCTCACTCCATTTGGAAAGCAGACAACCCCAAAGGTCTTAGAGAAAAATCAAATGCAAACACAAAAGGTACAGAAAATTATGTATTTCATTTCCAGGCTGATGCCTGGAAATTCCAGAATATATGTCCACAGAAGAGGAGTTAAGATCTCCCAGGGAAGCCAACCAATACCACTGTCTTACTTACTATTATTCCTTACTGCTGCATTATTCATTCTGTGATAGAGCCCAAGGACCCCAGCCCTATGCCAGAGCTCATTCTACTCAGGGCTGTGCAAACACATAAGCAAAAGCCTTTAGCCTGAGCAGTTCAGTCAGTAAAATCACTCAGCCATAGACACCACTGTATAATCTTCCTCAACCATAAACTCACCTTTTAACTCACTCTAACAGTGCTGCCCATGTAACAAACTAAAATAATAGTTTAAATAACTATTTAAACTATCTTTAAACTAAAATAGTGACTTCTGGATTGCAGTTTGGGGAAAGAGAAAACTAAAGCCTTGCCAAGTCACCCAAATGTCTGTACACCTGTAAGCACAAAAGAGGTACCACCTCAGAAAGCACTTCCATAGACCACCAGCTCCTGCAAAATCCTATTCTGTCTGTCCTTGGGCTGCTCTCTTTTTTTAAACACAGCTAAATTGGCAGCAAGCAGCATGATAAAGAGCAGGAGACAGGCATTACTCAGGCCTCTAATTCTTGGTGACATTCATAATGAAACATCAGATGGTTATAATTCTTTTTAAGGCTCTGTTCACATTAAATCATTCAGCAATCTCATTTTTGCAGTGCTGCTGCATTTCTGGTAACAGACTCACGAGCGCACTAAATTCCCTTCAATCCTCCCCCCATCAGACCACAGCACACTACTAATCACATTTATTTGAACTTTTTTGAAAATACTTTTCTTACCAGATAACTCATCTCTTCAACTTGAAAAATTATTTTCATCCCTCAGTGACGTTTTTATCTTTACACCAAAGAGTTTATTCTACTAGTTTGCTATGCAAGCAGATTTAGAACCTAAAAAGAAATTTAAAAAGCAACCACATTTCCTAAAGTTTGGATCTGTTTTTAAGTGTATCTCCATGGCTGCCAGTCCACAAAGAGGAAAAAAGGTTACCCATGGCACATATTCAGAAAAAGTGTGTGCTCTCTGCAGTATTCAAAGGAGACAGAGCTTGAGGTCTCCCTCCAGTCAAAGCTGAGACAGAAATTTTTAGATTTTTTTTCCTTCGGCAATTTCCAAATCCTTGGTTTGATATTTCTCGTGTGGGGTGCACTGCTCATTCCATACACTCCAGTTTTCTCCTTCCTCTCATCTACTTTCCAAAGCATTTCTGTTCATTTTCTAGTCTTCATTTTCTCCAGCCTCACTTTCCAGTTTTCATTTTCCTTTCCCACAGATTCCTTCTCATCTTTCAGAACACTCTTGTCTATTTGGGTTTCTTTACTTTTCATAACCACAGAGTCCTTCCTTCACTGACCCTGCCCACATTAGGAACTTTACCTGGTCAACCTGGCACAGGAGCCCTGGGGGATCCAAGCATCTTCCAAAGGGAAGAGGTGGCAGTGTTTCGGTGACTGTTCTGCTGGCAGAGCTTGAGTGTGTCACTCCAGACATGAGCTGACAGTGCTTGAATTGGCTTCCCATTTTCACAGCAGGCCACTTTCCCTTTGGACTAGTAGGCCTCCTGCAAAGCTGAAAACTGCATCTTTTAGGGTTGTATAGACTGAAAAACCTCAAATATTTTCTGTGGGATAGAGCCCTAACTAAGGGCTCTATTCACCAGAAATATGATGCCATGGACTTCAACAACCCAGCATGTAGGCAGACTGCACTTGATAAATGTGTGTTTATCATAGCTGCAGAGCTCAGCTCTGCTTTTCCAACCTCCTTTTCCCTTAAGATTAGGAAGATAAAGGTCACACTTTAAAAAGACAGGCCTTTAAAGCTATTTTTTAAGTGCTAGCAGCTAAACTCTTTGTGTGAAAATATCCCATCCTTTTCTATTAAATGAGGCTGCACTAAATCAACATATTTTTAAAGAACTGGTACATTACTGACAATGGCTTAAGAACTATTATTTAGTTACAGTGATACACAGAGGGTGAAAGAAAACTTCTGCTACTGAGAAAGGAAGCCCCAGAATACTCAACTGGAAATTCCAATGTGGGTATGCATTCAGATCATATTCCAACCAAAATACCTGTACTAATTAGAGATTGATTTTTACAAGGCTTCAAATCCTCTATGCCTCAAGGCTAGGTTACAGAACTACCAGTTAGTTCTCTCTCTTACTTTTTAGACAAGGAATCATTTTCTACTCAAATCAATACAAAGAATCTGTTGCGCTCCAGCCAACTCTTCACCTTTCAAATACCCACTCATACTCCATTTTAAAGATACCCAAAAGCCCTCACCAGCACCTTTTGCATTTCAGCAAAGGCAGCACTTTGGAGTGCCACAGAGCAGAGGCAAAGCCATCCTCACCCTTGGGGGATGGAGCAGAACTCGTATGTTCCCCACTCTATACCTAAGAGGAGGATTTGGCTTACTTTCATCATCTATGCCACCCCTTTTACTAACACAAGGTGTGCTTCTTCTCAACATGTAAAACATGCTCAAGTATTTCCTTATTCTTTACTTATTCCAAAATCTCAAAGAGCAAAAATGATACCATTAGACAAGAGGTGAATTTTTAGATTCTTATGGGAATATTTGGGTGGTTAAAATGCCATCCTAATCTGCTACCACTTCTTGTTCCACTGGATCTCTCCTGAATTTCCAGGCAAGGAATACAAGGCCAGTAACTCTATTCTCCAGACTGCCTTGGGCTCTGGCAAAGAGCAGCTGAGAAGAAAGATGTTTTACATATTCATGATTAAAAGATAACCGATAACCAGGATCCAGATGTTGGTCTCTGCTGGCCAGCACACAGTGCAATTATTATTCCATTTATAGAAAGAGATGTTGTCCTGCCTTTTCCAGCCAACCAAAAGGTCTTCCACAAAATGCTCAAAGACTCTGAAGAGAGGCATTCAAAACAAGGAATGAAGAGGGAACGAATCACGTTTGCTCCACAATTATTGCATTGTAAAAATTTAACATGGCCTCAGCCCAAGATCACTACCCAGTCCCACAATCTCCAGGTTCACTGTGTCAGGTGAGCTGGGATTTCCCTCTGCAGCTCAGCACTGGCTCCCACTCGGGTGCCTGTGCACAGCACTGCAGCACCCCAGTGAAAAGCAAGCAAAATGTGAGCTAGAAGAGAGGTGAGAGCAGCCCCTTCACACCCACAACCCAGGGCAGCTTCTAATGAGGTCAGTGGGAACAGGCACAAATTGTTTAAGCCAAATGAAGTCCAATAGTGTTATTAAAGCTCTTCTCTCTCTGAGCTTGACCTTGGAAAAACTTTTGAATTTGTTTAAAGAACTGAATAGTATTCTAATTCCCTGCGTTCCTGACAAAGAGCAACCCAGCCAAAGCATAGGCTCTCTTTTGGGGATTTTTGGTTGGTGAGACCCTGGGCTGGAGGAAAGAGAGGGAATAAAAGAAAGTAAAGCTGAAGGGCAGAAAGTTTTCAAAACAGTGACTGTATAAAAATTATAGTTACCAGGCTGAAGAATGGCCCACAGCTTTAAGAAACATATTATGACAGTTTTAACTGACATCCAGCTATCTGACTATAATGTTTTCATGATTCATCTTAAAAAATTGTCAGCTTACGAAATCCAGTCACAAATTATATCACTAAGTAGTACATTTTGGCTAAAAGCATCCACAATTCCATAAAGGAAAAACATGTTAGAGAGGTTAGAAATACTTGA
Source organism: Cyanistes caeruleus (assembly GCF_971803275.1). Classification (NCBI taxonomy): domain Eukaryota; kingdom Metazoa; phylum Chordata; class Aves; order Passeriformes; family Paridae; genus Cyanistes; species Cyanistes caeruleus. Next base: position 9,883,462 of record NC_141713.1, read on the forward strand.
AAAATTCTGACGATCACTATTAAAGAAAGCCTGTGAAGTGTATAACTTTACAACACATATTCAGACTCTGCACACCAATCCATTATTAATCTTACTTTTCAGCTGTGGACAGAAAAATATATAAACTGTTAATCCATTATATACAGCATTTTCTCTTGGGTATTTCTAAACAATGGGAAAACAGAACTTAACTGAAGTTTAAAAATAACTTTTTGTGTACCAATATTTCAGTTTACTTTAAAAATATGCTTCTTGCAGACATAGAATCATTATGTATGTAGTGGTCATTTGTTTACTTACTATCATAAAAAGTAACAAAGATGAAGTGCTGTGATTCCTCTTAACATCACAGCTTTATAATTATACTGTACATGCCATTTCAAGCATTGGTGGAATTTGACACAAATGTGATTTCTTCCAATTCTCTTGCATTTTCTCATTTCTCTGTCAACAGTTTCTTATTTCCTAAAATGTACAATATGCAGCAATTCCTGCTTTGATTAAATAATCTGATTTTTTTCCTCCTATTATAAACACTGCTTGTTCCCACATAACATCAACATCATTTATATGACAGAAAAATATTCACAGTCAGATCATTCAAACAAAACCCCAAAATTAATATAGAGAGCTACCCATCAAGTTGTTCCTCCTTAAAGTGTTTTGGTTTTTTTTCCATAAAGTCTCAAATTAGTTTGAATCCTTAAGGACAGCATAGATCCACCAAACTTCAGATAATTATCAAGTTCCTGGTCCCAAGCTATCACAGATTTTTAACAGAGAACATTTGGAGTAGTTTTGCCTGGCCCAAATTCATATTTTTATGACACCACTCTTAGAAACAATGGCACTATTTTGGCTGAAGATTTTGGACACAAGAAAACAGAAACACACACTACCCCTGAGGCAGACCCCAGACAAATTAAAGTCAGTGCTTGAAATCTGATGAAGTAACAATAAAACAAAATAAAAACCTTAGAGCTTACCAGTGTACTGTGTCAGGAAACATTTACAGCAGTGACTCTACACACCCCACCACAAAATAAATTCCTACCCAATTACGTTTGCTTTGGCCTCAGTTAATTTAATGTAATTTCAGTTGGATCTTGGTGGTTTCAGCTTTGTCAGCTCTACCAGGCTTTCACAGCAGGGCAGGAAACCAGGTTGATTTGGATGAGCTGCAGAGGAGCAGGACAGGGCAAACACTGGCTGCCCACCCATCATCACTTCCATGGTTCCAGTGTGCTTCCCACCTGCACACTGCAGGAGCAAAACTCTTAGTCCAAAGAAAACCCTCAGCCAAGCAGTGTGTGTGATACAGAAACAGTGCAGGAAAAAATAGCAAGGATTTTTACCCTTCCATTGCTTCAATTTAAAAAAAAATAAATTAAAAAAATAAAGTAATAAAGAAACATAAAAGGGCAAAAATCATTATCTACATCACAGTTCTCTAATGGAGCAGAAGCTTTTGGGACTGCAAAAATATCTCAGAAATTATAGTTCAAGGAATAAAGCTCATTCATTAACTCATTTCCTAAAGGCAGTATTTTCTGAGTATCTTCCTTTCTCTCCTTTTACTACCATGACATTATGTAACTACTTTATTACTGGTCTTATTTAAGACTTAGAAAGTGGAGTTCCAGACGGCAATGCAGTCACCATTAGCTAATTTAATGGCAAACTCTTCCAAGAACTGTAATTGAATTTCAGCCATTTTCCAAATTTGCTGCTTTGTTATTGCCTGTATTTGAAGAACTAAAATTTTACAAATTATTTTTTTAAATATTCATATGAATGATTATGCAATATCCCCTAATTTTAAAATACGGATTTTTTAATTTTATTTTTTAACTCAGAAAACTCATCCAGATATCCAAACTATTTTATTTTAATGTTGAATTGCGAAATAGCTCTCTCTACAATAAACAGAATAGTTCAAAACATCAGAAGGAAAAATTTAATCATTTAAAAATATATGCCATAAGTAGCACTTCTATTAAGAGTTACGGCTCGGCTGTCTATACAAGATTTCTAAAAGAACATCACAAACTACTATAAATCTCAGAGTTTTGTGTATTAAGAAGTCGTATTGCCAGTCTCAAAAATGCTCTGTTTAAAAGAGGAAAATAAATAGCCTGTGATTTTGGTACAAAGAACCAGCAAGTCTTACATTACATGCACAACTGGGTAGCTGCAATGTTTATAGAAAGACAGTCATTTAAACCTCCACTGAAAGTACTTAAATCTTTGTTGCTGACAGTTCAGAAGACAAGGAGGAAAAGGCTTATGCCAGAATCTGCTGTTTTAAGAAAGCAAGACATTCCATTTTTGCTAAAACACTGCCTGAGTTTGTGTAGAAATATTTACAATTGTCAACAGAAAACATGCAACAAAAGGTGGGGGTGATTATAGAAATAGAAAATTAATTCAGAAATGGTCTTCTCTGACAGGTAACATCAGCTTCTGTTTCTGGTTTCATACTCCCTAAAGAAACATTCCATCTCCTAAAGAAAAAACAACACTGGGCTTAAGGATATACCACAAACACTGAAAAATGAAAAAAATTAGTTGTCCATGATTCCACTAAACTGCAAAAAGTACAAGAATTTGTAGTCTCCCAAGGATTTCACCTCCTTTTGTCTTTAGCTGTACGTTTTTCTGCACAGAATACAACCACATATCAGCTTCTCATGCTTAGCTGCACAGACAGCTCTTCTTTCCCAGGAGTAGCTCCCGTTTTATTTAAACACCAAAGGAACATCCTTGTTGCAATTCCAGCCTGGCAGTGCCCACCACCTCCTTTGAGCCCCAGAGCACTTGCACCCACTGCAGACACTGCACTGCAGCAGCTCACTCCAACACCTGTGCCAGGTGTGTGCTCCAGGAGGGAGGGACTGCAGGGTGGGGATGCTCCAGGGGGTACCTGCAGGGTGGGGATGCTCCAGGGGGAACTGCAGGGTTGGGAAGCTCCAGGGGGAACTGCAGGGTGGGGATGCTCCAGGGGGTACCTGCAGGGTGGGGATGCTCCAGGAGGGAGGGACTGCAGGGTGGGGATGCTCCAGGGGGTACCTGCAGGGTGGGGATGCTCCAGGGGGTACCTGCAGGGTGGGGATGCTCCAGGGGGAACTGCAGGGTGGGGATGCTCCAGGGGGAACTGCAGGGTGGGGATGCTCCAGGGGGAACTGCAGGGTGGGGATGCTCCAGGGAGTCCCTGCAGGGTGGGGATGCTCCAGGGAGTCCCTGCAGGGTGGGGATGCTCCAGGGGGTACCTGCAGGGTGGGACCCCTACACTCAGGGTGAGCCATGGCAGCCACAGCACCGGGGCACTGTCGGTGGGTGACACAGGGAAGCTCCCACCCGGATCTGACTCCCTGGGTTCTGCCTCACCCCACCCCACAGCCCCTTTCCTTCCTCCTCCATTTCCTTCCCTGACCCACTCCTGCTCTCTGCTTTTGGAAATTTATCTGAACGCAGGGATCATCATCTAGAGACTTTTCCCTCCCCGAAATAATCAGTGTTTTTAAACTGCAGATTATCTGTAGTGCAGTTTACGTGCCTGGAAACTGGCATGCTGTTGTTTAAAATCCCCTTTTCAATAAGAGGCATTAGCAAACGACTGTCTACTCATGTAAGGAAATGATGATCATTCTTATTCTGGACATAAACCTAGTATTTTATCAAATACAGTTTCATTTAAATCTTACTAATGCTGAATGATTGTGGAAAAAATGGGGTTTTTTTTAAATGTTAGAGATTTACATCCTTATAAAATTATTTTGCATTAAATCTCAGGCCTGGCATAGAATAAATTTCTACTCTGCTTTGTTACAAATGGTATCGGCTTACCAGTTCTTCTGGGTACAATAATTTCAAGACAAAATTAGGTTTATTTAATGTAAAGGCTCAAATTACTTTAAAAGACAAGAAAAGGGACATATTCCACAGCCTTATGTAATCTTTTTTCCTACGAGTAAACTCTTCTTAAATCGGTTTCTTACTAAACAAGACACTGGCATTTTGCATCTCTTCTTTGTGTACATAAGAACTTCACCAAACTGGATACAGTTACAAAATGCTGCCTTTTCTTAGTGACATTTCCTTAAAGTGATAATTTTTCATGGCATGCTCTTGAAAAGCAATCATATAATCTAGAAAATATGCCATATTTGCAAACTCTTTTGCTCCACTTGCTTCATGGAAAGGAAAAGAGCCCTGTTTTCCACCAGCAGCTGTGGTTTCCATGTCACTGAGGGGCACAGAGCTTGGCTGTACACCCAAGCCGCTGACTCATCAGAACTGGACTTGGCTGCAGAATGCCATTTTTTGTTAGATCCACATGTGATTGACACAGACCAACAATCTTGGGTACAGGGCTCATGCTAATCAGCCACATACACAAACAAGAGTACTCAACCCACACAAGTTTATCCAATCTGCATGGCCCAGAAAATAGCTGTTCATATCCAGAATGTTGATCTTTAGGACTACTAACTATTTCTTCTCTACCCCCTTTTTTTTTTTTTCCTCACAGTGGCTCAAGAGCTGTGTTTATTTCCCTGCCATGAAACACCAAGGAAGTTTTCATTTAACAAACCCATCTTCTTTTAATACCTAGACTGTAGCACCATCTGATCAAGGAGAGTTTGTTCTCCAAAGCACCTAAGACACCAGCAGCCTTCTTCCACTCAGCTGCAGATGACCCTAATTCTGGCAGAAAAGCAGGTCTGTGGCATCTCATTAGCAATGTGTAGATGCCTGAAGTTAGCTGAGACTGTACAGCAAATTTTTGAAAATCTATCTGTTATTCATTTTGTGAACTTCTCTGTATTTGAGTAGCAGTGAAAGCATCAACGTGTCAGTTGAAAGGTTAATGCCTCATCAAAAGGAAAAGCATTTATCACACTGAGGTGGATCATCAAAAGCAGCATTTTGCTGCTGTTTTATCCAGAAAATGTTATCTCCTAAATCAGGATAGTGTAGACGTTTTAATTCAGTAAGTGAAAAAAATTAGCTAATCTTGAATAGAAAGAAGAGAGATGTATCACCATGCACATTAAAAAGTTTGAGATTTTTTTCAGTACAGAAAGTTGTGGGAGTCTGCAGAGCTTCTCTGGTATTTTATAATGACTTAGGACATGGTTAAGAGGTATCCACTCTTGCAGCTACCAACATTTTCAAAAATAGTGTCCATTTTCCAAAGGAAGGGTATCAGTAAATTGAGTGTCATGAAGGAATAATTTGCACAGAAGCATTGAAGCAGTCTGAGCCAGAAGGTTTGACTGAACTCTCATCTCTAATCTTAGTTAAACTATGCCAGAAATAAATGGGAATAAACAAAGAGATTAGGAAAAGAAGGCAGAAGAAAGTAATAGGAGTCATTAACGTAATCTTCACTTGAGGAATGGGGCAAATGTAAACTGAAAGGGTCTCTGTGTGTAACAGAGACTATAAAAGGAAGACTTTGGTCCTAAAACTGATTTGTGTAGGCTTCTGAAGAAAAAAAAAATATCCCACTATCCATCCAAAAGCTTTACACCTGGCCTGTGAACAGGTTTGGTGCCATGAAGAGAAATAAAGAAACCCCTAAATCTCCCCTAGAGCTTGGAAACTGGGGCCTTTGGAGTTGCTAACTTTGCAGGAAAACTGAACAATGGTAGAAAGATCAGAGCAAACATCATTTTCCCTGCCAGACTCTCAGCCATAGCCTCAGGAACTCAGCCTTTGCCATGGGATAGGAGATTGCTGTGGCAGCACAGTCGCCTCCTTTCACAGCTTGAGCCCAGGAACCACAAGGGCCCTGCAGAGGGGGAAGCCTCAAACGGGCAGTATCTAATTTGGTTTGTTTATGTTCCTATGTTCCCTATTGATCTGCACAGGGCTTAGAATCAACAGCTAAAACCAGCAACCTCCCCAGTACAAACTGCAGAGGCAAAATAATCTCAGAATAATTCTTCCAGCTCCAAATCAGAAGAGACAATCAGATCCAGCAGCTGGCACTGCTGGAAGTGGCCCCAAAGTCCACTTGTCACAAGGCTCTGCACAGAGATCAGTGTGTGTTTCAGTTTGGTGCTGCAGGCTGGGATCTCTGTCGATCACAGCAGAGGGTCTTCTAGTCTTTTGAATAAAGCAGAACAGGCAGCATCCATAAAGGCAGTGCATCAACCCCTAATGAGGTGAAACAGGTTCTCAACAGAACAGATGTAATGGGGAGGAGAGAGAGCAGAAGAACAACAATGTTGAAAATAATCCTTTGGGAACAGTTTAATCCCCAAGGACTACTACCAGAATCACTAATTAACAAATAAACTGACTTCAAAACAAGACATGGGTATCTATCCTTTAACAAGGACAGGGACTGAATACCTTGGACATGCCACATGAGAAATATTTGACAGTCACTGAGATATGCCCCACTGGAGAAGCTCCTCAGGAGACCACAAAGCACACAATATCTGTACAATAATCCATAATCCCGCTCTCACCACATCATCTCATTTTTTCCACATATCTTAGACCCTTAACACCTTTCTATACATTCCAATACAGAAGGCACATACCACATCCAGTGGTTAGAAAAGCCCCTTTGTATTTGCTTAAAAGGAAAATAAGTCAGTTAAGAAAGGCAAACCAAAATATCTTCCTTGCTGATTTTCCTTTAGATACCTCTGGGACTACCCCAGGTCTGTGACCAGGCAGCACACCCACCAAAAAAGGCATGACATTTTGAGATCTTTCCTCCCTAAATAAGGGCACTGCAGATTTCAATGCTGTCAGCCTAATTTACAGGATACAGGTGTTAGTTATTCTTTAAAACAAGAGCCCTTCATACACGGGGTACCCTGCCTTGTTTCATCTTGCAGGGAAATCAGACTAAGAAATCTTTCTAGTGGTACAGATCACACTGCCTTCATGGAGCCCACAGAAGGCCATATTCCTTCTCTTGTCACTTAGGAAGAAATTCATTCATCACTGAGCAAAATACAAGCACCAGATAATATGCTTTTCAAGCACATGGTATGTGCATTTCCAGCCAGCAGGTGCCTATGCACCAAGGTATGACCATCATTTAACAGATGAATGCCCAGTATTTGCATGTGAACCAGGATTCTTCACATTATGGAATAGGAAATGGACTTTAGCCCCCTCAGAAAAGCAAGCAATGAAATACTAGAATAATTTAACAAGTCCATGGTTTGCTGCCTGTGGATATCCAAGATCTACCAAAGCATGGACACATGCTCCTCCCCCAGTTCCATGTTGTATATTCAGGATTCAGAGGCACTGATTTATAGTATTGTAATCTTTTCTATTTGTTCTTTCTCCATTAAAGTTTTTTCTCAATGCTAACAGGAATTTATTTTTAAGATAGTGGCAATGTAGGGTACTTGCACAGTGCACGGGTTGGCATGACCAATTCCCATGCTTTGAGCACTGCCAGGAGCAAGTGCCACAGCTAAACAGCCAGGAGAGATCTCTGTCAGCAGCTGGAAAAAACCTACCACACACTACTACTCTCCAATAAAAGATCAAGGTAGTGACCAAAGAAGGACTGCATCACTTAATTCCAGCAACAGCCTGCTCCATAACTGATGCTCCATCCACACCTTCAAAGGACACTCTCAAATCATGTATTTTATTGTACTACAAAATACTTGCCTTGTTCATTCCTGGAAGTTAGAAGTGAAAGGAAAGAATAAACCAGACAATGGCTTTGGAAATACATTCTGACTTCAAAGGGGCATTTGTATGTTGGTAGCTTCTGTAACAGCCAGAAAACTAAAAACAGCAGGAGGCTGGGAAGACAGATAATTCTGGTGACAGACTGCAGAGTAAACAAATAAAAATGAAGCAAACATAGTTTTCATGTTTCTTTAAACCAAAGTTTCATCTTTTCTTGTTGCCACCTCTACGAAGGATTAATCGTAACAGAAATTGTCTGCCGTCATTGAAGTAAGGAAATAATAGAAGTGAGAGGACATACAAGAGAAACAAGCCATCAGCATTTTAATAGAGCTTTAAAAATTCTATGAGGAAAAAAGTACTGGTTGATAACATATGGTTTCACTTCAGAGATTCAAATATCAGCATTGAAAACAAGAAAGTAAAGGAAGTATGTCCTATAACACCAGTATTTTTGTTGGAACATACATGGCAAGTGGCATAAGCTTCATTAGTATTTCCACAGCAAGAATCTCTTCTTTATCTGTGCAAGGCAATGAACAGGGGCTGAGGGTGGTAAAAGAAGCACTCAGTTGTTTCAGTAGTGTTTGGTTCAAGCTAAGTCACCAATAAAAAAAAGAATCAGATTTTTCTATACATCTGCTGTCTGGGTGATGTTTCTGTGAGACCTAATCTACTAACTTTGTGAACAAAAACAAGCTTTTACTACTGTTAGCTCTGCAAAACCAATATAACCATGGCTGGACAAGCTGGAATTTTTATTACTGGCAATGAAGTAAAATTCAGACAGAAAACAGCTTGATTGTCAAACACAAATGTGTGAGTTAGAAAGACTGGCTGTTAGAAAAATCACCTTTTGACTTGTAAACTTATCAAAGTTTTATCAAAAAGAGATGGACAGAGTGCAGAATCTCCTGCTGTCATTTTCACAGTTACTTCTGGAAGCACTTCTGCTGTAGGGTTACAACCTCAGCCCTCTTCCCTTCCTGCCAGCCCCATCCACCACTCACACACACAACTGCAGGAGCAAGCTGCAGAGTGCTGCAGAGCTCTGAGGGTTCCTGAGGTTTGCCAAGATCATACTGGATTACTTGAAGAAGTAAAAGATGTAGAAGAAAAGGTGCAGCTTCCTCTGGAGCTCTGCCCTGCTACACTCTGGGCTCTTCCACTGCCCCCTGAAAGATTTTCCCACCTTCACAAGACCAAAAAGTACAAGCCTAGAAAAGCCCCCTACAGACTTGCTGACCTCCTGTAAGATTCCTGCACACTGAACTCCTCAACCCTTGGGATCTATTCTGCTCCTGACAGGATCTGGAGTCCTTATTGCAGGGCTGGGGACCTGCTGTGCCACACTCCACCAAAGGCAGTCCTTGCTCAGGCTGAGCTGAACAAAAAAGGCAGCTCTGTGCTCCTCACTCATCTTGTTAAAGGTTTGATCTCAGCTTTTTGTGAGAGGACCTATACAGCAGGATGCAGGGTGTTATCAAAGGCAGCTGAGACTGAGTTTGCTCAAGGACTGGAAGCACTGGAGCTGCACCACCACAGTGCCCTGCACACATCAGTGCTGATGCTCACACAGCTCTGCTGCTGCTGCCCAGGCTGGCCAGCTCATTCCAAACTAATTCATGTTTTTCTGGGTACTATTGCTCCACCTCTGCCCTTTAGATGCAGCGAGAGATTTCTTTACTGGCTGAGATGAGGAGGAGTCAAATTGGAAAAAGCAAATCCCATTAATAGAATCCTCTACACCTGAATGTGAGATAAGTTTCTCCTGCCTCTCTAAAAACAAAAGAATGTTGCCGCTTGGCCCATATTAAAACCTCCTCCAATATCCAGGAAACAGTTTTTTTAATCTCTGCACAGCCTAAGATTGAGCCAAGAACGTGAGTTCAACAACAATCTTTTATGTATCTGACTTAATCCCAAATTAATAACTTAAACCCTAAATAAATAACCTTTTCCTCCCAGGGCATTGAGCCACTCTAAGGTCAGCATTCTGTTTCAAGAGGAGCTGCCAACCCCCTTTATCCATCCTTTAGGGACTCCTTTCTCAGAATATATGTGGACATGGACCATTCCAGCAGGGAAGAAAAAATTGTTATGAGAAGATGAAGTCCCAGTTTAGACCATATTGCTTGAGACCATGCTTTTGGATATCTTCCTATCAAGATGTACTTCAGGTGATTCCAGCACTTGCCTTAGGATCCAAGATCTTATCAAAGAAACCCTAAGTTTTTTAATTTTTAACTATTGTTTCTTTTCTGACTACCAGACCTAGCATATCAAGTACTGAGGATACCCTGAGCCTCAGCTGTGCCAGGGCTCCCAACCCACACCCACTGGCCAGCAGAGCCCCAGACAGGAGGGCAGAGGCAGGAAGGAAGCACAGAGGACTGTTCCAGCCAGCACCAGACAGGAGCACTGGGAGTGCTGTGGTTAACTGGTCACCTGCTTTTGTTTCTGAAGGATTATTAGCCTGGGATTTTTTTTTTGCCTAGATTATTTTTCTCATCAGTTGGTAACTTCAGTTTGATGGTTTTATTGTTAATTTGCATTTTTTACTGTAAATATCTGGGACACTGGATACCAGTGCTATCATTAATTATGCCAGCAGACAAACAACTCATCTATTTCTGAACTAAATTACTTCTAATTGCACATCCAACTCTTGCGCTCTCCTTATGCATAAAGAACTTTATGTCTTTTTTTCAAAAATGCATGTCATTACAGGGAGTGAATTGACAGAGTGTTCACTTCCTGACATCATCATCACTGGTTTTTACTTTTACATTTGTATGAAGTAAGCACTGAAGTATACATCCCTATAAACCAACAGGAAAACATGAGCCCTGTCCCAGTGAGTCTGCATTCCAAGATGGGATTTCTTGTTAGCACTAATTCTTACCACTTTCTTGGACTGATTATCAAAAACAATTACAAAGAGCTGTGCAAACTATGCATGCTGTCGCCTGCTAACACAAATAAGATGTATCATTACTTGGGCTTTTTCCTAAATCCATTTTCCACAATGCAGTATGACCCTCTCCTCCCTGCCCTCCCCAGCAACACACTTGGAACAGAAATTACCCGACTGAGCTTAATACACTGAACTCTCAGGCACAGCCAGTCATTCCTGAGCTTTTGCAACAGCCTCTGAAATGCTCAAACTATTGGACTGAGAAACAGTTTTTAGTTTTTATATATATTTCCACTTCTGTTTTTTCTTTTTCAAATATCACATTGATTAAGCTTTTGAATAGCACATCGCTTCAGCAAGATTTGGTGTCACTTGTATCCAGAAAAAAAAAATCCCACAGAAAAATAAATAACCACAACTCGAGTCACAGAGAGGAAAAAAAAAAAAAAAAGCTCCTATAATTGAGACAAAGCTAAATAGCTAAATAAGAACTTTCAGTCCAAAAACCATGTGTAGTCCTTGCACCACAGTTGCTTATCAGTCACAAAGCAGACAAGCTACACTACAGCCTTGACTGACCATTATATATCATTCAAAGTTAACATTTTTCTGTTTGACCATCTTATCTTCCTTTATCTCCCTGCCTGAGTGAGGAGACCCACGAGTCACTAAGTAAAATATCATTCTAAATCCCAGAAGTCTTTGCCAAGGCACTATGTGATCAGTCTCAAGGATTTTTCAAAGAAGAATCTGGTGGGTTTAAAATGATGGCTGGAAATACTGAAGGCCTTTCCCCAACAACTCCCTTTGTTTATCTGTGCTTTATTTATTTTATTTTCTATTTATTTGGGGTAATTTCTAGTTCTATGAGGCTAACATTCTCTGGGGAAGGACTGTAAAGTTTACACCTACTTAGTAGTCCTAAAAATCTGCTGTTTAAGTAAGAGCAGTTAGAATCAAGCAACTGCTTTCTCTAAAGAGAGGGGTATTTCTAAAAAGTAAGGAAGTGCTGACCCACAGATGTAACTCCCAAGTGTGAAACAACATCATGTGAGTGACATGAAACAGGCAAGGGACTCCTGATCCCAGGGCATATGAGGACAGAGTGCACCACAAAAGACTGAGCTTGCTTAGTTTCTGGTTGGAGGGTGTTTACCCTGAAAATGCAAATGCATGATCTGTGGAACAACATTGTCATGAGCTTCAAAAATTTAATAGCCTAATGTTTATAGAGAGTGACACATTTTGGAAGGATGCTATAAAAAAAGGTGAAGATTTAAAGAGCAAAAAATAAAACAGACACAGTAATTAGAGTTTAGGTTTATTTTCCATGGACTGGATTGGAAGGTGATGAAGTGTAAAAGAAACAACTGCTGAGGTTCAGCAGATCTTCCCCACAACACACAAACCTGGTACAGAGACAGGGCCAAGAGGCCTCAGCTCTGGCTCTTGCACATGGCTCTGGGTTACTTGCAAAGCGCTTCAATGAAATACCACCCCACCCTCAGCACAAGCTAGATGAGAGCCAGGTGGCTCAGTCTATTCACACACTCAAAAGGAAACACAGAGAACCAGTTTGTAGCCCCAGACAGAGTAGGGAGCTCCTGGGAAAAGCTCCATAAACGAAATGTGGGCTATTTAACACTAATGGTCACCAATTCTGCAAGTACAAGAAAGAATGGATATTAAACATATAAAAGAACAGTTAGTTACATTAGAGACAGTGAACGTGACCCCATGAAAAAAAATGGGAATTATGAGAGTTATTGGGAGTGTATCTGGAGGAAAAGTAACAATTCCTTTCACTCAGTCCTCCTCAAAAAGAAAGCTGTCACAAAACCAGCTTGAGCTTCAGCGCTTTGGGAAAACATTGTCAAATTCCTAGTAAGGAGAAAAATCAATTTCAGATGCAAGTTCAGCTTGGTCACAACTATTTGTGTAGATATGCCCTTTACACAGCAAGTATCTGAACTGACATGGTTACAAAAATAGATGAAAAATGTCTAATTTTTATTATGAAATTGTGTCAGCAGCACCTGAATCATGTAAAACTAGAAGTCCATGATTAGTGTCAGTTATGACAGTTTCTATTCATAAACAACTAAAATTAATGTCCACAAACTACAATCAAGCAATTTACCCACCAACTGATTGTTTATGTTTTGTGCTATGAAAAAATTATTTTTCTCCAAAATATTACTCTTTTCTGTAAAGCAACACAAGAATACATCTACAATTCAAAATGTCTGTATGGAATTTTAAGCATAGAACAGCACTAAAGCTTTAAAAGCTTTATGAAAGATGAAAAAAATAATTTTTCTAGTACAGCAGATTAGAAATAAGTTTACTGCATTTTAGCTGAAGTTAGAGAAAAAAATTACCGGTTTGTTTATTTGTGTTTGTGTACACATCTGTGAAAATACTCCTCCAATATCAGATTGATTTATAATAATGGCCCTTTAAGGGCTATTGACCTTGGTGCAAATGATTAAGAGTACACTGTGTGTACTAAATAAAGGTTTTCAGGGTGACATCTGTTTACTAGCTATGCCTCTTTGTAAGCAAGATTCTGTCATTTCCAGAACAGTGTCCAGAGGGCGGGCAGAAGCTGGACCCTCCACAAAGACCTTCACCAAACAAAAGTACAAAGTAACAAAATGGAAAAAAGCTCTGAGAGGAGTTGATAGCAGTTTTGTCAGTGAGAGGTTTTTAATCCCCCTGTGTTTTAATCTTATTAATTAAAATATGTATTTATAAGCATTAGAAAAATGAAAATGGCAGTTGAAGGTAGAATGTAGTGGCAAAAGAAGAAAAGAAGAAAGAAACTTCTGCTATGTGTGACTGAACAAGTTAAAGAAAAACTACAGACCACCATGGGTGGCAAAGTAAGAAGGTTGAGTAGAAATGGAAATGGCAGTAAAATGAAATGGCAGTAAAATGGGGAGGGTTGGCACAGAGGCAGCTGTGGTGTGACATTCCTATCACAAATTGCCACAACTTGGCCTTACAATCAACTTGTCACCAAATTACACTTGATAATTCAGTATCTTCCATAATTATTATATGTATTATTATACTACTTTTCCCATTCTCAAACATAAATCTGGAATAGTTTCATGAGATAATTATTAACACTATGTCAGTTCTAAATGATGCAATTAATTAACTGATACTTCAACTTTTCCTTAATAACCTGAAGTCACCGAATGCAGAGCCACTTACAGCCTGTTCTGAAGTGCAGTGTCCTATAGCAAAAGGCAAACAAACAGCAACAGAGGACAAAGGCCATTAACAATCATTTATTTGTCCTAATTCAAGGACTGTTCCCCCCTCTGTTTGCTCTACTGCCTGGTCTAGCCTACAAAGTCTTGCTGACAAAAAATACCTTTTCTTCCCAAAGGTTTGCAAATATTCACATCATGATTTCACACCTCAGCTGAGCTATTTCCTGTTAAATCTGTCTGTCCAAAAGAGGAAATATTCCAAAAAAGCACCAGTGTGTTGGCAGCATTCAGAGTGCTTGCAGAGTTCCTTGGAGCTCTCACTGCTAGCAATGCTGGCTGCAAAGGCATCATAAAAGCAGGCAAGTGGCTCACAGGCATCAGCTGCCAGAAACTATTACAGTCCAAAGGCTCAGCAAGGAGGAAAAGGCTCCATGTGCTCACTTCACTTGCATTTCACTTGCACAGTCCTGAATTCCTGGCACAGGTGTAACACAAATGTCCTGGGAATCCTTCCTATTGCAAATGCAGCTAGTATTAGCAAAACTGGTTTTGCTGGTATACTTCATACCAGTTCCTCAGCTGAAACAAGCTATTCTAACAAAAGCATGCTTCCCTCTATCCACTATCACTATATCCATAACAGAGATCTTTTCCAAAATAAAATATAGTTAAAACTCAAATCCCTCAATGATATTTCTGATCTAGGTAACGTTCCTCATACAGTCCTGTCCTTGACTGTATTAAGACCTCACCTAAGTGTGTCCTAAGGATAGTTCCACATGTCAAGAAATACAGGGAAGCTTTCTATTGTGGAAAAAGCTGTACCATTGTATTTTTACCCTCAAATGGCATAAACTACGCTGCAACACACAGAGTAGTATCAGTATTGCTGTAATTAGAAGAAGACTTTACCCTACTTATGTCAGTAAGAGATCTCCAACCTGAAGAACAGACCATTGCAATTAAGTGACACTTGATGTGAGAGGAGATGCCTCAGCAGCTAGGACGCTAAACATTTGTTTCTGCAACATCTGATGGGTCCTTTCAAGGTCATGGGCAGAAGAAGTTTGCAAATGTCTGCAAAAGTATTTACTCTTTGTCCAAGGAGAAACTGAAGAAACCCAGCTAACTGAACTGCAGTCCCCACTGTCTTCAGCAGGTGCTTTAGTAGTGCTCAGACTAAATTTTCTATACTGTCAGGAGAGAAAGGGAGTCAGGACAAAGCACAAAGATAAATATCCATTATTTTATAAAGAAACAGAAAACAATTTAAAAATTGCACATGCATGATCATTTCAAAAGAGAAGCAAAAAAAATTGCAGTAGATCTTCAATCAGAATCACACAGAAGCTGCAATCCACTGAGTGTTTTAGAGTGCTTTCTAACTATCTAAAAATGGAAATATCTGTGAAGCTGCCCAGCATGCTGGGACAGCCGGGGGCTTTCTTTAAACACTTTGCAAAATAGCACTCTCTCTTACCACATGAACTCTTAATTTCTGTTCAGAAAAGCACACAGCACTTTCCTACAGTGCATAGCTGGGCAGTTCCAGAGCCTGCTTCTTCACACAAAATCTTTGAAAGATGACTGGTAACTAAACTTGGCTTAATTAAGTTGACAATTTCACAGCTACTTTGAACAGCTCATTAACTGCAGGCTACAGCTTCTTTGCAGCCAAGGCTCCACAATACATCATACAGTGAACCTGCTGACAGGAGCTACAACTTCCAACTCATGTTTCAAGAGATCAGATTTATTACTGAAGTCCTGCTTCTTCTAAAACCTGTTCAGGCCTCCTATAAGAGGCACTGAAAATACTTTGCTCTGCAGTACAGTGCCACACATCACTGCAGATGAATGCTGCCTGTTAAAGGTGATGCTGTTTCACATGGGCTGCCAGGCTGAGAGTGGTGCTGGGGTGAGGACAAGTGGCTGTGGCTGAGCTGCCACAGTTGAGGGTTTACTAAGTCAGGGGGTTGTATTCTACTTAAATTAACCACAAGCTAATTGGCAAATATCCTGTACATATGTATATGGCCCTTGGACAGTCTGTTCATGTCTGTTCTAGGACAAAAGTATCTGTAGTTATAGCAATCAATTAATCTGCATTTAAGAACTTGTGTCTAAACAAATTACTACTGCTGGCTTCAAATCATTCTCAGTACAGAGGTCAAGGTTTCCCAAACCTAACTCAGACCCTTAAGGATATGAAGACCTCTTGCAACACCCAGCAAAAGCACAGGGGCAATGCTGTAAGCCATAATCCCTTTACCCTGGCAATCCTCTTTCATGCCTTTTTCTCTACATGATTAAGGCATGGTTTGCCTTTAAAAAAATCATTAAACTATTTTAGGATGGGCTAAAGGACCCTCCTTTAGAAGAAACTCTTAGAAATTCTACCTGCTGTCTTGAGATGCCCTGATGTTGGGAAAGATCATAAATAAAAAATGCCAAGCCCTTCCCCCACATCCCTCTCTGCAAAATGGAGGGGGGGGAAAAAGGAGAAAAAAAATTAGGTATGAAGCAAATCCTTGCACCTCTTACAAAGTGGCTGGAAGCAATAGTAGTCAAGCATTTAAAGATTCCCAGGTAATATTTCACATGAGTATTTACTGAGTCTACTGTTACAGGGGTAAGTGGAAACCAGATCCCAGAGTAGTCAAAGTGATTTGCCACAGCCAGGGAAGCACTGCTCAGCTTTCAGGTGAGCTCAACACAACTCACTTCCTTGGTACCTTTGTCCTAGAATGTGCCCTGGCACAGCAAATCCCAACAAGTGGATGCAGCTGGGTACTTCTCTGATCAGTCAGCTGGGGAAAAAATGTAAGGGACCATTGACCAAAAGCATCGGGTTTCCTCAAGGGGGTTGATAGTTCCTTGCAGGTCATCCATGGAGAAATGGCAAGAGACTACATGGCTTCATGGCTAAACACACACTTGGGAAAACAACAGACTGAGGAAGACTGTGTCCTTGCTCAAACTGATGATGGGAGAATTCATCAGGTTTCTCAACTTTTTAGGACATATCACTTTTCCAGTAAATATCCTTGTGGAGACAACTGTGACTTCTGCAACTAAACCACAGCTCATGGAGACCTCTGAGCTTTGCTGGACCCCACCACTTACACTCTCCACTGGCCTCTGGTCTTGGTTTAATTTCAGAGGGACTGACAGAGCAGTACAATATATCAGGGAGGCACCTCCTAACCCACAATAAATCCCGTGCACACAATAAAAGGGTGAAAATCACAGCTACCTCTTAACACCCACAGCCTGTACTTCCTAGCACAGCCCAAAGGCTCTCAGAAGAAATGGACAAAAAGACTGCCATTCCCTGATCCTGCACCAGGTCTATTTCATTTCCAGTCTTTAAAATTCTCTGGTTTGCTTAGACTTTGTAAAGCAACCAAACAAGATTACCCAACAAAGCAAAAACTACCCCATGAACAGTGTCCCACAAACTTAGCAGGGCACAGCAGGAGAGAGTTTATATTGCCCAAAGAGCACAAGAGAGCCTTGTAAGAGCTCTTAGCAATTTGAACAGCCAAGATAAAGTTAGCAGAAAGCTTCAGAGCTATGTAACCTACAAAAAGATGTTCCTTTTAGTTTAATTGGCATAATAAGAGATTGCAATTTCAGCTTGCTTTTTTTGACAGTCCAACTATGAATCTCACTCTAAGTAATTCGTAAGAGAGCTTACTTTTTTAGAAAATGTGAACTTCAGTCACTCTTTTCTGAAAATTTGGTGCCTGGCAATGTTCCCATGGTCACACTGTGACCAGAGGTTAAGTCTGAGGATGTGACAAGCCTCTGGACTTCCCACACCTCCCTCCAACCACTGGCAGGGCTTTCTCCCTCTGCCCCACTCCCCCTTGAACTCTGAGGCTCTGCACTGATACAAGCAAACAAGACCAAAAAAAACTCTTCCAAATGTGTTGGGAAAAAAAAATCCAACTTGCAAACAGTGACAGCAGAATTATGTTTCTCAGAAAACTATCATAAACTGATACATTAATATTTAGCCCTTGGAACCAAAAGTATAGAATTACCAACAAAATTTCTTTTTTTATTATTTGCTACCAGACCAGCAGGCTGCCACTGCTGTCTGTCCTTCAGGGACAGACATTAACTCTGCCCTTCCCACCAAAGCCAAGGGAGAGAGGGATGGGTCAGCTTCCTTACTGAGCAGCTTCATTAGTTCAGTGAGTTTTTAGCAGGATGAACGAGGATCATAAAAGCTAAATCTCTCTTTTCTCCAAGAATCTCATTTTTCCTACTAGGTATCACTGCCAGACAAAAAAGTTTTGGAAAAAACTTGGTTCCCAGCAAGCTACTGCTCAAATACATTCATTTAAGGAGCTGTAACATGCAATAAATTTTCAGAAAACATAAATCCCTCCTAAAAGGTAAGCAGCTGCCCCATAGTAAAGTGTTCCATACTTTGGAAGAGGCACAATGTGACATTATCTGCTGAGGGAAGCAGTGTCATTGGTAGGTTTAGGGGCTGTGAGTGACAGCAGTGGCACAGAACTTGAGCTGTCTGTTCTCCTGACAGATCTCAGCTCCACAGCATTGCACAGCCAGGACCAACACCACCACCTCCAGAACTGAGGACATGCATAACATCACTAATTGACAGAAGGGGCAGAACAGCCCTTTCATCCGAAATTCTGCAGAAAGCCAATCCATTCCTACCAAAGACAAAAAAGAAAACCCCAAATACTACGTAAAGGAAAAGCTCCAGCAGCATCAATGTAAGCATGAAGCAGTGTCTGAGTTCACTGGACTTATTCTTCCTTTTGTTAATGAAACAAAAGCTGTTTGGGTTTTCAAAACCCCCCTCTGCCTGTATTTGAAACGTTTCATTCCTCTAAAATATCCATTTCACCCTCAAGTTTTTTCATCTGGAAGACATTCTGATCTATGTATGAAAAAAACCCTAGCTACCCTTGTCATGAAGTCCTCTTCAGAATGCAAACCCATATTTAGTTTCAATTCATGTCCCCTGCTTTCTTCTAAACTCTTTCATTGGTTGTTCGTGGTCCCTGCAACAGTATCTGCAGAAACAAATACACCAGATTTTCACATTGGTGGTGTTGCAGCGATAAGTATGTGCTAACACTGGTTTGGAAATTAATTCTCCATTCACAAATTCCACGCAAGAGTACAATTTTTCATTGCACTTGTCAAGCCAGTTTTAAGGACATAAAACTAAAATATCAGTATCATATTACATGCCAAAATGCTGAAAAAAGAGAAGTAAATCAGTATGTTCAGACTAAAGCCAGAAGAGGAGCATGAAGAGCCCTTCTCGGTTTTGTACCTTTAAATAGATGCCTTGCATCTTTCTCCAAAGCACACTCTGCTGCTGAGGGCTGCTGGAGACAAAACCCTGCACACATGGCCACAGCTTGGTCTGAGCACAGCCCTGTGCTCTGGGTCCTTGGTGGCCCTGGTCCCCCGTGGCACAGAACGAACATCAGGCATCCAATGGAAACACACAGCAAAAGCTGGGCCAGGCAGCTCTGACAGGGGAACTCTGCATCACCACTGCCCCACTGCTTACAGAATCATCCTCAGCTGCGAGTGGAGAGCAACACAGGCACAAATGTGTGGCCAAACATTCAAAAAAAAACCATTCCAGGCCAAAAAATCCTTCTGAATGCTTAGAAATTTAAGGTTTTAGCTTCAAGAGTTACTACTCTCGAAGCTGCTCTACCAAAAGACACAGCCACAGCCCTTGAGCCAAAGACCTTAACAGGGCTGAAAGAGTGACATTTTAATAAGAATTTGGGCCACTAGTAAATCTCTTTGGTATTTGAAAATAATACTTTGCTTTGGTTTGAAAAATAAAAAGCAGATATCTTGCCAGAACTGCCAGTGCCATCCACACTTCAGTACAAGCTCTGGGTTCCTGTATTTATAGATCTACATTCTGATACTCATCCTGTGCTGAAATCTTTGAGTTAAAGCTCATGGAAAAATGCAGTTTTTACTAGGAAGTTAAACTGTGTGCAGGACACATCACTTCTGCTTCAAGTTACCAGAGTAATAGGTGTGGCTGTCCTCAACCATTTGTGGAATTTCTCACCAAACTTATGAAAAGTTATGAAGGAAGGAAGGGAAAAAGAAATAAAAAAGAAAAAAAAAAAAAAAAGAAAAAAACCCATAAAAATTGGAAGGAAGAGCAACCAGTATTCCAAAAAGGACACACATCTGCAAACTAATCATCTCAGCTCAAGATAGATCTTGACCTACCTACATACCCCACAGACATGTTTGTGCATTTAAACCTGGAATTAACACCACTGCTGTAAAACAGCGTTCTACACCTCAGTGTCAGAAAATAACTGATAACTCCATGTCAATGAGGAACATCCTTCTGATGATGATGCAAAACTGTAGCTAATCCTCAATACAGGAGGATTTCATTCGATGTAGATCAAGGTTCTTTTGATGTGCTTTAATTAACAAACTAGAGTAGGTTTTTTTCAAACAAGATTCTATAAAAAGAAGGTTTACTTTGCTGATCACTTACTGAGGTTGTTTTTCTGATTAAATTTTATTAGAGATAACAGAACCTCAGACTCAAAGACAGAATAGGATAGTAAATGTATAACTTTAAAAATAAGTTGTCTTAGAGTAACAAGTAAGATGGGGCCTCGTAAAGTTTCCACCGCATCCCAGCAGGGAGCTAAAGGTCACTGCTAACTCAAAATGAAAACAATGGGAAGTAAAGGATGCCATTCTTTCATATTTGTCCAGTGATTCTGTGTTTTCTTTGTATGGATTTACTTAGGAAACTGGGAAGTCTAAAATACAATGAAAAGATTTCAATGTCACCATTTTCCCCATAACAAGACCAATAAACTGTTCATGTCACTATATAAAATGTTTGATTTTCAAAGCAAAATGCATCCTCCTTGAAAAAGGCATATAAAATGTTTGGTTTTCTAAGTAACTTTCAAATTAACATGGACAATAATTCTGCTTTTGCCAAAAAAAGTGAGTTCTCATTTCCAACAAAGAAACGGACGTATCTTAAATATGTTAAAATATTATTTCACAAACAGATTAAAAACCCTTAAAATTGTATCAGTTTCGTTCACTCAGAAATGAAAGACCCATCTGGCCAACAAAGAGATTTTCTTTACAACAACAAAAATATGTTATCCTAATTTCTCAGGATCCAGTGCTCAAAAATTGTCTATCAGGTAATAAAGTGGCAGAACCAAAAGCCACATTTCCTCCCACTCCAAGCAAGGGTGGGAATCCTTATTTCAGACCCTTAGGTTGGAATCAGTCCTTTTCATGAGCAACATTTTATTCCCAAAACTGCTTTTAAATCTTGAATATTTCCTTTTCATTCCAAGCTTTTCTGCTATGCAAGGACATTAACCCTCTACATATATCTGCAGACTACCTTTGAACATTTAAAATACTATCAAAAGCCATGTCAAATTACCTTGTCTGCCACATTCAAAGCCGATATAACCTAATTTATGTCAACACATTTCCATGTCAAAAAGCAGGTTCTAGCTCTCTTCCTTTCTCCTGGAACAAAGCCATACATGTGGGAGCTGGCTTACAGAATGCTAAGCCTTTTGCTTTATGTAGAGTGACAGAGTTACAGATTTTACAAGAAAGAGAAGGAAAGGGCCTGGGAGTTTGATTTGAGGCCAACAGCACAACCCATAGCAAAAGAGAACAGTCTGGAAGAACGCACAAATTAGAGACTGCTATTTAATTTCACAGCATGAAAACACCATCATTTATTACGTTTTGGACCTAAAAGGGGTATCAAGAAAAAACCTAAAAGGGGCTGAATGCTGAAATCTTCTTGCAAAGCAGAGGACTTTAACATCACTCCCTTGGTGCCTTTGAAAACTCAAAAATCTAACTCTGGGCAATAAAACTATTTAGTATGTCATGCACATTAAAGCTATTCAATTTGTATCTTGTCATCCTGTGCCAATTTAAATTACAGTTAAATGATGATACCTAATTATATTACCCAAAGAACAGATAGCAATGTGTAGGATGCCACAGCACCAAGCAAATTCCTACTGAACCTCCACTGGATGAATGGGTCTCATATATAAAAACATGGAAATACACATGGAAAACTGAGCTTGGGACACGACATCATGCTCTGTGTGCAATCTTGGAAACATTGCTAACAATGTTTTAATTCCATCCACAGCTGGTAAAGCAGTTTAGAGTGTGGGCTATATATATTATATCCATATTATATCCATACACACCACCAAAATAGAGCACAACACTAAACTGTTCTCTTACATGTGCAGGTGCCTCTGTGGCCCGCTGATAAAATGACAACTTATGTAAATCTTGTATTGAAACCATTTCACCTTGAGGCCATTTTGCTCATTATCATATTCACTTTAAATTTCTTTTGCTTTTCTGCTGACAGCTAATAAAAGCTTTAGCTGTCCCTTTCTCAAAATACTTATTTCTTCTTTGAGGACTCATTTGAAAGTCAGTTGAGATTCCAACAGCTTGAAAAGTATAATATTTTCAGTGTATTGTTACTACTGCTTAAGCCACCCAGTTCTGGAGTTCTTTCTCAGTGTGACAGCCAAGAGAGGTGAACAAATGTTCATACAATAACTAAAACAAAACAGTTATTTATCACTGTTTGTAGTGCCGACTACTATATCCAACTAGTGGATATAACAATTTCAATGGATGTTAAAAATAAATCTCATTCAAATACCTTTCCCTTTCTTGACTTGGACAATTACTTGAACATGAAGAACAAATATTAAAGCATGCAAAATGGAAAGCAAAACAGTTTCCAAACAGTATTTTTTTCTTAGATTCAAATGAACCATGAACAACTTTCTTAATAAGACATTCTACATTGTCACATAGATTGTAAGCATCCTCTAATCTACAATTCATTGAATGAAAAGTATTTGCAAGCAGGTGTAACCATTTCGTATCTTTAATTTATACTTACACTTGGCATTTGGGATGTAAAAATCTGAATTGTTGGTATCTTAAATAGCGAGGCAAAGCTGTTAACTTGCATTAGAATTTCACACCACATGTAATATTGGGAATGTTAGAAATTCATTAATACACCACCTCCTGTTATTCTGCCTGGCTTATAAGTACATTCTACAGGTAGAAAATTTCTCACTGTAGATGTACTTACTTCCATCTGAGCCATAAAATTAAGATAACAAAAGGTACAACACAGTAAGAAAAAGATCTAGAACTGCAGAAATAAAGGCTTGGTTTTAATTCTTCCTCTATTGACAGATTCAGGTGGCAGGAAAGGAAAAGCTTAGTACTTAACTAAAATAACATAAATTAAACTAACATAACATTAACTAAACTAATATAAAATGGCCAGAGAGAAGATGCAGAGCAAGCTCAGACAGCAGCACAGAAGAGCAATGGAAAAGGCTCAAGAATTTTCAGCTGAAAGGAGTTTCAGTGAGGTTTTTACCAACAGTAAATACTCAAAAAATTTAGGGTCTAACCTTGCTCATCTCAGTCACACAAATAATTGCCCTCAGATGCAGTGACACATTTTGCATGAGTTTGTTTGCATGACAAGAAGAAGTACCAATAATAATGCTTTAGAAATTGAAAACACAGCTTATGCTGTCTTTGTAGTGTAGCCATCTGTATACTGTGAGTGATTTATAGTTTGGGTTTTTTCCAATTTACATAACAAACAACAGGAAATTTAAAAAGATAAAAATTAGACCTAAATATGAGCCCAGTTCACATGACACTACACCACTTCACTTCATACAATTTAAAACTTTTAGACCCCCATCCCCTGGAGAAAGGGTTCATGCCTTACAACAACAGTATAAAAAGCATCAGTGTGAAAGTCTGGAGCCCTAAAGACAGAGAAAAGTTCATGTATGTCAGCGTGGGAAGGATCCTCCAAGTGGAAGTGAGGATCTCTGTACAGGAGAGCTGACGTCAGTGGAGGTGGGAGGGAAATGGTGATGGGAAGTTTGTAGGAGAAATGATTGAGGATAGTTTCACTGGGAACAGGGAGGATTCAAGAGAGGGTGGATGGCCTCGGTGGAAGCATGGACAGAAAGTGTGGGAGTATCAGAGGGAGGGAGTGCTGGTGTGTTCCAAGGGAAAGGAATTACCAGACAGGGAGGAAAAGAGCAGACAGCTTAATGGACTAAATAATGTGCTGTTAACTGCTGAAATGAGATCCACTTCAGCCCTGCAGGTGCCATATAGCATACAGCCTATGCAGAATTATGCAACATGGGTTTGCAGTGACTGCAAAATTCACAGGCAATCTCAGGGTTTGAATGCAGAAAACTTACTGGCTGTAGGAGCATGGATTTAAACTGGCTGCCCCACATCAGCTGATAAATCAAGAGACTATTTCACATTTGGTCCTTCTGACTTGGGAGTAATTTTAATTTCAAACAAAGGAAGTTTGGATTTACTCTCTGATCCCCCAGCAACCAAATGCACATATTTCTGTATTAAATGTACCCGACAAGGAGAGTTACTCAAGGAAAGAGGAAGGAAATCTTACATACGTAAAAGAATGACAGAGCAAAATCAAGGTGCTACAGTGTATATTAATGTGCTGGAGAAGAGCCACACACACACAGGATGCTGGGATAGCATATGATTATGAATATCCAAGCCAATTTTAAATAAACGCCCATGAAGTCCTTATGCCTTTCAGCATTTACTCCACTTATGTTATAGTTTAAACAGTTATCATTCTAATGGTGTTTAAGCAGGTTTCTATAAATCCAAGTACCTTTATCACAAATTCAACTACAAATGTATCTGAAAATCATAACTAATATATATGAAAAGGTCAGGCTGTCACAATTTTGAGTCCACTTTCTTGAGATTTTTAGAGTTAAAACTAAAATCAGGGAAACTCGTCTTTGCAGCAGTACTGGTTAAATGTAATTTGATATTCTTTATGTAGCACTGGATAATCAAACCCCAGTCCTTGCATCCAAGTCCTGCTCATCTTTCACTGGTACAGGATTTAATCTGTGCTGGCAATGCCTCGAAAATTAAGGGAAGAGTTTCCATGGCTGGTTCATTGTTTAAATATGGCACTTATTCTAAGGCACCCATCATTTTCAAATAAAAGCCACATATGAAAATACTAATTAAGGAGGGAGATCCAGGTGCCATGACCTGAAAGAGGTCTTCCATTTCTCACATACTGTCACCATATTCATACACAAGAGAAATAGGTACTACAGCATTTACCTCCGCACACACACACTTTCAGGGTTATTCTGAAAATTTGGGTGGATTAACTTTGAGTTCCCCATACTAGAAAAGAACTTTTTTAGCTGCAGTTTATAAATTGATGCAAATCACAAAATACAGTATGCTTACACCACCCATCCAGAAAACGATCCTCTGCTATTTGACCAGGAGAAAGATGTAACAAGACAAAACCAGAGTAAGTCAGGGGTTAATTAGCAATAGATACATGCCATTTTACAACTAACATGGGACATTTTTTGTCTATATTACATTTTCTGACTTGAAAAATGTGCACTATAGCTAGCAAACTGATTCAGTAAATATTATTGCACTATCTATTACACATGTCTTAATAAATTTAACACTAATGCCAGACAAAGTGAAAACACTGAAATTTACACACAGGCCAAGTTTTGTTCATAGCTCTAGCACAGCATTCTGTTGGCTTTAATCTGAGAATATATGACTTAAAGCACCCTGAAACCAAGTGAAAATGTCATTCAGGCAGACTACTGGCGATGCACACAAATTCTAGGTGACACCACCAGTCCCCAAAGCACACCAGGTTTGTAGCATTTCATGTTTGTGTGAAGGAATCCCTGGGGCCATAAAGAGTGTACTACACACTCTGAGAAATGGCAATGGTTCTTAGTAGAACCCTAACTCTTACAGTTCTTCCCCAAATCAAAAATCCTACAAAACAGCACAACATCCTGCCCAATGCTCCTTTTGCCTTCAGGAGTTTCAGCCTCCTGCACACTGTTTTCAATTTTCTCACACTTCCTTTCTTTCCAAACAACTTCACTGTGCTGTGAAAACTACTCTGCAGTGATCCCTTGCCCCAGCACAGTCTCTGAGACAGCACAGTTATCTAGCGCTCTAAGAACTGCAAATCTGATCGCGCTACACACGCTAATGATAAAAGCAGAGACAGAAATACCACGCTGCCTGACAGCTCTAAGGACTATTACAGAATTTTGCACATGAAAATAATGTAGATGTGATGTGTCCAACAGATTTTGTATTCAACTGATCACAAATACAACTCCATTTTCACTTCTCAAAACCCATCTTTCACAGAACTGTGCTAAAGAGTGATGACAAGGGCAGAAAATGTGACTGAGTGATAAAAATCTGAGTGACTGTCAGTGAGATGACAGCATGCATACAAACCAACAGCAACCTATAGTGTCTGGCTGAATTATCCAAACCTAGTAAAAAGAATTTGTACAAAGTTCTTGAAGGCAAAGAACAAAATTTAACAAAATTAAGACTGCTTCCCACACACGCTTCTGGAAACAGGTTTGAGTGATTTTTCCCCTTAAACAATCATACAGAAGCCGAATTCACAGAACAAAAAGTTTAAAAGACTATTTTTTATTTAGGTTTTGTAACATGCAATTATAATCACTATTAAAAATCCAGCTAGCAAAGCAATTGTCAGGAATTTGATGACAACTTAAGCCTCCTCAGTGTGGTTGCTGTGTTAAACGTGCTGTGAGCACGGCTATCGCGTGTGAACAGGGCCGTAAAGTTCATTTCCTGTGCAGTGTTGTTAACACAAAAATTTAGTTTAGTGTACCACCATTCAGCTTCATGTTCTGTATAAAGTATTGTTAATTCCCCCCCAGCTCACCACTCCCAAAGTGTCTGCTAATTTTCTAGACTTTTTTAAACTATGAAACTTACTAAACTGTGAACAAAGATTACTAAATCTGAATGAAAACAATTAAAGAAAAGCACCCACATAACTGAAGTAAATTGTTCCTGGTCAATACTCTGAAAGTTGTCTTAATATGCAAGTAAAAAGCCTAAGAAAACAACAAATCATTAGAGTTTCTGTTAGTCTGCAAAACTCTTGACATTCAGCTACATCTCACTTGCATATCAAGCCTGTATCTTATATTTACGGCGTGTGTATCTCAGTTCTTATCACAGCAACGAGAACACATCAGCCATGTTATATAATATCCCCAGGACTGCTACAATGTGATTTTTCTTACATTGGCAACTACCATTTTTACAAATAAGAGCAGTTTCCAAAAAAAAAGCAAAAACATAAATCCTATAAGATTAGGAGCTAAATACAACTCATAAACAAACAGCCCAGCGATAAAAAGCAAACAGACAAGCGAGCACGCCACACCACCGTCTCACTTCCAGGAAAATAATCACAAATCACGATTTGTTTTCAGTATGCGTGTGTCATCTCCAAATAGTCTTGTGTCGCACCTTTACTCAAAAGTATGGGAGCAAACACATGGGAAAAAACCGCAGAAAAACACCCTATTTGTAGCAATAGACAAAGTCAACAAGTTGTTAATGTAAATCAGTAGCCAGAGCAAAACACGCTGCCACTCTCCCTTCAACTTTCCGAATGGAGGAGGCATGCAAAGCGCTCAGCCCGGCTCGCAGATGGCTTGGGAGCGTGATCTGTCGCTGCTCCCAGAGGGGACGAGCACAAAGAGCCGGGGGCACCGACACGGGGCAGAGCATCCCCCTGCGCCCCCCAGCTTCACAACAAGACCCGTGCCCCCGGCTCCAACGAGCGATGAGGACAATTAACATCGCTCTCCTTCCCAGAATTAGGAAAACTCATTTTGTGGAATGAAGAAAGAGGCTTGGGTACCTCTACAAAGCCGCCAAGACACTGATTAGTTTATAAACGAAAGTAAAGCCCGAGCCAGGAAAAGCTCCCGCACAAGGGCAGGGAGACTCTACAGCCAGCTCCTGTTCTGAGAGAAACAGCGCTCGTGTTTAGCACCCTCTTTACCTTAACATTGGGTCTGCCGGTCTGGGCCTCTGCCTCCATGCTCGGGCTGTTCTCCCTCTTGTCTTTCTTAGAGGAATTAGTCCTCGCCTCATAAGTGGATGTGTTGTAGCATTTAATGAATAATCCTGGGACGGGGTTGCCTTGCTGCTGTTGAGACATGGTTGTGTTGGTCTGGTGAGGGAAATTGTACTCCTCAGACTCATTGCTACTGTGACAGATCACTCTGCTGTCAGAGAGGTTGGTGCTTGGAACACAGCCCATGCTTTGTGGCCACCTGGGGAATACTTCTAAATTGTATATATATACGTGTACATATATATGTAAATATATATCTTTCCTTCCCGTTGATATTTTCCCCCTGCTTAATTTTTTTTGTTAACAGGTTGAATCTCTCTCCTGCGTCTCCGCTACATTCTGAAGCATTGCCATCGGTCCCTTCTACACCACCAGAAACGTGTCTGTTCTCCTCGTCCTCCAGGAAACAGGTCCTTTTAGCTCAATCTCAGCAGTGGGCTGGGGAGCTGGAGGGGAGGGAAGGGGGGAAATCAAGAACCGGTCGACTTCGTATTTTCACAGATTATTATTAATTTGTCTAAGCCATCTGAGAATCTTGGTAAGGTTTTCTTTTCTTCTTGTAAAAGAAAAAAAAAAAAAACAAAAAAAAAAACAAGAGGGTGGAAAAAAGCAAAAGCAAAAAAAAAAACCAAAAAAATAGCCCAAGCCCCAAACCACACGCTCCCCGGCTCCGGCTCGGCGCTCAGAGCGGCCGGGGGCACGGCCCCATCTCCTCCCCTGAGCCCGGGGCACGGCGCATTTTGCAGCCGGGCTTGCTCCGCGTTACCGATGAACCCGGGACCGGGCCGGGGGCCGCTCCCCACCTCCGCGTCCGCGCTCCGGCCGAGCAGCGCTCACTCCTCGCCGTCCCGCTCGGCGCTGCGCTGTGCCGGGGGTGCGCTTTGGGGTGTGCTTTGGGGCCAAAAAAAAAAAAAACCAACAAAAAAAATCAACGATTTATTAAAAAACACCAGCGGAGGGTGTAAGCCGGCCGGCCGCCGCGGGGAGCCGGCTGCGCTCCTCACGCCGCGCTGGGCACGTCCCGCGCCGCCTCGGTCGCGGGCGGGCGGGCGGGCGCCGCGGGGGTGACATTCAGGTTCCCGTCGTCGGAAGGAAGGAAGAGCCCCCCGTCAGGCGGCAGCGGGGCTCTCCGGCCGCCGCAGCGGCATCCCGGCTCAGCGCCGCGGGGCAGGGGCGGGCCGGGCCGCGGGGAGCCCCCTCGGGGAACGGGGCACGGCCCGGAGGGCTTCCCTCAGCCGCGGGGGCAGCCGGCGCGGCGGGCGGACGCATCAAAGGGCCTCCATGATGCGGTTGGCTTTTTGGGCAGAGAAGTGATGCGAAACGGCGAGAGGGAAAAAATTAAAAATTAAAAAAAAAAAAGGGCAAGAAAAATTAAAAAGAGCGAGAAGTAGAAGGAGAACGATCCTAGCGTCCCATCCCGGCGGCAGGGGCTGCAGCGGCGAGAGGTCCGGTTCCCGGGGCCGTGGTGTCTGCATCCCTCAGCAGGGAAATGCCTGGCTCCCCGCAGCCGCCGTCCCTCGCGCCGCGCTCACCTTGTTATTATTGATGTTCCTCGGCGGCGGCCGCGGCCCCTCGGCCGCCCCGCCCCGCCCCGCCGCTCCCCCCGGCCCGGCCCGGCCCGGCCGAGCCAATGCAGCGCCCGGCGGCGCTGACCTCCGGCCCGCGCTGGCGTCAATGCAGAGCAGCGGCCGCGGCCAATGCCGCGCCAGCCCCGCCCGAGCCGCGGGGCTCGCCCCGCTCAGGGCTCGGGGTAGCCCCGGCACGCCGCCGCGGGGAGACGGCGAGCGGCTGCTCCGTGAGACACCTGGTGCCCTTCTTCAGAAACCGGACAACGGACTCGGTTGTTGCTTCCCATCCTTTTCCTTTTCGACTCTGCCCATGCCAATTTCTTTGAAAATATTTTTGAAAGCAAAGCCTGTGAAAAGGGAAGATGGTGCTATGGGTGGAGCCAGGCCCCGGGGCTTGGGAAATCAACTGCAGGCAGACTTTTCCTGGAATATGTATGTAACATTAACCTTTTCTGTTTCTATATCAAATGAAAGTAACTGTGCTTCCTTATCCTATAGGTGTGCCGGGAGACTGGACGTCTGTACGTACCTTAAGAGAGAACACATTCTATTTAAAGCCCTTCAGACACCATGCCCAGGGTAAGACAAGTTACTGCCGTAGACAATTCCTATTCCAGAAGTACCAGCTCAAGTGCAGCCCGGGTTCAACAACACACACACAACACCGTACTCTTCCACAGACCACACACAACCCCATGGCATCTTCACGTGCCTTTCATATTTTTCACTATGTCATTTGTAGCTTCTGCTACCTTTACTCTCAATGACTCACAGAGGTGCTTCTCCAGGGTCCTGCCTGTTTTCACTGGCTGAGGAACAGCTCAGAGGCAGCAGCAGTTTAGAGAAGGTCCAACCAAACTTTAGATTTAGGAACATGGTGGAAACCAAGTGTCAGGGACATGACTTTTATCAATAAGCTCCAGCATCTGAAGAGGGAAAAATGATGTGTTACACACAGGAAACTGTTTAAATTACTCCAGTTTTGTGCCATGAACATTTCTGTGGTCCCCTGGTAGAATCATTGTGTTTCAGAAGAATCCAGTTCAGCAGGAGCACTTCTGTGCTTTCAGGACAGCCACACTTTTAACAGTACCTTAGCTACATGAGAAATGCCATCAGGTCATAATTAAAAGCAAAACATGCAGATAAATGATGGCTATGGACAACAAGAATGGCAAGAGGCAGCTTTTCACTCAATATATGTAACAGCATCACTTGATCCAGATGAGAACACCTTGTAAACTTGAGAGATGCAAAGCCAAAAGTCAGTGCTTTTGAGAAATGTGGTTTTTCAGGATAACCACAGTACTTGCAATGCAGAAATGCTTTTATTTACTTCTCATAATTGCTAGCATTAAAGGCTGGAAAATCAAGTCTTTCCTTTCCCCGATGTTTCTGCTAGTGTGCAGCTTCGAGCACAAGCAATAGTCACATAAACTTCGTCCACCTCATTAATTTAGCTGATCTATACACCCTGTTAGAACCAGAAAAAGAAATCAGCTTCCTGTGCCCTTTCATCACTTTGGACATCCTCTTAATATATAATAAACAAAGGGAATGGTTTAACATATCCATTTGAAACAGTGGGCACTGTTTGGAGATGGATCTTGTCCTCATTCTTTTCTTTACATGAAACATAATTTACTAGATGTCATTAGTAAGAACACACATGCAGCTAGAAAAAGACTGTGGAAGAGAATGCTACAATTCCTACTTGTGCCATTAGGCATAAGTGCAGGCTCCCTTCCTCAGCCCTAATGGATCTGTCAGCAAAACTGCTATTGCACTTTATTTCTGGTGGCACTGGAGGAGTCAGAGACAGCAAAACTTCATTTTCAGAGCTGCACATTCAGTTTGCAGTGCTGACACCTAGAGTTAAGCTTTCTGCTTTGTAAAATAAATGGGTCTGGTTTGCAGGTACATAGAGATGAAATCTATGGTGTGATTTAAAAAAAAAGAAAATCAATATTGAAAAATCTCTGCTTTCCACTTTGAATGCAAGCAAATTCCCATTCAACAAATACAAAAATTTATGTAAATGACAGGCAAACACTGGGGGGAGGAGAGAATACTTTGTTTGATAACAGCATGACAAAGCAAGAAAGTGTACATGCAGGTATGATGTGCATGACCACTTTGTTCTTTTAAAAAGTTTTTCCACAAGTGTCCATTGGCAGGTTATTACTGATTATTTCTACAGCCTAAATTCATGGAAAAAAACAAACCAAAACAAATCCATTTGCAAGATTTTCAGATGAGAACTCACACTGCCTTGAATGGGAGGATGAGACTGAACAATCCTTTAGTAGTTTAATAGAAGCCATCAAAAAATCACTGGAGTTACTGTCACACTGATAAAAATTCAGCTAAAGACAAAAAATTGCTCTTTGAACAAGACATTGGCCCTGAAATTGTCTTGTCTCTCTAAAATTTGGAAACACTGGTGGTGGGTTTTATTGCCAATAGAAAAATACAGTTGAAAATATAGATTTATCCAGAGCCTAGAATCAGAGAGAAGGGGTAAAAACATCAAAATTCTTGCCAATGGTAGTAATTTGTCACTGCACTTTATGAAGTGTGGGGATAAAGGGCCTTGTTCACGCTTACTGCTGAAGCCCAGCTCAGGAAACGGTGGGCCCTATTATTAAAAAAAAAAGCATGCAAAATAGCAGAGGAAGCCTAGGAGTGTAGACACTAACAGATTAGGGCTGTGGGGGAAGTGCAAGGTCAGTACAGAGTCAGTAAGGGAGAGGTCAGAAGAAAACTAGTTTTAGGAGGCAGCTGGGGGGATGAGAAAGGTTATTTATGGAGAAAAAGGTTGAATTTTATTCAGGACTGCAGAGTAAGAAAGAATGCTAGGAAAGAGCTTGGAATGATTATCAGCTTCATCTGCAGACAAGTGGGTGCTGGGGAAGATCAAAGTATTTAGAGTACAAATACATAAGTGTCAAAATTTAAAAGGTTTGAAAAGACACTCTTCAGCCACACTCTCATCCTTCTCACAGAGAAATTACATTGGATCCTGCATGGTTTTGACAAAAGACTGAACAATACACTGCCCCCCAGATATTTCCCACTATTCCCCATATCTGCTATCTCCCCCCAAATATCCATAAGCAAACCCACTTCCCTTGATGGATCAGCAGTGTCCATCCATTTCACACAGACCAATTCCCACTGCCCATTCCAAGAGTTCATGCATGAGCACTGGGACACTCCACGCCTGTCCAGTTACACAAAAATGCATGCAAAGGCCCACAGCAAAAATTTGTTGCCAAAATCCAGTTCTGATAACACTTCAGTATCCGAGGCACAGGCAGGCAGAATTGTGCAGGTGTGATGGACTAACATCTGCGTGAACAAATATCAGTGTCCTTTGGAAAAGTGTCTGTCCAGCAAAGGCAGAGCAAGCATGACTGCAGTCCTGTGAGCACAGGCAGCAGTCTTGGTAACAGATTACTTGATGTGGTTTTAATTGCTTCTCCCCCCAAGTCAGCTGTATGTTCCAGTTGTGTCTTTTGGCCTTGTAAGAAGTTAGGCAATCCTGTTGGTCTCTAGGCCAGTGAGGAGGCAGTGGGGAGAAGGAGGAGGAACTGTGGAAGATGTACCAACACGCAAACAGCTGCATGGACTCTACAGCACTAACTACTGACATGTGCAGGCTGTGACAGAGTACATCTCTCCACCCCAAGATATTCTAGAAGAGGAAATAAGGACCATATGCTGCCTTAGGCACAGGTGAGTATCAGCATTACACCCCACAAGGGTACATCTGCTTGTTTGTGTATGAGCATCGGGTATCCTGGAACAGGGTGTTTTCAGGTGACACAAGAGTAAGATTTGTCCTGAGACAGCTCCTCTCCAGATCCTGGAATGTACAGAAGTACAGTGAGTTTGTTTTCTGCACCACTTTCCTGATGTCCTGAAAAGCCCCAGAGCAGCTGAGAGCAGGCTGTCCCGATGTCCTGGCAGGCTGTCCAGCTGCTGCTGTTGTGTAATTGCAGTTGCAGAACACAGTTGTCTGTACCACTTGGAAATCAGAGCCTTCAAGACAGTCTGTCAGCAACTTTTTCAACTCTAGCTCTAAAGACATTCAAGTCTAAAGCTCATATACTTCGTGGATGTACAGCCTCATCATTGTAACTGGAGTCAGGACAGCTTTTGCAGCCGTAGTTTACACATCACCCTCAGCACTGCTCAGTGATCAGCAGGATAGACACAGTGTTTCTAGGAGAAAAAGGTACCCCCTTCTCCACTGTACCTTCTTTCCACTTTGACTACCTTCTTTGCTGTCCATCTCTCCAATGCTTCTCTGGTTTCCCTCAGCATTATATTTTCTCTACTTTGTTTTTGGTACACTCTCCCCAGATTGCCCAGGAGCAGCACCTGCTTTCACAGCAGATGTAGAGTGAAGGTGAGCAGATCTCTGCCACTGAGCACAGGCCTTCAGATGCTGCTGCTCTCCCTCCCAGTCCTGCCTTCCCCAGGGTCTAATGCTCACCCCTAGCCCGTGTCATTCCAGTGCTTGAGCCTGGGAGCCCCACACAGCCCAGGGAGTGCAGCACCTACAGGATGCAGGAGGCTGCACTCTATCACCCACAGCTGCTCCAGCTGTGCCAGCCACAGAGCCCAGTGGGAAGGAGGAGCAGCAGGAGGGGATCCTGCTGCCAAAGAGCCTCCAACAGCTCCTACTGCGTGGCCTCGCCTTGAGCTGACCAAAAATTTGTGGGGAAGGGAGGAACAAAGCACTGTAGTCCCCACCCACTCCCCTATAATTACCCTGTGCTTGACAAGCAGTATTATCTGTCTGGATACCCAGTGCCGTGCAGCCAACTGTGACCATAGAGAATTAGCTGTTCCCCTCTTGAAGAATTTTCCCTTCTCTCTTCCTAAGCATTTCTAAGCCAACTTACATTTATTTAGCATGCAACCTTTTCAGTTTGTGATTTACTAAACCATGGATGACAATTGGTCCTTTTAGGTGGAGTGGTATATCCAGTTCTTACACCCTGCTGTTGTAGTGCCTGTTGTCCCTCTGCTTCCTAAGAGTATTGGATCCTTTTCTTAGCTATTCAGCCTCAGTCAGGCTCAGCCCAAAAGTGACCACAGCCTCAGGACCCTTCAGACTCCTGAATTGGTTCCCAATGCCATAACCTCCTATGTTACATTGTGGCCTGCCTGGATCCAATAAGAGAAAACAAATAAAAAAAGCATCAGTAAAAGAAACAAGCAGCTTGTGTCCTCTATTAGTAAGTCCGTTTTCTTTGGTTATCAGAACTAGAAGGACAAGCTTAGTCTTTATTGTCTACCTCAGCAACTAAAAGATCAGTTCAGGCTAATGAGGGAATACTCACTCAAAATAGGCTCTCAAATCCACAGACTCCTTGCCCCTGAGTCTCCCCCAGGATCCCACTGTCTCCTGCCCAGCAGCCACATTCTTGTTTGCTCCTGGTTAACCAGCAGTACTGGTGGCCAGCAGTCTGCCTTCCTGGGCCAGCATCCTTAACCCTTCCCAAAGGCAGAGTAAGAATGGTAAAGAGAACAACAAAATATGGAGCTAGAAACTCATCCCTGCTGTATGGCAGCAGCAGAAGCTGAAAAACCCTCAAAAATTACTCTTGAAGACTAGCCTGTACACCTGCAAAACAGATGGCTTTCATGGTTGCTGAATTTATTATTTAAGGAACAAATACATCATCCATGGTCATACTGGGCAGTGATTTATTATATATTCACAATAGCAAAAAATCCCATGTCCTGGCTGTGAGATTTATGTTCTTAGATCACTGAAACAAATGAAGAATTTATCCTACAAACTTGTCCGAATATAACACAGAGAACTGGACCTCATTTGAATACTTAACAACTCCTAGCTGTGTTCTCAAGTACATTTCCTTGCTTTGGGTCAAAACAATATCTTTCAATACACTCAGTCATACTGTGTACAGTCCTTCCTTGATGTTAAGTCTATCTGTGGAGCACATACACAAGCATATGCAAGAAGCTGTACCCTTAATTAACAAAGAGGATCATACCCTACCAGCAACAGGTTAACCCAGAGATGGTTGAGCAATTGAATATATCCCTTTTCCCAGGAAATTCATTCTTTCATTGCAATCAGGCTTTGATTGTCCAGCAATGGCAGAGCATTTATCCAACACTACTCTTTCCAACTTTATTCTCATTTCTGTAAGCTCCCACCAGGGAAGTTGCAGTGCTTGTCTCTTGCCAACATGCAGCTCAGCATGCAGACAGTTGCAAGAATCTCTGTGGTGCCATGGCACAGCACCCATGTATCATGGTTCTTGTAAAGTCCATTTTACAGCTGTCTGCGCATCCAGCTGAGCAGCAGGAAGAGCAACACCACAAGAATTGCAAGAGGAGATGACAGCTTGGGGGAGAGATAAGGAGAAACCACACCCAAGGGAGAGGGCAGGCAGAAAAACCAAGCCATGGAAGTTTTCTGGGGATAGCTATTTAAAAAAAGAGAGAGAAACAGACTCAGGATGTGTCAGGGAGATAAATCTTCTGCGTTTTTGAAAAGGGGAAGGCAGTGCTTGCAGGCTCACTCACCACAGCCCTAACACACATAAATCTTATTCACATGGGCACCATCCTTCCCAACACATTCACCAGGGCTGGCTGGAGCACAGCTATCACGGAAGGATCTGTCATATTAAGCAGAACAGCACTTGGCAGTTTGTGTGAATTATGGTTGCAGCCAGCACAGCTGGGTGCTGCAGGGGTTGACAGGCTCTGTAACACAAGCACAATAGCAAGCACTAAGAAAAAAAAAGTCTCCAAAATGTTTTGGGAACAGAGTTGAAAAATACTTTTAAAACACATCTTTTATATTTGTGAGAGACTTCCAAACAGATGGGGTGGGGAATGATCTGATGAATTGAGGGGGCTGATCTCATGGTTTGGATCTGCCTTGGCAAGACCTCCTGGGTCTGCACTTTCTGTGCCCAGTTGGGTGGGTTCCTAGTGCTCCATCAAGAGGCATTTTAATCTGTGCTCACCTGAAACAAGCAGTGCCATCTCTGTCTCCCTGATAGATCTCCAGGCACAGCTCCCCTGCCCTATCCCTCCACATGAAGCCTCTCACCCAGGTGGCTGCAGGTAACCAGGAGCAACCCTTATCTCTCAAGTGTTCCAAGTGCCAAGCACACCTTTCCCCACAACCCTCATCTGGTTTACACTTCTGCTTTTGGGGACTTTCAGAGCAAACCATTGCACACGTTACCTTTACAATGAATTAATGTAACCAAGTCAAAATAATCACTCTTAAATTCACCACCACAACAAGTATGCTAATCTGGACAAAGCAATTCATCTCCTTGCACTCTTGGAAGTTCATTGGGCAAGTGTCAGAGTCATTTGAGAAGGTCAGGACCACACCATAAAAGTGACATCTCTTCAGACCCCATGCAGACTGCTTCCCTCTTGCTCGGCTGGTACAAACACCTAAAAATCACATTTTCCTTTTGACAGTCTTGGGCACCAAAATAAATAACTACATCTTAAAACAAAGCTGAGTCTTTAGGATTTAAAAAATCTGATCTAAATTGATTATCCTTTTAAAAGGAAACTAAATTAGTAACTGCATTTCACAGATTCACAGGGGGAAAGCTATGTGGCCTTTTAGGAGGGGAGGTAAATTGAGAAGAAGAAAAAAAAAGTATGTACATAAGATGCCTATTGTAGGAGAATCTCACTATAAAAGTTTTTTCCAAACACAACCACGTTTCTTTTTCAGGAGGAACAGCAAATCTAAGAAAAATCAGTCTTTCTCTGTGGAGAAATATAGGCATTCAAGAAAAATATTACAGTGGTGAACAGTTTAAATTCAGTTTACCCAGTGCAGACTGCACAGACTGGTGATGCACAGGGACAGGCAGCAATGGCAGCTGTGTGGAGCTCCGCAACTCAGCTGTGCCTGGTTCTCCAGAGGATCAGTTCTGGGCAGCATGAGGGTTATTCCCCACATCCTGCACCCAGAGTTGCCATCTGACCTGACCAGTTTTCACTCAGTGCCCTGACTCACATTCAGGTGGGAAGACCTTGCTGGGGCTGCCACGCTGGCTCACTGCCACCCAGGGGGAATTCCTAGGAAGTTCTGGGAGAGGGACATCAGGAAATGCTTACTCTTCCAGGTTTTCCCCCAAAACAGCAGCAGTCATCCTGGACTTACACCTGCCACTAACTAAGCAAGGCACCCTTCAGGTCTCTACCTGCAGAGAAAGAGGAGAGATAGAACAGACCTGCAATTAATTTAGTGTCTAGGCAGAAGCCCAGTCTCACAGCTGAAATTCTGGGTCCAGCTGCAAGGTATTTCACCGATTGTGTAACAGATATCAAAAAGAAAAACAAATCAAAGAAGTAAATAACAATACAGCAAATTCCATCCCTCATAGCATTTCTGTTCATGTTTTTATTAATATTATAAGCTAAATAACAGAAAACAGGTAGAATACGAGGGCTGTTTTGGAAGCACTTCTCTCAGAGAGAAACTGCAGGTGTACACACTTCAACTTCTTTCATGTGGGTGCTGTTTTTAGAAAACAAACCAGAAAAATACAAACTCTCCTGACTGTCAGCTCAGGTTGTTGAACATCTAAGAATGGAAAAGGGCATTAGCCTACAGCAGCAGTTAAGGGATTTTCATCACTGTATGAATTGCCTGCAAAACCACACACACACAGGGAAATCACTGACACACAGGTTTAAATAAGATTGCAAGTGCTTTGTAAAACACTTATTTGTTTGCTGGCTGTGTTGGCTGCTTCTTAACATGTGGAGGAGAGAAATGAAATTATCACCAAAAGATGGCTCTGGGATACAAAGGACCCTGTGAAAGTGCCTGGGCTGTCACAGCATCCTGGGCAGGGTGGGCAGCAGTGGTGTGAGGAGCTCGTCCTGGCAGCAGCATAATGGCATCACCCCACTGCAGCTCTCTGCACTGTATCAAGAATATATAAATACTCAGGGTTTTCTCCTGGCAGTTCTCATCATACTTACTTTTTTTTTTTTTCTCAGATGACACATTTTTGTTATTTTAATACAGGACCCTTTTGATAATATCAACAGATTTACATGACAAGAATTACAGCTGTATTTTCCCATCTGAGGCATTTACCTGGTGCTGCTATTTGAGCTGCCCTAATTAGGACAGAATGAGCCCACCTTTATCCCAGCATACCATTTTGAGTTAGATCTTTGTATTTACAAGGCACTGGCAGCACTGGGCTTCCCAGAGGCACTGGAGACAAAATATATCAACCTTGCTCTCCTTTCCAATTGGATTTTCTGAATCTGCAGTGTCTGCTCTCTTGCAATGGGACAGACAAAGAATGGTAGCAGAGCTGAAGGCTGAGAAAATTATATGAATAAGAGAAAGTAAATTAAGCAGGACTTTTCTACACAGACTGAAGCAGAAATAAAAATTCTTTGCAGTGCTGTAGATTTCAGACACAACCTAAATCCCCAGACCAGCTTCCTGTCAGAGTATAAACTGCA
Source organism: Cyanistes caeruleus (assembly GCF_971803275.1). Taxonomy (NCBI): domain Eukaryota; kingdom Metazoa; phylum Chordata; class Aves; order Passeriformes; family Paridae; genus Cyanistes; species Cyanistes caeruleus. The sequence goes on from NC_141713.1 coordinate 9,922,474, forward strand.
CGTACTTTGGCCATTTTCTCATCAGTTTAAAGCCAGCATCATATTTATTACAATGACAGTGTATTTACTGCTGAAAGCCCTCTAAAAGACATTTTGGGAAGAGAAACAGAATTTTATCAGACTAAATTCACATTGCACAAACAATGTTTTTTTCAATACGTTTGTGCCCCCTGCATTATTGAAATAAACCTGAGGTAGCTCCCACACCACAATATTCTTCATAAAAATAAAGGCAGGAATTATCCAGCTCTTCCTCCACTTGAGGAGAATGTCAACTTCTGATAAAAAGTTTACTTTAGTTGCTCTGCCAAGTGCTAGGCAGAACTTGGGAGGATTAATAACAGGAATGGGCTGGAGACACGTGATTGAGTTAGCCTTGTTTGCAGTTCGGCTCCTTAGCAAGGTACAGCCTGACCTTAGGTGACTGAGGCTGAAAGGAACAATTATGGAGCTGAGCAGTGGAAAAAAAGGTAAAACAAAAACAGACAGACCGGAGCCATATAACTGAAAGAATTTAAAGTGTTCGGCTAAATTAGGCACATTAGGTTAGAATACATTACATCCAAGCTTTGTTAACCGCTTCAGTGAGAAAGGAACTTCAGAAGAGATTATAGAAACCATGGGTTTATTCTAGAACAGATGCTGCTTCCTTTTATCTCTTAATAACAAATAAAATAAACTTTCTTTTATCTCGAGTTACACGGCCCTATCACAGACATACTGGAACACATCATAAATACTAGTTGATTTATGATTCTAATTCCTTAGATAGGGGGGAAATATTGAGTGATTTGCTTTTAATGACCTGGGAAGTATTTGTCATTGTCCAGAAGCAAGGCTGTAATCTGAACTCTTTCATCAAAGCCTCCACCTTTTGAAGCTTCAGTGGTTTCTGGAAAATCATATATTTAAGACAGTTAGTATAGCCAAGTAAAACTCCTTATTTTTCAAGTACAACATAGCCTATGATTCTGCAGCAACACTGCCTATCCTAGAGTTAGCACATCTTGATCTGCATCAGTGAAAAATCTTGAGCTGACTAATGATCATCTAAAAGGTTTTAAAGAAAACAGCTTTTTGATAAGAGTGCTTTTCTCTGAAGATCAGTTTATCAGGAAAATGCTAGTAACAGTCAAGTGAGATGACATTTAGCGTAGCAGGTTTGCTCCTAGAAAGGAATGTCTCCCAGCTTTTTTACTAATGGGGAAGCACCGTAGAAAAAGGAGTTGGTGGCTATGAAGACACATGCAGTGGGTTTATTTATATCTGACTTGTATTTGGGGAATAACCTGACACTTTTGAGGAAGCTCAGAACCCAGAAAGAACCTTTACACAGCTGTACAAGAAAACAATTTTCATCTCCATCTGTTTTCTTAACTCTGCTTGTTTAAAAGACTTTGAAATTCTTGTTAGAGCCTGTAACTGTTGGCATTTTCTGTATATCAGTTCAATTCCTGTTCAAGGGGGCCTTGGAGAGCAGCATTCCTGGTGGGATGGAGAGCAGGCCCAGAGGTGTGCTGCTGTGATCTCTGCACCCAAATCTCCTGGGGTGCCTGAGTGCTGGTACCCAGGCAAGGAGCTCTTGGATCAGGAACAGCTCCACTGAAGCCACTAGAGATGATTTTGATTCTCTGTGTGATGTCTTTCTAATGCTGTTTGTGGGCACAGAAAAACACCAGAGACATGGTTTTGGGATATAGTCATCAAACACAGGCATCCTGGGACACTCACAGATGCCCACTGCAAGCCACAGAACACAGGCCTGCTGCCTGCTGGTCTGCTTTGGGGAAAATTGCTAGGATTGAAGGAATTTATTTTGTTCTGTACTTCAAGGGCCTCCCGTGGCCAGGCGGGCGGGCCGGATGCAGCTGGAGCACTCCCTCCCTTTCCTGGTGCAGAGGGGAGTCAGGGAGGCTGAGCAAGGCTGTCCAGAGACCTGGGATGGGTCACTGCACTGCCTGGGAGATGGAATTCAGGGGGAACATCCCCAACCCTTCCACAGCCCAGCCAGGCAGGCAGGAAGCTGTGGGTGGCACCCATAGACTCTAGTTCTTCCCACTTAAAGCAGCTATTTAGTCCTCTTTTGAAGTGTGTTTCACAAGTGTTGATTTGTATGAGTTTAAAATTGGGATGAGCTAGCCAGGGTGGATGGACCCTGATAAAGAGCTTTTAAGCCTCCTCAGTTAAGACTGCTGGTATTTTAAGGAACAAGTTAGGACATGATAATAGCTCCTTGCACTGGTACAACTGGTTACTGACTGTAATTCTCAACAAAGATCCATACAATAGGTTCATGTAGCCATAAAACGAACAGACTTATAAGAAAATTCAATGTTACCTCCAAAGACAAGACAATGCAATGTATTAGCTGGGGCTGGGAAGCCAATTTCACTGGTGCATGGCTCCTTCCTCACATAACTGGCTGTGATGGAGGTCAACTCATCCTCTTGGATATCCATCCTGTCTCAGTCAGACAAGAAAGTACTGTGACCTGATCCAACCCATCCAGCCCTGATCCAAACAGGAGATACAAGGCAAAGGGCTTCTATATAAGGAAAGTAAAAAAGGAGCTGGTGGAGTTCAGCAAAAAGGCAGGATCAAAAGGAGTATTTTGTAGCACAGTTCAACTCATCAACGCAGCCTGCACAGTGCCATCTTTGGCACATTATCCCACAGTATAAGAACAAAGCTAGATCCAAAAAGACAATTAAAAGGAAACCACACTATCTAGACAGGACATCTCTTCTGCAGAGCACTAACGATTAACCTTTGGAAAGCACAATAATTTATCATTGAAGTAAAAAGTACAGTGAAACCCCAAAGATCATTGACATGAACCAGAAGTAGCCTCTGGGAGATGTTTCGCCTGCAGGAAAGCATTCAAATGCATACAGGACATAATCAGGGTCTGGACATATAATTATGTTTTGAAAAAAAATAATGTTGCACCTTAAACAAAAAGGAAACTCCCATGAGATGAAGCTTGAATATTCCCTGGACTACATCCTGAGACAGTTCTCAACATACAATAAAACCACCCCAGTCCAGTTTTAGGGAGTCCCTCAGTAAATTCCAACAAGCAAGTTTAGGTGACAGAATAGTGTCTGAGCTTGGGATCTCTTTGCAGAAAGCATGAGCTCTCTTTTACTGTAAATAGTGTGGTCTGGTCTGACCAGTGGCTGATTGCAGAGCACTGTCTTGTTAGCTCACCTCTGGCCATAACAGGTAGTTTTCACTTCCATGGAAAGGAAAACAGAAGTTAATGGAGTAATTCATTCAATCTGCATTTAAAAATCCCTCACTGCCCATGACTCCTAAGTAAACTATAAAGAAAGGGATCTGATTCCCCTGCATGTCTGACTTTGAGCATACACACAATGCTCCCTGTTCACAAGGTTATCTTTGATGTAAAGCCACTGTGCACTGGCCACTAACTCTACCTGCATCCATTATAGGAACTCCTTGTATAATATGTACCTTGCTCCAGCATGCAAGACATTTGGTTCCCAAAAACATGATAGGATGGCTGGAGTAACCACTAACCAGACATGCTGGAATGCCTGAAAGTGTCCAAGATTAGTCATTTGGCAGCAGTCTTGAGGAAATGTAGCTTTACATATCCCACTCTGGACAGAAGGGTTTAGTGCTCAGGGCCTTCTGACAGGTCTGAACCTGACTCCTTCCCTTGTAGAACACAGCACAGCTTGGATCAGCTGTGGCTATGACAGCTAGAGCTGGCATGCCACTGCCACAAAAATCTGAATCACTTTGTCAAATCTGTCTCCAGCATATTCTTTACTTCACCAAAAGAAAGAAACCCAAACCAAAACAAACCCTTTCCTATGCTTGGCCTTGGTATTTATTTTTTCTGGATAATTTCAGCTTCTGTGTTTGTCAACTGAAAGGAAAATGCATGTGCCACATACATATGGGTCAGAAATCTGGTGGATGTTTGAATATTATACAAGAGATCAAATATTAGAGAAATATCATTCTAATTGAGGGTAACAAAACAAGGTTACTGCAGAGCAGTGTGCCTGCTCATCAGCTGTACAGATCCAGGCAAATGCAAGATTGCATTTAGGTGCCCCAGCGCTGGCAGGAATGAGCTGCAGATGCTTTTTTGGTCTTTGGAATTTGATGCAGGACTTGCATAGACCCTCTTGTCAGGAGGGCTGACACCTGCACCTCACTGCCATTTTTAAGAAGGGATCCAGTCCCCTCTATGTAAAATGAGCTGTTCCTAGGCCATGTCCACGCCAGGAATTGTGCACAGCACAGAGGCTGTGCCTCTGACCAGCCGGCACAGCCAAAGCGGCAGCCGGGCGTTGCACCAATGGCTCAGGAAGCCCTCCCAAGGAGCAGGAGCAGCCTGTCCTGACCCTCAAAAGGACCACTTTGCTTGAGTTTAGTGCTGAGCTGAGGCAGGATGAGTCCCACTGCTCCGGAGAGGGAATGCTCACCATGAGACCACAAGCCTGGGCATCGCACCGCTGCGTGGGGCTGCCATGGCCTGAGCGCTTCTGCTCAGGGCTGCAGAAAATGAACCAGTTAAAACATGCAGAAAACAGCAGCTGTCGTGTTTTTCATGCACTGAAGAGCTGGTGCCAAGTACTCCTGCACTCAGGACTGCACAGATGATATTCCTCCTTCAATGTATGACATTCGTGTGGCATTCCAATGGTGAAAGAAACCAGCACAAGCGAATGGATGAATGGAAAAACGAATTGCTTCAAGTTGATTTAGAGGAGATATTTAGTCATGCATGGGAAGGAAAAGAGAGAATAAATGACCAAAATAGAATGAAGCAATTGGAAACAGCTGATGTTTGATGAAAAGAAAGATATTTTCTGGGGTGAGAATTTAAAAGCCTTGAGAATTTTGAAAGGGCAAATTATGCATGACTTTTTAATCCTTTAAATGGTGCCAGGTTATCCAGAATCCACTCCAGAAAGGTGTCCGAAGCAGTTTATTCTAGAACTAAGCCAAAACCTTCAGCCAGCTCTGGAAAATCTTATTTAGAGTCAGACTAACATCTTGTGAGCTCATGTCACTGTTGGAAAACTGCTTCAGATGAAAGCACGAGGGAATAGTTTTGCTAAGAAACCCTGGAGTTTTAGCCACTTGTTTTTTGGGTTTGTTTTTTTTTAAATTTGCAGTAAGAAAAGGCAGAAAAGGAAATTAAAATCCTTGATGAAAGAAAAAAAAAATATAGAAGGGCTGAGTTACATTTTCTGAGATTCATTACTATCTTTCCATTTCACAATGAGTGGAGAAGTCTCATGCTGTACTGGAAGTGAGGGGTTTCCTTTCCATGAGGTTGACATTAGTGCAGTTCTCATGCTGAGGTGAAAGAAAGTTCCACAGTCCTGACCCACAGCACTTTGTGACTACAAATGGGACAAATCCAATTGTATTGCTCCAGCCAGCGTCCAGATCACACCAATTACCATTAAACATCTCTGCCAAAACGGCAGCTCAGACAGTGCACCCACCCCCAGCCAGCAGGAATTTGGGTGTCAAACCCCACAGGGCACCATGGGTGCCACTGTCATGGGCACTAACAGATGGATTTCACAAAGCAACCTTTTTTTAGGGTTTGTATAAGCTTTTAGGCACACCCAAGTCTGAGGCATCCTAGTCATTAATGTTTCTGCATCCTCAGCTGCTCTTTATGTGCAATAAACATTTCGCATTTTTTTTCAGTTTTGCGTTGCTTTTTATTTTAACACCCTTGGCAAAAAAAGTTAGTGGATAAATGACAGACACTGCCTTGTCCCTTTTGTAAATCATTGGCAGACACAGGTCAGCATTTTGAGATGAGAGGAACAGTTTAGTAGTGGACGTGTTGGTTTTATGGCTGGACTCGATGATCTTAAAGGTCTTTTCCAACCTAAATGACTCCCTGATTCTATGTATGGACACAGGTAGGAAGCCAACCAGACAGTATATTACTACCTTTTATAATAAATGCTAATGTTTTGCTCCCATGAGTGTCCACGCCTTTTTAAGTCACAAGTGTGCTGTAATAAGCAAATATAAAGTCAAACACTTGTGGTTATATAAAGCTATGTAGAAGAAGAAAAGAGAAGCTATGTGGAATTCAAACACTTTCTACAGGGAGTCTGAAGACAGCATACATTGCCAGCCTAGCACAGAGGACATAGATTTCCCAAATAGAAGCCTAAGAAAATAAAAATCAGTAAATACAAAGTTGATCCCAAAATACAGTTGGGGAGGAAACACAGATCTGTTTAGAAATTCAAGCCAAATTTGGGAAATTACTGTGGATGTAGATAAAAATTCAAAACAGAAATGTATAGCATATTCAAATAAGCTTTTAGCAGAGGGGTTGAACTAGATGATCTCCAGTGTTTCCTTCCAACCTCAACTATTCTATGGTTCTGTGAAATGTTTTCCTCTGGTATTTTCTAAATGAAATGAGTTTGGTTTGATTTTTCTTTTCCAAAATGAAAGGGGACAAACAGAAACAGCTAATAAAGCAACTGTAGGCATTCTATTTGAGACTGAATAAAAACATTTTGCAAAATTTAAGAATTTTCCTCCTAAGCCTCCTCAATTTTCTCCAAAGCAACCTCTGCTTTTAGTTTCATTAGACCTATGTTTATATTTCATAGCTGAGGGAGAAGGGTCAGAGAGCAAACAAAAAAACTCACCATTGATCCAGCTCTGCTCTCAACCCCTATTTTCTTATTCACAGACAAACCCTTTCAGATGTACCCTGGCTCCTTCAGGGCTGAAGGTGCAGAGCAGGTGTCTCTGCTGCCAACAATAGCAAATGCTAGCACCAACTTTGCATGTTTCCATGGCCATGGTGCCCCAGAGACCTCTTCTTTCACCCATACACTCCTCCCCTCCAAAGCTACCTCATCACCATCTCTCTGAGGTTGGGTGATGCCTTAAGTTTTACCTTTCATATTTTCCAGGTTTTGTACTGCATTAGTACATAACTCTGAACTTCATATAAAGTGTTAGCAAGCTCTCCTCACAGTTCTGTCAGACAAAACAATCCTTTTCCAGCCCGAGAACCAAGGACACCACTGCAGCTCAGGCCCAAAAAGTACAAACAGCAGTGAAGAGAGGAGAGCAGTCTGGGAGGATGGGACTTCATAACCTGAAGCTGAGTTTGGGCAATTAATCCCAGTATGGAAATGGACCAAAACTTATAAAAGTGTGAAAACTCGTGACCCATTGTCCATCTTGGGTGTAGTCTTGGCCAGGCTCTTGCACTGCCCCAGGTGTATCCTTTGAAGGCTTTTCTAATAAATACCTGCTTTATTCCTTTAACTCTGTCCAGCCTCTGTTCTAGGTGGCCTCTCAAGGCATCATGAAGAAGGAGGGACAGGTCAGCTACACCCACTTACCAAGAGATTTTGTTACTAGGGGGGAAGAAAAAAAAGGTGGTTCTGTTTTTTCATTCTTTTCCCACCTTTCTTATTTGCTCGGATCTTGTTAGCCATCCCATGTGGTTACTGGTGGCAGAGAAACAAAGTCATTAAAGTGCAGAGAAGTAGCACAGGGAGCACTGTTGCACAACCAGGATGACGCTGGTGTCCCAAGAGAAGTACGGGCAAAATGGAGCAATATTTTCTGGTAAACACTAAAACCACTTGCAGTTAAGCCTTGTGCTTGGTGTGGCATGGGAGTACATGACAATGGTAGATCAACCACACCAGAGACTGACTCGGGTCCGTTTGGGGTCAATGACAGCTTCAGCCAACCACATGCTGATGGCCAGCACTGCAGAAGCTGCTGCAGAGGCTGGGTGGGACTGACAGGAGGTGCAGGGGCGCTCCCAGGAACATCCAAGGGGCAGAGGGAAAAAAAATCCCAGGCCTCTACTATAAGCACAGAGGAGCTTCACCACTCCTAGGTGGGAGTTTGGGATTGGTACAAATTGTGAGCAGTCGAGGAGTGAGGAAAATGCCAGCCTTAGGGAGGGGAGGCAGTGGGGCTCAGCTCATCATATTAGCACTTGTTTGCTCACGCAACAACACTTCAGCACAAAGAAAAGCAAACGTCCATTATAATCTCTCATTTCTGAACTAGTCTCCTGCATATTAATTCCTACTGACTGACAAGTGGAACAGCACACATCGATCATCTTGTTAATCAGGTATTCTTGCAGCAATGCATGATACAGTTTAAATAAGCCAGGTTAAGTTCCTTGTGTACACAAGGAAGCTATTATAAGAAAATGTTATGATGAAACCACTTTTTGCAAGAAGCAAGCAGAGCTCAAGCACCTTCCATACTTTGGAAAATTTCACTTCATTTATATCATTTTTCATGACCTTTTGCTTAGCATGACGTGCTGCTGTCCCCCAGCTGTGACCAGCTTGGCTTGAAAGTAAAGATTTCAGCAAGCCTGACTAGTGAAACCTCCTGAGGCTCCAAGTTTTTCAGGGGACTCACTGCCTTGTTTTTGAGGGGCCATCTCTTCTATATAGTGCGTTTTGGTACTTCAAAATAATGACCACTCTTGAGGCTATTGCTTGGATGCACAGCAGTTCTTGGCAGACAGGACTGCTGAGTTACTGTGGCCCTGTAACGTGCTCAGAGGAAAAGGTTCTTCCTCCCCATAGGGAGGAAGACAGGAGACATCAGCACTGCCACAGAGGAAGGGCACAGGTAACAAACGAGGCTGCCCAGCCCCAGCTCAGCACCCCACTGCACAGCTGAGCCTGTTGCCCAAACTCCCAACACAACTATATTTACAAAAGCATTTGATTTGCAGAAATGGTGCTCAGTCTCATCTCCTGCTGGTACCGGCAGAGATGACAGTCTCTGAAAAATCACACACACGATACTGAAAAATCAGAGTGGTATCACCAGCCTGTGCTTCCCCTCTCCCACTTTTACGAGGGTGGCTCAGCCTCTTAGGGGCTGTAACTGAATCTTTATGAAGCCCTTGGATGGGTTTTACTGCAAAACAACGCTGAGAATGCACATGCACGATTACACCAGGACAATAGCCTGAAGTTAACAATCTCTTCCTGTAATTGTCTGAGGCAGCCTGTAGAACTAAGAATCATCTCATGATAAATCCTTGTTGGTCATTTACCATCATTAATCTATACTGTCAGAATGAATTAGGTGCAGAGGAGCATATTAATTACAATGCAGATGACACTCCAGCTTTAATTATCAGAACTTCAAAGTAAGCAGTGCCAGTTAATCAAGCTCAGGACCACGGAGGCTGTTGAAGGAAAGTGCTGTTCAGCTGGTGGCGCTGACATCCAGCCTGCAGGGTCTGCACTTACAATCATGCCATTCTAGCTTTAGTTTTCCAAATTGCTCTCTATTTCTATCCACATTAGTCAGGCCTATGGGAACACTTTTTCCACTGCCTATGACATGCCTCAAATCAGGGGTGGCCAATTTTGTCAATATGTAGCCACTTAGCTTTATTTATAGAATATTTCATATTAAACAGCAAAAGCATCCACAGACTTTTTATGCCTGTTGCATAAAATTTTGCATTTAACAGCTACTTACTCTCTTTAGTTACCAGCTAAGGCTGCATTTTTACAGGTCGTTGTTCCCATTTCAATATTATTTTATGCCATTTTCTGGAGGACTAGGATTATGGAATAAACCTAAACATCTGGACAGTTTGTAAAGTGCTGGCAGAGCAGCTAGCAGTATTGTAAAGGCCCCCAAATCCCATCAGCCAAATGTAGCCCTTTTGTTATTGCAGGACCGGAGACAGAAGCTGTGAGAGGCCATCAGGCTCCTGCTGATGCTGTCCGTGGGAATTCCAGCAGGCAGGCTGACCACTCCGGCTGCCACCAGCACCAGGCTCCTGGGGAGAGCAGATCCAGCTGTTCTCCACATCTCCTGCAGACAGGACACCAGGAGGTGCGTCACACAGCGCAGAGACAGCACGGTAGGAGGAAACACTGCAATGCTGAAGCTCTATGGGTGTTGGAGTGGGCTGCTCAGTGAGGCTGGGGATTTCCAGCAGCACAGAATTCAACACGCTGGGTACCCATGTCCACTGCAGAGCCTGGGGCTCACAGAGCCCCTGGGGGGCTTCACTCCGCTCTCTTTCCTGCTGCTTCACACATCTTGTAAAAAACACTCAATTTTTTTCCTGAAACTGGTGTACAAAATGCAAAAGCCTGAGGAGATCCAAGTAGCCTGTGAAATGTCCTCAAGGAGAGCAAACAGAGGAAATAAGGAGTTACTGAAACAAACCAATAAAGTGAAATTACTGTGGGGAATTTAATCACCCAGGAGACAGGAAATTCAAGGCTATGGTACCCATGACAACTACTATTTGTCTACAGTGTATGGAACATTAACCTTAACTCCATATGCGGAAACAGAAGAAATTATGGGACATATCAGGTATGAATGCACATTTCATGCACAGGGTACTCTTTGAGGGCTACTGTGGAAGCAATAATTAAATTTCCTGGCTGCAAAACAAGTAGGTTCATGCACAAGCAGCTCTTCTGAGACACCAGTGAACATCACAAGACAGAGCTCCCAGCTCACCTTTATGGCTTAGGCAGGGAAGATTCAAGGTCTCTATTTGGTCATAATATCATCTCCTGCCTTGTAAGCTTCTGGCTGCTGCTCAGACTTTGTTTTGGGAATTGCCATGTGTTGATTTAGGAAATGTGATGTTTCTTTCAGTTGTTGGGTCAACAGGGATTCTGCATTTCTTGTATGTTTTCCTTTTGAGCAACTAAAGCAACATTCATCCTTCAACAAGGCAAAAGTCCAATTCCTGCTGGGTGATCAGTTTACTCGAATGCGAGAACCAGATTATTGCTGAGTTAGACAGCAAACAACTTATCAAAACCTGAGAGTTTTGCACTTGTCTTCAGCTGAATTTTAACCCCTGGCTGGATACTATGGAGTCAGATTAATTGCAGCAAGAACCAAGACCAAAGCAGCCCAGGGAGACAGCAACTATCTGGATGGAACTGTTGTCCTTAAAGTCTCAATTTTCACATGATCCTAGAGAATTGATGACTGGTATATCTATTGTTGCTAAAATTTGGAAGACAAGATTTATGAATATAGAAACAAACAGCAAGAATATAGCAGCCAAGAAAACTAATTTCAATCAGGTGGGAAGAGGGACTATTGAAACAAGGGGTTTTTTAACAATAAAATTACTTCTGCCTTTTGTCACTGCCACAGGACACAGAAGCAGGCAGTCAGCTTGCTTATAATCCTCTCCCTAGCTGACTCTGAAGGTGCCACATGCTGTTTCCTCTTTGGGCAGCTAAACCCATGGCCCAGCATCTCCCACATGGAATTTTTCAGCAGGAGCAGGGCCAGATGACAATCCAGCCCACCACTTTTAATAAAGTGATTTAACACATCCATGGCACCAACCAGCATAGCTCAGGTCTGACCTCTGTCACCATTTCATGGGCAGTTGGACAATGCCAAAATCCAGCCATGCTCATGGAAGGGCTGCTGGAGCCAGTGGAGCTGCAGCTGGCTCTCCAGAGCAGGCTCAGGTGCTGTGGGTGCCTTCCCAGGCTCCCCATCCCTGCTCAGTGCCTCACACACGGTGGGTTTGGGGTGCTCCACGCTCTCTGCCCAATGGGACAAGGAGGGAGCAGTTTGGGACAGTAAAACTCTCCTCCCAAGCAGCAGCATCACCTGCCAAAGGGCTTCCTTCAGTAGTTTTTGACATATTTAATCCAATCAAGGCCACATTTATTTAGCAGAAATTCAAAGTGAGGAGATCTCCTACTGCAGAGAAGATTGATGTTTCTTTCACCTGTTTTTCAAAATAAGAGTGCTCCCATGAACTCCCTGTGCCAGGAAACCATCTCAGGGCTGTCCTGGCCTGGAGGCCGAGCCAGGCTGAAGGCATGGCTGGGGCAAGCAGCCCAAGTACACTCTGCACAGCCTGCTTCACACCTGTAGCCTGGACATGTGGTGAGCAGAAAGCAGCAGTGCCTCTCCATGGCTCACCTACTTAGAGGTCAGGCTTGCCCAGGGGCTCTGAACCGTGTCCTGTGGGCTGCTCACCACTCAGATATGCACTAGTTCACATTCTGCCCACCCTCCTACTCTTTGCTGAAGTCCCTGAAAACCTCCGAGTCAGCGCTGAAACAAAGGCTGATGGCCCCTCACCAGCAGCAGCTCACTGCTTTGAAACTCCCCACAGAGCCATGAAAGCCAGAAAGAAACCATTTTACAGGAAGGAAAAAAGTATGAGGCATCCTTCTTGCAAATACCCACTGAGGGCAACACCAGAAGGGTGCCAGGGTTAGCCCAGCTGATCAAGAGCCATGTGGTAACACCAGCATCCTTCATGCAGTATCCTGCTCCAGGGAAGGAGGGGACTCCCTACAGTTTTTTCCTTTGCTCCTGAAGGCACAGGCACGCTCCTGCAGCAGGGTTTTCATCGCTATTGCAAGCCCCAGACCAGAAGGGCTGGGCTGAAATCACCGACCTCATTTCCAGAGAGTGGTTAATAACCTTGGACTCTTCTCACTGTGTCTTAAATATGAGCTATTCCTCATCAGGGAGAAATCAGGATTTGATGTTGCACAGAAATGAATAGCTGAACAACACAAGTCTTGAGAAGTGGCTCTGCATATGTTTTCACAGAAGTCATGGCAGGTTCTGGAATTAATCTGTCCAGAAACCACCAATGTATCTACATGCTAACCTGAGCTGAGGCAGTTTGGAATACTGATGAAAAATCCCAGCCCGTGAATGATTTCTATTTCTGAATCTCTGCCCTGCTGTTTATGGAAAGGCAAAGAAGTGCAGTGATGAGGTAAATGTGTTTATGAATACACTACTGTTACCTTTCTACTCTAACAGCTTACAGGAATTACTTTACCACTCTTATTTATTGCTAATCAAGCTCAGCACTGGGAGAGGAGAAGAATAAATTCTGCCACAAGGTTCATGCTAGGTAATTTTTTCTTCAACACACAAAAGCCATAGCCCAGGCACTCTTATTGAAGCCTGATAATGGTTAGAAGTATTCCTTTTCTAGGAGTTTGCTCTTCTTTCTTAGAAGTGCTCACATTTTACCCAGCACCTCTTCCTTGGAGCAGCAAGAGCAGCCTGAGCTGCAGCACAGCAGCAAAGTCCAAGTGCTCAGCCAGCTCCCCTGAGCTCCTGTTTGAAGAGTTTCCTCAAAAGCAGCACCAGCTACTTTGCCAGCTAATCTTTCCAGCCTGCAGCTACAGAGCAAAGCATAGCTGTGGACCTGTGTCAAAGGTACATTTGTTAACACATTTCCCCCGGAGTGCTAATTAACATTTACATCAAGTACTATGAGAGTGAAAAAGCTTCAACACAAACACACGCTGCAGGGAAATGTGAGGAGTAGTGTACTGTTTGCCCTTCAGGAGCTGGTGAAAATCCAGTTTGTTTTGTAATCTTCTGTTCTCTAAAATCAGATATTTCTTCAAGTTAATAACTAACCAGTTCTTTTTCATTTAAAAACCTCTAAGTGCATTTAGAATTGTATGACAGCAAGGCCCTGCTGGCGCTGGTGCAAGCCAGCCCACGTGCAGATCTCCGTGCTCAGCCACAGCACAGGCACAGCCTGGGCTAACCACAGAAAATCACACTATTTTATGAATTTATAATAAACAAAAACAAAAGAACATCAGCACACTTTTGCTTAAGATTCAAACCTCTTAAACTAAACACTAAGATAGGAAACACAAACAGAAATATTTGTAGCTGGATCTTCAATTACCACATTTTGGGATGCTGACAAAAAGCTCTAATGAGTAACACTTGTACCCACAATGAGAGGCAGACAAAGTTATTTGCAAACACAAATTTGCACTTGAAAGATGCAAAGGCAGTTGCTGAACAGCTGAATAATGAGATATTCTCAATATTATTTCTCAATATTTATTGAGAAAAAATGTGCTACCACAGTGAAATAAAAAGTTTAAGACTGCAACCAATGTAACTAAAATATGGTTGAAAAAAATCCTCTCTTTTTCCTAGGGAAGGGGGGAGCTTTTCCCATTTTTTAAAGGAAAAACTAGAAAATATCAGGTTCACAGAAAGAAAATCATATTCTATGAGCCACAAAACAATAGTATGTAAATCTTCACCTACTCTGTGAACTTTTAGGCCACGATAGTGTTCAGGTTGCTATTGAATATTTTCTCTCCTGCCACAACCATGCATCCTGCCCAGGCTCCCATGAATTAAAATCTGTGTCTAAAAAAGCATCAATAGGCACACTTGCAGATGTGGTAAAAATTGACTGAGCACACTATTTCCAGCTATCAGTTTCTAATCCTCCACCTCCACAGAAATCAGGATCTGAGATGAATAATATATACTATGAGAACACAGATTTTTTGATTGCAAACTGCTCTAGAGTTCTGTGGACATGTTTTGTTATTGTTGCCCAATTGCCAAATATTTGAGGTGAATAATTTTCAGCCTTCACGTTTACAAACTACTCTCATTGTTTTGTCCCTTTGTTCTTCCTTTTTTTCCCTTGAGTGTTGCTTCTGCCTTTTAACTGGATATCCAACTTTGTAAACAAAAAATAAGCATGGCAAACAGCAAATGCAGCAGCAGTTTTTTAGTCTTTGTTAGACATGCTGAAGTGAAGGACCCTAAGCACCGATGAGAACGACTGGGCAGTGCCGTGGGAGATGCACCAAGCAATCAGTGCTGAGCTGTTCCAACAGGACAAGGTGAATGTTTTTCTTCTGCTTGACCAGCTCTTCAACCTTCTTTTCATCAGATACACACGTCTGTATTCACTAAGAATATTTTTTAGCAAGTAGCAAGCACTCATATTTTCAGATTTCCCATTTCCTTAGTGTTCTTAGTTTCCAGTAACTCCTATGAAGAAAAGGCAATGCTGAGCTCGAATTAAAACTGGCACATTTCTGACATGACCTCCCAGAGACTCCTTCTCCATAGCACAAATGTCTGGACTGAAATCCTGGCCTCAGAACAGGCAACAGAAAAACTTCCACCAGTCCCCTCCAAAACTTGTTAAAGATAACAAGCCCCAGTTTCTTTGGGGAAACTAAAATGGAAGTAGAATGTCCAACTTCCAAAATGCTAATCGTTTAATTTCAAGTAACAGGATGAGATTAATATAAACATGCTAACCTGCCCAAACTGGAAATCTTTCAAACGTCAAGCACAGGAAACAACAAGGGTTTTTTTTCAGGCAGGATGTCAGAGTTACCCCCGTGGTTATATGTGAGCCGAGGACAATGTTGTTACATGAGATCAAATTACAAACACAAGCAAACAGAAAACAATCTCTGAACGTCACTGTTCAGGATTTGACAAGAAGCACAGTTGACCCATTCCAGAGGTTAAATGCTCTCGAGTGAGCTCTGGGGGAATAGGAGTTGCTGCTGGACACTGAGTTCCACACAGTTAAATTGTCAATTTGTTTGCCCAAGTTAATGCTTATCTTACCCTGTGCTTGCTACGGTTTTACTCAACACATTTGACCTGCAAACCTTAAAGCACTGGCTTTGCTAAAATTATAAGAAATTTCTGGATTCTCCAAACACCTAAGAAAACTATTTTGGTAGTTTCCACAGCACAGAAACCTACAGTTAGTCAGATATTTGAAACTTCCAGTGAGGTGAATGACAGTCGCTTAACCACACACAGTATCATTTCATTTCTGTTCCTAATGTTTAGCACAGCCTTGCTCTAAGGGGTTTCTGAAGTTGTTTACAAAGCTGATGCAGAGGTTGCATTCAGTCTGGTCCAAGGGCAATGGTTTACTGAAGTCACTGCAGAAACAGCAGAAAGATAATATTTTTTGTAACTGAGGGGGGAGGGGGAATAAAAGTTCTCACCTTGCACCAAGGACCATTAGAGACAGAGCTGGTTTCCATAATATCTGCTCCTTCATTTTCTTCCATGTCTGATTAGTTGCAAAACTTTGTTTTCCAATGAAAACCATTAAATCATCCTCAAAGCAAAAGCAAAACAAACCATGCAGGCTCCAATATCCCAGTCTGTGAAAGCCCTGCAATAAGTCACGTCGCTTTTATGGTCACTGGTCAAATCCAAGGCTGCAGATCCTGGTTCCGTGCTGGATTTCACAGAGCTTGGCCTTTCTTTTAAGCTTTAATTGTTCTTCTTGTCAGGCATTTATCTTCTTCAGCCCTTCCTTGTGGATCCAGGTTTTCACATAACAAATGGCAAACATTTCCAGCTTCCCAGGCGCTGTAGGAGAGCTGACACTGAACCTCTGATCATCTCAGGAGAAGCCTGACAACAGAGTGCAATACGTGGCCACACCTCTCTGCTGCCAGAGCTGGCCTAGACCATAAAATCAGAAGCAAGGTCACCCAGCAACCAGCCATTCAACGTCACTACAGTAATAAAGCAAACTTACATCCAACTTATGCTTGGGTAGATAAATATTTCTATTAGAAGAAGGAAGCCCAGCGAAGATGGCAGAGGGCTGACTGTTCTGAGCTGAGATACATAAATTCAGATGGATGCAAAGCTTTCAGCCAACATTCATGGGCCACATACAAACCCACAAGGCTCCGCTTGTGAATGCCATTGGGGTCAACCCCCTAAGCATTTTCCCTTAAGGATGCATGGACCCTGTACCCCAGCAGGACGGGTGAGTAATGTCCACAGGATATTTTTCAGCAGAGATCACAAGTTCCCATCCAGGTGCCAACAAGACTTTCATCTGCCACATGCTCAGCTTAAAAAGTTCCACTCATTCTCAAAAGTCTACACAAAATAGCCTCCATTCCCTGCCAGAGTCAGTAAAAATCAGTACCATAAGACTGCCTATGGGAGTTTTCTCAAGTAAATGGATTATTTTTCTCAGGAGCAACCCTGTACCTCAAGGAGCACACTCAATTCAGGAAGTGATGGTCCTCTCCAAACACACGTACACGTTACAGAGAAGGCCTAAAATAAATACAAATAAAAGCAGATAACAAAAGATCGACCCTCTTTGTTCTGTTTGCACTGTGTATCAGGCAGTGCCACTGCAGATAGCTGGTGCCCAAAAATTTCGAAACCAGCTGTGATCTCTGACATCTATTCAAAGACAAACATGGCTTCATTTCCAGTGCAGCCACTTGGTCTGTCTCAGGAAAGGCCTTTCAGTAAAGAAAAGGAGAGGAATCCAGGGTCACTGGCTACTCTGGGAAATTAAGGCCACTTTCCCCCTCTCTGATATGCAGCTTTTCTTTCTATATGGCAGGAAACAAGTTGGTGGTTTGTTTGGTTTTTTTCTTTTATTTTGGGGTTTTTTTTGGGGGGGGGAGTGGCAACTGTGCAGGAAGATTAAAGTGAATTCTGTTCAAATGTAAAACATTTTAATCTAATGCTCATATTGGCAGCATCATTAAAAGTTATCTGTACAGGAATATGATTTTTAGACCTCTTTCTGCCACTGAAGCAAAAAGCGCAGAAGTGATTGGTTGAGATCACATGCTCAATTATATTCACTACTAGTCACATAGGATTTCATGAGATATTTCTCAACACTTTTTAAGTAGTTTGAGATTATATTTTATCAAAATTGTCAGTAACTGGAAGTGTCTATCTGGTTGTGATATAATAGTTACAGCCCTCAAACACTGAGTAGGTATATCTAACTGAGCCCAGTGTACACATTGCTTGATTATGCATTTATTTCAAGGAAGTGAAGACAAATGTGGCAAAAAAGGCAAGAATTATGAGGGCATAGGTGTGTCTTTAGGGAGAGAGCAAGGCAAAGGGTGAGTGCAGATTTGGAACCAGCAACTTAGCTTGTCTCTGCCAGTGATTTTGTGATATTGAGACATAAATCAAAAGCCCTGTGCCTCAGTTTCCCCTCCTATGCTGTGAGACCAGCAATACTCAGCATTAGTAACTTAACCAGAAAACAATGCACTGGAGATGTTCAATATCTTCACAGACTTGCACCTCTCTCAGGCAGGTTCCTTCCATGATTTGCCCACAGAAACTCAAGGAAAAGCAAAGTTGACTTAGCCCCACATGCTCAAGTGTAACCCCAACATGCACAAGTGTAAGCCCAGCCCAGCCTGCAGTCCCAGGCACTGGCTCATTTCTCTGCAGCAACACAGTTGAGCAAGTTTTGTCTCTTTTGAAATAATTCACATGAACTCCCTATCCAAAGCAGCAGAGAACCAGATGAGGTACTTCCTTCCCAGCTAGAAGATTTTGCTACAAATATTCACCAAGTTTAAATGGTCCTTTCTGTGATTTTGTATGCCCAGGTCAGTTTCTGAGAGCTGATGAGCTTTCCCAGCACAGAACCCTGGGGTCTCTCAGCCCTGGGGCAACTCTGGCCAGCCCTCCCTGCCTGGCTGGGAGCAGGACAGGAATTGGGAGAGGACTGTAACAATCTTTGCCCCAATTATTAACAAGGGCTTCTTATTACAGCAGCTTTAAGGGCTCTTTTTTCCATCATTCCTTTAATTCTCTTGGGCAAAAAAAAATCTCTGATCACTAATTGCCATTTGTATTTTAAGAGAGAAGGCAAGGGGCCTGCCTAAAATATCAAATTGCTTTGCATTTTGTTTCTTCCCCTGGTTTTTCTTTACAGGTCACCCATTTAGTGACATGTTAGCTATGTTCCAGAGCAGGCAAACCCAGCCTTCTGAAGTCTGCTTGCATTAAATACCAGGCAAAAGTGCTGTATCTCATTATCCACGTAGGTGTCCATGTTATGTCTTCTGCTTTGATGGCGTTCTGTGGCAGTAATTTTCACAGGTTTTTTTGGTTTTGAATTGGCCATTTCCTAATTTAAAACAGAGCAATCAAAGGAAACCCTTTCCACATACGCAGCATAACATAACTTTCCTATGGTTGCTGTGGAGAAGAAAACTCACAAGGTTTTCAGCTTCAACCTTCAGCATAAACCAGACATCTGTTTCGAGTTGTGTCAGATCACAGGAAGGATAGCCCACAGCTTGGTTTACTCCAAACTAATTTAGGAAATCAGAACTCTCCCCATGGATGAGTCACGAGCTTCTTGGGCAATGACAGGCCAGACACATTTGTCTCTGCAGCTTGGTGGTTTACCCTGTGAAAAGGGTGACGGCTCTTTCCCCCATCTGGAGGATGCAGCCCCAGTACCAAGCCCATTTGTGCATCTGCGGTCCTGATGTCAAAGTCCAACGGGAAGGGAACGGAAAGGATGAAAAAGAAAAGGGAAAGTGCAGAATGGGTCTAAGGATGGCTTTGAAGTTCAGCCCAGGAGTGGAGATCAGGAAGTGAGAGCTGTAATTGCAGCTGGGTATCAGTTTCCTTTTATATTTCAGGATCGCCCACAGCATGCTGGAGTTTCTGCCTCAGAAAGCAGGCAGGAACAACACTCACCTCTACAGGAGAAGCTGCTGTTGAATGGAAGAGCCACAGAGACAAAACAGCTCTTTGCATTTCTAATGCAGAGCCAAACAGAAAGCACCTTGAACATGTCTGAAATTACAATTGCTACTTCTGAACCAGCCAGGAAAGAAAAAAACTATTTCTTATTTTGTTTCCTAAGGAAGTTGCACTGTATTGCTTTGGGCTCTGCCTGAGTTCCTTGAAATGGGGCCAGATTCAAGTAAACTCAATAGAAAGGAGATATCAGGTTCCCAAAATAGGTGGTCAGCAGACCAGAGGGGTCCTGCAAATATCCCCAGATTGGAAGGCTCCCAGCTGAGCTCCCACCATCAAGGGAAGGCACCAGTGTCACACACAGGGTGCATTTGACATCAGTCTGGGGGCAGGTTTATTCCAAGCTGCCTCAAGCCTGGCAGTGCTGGCCATTAGTGACACCCAGCACCGTTCAGACCTCACCAAAATGTTCAGCTGCTCACATGGAGGGTGCAAGCATAAATCTGGGACCTCAGATCTGACAGGCCTTTGACCCAAGCCCTGGTAAGGCTGCCCTTTATGGAGGCTGCCCTGGCCTGGCACTTCCAAGCTGCTGCCTCAAGCAGATGTGTCAGAACAGGTTAATAGACATGCTGCTGTAACTTTAACGCTATTAGCCAACATTAAACAAGGTTTAAATTTTTTTTTTCCTTCCCAAGATAAGCTGCAAGGCAGGGATCAGGTCTGCTTTGAGAAAACACGGACTCTTGGTATAGTGAAATAAACCTGTTTGTTCCAGCTACAAAAGGCTGTGAGCTGTACTCAGGGGCCCAAGTTATCAGGGAAATGACAGCATCTTGAAGACCATTGCAAAGGATTTAGGTTTTGGTATTTGCTAGGCATACCCTGAGTGTTTGACCATTATAAATCTTTTCTTGTTTAGGAAAGAAATCTCATTTTTCATGATATTGTGCTTATCTTTTAGCAGAAGCAGAATCTCAATATGCTGGTGTTTGCAGACAGCAGTGGTGGAGTACAGCCGTCTCTCAGCTTCACAGTGAAGAAAACGAGCTATAATTGTGAAATCATTGCCTAACAATTGATAAGGACAACTGCTGCAATCCTCTCTCTGCCTCCCCTTGGCCAGCATCCCAATTACCACATTACTGGATATATAGAAAAGAGAATGGCAACGTGGCTAAAGTACAAGCCACACACATAAAAGACAGAGAATTTATCTCCATGTCTAGTCTGGTTTCCTTTCACCTTTGGCCGAGTAATTCAATCTTTGCAATTCTTTTTCCTCCTTTCATGACAATGTTTGCCATCCTTCTGACAGCCCTTGGGTTCTCCCAAGAAATGGGGCTTCGTAAATAGGATTGGGAGAGAAACCTGTCTCTTCAAAGAAAGCTGTGTCAAGTACCTCAAACAAGGTGCTGCAGGAGACTCTTTTAGGAGGCCTTTGCTTTGCAGAAGAACGAGGTTTCTTCATGCCTTGTTTCAAACCAGGACAGTCATTCCCATTTCACCCTCCTTTTCAGGAGCTCCCTAGGGCACCACAGCACCTTGCAGCATGAGATGCCAGCAATCCCAAGAAAAGTCCAGCCCACCACAAGACCAAAGAAATTTGGTTCACACATTCTCACCCTGAAATGAAGAGGGATGTATGCAATTTCTCAGTCTCCAAAATTTATGACCTGAGAACAGCAAGCCCACACCCCCTATTGCCACTGACACACTGAAGGATGCAATGACTGTTTTCTCCCATGAGAGAAAATCCTGTGGTAAATCAAATACTTGTATGTATTAAGTATTAGATAAATACTGATGAAGTGTTAAGTAATGGCGCTTTCAATGATATTTAAAAAACCCCAAATGTGTTATCACTGCCTATTCCACATGGATGCCCCATGCTCAGTGACAGATGTATTGCTCCCTAGACAACTGCAGGACAAAACCTCACAAGTTCTGCATGAGCTGAGTAACAAAACCTGGGTCACTGAACTGTAGCTCCCTTGAACACGGCTCAGTATTACAACTAGATAGGGCCAAACTCTACCCAGCATCCCTATAAACATCAAGCAGGTCACCCAGCAGTTATTTCAGTGCCTTGCTGACTCAGAAGTAATATAGACAAAAGAGGAAACAGGAGAGACTGTGTTTGGATTTACAGTTGCTGTTCAAAAGTGCAGGATAAATGAGGTTCTACCAAGATGATATTTCAACTTGCAAAAGAGATAATGTGCAATTCGCAAGCAATCCCTGCTTCTGTAAAAACTTAAATTGCATTTTGATGAGTTGGGGTTTCTTAAGGGTACTGTGAAGAGATTCTAGTTCATCTCAAATTCTAGTTCTTCCAAATACATTTTGTATTTCTAAGAGCAAAGGGTATATTTTCATTAACTGAAGGAAATACTCTAGAATTAATCTGAGGGAACAGGAACTGCCAAGATAGACCACATCATCCACAGAAATCTCACCTGCACTGGGTCTCAATAAAATACCAGTATTTGGTCTTAATTTCTTGTAAAGAAGGAGGCATAACTGAACCCCAAGAAGGTATCTAAAAGAACAGGGAACAGCTCTATGAATATGTGGCTTTTGGACCATAATTTTAAAGTTAATGGCTGTATCAAAACATGTGATGCTCAGCCCATGTGAGGCAGGTTTAAAAAGGCAACAATCATCCTCATGTGGCCCTGATTTGATTTCTGACAACATATGTAAGCCTAAACAACACAGCCACCCCTTAAGGAAACATCTGTGTCCCTACACTCAGAGACATTGTTTTCGTGTGTATGGATATGTACTTTTTTGATGCTGAGAAATAGCAGTTTATGCATTATCAAACAAATTAAATCTACAGCTGGGGAAAATCTTGAGGTGTTTTCAAGGACTTTGATCAAAACCTTATCAGAAACAAGATAAGTACACGAAAAATGGTTCTAAAACATCACTTAGGGTAGGCTGGAGGAAAGCTATTGGTGTCACAGCAGCACCCTCTAGTGTTTCCGTCACTGGGCTTTGACAGCGCTTTGGTGTTGGGATTAAACTTCCCTTGTCCTAGACACAGCTCACAATAGGTTCACAACATCAGCATCATCTTATGGACAAAATGAGACATAGGTGGCTGTGGAGACAAATCCACCATTACTAACAAATATTTTAAGAGAGAGCTTGCAGTGAGCTGTATTAACAGCACCTAGAGCCCAGTAACTCCCAAATTATGGAAATAAAGACCAGTGCAGAGGTGGAGATTATTTTTTGGTTGTTCAGTGGAAAAGAAATGAGGCTGCTCCCACAGACTCCAAGTAATGTAGAGACAGAGCCCAAAATCAACAACTGTGAGACTGCTGTGTTTTACCCCCAGGCAGCAGTGAAGCCCCACAGAGCCTCTTGCTCACTTTCCCTGGTGGGATGGGGAACTGGAAATGTAAAGGTGACAAAGCTCATGGGTTGAAATAAACAGTTCAGTGGGTAAAGCAAAAGTTGTGCAGACAAGGAAGACAAAATAAGGGACTTATTCACCACTTTCCATGGGCAGGCTGCTCAGGAGAACAATGCAACTTATCTTTTTAGATAAGAAACAATTCTTAAAGTACCACCACCAAGCCAGAGAGGATGTGGAAAGAAGGTAAAGTCTCTGAGGCAGGAATAACCTCCTGTTTGTATGTGGAGTTCATGGTTGGGAATGCTGAGGGCCAGTGTGAGACAAACTGCAGGAAGGGAGGGGGGTGTTTGCCCGACTTAGTAGGCAAAAGAGAAAGAATGGGTTTTTTTCCAGTCAGTTATTTGAGCTATGTCTGTCCTAGAAGAAGAAGGCTAAGCATGACTTTACAAACAGTTAATGCTCTCATAAAGTCAGGGAGCAGTTGCAAGGCAACCAAGCCACAGTGACCACCAGCCTTTCTCCACCTCATTCCCTGCAGCTGTAGGGAAAGCCCAGGAGGAATTAGGTTGCCTTAGTGCTCCACAGAGACACACCCATCCAAACCTGTTAACCCGGCCTTCATCCCATTACAAGCGATTTTCAGAATATGCCTTTCTCCAAGTGCCTCACCTGGGAAAAGGCCACGATTTTATTCACACTGGGTTTGTCACTGCAGTGTCCAATACCCCAAACAAATGAGGTGAACATCCAAAACTCTCTAAAGATAAGTACTGGAATGTTAAAAACAAAAAATCCTCTGATGCAGTACAGCAGGTAAATTAAATGCTGAGAAGCACCACTGAGATACCAACACAAAAACACAAACCAGTATTTCTACACATGCTTTTCTACCTGCAGAAGTATAGTTAAATCTATCAGGTCCTTTAATGATCATCCCTGTAGATAACAGATTAACATACCTGAGGGAGTAGCTCAGTCTCTGCCAGCTGGAATCACCCTCATGTTTCCCTCTCTGGATCTCAGACAAAGAGCTTCCCCCTCATTCTTGTCTTTTGAAACATAGAGTGAGCAGAGAAGGTGTAAACTGTTACAGAGCATGCCTTGGATTGTGGTAGTTCATTTTTTGTGGGGCTTCACAATACATCACACTCCCAATCTTAGGAAAACAACATAGCAGAAAAAACTATTTGGAAATATGTGTTTCTCATTCATGTATTTGACTTCATTAAGTCATAACTTGTGACAATTTGCTGTAAGGTAATGAATGAACCACTAACTTGGGACATCATTCATAATCATAAAGCTATTTCCTGCCTGCTTAATTAAGCTCAGAGAATGCTCTAGCAGAAGGAAAGCAGGAGCAGACCCTCTTGGGAAGTGATAAATGCTGGAGGCTGCCGGGTATCCTGACAGCTTCAGCACAGTTAAACACACTGGATTGCTCCCTAGCAAGAATAAAGTGCCTCAGTCTGGAACAGGGAAATCAACTCTAGAAGCATTTTTAACTACCAGAAATATACATGGATCCAACACTCAAATTTCCACCTGCACTTCATAATGCCAGAAGAAAATATTCTGCAATGGCCTTAATTTCTGACCTAAAGACCAAGAGTAATTTTAAATGGAGGCAAGTAGACATCAGCTTACCCTTGCTGGACATTAAGAGCACTTGCAGAACTGTCCACCAGGCTTTCCAGTCTGGGTTTTTAATCATATGGGTGGCAAGTAGTGGAGCCAAAAGAGAGTATTTTAAGCAGAAACACACAGAAAACACTGAAGCAAAAACCAACCAATTTCTGCTAGGACAGACATAGCTCAAAGCAGCATTCTTTCCCTTTTGCCCACTAATTAGGGCAAACACTTATCTAATCTAAAAAGCAGACATGAAGAGCCTTTATTACAGGCATCTCTGTGAGTACTCATGCCTTATCATAAACAGCCTAGTTTTGGCAGGAAAATGGGAAGAAAATCCCACGCCCCTGCCCAGGGAGTGGTCAGCTAATGCCCTGCAGCTGATTGAGCCCACCCTGAAAACCACTCCATGAATTGGCCAACTGATTTATCATCTCTCCTTAACAGCTCTAACTGCAGCTTTAGACTGTGTTTTGAAAGCTGAAGCTGACCTTCACAGAAGCAAGTATTTAAGGCCTGCATAGCCAGTGAAAAATAATTATGGAGAATTCAAGTCCAGTCCCCATTCAATTTGCTTTATTTACATATAAACTGCAGCCTGGAGCAGAGGTGGTCAAACACTATCATGCCTGCTTCCTGTGGCCAATAGGATCCTGTTGCCCACATATAATTTGGCTTCATAAAATTGCTTGTAATTCAATATCAGAGCAGAAACTAAGCCTGTTTCTCACTGCAGACTCCCATTTCCATGTTCTTGTCTAACCAAAACCAACTGTGACACAGGCTGACCTCCCTCTCTGCAAGAATAAAAGTAACTTGGAAGATTATATTTATTAGTATTATGTGGTGGCACCCACCATAACACTGTTATATATCATGTTCCCCTCATCATTCCTCTAAAAGTTTTGCCATCTCTGTATTATTCCCTCTTGAACAGGTTACTGGGGAAAATGTTCCCTCTTATCAGCATTTTTCAAGTTATTCTGCTATAAAGAAAGCCCTTTAGAGCTTTAAAATTTACCTTTGAACTTTTTTTATCATTGCATTCCCTTCATAAATTCTCTCCTGTAGCTGCACACTCATATCTCCAACTAACATAGATAGCACTGCAGAGATTGTAAGACAATCTACATTTTATTTACATTGCAATTTGGCAATTCAGACATGCACATCCACCCAAGGGACATTTGTAAACATACCTGTGAATAAACTGCTCCCTGCACTGGTGGGAAAATATAACTGTTCCAGGGGAGATACAAACTTTGTCCTCCCTGGTCTTGTGCTGCAGAAGACTTAGAGAGAATCCCACATTGCTCCTACATAGTTCTTGCTTTTGTAGACTGGAGCAGGTCCCAGGCATTTACTGCTTAACCCTCACTGTACCTCATGGAGTACCCACGTTCCTCATGGGAACTCCACGTAGTTCCCTTGCAACTTATCATGGAAATGGATGGGCTAATTGACTGCTTTATCAATAAAGATAAAAAAAGAGTCAGGTCTGAGAAAGCCCCAAAAATATTCACAGCACCAGATCCTGCTCTGTTCAAAATGATGGTAGGAACACTTCCTCAGGTCAGTGCATTCCTGCTACTGTGTGTTTACAATCTGTACTCTGACACTACTGCTGATATTGAACAGGATGCTCCTGCTCAAATGGAACAACTTCTCTGCCTTTCACACTGAAGGAAAGATGATTTAAGAGACAAGTCTGTTCCCAAACCAGTCAAGGGATCCATGGACTAAAAAAAAGAACTTGTATTACTGGCAGAAAAAACCCCAAACAGCTTCAGAAACATAATGGTGGTGTTCAAGCTGAAAGACTTGCTACTGTGCACTTGCACAGTTTAAGATTTAAAAAAAAAAAAAAAAATCATTTAATAAGAGACAAACAGAAAAATTGGAAAAAGGCTGAAGTGTTTATAAAGCCAGAGTGTCACAGTGTCATGTGTAACATGATAGGAAAATAGAGTCTCCTTCATCCTGGAGGCATCCAGGGTGCACATGTCTGTTGTTAATCCACATTTGGCCAGTTTCTAGTGGCTTCAACGATAGCTGCTGCTATCTTATGGCAAGCACAGACCCACAGACATTTTGGCACTGCAACATGCAGAGCACTGAGAGAGATGACCTGCTGTGTGTGCTGCTCTAATGCAGCTGCCCAGCTCCAGTGCCAACAGTGGAAAATAAAGCTTGGTTAGAGGAAGACTCAGACAAATTTCCATTGTCTATAAAGCCTTGGTTTTAAAGGGAAAACAGACACTATCTCTACCTCGTTAAGTACCGGCAGCTTTCTAATCATCTATTTCCATTTTGCATATGTCAAAGCATTCTAGATTGTGGATATTTGACCTACCCAATTCTCAAACACATCTCACAGCTTGTATGTGAGCAAGTTCTGCCTGACATCTTTTCTGTCAGGGTACACTGCATTGTAATAGCAGATTCCTCCACAGTGCAGCAAGAAATATTAGTGGTACTTTCCCCCACCAGTCATACTTCTGTGAAAAACAGAAGTAGAAACATGGTATATGAATATGTATAATGCAGAAAAACTACAAAGTGTTTCTGCATTATACAAGAGTTTAAGATGTTACCTATTTTACAGGGGAAAAAAAATTCTATGTGTATTTTTTTCTCCATTCAGACATTTCATACTTACACATTAATAGAAGGGCAACAAATTGAGAATGCAAAAAACTTTATTAGCATAAAAAGTACATATTCAGGAATCAAAACTCAAATTCCTCCATGGCATCAGGCATGTTTGATACATATTTCTGTATCTGCTACAGCTGAAGGAAGTCTGGGTTGTAAGATGTCAGAAGCTTAAGGTTGGGGGGGAGTTATTGTTGGGGTTTTTTTTTTGTGCCTCTTTTTAAGTTATGTAAACAACTCAGAGTGAAACCTGTACAAGCAGAATATTAGCTATCATTTGTACACTTAAAAGTTAAATAAAACCCAATTTCAGCAATACAAAAAGCAATATAAAAAAAGTACTCAGGTGCATGACATGCATCAGAAGAAAATGTAGAAGAACATAGCAAGTAAGTGAACTGAAAATTCTCTGTAAATATCTGTGTGGCTAGACATGAAAAACATGATAAAATTACTTGGTTCCCTAAGAGATCTATACAGTTGCATCTACTTCAACTTCATTAGACATGAATATATTAGAACAATGAAGTGGTTAAAAGGAATAAGAAAAGTTTACTCAAGTTTCACATTTCAAGCTGCCTATTTGATAAGGTAACTAGACAGAGGTAGATATCCAGTATTAATGGCCAAGCTATTCTAACAAGACCTTTTAGCTATCTTGTCAAGCTTTTACTTTCCAAGCCAATGTGAAAAGGCTTCATAGATGAAGGATGTCTTTCAAAAAGGCAGCCAGAAAACCTGTATTGCTGATGGAAGTAGTTTCAATTATCCTACTGAAAGTGAAGGGTATTTAAGAATAAAACATTACCCAGACCATTATGAGGACACCACTTACCAAGCACTAGAGCTCATGCAGCCATTTTAACAAGAGTGACAGTGATTTGCTCATTTCCTATGCCTATTTTAGAAGCTGAACCGTTCCTGCCTATTGGGCTCATTCCTAGTCCAAGTAGGACTGCAGGGTGCCACGGCGGCGGATGTCACATGTCCAGCAGTGGAAGCCACCTCCCAGAGAATTGGCGTGGCGAATGTTCACTTTAATAGTAGAAATGCCTGGAAGAAATATACAAGGCAGACTTAAAAATTAGATTCTCAGCCTTACTTGCCAAGCTCTGATCAGAACACATTAGATGATACTTTATCAGATCATATGGCTAGATGTGAATGTGGAAGGTATTTCCTAGCAGTTTGTTAAACATTTATTTTCCCAAATTCTAGGCAGAGAACAAACTAGGAACATAGCTGGCTTGTTTATTCTGGTGATACCCACAGGAATACACAATGCCTGAAGCACAACCAGTGTCTGATGTGTTATGACATGCCAGGACTAAAACGATATATTCAGGTTTTGCAGTATGTGAAGAATTAGCTGAAATTCTGCTACAATGTATGATCAGGACACATTTTCATAAATATGTGTGAGGATTTATGATTCAGACATTAAATGTCCTCCCAAGAAAAGAAATATTCAAGGTAGATAGCTCTGGGTCCCTCTTTCTCTGAAAGGGAAGAGGCTCTTCCTACCCCTTCTTTTCAGCTCTGATGGATGTTTCAGCTGTGGCTCAGCTTGTACATCCTAACAGAAGGATCAGACAACTTCTCTGTTACAGAGTTTGCCTTTTTGCTTCTCAGCACTTTCAGGAGCTCAGGAGCAGCTCAATAGAATCTATCCCCTAGGTCAGCTACAGTTTTGTTCCCAGTAGACCCATCTCAGTCCTACAAACTTTCTGACTACCAGTATTTATTTAGAACTTACATAGACTGTGAAGTTCAGGGGTGAAAGACAAGCCAGGATTAATATTAACAGCCTCATTCTTTAAGTACTTTCAAGTATTTTTAAATCTTCAACTTTGGTCGTGCAATAAAACAACCTAAGACTGAGCAGCTGTGCATAACAATATGTTCAAACCTAGTTCTCCTGTCACTGCATCTCTGAAGGAATTCCACACTATCATGAACTTACATCTCACAGGACTGAGATTCTCCGTAAATGAGCAGAAATACCTGGGTTAACTGGTCTTAATTTGACATTTTAAAGTACAATGAGTTTGCAACTAGAAAAATCTGAAAGCATTTTGGCAATGATGGATTTCCAACTCTGTATCATTCAACAATAGGTGCACTCAGCCTCTGCAAGACAGATGTTGACCTCAGACTGGACAATTTACATTAAAAATGCTCATTCAAAGGCATCCTAGCAATAACTTTAGTTGCTATTCATACCTTTATGTACTGCAAGCTGTAGGGAGCAAAAGAAGACCACATTTCTATGACTGAAGTATTCAGGAGAAAAATCACTGAAGTATTCTTACTTGCTAATCCAGCTGTTTGAGTAGCTTTTCCAGTGCTGGCTGCTTTGACTAATTTAAGTGAAACCTTCATTTACCCTGGCTGGTAGCACAGTCATTTTAAGTGTATGTGGAAGTGTGTTAGGACATACCCAGCTTTTCAAACATCTTCTGAATCGATGTCTCATTGGCATCCACCATCACACGTTTCTCATCCAGCATTAGGACATTCATGGAGAGCCACTTAGAAGACATCCACAGAGGGTGATCTAAAACAGGAGAATAAACCTTGTACTGTACCAATATTACTCCATATTAATGCCCTTAGGGGTACTCTTGGAATCCTTAGAAAAGGAAGGGTGACTATACCATCTGGGATGAGTGGCACTGGAGGTTGAATCACAGTCCAGCCAGCTTTCTTGAACAGCTCAATCTGGAAGAGCAATTTAAATATATTCTCAAGAGGGTTCTTAGAGTATCACATTATGCCCTCCAACCTATGCCAGATTTTCCCAGAATATTCCAATATGCATGATACCCCCTGCCCTCAATTCACTATCCTGGCCCTCATTCAGCCTTCGTCTACAAACCCAGCTTTCATACAAGCATTTCTTAAAAGCCTTGTTAGATTTTGCATACCAATAGCATATATTTATATATATTTTATATGTGCTAGATATATTAAAGACAAAAGGTAGCATTTGCAGTTTGGAGCTTTGTTAAGTAAATATATTGGTAACAACCAAAACATATTCAATTATCTTTTGTGTGTCTGTAGTCATTTCTTCCCATATGATTATAAAAGCCATTAATATGAGTTACACTGATGTTTCTAAAAACAAACCCATCAGAAATAACACAAAATTACCTTTCCTTCACATTTTTAAAGAAAATTAATATGTAGGTCATTTAACAAAGGGAAGATTGTAAGGGCATCCCAAGGAATAATTTGTGTCTCTAAGATTTACACAAATAAATTAAAATTAACAGGAAGATAATCTGGCGAAGGAGAATTGACATTTCATCTTCATTGTCTGAGTAGTTGGCAGAGTATTCGCGAGTGTCCCAGCGCTACCACGGGGTGGAGCTCCAACCCCGAGCACATAACATCCAGCCCGGCCTGCCAGGGTTTTACAGAAAAGCTCCCTTTCATCGGCACCATTCAAGAAAAGCCCCCTTTCACTGCATCATTCACACACACCCCACCACCCCCCGCTCATCCAGAACCGCCAAACCAGTTTTTATGAAAGCAAGCTGCATTTAAATTTTCTGTCTACACAGACAGCAGTTTTCCCTTGAAAAGAAGTCCCAGAACATGAGTTTAATACAAGGAGACCAAGAAGAATACTCTCTTCCAAGTAACATTATAAAAAACTGTGGAAGGGAAAAGGGGATGAAAAAATGAGATTGTTTTAAAAATTAAATTCTCAGAATGGAGGTAAAGGAGGCAGTAATTCAATTAAACATTTGCATTAGACCACTCGCTCAGAGACTAACGCTGCTTTTAGGAGCTGTGCAGCACCAGCTCTATCCCTCTGACTTGTGTCAGTGATTTCCATGTGGTCATAGAGCTTCTGAAGTCATGGGGTTCCTCACAAAAATCCTCCAGCACTGCAGTGCAGGTAACATGACTGTAAAAGAGATGAGCTCTCACTCTCTGGAAGGCTTCCTGATCTCATTGTGCAGCTCAGCAATATTTACTTATTCTCAGTATAGTAGCAGGTTTTATAGAACTCTCCTCTTCCCTACTTATTCAGGCTGAATGCCTGAGCAACAACCAGCTTCCTGCCGTTGGTTCAATTAATACCAAAGGAGAGGCTTTCAAAATAGGAAAAAAAAGATTTCTCATCTGAACAGCAGAAGCCCTTCAGTTTCTCTTAGGATACAATTAAAGTATTTTAAGCAGTGGAAGTGTTCAGAGTAGTATACCCCAGATGCTTGCTTTGATACATTATTAAAAATTAGATTACTTCCATCATGTTTAACCATGGACCTAGGAAGCAACACACAGTGGAACGTGTGGCATAGTAATTATCCAGCAGGGAACAAACCCAGCTGAGTGGTTTTTAAACACAAAACACTTTAACCCCTTGTACATTCTCACCTGATGGCAGGGACGGTCTGGGTTAGAGAGCACCAGACCAGGCCCAATGATATTAAAAGTGGCATCAATGTGCATAGGGTTGGGATCCTTAAAGGATATTATATGCACTCTATAGTCTGGTGCAAGGTGTCTCCTCATCCATTCAATACCCATGTAGTTTGTAACCTGAAAAACAGGACAAATTATATTCTAGGACAGAATATAAACTGCATCCAAGTTTAGTTTGTCCAAAGTTTTATTTCATTAAATATTTAAAGCCAATATAACTGAGAATTTTGTGCCTTAGGTAATCCCTTACTTGGAAGGCCATCTTATCCTGTATATCAAACATTCTATCAAGAGCAATTTCTTTTGCCAACTCATTTTAATGCTGTTCAGGAATTTTAAAAGACAAAATACCAGTCATTAAGAGAAGTACCAAACCTGCTAAAAGAAAGCTTTGTTTACCTGGCTCCTTTGTACAAAGATATCTCTTCCAGCTCTAATGAAGTCAGCAGCATCAAAGCATGGCTCAAATTCAGTAGTTACAAATTTTCCCTGAGCAGCCAGTTTATGCCTGTCTTCAACAGAGTGGATTGGATAATTCTAGTTGTAGAAAAGAGAACAGCAAGTTTAGGTTGGAGATTTAAAAAAAAAAAAAGTTCTCAAATAATTTGTTAGCGGAGAGTAATTTGAAATTAGGAAAATATGTTAATATTGATAGCTAGTGTGTGCCTTGGAGGTAGTTTTGTTACTTTTTATTAGAATAGAAAAGAGAATCTAAATGTGGTCATAAAAATGAAAGGCTTTAAGCACATTCAAGAATAGGTCATGAGATAAGAAACAAGAGTTATATCAAGAAATTAATTGCTCTTCAGAACCAGTGTGTGGATAATATTCTGACTTCATAATCAAAAATATTCATTACCAGTGGAGTTTAATACCAGTCCAACAAATAACTGCACAGTGACAGAAATACTGGAATGGAAGCTATTTCCTAACTAATGTGGACCTCTTACTTGGCCACATTTTAGAATGGAGCAGAACTTCAAGCTAAAAGATGGACCTTTATTATTATAAATAATTTTAAAATTAGCAAGGCAATTCAGAACACATGTCATGTAAAAATCCAGCACAGATGAAAAATACCAGGTAAGTAGTTACAGGATCTAGACATTTTCTAATAGTGAAGGTGACTCTAAGGTAATTTTGTTTAACAAAGTCTCCTTTGTATCATTGATGACACTGTTCCCAGAAAGTTGCAGTCATTTCACAACTAGTTTACTGCATTTATTGTAAATGCTGTCACCAAGGCTCTGATGCATTTGGGGGCTTATAGGAAACTGCCAAAATTATCCAAGACAAAATTACTAGGAAAAAAATGAAGAAACAATTCACTAAAATATTTGAAAGATAAATACAGTTTAGATCCTTCACTATTTCTTTTATGTAACATTCAAAATACCAATCACCATGCAAAATAAGGATAATGAGTTTGGGCTTTTTTCTGTGACAAAATATATATTCTTTCCCATTTTCCTAATGCACCCAGGACACGTGGACATTCTCAGAGAATCTTTATTCTTGAAACTAATCTCTGTGATGTTTTTCTAGCATTCCTTCCTTTTTAGTAATGCTCAGTTACAGCCAGTAACCAAAACAATTCAACGCAGAGGAATTCAATAGACACAACTTCCTGTTCCTTGTTCTCTAACTGCATACACTGAGTTTCAGCTGCAAAGGCTGCAGCATCGTTTGCATACACTAGAAAAAAATTAAGTCTGCAGAGTTGCTTTGTGCCATCTCCCCCTCACAATTTTGTGAATCCTAAATATCAGGTTGAAACTATCAGCGAAATTCTGTATAATGAGGACTGAAATTCTGATGGAAAATTATAACAGTACCTGATCATAGAGTTCATCTGCCATTGTGGGTTTGGGGGCAGTTGTCCACTTAGCACCACTGTTGAAATAATCTTTGATTAGTCGTCTATATGCCCTGTACTCAAAGAACCGAGCACGCCAAGCCATAGGTGCTTCAATAATTTCATTTCCCACCACTAACAGGATGTCTCTTGGCATGGCAGCATACATACCTGAAAGGAAAGTGGCCATTAATGAGACAAAAGTGCCTTTCTCAGCTCTTTTAGCTCAGGCACTTTTCTCTTTCTTCTTACCATTTCTATCCAAAATAATGGCAGAAATAATTCTTAGCAATGTGAGGAAGCCAGCACATAATATCAGGTCCTTACATGCTTCAGTAATTTTTCAAAGTAAGGTTTTTCATTCAAAAAATGTGGAACTTTTGCTACAAAGCCTCACTCGGAACATATCCACAGCTAGATGAAAGCCATCCACCATCAAGCCTCCACTTCATAATTTGGCTAATGAAAATTAATTAGACCAAGGCTTATGCATTACCCAGATGACCTTCAAAAGTGATGATGGGCAGCAGATTTTCCAAGTGAACAGCATTTCTTTATATACCATCCTTTTAAAAAGTAATAGCACAGAAGGGGAATTTGATGGAACACAGAACTATGCAGAACATAGTCCCATTAGACTTTTCCTTAACATTATCTACTCCTTAGTGAATTTGAATTCCACTAGGAAAAAAAATAACACATTTAACATGAAAGAAACCTAGGAAAACATTTGATGCAAAGTTTGGTGAGCCAACGTGCTCTCACTGCAGATAACCAAAGCCATACATGGAGTAAAGCGTGTAGGTAAAGGGACATTCAAATTTCCTTGACACTGGTGAGGATCTTCCTGGTAAAGTGTTGCCTCCAACTCTTTTGTTTTCTATAGTTTAAGATGGATCCAACTCCAGGATCTAACAAAGAGCTATCAAGAGGGTCAGAGGGACTTTGAGTACTTGTCTTTCATGTGGCAAGTAGGGGACAAAGCAGAGACATTCTACAGCCACTTTGAGGGCCATGACAGATTAGCACTTCTTGGCAGTGACAACATAGAGAGGGAACCTGGCGAGAGATGCTGGTGTGGGAACCTCAGGCTGGGTATCAGGCAAAGGTCTTTCATCAGGAAATTCACCCAGCACTGTAGCTGGTCAGCAAATCAGGTGGCAGAATCTCCATCCCTGGAGATCTTCCAAGTCTTAGCTACAGAAAACAGTCACTGCCCTCACTTAGTGCTGGTGATAATCCTGCTCCTAGCTAGAAGGTAGGCCAGATGACATCCAAAATATGTCCAACAAGGGCTAAGCAAACAAAACCTTCAATAATGGAAAAACATTTACCTGTAGACTCAAAATCAGGTGTTTTATACTTCACAGACCAGTCAATTGGATCAGGCCTCTTGACAATAACACCTTCTCCCTTCAAAATATTGCACATCTCTTCAATTTCAGCAATAGCTTTTTTTACATGGTCTTTGGGGAAACTCTGGCCTCCAAACTTCTGGTAAAATCCCCAATATTTTTCATATGTGTTTGCCTAAAACAAAAGAACATGAAGTGACAAAGAATAAGCACCAGTTATTTTAGAGTGAAATAGATGCAAAAGATGAAATTCTTAACATTTAAAGTTTCCTGTTCTTGATCCTAATATGTTGGAGTGTGCCTTTTATCTGATTCCTGCAGTATTTTAACTACATTACACTGAAGTATTAAGTGACCAGTGTTGCCAAGTGGCCATTTGGTCCCTATTACAGAACACTTGTGCAAACACCACACATGGCAAACACTGTAGACTCTGATATTTAACAAGGCTATCAGATATGTTTTTATATTAAAACAATCTTGAGCTCATCTGCAAAGTGCACACATCTGTAGTCACCTTCTTACAACCTCACTTCAAGAATGTCACAATGGTGACAATTCTATTGTCACAATGGTGACAATAGAATCAGAAATTCTAAAGCCATCCCAAGTACAGGTAACATGCCTTGTTGGCCAGAAGGGGCCATATTTCAGGTGCAACAGCAGTCTAGAAGAGGCAAAAGATGCTAAATTCACCTGCCAGGGTTGGATTAAAGCATGTTCAACACTTACAGACCTAAATCCTCTGCTGAAATGCTGTGATAGCTTCCGTAAATTAAAATTCAAAATAATGTCCCAGTTCTTATGGGTGAGAAAAACCAGACACATAATCAAAGTAAATGATGCTGCTTCAGTTTGATATATCTGATGTTCCTCTGTCATGTCAGTGTTAGTTGAGATGTAAGTGCATATGGAGCCCTTCTGGAATGACATCAGGAGGGGTCAGAACAGGTCAGCAAGTTGGAGGGACTGAAGGGGGATGCAGAAGAACCTGCCCTTCCAAACTTGAGGCTGTCTCCTGACACTGCAGTCCTGACTACCTCCCAGAACACAAAGTTCTCACCAAAATGAGAGTGATAATATTCCTTTGTGCTTGCACAGCCACTGAGCCCCAAGCAGAAGAGGCCATTGACCCGAAGGCATACCTGATCCCCTTTAATAATTCAGGCTATTGACTCTGTTCTCTGCTATTTCTGGATATTTGTCTCATGCTATAGAGGTAAGAGAAAGAATTTTTCCAGAAAGAAAACTCAGTCTTAACATTTACACAGAGAGCCTCAGCATGGCCATCCTGCTCCTCCAGTACTGAAGTTTCTTCCCATCCTTCCTGAGGGAATTTGTTCTTTTTCTCTAAGCGAGGTCTTGGGTAATTTGATCACCTCAAACTAGCCAGCTGGTCAGAAGTCACATGCAGATCACATGAAGTGCTTGGCATTCCTATGGAAACATGTTCTGCTAATGAGATGAAATTGTCCTGTGGATTGAAGCTGGTTATTTTCAGAGCCAGCCATGGTGCATGTGAATATCATCAATCCCTAAGGGGTGCAGCTCCTCTCTCCACCACGTCCTCTAGTACTGCTTTTTTCAAACCTGAGGAACCACATTTGTGTTGCACTAATGGGATGGTGTAATCAAAGTTACAACAGAATAAAGGTTAATATTGTAACACTGCTCATATTCCCTGCCTCCCAAATAACTGGGAAAAGGGTATATGGCTGGGACATGTATTTCATAGCAAATCAGGGTTGATATTTCAGGCCCCTTTGGTCACAGACATACAAGTCAGTTCAGAATGTTCAAAGAGGACCATGAATAGGACACAGAAAAGACAACATGTAAAACAAACTCTCTCTTTTCAGAAGGAAATTTTAAGAGTGTTCTGTAAGGAAAGATAGTCTTTAAGAAACAGCAATATTGTTCCTTATCATTGCTATTTACTTGAAATGTTTGTCATGGAAATAATTAACATTATCAAGATGTACCTTTAACCTAGTAAAGATAGTTAATAAATTTAGAACATAAAAACTTAAATTCAGATCAAAATTATTTTTGCCTAATTCAATAGTAAACACATGTACACACTCCCATCTTCTCACTCAAGTTATAATGATCTGTGTTAGTATCTCCTCACCCAAAATGCATTATTATTCACAAAATATACTGAAAAGCATTACGGAACACAAAGCTGTAAGGTCAGCTGTTTGACTCTTAAATGCTTCAGAAGAATTCATCTCAGCTGTGGGATTTTTCATTAAAGTGCTCATTTAAAAAAGGGCATCTTCCTAATTAATGTTAAGATTTTTCAAGTATTGTATTTACCTCTACATAGCCCATTTCAAGCTCTGGAAAGGATATGCAGTAAAGTGTCAGCTCATTAATATTCCTCAGAGATGCAGGACTCCCTATTCAATTCCTTCCTTCCTCCTTCCTATGCCAAGCACATCATTCCCACATCACAGCAAAAACACTTGAGTACACCAAACCCTTGTCTCAAAGTAAAAGAGAGCACTGAATGCAGCCATATTTCCTCCATTTAAATATTTAACCAATAAAAACCACATCCCTCACCAACATGGCTATGCTGTAAAGTTTCACAGATGCAAGCAACTACCTTGAAAGAGTCCTCAAGAGTAAACACTACACCGTATGCTTTGCAAACCTTTAGCAAATATTAGGTATAAATTCCACATTTTCTATTTAAGGTTAGTTTTTAGTGTTTACCTTAACCTCCACGGAAAAAGGTGGGACACAAGCATTTTCAGCTCTTCCCACAATGACCTCTTCCAGTGGATCCCATTCATTGTATGAGCAAACAAGACAGTCCTTGGGCACAGGGCTCGTAGCCTTGTCATCAGCAGCACAGGTGTTCTGGGAGGCCGCAGCTGCCTGGGTGCTCTGGAAAGTTCGCTGCACCCATCCTGTAAAGGCTCCTCGAAGCTTAAAATAAAAATAAGAATGAAAATTATGCTTCCCTTATGAACGACGAAAAAGGTTCAGCCCAGAAATGCCTTAACACTACAGACCCAGAGCAATGTATGTTATTTGGAGCATTAACAGAAAAACGGCCTGTTTCAGCCATTCTAATTTAGTCACAGCCTGGCAGATGCTTAAAGGAAATTCTGCCTTTTAAGATACACTCAGTTTAGAAGGGTAAGGAGATCAGAACACGGCGCTGGCAGACTGCTCCGGGAGGATGCTGTGTGAAGCTCAGCCCGCGGCCATCCCGCACCCTCCCGTCACGGCTCGGAGCACCCGGGCGAGCGGGGCACACGGGAGCCCGCCCGCGGAGCATCCTCAGCCCCAGCGCCGGGCCCGGATCAGCGCGGCACCAACCCTGGAGCCGATGTAATGCGCTGCCTCGGCCCCCCGGCTGCCCCCTCGCAGGCACCGCACTCGCAGCATCTCGGCCGGCCGGACACGCCGGGGCCGCTCCGCTCCGCTCCGCTTTATGCGCGCCCGGCCCGGCCAGCCCCGCCCGCGGCTGCCGGGGCCCCGGGCGGGGCCGGCACAGCTCCCCCGGCGCTGCCCGGCTCCTGGCCCCGCTCCCCTCACGGCTCCCCCGGCGCTGCCCGGCTCCTGGCCCCGCTCCCCGCTCCCCTCACGGCTCCCCCGGCGCTGCCCGGCTCCTGGCCCCGCTCCCCTCACGGCTCCCCCGGCGCTGCCCGGCTCCCGGCCCCGCTCCCCTCACGGCTCCCGGCCCTGCTCCCCTCACGGCTCCCGGCCCCGCTCCCCTCACGGCCCCTGGCCCCGCTCCCCTCACGGCTCCCCCGGCGCTGCCCGGCTCCTGGCCCCGCTCCCCTCACGGCTCCCGGCCCCGCTCCCCTCACGGCTCCCGGCCCCGCTCCCCTCACGGCTCCCGGCCCCGCTCCCCTCCCGGCTCCTGGCCCCGCTCCCCTCACGGCTCTCCCCCCGGTTCTGCACCCGTGGGAGCAGCAGCTGCAGCGGCGGGGTTCGGAGGCAGCCCCGGGAGACACAGCCTCAGAGCTGATCGATTCCAACACACCTGGATTTCTTTTCCACGAAGGGCTCTTCAGCAGCAACCTGGCTTGGAAAAAGTCACGTTTTAAAATTTTTCTCTAAAGAGTGTACTGAAGTGCATCATATATTTTTAGTCATCAAGAACACATATTCTTCATGAAGCCTGTAGCTGACAAATTCAACTTAACCAAAAATTCCAACATTTCATATGTCAAGAATTCAGATCTTCAGACTACAACCTAAAGATTTTGTGATTCACCTAAAAAATATTTGAATTCTTTAATTACCGAAGGGGTGTTTCAAGAATATCCCAAACAATTTTGAATTCTGGCTTCTCAAAATCCATATTGTGATATGATGAAGTCATCCTAAAATTAAAACCTAAACTGATTAGCTCCTAGTAGATTTGTACATAAGTTTCCCTGCAGAACCTCTCCATGAAAAAATCAACAGACTTATCTTCAAAACTACCTCTATCTCAACAGAAAGAGTCTACAACAAGAAATGTGTTTGCAACCAGCTCTACTCATATTTAGTATATCCCACTTTGCCTATCCTGCATTTTCTTTATTTTGGACATAAGTTCACTTTTAAATAATTTTGCTTTGCCAAGTAAAAAGCAGACATAGCAAAAATCACTCTTATCCAAATTATTCTGTTTAAAGTTGTAAAAAATCTGTCTTTCTTCCAACATGATTTTTGGTTCTGCCTTTATCATCCATGCAGTGCCTTGCTCAATACTCCTCCAGCCTATGCTCTGCTCTCCAGAGTTGCTACAGTGGGGCACAGCTTGAACAGACACAATATTTAACATTATTTCTACATACATTTCTGGTGAACTCAGCACACATATCTGTAGCAGGAAAAGATAAACATCACCAGTGGTTATGTATATTAAAACATATGCTATGGTCTTAAAATACAGCAAATCAGCCACAGTTTTAACATGCCTTAGATATACAAGTAACCATGTTTTATTCTACTAGTAATTATTCATACAGATGTTTGTCTTTTTGGTACAGGTAAACACTTGACCTTCCCAGGACAAATAACACAGTGTGAGTTCTCCATGAATTTACACAGTTCTCAGAGAAAAATTATTAATTATTTTTAATTGGCATAATACAAAGTATGCATTACCCAGTTTTGTACAACTGCAGAACTTTCTCATAACTCATTCAGCTTGCTAGGAGTCATTTGTGATTCACATAATTGCATCAAACACTATTCTTGTACCAAAAAATATACCAGGATTATTTTTTCAAGTTTCAAAAAGAAGTATTCTTGATGCTATTTAATTCCTAGTTACTAATTTTTGTCATCTAATTAAAAGAAGAAACCAACAAACAAAAAAAAAATCCCCATGAAGTTTATGCTAGTTCTGCTCAAATTCTTGCTTTTTGATTAATTTGATTTTGCTGAGGTCACTCTACTCACATTGACCTTCTAAAAAAATTAATGATTGGCTTGTGGCTAAATCCAAAGGTCTTGCTTCCTTTTCTGTCCTTTTCAACTTATCAGCTAGTTTTGGACCTTTGAATCATTCTTTATCAACTCAGTTTACATAGCTTTTCTGACTCTGCACAGCACTTCTTTCCCCACTTACTACATAGGTCTCATGCTTTATGGAGTCCTCATCATCACTGAAACAAATTTTTGCTGAATGCTCCAACTTTTTTAAATTTTTTCTTCTGGGTTGCTTTAATCTAAAAAAAAAAAAAAATTGTGAAGACATTCTTTCCCATATCTCATAGGTCTCTTTCTTCCTTTTTTAGGGGTAGCTCCTCATGGACACAAGCCAATCTTCATCTAAGTACAATCAAAGCAGAATTTTTTTTTTCTTTTCCTAACTGGCACATTTGCAGTCTGACCATGAAGCCTTTAGTCATGGTAAACCAGCATTTTCCTCCCAGCCTTTATACCAGACTGTCCAAACCATCTACAATGCACTCTAGAGGTATCACTACCCTTCTGTCCTCACTTGACCATCTTCTGCATCACTGAGAAAAAAACTCATTTGTCCTTAAGGAGTAACATATTGTTCCTTTGCTTACATCTTTTTATTCCTTAACATCCAATATAGGCATCATCAGTTTGCATTTGTGGTGTGTGAAACTGTCATTCCTTACAATTCCCTCTGGCATCAAAACAAGAGTCCTCTGGCTTTTTGTATAGTAGGCAGCTCTTTATTCCTCTACAAGAAGGACTTGATCTAGCAGTGTACATTTTAATAGAGACATAAATCAATGAGCACTACACCAGCAATGATTATTCAAATTTAGAGAAAGCCAAGTCCAATCACTCAAATACAAGAAGTTTATGTAAATACGTGGCTGCCTAAGCAGCCATGGAGCTTTTCAGATCAAAAATTGTTTTATAAAGATCACATGGCTAGTTTTATTACACAAAATTGCTAGAATTATTGTAACACCTTGAAAGCTCACCTCACTAACCAAAAGCTTGCCAATTATTTTTAAATTCTGTGCTGATCTAGTAAAGATACTTTCTTCCTCTCTAAACCTCACCTTAATATGGAATTTTAACTTGAAACAGAAGAAAGAGCTTCACATGCTGTTGCTGAGATTTGGCCCATGAATATCAACTAGCATGTTGTGATGATTTTTTTTTTATGGGGCTCTATGCAAGTTTTGTAATAGTCTATCCATCATTTTAAATGACACAAGGTGCCTTGAATGGCTTATATAAAACCACCTCATTCTGACAACTACATAATACATTTACAACAGTGTAGTTCCAGCTACTGAAAAGCAACATTCTGCCCCAACAGCATGAGAGAATAAGACACTAAGTAGTAAAAATCTAGTTTAAAACTACAGAACAAGAAAAAGCAACAGGAGACAGAGAGAAATCATCCTTGGCAACAAAACCAGAGCTGCTGAAGTTCAAAGTATAAACTCATCTATGTTTTAGGACAGTCTCTTGCCTTAGCTTCACCTATCTCTAACACACATCTCTGTTAGAGAAACAGAAGTCTCAATGGATTTTACTGCTGCTTAGATGTGAATTTCCATCTGCCCAGTAACTGAGGTCCTCAAATGCTGTTTAGATTTTAGTGTGGTACAGCAACACCTGTGACTTGGGAGATATGATATTTAAGGCTAAGAAACAGCTTACCCTTTCTTACCAGTATTTCTGTTATATTATTGATTTTTTTTTTTTAATGGTAAATCTAATGGGAGCTGATCTTAACATTTACATATACTTAACAGTTTTTACATTACTTACAGAAACGTAATCAGCTCATAAATACAAACATAAGAAACTTCAGTTCCTTCTTTCTGCTGCCTTGTCAAGGATACTGCTTGCTAAATTCCAACAGACTGTCACCCCCAGGAAGAGAATTTGGCCCAGAAAATCTTATCTGTTAGCCACCAGAAACAACACAGAAGAATCCAGTATGCTTCTTAGAAAGCAAGTTTCAAACTTCCTGAAGTTCAAAAGTCTGACCTGCTCCAAATGGAAAGAATAAATGCACCTCAAAATATTACTCTAACTCTGAACTCTTAAAAAACATCAAAATATTGTTACACACAATCAAAACAATTTCTCTAGTTTAAAATATGTTACTTTAACCTGTAACTTTTTATAGAGCTAAAGCAGTGTATTGTTTTCAAATTAGTTTAGAAGATATTTTTATTTTCATTTAATAATAGAAATCTTGTTTTACCATGCTTCCCACTCAAAAGATGTAATTAAATGTATCCAACTAAGCTACATATATGAAATGACAGGAAATTCTTTCTCCTTAATCCCAGCTTCACCAAACCCCATTTAATCTTTAAACCTCCTAACAAACTCCACATGGCTTCTGCCTATTTATCTTTTACAATCATTGAAGGATCCTGTAGTTTTCCCCAAATGTCAGTTCTGGATACTTCTTGGAAGATTTTCTGTTCCTCCTTGTCAGGACATTTTCCCTGTGTGACATGCTAATGCCAAATTGCCCATCAGACTGGACACAATCTGCTGCAATGGAGTTTTGGCTACAGAATGAAACACTCCTATAAGCACAAGAATTAGGATGAAACTGATCTCCTATATTTTCTTACAATTCATGTGGTAAATGCTAAATCATAACCTAAACTTTTATTTGCTGCATTCACAATGACTACAATTACAGATGAGAATTTATAAGGCATCTCCATCATGTGGGTACACTGATATTTAATAGCTCTGCCCCTTTTTGCTAGGGCCTTTACAGGGTCTCTTTATTCCTATGCAGCTAGCTATTATCATGAAACTCATAGAAACCTAATACCATTGAGACCTATGACCCTGTCCCAGATGGGCCTGAAAGCAGCCAGCAGGTTCAAGTTGCAGGGAGATGAAGGAGAGAACAGACACATATATAGATGCACCTGCGCAACCCATGGCCATGTAACCTCGTGTTCTTGGAAGTGAGGCCAAATCCTCCCCTGCCTTTAAGAAATTAAACATCCTTTGGTGAAAGTGGATGACTTCTGTACATGTTTTCTACAGGAAACTTAGGTAGCAATAGATCAAACTTTTGTAAGATTTTAAGTTTGTTGGTATGAGGTAATTCTTAGTGAATTATTTTATTTTATTTAATCAAACATTGCTCTTCATATCTATTTGTTTAAATGTCTTTAAAAATTCACTGCAAAATGCAATCAAAAATTCATTTCAATATATATAATTCAAAATAATATATCAATATTAATATGCATTGCACTGAATTTCAAGTATGTCTGATAACTTGGGAAATAATTTAACTCCTTTTTTGGCAATCAGGTGGCTGGAATACTAAAAGGATATAGAGGAATACAGTTATGTTGCCCCACCCAAAGTAAGGCTCAGTAACTGAGCCAAGGAAACAGTACAGGTAGTAGAGGTGCATAAACATGAAGGGCAGGACACTGGCCAGTGAGGAGATACAAGTTGCAATGAAATAGAAAACACAATGACAGAGTTATGGTGAGATAATTGCTAGACTAAATTTTTGGCTTGAAAGTAGTAAAAAAAGTTTGGAACTTTGAGCAAATAAAATTGTCCTTGTTGACCGAATTCACCTGATTTCAGGAAGATAAGAGTTTCCACTGTCCTGGCCAATCATAAACTGTGTCACATCAAAGAAATTACTGACTTAATAATTAATTTCTCTTCCTCCCTGAGTTTGCAGAAATTGACGTTCTGATTAGCTGCACTGTATGTGCATATAAAGATGAGTTTCAGCATACATATAAATACCTGTTTCAATTTTAGATGTCACATTTCTATTATAGAAAAATGACAGAGCTGAATTAAGTTCTACGAAGGCAAAGGATCTGGTGGCCATAATCCCTGACACTTTACACTCTGTCATGTCCAGAGGCAGTGCAGTGCTGACTACTGAAAAATGCTGGAGGTTCATGCAGCAAGAGGCACATCACTTGGTGGGATAGATTTCATTCAGCCCAGTATTTCCATGTATACAGTAACACGATCTGCCAGCATTTTTTAGGGTCAGTACTGTGACAATACTTTCTCTCAGGGCTGCCAAGTGGACTTCATGGCTCTAGGACGTTGGAAATTTTTTTAATCTCAAATTTATGGTCTTGCAACACAGTCCGTTGCAAATAAACGTTTAAAATCTGCTTCACATCTTTCTTGAAGAATATTTATACCAATTGTTAATATAGCTTTGCTATGCCTCTGAAATAACAACTGCATTCAATTTTCTGCTCAGTCACACTAGAGTTAGAATTGCAGCCATATCACATTATACAAATTCTGGCTCCTTTAACCATTGTGTGAGTGGCAACTGCAAGCAAGCTACTGACCTTGTGATTTGAAAGGGTTTACTCATGTGAAAGAGGCTGAAGTACCATTAAACTAAACCTGATGGCAGAGCTCATCTATTCAGTTTGCTGCTGCCCAGGCAATAAGGCTGTGAGAGCAAAGCCTCTTCCCCCACCACTCTTTCTAAGAAAACACTCTGCTTTGATAAGCACACCCTGTCATTTGATGCT
The DNA here is from genome assembly GCF_971803275.1 of Cyanistes caeruleus. Lineage (NCBI taxonomy): Eukaryota > Metazoa > Chordata > Aves > Passeriformes > Paridae > Cyanistes > Cyanistes caeruleus. Next base: position 9,967,081 of record NC_141713.1, read on the forward strand.
GTTGTTGGCAGCACCTGTGAACATTGCTCATACTGTACTGCCTTGAAAAGTTTGCCTTCATGGTAGGATAGCAACAAATTATACAAAGAGGATTTGATTTGAGTATCTCCTTCAGAGGATTTAATAAATTCATGGAGAATTTTATGCTGAATCTGAGTCAAGCTTAAGTTAGTGGTTAAAAAAAACAACACATGGATGTCAAAGTACTCTTCCATCATGAATAAAAAAAAATGGCAAAGTCAAAATTTGGTGGAAATGAATACTTTTAAATTCCCACCTAAGCTTTCTGCTTAATCCTTACCCTTTCATGTCCCCATGGTCACTCCAGCTCTTGACAGATAAGTTCTCAGCAGAGGAGAGAGCAAAGAGCTTGCTGTGACTGGGGTACCTGCACTAACTCAGCTAACTGAACTCTGAGCTAACTCTATGTAGCTCTGGAATGAGCTTCACTGTGTGTCTGTAATGAACCAACAGAATTCCAAATCCATTCCTGGGATGGAAACATTTACTCAACTTCATGAAAGAGAATTGAGAAAGGCTCCTTTAGGAGGTTCTCTACGAGAAGAAGAGATAATTTCTGAGCTTTGACAGCTCCCTCCTCTGATCCTGGAGAGCACATCTGTTCTGATGAATCCCAACCATGTCTATCCAAGATGAGGATGGGCTCAGTGCCAAGAATTTAGTTACCATCCAGCACGAGGAATCTCTCACATGTCACTGCAGAATATTAAAATTTTGTTCCTAGAATTTCACAGCAGTTGCTTCTAACATCTCTGCAACAGAAAGATGAGTTTCACTGTGACTCAGACAGCTTCACTAGAATTTCTTTAGCCAGTCATAAAAGAGCAGAGAGCTAGATCTAAGCTCACCACTCAATCAATAATAGTTGAAGAATTTTAGCTTCAATAGCCTAGAAGCCACCACAGTAGAAAAATACCATCCTCTGACCACTGGGCTAAAGACAGCTCATGATATGGAGTAGCTGAGTAGTTAGTAAATGCATACATAGTAATAGTATTGTCATTTTATCCTCTCATCTCCTGTATGTCTAAACTTTTAACACACAAATCTGTAATGTCTATATGGCTTTGTCTAATGAGTCATAACATGTTTATTCCCAGCCACGTTGCACTGTTTTATCTTTCAAAAGCAGTGTCATTGACATAAAGGAATATAAAAGAGCTTGCAACAGAATGCAGCAAAGCAAAGGCACCCTGTAACATCTAAATTTCTAGATTTTAGGAGGGACCTGGGTAATCCACTAGACAAGACTTCCTTGGAAATTCTAGTCACAGGAGGTGGCTCAGTCCTTTTGAAGGAGACTTTTTTTGAGGTTGGTGATTGTAAAGTATTCCAGTGGTGTCAAATCAACTGCAACTGGACCAGCAAGTCAACTCACCTGGCTGACCTACTAGAAATGCTGATGCATTACAGATTTGTGAGCATCATCCCTCAGAGGTGGGGAAAGATATGGAAAAAACCCAATAAACTGCTGATGTAAGCACAGTTTCAGTAGTGCCAGAGTATGTATGCACTGACCTTCATCTCCTGAACCTCTGCCAGGCAGAGGGTGAAAATGGAATGGCTTGAACTCTGCTGTGAGTAGGTTTGGTGATTTATCTCTGCACAGACTATGAACCTGGTTCTCACATTTACATGAATTATTTTAGTTAATGGATACTTTACACTCCTTCTCAAATGGGAAGAGAACAGAAGAAGAATTTGAGATATAGGCATGCAGAGAAGGGAGATGACATTGTTGCTTTTTATTTCCTTATTCCTTCCTTTGTATTAATCCTAATATTGGTACTGATATGACTCCTCAGTAAGCCAGTTCTACTCAGTGATTCAATGGAGAATTCACCCCCATACAGTCAAATACAGTTTTTTGCTGGCTTAGTGAGCTGAATCCATCACTGAACTGTCAAAAGAACATCGGAACTGGAGCAAGGGAGGCAGTGGAACTAGGTCACATGAGGTCAGAGAAACAGAATGACCCCTTTTGGCAGCACCAATTAATTATATCAGGTCAAACTGTCTCATCTGATTGAAACCTTAGAGAAAAACTGTGGTAAATCTGTAAGTAAACCTTTAGTAGAAACTGTAGCAGCTATTAATTTGAAATGTGACAGAAGGACATTTGAAACAGAAAAACGAAGCTTGAAGGCTTCAATTTAGATATCCTGAAAAATACCCAGCTGGGATTTTCCATGGGAATGGTCAGGTGAAACAAAGAAAGAACAAACCCAGGTGACCTGTTACACAGGTTCACTGAAGCCACCAGTCATCCAGTCTGAGTTCCTTCTCTCTGCCATTCATCAGTAATTAGGTAAGTGTTGTTTTGTGGTACGATTATTGTCCCTTGAGCTGGCTGGAATGCTGCATTCTAACTCGAAGCAGTAGTGTAGCAGTGAAGAGTCCTGTAAAACAATAACAAAACAGAAGAAAGAGAAGAGGCTGTCTGCACAGAAAATGCTGCAGCCTGGAGCACCCTATGTCAGTCAGCATGAGGAGTGCTGGGGCTTTCCCATGCTTTCTTTCTATGTACTTTTCTCTTAATTAACTGTACTTTGAGCCTGAATCCAAATTTAACACAAACTTCCAGTTACTTGTTGCCCTCTGGTGACATCTCGTGGATCACAGCAAGATATCTGCCTTTTAGCAAACCCTGCAAAGCCTTGAGCTGAAAATCTTTGTGAGAAATATGTAGCTGAATAACAATGGAAAACGTTTATCTCAAGGAGTAGCTTAGAAAAAATACATATATTGTGCAAAAGCTGATGAGCAAAACAAGTATTTACTGTGTGAAGATTTACAAGTTTTAAAACAAATTAGCCCTAAATAATAAAGCCTGAATAAAAAGGTCCTTCAAAATGTTTCATTCACTATCAATACACCTGAGGGTTTCAGCTCTCCAGGCTGGTGATTACAATTCTCTACTGAAGTTACAGAACTAATGCCACATCCCACGTGAGAAAGTCAGGAGATGTAACTGAAGAAGAAAAGGTTACACAGAAGAACTTCTTCAGAAAGCCAATTGAAGTGCCATAGCAGAAAACTGCTACACACTCTGAGCAGGAAGCTGAAATTAGTTATGAAGTTCAGCAATGCCTTGGAAATACTGGCTATAACCCTCACTAAGAGGGTCTCCTCATTTCTCCTACTTTTCCCAGGCAGCTGCCCTCACATACGAAGCTTCCAAAAATGTTCTATAGTGTTTACAGCTGTGAAGCAACTTCTAAAAAAATCCTGAGGCACCAGTTTGAAACAGTAGCTCTGTTACAGGAGAAGTGTAAAAACCCTTAATTTATCCAAATGCTAAAGTCTAGCAATAGTCCAAATTTACCTGAGACATAAATAAGTAAATTTTCACCCCTACCAGCTCCTCACTCAGTCCCATGTGTTCTAAGGCTGGGTCTGGGAGTAGTGTGGGAGCTCAGGAGAAGGTTGAACAAGAGGGAAGGAATAAGATGGACGGACGGACAGAAAGACAGCAAGAAAGACAGCAAGAAAGAAAGAAAGACAGCAAGAAAGAAAGCAAGAAAGCTAGAAAGAAAGCAAGAAAGAAAGCAAGAAAGAACTGAACCCTGGTCACTAGGTCCAATCAGAAGAGTGCTACAAGATTGCCTGAGTAACTCAGGAAATAACTATGCTGAATTCAGTAATACATTTTTATGTCATTAAAGTAACTTATCTCTATGATAAAATACGTGTTTCAAAGTTTATTGAAGGATTATCTATCTCAGTGAAAGTTTATGGGGGGTTATTTACCTCTGAGGTGCCAGGTCTAGATATTTGCATAAGCTATGCAGTGTACCACAGGCACTATTAAACACATTTTTTTGTTCTTTGCTAATTAAATAACAGGGAATATTTGTTACATTTTGCTGAAAATCTAACTGTAAATGGAAAGAGGGAAGCCAAACAAAAACCTCTCCTAATGAGGTCTGAAATCTCACTGCATACTAAAATTAACTTTTTTCAATGAAAACAAAGGAGATTTGGCTTGAATTAATGATTTTTTTGTGTCAGGGAACAATGGCAATCCATTAACTGACATTCTGTTAAAATGGACAGAGAAAACACTTCCCTTATGTGAGCACTTCAGCTGCACACCAAAAAGGAGGAGATCTCTAGAAACCTGTGGACCTGTTTCAGGTGGTGTGAGTTTTGGGGGTTTTGTAGCCAAAATATCCTAACCCAAGCCAGGTGATCCCCAGGTGAAAGTGTTAATGTGAGTGTTTAAAGAGTGTCCCCTTTGAAGATGCACTTGAGCTATTGTCTGCATGGGGTACCTAATCAAAGGTGCTTCATGGATAGTTTGGATCACTACAATTATGTCAGTTTCAAAAGTATTTTTGTAGAAAATCAATGTCACAGTGCTAGAACTGCAGTTAGAATTAAGTAAGGAAAAAGGGATCAATCAGTCTTTGTAGCACTTTGTGATTACCATGAGCCAGGACAGAGAATCAGGTCCACAGTTTCCTTGCAATTTATGCACATTATTTTTCTTTGCTTAGTAGTGGTTCAAATTTTTTTCTTGAATCACTCCTTGAAACAATGTTTTGCAATTCCTGCATTCCATGCTCATCTTTGACTTCTACAAGGAAGGGGCAGGAAGTGGGGAAAAGAGCCTTTCCATAATTTTCTAAAATTCTATCAACACTTTTGTTACTCACCAGCACATTATATATGTTTATAAATTACAAGTGTCTGACTCAGGGCAGTACTTCCTATTGCTGAATATAAATTTAAACATCTAAGACTAGGCACAAAGGGACTGCCATCCTCACTGTGTGTTTATTGCTTTATTGTGTAAACAGAAAGATTTAATAGCACTATTAAAAGTGATATGAAATGTGGTTATCGATTTTTTAGCAGAAATAAAGTGTGAATATGAGATTGTCTTAATGAAACAGAACTACTCCAACTCTACCTGCATCTTAGCTGATGAGCTTAGCTGATGTTGTATAGGGGTCTAGATATGAACCAGGCTCATTGTTGATATAACCTAGGAATAGTTGTTCTGGATCAGAGGGAAGATCCATCTGAGTGTTCTGCCTTCAGACAGGGTGATTGTAGGTGTCTGGAAACAACTGCAAGGAAAGCAGCGAGCATCGAGCAGCGCTTTCCCAGAATAAAGTCCTAGCAATCACCATGCTTCCTGACTCAACTGTAGTATCCCTAAATTGAAATTTGTCCTTAATAGATTTTTCTCCCCCCCAGTTTCTTATATACATAAATCACTGGTCTCTTGTAGCAAAACATTTGTTTGCTGTATAGAGACCCTGTCTTCCATAATGCCCCTTTAGTTCTCTGTTATGAGAGAGAGGGAAATATCATTCCTCCTCTCTTTTCTCATGCATTTGTGATGTACAGACCTTAGGTAATGCTGAGAAAGGCCACAGGTGCTTTGCAAGGGCAACTGTTTTGCAACATGGCTGCACGAAGCCTCCCTTAGCTGATTAGAACAGATGGACTGGCAGGGCTGCTATGTTTAACTCTGGGAAAATTGCCCTACTGCAGCAAAATCTCTTAGAGAAGTTCCATCCTTCTCTTTGCACAGTTCAAAACTGATGTTGGCATTGTCTGCACACACAGATCCTCACATCAGTCTAGAGAGTTTAAGTCAAGGTATTAAAAAACAAAAAACAAACCAACCAGCGGTATAAATAGAGACTTCAATTGTTCATCCCGTCCTGGGACCAGCATACTTTGTCAAAGTGGTTCCAGCCTACCAGCTGGAAACTGTCCATTACCAGGACTGGTAAGGAAGAAATCGGCATTTTCTTTACCACAGTCTACAAAACAGAGTTTCATGTTATAGGCCTACAAGATTTATTTGACATTTTAACCTATAAATACATGAGGTTTTCACCAGTAAAAGCACAGGCATTTTCTCAGTGGTCATTGCCACAGCTTACATTTCGAACAAAAGAACATGTAGTATTGCATGTGAATAGGCAAACTTTGTTTCTCTTCCTAAGGACCAAGCTCTCTTACTTGTTAAACAATGGCTTGCAGAGGACAGCAAGGCAGCTGAAGGCCACACTGAATGCTACACTCTGGAAAGCTTGGGACACTGTAGAATTTAATTAGTTTTTTAAAGGCACCTTTCTTGAACATCATCATGTCTTCAGGCAGCCTGGAAAGAACTCTGGCATTTGCACGAGACTCCTTCTTGTCAGTGGCTGCTGCTTTGGGGTTGCATTGCTCCAGATTACCAGTCATTGGCACACTGGTGCAGCTAAGGGAACGTGCTGTCTTTTTCTTGCCTTGAACAGATAAATAACTGAATAAAAAAGAGGTTAACTTATGTTTGGTAACATCTTGGACATCTTCTGGAAAACAGTCATCCAGAGGATCCTCTTGACCTTTTACCTGCTGACTAATCACACATGTACTGGGATTTACTGGTAATTTCTTAGGCTGAACTACTGTTTTTCTGGAAGGTGTTTTGTATTTCCCTCCATCTAAATAAAGCAGAGGAGCATTACTAACGGCATCAGAAGTAGCCCCATCACCAGAACTGATGTAGTGTGACCCATAATTCTGGCTAATGATTTGGGCTGCAGTGTGTTGAATGATGTTCCAGTCCTGCAGAATATCTTCCCTGGTTGTGAACTGAGACGTCACAGTAAAGCGAATGATGAACTTGTCATGGATGGTTGCTGGAATGAGGAAGAGCCTGCCAGAACTGCTTAGCTCTTTCAGGAGTTTTTCTGTCAGCCAATTGGGACCCTGTTTTAAATATGAATAATAATAAAAAAAATTATAGTTAGAATTTCCAGTAACATCCAAACATACCTAAGAATTGAAATCACAAATTCTTACATGGAAGTATATTCACAGTTATTAATGTCTGGGGAGAGATCAGCTGTGGTCAGTTCATTCCAAAGAGATATGCAAAAGGACAAGTCTTTACCTTTAGGCGAAATACAACCAGTCCAAGATGTCTCTTGGCAGGAATTTCAAAGAGTGGGTCACTTTTAACCAAGGATTCAAAGAATTTGGCTGTTTCAGTACCCTGTAATTAAGGATAAAAAAAAAAGTTATGTCACAAACACACTATAAGATGCTAAACTGGGTAGTTAAAAGGAATTCCTTTCCTTACTAAAACACATCATTCCAATGCATGAATAAGAGCAAACAGAAAAATTACATCAAAGCTAAGAATTTTAAAGTCTGTCTCTGTTTACCCAAACCCTTGACAATGAATATGAGTAATTGGCCTGTACAGAGGGATTTTCTAGAAGGAGGTTTGCAAACAGAATGTGGCTTCTCACATTAGAGTCATTTTGCAGCAACCATTAATCCACAATGTGACCCCACATATTTACACTCCATCAGGGACTTAAGCCTGTACATTTTCATAGTGCTGGGTTCAGCTATTCATCACAGCCTGCTTCCCACTTGACCTCAAAGAAAGCTTCTCCAGATTATGGCTCAGCAGAAGGCAGTGACTGACCAAGTCCCTTTCTATTGTCCAGTGCTGTCAAGAAGGGGGCTGGAAATGTTTTGTCTGCACAGTCACTCTTCACAGATTATTTTAGAATAAAACCAGCACACATTTAGAATTCACATGCAAGCTTTGTGTGTGAGAGGATTCCTCTTACTCATCTCTGCATCTCTGAGCTCACTAATCTCACCTGCCAAGAGCTGAACATAACACATTGGTAATTCACACACCTGTCGGACATGAGCTTGAAGCTTTTTCACCCCAAATGAGCGAAGCACAAACCACAGCTTCAAAGAACGAAATCGACGACTCAGTGGAATTTGCCAGTGCTGTGAAAACACAACAGTGCATCAGTGAGTGCAGAAACAGCAGAAAGGAGAGTTCTCCTTCCACTGCCACATCTCTTGCTTCAGACTTAGGTCAGAAACCTCTCTTGAGATGAATAGTGACATATAACTGAAAATCTGCGAAGCCAAGGACACAGCCATCAAAGAAACAATGTGTCCCCATATTTTCCAACTATTTTCAAAAAGAAGGTTTTGGTTATTCCCCTTAATTTATGGCTTAGATATGTTCAGAATTTTAAAGTAAGTACCAGCTTATAACAACAATTTTTGTATTTAAGATGTGGCCATTTACACTTTAAGACTGACTTGTGCTCACTTCAGCTCATGTAATTTCCTGAACATTTTCCCAAATCAACTATAAACAGCAAGATTTTATACTGGGGTAGACAGTTCCAGACAAAGTAACACCTGCTCCAAGGAAAAGAGTGAGAAAACGTGTAAAGGAATGTTTCAGGGAGGCTGCACAATCATGTGCAGGATCCAATTTAACCACAAGAGGGACTCAATGTCTTTTTTTCCATCCCTCCCTCTCTCCACTTGAGTGAAAAGCACTATTGATTTCAAGAAAACAATTATCTTTTCAGGCCTAGGGTGAGATCATAGCAGAAATAATTGGCAGTGAATATTTCTTTGTATTACTGTACTGAAATCTGCTGTAAAATGTATCTGCAGTGAAATGCCTCTTAGCTCTCCTATGAATACCTTAATCTGAAGAAAAAATGTAATTCATTCTCCTGCTGTTTAAGAGCATGGCTTTTCCATTGCTTACTCCTTTCTCTCACTTGTTACATATCAGAGATGCAAGAAATCCAGACAAAATAGCATCAAGTAGGAATTATTTCAGCAACACAATACACAGAAATGACCCTTTGCATGAGAAAGGCAAGGCTGGATCTCCATCTGTTTAAAAATCTTAAGTACTTCGATCTGAAATCAATTTTATAATTAACCTTCATAACCAGGGCTTACAATTACTTTGCTATTTTCTCTGCAGTAGGACCACAGTATAATTTGGTTTATGTAGTAAGACCAGCTATAAGATAAGCATACTCCAGAATGTGATACAAATTTCACAGTCTGAAAATTTTATAGGCAATATAAAATATCAACTTAATAACTTACCATGAAGTCAATTGCAGCTCCTGAATTGGCATGTCTGAGGTAGACAGGGTTAACGCTGAAGGTTTGATGTAACTTGTATTTATCTTTAACCCTATTGATTGCAGAAGGAAATAGATTAAGCAAAATAAGTGCACAGAAAGTCTTTGCAATTTGCATGTTATCCTTTTGGTGGTGTTTGTGCTTTGAGTATACTCACCAAAATCCAGTGCAGTCAAAGTGGACCATCATCCATTTAGAAGGATTAAATGTAAAGGAATCTGCATATTCAATTCCATCCAAAAACAATCGAAATTCAGGACATACAAATGCTGTTCCTGCATATGCAGCATCAATATGAAGCCAGAGTCCCTCAGCATCACCTGTTGGAATTGAGATTGTTATGTAAGGGATATAGGGAATCAAAGTGCATGCAATCTCTCCTCTCTGCAAACCAGGTGCAGTGTTTTGGAGAAGGCAGACAAACAATTGACAACTTAGTTTTATTCTAAAGGCGTTGAACCATAATGCCAAAATATAGGATAAAGGTGGAGTCTGTAACAAAATTCACTATTCTATATTTCATGTGAGTGAGTCTTTTTAACATTTGATTCCTTTCACCTGCCCTTTCCCCAGTACCCCTCAGTTGCACAAAGCCAAAATAAAGACATAGTGGCAAGTGAAAAAGGACCCAGAATCAGAAGCCACAATCTGACCCATAAGAGAAAGCTCCTCAGGTCCTCAGCAGCTACTGGTCAGAATTTATGCTGGAATAGAATTTGCAACCTTGTCAATTTTACCTATGAAATTGGTTGATCCAGAGGATGTCCTACCAGAATCTACCTTCAAAACTCCTTTGCTAGATTAAATATTAATATATCCATCCTACAACAGTACCACACAGTCTGTATTTCCTGAATAACCACATTAAAGATTTATCAGTTGGCAAATTTCATCCATCTTGAATAGAACATATTTTAGCATCTTAATCTAAATTTTACAGAAATCACTGCAGTCTTGTACTGACTTTAGCCACCTCTGAGACATGTCTGAAAACCTCAGCTCTCCTTGGTTTTGGCATGAAAAAGTCTAAGAGGATCTTCTAGATACTTTCATAGATCAAAATCAGGGAAAAAAAACACACTTACAAACTGGACCCAGTTCTGAGAGATTGTCAAAAGCACAGACACCAGTTGTACCCAAAGTTGCACAAACCTAGAATAAAACAAACCTGTTATAATGGAAACCAAATCCATTATACATGGATGCAAGCACATCCATGTATAATACATAATACATGGATACAAGCACTTTAAAAGTGGGCAGTTTATTGCAGATAGTCAAAATATTAAAATTTTTAATTTAATAAAATAGAAATTCTTGTATATATTTGAACCTTCAGCTAATGTATTTTAACACAACAAGAAAAAATTAAATGTAATTTCATGTTGACATTATGAATATAACACAATGTCAATACCCCCAACCAGAAAGTTGAACATACAAAGACTGGCACTAGGCCTCTCTTTCTGTCTTCTGCAATGGCTTTCTTCAAAGTTTCACCTCTGAGGGAAAAGTTCTCATCCACAGGCAGAAATTTTATCTTCACAAGAGAAATCAAGCCAGCCTTTTCTACAGAGGAATGTGCCTTTAAAATAAGAAAAGCAGTAAGAACAAGCTCTGAGGCTGAACAGCTGCAGTAAGTTATGGCTTTATGAAAGACAGTGGTGGCAAGAAATACATAGATAATGACCTTATTGTAATCCATATTAATACAAGTCTGAAAGCATCTTCTTTGTGAGTAACTATAAGAAATAGTATACAGTAATTCCAAAGAATGCTTCATTTACTTGGGTACTGGTTTCTGAAATACAATAATAGGCATCCTCATCTTGTGTTTGGAGGAGCATTTATCAAAACTCAGCTCTTAAAGGAGCCTCTAGAAATGAATCAACTTCCATTTATTCCCTCCTCCCTGCCATAAGAAGATACATCCCCTCAAGTGTGTTTACTTCTTGATAGAGCAAAACACCTTACAAGATAAAGTCCCTTTAGTTATACTAAGAGAGAATGAGCATGGGTGTCTCTCCCGTGGCAGTTTTCCCTGGGGAATATAATTGCTCAGTTCAGGATGCCAAGGACAGAACAAGTTTGCTGGCAAAAGCCAACAGTGGAGCCACAACCAGGAGCAGCATTTAGGTAACAATGCCTTGAGCATGCCTGTCTCTGAGGGGAAGGAGGCTGGGAAGAAACACAAGATGAAGTAGCATGAGATCAGCATCTAGTTTCTGGAGTGAAGCTTTTTGAAAAACAGGAAGTGCAGAAATCAGTCACGTGAAACAATCTCTTGAGGACTGCCGAGACCCTAAAAACCTCGCCTCAAACTGATTTAGCTTCCCCATGTGCAGAAAGCGGCAGTAGGGGAACCGGTCCATGCTTGTGAGGCATTTCTGTGTTGTTATACAGAAATGTGACTTCACATGGCAAAGGCTGAGTGAGACAACAGAAGCAATTTGTTTTCCTTGGAATCATAAGAACCTACTTGATCAGATGCATAAGCAATGAGGCGAGAATTGAGCGAGGACTCATCAGTGTCTGGCTCAGAAAGCTTCATCTCCAGAATTTTGTTCTTCCTTGCTGCCAGCAGTGCAACCAAGGTTGATTCACTCACGGTGCTCTGCAAAGACATTGCTCATTTACTGCAACTGCTACTTCATTGCTATTTAGCCAGGGATCTGCTGAAATCAGTGAAGTTCCCAGCTGCCCATCCCCTCTTTTATTCCTACTCCTGCTTTTCTCTGATGCAGTGGAGAGTCATTAGCTGATGAGCAGCTCTCTGAGCCAGCAACACAAAACAAAGCTTTTTAATTGCTGTATACTTTAACATGCAGCACCAAGTTCTGGGGAGTAAACAAACCACATTTTCCTTTTGTTCTACCGATAAAACATAGTATTTCCCATAAAATTACAAACATGATCAAAGCCTCTTATAATAACAAAGACACAGCAGTGATTCCAGAGAACTCTTGTTTACGCCTTCCAGAAGGAGGTAACAGTCCAGGCCTTGATCTTGCACCTCTCAGAGACAAAATGTACACATGAGAAAAATGAAAAATAATTTTTTTGTGTGCCTAAGGATTGTGGCAGAAGGACAGTGACAAAGATTCCTTCTCTAATTATGTAAGAATCACTTTAGTGCAAAATTTGGTGACATGAAACAGACTGAAGACATGAAATCATACTCATCCTTAAAAAGACCACAAGAATACCTGCTGTTTGTCAGCACTAAAAGCAATAGCAGTTTCTATTCTATAATCTTCCACATTAAATACTAAAATTTGGGAAAATAATGCCAAATTGGGATCCAGACCCACATAGAAAACTTTGTTAGTTTTGCCTCTAGGAAAACTATCGCCCAGGAAGAAATTCTCTTGAAAACAAAACGTTGATGAGGCCATCTCTAATCTCCCCCACCTGTAATACTCCTCCACCCACACTGTCAGGATGGTGGTGCAGGAATTTATCTGGAAGGCCCAGCATTTTAGCCAACCAATCCATCACATTCATTTCCAGTTCTGTACAGGCTGGGCTGGAGGCCTAGAAAAAATTTGAAAAGGAAAATCAGGCTGTAATTCACCCTGGACACTGTTCCCTTGTCCAACCGAGAGCTAAGAGAGACAATGAGCTAATCTGATAGAGCTACATGGAGACCACACCCACCAATTTCTTATAGGTTTGTGAACTTTTACTTTCTTACACAGAGACACACATCTTAAAATCTGGGCAACTTTGGCACTGGGGAAAACACTGGCTTCAGAAACTACTGCGGTGGGCACAATCATAAGCAAGTAGTGTTCTGTAGCTGCTGCAGGAAGATACAAAATGCGCAGATATTCTGGCCCAGGCCACCAAACAATTATTTTCAGAAGAGGAAAAATAGGAAGTATGGTCTCTCAAAGGAGCAGGAGAACTGGAATGGAGCCCAGTTTAGCCTGCAGTCATAGATGTGGCTGCTCTATTGCTTACACTGTTTGTGTAACAGTCTTGGCACTAAGACTAGATGACAAGAAACAATGCTCACAGTGGGATATGCAAAGAACTTGAAAACAGATATTTCTAGTATATTTTCTTCATTCACCTCTTACTACTAGGTAATGCCTGTTCTTATATGTTCGTTTAGTTTTGGTTTTTCTAAGTGACAATTTTCATTTCTGCAACAACACACAGTTGGTTAAAATAAATAATTATACTGACTCAGAGAGCAAGAAAGAATGACTATGACCCGCTCTTCCATATTACACACAGGAGAGGAATGTCTAAAATAGCCCTAAAAATTTACCCATGTGAATCCCAAGCAGTTAATTGCATCAGCCAACATATCTCCAAGGAGTGAAGGCCAGGAAGTTAGAGCTGGAAAGTAGGCATGCATGTGTGGACTTTGCCAATGGACTACCTAGGAACAGAATTATGCAGAAGTTAAGTCTGAAAATGTAACAAAACTTTGCATGAGATGTAGTGGTTAGTATCTGTTTAAAGTGAGAGAAAAGGATTACAGCCAAATAATAATATATAATATAGTGCTATAACTATACATCTGCCAGCAGAGAGCTGCAGAGATAATATCAACAGGGGAGCAGCACTAGCAGATGATAACACTGCACTATTAACAGATAAATTGCAAGTAACAGCAAAAGTATTTATCTGGATTAAACATACAGACAAAGATTAAGAACAGGAAAGAATGTTGTGACATGTTTGAAAGACCAGAATCAGAAAGATTTATCAAAATATTTATCTTTATGAAGGGGATCCTTGCAACAAAGTTGCTCATTTTGTCAAACAACTTGCTTTCAGCTACACACAGCAATTTACAACTATATAAACCCTTCCATACACCTGAAGGAGCTTGTGTGTGGGACACCAGTGAAGTACATGTAATCTCATTGCCTCTCCTACATCAGATCAAGTTTCTGCAAGCATATAAAAAAATTTGACAATAGACTTTGAAAAAGCTTCTTACATAAAGCATGTCATTTGGTAATATGAATTCCCTTAGCAGAATCTGCAGTATTTTATGTTCAAGAGGAACACTTTTACATTCAAAGCACAGGAGACAAGTCTTATATGTACATGAAGTTGGGCAAGAGTTGTTTCACCTTGCTGTGCTGAATTTCCACATCCCTGAAATTAAGATTATATAGTTCAGCAGGTTGAGACATTGTGAAGCTAATGTTTTTCTCATACTGGTGCATTTGTTTCCCTATAAGCAAATATGAGTTATATACAAAGTAATTAAAAAATACACTCACAATCTAACCCCTAAAATTATAGTTAGGAACACAACTGTGGACATAACATCCACAAGATTTATGCTACATTTTTGTGTACATTACTTATTTAGAACAATGTTCTGCAGAACTTATGCATTCCCAGGATTTGGTGTTCATCCCAGGTAGAAACAGCTTTTTCCTGTCATTATTATACTTTCTTACCCCTGGCATAATAATCTTCTCTATATCTCCAAAGATGCTGTCCCAGCTGTCTGGGTCCATTGGGGCAGAGTCTGGCAGCTGGGCTCTCATGTAACCTGGCTGTACATCAGGAGTCACCCGTCTCTCTCTCACATTGCTCAGGTACTGGCAAATATAATCCACCATCTCTTTCCCTAGAAGAGGCAAACCAGTATTTTCAGTTTCAATTAATGGAAACACTAAATAGCAATACCAGCACTCCACACAAGCTATCCTTAGCATTGGACAGAGGTTCCAATAGCACTGGAATACTGCTCCCAGCTCCTCCCTCCTACACCCTACTTGTCCCCATCTAATAATGTTCTAAAAGAGCTTTTTCAGGGTTTTGTCATCACTGACTAGTTCAAATGTACCTTTAAAACACAATCATGGTAAAAGTACAGTTTGGTTACTGAAAATTTAGATTTTCTTACCTACAGATTTACTGAAACTGCATTTCACAGGAATTAAATTTTCATAATGTCCTACACTTCTTTGTCATTATAGCAAACCTCCTTTTGCATCCTCTGAAATCAGCTGCATAGCTCCATACCTTTTCTTCACTTTTTAAGGCAATCTCCTGCAGCCCTGGAACCAAAGGTGGCTCTCCATCTCCAGAACTGTCCAAATACCACTGCGGTGTCAGCCAGTGAAGAGATACTGTGCATAACCCCTCAGCACAAGTTTATTCTGAGTTACAGTTTTGCAGCTTTCCCACAGCAGCTTTGATGTAAGACCAAAAAAGATGTTACCCACAGACTCTAAATCCATTAATTTAAACTCAACCCCGGGACACATTTTTGTGTCAGCCTCAGCAGTTCCAAGTCTCAAGGAGAAGTGCACAAATAAGGAGTATATAGCCCATCCCAATTTTGGGTATCACTCGCAGCCCTACAACAGTTGATCTCCACGAGCAAATGTTGCCTGCTTGCAAGAGCCACAGATCACTCACCTCTCTGTCTGTACTCCTCGGGCTCCATACCGGTTCCTTAGGAGTGCTTTTCTTCAAACCTGGGCCACAACCTTTTGGGAGCTGTGGTCAGCTTGGTCTGGTGCCCTGCCAGCTGCTTCCCCCTTTATAGCTCCCTTTATCTCTCAGACTCACACATTCTGGCAAAGGTTTAACAGGCAGGTTATTGGTGAGTGTTTATCTAACTCCTCCCAACTGAGGATTTTTACAATCTCTCATGTTCTCATCTGTGCTCTTTTGATGTGTAAGATAGTGTATCACTAAGAGGAGCTGCCTCTGCACTTTCCCATTTTCAATCAGTCTTTCAGAAGTCTCACAGTAATCCATGCCTTGAATACAAGGCACATTAACATGAGACTTGTGCGAGACAAAAAGCTCAAGGGCTTTCAAAACCAAACAAAATGTAGATGTTACACCAGCACAACCAGCTACAGTGCTAGCAGTAGCCATGAAAACCAGTACCAGCACAGAACAAGTTTGACATGGGAGGCTGAGACTTTTCCTAAGAATTATTTAGAGAACTCTTTTTTTTCCCCAAAAAAGAGTATACTTACATCCCCACACGTCTTTAGTCCTTATGCTGTCAGTCCCATGCTGCTGGAAGGAAAGGCTTCACAGCTATTTCCAGTTCCAGAACTACAATGTGAAGCAGTACACTGTGGATTTCCTTTTTGTGGGTTTCCTGCCCTTCAGATCAGAGCAGGTTACACTAAGCAGGGCTGCTCCTCCATGAGTATCACCCTAGACCACTGAGCTGGGAAAATGTACCTTTTCCCTCACTGTGCTTTCTTTTCTCCATATGATATGCATAAGCACGGGGATTTAGTCTTGTCTCTCCAGAATTTCTCCAATCCACCTGGATTGTTCTCATTTTGAAAGAACAACCTCACAGACTGCCTCTTGTTCCAGTTTTAGGACCTGAAACAAATCCTGACCTCTCTTTGGAAGCACAGTCTTTGACACTACTCAATATTGAATCCTTATGCATCTTCACTTGCTCTACACTGTTCTACTCTTGCTCCACCTACAGAATAGCGTGAAACCTCTCCTAGTCTCTGCTGCAATTAGGTACTTGAGAAGAAACTGTTTTATAGATATGAGAAAGATGCTCTCCCTCACACAGACACATATCAGAGATTAATGTACTGAAATTCAAAAATCCAAATTGATAAAAAAGCATTGAGAGAAGTGCAAAAAACTACTATATGCATATTCATCTGTTTTATCCCACATTGCTCTGGAAACATTAGGAAAAAAGTAACAAGCTGCCCACATGTTTAATAGGAACTTACTAACATCTCCTGGTTCTACTGCAAATGATCCCATAAAGGGGAACAAGGTAAGAAGTAACAGGCATCAAGCACAGGACCAACTCAAAATGAGCCCAAAGTTCGCAAAAACTCTGATTTTAGCTCATTACAAGCGATTAATATGCTAATATATATAGACATCTGTTCAAGGAAATAGATGATAGCTAATTACACTTAAGCTTTTAATTTGGAACAGCAAATAAGAAACAATATTTTTAACAATGTTTTCAGAGCTAAACTATATAATAAATATTTCATGTAACATATACCCTACATTTTAGCTCAAAGGTGACGGATTCATTGGGTTGATCTTTTGTTCTGTGCAGAAGAGAACAAACAGCAGGTCCCATTCGGAACTAAAATAAAATAGCTGATAACAGATTACAGGTAGGGTAAATATTGCTGGTGATAAATACAGTTTTGTAACAGCTACACTGCACTCAGAAGGGTTTTGTTATGGACAATGAGGAATAGAATATTTGCTCACAGGAAACAGAGTGAATAGAAAAGGTTCATTTCATTGTTTGCTGCCAACATCTGCTGTCACAACCGTGGGAAACTCTCCACTTGGATGTGAACGTTGCCACTATCACTACTCAAACACTGCCACTCTTATCATTATTAAGAAATCAGAGATTACACTGTTGTTAAATTTGTGGGATGTGAAGACACAAACATTATTTTGATCGAAAAAATAATTAATTGGAGCAATGCCTAAGAAGCACATTTCCCTTGGCTAACTGGTTCCTCAATCTGCTACTGACATAATGGATAGTTCCTGGAAAAAAATCCCTAAAATAGAGCAATTTCCAGTTAACCATTGCACAAGGTTTGCTTCAAGTCCCAGTACTAACATGATGCTGTCCTTGAAAATAATTCTTCCAAAACCCACCACCATAGATTTCCTGATTTTATATTTTGATTATTTTTAGATCGAATTTGTGAATCAAAATCAAATTTACCAAACATACAATAATAGGAAGATATTTAGAATGTTTCCTAACCCCCAAATCTATAAACCCATGTCAAATTTTGACCAGTTTGACAAAGTTTTTGTACAGTACAATGCAATTTTTTCCCCATTCCTCCCACCTACCATTTAAGGCCATTCTATACCCAAAACTGTTTTTTCATGTTTTTCCAGATGCCTAACACAGAACAGCTTTGACCTTCTCATTCACACACAAACCAATTGAATTGATTCTACACTATATATATGTGGAAAAGATATTTAATTGTAAAATAGAAAAAGTAGGCCAGAGTACAGTTTTAAGGGTAATTTTTCCGTGTACAGTATAGATAAACCAGACTTTTTGCTTAAGTTTATATAAACAATTCCATAAAAGCAGTGAACATGGAACGACAAAGCAAAGCACAAATAGTTTTATCTTACAAAAAACGGATCTGCACAGTAGTTCAAAATTTAATGTAACACAGCACTGAACAATCTTAAGGCAGCTCAGTCTAAGCACAGGACTAGAAGCCAGGAACTCCTGAGATCCATTCCCAGGTGACTACAGGTGCATGTGGTGTTAAGCCAGTCATTTAACACTCCCTCATGTTGCACTTGAACCAGTTATAAAACTGAGACAATAACACTCACTTACCTGCCTCAGGCAGTGCAGTAAGGGCTGTTTAAAAGATTTTACAATGCTCTGAAGATGTAACGTGCCATATAAATTTTAAGCATAATAGATCACTGCACAGACACACACAAACACAGTATCACAGTGAGGAACAATGATGCCGGGTAGGAAGAGCATCACTCTAACATAAAAAATTACTTGTCCAATTGAGTAATTAAAATGCAAAAGTCCATTAAAAAAAATGCATCACTGAAGTAATTTCAAGGCTATTGGGGAAGAGATCAACAGGGTTATTCTAAAATAGCTACTATTTGTGTTCCAGTGGAGATGTTCTTTTCTATTTATTTCTGAACTTTAAAATATTTGTACAGGAAAATTGTAAGACAAACAAAGGGAAGTTTTAACACCTCCACTACCAAATTTTGCCTCTTAATATGTAAATTAAGATACTTTTTTGTTCTTCTTAATTACAAATTACATTCTTCCAAGAAATATACCATCCACAATAAAACTGGCTGCTAGCTTACTTCAAATGACCTATAGGCTAAACATTTTTCTCATAATTTTTCTCATCTTTGCTGAAAAATACCTATGCAAGATGTATGTGTAGAAATTATAAAAACATGCAGCATATGTACAAACTGAAAAGTTTAAAAAATATTAGCTTCATATACATGTAAATCTACTTGGATATATCTGAAATTAAATATAAAAATTTCACCACCTAAAATAAAAAAAAACCAACCAAAAATGGTTTTCAGAGAATCTGAGACAACTACTTAAAGCTGTACAAAGATTTCCACGTGGAAATGTCTTATTCAGAGAAGTTGAGTTGTTATCGTGTAGAAATAACTGTTAATTCATTTTGTCACATAATCAAATTTCAAATTGTCAGCTTAAATCAACATCACCCTTAAAACTGTTCTGTTTTTCAGAAGTTAGATTCATACTAAAATCAAAAATTTCACAAAAACATTGGCTTTTCATGTTTCTGGATCCCTTCAAAAAGATTTATCAACTCATTTTGAAACTGTAAAAAAACCAACTATTTACAGTATTTAATTTTAAATACTTTTCACAATTTCTAAATTCAGAGTTTTTATGTTACAAGAAATTAATCAGAGCTCACGGCTTAAGTCCAGTTATCAACTTGTAGCATCTTCTCTATCATGAAATCCCATGGCTGTACCTATATAGTGTACAGTTCAAGATTGTACTGCAGGTTTTTGAAAGTAACAGGCTTTGCAGTGTGTTCATTTTTTATTAAACAGCTTCTTTATTAGTCTGGAGGCGGTTCATTGCCTCCAACTTCTGCCGATAAGCCTCTGCTTCTTGTTCCTTCTTTAGAAGCTGCTGACGATATTTTTGTGCTTCTCTGTTTGCTTCATCCAGCTGTTTCTGAAGAGTTTCTCTTTCCTATTAGAAACAGAACCAGCAATATTTTGTCAAATAAGTACCAAATACAAGCTAAAATGGCAAACACTTTTCCTTTACATGCAGTTCAAGTTTTAGGGTATCATGGAGAAGCTGTTCAGTTCTTACTCGGGCAAACCCGATGTATGAATGCTGCTGTGCAAATTAGACCCCAATTATCAACCAGCCAGCTCCCCACACAGGGCTACAAGTGTGGAGACAGTAAACCCAAGTCTACTGAGCTACAAAGGTACTTCACCAAAAAAGAGCTATATGAAAAAAGTGGAAGTGCAGTGATTAAATACTAACAGAATATGTTAACATTTCTCCAGTCATTCAATCTAAAAGGCTTGTCCCTTGCTTTTGTATTTCTAATCAAGACAGTAAAAATGACAAATCGTTACCTATCAGCCATCTGCACTGGAGAGTGTCAGCTGCCCACGGAACAAAGCGTAAACCTGTTTCTAAACAGGGATTAACACTGAAATCCAGAGGTCAAATCATATCCCCAAGGACACCATATCTCTATGAATTAACAGGCAATTAGCCAGATAAACTTTTTTCCTTTTAAAAGCAGCTAGTACAGAAATCCTTAAGTAACTGCAGAAATCCTGCATAGAAGCTTGTTGAGGGTGGATATAAAATGGTTTCCAAGCAAGATGATATGAGAAATGCCACTTCCTCTGAAGCTGCCTTAGGAACTAAGGAGAATGCATTTCTATCTCCAGTGATGTAGGTACTGTCATTTTGTCTGATGTTGCTCTGAGCCCAACTGAAAAAGCAATTTGCTTGGGAAATAGTTTTGTTTTGATCACATATTCAATCAAATACCATTTCATTGAAGTGCGTCATACTTTTATGAGTAAGGTAGTATTGGATTTAAAATCATTCTTTCCACTGTAGCTGTTAAGTAGGAACAGTAAGGAAGGTTGCCAGAGAAACAAACCATCTCCCAGAAAAACAACTTATCAAAAAACTGAGGTCCAGTGAAAACAAGTTGTCTTTTCATCATATTCCCATCCCAGCAGTTCAGTATCACATTCCCATTTAATACCTCTAACAGCTGTTAGAAGTTTCAGCCCCCCACACTCCCATAAGAGCATCCCTATTCTTCATCTCTGATACACTCACATATTCTCATGGTCAGAAAAATACAAAATACTCTGCCTCCCTTCTACTTGCTACTGCTCTCAGTACTTGTCACAGTCACATTTAGCAGTCACGTGTCAGCTGAATGTGCTGAAGAACAATGACAGAGGTGGTCAGATCATTGCTAACAGCAGCACCTGAACAGCAAAAGCAACAGGTGAAGGACATGTTATTAACAGGTTATAAAGAGACTAGGCAGAATACAGAACAAACTCCAGTAAGTGCAACTTGATTTTCCAAGGGGCTTTAAGAGCTCAAGACAGCAGGCTAGGGTTCACCTCATTTGGAGCATATGCTGATAAAATGAGAACTCATCTTATTTTGCTTATTTATTTGAAAAGGAAGTTCAGCTTCCACCTCGGAAAATTTGGATTTTGCTTTTAGGGCAATTTTATGGATGGTCAGCGCATGTAGCAACTAGACTGACAGATGCCAAATGAACAGCAGAGCCTACAGCTCAGAGCATCTGAACCACACCAACAATCCTCCAGCACCAGCCCAGCCAAAATGTACTGCTATTTCCAAAAGTTATCTTTGTAGTATGAGGGGACAAAACAGCTTATGTAAAACAGCCTCATGGATTGATGAACACAGCCACAAGACAATTCCCAGGGAATTAGTCAAAATAGTTGATCCTTCCACATGTAGAAAGCAGCCCTTCCTTTTTGATGGCTGGGATGTACTGAGCTAGGTATTATCTGTCCTATGAAAAACCTAATACTATTGAGAAGCAAAGCTGCTCACTCTACTGGCCTGCAGAGAAATAAGAACCATTGGCAGTTCACTGGCAAGAAGTCCTGTGGTGCATTACAAACAGTGAGGGGCTATCACTGCTATGGAATGTGTGCAAACATTTGGGGATGGAATGTGGAGTGTGCACACACTGCAAACATTTGGAGGTGGGGAGGTTCTTGAAAAACATTTTAAGAGTAGTTCCCACAGAAAAGAGAACTAGAGCTGAGTACCCAAAAGTAGTACAACACATTAAGGAAAGGGCAAGAAAAAAAGGGAAAAAACCCAAGTCTCCATGGCATGGCCAGAAGCTAAAACCAGGATCTACTAGACAGACTAGCAATTCAAAGCACATAGATTAGTCCAGCTGCTAACAGGTGTAGTTTTCAGACTGTCACAGCCCCAGCAAGCAGAATGAGTTAAGGAGATGAAACCAACTATTATGTGTGACTAGGCAGTGGAAAGAACCCAAAGCTTCTGGAGGAGCAACACATATCTTCTGTGGACTCAATGGTCAAAACTGGTTCTCTAACTCTGACATCTAGCATAGGGAGGACTGTCTCATCTACAAATTTAATCGAACCCAGAAAGTGTTCTTGGGACATTCTTTAGAACACAACCAGAAGTGTTCTAGAGATCTGCAGTCCTTTTGTATCCCCTACCCAGATAAAAATCAAATTAGAGGATGGTCAGTGCTCTAAAGAAATCTTCCATTTTACCAGGGAATTTTCTTCATTACATGTAACTTTCCATTGACAATGGGAACAACCTGAAACTTAAATAAGCAACCACTCTTTTAAACAACACAAGGACACAGGATATGAATCCATGAATATAATTAGTCTACAATTATGATTATTTTTTAGTCTAATCAAATAATTGTCCTGGTTCTAATGCATGTCACCTTTCAAACATGTAACATGGGAGAAACAGTCAAATTAAAGAATGAAAATAAAGACCACTATATGTTAATGAATTATGCATGAAAATGAAAAACAGAGTATCTGTGTGACAGGGTTTTTTTGCTGCCTTGCTGTGTTTAAAATATCAAACTGCTTAGGAAAATGAGCTGAAATGTTTAAACTCTACAGACCCAAAATAGAAAATTTAAAAACACCAGTACAGCTTTAGTTGTTCCACAATACTTTCAACAATCCTTTCAACAGGGAAGTTTGTCACCTCAGATGGATGGGAGGATTTTCAACTACAAAAACTCTCAAACTACAGTAAAATATTCACACACTATGAACTTAAAACAGCTGAAAAAAGTATTCAGCCTTGAATGAACTCTATAATAAAATAAAGGAATGAATTAGCATGAGGCAAAGAAAACAAACAATAAGTGTTTTCTTCATTCTAAAGTATTTCCTTTATTATTATCAGAATAATATTAGTAAAATATTCTAAGTATTTCCACATTCTAAAATATTTTTAAAATATTTTGATGAGGGGAGGGGTTCCACTCTCTCCAAATTTAAATAGCTACTGTTGTCTGTGATGAAGAAATTTGAAGTGAACCAACTCTGTGTGCACTTCTTTAATGCCACTGCTACTAAAGTAAGGTAGCACCATTCCCCTGTGAACCACAACAAGGCCCCTACAATCAACTGGCCTTCACACAGAGGCAGAGGTCTGCATGTGCATTTCCAGCTGGACAGGCAGGGACAAGAAAGTCATCAAAACTCCCACTTAAAAGTAACAGACCAAGTAACTCATCTAAACCATCTCTCAATATTTGAGAAATAGGTTTAAGATATATAAATAAATCTGGTAAGCCCCTTAAAAGAATTACTGGTATTGTTATACCAATTATCTGTAATTAGGAACAGGTCAATTTATCCCTTAACCAATCTGGATTTTTTAAAAATTCATTTAACAGAATTACTAAAATACTTAAGGAAATATAATTTCCTTTATGAATAATTCAGGCAGATTTTTTAAAGTGTGAACAAAAGAAATGCTTTTATTGTAACAGTCATACATTTTTAAAAATGCAGCAAGAAAATTTCAACTGTCAGGATAATCTGTAATGACCACAAAGCTGCAAAGGCCAGAAGTATTTGATGCAACAACTTAGGGACATGGAAGGCAAATGATGAGAGGTGATAATTACTGTTATTAGACATGGATAACATATAGCACATACTGTACAACACAAAGTATTCAATTAGGCACAATTTGATAATATGAACAGAAGTTGGAGAATACAACCTTTGATAAATGAAGTATCATGGGGTTGACAAAATGAGAACTTACAGTCTAGACAAAGCAGATAGCAATTTTCATAAACTTTTGACCAAAACTGGTCAGCACACTTAGAAGCAACAGCAAAAGGAATGAGATGGTTGACCTTTTGTGGCTAGTATAAAAAAAGCTACAATTTTAAATTGAACAGCTACATCCATTTGTCGTATAAAAAGGAAACCGCTCTCAACATTTTTAGGTCTTTTGCAGTATAGTTTTAAAAAAAAAGAATGATGCAAAGTTGTGTAATAATAAACTGCTTCGGAATTAAAAAAAATGTGGGGGATGCCACATAGATAAAAATTAACAAACACAGAATCTTACTGTTTCACACTTCCATCAGCTGTTATCTAGATACCATGAATGGAAAGGAAACATTGCTAAAAATGATCTCACAATCAGAAGCATGTGGCTGTAACAGAAAGATGAGGGTACAGCGCTCTCATTCACTCCTACTGGAAAGGGTCAAGTCACTTGATAATGTATCAGCACCCAGTTTTAAAAACCAGCTAGTGATCTTCAAGAAAAAAAACAAAAAAAATGTTCTCATATACTTATTCATGTTGCTTTTACATGCATGACCACAGGATCAAGCAAACAGCCCTCCTATTTTCTTTTTACAACTTTGTAAAAGATGAATTTCAGTTACAGGAGAGACTGAACAAGTTAAATGTTTCACACACTTCATTCTGTGGTAACACAGAAATTAACCTCCTGAACAATACAAAAACCACAACCAGATACTCAGTCCTGAACACTGTTCAACACAGATCATGTAATATACTCCTTACTTCTATTTCTGCAGACTCCACGCGATTTTCAACAATCTCAATGCACTGTCTCTTCACTGGCGGTTCTTCACTTATTACAGTTTCTTCAGCAATGTCTGTTGCTGGAACTGTTAACACTGAAAACGTATTTGTACATGTAAATACATTTACTTCAAACAATGTTTGCACTATATAGAACTTGCATTATTTAAGTAATTTTATTAGCAGATACTTTTGCTTGTGGAAACACATCTATATAATAAAGTGCACGATAAGCTCAGTGAAAATCTACTAAAAACTTTAATTGCTTGTATGCTACTAAAGAACCTTAAAATTCCTCATTATTGAGGTCCACAGTAATTAAGCTCTGGAGTATCACTGCCATTTTTCACAGAGTACATCAACATGGCAGAGAACTGCAGCAAAGTCAACTCTAACTTCTGTAGCAGATCATTTATATAGTGTTTCTTAAATAAATACTAAATACAAATCTTGCTTTTGTTTTGATTAATACACCTTAAGTAATGTAAAAATCCAGTAGTTATGAGCCGTAAATAAGAAAAGTAGGGTTCTCAGAAACGTCATACTCTAATTCTAATTCAACATCTGACAAATAAACCTGTCACCTCAGTTACTATCTACACCCACTCACTCATAATGGTAACAAGGTGTACTAGTTCAGGCAGACCAAATAATTTGCCTCCTGTGTACAACTCTTCAAGCTTCACAGTGGGAGTCCTCACTAAGAAACCAGAGAAGGGATCATTTTTATATAAATAGTGGCAGAGCATCTTTAAAAGAAACCACCCAAAGCATACACATCACGAAGTACGATTTATCACACTAGCAGCTTCTACAAAGTACACATAGCCAAAAAAAAAAAAAAAAAGTTGTGCCACTCTAGTTTCACTTGTTCTGTCTAGTGCTGCTCTAAAACTTCAGGCATGTAAGACCTGACATTCATCAGGTCAGTGTGTCAGTGTATTGACACTCAATGGGACTTTCACACATTGCTTCAAGCATCAGATTTCAAAACCCAAGCCTCACCTCCCCACAGTACTTCCAGCAAGGCAACAGTATAAGAATTAGAAGGTTCTTGTTTTACTCCATCCTCTATTTTTTGTAACGAGTTTGCAAAAACCAAACTTACTGAAGGCAAAGCAAGTAGTTATCACTTTTCTCTTTAATGTCCCACATCTTCTCCATAGTTTATTATCTCTTCTATTCTCTCTCCTAAAGAAGAGGCTCAGCTGATGTATTAAACCACTGAACTGCAGAGGCTTGTGTCTGAGCCTTCTCTAATGTAAGAATTCACAGAGGCACACAAAATGATCCAAGTTATTTGCACCTAAGAAGTCATTACTGCAGCTGAAACAGTTCCTCAGGCTGGAATCATACAAGTGTGCACTCACCTTGCTGCCCATCTGGCATGGTCACAATGATGGGTTGCCCTATCCCACTGGTCGGAATGGAATGCAGGTTACCCAGCTGAATGCCGTCCGTAACTATGGTAATAACCTGCTGACCTCCAGAACTGACCACTTGCTGAATGGCCCCATCCACAGATTCTGCAGTCACAACTTCTTCTGTGGCCACAACTAGCAACAGATTAGTAAAGGAATTGAGTCAATTTATAAATGAAGCTTTTATGATTTCAAATGCATTTTGGTAGAGCTGAGAAAAAATTTCTTCCATGGCTTTCAAAACCTGACCCCCCTGATGGATACTTCACTATGTATTATATTTTAAACAGAGTTTTTCATCAGGCCAACATAAAGCACTCGCATTTTGACATATACATGCAACACTATCCTCTCTCAATAACAATATTAATACACCCCACTCAAAACTGATGCTTTGGGTTCAGTGCTAACAAGTCAGCAAGAACTGCTGCTTTTAAGGAGCTGCTTTTAAGAACAAAAAGAACTTTTGCATTGCAAACAAACTGGACTAAGTTACACTAATAGCAGAATAAAACAAAATTAAACTTGAAATACTACCTTGAAGCTACTTCTCAACCAATGCCTTGCCACTGTACCTCAGGACCCAGCCCAGATTTCTCTACTTAATATAATGGTCTTCAAGATGGTAACAGACTAAAGGACCCCTAGAAAATCTTAAAAGTTTGGTCTGTACTCCATGAATACTCCATGAACACTTCAAACACAACAACTTTATTTCTTATACAAAGTATGAAACAAGACTAAAGAAACAAAGTTCTGCACAGCTGACATTTTTACACCTTTGGAGAAGAAAGATAAAGCTTAAGCAGTAAAACAAATCTTGTATGTATATAATTCTATAGGTAAAAGTGAAAAATTCCAGTTCAACTATCCATTTCAAATTCATGATTCAATAATGAGTATAAAGCAGTGAACTCTCACAGTTCTGTATCACTTCTACAAATGAAGGTAGGACACGGAAAGCCTGAGTTCAGAACTTCAGCACATACCCCAGCGTGCAGTGTATGCTGCAAATCGGGTATTGTGCTACCATCCTTCCTTTTTTAAAACAACAAGATGCTGAGACAAAGAGCTAGATCACTGGTAGCACTATCAAGGAAATTCAAGAACACTAGCTCTGTATTTTATTTTCAATTTGTCAGGGTAAAAGCAAAGCCTTTGATTTAAATAACAGACAATAGAGTGCTCTCTGTCTACAGAGATGAAATTAAAACCCTATAGACTGTGTTGTGATGTTCAAGATGACAGAAGGCAGATAAAACTCTGAAGCTTTCATCTTTTAAGTTAATTACAGTATAACATACACAGAAAAATCATCCTGTAGTTGAAATAATGACTGCAGACATCATCTTCTGAAGATCTTTATGTTTAGAGATTACTGTCCTATAACACTGCTTAAATATTCACAGTGTTTATTCAGGAAACCAAAACAGCGACTCCCACATGACTAAGTGGTGGTGTACTGAACTTGATTTGGCTTCCAAGTACAGGCTTAGCAATAAGAAAGACCACTGTCACAAGAAAGTCAAATTGCAAGTGCCAATACTAGGTGATGTGGCAAACAGCTCTGATCTTTCAGCATCAAATTCAGTGTTGGGTTTTATTTCGAGTTTTTGCTAGAACTTCTTCAAACCTTGAAAGAAAATGGAAGATTTGGTCTAAACAGAAGCTATTCTATATAAAAAGAAAAATAGCCCCATAAATATGGTCATTATTGCTTCCTTGTTCTCCTTCTGTATCTATACCCATAGAATCATTATTTAGCAGACTACTTCATGCACTGAAGGAAACCTGATGTACTTGAAATTTATTAAATTAGTTTAAATTACTTAGCTTTCTAACCTGGTGTTTCTGAAGAATTAGACAGCGGAGCTGATGCTTCTGCTAAAGCTGCCAACGTAGCTAATACTGATGTTGATGAATTTCCAAACTGTACAGCAGACACTCCTGTTTCATCTAGAAGGATGAAGAAAAATTAGCTGATAAATTTAAAACCAGCAAAGTTCCTTTTTCTATTTTTATTGCACTGAAACTTCTAGCAAACACTCCATTTTCAGCAGCATTCTGCTGAACTGAAGTGCTATTCTGAAGTGAAGTTTGTTAAGCAAATAGAACTTCTGATAATTTATGTCTGTGAAGATTGTTGTTTTAGGTATGTACATACTTACAACACACAAAAATACTGATGAGGAATATGGTAACTATTCTTACTGCTGTTTTTCCTCAAATCTTTTCACTAAATGGTGAAAATCAGTGAAAGTATAAAATCCCAGTAGCTATCCCTTAGGCACCTAAACACCTGTTCTAGTGGATGTATTTGCAGAAGATACCAGACCTGTTAGGTTCACCACCCCTCCAGGTCCAATGATGAACTGCGGTGTGGCTGCGTGTATCGTCACAGTGTCCGGGCTCTCAGGATTTGTATTGATTTGGTTCTGCATTGCAATCTGGGACACAAAGGTAACAACATCATTCCCACTGCAGGTATAAAGGAGTTACTGACCTTGTGTAAGAGCTAGAATTCTTGCATGCTTCACACAAACAAGGAGCATCTCCCTCATTACACTTACGCAATACACATACATCGTGTCATATCTCCAAGTACATAAGAAACTTTTTTTTGGTTGAAATCTTAAGATGGGGTCTGTTAGAGTGAAAGAGTTTAAAGCACACCACCACTTTGCCCTGCCAGTTATTGTAAACAAAGAAGACAAGGCCCTTTTGCAGATATGCAAGCTCACTTATCTAAAAGAGAAGTCTGAAGAATCAAGACTGCTGGGGCAGATACATGTCATGAAAAGCTGTTCTGACAGCTTTGCAATTGCCATGAAATGTATGTGGCAGTCTTTTTGTCTTTCTATGAATTATTACTAACTTCTGTTTACTACACCCTTTCTGTAATCAGGACAAGCCTAAAGGCACACACCAAAAGTTCAGACATTTAATGACATAGGGAGGCTATAGATTTATACAGTGGCATAATATTTTTCATTTGCTTTATATTGTTCTTTCAGTAAGCCTTATCACTTGATTTACCTTTAACAACACTATTGAACAGTGAGCACATATTTTCATGGAATTATCTATTATGATCAATTCTCCAACAATTCAATCCTAGCTTTTCTAAAACTTTTCTAAAACTCGGCATCTCTTCTCTCCTGTCTGCATTCCAACTGTTAGGAAATTAATATCCATATATGAAGCAAACTGAACACTAGCAGATAGTCAAAATATACTGTCAGAGAAGGGAGTTATTTTTTTACACCTCTATTGTAAAGAGTCCATCTATCCCTGTGTATTACATCCCCCAAATTTGAGAAAATAAAAAACTTATCCTTGACATTTTAGGTGGTGAAAATATTTTTAACTAAGTAATGTTTACTAACAATAATCTCATTTCATCTAATGAACTAGACTGGAGTCTGGCATTATCAATATATGGTGTCACAGCTGCTACAGTAAAAGCTTAGTTTATGATGTGTAATCAAGTACTTTGCTCTAAGTTCCCTCAACATGAGGAAATTAAAGTTACCTGTAATATTTCTGCAATGTCTTCATTTCCATTGTCTACTGCAATATCTAATGCCGTTTTGCAAAATTTACTCTGAGCGTGAACATCCGCTCCATACTTTATCAAGAGTTCTACAACTTCTTGGTGGTGATGTTCAGTAGCCCAGTGAAGTGCAGTCATTTTGAGCATGTCCTTCGCATTGACATCAGCACCATGCTACAAACAAGATCATTGCATAAATTACTTCAACAGAAATATCTGAATTAAATAATGCTAGTCACAGAATGAATCCCAAAATCGTCTGTCTCCATGAGTAATGCCCTGTTACCTTATATTTACGTATTTATTAAAAGTTATCCAATCTGTCTACCAAGTACATTATTTACCTAAAGCATATCTTACTTCTAGAATCTAATACTAAACACAGTATCAAATTAGGGAGTATTCTTATTTTGAAACAGCAGTAAATAATTCACCTGAAATCACGATGATTTTAATGTAAAATAAATTGCAGTTCAATTGGAAAACAAAGCTCCCAATGCACACAGTTTAATTATTTGTGTAAATTCAATATATATATATATATATTTATATATATGATCATAAACCATTGCAATAACCCCACTTCAGACTTGTTTCAGTGATTCCTACCTTAAGTAAGACTTCTACTATGCTGGCATGGCCTTCTGACGCTGCCATGTGTAATGGAGTTCTGTCCACTTTGGTTCTGGCATCCCGACTCACACCTGCTCGCAGCAACACCTCTGTGGTGGAGTAGTGTCCGTACTGTGCTGCTAGATGAAGCGGAGATGTTCCCAACTGTAATGGAACACAAAATATCCAGATCTAACAGATGTCACTACATATATTTCTTTTTGATGTCAAGCCACCACTTCTAAACCATTTTCCCTTGCAGTCCCAAGCAGAGAAGCTGTTGAGGCTGTTACAGAGTATGAAAGGGAGAGGAAAATCTGTTGTCGCTTTCTTTTTACTGTTTTATCTGCATTTTTGATGTGTAACATTTTAAGGGGCCTAACCCCATTTTTAGTGTTGGTCAACAGGGACCTCTGGAAGTCAATTAAGTCCAATCTCCTGCTCAAAACAGAGTTAATTGGAAAGTTAGGTCACTAAGCAGATTAAAGCCCTTAAGAGCTTTTAAATGCCATAGGAATTTTGGGTTCCTGACGTCTCTCCACAGCCTATTAAAAATCAGCATCTCCAAAAGACAACTCAGTACCCCTATATCAGGGAACTCTCACCTGCACATATTAGGTAGTTAGGACTGTTTGCATTTTTCACACCTCTTACTATACTAAAGGCATAAATACAATAATTAGGAAGATGATTGCTGCTTTTTCCCATTAACCATTCCAAAGTTCATCTTGAAATTCACCAGAATGAGCTCATTTACAGTCTGTTACTAAAATCAGTAGGAGGTCATATGAAGAAACAGAGAATTTTAATTTTGAATTAGCTATTAGATGATGTGAATGCAGAATTCCAAGAACTGTAGTATAAATGCTAAATTGTAAGAATAGTATTTCTTTTTTCAAGGAAGCTAAGATGATTTACTTTCTCCACTGCAAAAGTTTTCATTACCCAGTCTGTGGTAAAAGGTGCTCCATTTGCCATCAAAATGCGAACTTCATCATCTTGACCTGCTCGTGCAGCTTCTAAAAGTTTCTTTCCCAAATCTACTAGTGACATCTAGTGAAGAACATACAGGAATATAAAGAGAAAATAATAATGTTAACACTATTTTAAATACATACATATTGCCTTTCTTTTTTTTAAATTATTATTTTTTAAGTACTCTGAAAAGTTCAGAAACTAGAGCTGGTATTTTAGCCATGAGAACAAGCTTAACTGATTGCAATAAGCAGTTTGATTTAGAATTACTTTTGCCCGCTAAACAGAACTGATACAAAGATTTCAGTATTACAATGCTGTAACCACTGTAGCTGTAAAGTTAAACAAAATTTAAACTGAAAATTTAAAACAAAAATTTAAACAAAATTTAAACTGATACACATTTCTTACAGCAGAAGGTGGTTTCAAAGCTCTCACCTGACACTGTAACCTTCTGCAGCTTTATCCAGTTTTCAAATGGTACCACATCATGGTTGCTACGCCATGCACCCGAAGGCACTACATCCACTTATCCAAAATGCCCACATGTATTTAGGAGGTACTACTATGTACCTGCACTAAGTATGAAACACAACACCGTTCTGATATCATGTCCATCACTATTTTTGCTCACCCTAAAATATAATTTCTGTACCCCTAGATGCAAAATGTCACAAAAAGCACATTATTGTACTACATACAACAGATACATGAAATCTTTGCCTGAAAACAATTATTACTACCTGCTTTAACTGTCTACAAGTACTAAAACCGTGTGAAGTGCAAAATTTTGACACATGACTGAGATATTAGCTGAAAATCCATCACATCATGATTGGAACCCTTTTTACACCAAGGTTCCATATAATACTTGCAATAATATATGGAGACAAATTACAACTGTTTCTCTTGCATCAAAGATTTGCTAGAAACACAATTTTTAAACTCATCCCATTTCACAATTGCTAACAAATTTGTTTGGTAAAAAAACTAGAACTAAACCATAACTTATGATACTAACCAAAATACACTACTACTAATATTTTAGTATACCTATAGCTATGTTTTCCACTACCAGGACACTAAAAATGGAATTGCTTTCATCAATTTAGTTTCCAGTCACAAACAAAGTTAAGCCTGTATTGCTAATAACAGCAGTTATGAGGCCATGCAGCCAATGTCCTACACAAAGTGTAGGAAGAGTGTACCAGTCCAGGAAAGAAATCCTATTAAACACACAACTCTATTACAAAAACAGTATCTTTAGAAATTTCTCTGTACCTGGCTCCACTGGCACATTGCTCAATAAACTGAAAGCTGTTGGCTTAGGAAGAAACTATAAAGGAGACCAAAATACTGCAAATGCAGTAATGAACACGTATCGGTAGGGCTGTGAACTCAAGCAGATTACCTCTGTCTACAGAACTGACTGCAGGCAGCAATATCCCTGTCACCAAAACACTCCATTTATGTCCATCCTTCTGGTACATGTGAACACATTGATTTGTTTCCAGCCAGAAAAGGGAAGAGAAGCAGGAAGGCGGCAGGAAAGAACAAATACTGACAATGGGAAAAGGAAAGAAAAAAGGAACACAGATGCAGAGGAAGGAATAACTGCTGCCTCTGTTCCAAAAAGAGCAAAAGAGAAAATCTAGGAAAGATCCTAAGGAATGGAGTAAGAGAAAATCTGTCACACCTGTTAAAGAGAGCCATTAGAAGTAACAATACCAAACATAAGACAAGAGATGGCACTTGGCAAGTACAGCAGTGAAATGAAGGGATAGAGCATTCCCTTTGCATGGCTTTTTTTTCCCCCAGTGAGGACTGCAAGTTAAGGAGGAAAAGTACGCTCAGAGCGCTCACAGACACCCTTCCTTTTTCTGGTGGTCTAACACCCCCACATCAAGGCCCTCAGAAGCAAAGGAAAGCTGGAACTTAATTCAAAATACTTGTGTTACAACTAGCTCAGAAAGACAACTATCCATTATCCTTATATTTATTTTTGGTTTAAACAGCAGTAGAGCAAAAGAATTAATAAAATCTCATTTTGGAATTGCAGAATAATTAAGGCTGAAGGGGACCTCTCAAGGTCACCTAGTTCAATATTCCAGTCAGAGCTGGCCCAGGGCTCAGTCCTGTTAAGTTTTGAATGTCACTCTGGATGGATGAACGTCCTACCACTTCTTCAGCCTCATTCCAGTGTCTAACTACCCTCACAGAAGAGCTGTCTTCAGTGCATACCCATCTTCCCCCACTAACCAAAAAGACACTCATGATAACAAGCTTATATTTGATGCCTTTTAAACTGAAACAGGCGAATTAGTCTGTACATTTAACAACTTATTCAGAACCCACTTCCCACATCTATACACGACTGAAATTAACTGTAAAGTTGTTATGAAAACCCTAGGCAGCAAAAGTCAAGCCATCCCCCCAAAAAAAATCAATTATGGTGGCCTGCAAAATGCCAGTTTCACTCCCAGGATATGTTAGGGACAAAATTCCATCAACACCTTTTCAGAGTCCCCCTGAACTCCCTAAACTACGGTGGAGCACAGTCAATGAAAGCACACCAGTCCTCTTCTCAATGCAAAACTAGATAGCTTTATACTACAATTGATAAAAAAATGTTCTAATCAAGGAAAAAAAAGCCTTTCATTACTGCATATTCCTTACATTAACCAACACTTGATATAAAGTGTTTGTATTTTAAACAAGCATAAATCATCACACAGGTTGGTATATACTTCATAATATAGAACTTTAATTTCAGTTAAAAGAGAAATGAATTAAGTTTCAGTTCTCATGGGGTACTTGGAAGCATGCTTGGGCCCTCTAGTGGAAAAAAGAAAAAAACCTAGCAAAATTCCACTGTTCAACTAAAATAACAAAAATCCCATTATATGTCACTAATGCACTAACAGCAGCAAACGAAGAGGCATTTCCACCAAAACTAATACACATTTAGTCACTTTAAACCAATTAATACTAGCACTGACAAAATTTCTGAAGAGCTGATTTCCACTTGGCAGTCCATTCCAAGGACCAGTACTGTGAGAAACCCCTAAGTAACAACATACCAAACTTCCCCTATACTCACCCACAGCACTGGGACATAGTGAGAAGGGTCTGCAGAGTCACAGCCTCCCATTCCAGAAAACCTTTCCAGCTGCTCTCTCAAAATCACTCAGTAACACTACAATAGTGCAGTGATACTATCACAAGCAAGATACAATAATACATTTAAAACTGAAATGAGATTGCTATTTCAAAGAGCACTCTGCTGCTACTCCACAGTGTTAAAATCAACTCTGCTGAACAGTGTTAGAGGGTTCTCCTCACTGTGTCATTTCCATCAAGCTCAGCTAGCATGACAGCTGTGTAACACTTTACATGAGGACCTTTTCAGAGAATAAAAACATCACTGGCTCTAAAATAAAGACTTGAGACTGTTGGAATTATTCTTATGGCAATGTGATAATGTTTTCAGACTTCTAAGAGCTCCTACACAATTGTGTCAAGAGAGGACTTTGTCTACAACTGAGTAAATAGGGAAGAGCTTCTGCTGGGTTTAGATTTCTCTGGATTAATCAACTCCTGAACTTCCACATTACTGAATGTATTCTGCACAGTATCATTTAGCCAGATGCCACAATTAACTGGTAATTTAAAATAACATCAAATTATTATTGCTATTATACTTATGTTCAAAAGAAAATTATACTACTTTTCACATCCATCTTAGATTTAGGTTTTTATACACTATAAAAAACTCTGAAGATCACACCAGAGGGGTATAGAATAGCACTCAACAAGAGTTTATGTGGAACTGTGTGTGAAATAGGCTTGGGAAGCAAGTGGAGCTAAAAAGCCCGGCAACTTGGGACGCCTGGGCTGCCACACGACAGTCTACAGACAACAGAGCAGCAGAGTCTGCAGTCCAAATTAAAATTAATTTTGGCTTAAAATGTTGCAGCATCTCTCAGACTGATGTCCTGCCCCCAGAACCCAGATCTGTTCCATTCCTTTTCTATCACTGCAGTGCTGAGCATCAGCCGGTCAACATCAACAGGCACAAAACAGCTGTTACAGAACATCTGCCAACATGGAGAGCTCCCAGCCCAGCATTCATCCCAAGGTGCATTCCCAAAAGGGACATCCTTACTCTAGAGGAGCATGGACTGCAGCAGTGCAACTTATCAAAGGTACCCAAATCAGTACACACCATATCTCTGATAAGGATTTGCAATCACAAAGTTCCATTAAAGGCTCATTTAACACTTTTCTCTGCTCAAATGACAGATGGCAGAGTTGTACTTAGAAGATGGCTGGATACCCATCATATCTCATTCATTACATCTGGAAAAAGAATGTCCTTTCAGAGTATCTTTTTCTTTCCACTACTTAAGAAAAAAACAATTTAACCTACTTCACCAGACCTGACCTTCACAAATGCTACCATCCTACTGATTTCAGCATCTCACAGTATTGCGAGAAATACAGAATAGCCATTTCTAGCAAATTTTATGTGCATGTCCATACCAAGGTCAATAACATTCTGAAGTACAGCACAGAGTAGTTAGCATCACTTGAACACTTTGGCATCATTTTAGCGTACATATCAATTAGCAGTGATTATAGCAACTTACATGGGATAAACTCAAAAAGTCCCTGTTTGGTTTCCTACGTGAACCAAACATCTTTCAACAATGATTTCACAAGCGATGCTTCAAATCTTAATACAAATATCATAGGCTCAGACTATCCACATTTCTACTGATAGTGAAAATTGCACTAATACATTAATTGCAGTCAGCTTTAATTCCACTGCTTTCAGCTTTCCTCTGACTGTTGTAACTACATTCTCTATAGATTGCTTGAACAGCAACATGACCTTCATGTCAGACAGGCATCAGATGAAAAATACCTGATCTGAGAAAAGCAAACATTGTTGAATAGCTTAGAGCAAAGACAGCCAGGCCTGTTAATAATGCAGGTATGTCCTCCTATAAGGCTCACACATTAACTTAAATAAGCACCAATCAACAATGAACTCAAATAACAGAAACTGCAGAAAAGTCTGTTCTTACAAAGGAGAGCACAGATTTGGCCATGATCTGTAACATCTAAAGAGTGTTATTATGCAACAAGGGTGATGACACCAAGATTTAGACTGGCACTGCCAACAAACTTCAGAGTTTTCACAAATAAATTTGGCATTAGATACTAAAAAAGATTAATTTGCAGTGGCTGTGATTGGCATGAAGAATCCAAGGGCTTGTGATGTAGCCTTTTAACTGTACCACAGTCTTTGGAGGCTCTCAGGTTGATTAAGCTTGAAAATACCATCAAATAAAAACCATCCACCTCCTACCTACAACATCCGTTTTATCATGAGGAATCTTCCTCGACAGTTTCTGTCTAGCAAACAGGCCTAAAAAAAAAAATCCAACTAGAAAACAAAGTGTTTTCAGCAAAGAAAGTGGGTCACGAACAAGAGGCTCTATTTAGTGTATGCTGATCTGCCAAATATACCCTTAACCTTACTCACATGGCACACTTAGGTTCTCTTACAAATATCTGTGTGCATACAAAACTCAGCTAACTGCACAGTCTTACTAATAGCTCACCTAATAGCTCACATGTAACGAATAACTTAAAATAGGCTGAAAAATTACAGAGTGTGCATTCACAACTCTGAGAACACTTTATTGTGAAGCATTTGCCGTTAAATCAAAGCCACCTTAGTAAGCAGGATACAGGAAAATGCACAAATGCCTTAAGAACTACCACAGACGACTTCCTACAGGGGATTTCACCGCCGTGCCACCAGTGTCCCATCAACGGAAACTACTTCGACTATTTGAGGAAAGCCGAAAAAAAAACCAGACGACAATCCGCACTAACATATCATATCGCACTTTTATGCTCCCATCATACGCTTTATTAAGAGTCCAAAGCAAGAGTTACAGACTCCGGGTGAGGGGCACTGCGGAGGGGAAACCGCTCCCTTCCCGCCCGAGCCGCCTCTCCCCAGGGCACCTTTGGCGCCAAGCTCGCGCACGCAGCCCCGCCGCCTCAGGGGCCCGGGCCGCGGCCCCACCACCCCCCGGCCCACGCGGGGCTCGGGACCGTGCCCACGCGGCCCACACCGCGCTGCCCGGCAGAGAAACCCGCGAGACGAGACGAGCCCCGCTCTGCCCCTCAGCTCCCGGGTCCCTCGCCGGGCGCGTCGCGCTCGCCCGCGCCCCGCGGGCCGCCCAGGCCGCCGCCGAGGCCCAGCGCGCTGCCCGCGCCCCCCGCGCGGCGGGGTCCCCGGAAGGCCGGCCGGCCGCCCGCTCTCCCCGACAGGAAATCCTGGCTGGGCTGGGCGCTGCGGAGGGAGCCGCGGCGCCGGGTTCCGGGGGAAGTGGAATTATTTTTTACCAGCGAAGAGATCAACTTCCACATCCGGTAACAGGGCCCTATACAAAGACGCAGACTGACCTGGAAAAGCTTGGCCGGCCCGGGGGGGGTGAGGGAGAGACGGGGCGCGGGGACGGGCCCTTACCGTGCTGCCGGCCCGGCCGCCGCCGCCGCACCGACCCGGGGCTCCGCAGGCCGAGAGCCCCACACGAGAGTCCGCGCCGCGCCCGGCGGAGGGACACGGCGGGCGGAGGGGAGTGGCGCGGCTCCGCGCGGCTCTGCCCCGCCGCGGGCGCGCGGGCGGGCGCGAGGCGGCGCGGGGCGCCCCGGGCGGGCGCGGAGGGGCGCCCGGCACTTACCATGGGCGCGGGAATTACCTTATTAACACAGACATCGAGGGAAAAGGGGCGCGCGGAGGGATACGGCCTCGCCGCCGCACAGCGCGCATGCGCGCCGCCGCGGGGAAAGGCGGGGAAGCGCGGGCTGGAGGGGCCCCGCCATGTTCCGTCCCGCTGCCCGCCCGGCGGGGGCAGGGCCGGCCCCGCGCTCTCGGCGGGCCCCCGTGGCCTCCCTAGAGGCAGCTAATGGAATAAGAACAGGGGTCGCTATCCCGGGTTACTCTGTGCCACAGGGTGGCAGGGCTTGCGTTTCCCGCCTCTTGGCTGCTGGGGCTCTGCTTGTATTCCCAGGTGAGGGAGCACTGTTGGAGCATGGACTAAGCTACCTTGCTTGTCTGAGGCGAGGCTTTAGTGATAATCACGGAATCATTTGAAGAAAGCCTCAGAGCTCATGAGACTCCAACGTGTGACCCAACGCCACGGTGTCAGTTTAGAACATGGCACTGAGTGCCAGGTCCGGTCTCCTTCAACACCCCCAGGGACACTGACTGCAGCGCCTCCCTGGACAGCCCGTTCCAATGCTAATCACTCTCTGTGAAGAAATTCTTAGTGTCCCACCTAAGCCTTTCCTGGCGTAACTCAAAGCTGTGTCCTCTTGTTCTTGAAATGGTTACCTGGGAGAGACCAACTCCCTCCCACGTGGCCACAACGTCGTATCTGGGAGTTGTAAAAGCAATAAAGCCACCCCTAGGCCTCTTCCAAGCTGAACCCCCAGCTCCCTCAGCTGCTACTCACAGGACTTGCGTTCCAGGCCCCTCAGCAGTTTCACTGCCCTTCTCTGAACCTGCTCCAGCCCCAAAATGTCCTTCTTTTTTTAAGAGTCTGAGAACTGGATTCAGTACTCAAGGTGTGACCTCACAAGTTGCAAATATGGGGGAAGCTATGCTTTGGGATCATAGAGATAGGATTTGATAGGATGATGGCTCCAAAATAGTCTTCAGTCATTGCTGCTCTTTCAGAGGCATAACCTTCATCCCCAGGCTGGTGCTGAACCTGACAGCCCAGGCCCCAAAACATTTCTCTCCCAGTTTTGTTTCAACCATGTGTAAAATGGTTGTGCTCACATTCTCTCCAAAGCTGTTCCAAGTCATACATCTGCTATGAAGCTTGGATCTCATAATTGTCATCCTTCAGGAAAACATACCAATGACAAAATTCCAGTCTATTTTGGAGATTATAATATCGACTAGATAATAAAAGGAATACCGGTAATAACATTGTTTACAGAGCCATTATTATTTGCCTTTAACCTACCTAGTGCAGCTTTCTACAAAATACAAATAACACCATTCCAAGGAGTAATCGTTTCTTCCTATGCTGTCACCTGTGGACTGGTTCTTGTGGGCGTGCTCAGCCAGAAGGCGGCACTAGAGAACAAATCCAAACACCTCGGGGCTGCCACTGGTCACCCAGGGCATAGAAACCTTAAATCCAACCATCAGCACATTTCTCGTTCGTTGTTGGCAAGTGCCTGTGTCTCTCAACAAGGATTTAGTATGTCACGTTACAGCTTCTCATTTACGCAGTAGCAGTAGACACAGAAAATGTTACGGTGTCCTCACAGGCATGTGCCAATAAACAGGAAGACTTTGTGGTATTAGCAGCAGTCCTACAGAAAGCCAAACTTTCCATATTAATGACAATCTTTCATAGAGGTGAAGAATGCCATCTGCATTTAGTCCATTAGCACTGTATATCAGTTTTCATTATTATCACGAACTAATCATGTCTGGTTTTTTTAAAGGATTCACCAAAACTACATGTAAGAGAGAGACATTGGATGTCTGATGTAGGCAACTCAGAGCACATTTCACATCTATAAAGTACCTGGTTTATATTTTACCCCACTTTAGAAAATGTAATATTTTTTTCAGCTAAATAATCTAATACATTCAACTAAAAAGCACACCAATTTTTACTGTTTAAAATTATTTATATAATACTGCTGCACATGAACATACGTGCTGATAGGAAAATGTGTTCTAACCCGAGGCAACCACAGCATGTTATAATGTAATCAACATTAGCATGTTTTAACAAGCTCTGGAGTGGGGTAAAGCTAATTGCACAGGCAGCTCCTCCCCAACACTTTTCTATACATGGCTGGGGTTAGTCCATACAAGTAAGACCAAAGATTGTATCACACAGTTTTTTCATATAAGAGAAACAATAAAAGGGGTTCTCTGAGTCCAGTTTTGACAGCACTGAGTATGAGAGTCAACATTAATTTGTACACATCCCAAGCTCTGACATCAGTGGACTTATCCTTCCATCTTGTCATAACTTTCTGCTATCACCCACCCTGGCTAAAACACATAGAGCAGGTCTGAAAAAGGCACTTTCATGAGTGTGGTGTTATTAATGTTCAGTTCAGCTTGGAGTTGTTGGAATCTATCAACTTACTTTGGTATTGACCTTTCTGTGCAATATAGAAGTCAGAACTCTTCTCATTTCTCCTAGAACCTTTCACATGCCTGATCACTCACGCACACTGAGAACTACAGATGGAGAAATTGTCTGAGCCTTTCACGTGCCCAGTACCAACCAACGTTACTGTACCACTAGATGCTCTGATACAGTTCAGCTTCCTGGGCAAGGAATCAAGTATTTTGGAAGACTACATGAAGACGGGCATCTCCATGTTACCTAAACTTCCCTATTTAGGCTCCAAGACCTCCCTGTTTACTAAAGTCACTGACAGAAACTGCTGCAGTTCACAAGACATTTCCACTGGCAAAACTGAGCACCAGGTTGAAATTCAGTTGTTGAATCCCCTCACCCGCCAACAGAGTTAGGGGACAGTCCAGGATTGTGGCAGCACAGAGTATCTCCTCGATTTGTGTAAGATCTCCATGACACCACCAGCCTCTCCCCTTCTCCCAGCATGACCATACCTGTACGTCCACACATACCTGCCATCCCTGAGGTACGATGCTTGTAGTAACACAAGGTGCACAGAAAACATTGTCATTAACAGAAAAACTTGGAGTGTCCCCTCAATCCAGTTTTCTCCAGACTAAAAATAGGATATTTTATAGAGAGGCGTCTCGCCTTCCCACACCAGGTTGCACACTGCAGTGAAGAAGTTTAACACTCCATACAAATGCTGGGATGCCCTACAAAATGTGACAGACCCCAGAGCCCGATCTTAGTGG
The DNA here is from genome assembly GCF_971803275.1 of Cyanistes caeruleus. NCBI lineage: Eukaryota > Metazoa > Chordata > Aves > Passeriformes > Paridae > Cyanistes > Cyanistes caeruleus. The sequence continues at coordinate 10,008,230 of NC_141713.1, forward strand.
CTTGGCCAAGGTAACAAATCTGGTCCTGAGACGAGGAGCCAGGCGCGGCGGGGCAGCAGCCCACGGAGGCTGGCAGGGCACGGCAGGTAACCTCGGCCTCACACGCAGGGCCGGCGGCTGCTCTCGGGCCGAGGTCACCCGCGTCTCCCTCCCCTCACACCGCCCCCAGAGCCACCCCTGCTTCGAGGCAGCTCCACGGCGGGTGTGGGTCTGCGTTCCCCGCCCGACCCAGCGCTCCGCGCCCCACAGGGCCCGCAAGACACCGTCAGAGCCAGAACCTGCCCGCACCCCCCGCGGCCCGAGCCGGCCCCGCGGCACGGATAGGGCCGTGACAGTCCCCGCCCCCGCGGGGAGCGGAGGCCCGGCAGGAGGGAGGGAAGCAGGGAAGGAGGAACGCCGCTGAGTTCCGCCCTAGCAGCCATGGCCGCGTAGCGTCTTCTCGGCAGCCGCGCTCGGACATGGGCCTGCCCCGGGCCGGCGGGCGGAGGCAGCGAGTCCCCGCGGCGGTGAGTGCGCGGCCGGGGCGGCTCTGGGCCGGTGGGGAGCGAGGCCTGCGGGGCAGGGGGACTCTGGCAGTGACGGGAGGGGCGGGCGCCCTTGGAGGGATCCCCGGGCCCAGCCCCGCCGTGCGGGGGAGCGGCCCTCGAGGGGCTGCGGACGACGGGGGAGCCGGTCCGGGCCGCGCGGGGAGAATCGGGCCTGGCCCGGCGGAGAGCCGGCGATGTGACCTTGGGCAGCCCGCAGTCCCCCAGCCCGGCCAGGGTGCGGAGCGAGCGGGGCCGGGGAGCCGCCGCCGAGGCCGAGAGCGGCCGGAGGAAGATGGCAGGGAAGCGGCGCTTCCCAGAGTGCCGCACTCCTGCGGCCGGCGAGCTGCGGTGTCATGGAGATTGCCACAGCCCGGCCGGGCCGCCGCAGCGCTATTGACCGCCCGCTAGAAACTTGAAGGAGTTTTCTGCCTCTCTGTCACCTCCTCGGCTTCTTATCACCTCTGCAAGGCGTACCTTGCAAATGTTCGTTTATTTAAATTAGAAGTGGAACTATTTGTGGTTTTGCTTAGAATAACTTTCAAACTTCCTGCAGAAAATCTAGTGTATTTATTTTAAAAAAACTTCCTAGTGTCTTTCTTTCCTCTCGGTGTCACTGAAGCTGTTGGATGGTTGTCTGTCAAAGGGTTCTCTGTGTGGAGAGAGTCGTTGCGAGGCTTGGCAGGTTTCAGCAGGGTGCGAGGCCGGGGAGAGACCCGTGATGTGTTGCTGCTCTGGTGACTGGTGGCAACCAGAAGAATGGTGAGAGTTTGGGTACTCCGTGAGCATCATGAGCTTGCCATAAGAAGACTCAATGGTTATAATCGTCCTATGTACATTAAATTACAGGACCAAGGCCTGTAGTACTAACAATACCAGAGCCTGGAAGAGAGCTAGAGGACTCACAGAACTAAATATGCTGATTGTGTAGTTCAATCATAGTAAAATTCTCAGTCTCTAGACTCACAATGATAATCCTAACAAAACCAGCTCTTGTGTACTAAGCGCAGACAGTAAAAATTCTGAGAAAACTGAGTAACTTAATGCTCATGACAAATCAATTTCTTATTTTTTCAAATGCTAGAGACAAAAGTAAATGGATAATACTTTATTACATACCTGAATTGGTAATGCACAGTACTTGTACCTGTATTTCACAATGTGTTAGTGTGTGCACTGCTTGCAGTGTAACTGCTTCTATGCATTGTTCTTTCTGTAGTCATTCCACTTAAAGCTTACTCATATCCTTAGTAAAACTGGCATGATAATTAGATGTTGAAAAACCTGCTACCAACAGGTATGTTTCCCTGTCAGGGTAAAACTATCCATTCTAAGTATGTTAAATGCCCATAAACATACAAGCATGACTTATACTTTTGGGATATTGGCCTGGTTTTCAGCACTCATGAAAAAGGAGCCAGAGATAATACTTCAGCCAGGGGTAGCAAAGGTCCCAGGTTTTGAGTTTGATCTTAATTTTTAAGAAAAAAGTTGACAAAGCTGAAATAGGTTGTTTCTCCTTCCTCACAGCATTGACTAATAGTAGGCTTAGCTATTCAGCTTCTTCCGTCCCTTGTATTTGCAGTTTTATGATGTGGTTTTCTTTTATGTTGACTAGTTCCAAACTGTATTTGTGCAGCTAGGATTTTGCTGGATTCCTCCCCTGAGACTAGGCCAGTTAGGAATCTGATATCTGCAAAAAAACTGTGTTCAAATTCAGGTGGCAGTATTTATCAGTGAAAGAGCTGATTTGGACTCTGAAGCCATAGTCTTCCCAAAGCTTGCTTAAAAATGAAGGAAATAAGTCATGTTCATTTGAATATGAGGAAAAATTGAGGTAAAGCGTATCTTAAAATTTAGTAGAAGCTTAAGAGGTTTTAAGGGTCCTTAAGAGCCAAGACTGAGTAGTCAACTGGCAGACAACAGTGGTCAGTCTGTAGTAACGAAAATCCAGTTAAGGGATCTGTAATGCATAAACCTGAAAATGTTAGTTACGGATCCAAAATTAAGATTCTATATAGAAAAATGACTTAGAAACTGCAACTGAAATCTCACTAATGACATATGCTTTGTGTATTTTGATTGTGTGGTTGAGAATTTGATTTTTTTAAAAGTTTAGAAAGTGTTATTCTTTATCCATTCTTTCTCATTTCACTGCAGCAAAATGTGTGAATTGTGGTGCCACGGGAGGTCAGAGTAATACCTCATTCATCAGATACTGTGGTTAGAAGCTAATTTTTTAAAAAAAGGTATAGAAATTTATTTTAATCAGAAAATAAAAGTTCAGCAGTGAGCTTGCATGGCTGTTTAAAGACCTGCAGTTATAACTTAGTGACCACAAGAAAATGTAGAAAGACAATTTTTGTTTCAGGTCAAAGCTCCAAGCTGGCTTTTATTTACTAGTTCTGCATTTGTATAGATGATGTTCCAGAATATCTGCCCTTTTCAAGGTGTGTCAGCAACACTTGAGAATTTAGTGACATCATTAAATGGTTCATCTTCCACATAATCTTGAGCTTTTTTTGCTCATATGCACACAGCACTCTAATGCTATGTGCATATCTTATTCAGACTGCGTATTTAGTTACAATATTCTGTCAGAACACAACCAAATGCTGCCACTTAAGATTAAGAAAATACTGGTTACATAACAGAGCAAACATTGAAGATATATTTGGAAAGGACTTAAAGCTTCAAAGGAAAAGTCTATTTACAGTTCCATGGAGAAAAAAACAGCCAGGTAAAGACATGCTCTGAAGGTAGAATGAGATGAGCAATACTAAAATCTTAATAAGAGTGAATTTGAAGTCTCTCTTTATGAGGTTGCAAAAAGTATGTCTTTGTTTTAGGCTAAAAAGCTTTTATACTGGGAAGGTCTTTGGGGCAGGGGGTGTCTGTGTTTTGTTTGTACTGCATGCAGTTCTAATGAATTATCTGCCTTGTTTTTGGCTCCTAAGTGTCTCCCTGAAAATTACAATTGAATGTATGACACATAATATAGAAAAGACAATGTTTTAAGATGAGTGAGGTATGGGATATATTTTTAATTTTATGTATTAAAGATAGTATTTGAGGACCTTATTACTTACTTTGTAGAATTATCTGGAACTTAGTCTCCTAAGAGGGGAAGTTTAACTAATTTTTCAGTTTTAGAAAGCTGATGCCTAGTTGGAAATGAGCAAATACAGCATCTGTGTTCAAGCAGTAAGTTATTTTGTAGATATTGTTTGGTCTGACCTTGGCATACCAGACCTTACACCAAAGGTTTGTGTTAGCTTAGCGTCTTTGTTTGATAACCAGTTCCTAGACCATACTCTGTTCAGTAATACTTCAAGGAGTACAGCGGCTATGAGCCTTGGGAAGGGATCCTATTCCCACCATAGCTTTTCATTCTTGACTGCACATGTCGACTGCTGCCCTTGCACAAGCTGTGTAGCCTTTCTGCTTCTTTAGCAGGCTGAATTGGCTCAATAAGAGGTTGGAGAAGTACCAAACCAGCATGAGGAGGGAGGGAAATTGAGACTACCTCATTCAGTGGCAGTCAGCTGCTGATCAATTTGGTCAGGTGAAACTTCCTTCTGAGGTCACTGGCTGGTTTTTTTGGTCACACTTGTCATGCTGATCATCACATTGAAAGGGAAATGCTCTACCTTCATCTTGTCAAAAGCCATGTTGGCTTTCCTTTCTTTACTAGGAAATAACTTGCTCATACCATTTGAGTGTCTTTCTTCTAATGAGTCCCCCTTTAATTCCTTCAGTATCAAACACATCTTAATGTCTCACCACTGGCTTGTGAGGGAGCTCAGTTCCTGCTCTGTCACCCCCAAGGCTAAAACAGTTCACTGTGTACTAGATGCAGAGTTTTAGTTAGATGCAGGAAACTTCATGGACTTCCCTATCTCAGATAACATGGTGTAACAGTCCCTTGTGACCAAACTCTGCTTAACTATTTCATAGCTACCCAGAGAGCACTTTCAAATGAAAGCACAAAGTCAGTGGCACCAAGGAGTAGAAGACATACAGAATGTCCAAGACATTTCAGTTGACTTTAATGGTAGCAGCCTTCCTGTTTTCAGCTTATCTCTTAGCAAGACATTAGAAGTCATTTTTCAAAGGAGATAGTGTGTATTTGCAGAGTACAGAGGAGTCAGCTGATTTTTGATACTATACTTAATGGCATTTCAGTAGAATAAATTTACTGGATATGATGATTTTGAACATTCATGAGTCAGCATTTTTTATTAATTTTTTATTTTTCTGTTAGCACCATATTGCTGGACATTCTTGATAAATTATCTGCAGTGATTTCAAATAATGATCTCACTTTGGGAGGATTAATTTATACTGTTAATTGTTCAGACACTGTTTGCTAGCTCACATAGGGTGAGATGAATTAGGTAATAAACCTACACAGGTAACTTATGACTACTGTACTAAAAGTAATTGGAATATAATTTGGCTCTTCCTACCCTTTTTTCCTCCTCCAGAAAAATATTGATAGAGACTTATAAGAAGCTGTAACAACCTAGAAGGGACATAAGTAACAATATTAACATGCCTGCTGTGGCATCTGTACCTAAGGAGCTATACCTCTCTACTTCATTGAAAGATCTCAACAAGAAGACAGAAGTAAAACCTGAAAAGACCAGTACAAAAAGGTATATATGTTATAATTTATTTTAAATTAATACTTAAAATATTTGTTTTTCCTGAACAAATTTGTTGTGGATCTAAATTTCCTTCATTATTTCTGCTAGATAAAGAAATCTTCAATAGACTTATATATGGCTCTCGACTGTCACATTGAATATGCTTATTGCCTTCAGAAGGTCACTTGGCATAGTGCCAAAACATGACTTGGACAAAGCACAATGCCCATGAAAATCTGCATACTTAGAGGAAAGGCTATATAAATGCAAATCTGTAAAAATGATAAAACCTTTAGCTAGTGTCTGAATGCTTTGCCTCTAACATTTTTAGACAATCAATGATTTAATTTTGTCTTACTATGAATTAGTTTTCCCTAGAAAAAAAAAAGCTTTTCTTAGAAGGGAAGAGTTCCTTTTTCCATATCTCACGGTGGTATTTAATTATGGAAGACTTTATATAAGGCTGGTAAACAAACTAGCAAAGATAAACATCATTTGGAGGAACATGATTTCAGTTCATGTTTAATTAAAGTTTTATATTAAGGTCATAAAATCAAATGCTTAATATATGGGTGAAGTCTGTAGACACTTAAGATGGCATCTTGTAATGAAAAGATGTTTGGGGACAAGTTGACAGTGATGTGCTTTACTCCTCTTCTTTGCTTTCAGTTATGTACAGAGTGCCCTTAAGATTTTCAAGGCAGCAGAGGAAAGCAGACTGGACGGAGATGAAGAAAAAGCTTACATCCTATATATGAAATATGTGGCTGTTTATAATCTTATTAGAAAGAGACCTGATTTTAAGCAGCAACAGGTATAAAAGCTTTCTGACTAATCTCTTCAGTGTTGGTCAAAGTATGACAAGTGCAGAGAATTACACTCATGCACATTCAAAGGATCACACTGATACTAAGTAAACTGACTCACTTATGGTGCTATTTTTTCTTTCCTGTTTTTTGACAAGTCTGGTGTTAATTTTTTTATTTTTTTTTAATTAAAAGTTTTCTTTTAATGTATGAACTATATAAATTGTCAGATCTGTGAATATTATTGCATGGAAAGGTATTCCAGTAATTTACACCAGTCTGACTTTTTTGGTGAAGTTGCTTTGTCTAGCCTTTATTAGTGTTTTAAAACAATTTTACTTACAAACTCATATTTAAATGGAAAATACTTTGATTCAAAGCAGTTCCTTTTGTTGACATTAATATCATTAGAATATCAATTCTCCATACAATAGTGACTGTTGACATGCATAGAAGTAGGCACTATTAAACTGTATATTTATGTGATGTGATTCTTGTAATTTCAGGATTATTTTCATTCAATTCTTGGACCTACAAATTTAAAAAAAGCTCTTGATGAAGCTGAAATACTGTCAGACAGCCTTAAACTCAGGTATGTAATATAACTGATGGCTAAGACACTGTTTATATTTCGAACCTGTACCTGTACCAAGTGCAGGTTTTCATGCTATTTAGTAGTAAGCAATTGCACTTGAGTTAACCATAGGTACCTGAAATTCTTGAAAGCTTAAATTTATTCCCAGAGGTCTTTTACTAGAAATAATTTTCACTGCCACAGCCACATGCTCCAATAACTTGTCATTTTATACACTTGTCTGATAATTCTTGGTAACATTGGTTTGTTGTCAGTGTCTCCTAGTTTTGTTTATTGACTAATAAAAAGAAACCACAAGGTCTGAAGTACATATGCAGTAGAAATTCGAGAGCAATTTCCTCCACAACCTTTTAATCATAAGGTCATGTGAACCCAATTATATTAATAAATGTTTCTAATAATCAGAAATGTTAAAAAGTCCCTCTAGTCTGGATGTAATTTACACTAAGAAATGCCAGCTTTTGATTCTTTAGCCAGACCTTTCCTCCTGCCACCTGCAGCCATTTATATGGAATGCACAGTTCTGCCAGTATGTAAATGAACAGATGCTAATGGGCTTTTGGGTACCTGATTGACAGCTGTCAAATTACATCTTTATGCCATAAGCCACAAAATTGTGTTAGTAAGAAGTTGTAAGGTAGGGTCTATCTTTAGGTGGTATTTAGCACAGTAGTTGTTACTTCCAGCCTTCTCTGCTTCTTGCATCCTTAGTGAGACTTTCTCTGCAGCTGGGCACATTTCCCTTCACGAGTGTCATGTCCTACCCCTGTCCTCCCAAGTATTTTTGTGAAAGTGTATTTAGTGCCCTTCATAGATTTTTATGTTAAATCTATAAAGTTAGTTCAGGTGAACCGTGAGTGTAGTTACATGTATGTGAAGAGGGACTTCACGAAGATGTCTCATGATGCTGTGTATGAAGCAATCTTTAGATTTTCCTTGTTTAGGTGAGTCTTACAATTCAACAGAACTACAAACTCACTGTAAGAGTAAACACTGATAGAATCAGAGAAGCTCAAAAGTAGGGACTTGTTGTTTAAATAACTTATGTCTTTTTATGAAAGGAACAGAGTTTTGAAGTTGACACAGTAACTTAGCTACTCTGGCAAAATGTGTAAATATTTAAAGGTAACAGAAATGAAACATGACTCCTGTGTAACTACAGAAATAGTTTCAAGAAAATTATTTGTATGATTTCTTCCCCAGGCAGTAGGCCAGCAAATAGTTTGAATGTTAATTGTTAACTAAAAGTGGAGCTGCTTGAAACTTGTATTGGGGCAGGAATGCTTACTATGTGCACTATGTGAATGACTGACTATGTGTTTCAGAAGTGTAAATGAGAAATTGATAGGTAAATATTTCATACTGACCAAATTAAACTAAAATCTGAAATATGCTTTAGTGTCGTTGACTCCAAGTGGGAACAAAATGCTCAATTCTGACTTAAAATGCCTATACCAAATCAAGAAGCCTGTTTAAAAAATAAATTTACAGACTTGCTGCCTCCTTCCTCTTAGTGGGCAATTAGTGCAGTAGACTTGGAGGTGGAATTTGACTGAATCATCTGGGTTATTAACACAGTACTTTTGAACTCAAATACAGCTGTATTGTCATTGTTATTTTAACCCTCATTACGCAACATCTGGTTAAAGTGAGCACTTACTAACACAGTTCTGTGTTCTTGTTTTATTTCTTGGTTCAGTCATCGAAATTGTTAGGTCAAACATTCTTTTTTTGTTTTATGATACCAGTAATGCTTAAACTTCTCAGCTGTATTAAATGTAATGCTATTGAACAATGATGTGACTGTACAAACCTCCAGTGGGTGATGTGAAAACTGCAGTTTGGAGGTCACTGGCTTACAATACTATGATTGTCCTTCCAGTGGTGAAAGGCTGGGAGGGTAATTTTCAAGTCTTAAGGCTTTATAGAAAGGACAGCTGTATGCAAGAGCTCATCCCCCAGAACTCCTGAGTGAACATGGTTCTTGCATTGGCTTCCCTATAGGCCCAGTGTTTGAAACAAGCACCAGGCACACAGGTAAGCAGATCATGGAGTCAACTTAGATTCTAAAGGTGATTTCTGTATGAGTAGTTCTGCTACACCTTCTGAGAAAAAGCAAATTTAGATAACTAAGCTAACTTAACTCCTCACTGGCTCCATTGCAAAACAAAATAAAATACCTGGGATGACTGTTGTAATATACTGGAGTTTACTTGTCAGTCACCAGTGCCTACCCTTTTCTGTGGGAAGTAAAATACATTCAGAGATACCATAGCTCAGCATGACCCCAGGTTTAAAGAAAAAAAGAACTTCACAATCAGTGGTTATGTAATAGGACTCAAACCAAGATTCAACAATAAGAAAACCAACCCAAAAGTGTGAGAAATAGGACCACATAGTTAGGAAGAAAAATGGAATTCATTGGAATACAAAATACTTTAACTTTTTAAAGTACTTTAAATACTTTAAATATTTCTTTTTAAATTTTTGCCTGAAGACTTTGTGATTTTTATATTAATAATCCAAGGTTAGCCAAAACCACAATATTGGAAAAAAGGCATTTTTTTCCCTCCAATAGATACGAAGAAGCTGAAGTTCGGAAAAAACTTGAAGAGAGGGACAGACAAGAGCTGCAGAAAAAGCAAGAACCAAAAGATGATGGAAAGAGCTCAGGCAAAAACTCCTCAGAAAGTGCTGTGGATTCCAAAGGAAAAAGCCAAAGGGTAAGTGAAGATGTTTACAAACTCTAATTCACTCTGAATGTATAGTTTCAATCTAGAATTTGGTCTCTACTAGTAGCTATTTCCAGTTCAGAATCAAAGTAAGTTAATTTTTTAATTAACTTACACTCTCTGTAACCCTTCTTTGACATTTCTTTGGAATATGTGAAGTCCCAGCAGCATCCAAGTCTTGTATAAGATAGACTGAGTTTTACAGTAAAGTCAGATTCTGTTTATGCTAGAATTAGTGCAAGAATCACGTGCAAGAAACCCAAGCTAATGGTGACAAACTGATGTTAAGAATAATATGTCTCCATTTTAGGGGATGGTTGACTTTTTAATGTGGAACCGCTTATATCTCGACAAATACTTCAAGAATTTCTTCTGGTAGATGATGGTGTCCTAGGCTGTATTACCTTTGTAACTGTTTTCTATCTAGGCAGTGCACCAACCTTAGTATCTCTTGAGTACATTTGTCAGCACATGTTCAGAAGCAGCTGCCTTGTGGTGTGTTTCTTCCTGTGGCTTAACTGTCTGACCTTCAGTTTCCTTCAGGCTTTGTGAGAGTCATTGTCTGTTTGCCACCTTAGTTCTGAGAATTGCATACTAAAATATTTTTTTTTTTCCCCCCTTATAATACAGATTAATGGTGAGACGAAGCATTCACTGGAAAGAAAGGATCAATCTGATAGCCTGAGTGGTAAGACATGCATTGCTCACACAAATGTGAAAAAGGTTTCTGTATGACTGCACTAATCATCTCACAGCTCCAGTTCTTCTCAGGAGTTACTGCAGTTAAAATATTTTGATGAAATTATAGTATCCTGCATTTCAGTTATAACAAATTAGTAATTAATTAAGCTCTGTATTATAGCCTTCATTACTTCTTATAAACTTAAAAAGCTGTAGTTAGTTTTTCAATTGTTCAGTAGTAAAAGTTGAACTAGTCCTGAAGTGGTGTATAAATAAATTCTTTATAAAGAAAAACATCTCTATGGCTGATAGGCAAAGCTGAAATATGATAGCTTACTGAGTTAAATACAAATTTTTTCCTTTCCCCTCAAACCTTCAGCTTTTGGTTCTTGTACTGAGTATGTGAAAATGTTCTCTAGAGTTCCTAAGAGGAATGTCTGCATCATGTAGTTTACAAATGCTTGCCTATATAGCTTGATTTAAATGAGACCACAATCAGTTAAACTTGTTTATCACTGACATACTCAGTATATTATAGGATATCAGTATATCATATTGTCTAATCTAACAGATCAGGTGCTGATCACTACAGCAGTGGGAGCAAAAGGTTCACACTGTAATGAGTCACCTCCATGATTTTGTGGGACTTTTTAGTTAGTTTAGTTAGTTTCATCTGTTTGCAGTCTTGACTGCACCAGTCAGACACCATAGCTATTTTCATTTATAATGTAGCTTCTTACATGTAATTGCTTCTCTCTTTCAAGGAGCAGTCACACCTGAGAAACTGTTCGCAATGATGTCAGACAAAAATACTGAATTGCTTATAATGGATGCTCGAAAATCGAAGGATTATCAGGAATCCTGTATTCCAAAATCCATCAGTGTCCCAGAAGAAGCTATCCGTCCTGGGTAATTAATGATGTTAAATGAGAGTGAAATACTTAATTTTCAAAAAAATTACATGCTTTTAAAGCTTGTATACCTAGTGTCAAAATCCCTGCTGTGTACCACTGGGTGAGGTGTATCTGCACAGCTCTGTTCTTGCATGTGCTGACTTCAAGACAATGCATATTTATTTTATCCAAGTACATAAACATCTATGGATTATATATTGTTGGACAAAATGTTACTTGTACATGAATATTTAAATGCCTGTTAATACATTTCAGAGATACTGCTTATCTAATTGAAGCTAGACTCCCAGAGGATTCTAGAGATTCATGGAAGAGGAGAGGACAGTTCCATTATGTTGTACTGCTAGACTGGTTTAGTTCTGCTGAAGACTTAAAGCTGGGAACAACTCTTCAGAGCCTGAAAGATGCACTTTTTAAGGTTGGCAAATTCCATCTTTTAATTCATTAATTTATTCATCTTAGTAAGTAGGGTCTAGAAGCACTTGTATTTACCAAGTATATGGAGGCCTTAATGACACTTCAGTTGATTGAGTTTTCACAGGCTGCTTGTTTTGATAGCAAAAGTGTAGTTTGAAGTCTCACACAGTATTCTAGTAGAGGACAGTATAATTTATTGAACAGGTAAACAGCAGAATGATTCAACTCACCTCTTCAACAAGCAGCTCATCAACTTAAAGTTCTTTGCTGACGGAATTATTTGGGAAAGCACTTACAGTCCTGTTTCCCAGGAACAGTCATCCCCTCTCCTTTACTAGAACAGTAATTCCTCATCCATGGGAGCTGGCTGGCCATCTGCTCAGGCAGGCCAGTGAAGAGCAGCTGCTGTACAATCCAGGTGCTTCCTACAATGGAGGGATTTCAATGAAGGAGGCTCCAGAAATATTTTGAGCAAGGTTAACTTTTCTGCATTGTTGAATATAACTTTTAGAGATTCCACAGTGAGTAGATGCCCAACATTTTTGAGTCAAACTCCTGCTATGGCTGTGTTGTCCCTTCTCTATAGTGGTGGCTCTTGTGGAAGACTGCAAATCTTTCTGTTACCTTGACATTCAGGACTGGGGTTCAGAAATAGTTCAGGCAGTTCTCTTTATTGCTTTACAGAATATTCTCTAAACTCTCTGTGTCTTGTTGATGTACTGAGGACATCAGGAGGAGGGCAGTCTGAAGCCTGAACTCTCAAGGGGTTTCAGAAAATTTAAAAAAAAAGCTGTCTAAATTATTAATCCCTCAGCAAACATACCAGATAAGAAACTGAGGCAAATATACTTTTCTGCATGGAGGATTGTTATGTGAAGTAGCAGTAAGTGGTTCTTTCTGTACTAGAAATACTCACATTCTTTTGTAGGCAGAGCCAAGAAGTAAACTGTGCTTGGCATTCTCCAAACACAGAGAGGATCCCTATTTTTGCAACCTCTTTAATTCTTGTTTAAAAATCTTGAAAACAATCTCTTAATATAACGTCTAGGCACAGAAATTTCAACAGCACTAGTAAGCTGTGAAAGTTTCCTTTCTATTTTTAAATCAATTAACTTCAAACTTTTTTTCTATACAGTGGGAAAGCAAAACCATCCTGCAGAATGAACCTCTAATTCTAGAGGGAGGTTATGAAAACTGGCTCCTTTGTTTTCCCCAGTATACAACAAATGCTAGAGTAACTCCACCCCAGCATGGCAAGACTGAAGCAGTGACTGTTTCTTGTAAGTATAGAGGATGACACCCCACCAAGCATTTGTAGTTACTGGATGAGTCTTTCATTCATTTATGTGTTTTAGGAAAGTCTTGTTCTGGCTAAAAACTAAATTTTGGGTTGGAATGGGGGGTTTATTTTGCTTTGAGAGTTGTCTTACAGTTCCCTCCTGTCCCTACACCTGCAGTGGATTTTACATATCCATCTCTGGACGAGCCAGCTCCTTTGCCACCTGTTGTTGCTGAAAATGAAGAAATGGGAGATAATTTGGAAGAGAGACTAAAATCACTTAACAGACCAAGCATACAGGATGCTGCTGTTCCAAAATCTGACAGTTCCTTTGTAGTTAATCCAGTGTCAGTTACAAGGAGTATCCCTGAGGTAAGCTTTTTGACCTGTTCTTTTCTTCAGTTAGTATATGGTTAAACTGATGGAGACCCACCACACCCAGAACTCTAAATCCACATACTCAATACATTTGTTTAAGCTTTGTGCACACTCTTGATGGTCTGTGAAGCTGTGGTAACCGATCTACAGAATTCTATGAAACTAAATACACTTAACAGAATAGCAGAACTTTTCATAAATGTTTTTACAAGAGCACGTAATCAAGGTCAGCAATTGATCACTAATTCAGGAAGTTTATAAGTAACCTTTCTTCTTAAAGAACATAGGATGAAATACAGAGAGCACAGTTAAGCCATGGCTTACCTTGGCTATTCCACAGTCTGATTTCCAGCCACTGTATTTTCCTTCAAATAATAAAACATTTAGGGCTTTTGTCACTCTCAGCCCAGTAGTGAAAGTACAGGAATTTGTTTCTTCCTTTCATGTGAATAAAACTTTCTAAAAACACCTTTGTAGATTTTTTACACTAAAATAATACTTTCCTTAGGAGACAAGGCTAAAAGCTCTTCACTTACAGCCTTTAATATAGATTTCATTCAAGAGACCCTAAACCATAAAATTTAAAGACCTTATTTCTGTTTCTCCCTGAACCAGATCAGCTTTTATTTCTTCAGAACGTTCACTTTAGCATCAAAAACAACCTACTAGCCTACATCTGAGCATGAGCCATTCTTAAATATCCCTTCCCACCATGCAGATCTGCCTTAAACATGTGCTTTGTCACATGATTGAGAGAGCCAAGCCCAAATTAGGCTGCCTGATTGCCCTAAAATGTTCACTTTGAAAGCTCAAAAATAAAGGGCTGCATAGTGCATAATGCTGTCCTTATGGTTCTTTAGGGATTGTTTATTAGTTCACACCTGGAATGAATACCTAATTTTACTAACAAGCAGTTTGAATGAGCAGAATTAATGAAATTGAGAGACCACTGTATCTGGTAGAAGTCAAGTTTATCATTTTTACTATCTTATAAATCTCACTTAGGAAGAGCATAGCTAAAAGAGTAGTAATAGCTGGAGAGAATTGTTCTGCACTTTGTGTTCTGCACCTGTGTTACAGGTGGATCGTTCTAAAAAGCCTTCACTAAAAATGCTTGATGATAACAGAGCAAAACCTCCAAGTACAGTCAGTGACATCCAGTCTGGTGAGAATGGAAGAATAGTTCCAGACCGCTCCACAAAACCCGTGCGTGATGCAAGGAGCACTCTGACAGAAGAAGAAAAAAGTCGGGTCCACGCAGAAACTGCTGCTTTATTAGAGAAAAACAGGCGGGAAAAGGAGCTGCGAGAGAGGCAACAACAGGAACAGAAAGAGAGGCTCAAGAGAGAAAAAGAAGAACAAGAACAAAAAGAAAAAGAACAAGAACAAAAGGCAAAAGAAGAACAGAAGGAAAAGGAACACAAAGAAAAGCTACAGCAATCAAAAGAGGAAAGAGAGCAGAAGGAGAGGGATGAACAAGTAAAAAGAGAACAGGAGGAAAAGGAACAAGAAAGAGCACACAGAGAAGCAGTAGAAGCAAAAAAGCAAAATAAAAATGAACCAGAAAACATTGGTGCAAAAAGGATTGAGATTGACAAAATATCCATGGAAGAAAGAGAAAAGGGAACTCGAACACCAGAAACACAGAAACGGGCACTGGGTGATGCATCTCAGACCTTTGTGACTGTTCCAGGCAAGGTTAGTGCAAAAGAAAGTCATCACCAAATGTTAAGTAATTATTCACTTAAATCATGCTGAATAGTCTCGTTTTAATCCAGCAATTTGAAATACATAATTGCATGTTTATTTAGACCACTTTTTACATAAAAGTAGAGGAGAGAGTTAAAACCAAGACACAAATAGATTTTGGGCTTTTTTGCCCAAGACAAGCTTGTTTCTTTCTTGTATGTGGGCAGCATGAAATCCCCACAGGATAATAAAATTTTTCACATGGAGCTAGAAGGGATGATGGTTCATAGACTGCAGCTCTCTATTTCAAAAATAGAAGCCTGGTGGTATTTTATCTCTTGTACCAGCTTGGTATTGTTATGTGATGTTAGGGACACAGAGGTGTCATAAAGGAACCCTTTTTAATGCCCCCAGCTGTAGAAACACTGACAGAACAGGATTGTGTTGCCTAGCACAGGAAGCAAAGCAACACCTTCATCTAGAAGTTTTGCTGAAAATGGTCCAGTTCCAAATCTTGAGGGGAAAGGAAGGGAATGTCACAGTTCTTTCTTTCCTCATTCTTGAAAAAAATTGCAAAATTTCTCAATGTACAAATCTGATCATAAAACAGGAGCCACTTGGAAGCTAACAATGGAACAGATGTCTTTAAAACCACTTCTCACGAATGTGCATTAGGATATTTTTCTCTGCTTTTGCAATTGCATTTGATCAGACACTGATGCACAAGAAAGTCAAAATAAATCTCCCTGTGCAAATTTAGCACAGTCATTCATGAGCTTTTGACTGACAGAGCAACTTCACGTAATCCCAAAATGATGGCCTATGATCAAATTCATGTTGGCTTCACAGTGTGCCTTTTCCATGGAGAGGTTTGACCAATGAGGGGTGAAAGGGAAAAAAGGCTGAAATTCAACAATAAACTGTAAACCCTACAACTTACAGAGTGGAAAGTAGTGTAGGTGGAACTTCTGCACTTTATCTCTGAGCTGTTGAAACTACAGAACAAGCTGTAATACAACATTCAGTTTCAAAAATTAGTCCAGTGAACTACCTATACTATATAGAAAAAATAAAAAATTACCTGCTTTAACCACTTTGTTGTGGTACATGCATTTAACAGCCAAAAAAGAAATTATAACTCTGCTTTATCAGCATTCTTTACTGACATGCCAGATAAAAATTGAAGCCTTCTCTCAAAATCTTTTGCAGCAAAAAGGACAACCAGACAGTGGAACTCAAAAGCCAGGACCCCTTAGAGAGGATTCTGAACAAGATACTGAAAGACTTAAAGTAAATACAAATGTATTGTATGTAGCCAAAATAATCAAGCACATGATGCTTTATGATTGTTATATTATGTTAAGTTCCTCATTTCAGTTTTTTAAGTCGTCATCTTAACAAAAGACTATGCCATGTTCACAGTGTTTGGTTGCTTTTTTTCATTTGTCATATTCATATGAAAATGAAACTTTCATTAGAAGTCTTGATGTATTTCTGGTGGCATTAATAAGCATTCTCCACGCATTCGTCATCTCATGCATACACCTTCAAGTGCTACTTTAAGAGGGAAAAAAGCTCAGCCTTATGTGTTTTACAGAAGCACATACTCCTACTATTTCCTGATTCTTCAGGGAAAAAAAAGTGAGTTTTGAGACTTTTGTGAGACTGAATGGTAGGTTTGTTTTTTTTTGGTTTTTTGGAATGTGTCAGCAAATGGGTTTTGTTTAGATTGAGCAATAGAAAATACTAAATTACCATTACAATACATTGTATTTCAGTCTGTAGTCAAGGATTTATTGTAGTGTTTGCACTGAATCATGTAACTCCATAGAGAAGTCACAGGCAGCTTGTTGCTCTGCATAGGTAACTGTGTACATACCTTACTTTTCTCTTTGTTTATTAGTCCCAGCGGGAGCCATTAATGAGAGCACGAAGTGAGGAAATGGGAAGGATAGTCCCAGGGCTGCCTGCAGGTTGGGTAAAGGTAACTCCTTCTGATATGAAACTCAAACTGTCTTGTGTAGTTTTGTCCTGTATTTCAGTTATGTCTTATTTCTAAGTTAGATCTTGTTTATTCCCCTTTAACTTCCACACAGTTGCTTTCTGAATTTTAATATTATTTGTAATGAAACTAGGACAGTTCACCTGCTGTTCCTGGTATTTGCTGTTAAATAGGTGTTTTGGTGAAAGTGTTCCCTTCTACTAAATTTAATCCATTGAATGTTGAAGCCAGTCACAACTTAATATCCCAATACCTGGAAAACTCCCGCTCTTCCTATAGTAATTTATTACTAGGTAAGTTAATGATGGATTTTCACTTGGGTTTGAAACTATTTGGGTTTTTTTCCCCAAGTTCCTAGATGACATCACTGGAACCTATCGTTACTATCACTCGCCAACAAATACTGTTCAGATGTACCCCCCAGAAATGGCTCCTCCAGCCACTCCTCCATCAACTCCTCCAACTCGGAAAGCCAAGCCAAAGGTGACTGTTGAACGGGAGAGAGAACACTCCAAACTGAAGCGCTCCTACTCGTCCCCAGACATAACCCAAGCCATTCAGGAGGAAGACAAGAAAAGAATTCCTGTAACTCCTGCAGTCAATCGTGACAATAAGTATGTTTTGTTTGATAAGTTAGATCACAAGTCAGGCAGTATGACAGCACAAAGGACTTTCTTTGTGTTTAACCAACTGAAATTCAGTACTGTTTTCTAAGTGGGTTTGAAAGGATGCAAGAGTAGTAGCTTGAAATTTTATTGCTAAAAGTTCAATGTATAGAGCAGTTATCTTTGAGAAATCAATATAATAGTTATGTATTAGCAGGAATTTCAGAGCTTACAGTCTATTTATTAGATGACAATTGCTTTTTAAGTTCTGTTATTTGTATTAACATACTAAAAGACTGTCTTCTGACAGTTTGTGAAATGCAAGTTTTCAGATTTTAAACTGTATTACACAGCTAATTTTTCATCTGTGGATTAAAGAAATAAAGGAAAAAAAACCCCATAAATCTTACAACTAATGGTGCCTAAAACTCAGCCTTATTATAGGCCAGTGTGTATGGATTTCTCACTGTTGCATTGGCTGGTTTTGAATACCCTAAATGATGGTATTTGGTGCCAGGATGGTCCAGTCCCTGTGGGTGGTGAGGTGAGGTGTGATGTCTGTTGGTTTATGTGCGCAACTTTGTCAACTCTGAGACTCCTAAAAAATAATTTCTTGCTTATAGACCTGCCTGTTACACTAAAGCAGAAATTTCCAGGCTCTCTGCATCGCAGATTCGGAATCTTAATCCTGTCTTTGGGGGATCGGGACCAGCTCTGACAGGACTTCGTAATCTAGGGAACACTTGCTACATGAATTCCATATTACAGTGTCTGTGCAATGCACCTCACCTGGCTGAGTATTTCAACAGAAACTTGTATCAAGCTGATATTAACAGGTAACAGTCTCTCTCATCTGCCTTCATACTTGCCAATTCAAGAAGATCGCTTAGTGGGGCTGTTTGTTTTTTTAAGTAGGAGACAAATGTTAACTTTTAAGCACCTTGACATTTTCAAAATTCATGTGTGTCACTAAATAGGTTTTACTATTAAATAATAATAATTAATTACAAGAATTACCTGGTAATTAAATTACGATCACCATGTTCAAAAATACGTGTACTAGAGTCTTGTAATACCAAAATGAATATTTAATAGTTCACAAAACATGCTGAAAACAGCTCTACCTTTCAGCTGGAATATGAAACCAAATTGCACTGCTGACATAGATGAAAATTTATCTCCATCTAACAGCCAGTTTTCTTTAGTTTAAAGAAATGATTTTAAAATTAGGATCATGTCTTGAATTAAAAACATAAATATTAAAACCCAGTTATTTGAATGGCTCAGAATTTTTTCATCTCTTATTTTATAGGTCAAATTTCCTGGGGCATAAAGGTGAAGTGGCTGAAGAGTTTGGTGTAATAATGAAAGCTTTATGGGCAGGACAGTATAAATATATCAGTCCAAAAGACTTCAAAATTACAATTGGGAAGATTAATGATCAATTTGCAGGATATAGCCAACAGGACTCTCAAGAATTACTTCTCTTTCTAATGGATGGCTTGCATGAAGACCTGAATAAAGTAAGCAATACACTTAAACTATATATAACTTAAAGCAAATTATCTATCTGACACATGATCAAGAGAAATAATTTTTTAAAATACCTTGTTATTCCATAAGAAGATGATGTTACTGCAACCTTGTATAGAAAAAAAATATGAGTATTCAGAATTAAAGTAGGAATTCGGTATGAAATGGTAAAAGGTAGTGGAGGGAGTCAGAAGAATGCTCACTAGACAAGAACTGGATGGCTACACTGACATGTTTAAATAGTCTTGTGAATATTCAATCATATGCTTGCCTATAGATGAGACTTCTTACTTTCATGTATGTTAATATATTGCCGTGATCTTAAACTTCTGCTATCCAGGCTGACAACAGGAAAAGATACAAGGAAGAAAATAACGATCACCTTGATGACTCAAGTGCAGCAGAAATAGCCTGGCACAAACACAAACAGCTCAATGAGTCCATTATTGTGGCACTCTTCCAAGGGCAGTTCAAATCCACCGTGCAGTGTCTGACGTGTCACAAGAGGTCCCGAACCTTCGAGGCTTTCATGTATCTGTCATTACCACTCGCATCCTCCAGCAAATGCACTCTGCAGGTATGGGGAACTGGAGAGAAACAGCTCCTGGAGTGCAGACATTCCTCTGGCACTTCATTATGATGCTGCTCCTGCTCCACCCTCTGGTTGAAGGGGTTGGTCAGCATTCTGCTTAGTTTGCACTGACCTGATGAACACGAACAGATGAACAGATCTGAATCTACATTATTTTTTAATTCTTTTAAAGCTTAAAGTAGTAGGTCTTCCCTTAAAAGTTTTACTTTAAAAGCAGGATGGAAATACTGAAGCTGCAATAGCAGCATGTATATATATTACTTGCTTTGGTAGGTCACAATGTAAGTATTCTGTGGTTTTAAACAAAATATTGCCTGTATATTTTGAAGGACGCTAATTAATATCTGCATATATATAAAATTTGCTTCCACACATAGATTTAAGTCACTTTTCTTCAGTGAATGTAGGATGCAGGTAACGGATGCAGGTTAACAATCAAGTGGGAAACAAACATTTTTGTTATACTTCCATAAACGCCTGCCATACAAACAATCTCTGTTTGTATTTTGTTTTAGGAATGCCTTAGATTGTTCTCCAAAGAAGAAAAGCTCACTGATAACAATAGATTTTACTGTAGCCATTGCAAAACTCGAAGGGATTCTTCAAAAAAAATAGAAATTTGGAAATTACCACCTGTTCTTCTTGTGCACTTGAAACGGTAAGGAAATGGTGATTGGTGAATATTAATTAGTATCAAAAGACCAGGCTTTGATGGAACTGAATTGTTCCAGGGCAGTAGCTGAGCATTTTTACTTAGAGAAGGTCTCAGACATATTACCAGTTGTAATGTTGCAAGAATTTTATTTTCATCTGATGCTTCTTTTATAAGGCTGTAATTCCCAAGGCACTTTTACAAGTAATCTCATGTTATTTCTGCTAAGAAACACACAGGCAAGCATTAACAGAGCTGGGGGTTTTACCCGAGACCACATCCTGGTTAAAAACACAGAAAACAAACATACTTAATACACTTGAATGGCTTGTGAACAACCTGTAACTTTTCATGATGCTTTTTAATTCTCTAGATTTTCCTATGATGGAAGATGGAAACAAAAGCTTCAAACTTCAGTAGATTTTCCACTGGAAACTCTTGACCTCTCACAGTATGTTATTGGTCCAAAGACTTCCTTGAAGAGATACAATCTGTTCTCAGTATCGGTGAGTAACTGTGTCACATTTCAAAATCCAGCTGCACTTTATGCCAGGACTCAGGGTAGCCTGTGTGATTCAGCCAGGTTCCCAGGCTGCATTGTAGTTGCAGACTAAGTTGCATTTTAAAAAGAACAATTGGGATTTAGTAAAAATTTCATGTTCTAGATTATTTCCCTAACCAGGGAAGAAATGGCAGCTTTGAAGGCCACTAATCCTTGCCTTACATTCACAGAATCATTACGGTGGGCTGGACGGGGGGCACTACACAGCCTACTGCAAAAATGCTTCAAAACAGCGCTGGTTTAAGTTTGATGACCATGAAGTGTCTGAGATCTCGGCATCCTCGGTGAAGTCCTCAGCTGCTTACATTCTCTTTTATACTTCCTATGAACAGCGAGCAGTAGATATGGCCACGTAAAGAAATATGGGTTATGGAAACTGGTTTTCTTTCTTCAAGAGCAAAGCAGGCCTGGGAATGCATATAAATATGCAAAACTACAGCAGACATAGTCACTGGAGGAGTGGGAGGGCTGCAGCAGGGTATGTGCCAGCAGAGTTTGCTCGGGCCCGTAGCAGTGCTTAACAATCAGAGACTGATGGGTAACGCTTATGGTCATACTGCCATCTGTGAAACCATTTACAAGCATATTTGCATTACTGTTCATTTAAAAAAGAACTATATTTTTAGTCTGCTCCAAAATTAAATTCTAGCTTAGCCATCTGAAATCTATTACCAAGTAGTTTAAAAATGTCTTAAAATCCCAAGGCATATCTTGGTTTATTTTTTTCTTTCACTGTTAATGGCCTTTTCACATTTCTAACCTTAAGCTTGATTCTACTGTGAATACTCTAGAACGATGTAAACAGTTAGGAATGTAAGTGTACATATTGATTGCATACTTGCACATCAGAGTTATGTATATAATAAAATGTTGTCCTTTTTGTGGGAATCTCTAAAACTCAGAGGATTGCATTTATTTGCCAGCTCTAAGTAATTGCAACACTACTTAATAAAAAAGCAGAGCTGTATTATTTTTTCTGTTAGCTTTTGTCACTATTTGTGCACTTCAGAGTTACTCTAAACAAACAAGATTTTCCTTTTTAATTTTTTAATATAAATTTTCATGTACACATGCATTAAAAACCTTAATGAAGAAATTATTTAAAAATATATCCTGTTAAATGTATGTTTGGGTTTGGTTTTTCATTCTCAACCTGTTATGTAATGATCAAGATTGTACAGAATAACAGTCTGAATCATATTCACACAGTTTAAAGGTTCCCCAGATTAAAAAAATACATTGTTTTGCATAGAGCTGATTAGTTTAAAAACTTCTAGTTTCATCTTACATATTTCCCTGCTCTGGATTTGGGTTACTTTTCCTTCTCTAATTAGGCTGGCATTCAAAAGTCTTACATTCTGAGCTTTTACCTGTCTGGGTCTGTCTTGCTGATGGAATAAAGACGAATATTGGTTGTTTTCCAGAAGCTTACAAGCTGCAAACAAGTTTGAAGTGCTGGAGGAACAAAAATGACATCAGTAGAACAATGCCTTTTTTTTTTCTTATATATTAATGGTCATTCCATCCTCTCTTCTGTAGCACACAGTCTGGTCTGGTTGTGTGCTTTCGCTTTGGCATCCTTCTGTTAGTTCCTGAAAGGCAGCTTAGAACAACTGTACATAACCAGCAGAAAAACAAGAATTTCCAGGTAAGTGCGTCTGTGTGCTCAACAGCTGTGTTGTTTTGAGGGGTGCCAGAAGGTTGTCATGGAAAACAACCCTTGGCCCTTGTGCACATGGAGCAGATGCACGTTCCTTCGAGGCTTAGAGGCTGTAACTGTCCTTTCTCGGAATCAGTTCCTGAAAGACCACCACAGCTGGTCAGTAGTGCACATGCTCTATTTTATTGGTGAAACAGGAGTTGGCTATTGCTGCTGGTGAGTTCTAGGTGCTGCCCTACCCAGTGTTGATTTTCGAGGACTAACAGGGTCTCAGTAGCCTTTGGAGGTGTAGAAGAGGAGATACGCTGTGTCAGCCTGCACTTCAGAGTCTGGGATCTCAGTGACCTGGGCATCATCAAAGCTGTACCAGTGTTTGGTGACTGCGTGCTTGCAGAAGGCGGTGTAGTGGCCATAATCCAGATCTCCAGCATGGTTCTGTAACAAACAACAGAGTCTGTTAAAACCAGAGTCCTGTCCTGTCTACTTACAGGCAAAGCTAGGAACTGGCAATTGTTTTATGTATGCACTTGGAAAAGACGGGACAGAGGGTCCCTTTTGGCCTAGAGCAGGGAATGTTAATTCAAATAAATTCTTTGAAACAGAGTAAATGGATCATGATCATGCTGATTTATTTTGCAATTGCATTTGCAGCCCAACTATTAGCCCTGATACAGGTCACTATAAGAGAGCCCCACTTGTTGTGAGCCATGTCCTTATTTAAAAACAGGATTCGTGCAGGATCAGCCTGCGCATGTATTCTGAGGAGGGATTATGTGCCAGGAGTGCATTCTTTTAAAATTGGGATGTTGGGGAAGGAGAAATAACATCTCTGTCCTTTAGTTATGTACTGTTAGTGGATTATGTCCATGGCAGGTAAAAAAAGCATACAACAAAACATACATTAAATTATAAATTATTAGATGTGAAGTCCAAACCAACACAAGCTTCATCTGCTCAATGAGGCAGGGCGTTCCCAGTAAAAGCGGGACAAAGCTTACCACTACAGCACACAAGCTGTACTCTGTATTGTTGCAACATGATGCAGAGATGTAGGGAGAGAGATCCAGGTCACTGAACGGGTAGCAGACGGTGGTTGAGAGTTTCCTTCTGTGCTTGTCCTGCCAGGCAAACCTGAAATTAAATTTTGAATGATTTTAAATGACCCTCAACTTCTATTTGCATTGTGGTCTTTGCTTAACTGAATTTCCTAAGAGGAGGGAAAACCAACAACTGACTACCCAGCATTTGAAAGAAAGATCTCTAATAATGTTGTGTATTGCAGTAAACTGACAGAAAATGCACTAAACCCACATGAGATTTCCTGCAGGAAAAACAAAGCTCTTGCTTCCTGATCCTTCAGTCAAAGCATGAAGTCATATCTTTGCATCACTCTTCCTGCATCCTAAACATTTTGGACTAAACTGCAGTGCCACTGTCAGCTCTTCTCTCATGCCAGACTCCATCCCTCTTCCCTCTGTAACTTTGAGTACATCACTGCACTTTTAAACATTTATGGTGTGGCTAAGAGCTGCATCTGGAGATCACGTCCTTTGAGAATGTTGAGAAAAGCAGATGCTGAATGGAAAATTAAATTAGAACTTAAAATAACACAGTTCTGGGAAGCCAAATCATCCCAGATTAGTTTTCTTTATAGGTGGAAAGTTGTTAAGAAAAGAATTCTTTAGAATAAATTCAGCATCTGGCTGTGTGTGGCTAGTGAAGTCTGCTAACCCAGGTGCTCCTTTGCTGGTGCACCACTCTGTTTATGCCTGATTTAGTAAAGAGATAAACAAAAACTGCCTTAACTGCAGTAGCAGCAAGCAAAACACTGTCAGTCCTGCTCTTGGAAACCAAGCCACAAGCCCTATCAGTCACCACAGGAACTGATTCACAGGGATCACACAGGGACTGAATGAGCCACTGCACTGGGCTTTAGTCAGTCACTGCGTGGTGGAGTTTTTCTTCCCTCTGAAGAGCAGGTCCCTAGTACGGGGAGAAATTTGGTGGGCTGCAGTACACAGGCAGAACACCGTGCATGAGAATTCAGGAATGCAACTTGCATGTTTGACAGCTGTATTTCTGTAAATGCTCTTTTAGTTTTCAGGTATCAAAAGTACTAAACCCACTTATTTGCACTTGGAAACAAGTGATCTGTTTCCTTTCAGGCAAACACAAGTGACAGTCCTTCATGTCTCACATTACCCAGGAACTGGCTGTGTCCTACCCCACTTAGACTATACCTCTTTAAGTGGAAAATAATGATCTGTGGTGCCTTGGTTATGGAGGCCTTTACTGTTGCATCTTGGTTGCCTCCACACCAGTAGCAGTGGATTTGGTTGTTCTGAGTTAGTGTGTCTGGCTGGAAAAAGCATTCCAGGCAGTCCTGTAAAAGGAGAAAAAACCAACAAACATCACTTGATCGAACAGATCTCACTCCACCCTGAAGGTGCTAAGCAACATAAGAGATGAATTTGCTCCTCCTAACTGAAGTGTGATGCAGCAAGGCTGACATTACAAATTTGCAGGACAAAGCAGCCAACATTGGCTTCCATTCTCCCTATCAAGGTGGGAAATACTTGGATGACTGGAAGAAACCTTCATGGCTGCTATTGAATGATCTTAATACCCTCAGCCCCTGGAAACTCGTGAGCATTGTGCCTGTAACCTTACCAGCCTCAGTGGTTCTGACACCAGTTAAGAGACTCCACTTCTCTAGGGACCAGATCCAAGGCTGTCCATTAGTGCCCAGGAGACCAACATGACTAAAGGCCTGCATCTTTCCAGTCACACCTATTAGTCTAAACTTCTGCTCCCAGATGAAGCAGGAAGCAGCAGGAATGTGTTGGCTGTTGTACCTGCAGAGAGCACACTCTGGTGGAAGGAATGGGCAGGGAGAGGATGGTGAAACTCTCGGGTCTGTGACTGAGGGCTTTGCATCTCAGACACCTGATACCGTAGCTGAGCTGTCCTTCAAATAACTCTGTTATAATAGATGTGCCACTGCTACTCCTTGTGCTTGCTTCTGCAGCAGGGCTCTGTCTTTCTTGGCTTGGCTATACAGAAGGAAAAAACACAAACAAACAAAATATAGATAAGCAATTGTTTGAGAAGTGCCTTCGCTGGGTTTTAATAGGTGCTGCCCACTGCCTGGGTTGATCAGTTGTTAAGTCTTGTGCCACAGAACTTGTCTCTAAAATGCTGTTATTTTACTTGATGGTTCATACATGCAGAGTAAGATTGATCCATTTTCTGAGAGAAAAGTAACAAAAATACAACAATTCAGACATTCGATAGCATTAATTGCTTGGAAAGCTCTTTATCAGTGGCTTTGGAGGGGAGAAAGTCATGGGGGCATAGCGGATGCTTGGCAGAAGAGATGTGGAAGATGAGAAAGTGGAAGAACATTAAGTGCGGAAGGAGCAAGGAGAAGGAGAAGTTAGAACAGTGAAGCTACACCAGCATTGTCATTTAAATTGGGGCTGCAATTTGATGGAGCATTAGACAAGAAGCAAATTAATAATTGTGTTTACATGGGTGTGAAATAAAGGAAGAAAAGGAAAGTTTTCCTTTTCAGAAAAGTTCAGAAGAGGAGAACAGCATTCCATGTAATAATTGCCTAAGTCATGAAATGGCGGAGGAAACAGCTGTAGTTCCCAAAACACCACAGCTGGGCTCACCTCCTTGAAAGCCTCGTGGAGGTCATCCAGCACACAGATGAGGAACTCCTGTGCATCATGCTGAGTCCTCCTGCTAAAAGCTGGGTACCGCTTCTCAAAGATGGAATGAAAAGCCTCGGGGGAAACATAATCAAACTCTCCAAGCCACATGTCGGACACCAAACAGCCAAAGGCAGTCGCAGACTCGCCAATCTCCCTTGGAAAAAAGGGGAGAGTTTCAGATGATGTATGAAAAAATAGTGTCTGCCTTCAAGTGGGAGCACAAGACAGAAACTCAGAAAACAGATAAAGGTACAGTAGAGCTTTGGCAGCTGTTGCCTGACTCGAGGGACTCTGCAGATCCCAAAGTGGTAGGAATCATCATCATGACAGCAGTAATGGGTATTGCCATCAATATGGCAAGAAAAGTTATCATGATCAAGGACACAGCAAGGAATCAAGCTGGGCTCTCAAAGGAGAAAGAAACCAGCTGGTGGCAAATCTGACTGGAACTGCCTGTGGGGAGCTGGCAGGTGCCTTGGACATTCCCATGGCAACATGTATCCTATGGAAGGAAAATAGTGCCAAGCAGAAAGCTTTCAGTACTGTGAACAAACCAACTCACTCGTGCAGGGCTGTGTTCCACGTTCCTGAGAGGAAATGCTGCACGAGCGGGGTCAGGCTGCAGAGGCACTGCAGCACCGCGTTCATGTAGCACGTGTTCTCCAGGTTCTGCAGCCCTGTGAGCCCTGGGTGCAGGCTGCTTATATCTTCCAGCTGTTCCTTGGGGGAATACTTCCATTTCCATGCCATCCTTCCACCTACTATGAGAAAAATCCACAACAGTGGAAATCAAAAATGCTACAGTTTCTTCTTTAAAAATGACATTTGCATTTATTTTCATGAGGTTTACAGTGGTGAAGGCTCTTCATTTTTCCCACTAAGCTCTTTCCAGTATGGTAAGATACATCATTATGAGGTATTATTTAAACACCTGAGGTTTTAAGAGTTTTTCCTAAAATTCCATTCAGTCTTTTACTCCATACACAGTTACTCAGACTACAACCACTTGTGAATAGCCATCTTTAGGGCAAAATGCTTAGCTGTGCATATTACATTATATTTCATTGCCTCAGGGGTACAGTGCTCATTATTTTCTAAAACCATAGGTTGCAATCCAGATGCTACTACAAACAGGTTGTTCTTCAGATTTGTGCTATAAAGTGTTGCTTAATTCATGTTAGGAAAATTTGAGTAGGTTTCTGGCTGCACAAGTCTGTCCTGGGCCAAACTGTTCCCTTCCACAGTCAGGCAGTCAAGAGGCTGAACACAGACCCTACACCACCCATGTGCTCACTGATGTTGCTCTTTTTTAGAGGCTGATGTTCTAATTTGAGGCAGGACAGAGAACTCTAAAACCACAGCAATCTCCATAGAGCAAAGATGAGCGGTGCCCCCTGTGTTCCATGCTGTCGCCCTGGCTATTCCTGCCCCAGCCCCTTGTGATGTCACTTGGTTACTCTGGGCAGGGAGCACACCTGGTCAGACCTGCCTCCATCTCCTTCCACGTGCCAGCCAGAACAGAAAACCTTGGGAAGAGAGGGACACCCACCCATTCCACTGAGCAGGGAGCTTTGGCCCAACACACCTTTATCCATATTTGCTCATGCTTGTATTAGGATTTATTATTGCTGTACTCTGCTGGAAGTGATGACTGAGGGTGTTGACCATAAAAGGATGGAGCTACCTCAAAACATCATACTGAATTAGTTTCTTGGTGTTTTCTTGAGAGGAAAAAAAAGGTATGGCAGATGCCTTTTAATTAGTTACGTTAATGCAGTTCATCTCTGAATTCCATATGCCACTGAAGAGCAGCAGTTTTTCCCTATTTAACAGACAACTTGGGAAGTAACAAGTATTCACAGAAGAGGCCCATGAAGTGATTTAAAAAACCTCCTAATCATCGTACTTGTTAAACTTGAAGCAAAGGATGTCTCCAGCACTCCTGGGACAGCTGTCACTGCTATTGACCCTTCAAAATATGATTTCGTTTCGTAAATGGAAGTGGATGTGTTTATTCCCACTTTTTGTGGAATCTGAATCAAGACTTTGACTTACTCTTTTAATGTATTATGATACACAAATCCACATGGGTGCTACCTACTGCAAACTCTGGGCTGACAATTAACTTCCCATTACTCTCACCACAAAGTGGATTATTGCAAGGAAAAGTGTTAATTGTGAAAAGAAGGATTAAACCATCAGAACTTTTTTCAGAGGCTTTGTTACATGTTAAAAGATCCTATTTTCTTTCCAACTGGTCTTTTAGGAATATTTAACATGAACTGTTACTACCAAGTCTCCAGCTGTAGTCTTTTTTCCTCTCCAAAATTCCTGCAGTGTTAAGACTTAGGGCATTAAGTGAGATGCAACCACAAAGAATTCAAGTGTAGGAAGTCACTGTCACAGGCTTAGAAACCAAAGCCTTCCTTTTCCAAATCACAAAGCTGCTGAGCAGCAGCTAAAAAAAGAGCTGCCCAGGAACTCTGTGTTTTGCCACAATGCATTTGGGATTGGTTTTCTCTGAAATGCTTCACCACCTAAATACTGCAAGAAAGCAACAATGACTTTGATGGATTAATTAAAAGTTTAAATTATGTAGGTTATTAATTTCCCTATATGAGAAGTACTCTTTCCTAGTAGGAAATTCACTGAAGAATTTCAGATTTTCACTAAAAAATATTAGTTTGTATTATAGTCCTGTATTTAAAAGCTAGGTTCTAAGAAGATATGCCCATTCTTTATTCTTGGATAGTTATCAGAAGTTCCAGTTCCATCACTTTCCTCCTTTTTGGTAATCTAAAGGAAATTTATAAGCGAAAGGATCACAACTCCTCCTTGTTTATAGAGCATTTCAAGACTGATGAGGTTTCAGCAGAGGAGTGACACTTGATGTTCTCAAGCAAATTGAATTTCATGGAATAGTTTCCATGTTGTCACTGCCCAGCATCAGCAGGATGTGGCACTGTCCAAACAGAGTCAGGCTGCTTTTTCAAACCAACTTGTTTTCTTCCTTTGCTACCAAAGGAGAGGCTACTTTCCCAATTCCTTCCCTAAAGGGTACTTGACATTTATTATTTTTTCCTGCAAGTATAAGGCAGATCACTTCTGAAAGTTACACATTTCTCCCCACTCAGTTTAGACATACACTTCTCATGTCATTCAAGCTAAGTCACACAGAGTAAGCTACTGCTCATGCCAGGCAGATGTACAGAAATATGAACAGTGGTAACCACTCCAAGTCTTACAGGCATTTCCCAACCACATTTTTCCCTTTTGGTCCTGAAAAAGCTTCAGGCCTGAGTCACTGCAAGACTGAGCAGGAGGAGCACTCCCCATGATCACTCACACCCATCACAAGGTGGTCACATCTGTTTATTTTGCTAAGAAATGAGTCACAAGCAGAACTACTGAAGACCAGTACATCAAAAATAACTAAGAAAGAACTGTGCGTAGTTAAGTATGTGTCAAGACACAGAAAGTTTCCCAGCTTTTACTTACAATTTTCTCAAAATGTTTTTCTTCTTTCATACACTGAAATTTGGTCACATTTTCAAAACACCGGAGACTCCTCTAGAAATCTCTCTCAATTTGCAGAGCCAGTCATGCTTACAGACTCAGTGCTGCTGTTACTTGGTGTTAGAAAGGTGCAAATACATCTTGAATATCTGCCCATTCCCTCCCAGCAACAGGAGGTGATGCAGTCAGGCATCTCTAAGAAGCAACTCCTAATTAAACATTGTGAAGAGCTATTTTTGACTCATTTACTCATTAATCCCCTCACATGTGTTTGACAACTATGACAGTTTTCACTTTTTTACCTTCCTAGTTTCTGGTCTTGGCCAAAGTTGTGATACCTCAAAGGCAAACAACTGCTTTGATCCAGCACAGCAATTTCTACTTTTCTGCATAAAGAGTTACTTAAATTCACCAAAATAACCTTTCAGACTGAGACAGAGAGCAAAAGTCTGTAAACAAGAATAAATTTATTTTAGATTCTTTAAAGATTTAATGATATACAAAATGTATACAGTATTATATCCTTATAACATTTTACCTTTCCCCATCAAACATAAAACACCATTTAAACAACTATTGTGTTCGTGCCTTAGGTCTGTATCTATAAGATACACTACTGAATAAAAAATTTATAGAGCTATATACTGCCCTTTTAATTAAAAATTACAAATTAGTACCTATGTAACAAAAAAAATCGCAGCATGAAACTTCAGTTGGACAACAGGTTCTTTTCTTGCTGAATGCTCAACAATATTTGGGACAGTTAAATTACATTTTATTGGCATGAAGGTGCATTGCAATCTCCCGTAGTTTACACAATGCTAATCCAATCCTAATCTCTCTTAAGTAAGTACCACAAATAACATAACATTAAAGATGTTTTCTACACAATTTTAAATACATTTACAAGTTATGTGTACATTCGGTTTCGATATACTGGTTTTAGGAGATCTTTGGAAGGCAGAACTTCTGAAGCAGTCACTACATACGTACAAGGGAAAGCACTTCCAACTTGTGTTCTTACAAGGCAACTTATTTGGACCAGCACAAACTAATTCTTCTATTAAATATGATTATACCAGTCTATCATGGCTTTGTTACTATTTGACAGTGACTTGATAAAATTGAAATGTGTAAAACAAGAAATTTCATTATGCACAATTCAGGCTCTATTTCACAAAACAAAAACAACCAAGCCCAGTTTTACAGTTAAAGAAGCTGAAAGAATCCTGATTCAGGAGACTCTCTCTCTCTCTTTTGGAACAGACCAAGTTCCTACCTTCAACTTCAGTCTATTGGCATCCTATATATGCCTCATTTGGCTCTGTCCTCTTCAAAAGGCCAGATTAAAAGACACCTGGTGAGAAAATATTAGTGGAACACTTCCGAAAACACTCTAAAAATACTCTGGCATTACAGAGGTAGGTGCTTTCTCCTGGTTTTGCTGATTGACAGCAAGACAAATGCCAGAAAGGCAAATGCTTTACCTTAAAACATCAACTACCAAAATCCTTTTGGTGGAAGGCATATTTCCCATCCCAGGACTACAGGAAGAAAATCCTCCACTAAACCAAAATAAAATAAAAAATAAAACTTTCTGCTTAAAAAGCCCCTTTAAAAACACATCTTAAATACTTGTCATTATTCCACCTTTAGAATGATCAGCTGCCACACTGCTCTGTAGATAGTTTTCACAAGTCGTAAAATCCTTAGATTATGGACCAGCCAAAATTCCACTTGTAAGACAATAATCCTTGTTTTGACAAGTCTTTCTTTTCATTTTAGTGAGGGAAAGATAAGTGACAACTTTGTGAGGTTCCATGAAGTTTGAACGAAGCCACTGAGTTGGTCACATCATCAGAGCATCAGACGAATAGAATTGGCCGGATCAGAATCTTTGGTGCAGCTTCCAGGCTGAATTGTCAATTCAGGGGCATCATCCTGAGGAAATATGATCTTGTCAGGTGTGTAATCGTTCCTCTTCAGATCTGTACAAACAGAAGAAAGTCGTAACTATTACTATTTCTTAAGCTAGTAGAATGGGCCATAAATGTCTAGCAGAAGAATTGAATATGCAAATGCACTTATAAAGAGGAATTCCAGGATATGCACTGTCAAAAAGGTTGTTTTTTGTATGTTTTTATCAGAGGTGCAATCAGAAGCCTAAAGTCAAATTACAAAACTGCTGTTTATTACTTGTTCCACTTTCACAGCATGCCTTGACTATTTCATTACATACTATACAACATCTCATGACATAAGTGTCTCAGGAGGGTACTGCAGCTCTTACCAGGAAGTTTCAGTTTCCTGCAGCAGGAATTACAGTGGTGCTTTGCTCTGAAGTTTTTTATTGCATCCTCTCCCAAATTGGCTGGACCAAACACCATATCATATGACCTTAGAAACAAAGTGCACATAAACATCACTTGCATTTGTTCTCTTTCCAGTGAAAAGTTCACAATACTTTAAGTCTTTCTTTACCCTTACCTTTTTTCCCCAGCTTTTATCACAGAGGGATCTGTCAAATTTTCACCAACACCTTCAGACAGCACATGAAGAAAAAGTTAAATCTGATACACTTCTGATTACATAAATATATTAATATTAAAAAGCCTTGGAATCCTTAGCTATGACTTCTCAGCTTCTCCAAGAATAAAAACAGAAAAAACCCCACAACAAACCCAACCCAAACTATACGTGATTCTCTATCTTTAGAAAATTGCTCCTAAACAAGCACTTGGTACTTCTCAGATTTCTTCCATCTATTTTTTTTTGCATTTCCTAGCTTGAGTTTTCACCCATGAGAAAAACCTATACAGTTCTCACTGCCAGAATACCTGGCACACAATTCAGGATAAAACCAGCTCACCATACTGGCACTATACAAATGTGCCAAAAAATAGCCGTTTTTTATGGCACATTTCTTTAGGAAAATATGTATATATTTAAATTCTCTGTGTTGCTGTAAGATTTAATACCATATTAGAACAACAAAGCTGGTGAAGGGTCTGGAGCACAGGTCCTGTGAGGAGCAGCTGAGGGAGCTGGGGGTGTTTATCCTGGAGAAGAAGAGGCTCAGGGGAGACCTCATCACTGTCTAGAACTATCTGAAAGGACACTGTAGCTGGGTGAGGGTCAGTTCCCAGCAACAGGACAAGAAAATGGCCTGAAGTTGCACTAGGGGAGGTTTAGGTTGGATATGAGGTAAAATATATTCACTGAAAAGGGTGCCAAGCACTGGAACAGCTGCCCAGGGAGGTGTTGCAGTCACCATCCCTGCAGGGATTTAAAAGCTGTTTAGGGGTGGCCCCCAGGCACATGGTGTGTGCTGGACTTGGCAGTGCTGGGTAAAGTTGGACTCTATGATCTTAGAAGTTCTTTCCAATCTTTATCATTATATGATTAGATAAGAAAATCACAGATCCAAACTAAGTAGAAGAAGAAGAAGAACTAAATAATGCCTGTTGTTTATTACAAACATACAGATTCTTAGCAAAATGCTATCAAAAGAAAAACCCACATAGACCTTGGTGACAGTTCAAGTTTCTAAGTCAGGGCTTTACCTTGCAGATCTAATACCAACAGTTCTCCTCTTGTATACTCATATGTCCAGTGGCTGAAAGCCAGCATAACCTCCTCCAGCATGTTAGTTGGGATTATTTCATCACCATTATTGTTATTATATTTTCTAAACTCTCCGGTCATGCACTCTTCAACTGCAAACCACTGGCCAGCAGAGTGGCAATATAAGAGGAAAACTTCCAAGAACCTAGTAAAAAGTACACTTAATGAATATAGTTGCAAAATAGAGATCTATCATTACTATTAGATTATTATTTGATTTACTAACAATTTAAATACTTTTAAACTATTATACAAAGCCATTTAGATGATCACACTAGATCAGAATCAGTGCAGAAAATATCAATGGAAAATACTGCTGAGGACAATTCTGTTTGCCACATTCACAGCAATATTCCAAGTCATATCCACATCTGAGTATCTTAATATATTTGATGCACCTGTTAATAACCTTGTAGGCATTCTCCTGAGCCAAAGACAAGCAATGTAATGGCAGTTTAAATACACTCACCTTGGAGAGTATGGGATGGATTTGGGCTTCATCTGGTTGAATGCAAAGGTCAGCTTCTGTGCTGCTCTCTGCTGCTGAATTTCCTGTGAGTCAAATCCACATTTCATTATGTAATTATTAGCTGCATTACAGAACAGGAAACAGCCTGTCCCTGCTCTCAGCAAAGAGTCAAGCAGTCAGTGGGAACAGTATCTATCTCCCCAAGACAGGGCAACAGATTACTTGCTTTTTAAATTATATCTGTATTGTAAGAATTTGAGCTCTTTAATTAAATAAGCTGTGCTGGAGCAGAATTTTTAACCCTTCTGCTCATACAGAACCCCAGACTAACTTTTTTCTTATTCTAGTAAGTATATACTAGTTTACGTGTGGGACAATGATTCCTGTTTAACATACAATGCCTGTTCGTATTTAATAATTGATAAAGATAGAACTTACTCTCAAGCACAAGTGCAACACAGTGTCCTCCTTATAAATGCTTGACCAAGTATTCACAACTTCAGGAAGAAAAGACTTGATGATATAAAGATGTCCTGATTTCAGGATATCATATTCTGACCATGTGCATACAACTTTGAGAGCTCGACGTAAACCTCCTCCCATCTCCTCTTTACTTAAAAATTCAATTTTAGCACAGAGCCCCAGCTGTGACCAGGAGGACATGCTGTTGTTCAGGATACTGGGAGAACTTTCTTCAAGGCGATACACAGTGACTGGTTCACCTGCGGTGCAGCACACAAAGCAATCACTGAATTGCATTTTCCAAGTTTGAAATTAAAAGTACTGGAAACCCACCATTTCTTACATCAAACTGCAGTATTAAGTCACTGCAGACATCTTGAATTACCAAAATTTAAACTGTCCAGTGGAATGACCCCTCTACAGCTTTTTTCACTTTCACAGCTTTTTTCAGAGCTACAAAATTTGTCCTCCTATTTAGACCTATTAATGACACTGTTCAAACAGCACTAAGAACACTGAATAAATGTTTACAGTTTAAACAAAAGACAACTTAAAGGAATCCTTCCAGAATAGCTTGTTATAAAACTGTTAGTACAATACTACCATCACTGTAACACCATTTCTGAGGACAACTATAATTAAATCTACATTTCATAATCAAGTGAGTTGCCCTAGAAAAGGTGTCATACTCACATATATTTCTGAGCATTCTAAGACAGAGACTAGACTTCTTTTAGTTTATTAAGACTTTAGTTTCACACTTGCTGTGAGAAACTGTGAACTTTGCCTTGATCCTTCTATGTTAGAAGATCAAACCAAATTAGAATCCATATAAGGTTTGCTTTTCTTCCCCAAAAGACCACAGGGAACCAGCAACAAGAAATACAGTTCTTACCTCTTGGAGGCACAGGAGTGAATGGAATGCTCTGTGATAACCTCATCAGGTTATTTCTTTCTACAGCTAGAGGAAAATTACAGCATTTGTTGAAGGATCTTATAAATCTCATTAAAAAGACAAACATTAGTTCATAAGAGGGACTGACCTGAGTAATAGTAATTGATATCCATGATAGGCTTGAAAGGAGAAGCAATGCCTGAAAAGAGATTAAGGAGAAAAAGAAAAAAAGAGATACTCTTGCTACTAATTTGTGTAGTAATATACCACACACAAAGATCATCTCCCAAGTAACTACAGTTTAAAAAGGATCTGCTGTGAAGAAAATTAAATATTGCACTTAAGTCTTTAGTACCTCAGAGGAAAAAAAATACAAATTGTAGTGCTTAATGCTAGGCTGTTTGTTTACAAAAAAAAATAAAATAAATCACAGTCTTGTGTGTCCAGTAAATTCCAAATTACCATCAATTAAATACATTCCCATACAAGATCCAAGAGGTGGGTTATATATAAAAAATCTCTCACCTTTAGAGCAGAAAGAAAACTTACCATTCAATGCATCTTCTTCTGATGGCCTGTGAAATTCCACAAAAACAAGTCATCTTCAAAACTTATTCTGTAGTCCCTGATTTTGACATATCATCCTAGGTCACCTTGTTAACCTCACAGTACCACTTTTATCCTGTTACCCTATTTTTCAAGGGCAGTACAGGTTTCTTAATTACAAAATAGTAATGGAAAGCTGTTAAGTAATCTCATGTTTTTAGAGCTACACTTTAAATACTTCCAAGTCATGCACAACATTATGTAAAGTTTGCATCACAAGAGCTTATTCCCACAGAGGTGCTTTAATTAAAACTTGTTCACAACAGCTTACCCTTCTGTTATCAGATAAATAAGGTAATGGCTTTAACAGTTAACTTAGGGGGTAATTGTTAACGAGAGCAATGTCTGCATAATTTCAGAGGTGGTTACAGTTTGAAAGGTTGGGTAAAGACCTTTGCCAGGAAGCGAGCTGCTCACTACGTGTCAACACAGTCATTTTCATGTTTTGCCCTCCAACATGTGACACCATAAATCTAAACAGAACCTGTTAAAGCATGATGAGAGCTCAACCTGACCCACCCATGAGCACCTGCAGCCCAGGGAGCCAACCCAGTCCTGGGCTGTATCCCAAGAAGAGTGACCAGCAGGTTGATGGGGGTGATTCTGCCCCTCTGCTCTGCTGTGAGAGACCCCAGCTGGAGCACTGCTTCCATCTCTGGGGCCCCCAAGGGAAGAAGGACCCGTTGGAGAGAGCCCAGAGGAGACCACAAAGCTACACTGAGGGCTGGAGTCCCTCTGCTCCAGAGACAGGCTGTGGGAGCCTTTCAACCCAAACCATTCTATGACAATCTTGTGATTCCAGTGAATACATTTGGTTATTTATTAGAAGAAAAAATCCAAACTTTGTGGATTTTATTCTCATTAAATGCAACTAAATACCACTATAGCCAAAGAAAACCAGATCAAAATACAGTGATAAAATTGCTCCATTAGTAGAAAGGTTACTTACATTTGACTGCTATTTGAAGGTCTGCCTTGTAGCCAATCCTTTAAAACAAAGGAGAGGAAAAACAAAGAGGGCTTCAGTTTTGTAAGAAATCACAGTATATTCAGTTGGAGGGGGGGGTGGTAATGTGTTTTAAGCTCTTGGAGTAGGGCCTGTTTATTGGAAATAAACCAGGCTGTACTGAACTGCAGTTGAATGGAGACCCAAATACAACCGAGCAATGGTAACTACAATTAAAAGAATAAATAAGGCTCTATATTCACTACTGTTTATGGATTATATAAGTAATTCTTTTCCTTAAAAGAAAAGAATTTTGATTTTTTTTCTACAAACAGAAAACAGCACAGATTTTCATAGTGAGAACATACACAACTTCTTCCCTTAGTGAAAACAGGTCTCCTGTTGCTTCCTAGAACAAGCAAGTCCACAAATCAGTATTATTTCTTTATCTGTTTCTTCTCCTTTATTTGTTCAGCTTGTAGTTCTGCTCAACAATGTCACAAAAGGTTGATACAAACCGTCAGTAAGGCTGCTTTAGAGTCGACTTGCTGAGTGTCCTCACTTGATGCTCTCCTGCTCTTGCTGTACACTACAAATGAAAAAGATTTGTAACTGGACAAAGAATGGCAGCTGTCACTGTCATCTGTTTCCTAACAGTGAGCAAATAGCTTAACATAGCTCTCATGAAACAAGCCTGACCCACAACTTTAAAAGAAGTTTGCAGTCCTAACTAGATCACTTTGCCTTTTACAACTCTGGCTGGCTGTGGCAAATACAAGGTAACAGAACTGAGCTGGCATGGCTAGAATAAGCAGAAAATTCAAGTACTACCAAACATGAAAATATTTCAAGATGATTTAACCATTTGTGTTTAC
Organism: Cyanistes caeruleus; assembly: GCF_971803275.1. NCBI lineage: Eukaryota > Metazoa > Chordata > Aves > Passeriformes > Paridae > Cyanistes > Cyanistes caeruleus. The sequence goes on from NC_141713.1 coordinate 10,045,612, forward strand.
TTTGCATCCTCTTAGGGTACCCATTAGCAAGGCAAGTTAGAGACATTAGGGGACCTGAACAGAGTCCAGACTTACTCTGCTCTGAGTGGGCTGTCAGAGGGTCAGTGAACCCACCACAAGAACTGGACTGTTGTAGGCCACTGTCAGTTTGAAGACCCTACCAAAAAAAAAAATAAAACTGCATTTACCATCAGTCATCATTACCATTATTGCTTTCAACTACTACTCTTGGAACACAATCTATCTAGCCAGCTTTTCTTTATAGGACTGGCCAGGATTCTTCAAAATTTCTGGATGTACTTCAAATACCTTACTGCACAGGAATGCACAAGTTGAGTGCATTAATTCAGCTAAAATGCTCTTCTCACAGTAGCCACCAGCTGTAACACTTTCAGGCACACATTAAAACTCCTGGCCCACACCAGAAGAGTTCTTTGCAAGGGAATGTTACTATAGGACACAACTACATAAACATTGATCACACTGTATCACTACAAGCACCACGTTCACCTCATCTGCTTCCTGCCTTTGTTGCCAATCAACTCTTATGTAAGAATGTGGCTCTGGCAGAAACTAAATTTCAATTTCCACCCACTTAAAATAGCAACAAAATGTAGTAAACCCCTGCCACATAAAAACCTATGGGTTATGAATGCAATTTCCTAATGGACATACTCCTTCATTGCAATTACACATTCTTGGAATATGTACTGAGGTGATCAACTTCTAACAACAATTTTTTTTTTTTTTTTTTTTTTTTTTTGGCAAAAAAAGGAGAAAGGTGGTTTCATCACAAACTAGGACTGTATGCAGTGGCATAGGGCTTACTCATCTATTACCTCCAGTGGTTACCTGAATAAAAAGTAAACATTCATTGTGCCCTGCTTTTGAGCCCAAAATTATAACAGTTAGGAAGTTGTTAGCACCCTTTTTCACCCTTCCCTTATTATTACACCCTTCTGTACTCTTATAGAATACACCCCACACACATAAACACATACACAGTTCTCTGTGTCTGCACGTGTCCAAAATGAGTCTATTATGTGTGGTTATGTGCATAACAACTATTTCTTTACATCCCTAAACACTAGAACCATTTAGACCTATGTCAAGGAGACATCCAGTTTACAGATAATGAGGTAAGAACAGAGACCCATGTCTTTACTGGAAAGAATACTTCTAGTATCTGTTGAAAAAAAACATCCTATTTAAATGGAAACTAACTTTACTTACTTGAAGTCTGGTTGTCTCTATACCCTCCAGTATGGCTTTTTTGAAGTCTTCCTGTTGCTCCTGTCAAGAAAAAAGTAAATTGTTAATAATAACACCAAAAAATCTGTGCTAAAAATACACACAAAAAGCTTTCTGGTCACACATTATACTCATGAAAAGGTTCAGAAGAAGCACTGTACATGTCATAATGCAATTCTCAGATGTATTCTCCCCTGAATGCACAACAGCTACATGGTGAAAATCAGTTTTCGTATACATATATATATATATATATATATATATATATATATACACACACACACTGTAGTACTTGGAAGGCAGGTTTATGATGAATCACTTTTCCATGTTAGTAATTTTATTTTTCTTTAGGGAAATGGAAATTATTCATTTTAGTTTATGACAAGTTTTCTTGGAAGCATAATGAACAATTTTTTTCACTTGTGGAAACTATATAGAGTCATCTTGCTCTATAAATTATAATGCACATCATTCTAGTCTTCCTAAAGGTTGATCTTGAAATTTATGAGTGTAAAACATTTAGTTAAACACTAATTATGGGATACTTAATTTTATCTCGATTCACAGTTGTAGTCATCTTAGCTTTCATAACCTCAGAGCTTGTTTATTCTTTCACTAGTATCCTATTATGAAGCAACAGTACTTGATGGCAGTTAGGGTTGCATGAGTTTTCACAGGATTTTTTTTTAATCATGAAACAGATGCAAAGCGCAGTTTGCAAGGAATGTGTACATTTGATGGTATTTGGTCTTAGACTTTTTCCAAACGTACTGTGACGTTACAGTTCAAAAGAAAATGATCCCCATTAACATAATTGACAAAGCCTTTCGTGCTCACCTCGATATCAGCACTTCTTTCCTTCATTTTGCTGGCTGCCTCTTTGAACCGCTGTAGGTCCATGCTGTCTCTGTGACCTTTGACACAGTGAATTCAAAAAGAGTATTCAAAATCAAAGGCAACCTCCAATGTTCTGACCATGCCAACAGTCTGCATCACCATAGCAAAGGGTTACAAACCACCTAAGGTCTGTGTGCCTGTTTGTACCAGGAAAGACTTTACAAACACACTAAAGTAAAGATCAGTGTAACAATATCAAACTATTGCCTTTCCCGCACTGAGGTGTGGAGCACCACAATTCAAAAAGTAAAGCTAATATTTTAAATTTTTACTCAAGCGTATGCTCCTCACAGGAAAGGAACAAGGCCTGGATTACAGTACTTTTACGTATGCTTGACAATTGAAGGGAAAGTAGACAGTTTCCTGGAGGTAGCTTTTACAATATACCCTTCATCCTCCCAATTGCAAGAAACACTTTTCAGAATTTTCCCAAGCATGTGGCTTTATAATAATTTAAATCTACTTGACTTCACAATTGAAACCTGCATGGTATCACAAGTCTTATAAATTGTGGACAGTAAAAATGAAGGGTATGTTCTAAATGCTAGAGATGTCACAGGACCATATACAAAAAATCTGGCTCCAGTAAATAAGTATAGTTAGTATTCAAAGTTATTAGTGGTGAAGTACATTTAAAGATTAGATAAGAGTTGTACAATCACTGCCCAGAATTCCTGTTTAGCCTTGCTTTCCTTTTTCAACCATGAGGCACCACAAATAGCTAATGTAGGTAACTTAGAAATCCAAGCTTCACGGCGGTAGAATAAACTCTTGTCTAGAGATTTAAATTTATACAACCTCAGCAAATCTCTGGAAAACTCTGAGACATCCCTAAACAACTAGAGCAAGACAACACCTCTGCAAGCAACCTGACAATGCCAGATTACAATCTTCTACTAAACTCTAAGCATACTTAAAGCATTATCTTCTTTACAGGGATCAGTTAGTAAACCCACACCTGTGTTTTGCAATGGATCTGCCACTGTTTTACCATTCAAATATGTAGGTAACAAACCAAAACTATCCACCATTTTACTGTTGAGCAGAACTTGAGGGAAGGCAAAATGTTGTATTGAATTGAAGGACTTTGGAAGCTTCCAAAACTACAGCCCCAACATAGATAAGCCTTGGCAACAGTGGAAGATCCCAGCTGTAACAGTGTTTAGAAATACAGTATAGGAGGAACCCTCAGCTTGACACAGATACCACAAAGATATTTGTCCAGGACTCCATCAGCCTGAGTAGTGTTCTGTAATTACGTCAAGAAATAGACAATATTTTTGATTTATGCAATCAGAAGGTAGGAGCTTTATGAGTCACAAAAGGTTTGTCTACAGTGCCCATACCAAGTTGTACAGCTGCTAATTGCCCAAAACTGCTATACTAAACAACTGGATAATGTTTTTCAGAAAAATATTGTCTATGTGACAGAATTATGGAGAAATTATAATTTCAGTTAAAAAAAAAACATTCAAGCAACACAGGGAAATTAGAGATGTTAAATGCAAAAAAAGCAGAGCAAAATGGTAGAATAAAGTCACCTGCAACCGGAATACACCCAAAATACCATACAATTCTTGATAAGTCAAACCTTGTGGCTTAGATTTGGTCCACAGTTTATGAAGTAGTCCCATAAGGATGTTAGAACATAAATCTCGGGTTTGCAGTTCCATTGCATGGACATGCTGACTTTTGGAAAGTTCATCTTTAATATTCAATTTTCCATGTGAGCCGCCACAGTTGACTGTTGACGTCAAGTCGCCCGTTGACAAAGAGAACTTCGTTTGGGGCTTGTTCTTCGCTAACTTGACAGGGGACTGGTGAGCACATTTGTCAACTCTGCAGCTGTAGTTATCATTAGTGTCATTCTCATCATGAATAAAACCACAATTAACGTATCCTCCATTTTCAACACAAGCTTGGGTGAAAGCAAGGCAAGCAGAGCCAGAAGCAAGAGGATAAGAGCAGCTAATAATGACTTCAGGACATTCAGAATCTATTTTGTTATACTTACCCACAAATGCACCAAATTCTACATTATTATCTCCTTCTGTAGCCTTAGAGAAAACAGTCTCTTCATGCTTTACTGCAGAATCCAGCTGACTTTTGCAACTGGGTCGAGATGGAGTGCTAACAAAACACTTTGTTGTTGGGGATGTTACATGTGGCATGCTGTTGGATGAGTTGCCTAATTTTTTACTTTTACTAGTGGATTTTGAGATCTCTGCAGCCTGTATTCGCTGGCGAAGTTCTGGAGGGGAAATAGCATTTGAAAATAAGGCACTGCCTGAGGAACCTGCCTCTTGGAAGTTTTTTTCTTCTCTTCGGGAAACCAGAGCCAACTCCTGACCAATTGTCTTATGGTGGACTTCTTTGTCATCCCGGATAGAAATGTTACAGAGTAAAGCATTATTGCTCTCAAGGCCTCCTTGCGGGAAAGAACCAAAGACATTTCCAATGCTGTGCTTTTTCCACACAGATGATCTGAGAGAGCCATCCTCAATGAGATTTTGTGCCAAATGTTTTGAAATGCTCAGTTCCCGGGTGATTTCATTATGAACCTTGCTGGCTTCTGAGGCTTTCTGCGCAGTCAGGGTTTTCAGAGTATCCACAGTTAGAGCAGACAGATCCTGGAGGTGGCCAATCTGTGAATCTAAAGACTGTAATGACCTTTTAATGTAGTTGACACGATCACCAACTTCCTTTATCTGAATGCACATTTGTTCCACCCTAAGAAAAACCAAATTATGAAGTAGATATGAAAGGTATTTTTCTCAACACACAAAAGAAACATCATAACACTTTCTGTCCATTTAATCAGGGGGAAAAACAACTTTGAAATGTCACAATAATACGCTAGCATTGGACTGTTTTGTAATACAACATTTATACATACTTCTGAATCACAGAATTAAAACAGCTATCAATAGAGGGCCTACAGCACCAGTTTCTTAAAACATCATGGGAAATTAAACAATACGATTGCCTCAGCTTACTGCTTCTACAGACCAAGAAGCATCAATGACATTATAAGTTTCTGCATGGCAATGGAAAGTTACCATGTAAAATTTGCATAAACACTTTCTATTCTTGAGCTGCATTTCTCCCCCTTTCAAGTACATTAAAAAAATCTGTAAAAGTTCTAATTCTCTATTCAGGAATTTTACTTGTAAATATTCTACCGTTCAAATGTGACTCGAATCCTCTCCTCACTTCCAGAATGAAATTTATCATCCTTTTCATTGAAATACATCTCAACACACAGCTCTTCAAAATCATGAAGTTTCTTCTGATCTTCTTCTGTGAGGAAGAGTTCTAAAGAGAGACCAACAGTTCCAATGACACATATGTAGTGAAGTTGTACAGGTGTTTAAAACTAATAGTCACAACTCTACAAAGGATGTTAACAGTGAAAAGCCACAATAAAACCAAAAACAAACAAACCCACAAAAAACCCCAAACAACACACTACCAGAGGGCCACCGAGGACCCTTCCTCTCTCATTGCAAAAAAAGTTCCAAGGTCAAAGATTAACAATGAAATAAAATGAAAATAGTAATTCTGAGAAGATCTGTGCACAATATTATCATTCCTTACACTCCTACCCTTTAATCCCTTTATCTTTGAGGCAGAAGTTAGATTCCTTAGCTGGATTTTATTTTTTTTGAAAGTTTCAAAGAAGTTTTACAAGAAGGAAAAAATCTTCTCCATTAGCAATAACAAGAAATTTAATCTGTTTGTTTGTGTGCTAGGTGAATTTTACTGGAGATTTCTAGGGGCTGACATGAAACTTGTGGAAAAGCACGGTGATTTTCAAAAGAATTATCAATACTGAAAACATATAAAATTAAGACCCACTTTGACTTTCTTCACAATACACATTATAACCACAAACATGGTGCTTTTCTGACAGTTTGCTTTAACCATATAAAAAACATTACTGCAATTTTTTTGGATAACTGTTCATACTTGGCCCGTCTGAAGTCTTGTCTGTCTTTCTTCTTTTACATATACAGCAGAACAGGGAAGCCATATGGCTAAGAATGATCAGTGGTGGAGGCAGAACAGGTTTTTCATGGTAGGCCATAATGAAATGATAGCGCTGATACTTCCACACAATATTTGAAATTGCCTTGACTTGTAAATACACGTTGCTGAAAGGGAACAGAACAATATTAACACATCAAGATATTTTTTGGGGTGGTGGGGAGTTGTTGGTATTTGTTTAGTGGTTGTTGGATCATTTATTTTTTTAACACTTTGATAGCAATCTTGAATTCTGAAGCCAGTAAAGTAAGAGACAAAAGCATAAACTTTTTTTTTGCTGTAAAATTATTTTTGTGGAAATTGGAAGGACATTCAAGAGAACACTATGATCTAGAGCAAGGAGAAGGCTAAAGAAATTCTATCAGATAACACCTCAGTATCTTTACTCAGAAATAAATTACTCTGAGATTAAATTTCAAGTTTGTTGAACGAAAAAATTAATTATTTCTAGCTAAACTCAAATTTTATATCACATCATGCTAATTCTCCAGTCTGCCTTCACTGTTTGTGAGCTGCTTATGCCCATAAATCAAACACTTGCAGAGAATTATAAATGACAGCTTACTACAATTGAACCAAATCAACTGGAGAACATTAAATATTTAGAAACAGCAGTCAATAAAGACAAAGAAACAATTTTGTTTGTTTTCTGACAAAGAAGTTACAAAATGCCTTCAGATTTCCTTGCACTCTGATTCCCCTGACCTCATAGATGCGACATAAACCAGTAACATCACACACTTCACTAACTTAGCCATGGGCTTGCAGTGAGGAAGAGACAAAGACCAGCCTCAGAACCTGAAAAAACTTCCAGGAAATGGGATTGCTTTGATCTAGCATCAGTGGTTATCTTGTTATCTTACTGCAATGAGATAGACTTGTCCAATTATTAGCAAAATTAGCTATTATCTATATACTTACTTGAAAAATGCGATCAGGAGATTAACCATGATTATGTACTGTACAAAGAGGTAGACAGCTTGAAGAAACGGAGTCAACCATGTTCCTGGGCCACAGAGATGAGCAACTTTTTCATCTGAATTATTTGCACATACTGTGTTGGGAAAAAAAAGATACAGAGAAGACATGTACATCTTTTAGAACTCCCAGCAAGTAAAGACACAAAAAAAAAAAAAAAAAGAGGTCACTTCCAGTTTGCAAAAACCAACTATCATGCACTGGTTCTGCAATTCAAAATGTCTCCATGCATTTAGGAACATGGTAGAAAAATACCAGAGGCAATGTTTCTGGCTGATACTATGCTGTAATCATATTATTGGCTTTTATAAAAAAGCATAGTACATCACCACAGTCAAAATTTTGTCATGATAGCTGTGGGGCAGCAAAATCTTGCAAGGAATATCCTTGAGAGAAACTGCAACTATGTAGTTTTCATTCTAAGCCAATCAGGTTTTACAAAAGAAAATGAAAAATCAGGTCACATAGTTATACAGCTGCAACCCAGAAAAAGGAGATATTCCAATGAGTGGAATCAAAGCAAACAGTACTGGGACTTCCATAAAATTGGAATTTCATAACATTTTGAGAAGAACTTATCAGAGTAAGTTTTCTCTTTACTTGCTTCATAATTGCAGTATCTTACCATCAATTTCATAGGCATAGACTTCACCAAAAATCATCCAGTATGGATGAAACACAATATCTCTAGCAAGAGTCCAAGAGGGTGCCTCATCAGGATACAGTATTGCCTTCCTGGGTACACCAAAACTAAGTAGTACAAGTGCCATAATCACCACAATGTAAAACATGTTGGCCACCTATTAACACAAAAAAAGTCAGTTAATCCATGAAGTCATAAATACGATCTCACAACTCTAAAAACTTCTACAGTAACAATGTACACTTTAGAAAGTCTATGTATTATATAAGGAAAAGAGTCCAGGACACAAGTATTTCACTCAGAAAATTTTGTTAGATAATAAGCCCTTTTAAAAAACCCCAAAACTACTGAGGTTTTTTTCCTGGCCTTTCTTAAAAGGTATTTAGTACCCTTGGCCAAAGGCAGTTGAGCATATTTCCCTTTCAACTTAAATATGATTATGTACACAAGGAGCAGCTGACAAAGAGAAACATTCCTTCCTAAAGGTATTCAACAGCTGCACAAAAACCTGAGGTAGTTTCCAAAGGGCAGGAAGACAGAACCTGTGCCTCTTGCAAGAAATCAAAGTGAGAAATGAGCAACTTGATTCCCTCTTTTTTAAGGAATGACAGGGTTCAATTTTCTAAGAACCATTTTATGGAGGGAAGAAACACAAAAACCCCTTCCACATTCATATATACAGCTCTCCAGCCTTAAAATGGTTTTTAACATTTAGAATAGCTAATGACAGAAGACCTCAAGTTATTTAACATTCAAACAACTTTAATATTATTTGTGTGAGATGACAAGAAGCATAATCTGTTCCCAGTTTTCCACAGCACAAACCATGAAGGTGCTTTAGGACACTAAGCAAGTTAAAAGTTTTGACCTAAAGAACACAAAGGCTATAAACTTCAGACCTAAATAGGAAGGTGAATCAAGACAAAGGCTTCATCATATTCATTTAAGCCTCTGACATCTGAGAACAAAACAGGGCAGAGAAGAAAGATTTGCCATTTTTTTACATTTATGTAACAGGGATAGCTGCATAAGGAAGCCTTCTAATCAGTGCTTCTTTTGAAACCCTATATGTGATATTGCAGCTAGCTAATTCTGCACACCACATTGTTATCCTATTACAGCAGAATAAGAAACTTCTAAATAAATAAAACTGTTGAGAGAAGTTGTAAATGGATGCAGTTGGGGAAAAAAAAATCAGTAACAAACACAGTACTTACCATTTTCCCAATCATCATAACATAAGGGCCAGCCTGTTGATTTACAGCTAGAAAATCCAGTAATCGCACATACCAAAAAATTATATTGAGACAATATGTTATTCTTCCAGCAACAAAGACATAATTTTCTCTGTAAGTGTTTTCTCCAAAATTCCCCTTGGCTCCAAATCTTAACGCAAACCCGATGAAGAAAGTGACAATGGCAACTGTGTCACTGATATTGAAGTAATCACTGAACCACACTTTGATCTTCTGATTAATCTTCCCAGCCTCTGACATAAAAATCTGTAAAATAAATTTTACACTGTGATTTGACTGTGATAGTTATTCAAATGGATAACTCTTAAATGCTGAGCAATCAAAACCGGTGTTTAACTGTGACAGCTTAACAACAAGGAGAGAAGCGTTTTGCTCTGTCTAAACAATTTATTAAGGAATTTTGGATTTAGTGGGTTACGGTGATGTTTTTATTTATTTTCAGGCAGTTACTGTGACAAAAATGAACCTTCAGTTCACCTGCATTTAGTTAAGCCTGAGGTACCAGGTTATGGGACTAACTTCATCTCTCCCATTTAAAAATTATTACAAAATTCCTGTAAAGTCTCTTGCTGCCCAGGAACACTGTAGTTATGATGGCTCTCCTGTGTCCCTAAAGCTCTTTTTTTTTGTTTTGATATCTGGTCACAGCACAGTGGTAGAACCTGCCTGACAAATAAATACACATTTTACCCACCTTGTTTTACAAGGCCTCCATCTAACAGCCTATACCAAGCTTTAAAATAAAGATATTACATCATGTACTATGATGCTTGAAGTTTCTTCAGTTTTCTTGTTTACAGAATAATAGTTTAAAGCATACTGTTTTAACTGACAAAAAAAAAAAAAGTTAAAATCCTAGATTGTTATAGGCATACCTCACGAATTTTCTCAATTGCTGATGTGAAAATGTAAGCAATAACAATCCACTCCTGAACAGATGGTAATTCTTCCATTTTTACAAGAACCACGAATGTGTAGAGCATGAGGAATCCTAAGTATGCCAACTAAAAAAACAAAATATATACATATAATTACTGAAGGATCCTTTATATACATACATGGAATCTTTTGATGTGGTATACAATAGAAGCTTCAAGTAGGATTATAGGACTCTATTTACCCCTTTAAACAGACAAGTTATTATTTATAAGGGGATACAAGATTTTCATCTTAGAAAAGGAAAAATAGCTGTCATAAGCTATTTATTGCTAGCAAAACTTGACTCTTATTACAGCTATTTTCCTTTAGTACAAATTCTAGCACTTCTATTACAGCGACTGAAACGAAGCTGTGTGAGCACTTGAGACTAATAAATGGTTATAGAACTCCTGCTAGCAACTGATGAAATTAATTACTCAGAACAGAATTTAAAAAACCCAAACCACAGGGCATAGCATGTGCTTACACAATTTTATAAAATCAAGTGTTTCTCCTTTCCAGCTCAGCAAGGTAGAAGGTTTTCTGTCTGCTTTTTGGAAAGTGCTTAACATTGATTCAATCAGAGCTACATGTTGGGAAAACAACACAAAAATTTCTGCTACGTTTCCAAAAAGAGTACACACTGCACAGAAAAAAACTCACCGTATTAAACCAAAACTTCACAATAGGAGCATGATAAAATGCATAAAACTTCTGTGTAATTGGGAGTCTTTTAGGTTTTGCTGGAGTCTCCATGTCATGCTTTTCATAAGTACTGTCCAAGATCCTCACTTCTTTAAAAACCTCCTAAAATAAAAGGACTGTTAACTTCCCACACAAAAATACATGCTTTCCGGCATTAAATTTCATTTCTTTGACTTAAAAATATTTAAGTGAGGAATATTGTTTTTAATATCTCCCTCTGCCCCACATTACCATAGGTATTTCATCTGCTGCAGTCTGGAAGTTGTTCTCACTGTCATCCATTGCCATTTGATGCGCATCTTGAGACTGAGGAATATGTGACATTTCAGCCTTGGTCTTATATTCCAACAGCAATATAGCAGGAGGGAGTAGAATACTCAGTATCACCTGGAAACGATGAAGACAGTGTAAATAGTTCACAACTACATTAAAGTACCAGAATATACCAACACACAGAATAGCTTCTGAAAGTATATTATCTAAATTTCTCTCGCTATGAGGGGAAAAATATAAAAAATAATTAGTTGTTATTTCTTGTATATACACTTAAGAGCTTAAGATCACACATACAGAGTGTTTCTTGACTTGAAGACATAGGAAATGGGAAAAACCAACAAATTCCAAAATTCAAAGCTACTAGAAAGAATGTACTCCAAGCCTGAAGATAGAGACATTTTGTTCACACTCTGTGGAATGGTGTATTGCTGAGGTGTATTTTAAAAGCATATACAAGGTTGTGGTTTGTGGAGGGAGAGGGGAGTGGTGTATGTTTTGTTTGGGGTTTGTTTGGTTTTTTTTTTTCAATTTACAGTAAAAATATGAGCTAAGGTAGAGATAAAGAGAGTAAGTGAAAGCTATTTACTGTCATTAGCCTGTTACAAAGCAAGCAAGAAAACAGTTAATCAGTTATCAAAGAGGATTTTAGTAGGTCACAAGTTAAACAATGCTTGTGGGTATTTTGTAGGAAAGTTTTATTTCATTTTATTTCTAGCAACAATTAGGTTTTGGTAGCTAATTTCTCAAAGAAATATGCAACTCCCATTTTGGTTCAACTGATCTATATCAATTATCTCTGTCTAGATCATAATTGATCTCTATCACACAAAGGGCACCACTGGAAAACCTGTCCCCAGTTTGGCTACCCTTGTGTCGTTCTGTGCCCTGCTTTTGCTCAGTTCCTCCAAAATAGGATATTCACAAAGCTTTTTTACATCAAGTCTTATGTGCCCCCTGTAAAAAGCCAAAATGCATGAAACTACAGTCTTCCAACAGGTTTTCCATCTGTTAAGGGTTGTTACTACTATGTTTTTAGTAGTGGATTAGTATTCACATGATCTCTTTAAGCCTCTGATTAAAGGCTACTTGCCTGGTTTTTGCCTTCTATATTTCTGTACCTTATTTGAAAAGATAATAGAGTGTCAAAAGAAGCGTTTACAACAAAAATTCCAGTTTTGATTATGTTATAGGAGACTGGTTTACAGGATTTATTAATAAAAGCTATAGTGGTGAAAGCTTTACACTAACAGCATTTAAACACACACTTTCCTTCCCTTTAAACATAAACTCCATTGGCCCTTTTTACATGAATAAACTGCAACAGTGCTTACTTTGTACCATGAATTCTTCCTCATGTTCAGCCTTCCCATCCACATATCTGATAACAACATCTGTGTGCAAGTGTGTGCTACAAACGGACGGAGCCTCGAGGACACTGCCAGCTTCAGACAAGTGGAGTTGCTCCAGTTTTTAAGCTCGTAAGTCAGTAGTTTCATTGCCATAGTTTCATCTTGTCGGAAGGACTGCTCTAACAGCTCAACTGCCAGCTGACCAAACTCACTAAAATGAAGAAAAAACCAACAAAACAAAATATAGTATCTACAGAAATGACCGCGAGTTTAGCGTGGATTTTCTTGCACAAATTCCCAACTTGCACAGCTTGAAGGGACTATTATTTGTCTCTTCTGTACAGAGACACCCTAATTTTTAACAATACATCAATCTGTGACTTGTGTTAAAAACATACACATGCTAAACACGCATAGAAATTACACAGAAGAAAATGAGTCTCCTTTTAATTTGACTATAAAACAAGACTTTTAACAGCCCTCAAGAAAGAGCAATATCTAATCTAAAGCTTAAACCTTTTGCAAAACATAATTCTTTTCAAGTGTGCTCATGGAACAATTTGTGTTTTGTCCATAAGTAGCCCACTACCTTTATTGCAGATGTCAAGAAAATACTTTGAACAATAGGAATGTAATTTACTTGGAATACTGCTTCAGTTCTTCCGAAGTATCATCAACAAGGTCACTTTGTTTTGCCTCATATGCCATGGACCGATAGACTTTGCAAGCCACCAAAGCTTTGGCCATGGACTCCTCGCCGTGCTGCCAGAAGAAAAGAGCCATCTTCTGCCTCTTCATCAGCACTGCCCACAGCAACAGCTCATTCAGAGGATAAGCAAAACGTCTTGTTTCAGGATCATCTATGTCAACTATTTCATCTTTGGTTCTTTTCTTTTTTCCCTCTTCTGCACCAGTGTCAATCTTTAAATAAAACCACAAAGTCACATTTTAAGTCGCTATACTTGGTCATTATGTAACTTGAAATAAAATGCTGAGTGATCCAATACCAAATTATAAATAATTAAAAAAAGAATTTCTGAAGACTTGAAAAGCAGCTGGAACTTTTGTTCAAAAACTTCAGTTAAGTACAATTCATTTTAATAACTGTGAGACTGAATTAATTTGAATTATAGATCAAAGAAAAGCCATAACTAATATACCTACATACAAATAAAAAACTCATGGACGCTGCTTGTAGTAGTAACACATAGCCAAATCTTGCTCCATTTATTAAGCCGTGTGAATCTCACCCTCATTACCAGAACTCAGTCAAAGATAAGCTTTTTGGTCCCTAACATATCAAAGCATATCCACAAGACTACTATACAGAAAGAGAAACACCCTTTACAGAATCCTGTAAAAGAGCTGCAGTTTAGAAACAAATACAAAAGCAAGGTTGAAATTCCAGCTTTACCCAAGTCAATGCAATTGCTGCTGCTCAAACTCCAATGGCACTTGGATTTCCAGCAGGCTCCCCACTCTCAGCTACTTGAAATAAACCCCACCATGCTCCCATCACAACCCTTACCTTTGGTTTGTATGGCTGTGCAGTTTTGATGAAATGATTGTGGCGCATTTTTTCTTTCTTGTCTGCCCTGTTACCAAAAGACTCATGGCTTTTACACATCTGAGGAGTAGTACTTGAAGGATTTCGCCCAGATCTCTGCAACAAGGAGAAGTGGTTTGGTTACTGAAACATTGATGAACTTATACAACAGCACAAAGAGAATTCTCACTAGATATTTAACATGGTTTCTTGTTTGTTTTCATTATTTTTAAGAAGTCACTAAATGGGCAGTTACACTTGTTAGTTAGCGTAGCTTGCACAAAAAGCTAAAATATCTGCATCCCAAGCCCTGGTGAATCAGTGTCCTGGTGAATGTGCAATGTCCATTCTTCCCCTGTGAGGAGGAAAAGAGGGAATCACAGAGAAGGAATTAGGATATGCTAGAATAAGGTTGAGGAGAACAAACCCAGTTGTTTGTCCTCAATCCCAATATGGTTCTCAGCTGCCCTCATAGCCCTTACTATTGCATTTAAAAGAGCCAGTCCATTGACAAGAAGAACAAACCAACAAGGATTCAATCATTCTACAAAAGACAAGGGTTTGGGTTTTTTCAATTGAGAACAAATGGGCTGTTACCCAAGTGCACGTACCCGATTGTTCCCGCTGAGACTGTTGTATATCGCTCTAAAGCGTTTCCTTGTATAGGTGCATCTGTAGGTTCCTCCCATCAGATATTCAATAACCAGTCCCACATCAATCAGGTTGATTTTATATCCTGGAGGAAGATTTCCCTAGGAATACAAAAGTTATTTTTGCTTTTTGAAGGTATAATATTAAACTTGCTTAGAGTGTTTCTACTTTATCACAGCTCTAAATAATAATTTTAAAAGAGGAGCTTTTCATGATAAAAAAAACCTCCAACATAAAAGCCAAAAAGCTTCTACATGGCTCAACAGTTATTATTTTTAAAGAAAGACCATGTTATACCTTCTTTTCTACATTAACTCCCCTAACAGAATAGATACTCATGTATTGGTAGGGGAGGCACTGGGAATCTTTTGTCTACTGTTTTAACAGGCAAAATTTCTCCATGCTGGGAGCATCAGTTTTCAATCCCTCCAAGAAGGAAAATAATCAAAAGTAAGACGAAAGACAACACTCTTTAAGTGTAACATCTTTCAGGCAACAGGGAACCAAGCATACAACAGACAGTATTGTAAACTACCAAAATTTCTGCAGAGGTAGCTTAATACTTAAATTAAAATTCAACTAATAAGCTGCAGATCAAATTGATAATCAAATACGAGAAATTAACAGAAAATAGTTTGCTAGTTTGACAGATTTTTTTTACATGGACAGCATACCTGTTTGACATCCCGAACAAGATGAAAGAGTGTTGGATTAGTTGGCCCTTGTTTCTTTATAACAAAAGAGAGGGAAAATTTGGAATGAGAAATTCACGTGCAACACCGTAAGAGGTTAATTTTAGAAACTAATTTAAAATATAAAAATATAATATAATACAAATAAATATAATAAATAAATAAACTTCTCAAGGAGGCTTCTCTACAGCACTTTATTAGCTAAAGAATTCTTTTTTTTTTTTTTTGTCAAAAGCACATAGTGAGACTTAACACAAGCCTAAGCCATATTTGTGTACTACTCACATCAGCTAATTTTTGGTGGAAGGTTCTTTGTTCTGTCTTTGGATACCGTTATCAAAATTACCTTGGAATTCTTAGATCAACACCTACAGCAACAAAATTTTTCTAAGTAATAAGTATAACTATGCAGGTTGAAAAATTAAACTCTTTCTAGAACTATTATGATGTTAACTGCTACAGACAGAATCCATCCTATTAAGCCCTATAGATATCAGATTCTGGGCACAAGTTTCACCCACAGGACTTTCTCGCATTCTCTTCCCCACTGTGGTTTGCACACTCTGTGTGTCCACAGCAGAGCTGCAATTTTCCCTTTACTGTCTATCCCCACCACCAAACATAGATGAACACCCTTCTGACAGGAAATTCTGGTGCTGCTGGGGCTGTGCATCCACTTCCCAACTCCAACCTCATGCACAGCAGCCTTCTCTACCAACATGCCACAACCTCCACACTGCTGTACATTAGCCAGGACACAACAGGCTGAGCAACTAAAAAACTACTCTAAAAAAAGCTTAAAAAGCAATCATTTACTTACTGTGTTATAAAGTTCTTCCAGCCTGGGAATTGTAAGAAATTTGTGCATGCTTACTCCGTTTTCAATCAGAAGTTTCACAAATGCAACTCTGTCCATCACAAGGGCATCCAGCATAGCCTGTTCCAGGGAGCCAACCTACAACAAATAAGTGAAAAGGTAGAGCCTAGAGAGAGGCAGTAAAAAAGTGAGCTTAGATACTGTATCAACCTCCTTGATTTACAGGGCTGGAAAAACATTACATGTCTATGAAGGTGTCACCCTACGTTCAGAATGTCCCCTGAACTTGACACAATTACAGGATGGGAGAATACCCTGAAGACTTGAACTGTTCTATACATACTGCTTACTGAGACAGTGGAACTAAGGAGACATTTGGTTCAACATAACAAAAAAGACATAAAATATATAAAGCACAATTTGCTTCAAAGATGTCAGAACCATCATGGCAATCAGTAAGCCTTACACAGTGTGTACTTCTGACTGCAGACTCAATAAGCTCATGTTTTATTTTTACAGTAATAGGGAGAAAAGGCAAGAGCTCTCAAACTCAAACTACAAAAAACAGACATTTTTGTCCCTCCCTCAAAAGACACTGCAGCACTGCCAACAGTGCATTTTACTAGATGCTTCTTAAGAACTTTCTAGGGCCATGCAACTGTAATGAAGAAAGAGCACCTGACTAACGTGAATACAGCTTCCACCTTTTGTAATATATTTTCTCTGCCAGTTATTCAGAACAGTTACACATTTCTAAAATTTCTGGAGCATTTTCAAATACATAATAGCAAAACAGCTTTAAAGCTGTGCAGTACACCCAAATTACTGTCTCAAAATAAATGTGTCAGTAGTCCAAAGTCTCTTTCTACAAAAGTCAAGATTCATCCTTTAGAGTAATTTGTGCTTCTCTATATTAGGAATTACCATTCTGCTTAATCCAGACCATTACATACCAGCCATTGCTGCCCATAAACAAAAACATGATTTTTGGCTATGTCAACTCTGTCCCATGCAAGTGTAAGAACGAGCTGGTCAAATGCAGATGCGTTTGTGCCTTAAGAAGCAAACACAATAAAGAAAATTTAAAATTAATTATAAAACAAGATAATAAACATTCTTGCTTTCTAAAAAGGCTAAATCAAGCAATTCACCACAAAATTATGCTGTACATGTCATCATCTATGTCACGTTATAGCATTATACAATGAGAACACAGATACTTCTTTGTTTAAAAACTTACAATTCTTATTGGTATTTTATAAATAATCCATCACATAAACACTAATCAATAATAGCTGGAGGTTCCAAATGATCTTAAAAAATTAAGTCTTACCTTTCAACAATGCTGTAAGTATTGCAACATCAATGTCCTGATGTTCATCTGACCCAATATGAAAAACTGTAATCTGTCCAAAATGTGGAAAACGTATTTGAAAGTTATTTTCAGGCAAATGTGATTGGCTTCAGTCTTTTAAATCTTTTTCAATTCCTGACATAAAAGACACCTTGTCTTCAATGGACCTTGAAGCCTGTCTATGCTCAATTTAAACCTTAAGTATGCATTTTGTTTTGTTTTCCTAAGTGGGAATGTTAAATCAATTTAACTTCTTTTCCTCCTATGATTACAATTCACCGCTGTCTATAACACAGAATCTGTTTACGTCTCCAGCCCATTACAGATTAAGAGATTAACCTGCCAGCAACCATGGTCAGCTGAATAAGGTGTAATATTGTATCTCAGAACAGCACAATGTGATGTCCAAATGAGACACCAGTCCCTGAATTCAGGCTACATATAACCTCTTTAAAGTGGTTTTGCTTTAAGCATTCAGTGATAGTATACCTCTATTGGTAGTCATAAATAAAAGATTAAAAAAAGAAAAAAATCCACAAATGCATTTACCTTGCATAGAAAATTGTATGTCAACATCTACTTACAAGCTCTTTTCTTTTCATGCATTCCAGCAGCGTCTGAAACAAATGAACTGCTTCACTTTGACCAAAGTTAAATGTCTTTTTGATGGTTGAAATGATTTCAGGCTCAGCACCCTCAGGAACATTCCTGAGATTGAAACAAACAGGAAAACAATTGTTTTAGATGAACAGTAATAACAACAATGCATTTAATTAGTTTCAACATGTCCATTCAAAGTCCTGCTATCTATAAGCTTATTACTGTTGCTGTGGCAAAACCTTGGGTAACCTTTAGAAAGAACTTCAGGTTACTTAATCTGCAATTCTATACTACTGCCTCCTAAAAGGCAACTCAGCTCAACTCAACTCTCTCTCCCTTTCCTTCCCATATTGAGTTCTGAGATGTTCTCAACCAAAAGATTTTGACACAAAATAATAAGCAGTGACTCCTCTGAATAAGATCCATTTTTGATCTTACCCCAGACAAAGCTGTTTGGTTTACAGCTACATTCGATCCCTGCCTCCCCAGGTTTTGAGGCAGCCCCTGCAACAAGGACTCAATGTGTTTAAGGATTTATGCAAGCCTGACAACTAACTAGAAATCACCAAGTACTGTGGATCCCTAGTACATCCATTTTATTATTTGAAGGTACACTCAAAACAGGCAAGTGTTTTCTGCACTAAACAGAGAAAGCTTTCATACAGATTCACAAAAAAATGGTCTCAAAACTCATCTGTGGATGACAGACACACACAGATGCCATGCATGTGTACATCTTGTCATTTATCTGTGTATGACAAGAACTGTCTGGACACAATCCTGTGCTGTGTGCTCCGGGATGTGCACTGTGGTCACCTCCAACCTGACCCATTCAGTGGTTATGTGACAGTTTGGCACTGCTGGCACTTACCCCCCCTCCTCTGTTTGCTTGTGAACATAGGCCAGGATATCTGCAGCTCTGCCAGTTCCTTCACACACCACCACAGGCACCGGAGGGCTCTCCTGAAGGAAGTCTAGAACTGTGAGGATGACATTGGGACCACCTTCAAACACAAGTGCCACCACAGGCACACCTTGGCCAATTCCTGGAAAATGGCAAAAAATAATAAAACTCAGACAATGTCACAAGTGTACAGTGAATGCTAAGGCCAGTTTTGCATATTTAATAAATCAGGTTAGTCCTTTCTATTGAATCAACATTAAAATGCTGCCTGTCAGATATTCACTGTTGGTAATGCACAGTTTCAAGAACTTTATGTTCTGGACACAAGCAGTGCCAAGCTGGTCAATACAACAGGGTACAGTCTACAAAACAGAAGAGATTCCTCATAGACACATTCATGAGCTAATGCAAAAAAACTGAAGAATTTTTCTTTATGGAACTCCTCTTTTCATTTTCCCCAATAGTTTTCAAAGGTGACAACGCATACACAGTTCGAACACAGGTACATGGGAACCCTCTACTGATGGGAATTATTGCAAAAGCATTCCTATAAGGGTCAAAACACATGTGTTGCTCCACAACTGGGAAAACACCAAACTGTGAAACTGCAAGTGATCAGTGTCAAAACCATTAATTAACCAGAACAATAAGGTCTGACAACACACCAGCCCCAGAAGTGATGTAAATTTGTTTTCACAAAGTAAATAGACAACTTTATTAAAAAAGGATTTCTCTGTGGTCCTAGAGAAATCATAACTCTCTATCAACAATTACTAGGGTCCAGAGCAGCTGCTGAAATTTGCAATTTTTGACTTGAAGTATAAACAAAAGCTTTAATTTTTTTATTTTGTCATTCAGATGTTTGGTGCAAACACCTTTTTCACTAAGGCATAGTAACAGCCCTCAGGCACCAGAATTACTTACTTGCATGGATCCGCTGCAAATTAATAGTTTTTTCCAGTTCTCTTCTCAGTTTAACTTCTGCTCCATACTTTCCAACTGTTCCATCATCCACCAGAATGAAATGGGAATGGAGGTTATTTAGGACGTTTAGTTTACTTAATGGATTTAACAAGGTCTGATATGGAGCAACCACCTAAGTGTAAGCACACAACAATGTCTTTTACTTGCAAAGATTCACACTGGTTTCTGTGAAACTCAACTAGATACAAGAACCAGTGGCTCAACAAGCACTGACACATATAAGGAAGTACTGACACAAATAAGCACGTCTTGGATCAGGACACACCAACAGCTGCAGCTCTGAACTTTGTGCAGGGAAGCAGATACTTGTATTGTTAAAGGATGCTATTCTGAAGGGTAACAGAGAAAAGAACCTTTGAAAAGGTGTCTTTGGGGGAAATTTGTAACTTCTCTGGTGAACAGTAGCTCTGAAGGTTCCACATCAAAATTTTTCAACTTATTATCCTCTCTAAATATGAATTCTCTGTAATACTTTTACATTTTTGTTATTTGATTCAATAATATCAGGGGGGTGGGGGAGGAAAGACTAAGTACTTAAGAACAAGCTCCTCCTTGTTGCATTTGCATTTTGCAACTTGTTTACAGTAACGATCTTGCATAAGTCACAGATGTCAGTGTATCCTCATAGTAAAGCAAGTATTCCAATGATGCAAAGCAAGGGAAAACATGCTTGAGCAGATGCGTCAAAAGTAAATGAGGTAAATCATTATTTCAGTTAGGTAATTCATCCTTACATCTCTTCCAACAAGGTCGTTTCTGTTTTCAATCACTCCCCAAGGAGCAATCCCAATAGTGCAAATCTTTCGAGATGATCTGGAAGCGTGTTCTCTTAGAGCATCGCCAACATGTTTTGCAACGCCTGTTCATGCATAAAAAGGTTTCAGTGCATTGAATGCCACATCTTACTAAGAATACAAATATTTATTGGACCTTTAACTCTTTTTATTTAGATAACCAGGCCTTTAAGGATCTGGAAACTTACTGACACATTACCAAAGAAAAGGCATCATGCTACATCTACTAGGAGGAAACAGTCATTCAACAAAACAAATATTAGCCTAGCAAGAACTAAATAGTTTCCAGCACATTACTGTACTTTTTTTAAATCACATTAAGCTCTTCCTTTTTTCAAAAACAAAACAAAACCCAGAAAACAAACAAACAAAACTCAAAACCAGTCCCTCTGTATGTTATTTCTCTTTTAAAGATGAAACAGTATCCCACTTTCAAATACACATTCAAAACAAATTATTTTAATTTCACTTGATCAAACTCATTCAAATGTACTTTGTTTTAAGATGAAGCAATGCATCCATACATTAAATCTTTCAGCTTTTATAAAACTGCAATCCAGTTAATCATGCACATTCTTTGCTAGTTCCTTACCTGTGTTCACTCCTCCAGTTATAATCCAGGCTCCTGTGGTTACTGCAGCTTTGATAAGACCTTTGCCAAGCAACTGTTTGATGCGTGGGTGAAGTTCAAATTTCTGCATGCCCCCATGGACAGATATGACAAGCTTTGGCAATTCCATCTGCCATTCTTTAAGCATAAGTTGCAGAATAGCTTCAGGCTTAGTGTCATATGACAATCGCACATACTGCAGGCACAAGAACAGAGTTAAAAGGTTCAAATGTGAAAAAAGAAGAACCAGGATTATATGTTCAGAACATATTATCCTACTCCTAGCTATGGAAATGGTAACTCACTTTCTCAAAACACAGCAGTTGCAATAAATGAACAAGCTTCCTTTATATCCTCTATGGCACAGATGAGAGAGCTTTGCAATCAAGTTTTGGAAAGGAAATAACTACTGAAAGATCATGGTATTCCATCCTACTGGCACAGTGACCTAGAAAATGACTCTATGAAAGTACTGGATGATCTATAAATTAGATGAAATTCAGGAGTAGCTACAAAAGCTCTGTCATCTGCTGGGAGAGGCTTTTGTGTCCCCTGCAAAGAGTTTTACAATTGCTTGGTTTTCCCTCCCTGCTCCTGGTGGGAAGGAAACCTACATTTTTCAACAGAAAATTTCAAAACTGGCAGCTTTTTAACACACTGTGTTTAACAGCATAAGATTAAGTAGATGGTTGATCAGCTACAATGCTGCCACATCTTCAGTATAAGCTATTGAACAGAGGAGGGGACAACAGGCAGAAATTGAACCTTTCCTGAATAAATTTCTAAGCAAAAAAACAACACTACTCCATTAAACTGGTTTGAGCAACCCCACTTGCACTCTGCAGAAGGAAGCAGAAATTAGTGTGGGCTGCCTGCTGTTTCTGTGCTCCTAGAAAAGGGTTTACAGCAATTTTAAGCTACACTAAGTACAAAAGAACCCATATACTGCTTTTAAGAACATGAAAGAACCATGCCAAGGGCCCTTCTCTCACAGAGATGATCTGACCTGGAGCACTGGACTGTCCTTAGGGTTTCTGCCAGCTGCACACAGAACACAGCTCCCTCACTCAAGCACTTGGGTTTGACCACAGGAGTCACACTGTACAAGAACACCCTGTAGCCTGTAACTGCACAAGCTTTAAATAACTTCTACCACAACTAAAAATCTTTTACAAAGAGAAATCAGAAAGAATTCAAATCACAACAAAAATGCTAGAATAGAAGAGGGCACTGGTTTGTTACAACAGAGGTGTTAATATTTTCCACCTTCAATTTCAGAAGTTAAATGAAGCATTCAGCACAACATGGTTAGAGAAAGAAAAAAGAGAAACAACAGAACATCATACATGCCTTAGCCCTGTAAGAATGAGAGCCACCTTGAAAGTTGATGACACCATAAGCATCAGTAGAGGTCTGTTCTGTGTGTTTTTCCACTGACCATTCTTCTATTTCCTGATTGTAGTTTTCACCCAGCTTCACATCGGAGTATTTCATCGCCAGACTGGCAGTGAAACAAGCGTGTTGTCTGACCAAGCGGCCACAGCAGCACCTGCCCCCAGCCAGACATCGAGAACGCTTTGGTAAATATTACCATTGTAAGACAAAAGAACTTCCTTTATCAATAACAGGAATAGAACAGGTTTAGAAAGCTAGGATTCTATATATTAGATAAACCTCATTTCCAGAGTGAGCCTTGTTGCCATAAATATTTACAGCAAGTCAATTACAATACATATTACTATGCAAAAGCTCACTAAGCTCACTAAGGTAGCAAGCTGGAGGCCAGGAGAAATTGCTTCTTTGAAGGAAAGAAATTAATATAACATTTATAAATCCGTGACCTACTTATTGCAGACAGTTCTTTAAACATTATTCATATTTTTTTTCATATGTAACCTTTCACCAACTTGTCACTCATAATATTGATCAAAACTTTTGAAAACCCTATTATGAAAGCACTTATTTAATGAGAAAACATTCATAAATATTGTAATTACAAAGACTTTTTTTACCTGACAAGTTGCTGACAAATCTGACATCCTGGAAGGCATCTGTAAGGAATATTTAAAGATATGACTAAGCTTCTCACATAATTCACACACAACAGTAAGCAATTCAACAACCATAGGCCATTCTTAGAAACTGAAGGACAAAATGTGGTGGGAAAGTTGTAAAGTCCATTGTAAGCTACAAATAGGTTAAACTGAAAGGGCAAGTGTTGAAGACCTTGTTAAATGCTCTGGAAATTTGTTCCTTGTTAAATGCTCTGGAAATTTTAACAGCTTCCTAATTACTTTGTTTGCATTTGCAAATTTTCCATGTGCTGCAATTGTGGCTATAAATTCTAAAAGCTTCTCATGTCACATGATTTCAAGGAATGTGGTGAATTATTTACAATAATTTGAAAATTCTACAGCATTTAGTTGTTTTTCGGTTTAAAAACAAAGTACTTAAATGAAAAATAGTAACCTGCCCTTCTATAACAAAAGAGATTAATAAGTGTTACTTAACAAAAGAGTGAAATATAAGTTCTCAACCTCAGAAGAAAAGGTTTCTCAGCTGCTCTCACATATATGAAGCTTAAGGAAAAAGAAGGTGATCTGAAATCAGTTATTACAATAGTAAACTATATGGGGAGACAAAACTGCCTTAAATCTATTTTCAATTTGACTTTATTTTATCTGTGACACAAATGTCATGACTATGCACGTCAAACTCAATCATCATAGGAACTCTTAAATTATACCTGCAACACATGGTGAAAGTCAGATAGATATACATTACAGTTATCACTGACTTGCTTGATTTCACACCTCTAATTTAAGATAAGATAAAAACAGCATGTGAGATATGCAAAATTTCTTAGCCTCAACCTCCCCTCTAGAAACATCTTTCCCCATTTTTCAGCCTAGTTTTTTTTTCCCTTTAAGAACTTAAGGATGAAAAATTATTACATATCACATGAAATCTGAAAAGTTCTTACTTATGTTTTCCCTAGAAGCAAGTATTTCTTCAGCTTTTTTTTTTTTTTTTGTAAATCCTTTCCCCACCTCAATTCTTGTTTTTCTTTATTCTTCTATGAATTCTTCACCCTTTTTCCTACACTGTCGGTTGGTTTTCACACTTCACCCTACACTTACAATGATGTTTTTTAAATTCCAGTAGAGAATATCTCTATGAGACTTTTTGACTTCAGAAATTCCTTTTTCACACCCCCTCACTGTAAACAGATCACAGACATCAGTAGGAGGAGTGGAAAGAAGCAGCAAAGGGAACAGGGGAACATTTTTCGGAAATTTCTGCAATGCCAAAGTACTTTAGAAACAGAAAATCCAATTCACAGAGCAACAATGTCCAGTCATGAAAGCACAAACCCAAGACAGTATTTCATACAGAAAAACCAGTCCAACACTCATAAGAATACTGACTTTTTTAACATTAAAGAGCAGCAATGAATTCTTGCATCATTTCTCATTTACCTGTGGGGGTCTTTCGAACTTGGTATAATATACACACACTCCCTCTTTGTGAAAGTATTTTCTATCCAGGATTTCTGGGACTGAAAAACAAAAAAATTGACAGTATTATAAAATACAAATCACATACCTTTGCAATGAAAAATGCTTTTTGAGGAAACAAGAGTTAGAATATGAGGTTTGTTCTCTCAAAAACTAACAAAACCTTGTATGACCTGATAAAAGCATCTCACACATCTCTCCAAAAGTTGAGATAACCAGAATCATTAATTATGTAATTTCTATTGTATGTATACACAAATCACTTAAAATCAGAAGTAAAATATTTTTCAAAGCTAACATTCAAATAGCAAAAATTTTAATATGCAAATAAACATGTAACAAAAAAAAAAAAAAAAAAAACCCAGACAATTTTAAGATACACTGTTTACCCCATCTTGCTAAGAAAAATAAACAGGTAAAATTTTTAAAAATTACCTGCACTAAACTGAGATAATACTAATTTCATCTATTTTCCTCCTTAATGAAGTTTCATCTTGAAATTGTGGGTAAGGAAACATTCTAACAGCACTGACAATCTTTTCAACTAGCAATAAATAGGTCATAACCTTTGTTCTTCATCAAAAAACTTGTCATTTCAGTAAATAAAATTAATTGATATCTCTGAACTGTGTTCTAAGGTTAAACTTGAAACATGTTCTGAAGCATGAAATTAAGGTTGCTTACAATTCTAATCACTGGACATAATTTAATTTCAGTTGCTTTAAACAACCACATTAATATTATCTTACATAATAATCTTAAATTAGTTGCTAAACAACATCATAATGCATAATGTCTATGTCATGTTTCAGCAATACACTGGGGAAAAACTTCACACAGGACTTTGGGAAATTAAAACCATTAAAAAATCCTGGAAGGCTAATTTGCATTTTATGCAATATTACTTTAAATCCTTACTGAGATGACATTAAAATTACTTCATTGCTAAGAGCAATGTACTACATTTACATTTTACCTTTTGAAAGATTTGATAAATTTCACACTGCTTTATTTTACAAGAAGAGGAAAAAGACTGATGGATATTACAGGTATCTAATCACAGGTCTGCAGAAGTGATGAAGAAATCAAGATTTATTTTTTTATTTAGGATTATAAGAGAAGTTTAAGCAAAGATGGATGCATTTTTCACTCACTGCAAGTTCAGCATCAGTTGAAGGTAATACAGAGACATTTACAAGTAAGAATGTACCAGTTAATTTTTATAAAGACCCCCAGAAAACTGCTCCTGAACTGCCCACCCCCTTTCAAAATATTTCCCAGACTCAGCAGATCTTTCCTACATTATTCATCACGATCACCTTCCAATATTTTGCTTCAGTGAACTTTGATGATGGATTTATCAAGACAGCAACAAAAACTGCTGCTCCAGATCCTGTCTTCACATTAAGAAGGCCAACAGCCTCCCTCTTCCAAGGAGTAGGAGAAGTTGCAGAGTAAAGGCACTTCTCCAGACAGAAAGATGTACAATCCACAGCAAAGAATCATGGAAGGAAAAGCAAGAGAACAGAATGAGCACTCACACAGTGCATTTTACACTTCAACTAATCCTTTAAACACCTGGAATAAATTAAATAGCCAAGGTCATAATTTGTTGCTGTCCTGGAAGCTACTTTCTCCTGCCTGAGTCCCCATTATTTACATGGGAATTTTTGTATTTAATTTTTTTAAATTGAGCATTACTTTAACACTGCAGTAATTTAAGCTTTACTCTGCAGATCCTCTAGAATATAAAAAGATACAGAAGAGTAATTTAATACTTAGATGTTTCAGCCAGCTGGCTAAAACCACACCTTGAAGCAAGAGATCACAGGAATAACACACTAGATGTTAAAATCCAAAGAATATAAACCACAAGAAATTGCGTCAATTGCTCCACGCAATATTGTTTTATTATTAAGAGGTGATCAAAGCTGGGGACAAGGAAGGCTGGCTCACAATGTGCAACACCACCTTTCAAAATAAACACTTCCCCCAAAAAAAGAGGAAAAAAAAAAAGCCCCCAAAACAAAACAACTAACCATTCATCAATTTTTCTCTTAAAGAATGTAGTTCTAGCCACTCTTCAAGGACTTCTCTCAAATTCTTCTGCAGTACAAATATTTTCAGCACAGCATCACTACGTCTATCAGTCACCTCAAGTCAGTTATTTATGTAGAAGCAGCTCTGTAATGTTGTTAAAACATACTTGGAACTTTTTGGTAAAATTAAGACTCTCTCTAGAGGCATGCCTGTATGGTAATTAATCTTTATTGAAGAAGATTTTATACAGAATTTGCTTAATTCCAGAATCTTGTTTTCTTTTGAGAGTGGGGGGGGAAAAAAAAAAGGACACTTCCCATAAATGAGTAAAAATCACATTAAAAATGTAGGAAGTATTGCCTTCCATGTAAATAAGAACTGTTATTACATAATGTTCCTGCAACGACCAGAAAAAGGAAGACGATATGAGGACACTGTTAAGTATAAATTAGTTGCAGCAGTTACCTCTAAGAAATACTTCCTCATCAGCTAAAGATTAAGTTAAATAGGAGATAAAGTCAGAAGTCAAAAATCAATATGCAAGCTATCAGACTGTTTAAGAAAATTTGTATACTCTTATTAAAGCTTTTTCATCATCTGAACAGGACACACAGCTCCACCCCCCACCCCCAAACTCTGTTTCCAGTAACAGCTCCTGCTGCTCCAAGTGCTCTGTTTTCCCAGTGTATTTTTAGAAGATGCACTTCACACCATGGTTATGGGTAACACGGGTCAGGAGCCTTTTAGCAAAAAGCACAAGTAGCATCAACATATAGAGAGCTATTTTTCAACTACTTACTTTCTTTCCTTTCAAAATTGCCTCTTGTGGGAAAAAAAATCTTAGCTTCCCATATTCTTTCCTGTGCATTCTCAATCTCTCAGGCTAAATAAAATTTAAGACTTACAAGAAAAATTTTAATACAGTTTATAGTATTCCAGAACTATCTTCACTTTTCAGGTGAGTCAATGAAAATTTCACCACAATAAGACATCTCATCAAACAATGCTGGCAGGACCTTGTCTGTACACACAAAAATTCTTCATTTTTACCTTTTTGGAAGACGTACTACAGTAACTACCAACTCCTCATCCCAAAGCTGCCAACAGAGGGACAACAAGGATTTTGCACAGACTTTAAGCTGTAGGTTTCTTTAACAAGATACCTCATCATCCTGGTTGTACTGACTTCTGAGCAAAGTTCACTGTGTCTTTCACTACTTCTGAATGAAAATAAAGAAGCAGAAAGCACACAATTTGATTCAATCATCTAGAAGAGATATACTCACTCTGGAATCATGATTAAAAGAAATACTTCACACCATTTTAAATTAATACATCCTCTCCCAACAGTTTCACCAATGCTGAAATAATTTTAATTGCTATTCAAAACAAAACTTACACAAGTATTTGATGAATTACAAACTCAAGAGAATGTGCCCAATTGTTTCCACTTCTGGAAGTATCTAAATGCCAAGATAATCCCATGGCCTTTTATAACAGATGGAAGTTTTACCATGGCCATTTTAATATTAGCTATGTTTGATTCAGCATTAGCACTCCAAAGTTCCAATAACAGAGATTATTTAAATGTACCTGCTCAAGATTTATATGTTATCTTTATTGAAATTCACACTGGATAACTTTAGCAAGTCTCTTTGTAGAATGAATTTTTTACCACAAACTATAATTTCAGGTTTTGCATATAGCAGGTGAAAAAAGAAAATTTTTTAAAAAAACC
This sequence comes from Cyanistes caeruleus, assembly GCF_971803275.1. Taxonomy (NCBI): domain Eukaryota; kingdom Metazoa; phylum Chordata; class Aves; order Passeriformes; family Paridae; genus Cyanistes; species Cyanistes caeruleus. The sequence continues at coordinate 10,074,180 of NC_141713.1, forward strand.
AAAAACCAAAACATCACCAAAGAGATGAGATCAGGTCTCGGAAATAAAAATCAACCACCTACCATTCTCCCCCACTTTGGCTCACATGTTTTTAAGAGCCTCTGATTCAGTATATTATAAAATATTATATATTATTATAAAATAAGAAGACAATTAATTTCTAGCAATTGATGCATGGCAATATGGCAAAGCCTTATCAAGCTATTGTGAAATTCTCAAAGTTTATTCAACAGGCTTGGTCTGAATTATTCTCTCTACAGAAAGTAAGCCTGCCTGCTTGGCAAAATCTCAAAATAACTTGCATGATTTTCAAGTAACACAAATATGGCAGGTATAAGTAATATTTGTAGCTGGCAATTCTGAATTTCTCCATGCACAAAGAGATCCCAGTTTATTTTTTTCTACTCTTTTGTGATACTGTATACTATTGTAAGATCATAAGTTACAATATTGTAACAATATTTGTTACAAAACTAAAATTTAACTTTTCCCAACTACATTGCCCCGGAGCCTGCAACAGTGCACACCAACCCAGCAGTAATCCTGACAGTTTTTCAATAAAGCTCCCCACTGATTCAGGAAACTGACCTGAACTAATAAATAATTTGCCAAATTGTGACCTTTGTGGAGGGCCAGTAACAGGGACTTCAGTTACTGATTGCATAGACTGAGCTTTGAATTTAGAAATCATATCACTTTCTACACCATCTCATATTTCATCTTTCAAATCTCTGCTTACACCATAGGGCACTTCAATACATGCAATACTTTCTCAAGGAAAAATCTGCCAATCCTATTTGTCCTTTATTTAAAAATTAGTATAGACTCTATATTCCTTCTCCACTGCCTCAAATTTTCCAAAGCATTTATTTTCCATCTGGACAGAAGAAAATACAGGAAAGTTTCAGCAAGCCTGAAAACAAGAAGACACAGTGGAAACTATGTGCAGCAGGACCAGTCGTGCTAGCACTGCCACAGAGGAGTCCTATCTGTCTAGGTCACTTACAGCCAACAAGATAAATTTCAAAACATTTCTAAGAGACATACTGTACTAAGAATGTCCTTTAGCTTGTCTATTCAAGGAATTGTCCACTGACAATGTTCCAACTTGAAGTTACTGCTTCTTATATAACTATGCATACCACACACACTCTTTGTGACTTACCAGAGGATCTCTTATCTCAGAAATCCACTCCATTATCCAGACACGTGTTACACCATGGGACTGACCTGTGATCCCTGCCCAGACTACCAACCCTAGCCATGAACCGGCCTTCTGCAGCTATAGCTGAAAGGCAGAAATTCCAGACAAACCTCCTTCTTATTGCTTTTATGCTAGATACATTGAATAAAGCCAAACAAAGCCAGACAACTGTGATAAATACAATATCCAATTAGGTTAATGCATATCAAGTAGTTTAGAATTCACTGAGCTCCTAGTGGGAAAAGGAGGCATAAATAAAATGCTCCAAATGAAAGATTTCAGATAGGTTTTAATAATGTTACAGAGCCTCCTCTACATCATTAGCTCACTGCAAAGATTTCTTGTAGTCGCTTCAAATCCTTAAGGCGGTAAGAAGCACAATCCAGGCAAAGCACCTGGACTTGCTTTTAGGACAAGTCAACTGAATGATACTGAAAATGTTCACCCCAGGATGAGCTGAGTAACTAAACCATTGTGTATGGGGTGGAGAGCTAGCTGAAAGACACTTATGTCTATCTACCAAAGAAAATAGTTAAAATTTTGTATTAAAAATACTATCAGAGCACATCTCAGTTTCTTAATGAAACACTTCTCATTTGAGGAAACTTCAAAACTTCAGCTAACTAAGCAAATAAGCAGATGGAAGGGGAAAAAAAACAAAGTTAGATAGTTTAATGCCATATATTTGCTACCATTTGTTTTAAACTCTTAGCTCTGTCAAACCCCAGGCATTTAATTTACTAGCTTCCCCTTCAATTTAAAGTTACATACTTCTATAATCTTAGTTTGAGGGTTTTTGTTTGCTTTTTTAAAAGAGGGGGAAGAAAACAAAGCATTTAGGCCAGCTAGTATTATGAGCTACATTTAAAACTCTTTGACACAGAATAACAGTGCTGTCTGTCCAGAGAATGCACAACACACACACAGCACCTACAAAACTTTTTCCTAACTCAGTATCTACAATATCAGTCAACCTCAATTTTTTGTACTCAATTCTATAGAAAGTATGTATATGTGCAATACTCAAAAGACAGAGGCTCAGACATTATCCCAATGCCAGAAGATATTTGTTCAGTGCTTTAACATATCCCTGTGAAGAATGTCACTCTAAATGACAAGAATTGTACTTTAACCTTAATTGTTGTTTAATTCACTACAAATGAAAATTTTTGCAAGGATATTTTACCTGCTGCATCAGGATTACTTCTTACTCTAAAACAACTACCAGCTTCATCTACAAGAAGTTGTTTGGTTTTTGTTCTTCCCCAGATGCATTGGGCATCTCTTGTCACAGAATGTGACCAGCTCAGACAGACCCATCATGCACGAAAGGTGTCTCTGCTATGCTGAAGATCCTGTTCTGAACAGGACAGCTCACCAGGCTTCACTGCACTCCTAAAAAAACAAACAGCTCCAGTTTTCTGGATTGAAAAACTTCTCTAGTGAAAATACTGCTACAGTCCTGAAAATAGATTGTTTGACAGCAAAAAAATTATTGGGTTTACATTCAACAGTAAAAACTGTTGAAGCAAGCAAGGAAAGAGGGCAGTCAGAGAAAGCCTTCTGTCAATTCTGCACATGGGAAGCAGATCTCAAGTGAGCCAGAGAGTAAAGATAAGAATCTTCATCTCAATGGCTCCCTTAGTGCTGAAAACAAACCTTCAGCAATCCTATTTTTTATTAAACAGTTCAGGAGATTTGCTCTGAACAGATTTCACAGTAATCCAGGTCTCTAACAGAGTAGCTATTGTTTCATCAAGTTCTTCTCTGACGTAATGAAGCCACCACAGAACTCCCTGAATCCACGTGAAGTTTCGGATGCAAACGGTAATCGGGATTTGTCAAAAGGGATTTTTACAGCTCTCTCAAACTCGATGAAAATTATTCCCATCTAAAGTCTGGTTTTGAGATAATTATTTCACTGTATGATTACCAAGCACATAATTCAGTTGTTTATGGATTTTTTTTTTCTGCAGATTAATTAAGAATACTCTAAATTCATATACAGAACTTAGCATTATTAAGTGGTGACTTTTAACCCTGATGATCTAGAATAAAATCCACAGACTTAATATTTTTGGTATATTTTTATTACATTCAAACTCAATCCACTTTACTCATATTGTTGGGAAAGTTATCTTCTAACTGTAATACAGGTCTTTCAGTGGAAAATTCAGTGTAAATGCAGCACATTTTAAAATAAATGAATTTATTTGCCTAACAAGTTAAGGTCTGTGCTGTTCTGCAGTTAGACCATCCATAAAATTACTCCTCTTTTTCAGAAAGTATTAAAAAATGCATACACCATCCAGACAAGGCATTAAATAAATATTAATATACACCTAGAAAATATTTCCCAACTGATTCTACAGATAGCTCAGGTCACTATGGAATGGACCATCCGTTGATTTCAGAAGACAGTCACCCACTGGTGTAATTTCAAACTGGCTTTTTCTCAGCTGATATAACAATAAACACCTTCAGAGTTAAGTGCCCAATTATACCAGATACAGTAATTAAACTTGCCAAAACCAGAGACTCCCTGAGACTGTGTCAGCACAGCAGATGGCAAGCTGTTCCTGAACACGACTTCAGAAAACCCAAGGGGAGGCAAGGAGAGAAATACATTTTGAATTTTATTTTCCAACAACTTTCATTGACAGAATTTGGTAGGAAAAAGAAAATACAGCAGAAGGTAAACCAGTTTCATTACTGTGAGCTGAAGTAAATTGATTTCTAAATAGTTTACATTTGCAGTCTTCCTAACTAATGAAATACAAAGCTTAAAATTTTTAGCCCTGCTAAAGAATCTATAAATTATTTCTTCTGAGTTCACAGACCAATCGCATTTTGATGCATTCAATAACGTATTTCAAAGCATATAATGAAGTTATGAACTAAAAGCAACAAACAACTGAGTTTTCAAAGGAGATGAAAATAATTCTTTATTCTCTAAAACTTAACACCACGGATGAAAGAAAAGGATAAGAAAGTTGTGTGTGTGGTTGTAACTACAAGAGCTACAGCTTTTCAGCCAATATTTTCACTCTCAATATTCACTTTGTTCAAATGATATTAAAACAAAAGCCAAACAAAAAAAGTCATGGCAAAGTCCATAGGATTGTCTTCAAGCCTGTCATACGGTGCCTGCTTCTTCCTGATAGGGTTCCTCACTTAAAATCCACTTTTAATTATGTTGAATGACCCATATAAACCAACCTCAAATCTCTCACATTTTCAAACATCCAGCCTCCTTTCCCTTCCTTATCCACAATGATCCAACTGTACAGTCTGCATCCTCCTCACCTCTCGCAGCTCCAAAGATTCAGTTGCAGTCTGTGATCATTCTCGCCCTACCAGATGCAGACTGCAAGCCTACACACTCTCTTAAATAGGAGCAGCAGGAAGATAGAGTCAGCATTCCTACTCACCAACACACACAGAGAACGATGCCAAGTCTTTTTCAGTCGGCCAAAACATTTCTGTGGGTATGAAGGCTGGTGCCTCTCCCCGGTCCCTTCCGCAGGGACGGATGGGACACGCTGTGCTGGCTGCCGAGAGCCCTGCGCTTCCTGCCTCACCAGATCTACTCTACATGGCAGTATTAGTTTGGTTCATACCTCACATTTCTGGCAAGTGCTGGGCTTACCTTGCACATGCCACAGAGGATGTACCAACAGACAATCCTATAAACTCTGGATTTATTTTTGGAAGGAATGAGGCTTGCAGCATGGTTTCAGCAGTAAAGCAGCTCACATTGTCTGGATCTGGTTGCTGTCTCCTGAAGCAACCTCCCTCATTCACACAGGGAAGGAACACTAGTCACAGATGCAAGAAAGGAGGCAGTGGTGGCCACCTCTGGAAATAAAGCAGTGGGAAAGGGCTTGTGTGACCAGCCAAATAATTAATCCTGCCCTCAATTTGCTTCCGCTTTGTTCCCTGATGAGAAACCTCAGCTCTGGCAGCCGCTGTTCCTAGACAGCTTTACAGGCTGCAAACCCCCTCACCTCGTGCAAAGGATGCTCCAGCGATATCTGAGCTGCAGATTTAAGAAAAGTCCTCCCTTTCTAGTTCATGAAGTGTATGAACATCTGATTAATTCAGAATGTGCTGAAGCACATTACAACTACAAAAGCAAACTGGAAGGGTGGATGCTGTTTGTCCTGCTCTACCACTTTCTTAGCCTGTTCAATTTACAGATCTGACTTATTTTTCGTGTCATGCAAAGAAAGACACTTCTCTATCATCACAGCAAAGATTCTGGTGCCTCCTGACTTAAGTAGGCTATTATTAACTTACTAAGCAATGGAAACTTGTTATCACTAAGAGATTTTTAACATAGCTGGCCTCAGACAACTCTTTGAATAAATATTTTTTTAAAAAGGAAGCCTATGCCCATATTAATTATGGCAGATCAGTAATATTTCTCTGAATAGTATGAGTGAGAAGGAAGAGCAACAGAACATATGAGTGGGCACATGAAATAGGAGACAGCACCAGACCACTGCTAAGGATGATGACATTTCACAGAACTTGTTTAGACACAGTATCTGGGAAAACAACTTTATTGTTATAATCAAAACTGCTGAAACTAGGAAAGAGCCCCATCTGCAAACAAACAACCAAAGACCCACCTGAAACAGATCTGGAATTTGGGTTCTCCCTGCCTGTACATACGTGCACATCAATGCACCAGTATTTGTTAGGCACAGTAGGGGAAGCAAATGTTTTGGTCAACTCTTTGAAGTGATCAGACTCCTTGGGAGATTAGAACAGGCTGGAGAAAGTAGGATGACCTGCATAAAAGCAAGGCAAAACAAGAATTTGCTATAGTTCACCTACTGTCAAATTACAAAGACTAAAGCATTTTTAAATACAGCTTATAACAAAGAGCTACTGGATTCAGTTACACTTCCAGTCAAGGTAAAGCAGCAGCTCTCCTCTCACAGCCAGCTCAGCCTGCAGCTGCTCAGTGAGCACTGACTACAGCCCCACCTCGGGGCACAAGAACTCTGACAGCTTTGGAGAGACATCCATGTACCTAAACTCTTATCAGAAGATGAAGTTCCCCACTAAAACTATTCAAGTAGTTTCTGTTTTCTACTCTAGAAAGTGCAAAGAAGAAACATAAGTAGGTTTGTTATGGAAATGTGAAAGCAGTTAACTACTGTCTGAAATAATATACAATGTTCATTTAGGCACTTTTAAAAATTTCCACCCTCGCTTTTTCAGGGTTATTTGAGCTTTTGATGCTTTCAGAGGCTTTTCTTTGTTAAATACCACAAATCTAAATAATTACTCAGAAACTAAATATATTATTTTTAGAAATAAGGTACCCTCTTTTTTGTTGGTTTTTTTTTGCTTGGTGTGTTACGTTTTTTTGATTTGGGATTTTTTTTCCCCAGGATAGGGGAAACAACTAGAGACCACAACACGACTTCACATGGAAAATGTTTTCTGTTTCTTCCAGCATGCTAAATTCCAGTAAAACTCACCAATGCTGAGTGGTGTGTGGCACAAAGACCTGTCTAAGCTGTACTGAACTAATACCTGGGACAGGCTCCTTCCTGGCCTGCTGGGAGAAGAGTGAAGACAGTCATTCTAGAGAAACAAAAGACACCAGTAGGGAGGTGGAGGTCCTGGCAAAGCCAAGAAACACAGGAGAAATGTTTGCTTTTACAGATGCAATTCTTCAAATTATAAACTGAGGGTGCAGTCAGAGAAGACAAGTTCCTACTCTGCTCTCCCACCCATCCCTCTGCTACTTCTCCCCCTCCTGCAGTTGTGCACTTGCCCTTTGGGGAACTGATTGAGATCCCTAAACCAGCACATTACTCTCAGGGGGAAAAAAGAAAAAAAAGCAGGTAGGTAGCTTTAATGTCAGAATAAACACATTCAGATGCAAACTGGACAGAAAACTACTATGACACAAGAAAGAATCACAAGGCCAGGGTGGGAACAAGGGAAGTAAAGGACATCCCCTTTGGTAGGAGAAAGATACTGGGATGGCAGAAGAGCTGAGCTGATCTAACCATATTGTCAAGGTACATCAGTATAATCCCCAAAAGCACACAGGCTCCAGCCACCCAGGGAAAGACTACAGATCTATCACACAAAAAGGTTTATTTTTTTTTTTATGCACATGCATCCTGATACTCAGGAAGGAAATGAAGTTAAGACTATATTGCTTTATTTCTCAGAGACCTGCCAATGAAGCAAGAACATATTGCCTAAAGTCACATTTTGGAGGGGCACATACCCTATGTTTAAGAATACCATTTTCATCTGGTACTGAAGATTTGTTCTAATTCATGGTATAATTAACATTCAACTCCTAATACATTAATTACTAAAGATTTTTCTTGTCCTACATGTAAGATCTTTATATTTGTCAGAAAACCCCCCAAAACCCAGTAATGATGCCCAAGAGGATAGTCAAAATGACTAATCTTATCTCAGTTGTGCTAATTTTTCTACATCCTCTTTGCAGAGAGAAAAAAATCTGCTCTGAATCCCCCTTGGTCTCCACTGAGCAAGCCTGGGGACTCACTGCCTAATTAGCTCTTATGAACAATGCTCCCTCTCTCTGCAAAGTCTACCTGTATTCTGCATATTGCAGGTGACCAGAAAACATCCTTCTACAACCTGGAAACAGGATGAAGGCAGAAAAGCTTTGTTTGGAAAGCACAGCCCAAGGTTTGCTGCATTGTGCTGTCCCACAGAGGGATTATCCCAGTACCAAATATTTCTCCTGTGGGCCAGGAAACACCGAGCACAACCAGAGGACACATTCACACAATGACTCGTTTGTTAGCAGCCTTCAGCACGCAGAATGTTCACCTGTAACACAAGCTGGCAGCCCGAACCAGGACAAGGGTGATGAGTGGTTTCTGCCCTCTTTCCCTATATAAGCAACATAAAAAGGCCACATTGTTTCACTAAAGCACTTGAAACAATTGCAGAGAATTTAACAACAAGGAGTCCTGGTGTTGCACATGGAGCAGTAAGATTTATATTGAAAACTGCATGCCCACAAAACGTGGGTTTTCTACAGCTAAAAATTTAAAAATTATTTTACTGCATAAAAGAAATCAAGACTAAGACAGACCAATTACTTAATGAGGCAAAAGTATAAATCCTCATCAAAAGCATTTTTGAAGTTGCACAAATTAGAAGGGCAAAGGTTATTTAAGTGGATATTTCTGTTTTTCAATGCCTCTGGCTGCAAAGCCAGTTGATGCCAGTTTAAGAGGTAAAAGTCCATCCCAACCTCCACATCAGTACTTCGTGCCCCTGGCTGAGGCCAGTGAGTGCTCACAGGGCTGTCTGTCCCCAAGGCCAGCCAGCAGCAGTATCATGAACGCCTTCAGCAGCAGTAACGGGGTCAGTAAAGAAGAGCCTGTGAAATCAGGAGGACTGGGCCTCTTCCAACCAGTTTTGCAGCCAGAGGCATTGCCACACCAGACAAAGCTACGTTCCTGGACAGTTCTCTAGGATATTTGTCAGCTAAGGTACCAGTGATTTATTATCCTTTACTAGTGCAAGGTTACTACCACAAGCAGGAGTTCCTTCAAGATGAATCTCTCTCAAACTCTTTGTCCAGATCACCCTTGGCTATGTACTCTTCTAATATCTTCAGATGAAGTTTTATTAAACTTGCTGTTTAACAGGATTCTGCAAAGTACAGACAATAATGCAGCCAGGGAGCACAGGAGAAACTGGTAAGACTCTGACATTTAAAACATCATTAACTGCACCTATTCGTGTAGATTAACTGATTTTTATAATTGAAGAGAAAGTTGATTAACAGTTCTGTAATTACACAACTGGTATTTTTAGGCTCTAATCATGTGTCACTTAAGCACATGCATAATTTAACCTATCCAGGTGACTGAAGTTATGCCTGGAGACTTGCATGACCTGCAGCAGCACCAGGGACAGGCTTTGAAAGGAAACAGCTTTTTCAGACTGGCTCTAGCCACAAATTAGAATACTGCATTACACTCACAACACAAAGCCAATCTACATGCAATTTTAACAATGTTGTAGAGCAACATGACTGTCTTTGAATCTGTCCACACGGCTGCTGTGCTGAGCTCTGGCAGATACATTATCAGAATGCAGCTTTGGTTTCTCCTAACTCAAAGAAACAGGTTCAGCTCCCTGAGAAAGTTAAACAAGAATGGGAACAGCACTAAAAAGCTGCATGCTAAGAACACTGAGACAAATCCAGAAATATTCTGTTACACGAGGACAAGTCACCAGCAGTGAATCATTTGCCAACAGAAATAACCTGATGGGAGGGATCAAACTCATCTTCGTGCAGCTCAGTTCAGAGACAGACTGGAGCACAGCACATCTGGCAAAAACAAGTGATCTTGAATCTGTTAGCACACATTCAGAAAAGCAGGTCAAGAAAAACATCCTCTGTGAACAAGAATTTAGATACAGGAGTATTGAAGAATAGCCACCATGTGCTTGCAGTACAATTAGACAAGGCTACAAAGCAATTTGGTTTACACTTTGAGGAGGCCATGGAACCTGACTTGTGTTGGCACAGCTCCATCCCTGCCTGTGCACAAGGCTGTGAGACCCAGAAAACATTCATGTGCCATGGGTGATGCACAGAGTAACTGAACACTTCCTAATGCAATAGCACAAACCAAATCTCAGGCCCCTTACAGCAATCCAACTTCACATTTCCAATCCAGCTTCACAGCTCCTGTCAAGTCTGGGGTGCCACAATCCCATTTTCCTAAGCCTCTGCACATGATCCCAACCTATCTCATACCAGCACCAGCATTTATGCAGTCACATGGAAGCTGGTTCAGGGAAATGACCAGCAAAATAATCCACAAAAAAAAAAGGAAAAGAGGTGACAAGAAGTTTATTCAATTTAGATCCCCAGTGACTGAGCACACAAGGAAGCACAAAGGGACAGGTGAAAGGGAGACAGGCAGTGTTTAGAGGAGTTTTGACTGGATTACAACACACCTTTAAGAAGAGCTTTGGCACATGTGGGAACAGCTAGCAAAGGGCTTGAGCAACAACCGTTAACCTGAGGTTATTTTCCTGCAACACATCTCAAGCACTCCAGATCAGTCAGAAAAGATATTGTCAATAAAATGAGTAAGAGTGGGAAGGACTATGCTGCTAAATAATACTAGCTCTAGGAGAGCCCCAACTCTAGAAATTTTTAAGTCTTAAGTTCTTGTGAAATTAAGTTTTCCTAACAAAGCATTTGGAAATTCATTTGCAGAAGGCATAAATGTAGATTTATTTATTAAACTTAAACTTTTCGAGCCAAGTTTTTCAAGTCCACATCTCATAAAAACTGCAGCATTAGAGAAAAAATTAGCAGATATTTGGATAAGAACCATCTGCCAGGAACATCTTGCAAAATCTGACCCAGCATAAGTCAGGGGACTACAAAGTGAAGATTCTTAGCAGAGGTGACAAGAATCAAGCAGATAAAGAAAATAAGTAGCACTTTGGGTAGAGCTAAGTGTGAACAAAGCACGGAACAAAAACTGAGATTCAATTACAAAAACCATTGTGCTACCACAGACTGAGCTGTAACAGACACTTTCCCAAGCTTTGAGGATTACAGTTATGGTGAAAGGTTGAATACTTCGATTAAACCCATTTAGAGATGTAACTGAGAAAGTATTCTCAAGCAAGAATGACTTAGTGTAACACAGCAAAAATATACTTCATTAATCACCCAAAAGGTTGCCAGTAAAAAATAAAAAAAAAAATAAAATCAGCAAACCAGAACTTAATCGCAATATGCCAATTCTCAAAACTACAACTTCTTTCCTTTTTTCTTTTTACATCTGCTCAGTTTAGCAGTAAACAATCTAAAGGCAGAATCCAATAGCACTGGGAGTCATTCAGACCAGGCTTTGGGAACAAGGAAACAAAAAGCTTGACCAGGCTATTACAAATCTTGAAAAAGAGGTCCAGTGCTCTCCAAATCAAAAAGAGGTCTCAAATTCTTGCAATTAAATTACCACAAGTAAGTCTAGACATTGGTAAGACCCACGTGCATAATTTTCACAAACTATAAGCACACAACTACACTCACTGAAACTGTGTATTGGCCTGGTGCATGCTCATTGCAAAACACAATGTGTATTTAAACAAAATAAGCGTTTGGTATTGGACTGTATAGGATGTAAACTAGGACAGGCTATAAATGAAGTCCCATTAAAGCTTCACAGACGGTTTACCATCACTGTTTTCTGAAGCTGGGTGATCTAAAAACATCAGTTGTCCAGCTACATGCAGCAGAGTACTAATTACTGACCGAATCAGCCTCTAAAATTTTCATTTTGCAGCTGTAAAAAAATCACCAGATATGCTATTCACACAAATCTTATTCCAGCCTCCTTGAGCTGAGAACAAATGAAACAAAGATGGGTTGACATATATTAAGTCAGCAATTGCACATTTGCCACACACACAGAGTATTCAAACATTTCAGAAAATGTGACAACAAAATGCATGAACCAGCTCAAGTTAGAATGAGTTTGTACAAATCTTCAGGAAAAAAAACTTGTACTACTCTTGTTAATACAAAGATTAAATAAAATATAACTGTGATGCAACTCAGGATTCCCATAATTAAGGTTCAATCTAAGCCTACCATTTCAGTAGCATCTGAATTTTGCTTTAGCTAAGGGGCAAAAAATGCATAACTTGTAAACCAAGCTTTAATGTGCTGTCATTTTGGTACCATACTTTAAGATCTCCTTGGCAATCAACCACATTTACCTTACAGACTAATCCTGCAACCTCCTTATACCATGTGCTGTCAAACCACTTGCTACAGTTAAATATTCTGCCCTTCCATACGGCAGCTTTTCAGAACTACCAGGACCACTATTAGCATTACAGTTATTTTACTTCCTGGATTCCACATATGTTCAGGACACTTTTCAGCCAACTTTTGGGAAGGAAAGAGTCATATACAGCTTCTTTCCTGTTTTACATTTCATTATCCCATCAGAAGTTCACTGGACTTTTCGTATTGGAAAGAACACAGGAGCAAGAACTGTCCTCTGCTCACCTAACAGCATCCCTTCTTCTGTGCAAAAATCATAATGGCTGAGGAGAAAAACTTGTGTTGTTCTGTGGGTCCAGCACACCCAGCAGTTAAAGAAAGTGGCTCTCGTTCTACATACTAAACAAATATAGGAGTAAAGGCTGAAAAAAAGCCTCACCGCTCTTCAAGAAAACTAATGTTCCTTCCATCAGTGGAACAGCTGTGAAGGAGACTGTTTTTGGGATCCCCACTGCTGCTCAGGACTGTGGTCCCACCAAGCTGAGATGCAGCTGGTTGGCTGCTTAATGACTGGATGCTACCGAAAAGACAAGTCCCCTCCTGCACATCCTCCCTCCCCTCCTGCACAGCAGCACGGATGCCCAGCTAATCCTGTGCTGAGCCAGGACAGGGAGCAAAGCCAGCCAGCACTAAGGTTTTGGGGGTTTACTTTTCCTGTTCTTTTGTTAAAAACAAAAACACCTATAATTTAAGCATAAGAAAAGCTTCTTATAATAAAAATAACAGAAACCAAGGATTAGGTAGATCACTTTCAGTGATACTGGCTGTATCAAGATATACGACACCATCACCTCTACATTCTCGTTATGTGACCAAAAGCAAAGGGATTAAATTAAAAAAAAAAAGACAATAACAAGACTGCAGAGAAAAAAAAGGGCTTCAGGCCAGAGAATACAAAGAAAGTGTGCAACAAAAGTTCAAGTTCTACCACAGGCAAAGTGGACTATTTCTTGTAGAACCAATGAAGCACACAGACTTCTTTGTCAATATCAGAGGTAAAAAAGTGACATAGCTCTAATAATTATATAAGTATTTTATCCAAATACACACAGAGATTGAGATTATTCAGTAATTTATCTGATGAAAAGTCAGGTGCTGAAATTTCAGCCACCAAAGGTAAAATGCACTAGGACAGAATTACTCATATACAAGAAACGTCACCTCAAAACCAAAACTTCAATTCTGAAAAACACACATTGATTTTATTATCAGTCTGCCCTTAAAAAAGTGGGAAAAAACCCCCCCAGAACTCATGTTGCTTGTTTCAGGAAATAAACAGGGCATGTAAATATCACAGCACACGTAGACATTGATGAAAGAAATTTGGAATTCCAAAAGAAATAAACATCAGCTAAAAAAAAAAAAATTACAAATACACTTTTTCAGGTTAAATACTTTGGTGTGAGAAGTATAATTTCATATTGTCTTGGTATTTCAAAGCTTTACAATATAGAAATCCATTCTCAAAGTCTTTAAAGACTGCAAAATTCTACCAAGCATCTTTCTTCACACACAATTTCTGACAAGTCCTCTTAGATATTTATTTGCAACATTATGGAGTCAAAGCGCAAACCAATATAGCCAAACCCTATTGTGTCAGTTATTTAAGTTCGAAATAAAATTGTTCTGTTTAGAAAACACTCATCTGCCATGACCATCCATGAGTATTGAACAGTTAACAGGAATGCACCTCATGAACGGGCCATGAAAGAGAAGCACGAAAATTTTGGGTGTTGGTCCAAAGCTTCCTGGAAAGGGAAGCACAGCAAGTGGCAAAGATAACAATGAGAAAAAGAGAGGACTTTGGATGCTGCAGTCTATCACCAGCAGAGCAGAGAAAGCTGAGCTGATGTGGTAAGACAAAATGGTAATGCAGCAGGACTAGTTAGGCAGAGCCTCAAGGGACAAGAAAATAAATGAAAGTTTAAAACACAATGGAGTAACTCTCTCCAAGATAATCCACGTGGGGAGATAGATGATCTGATACAGTACCTTTAAAAGTGTGAGATAACTGTCAAATGCAAGGGGATGTTTCAAGGTGCCTTTGTATGACAAGTGAATATGACCCTTCCACTGCTGAGCTCAAGTAAGCAAAACCAGTATCATAGTACATCAGGAAACCAAAGTACAGTCCAAACTCAGCCTAAACAGTTCCACATGCACAAAGGTTTTTGCCTTGAAATAGCAAAGTCAAGAATGGCCTCATACCAGAAGGTATGAAGGATGATCTAGCAGACACTTATCTCACCCACACAGACACATTTAAAAAAAAGACTGAACAGCCAGAATTGCCACAGTGAACAACTCACTCCTTAGAATAATTCCTGATTTAATGCTGGACACAATCCAGCAATTATTCAAAGTTGCTAAATAGTCATGGAGCAGCAGGGAAATTTTTAGCAAAATGAGCTTGCATAAAATGTCCTACATTCAACCCAACCAAAACACCTGTTTAACAGAGGTTTTAAAACATTTGGTAAACACACAGCAAATATAAAATACTGCAAGCACACTACAGTGCCAGAAAGGCTGCCGAGTCTCGAATTTACAGAACTATGATGGTAAAAATCAATCTGTCCATTTCTAGGCTATGTCAGCACCAAAAAAACACACCAGAGCTAAACTAAATAAAAATGAAATAAACAAAGAAACCCAAATCCCCCACTCCTCAAAAGTAAACCAAACATCAAACTACTTCAGCTGAGAAAAAAAGTACAATGCAAGGGGCAGATTTAAGTCAGAATTGAAGGTTGCATTTTCAGCTTCTTCCTAGAAGAATGCTGGATTAGCAGTTTCTAGAAAAACACAGCCCACATTTCCACACAGTTCACAGATATACTCAGAAATAGGAGATTCATGAGCACGAATCCCCATGTTTTTTAAGAAAACATCGTGAAATGAAATACCTTTATTTAAAATGAAACCAAGCATCTTATTAGAAGTTTAAGCAGACTATAGAAATCCATGTATTTAGACTTCACATTTTGTATTCTCAAAATTACTTGAAAGCACTTGATGCGGTAAGTCACTCTAAATTCTTTCAATATTAAGGAATAAACTTATAGGAATAAAGAACCGTTTAACAGCCAGAATATAGAGCTAGATTTTTAAACTGTGTTTTCTTTGCAGACACTCATACATCTCTAAGTGTATATACGCTCCCTTATGCATAACATGTTGAAACTGCAAAAATCAAATAGGTGTAAAGATCAGAAGGGAAGGACTGCTGCAGCCCGGAGATCCGCACCGTGCGAATTCTGGTTTTAGACCAAACCACCATGACGGTCGGAGGCGGCACCGGGAGCGCTAACGGGGAGCTCGCGTTTCCAAGCGGTGCGCTGCCTCCGCGGCGGGACCCGGCGCTGCTCGGGGCGCGGAGGGTGCTCGGGACCGGCAGCGGGACCGGCGGTGCCCCGGGCCCCGCGCGAGGAGGGCGGAGCGGGGCATTCCCGGCCGGCAGCTCCGGGAGGGCCGGGCCCGCGGGCGGGAGATGAGCGGGAGCCGGCAGCGCGGAGCCCCAGCGGCCGCGGCGGCTCGGAGCGGCCGGGAGCCGCAGCAGCCGGCGGGGACAGGTCTGATCCGGCGGCCCCGTCCCTGCCCCCTCCCCGCAGGGCGCGCCCGGCCCCGCCGCCGCGGCATCCCCGCGGCTCTCACCATTCTCCTCAGGGCCGGGCTGGGTCTCGGCGCCGACTCTGGTTCTCCTCTCGCCGGGCAGCTCCTGCTCGTGGTTCGGCGTCGGCGGTGGCGGGGCCTGTCTCCATCTATCGGGGCTGGGCTCGGCGGCAGCGGAGGGCTGGGTGGGGAGAGGCCGGGCGAAGACGACGCTCCGGGGACGAAGGGAGGCGTGGGACGCGGAGGACGGCGCTGGTTCGGCTCCGCACCGGGACCCAGAGCTGGCAGCGGTCTCGGCCCGGCGCCTCTTTCTCATAATTGTGCGACTCGGCCGGCGGAGGAGCCGCGGCGCTGCCGCGTCAGCGCACCGCCCCCGGGGGGAGGAGGGGGCTGTCGGGGCGGTGCTGCCGGCAGGGCGCCCTCGGGCTGGGCTGGCCGGAGACCTGAGGGGGTGCCGGCCTCTCCACACGAGCAGCGGGCCCCGAGATGCCCTGAGGAGGTGTCGGTGGCGGGCAGGCGTGCAGCTGGTGAGGTGAAGGCAGAGATGTTAAAAATGGAGCTTCCCGGGAGAGAAAGCCGCCTGGCTGGGAAGGCGAGGTTCAGAGAGCGGCCCCGCAAAGGCAGCGGCTTCACTTCGGGCTGCACGGCGCCCCGAGGGCACGGCCCCGGCAGCGAGGGGTCGCCTCAGCCCGGGCCCTCCGAGCCGGCTCCTGCCGCGGAGAGGAAGCCGGCCTTGCTCTTTGTTGGAGCCGCAGCGCAGGGAACAGCGCTGGCTCACATTCGTTCACGCTGTTCTTGCCAGCCCTGCTCGCACATGGTCGTGCCGCCATTAGCACCGCGTTGGAGGCATCTTCTAACAGGCCTGAGCCAAACTGGAGGAAATTCCGATTTGGAGGGAAAAAGGAGGATGCATTTGTTCCACTTCAGTCAACTCAGTGTCCAGTTTAGATTAGGAACTGCCATGGGGTGGAACCCTGTCTTTTTTTTTTTCCCTGTATGCAATCTGCAAACTTGGAGAATCGGCACCACAAATGAAAAGCCTTATACAATAATTTCTACTATATATGTCATTATATAGCTTTTGCAACAACCTCTGTGCTAGAATAAAAAGAACTTGTAAGGGAAGACAGATTTGGTTTAGCTTAAATTGGTTGTGTTCCTTAAAAAAATTCAAGAGATTCTAGAAAAATCTCTCATCTCTTTCTAAAATGCCATGGCCATACAAGAACAGTAATTATATATAAAATAAATCCAAACATTCAAAGTAATTAAAAACCTTTAATTTTTCATTGTCAGGCCTGATCATTTGTCAGCTATCCTGAGTTATCATCTGTCTCCCCTTGCTGCAAAATGCCAGCATTAGATAACAAAAAACAAAGACGATTTTGCATTAACAGCCATTTAGCAAGGCTGAACTGGTAAGCCCAGTTGTAAATTCTGGTGTCAGAACACCTTCGCTGCAGACAATAGGTGCAAATTTGGGAAGACCCAGAAACTGAGGCTAGCTGGAATTAGGGTGTAGCAGGGAGTTCCTCAGCTGCAGGGGAGCTCCTAATGCTTGTTTTAAGTTAACTTCAGAAGAATTCATGTTATCTTACATAGATGTTAAAATTAGGCTGCTAGGACTCTCAACTTCCATAGAAAGGGAAAATTAGGCTTTTGCAGGAAAAACTTAAATGAGTTCTGAGTACAAGATCACACAACAAAGAGACTCCATTCACACTCTTACTGTGTAGAGGTCCCAAGCCTACAGATCTGCCACTATTTGTTCCTGCCCAGATTCCCATGTGCTAGTTCTTGGCTTAGGGAACAGAAACAGAAGGAGCAGTGGAAGCCCAATAGATTTTTTTGGGAAATGGTTCAAGAATCTTCCCAAGTAGAGAAAATGGGGGATTTTTGAATTCTTTATGGTTGACACCATAAAGAATTTCTGAGAAATTACCTCATTCCTTCTTCCTCTCTCCCTCTTCTTCCCTTTCTAATTAATTGAAATAAAGCTCACATCCCACATTAAGTTAATGAGTCAGTTCTTCTGTGACTAGATCCTTCACCTCATCTCACAGCAATATTTGGGGGATACTGACTTGATTTTCATGATTATCATATTGGCCTCTAAGTGTAAATACACTTCCTTATGGATAGCATATTTGTAAATCAAAGAGCTAGAAGAAGCAAGGAAATTAGGAAGAAGTAGCTGAAGGACAGCCTGGGCATGAGTCTTCTCTGGTACAAGCGATTAGTTTAGGAGAACGTGTGTAAGGTGAGGAATTTCACAATGCCTTGTTTTGCTGTTGATCCTGCAAAACTGTAGAGATCAACATCAATCTATTTGAAAGTCCAGCTGTGATAAGCTTAGTTGGAGAGAACACTTTGTTTCAGGAACTTGGATTGGAGCTTGGGATGAAAATGAAAGGAAAATGAGTCATCAACATCCTCTCTGCCTCGTGCTGTCTGAGAGAGCATGAGCCTTCAGTATTGTGGAGGCAGGACACAGCACCACATTGAAATGCATCCCTGTGACCATGCAGTGATAGCACATGGCCTAAGGAAGTCACCTTATATCCTCTTACTACCTTCATCAGCCGAGCAGCCTTACAAAACATGGCATGATTTGACCCTAAACTAGCAGAGCTAGTCATCCAAAAGGTGAATTCTTGTATATTCAGATGTTAAATCTTGTAAATCAGTGCACAGTAGGATAAATATTTGCTATTTGTCATGCTAAGTGTTACCTTTCATTCACAGCAAAGTCAACTCAAAATTCGTCTGCTATCTCCTTCCAAATCAACATCTGTCAGCTGTGAATGACAAGGAAATAATGAAGCATTATTTTATACCTTACAGCATTTAAGGACCTCTAACCTGAAGCAAGCTTCTGCTATCTCAGATTGAATATAACTGGTTTAAACATAACTCCTCTTGTTACGTGGTTCCCATATCTCATTTTTATATCTCAAATCAAGCTATCAGTCTGTCCTTGACACATTGAGTTTATTATGTAATCATCACTAGAACTAGTAAAGTTTGTGATGTCAACCCCAATAGGTTTTACATTCCATTAATCCAACTTTAATAGGATGTCAGTAGGTGCTAAAGGATAAGAAACATCTCTTAGGAAGCTCTTACCTCATTATTGCAATATCCAGTAGCCAAGATGCTGCTGTTTGATTGCTCATCCTCACATGGATGAAACACTGACTCATGCATAGAAAAAATCCCACAGCATTCCTTTTGATGAGAAACTAAATGAGTTACCATTAAATGAAAGTGACCTGGTTTTGGCTTTGTTTGACACTATAAAAAGTTTTACCAGATATGTGCTGTTGTTCTGCAGTTGCTCAAAATAAGTGCTAGAGTTCAAGCAGTTAAATAAGTTGCAAATGCTAACTGATAAAGAGATCTAGTTAATGTCCCACTCAAGGCCAAACAGATTCTGTGTAGAAAACATTTTTTTTGTCCCACAGTGAAGTAATCTGTGACAGAAAAGAGTTATTATTTGTTCACTTTTCATATTTTTTTAACGGGGTGAATTCTCCCAAATGCCTTATTTTTTCTTTGGCCACAGGTTTGTCCTTTTCTGATTTGCCCAGGTACAGCTGTAGTGGCAACTCAGCAGTTTACATCCGGACTGCTACTCCTAAAAACTAAAGATAGCTTTTTTTTAACCACATGGAAGTTTAAAATTTGTCAGGTAAGGCAAAAAACATGTAATGACACAGGTTAATGGGATCTGTAAGTCCCCTCCATTATTTGTGGAAGATTTTCTAGTGCTGATGTTGCTGATTTTTTGTGACAACATTTGTCCAATACCTTTCCTATAATATACCAAATAACATTACAATCACGTAACTGGCAGCAATTCAAAATATACTGTTTTGTAATGGGATGAAGTAGAAACAGAGGAGGCTTCTTGCCATTGAAAGTAGGGGAATTAAAACTTAGAAAATGTGTAACTTTGCAGTTTTTGAATTGTTTAGTAATTTTAGTTACTTTGTTGGTTTGTGGTACACCCCAGAGTCACACACCTTCTGAAGAGGTCCCAAAGTTTTAGTAATCCTTTTGTATTATATCAAGGTTTCTTAAAGGCAAAAAGTAGTTAGGCTAAGCAATGTGTTAGCTTTAACAGCTGAGATGTATTCCCTCAAAAGAAACAAGCATAAATAAATAGGTCATAAAATCCAAAGTAAATTCAAGATACACCAAGAGAAGAATAACATATAAAAGGTTAATTCTGCATATTTAACAGCTATTAAATAAATTATCCCGTGACTGATTTAGACTCCAATCTCACAATGGAGTAATTCAAATTTTAAATTCAAGTAGCAAAACTGCTCATGTATTAAAATCGATGAAGTAACATTGGCTCTCAGTGTGCCACATAGCCCAAGAGAGGGAAGATGGAGGTAGCACTGTCTTTGGAGATAAGAGATCTGATCTGCTATTAACTGAAGGCCACCAGTGCTGTTCTGCTCCTCTCTAACAACTGCATTTAGGTGTTAGCTAAGGGTCAGAACATAAGGCAAAGTCAGCCACTGACTTTTGCAACAGATGCAAGGAACGGCATTCCTGGTGAGGCTGCTCGGTTTTTCAGTGGTTCGGTGCTTTGGTGAGAATGGCAAATCCCTGCTAACACTGGGAAAGGACTGGAGGGTGACTTTCTGATGGCAGCACAAAGGGCCCGATGACCAAACACAGCAAGCTCAGAGTGCAAAACCAGTAACTCCAGTTGAGCTTTGTGCTAGGACTTCTCACATCCAAATTAGGCAACAGAGTGTTGGTTTTCTAGTTCTAAAATCTGCATTAAAATTATTCCACAGTAATAGGAAGGGATTTAAAGTTAATGAGGTAATTGAGCACATGAAATTCAGAATGTTCTTTAACATGCTCCATGAGTGCACAAAAAAAGAGATACACTACCCAACCCATCATCTAAAGTAGAATGTAAGCATATCCTGTATTTGGGAATATGATATGTTACTTCCTGCTCAGAAAAGAAGTTTGAGAGCTTAACCAACATAGGCCACAGTCTTGCACAAAACTGCCAAGGGTGTGCCTCCACACATCTCTATTTAGATGTGTAAAATCACTAGCTGCCAGGAACTGTATGGGTGCATTTACAACATAATGGTGACCCTTTGCAAGATTTTATCAGTGTCTGTCTTTAAAAATATAACTAAAATGACTTTATCTCAGTTTCGTTCCTCCTGAACTTTCGACTCCCGTTAACTTTGTAGAATTTCTAAAGCTTCCCTATGAAAATTGTTTCTGCTGCAATCTTTGAGCCCACAAATTCTTGTGTTTTCATGTGTTGGCAGCTAAGTAGATGGTCAGGCAGATGAGTTGGCCTTTGCACAGAGATGATCCAGGTGCAAGCAACAGAGGTGCAGCACATCTTTCCAGGACTGTGCTTCTTGAACCAGCAGGGAAAGCAACAGCAGCTGAAGGTACACGTCACAACAAAGTGGAAATTAAATTAACTGAACTATTGTTGAACTTTTAAATGTACCAATCCTGTCGAACTTCCTTTTATTCCAAAGTGTGTACAATACCCGAGTTCACGCCTTTCTGCAAAATATGGAGAGAACCAGCATGAGCACATTTCAGCCTCTGATGAAACTGCAAAAACCCTTACTTTTTTTGTTTCCAAATCTAAGTCTGGCAGGTTCACCACCATTAATGCAACCCCAGAAAGTCAGTGGGACCATAACACAGACAAGGACACGCAGATCGGCTTGTTTTCAGCTCCTGTTACTGATGGCTTGAGCTGGTGGGCACGATGGTCATGTTTGTTTATTTCACGGAGTCCAAAAGATTAAACCTCATCATTAATGGTCTCCATACTGGAACAGAGGAACATACTGTGCAAGATAAAGAAATGTGCAAAGACACTTCAAATCATGCTGGTAATGCTCCCAACAGAAAAGAGGAGGAAAGAAAGGAGGTCATGAGGAAGGAGAGAGAGCAGAAACCAGACAGCAGAATACCCAGGAGCACACCCCTAACAAAAAGCTGAAAGCTCCTTCATCTAAGCACCTTCTTGGTTAAAAGTCTTTGAACTGCAAGCAAAAACCTATTCTCAGCTATTTGATGTCCTCAGTATTCAGGGAAACAGGATCTTGCACATTCCTTATCAATAAGAGGAATTCCAGAGATACCTGAGCCTCCACCATCAACCTCTCTCAAGAACACAAAACCTTGAACTTTGATTGCTCACCACTGACAAAAAGGATAACAGTCTGAGTTGCCCTTCTTTCCTCAAAAACTGTAGAGATAAAGCATTCACCCAGAAAATGTGCTGTATGGGCTACTTGAAAATAAAACAGTGCTTTAGCTTCTGAAAGCATTAGAAATCCAAAGACAACTTTGAAATATATTTTGATCTGACAGTTTAGTATAAGTAAATTATTCCAAATGGAAAAAAAAAAATCAAACTCACATTTGATAAAATTTTAATTTTTCCATGAATTAAAAAAAAAAATTGCAGATCATTGAAGCTGGAAAACAAGGGAAAAAAACCACCTTCATAACCATTGAAGTAGAGGTGGAATGCTCCTCTGTAGCTTGCTTAGTTCCACCCCTCCTGCTCCGAGCAGACTGCCAGGTCTGTGGCCACTTGTATCTTGTCTGTCTCCAAGGATGAAGACTCTGCCACCTCTGTGTACAACCTGTGCCAGTGCTTGACCACACTCACAGGGAAAAACTTATTTTTGCATCCAAATGGAATTGTCCAATTCAATGGAATTGTATTGTAAAGACTGATCTAAACTGTGAAGCATTCCCTTCCTTAGAAGAAACTGCCCTTCAATTTTGAGATTTACAGTTTAGCCAGTGTGTCAAAATGGAGCAGCCTTAATAATGGAATGCAAAACAGTGAAAAACAAGTTTGTTTTTTGCAGCTGTGTCTGTTCTTCTTAACTCCTACTTTTTAAAACAACTAAATTCAAAGAATATTTTGGAGGGTTTTCTCTGAGTTTCACACTCCATTACTGTGACTCAAAGTTACTGGAACCTCCAGTACACAAGCAAAAGAGACTTAAAATACCTAAAAACATCTTACATACAGAGCACCGTATCACAGGGCTGTAGGGATGTCTCAAGAATCACTTATCAGGTGCACTCAGGTTCAGTGATTTTTTCTTTTTCCTTGCCAACACTTCCAACCCAGCCTGGGTTTCAAGTCTGAGGCTTGGCTGTTGCTTGCCCTCATGGCTAAGCACCTTCAGCAGAAGGATGCCTCTGCAGCACTATTTCCTGGCTGACTGCAGGGAAATTGTTTCCACTGAGAAGTTTGCAGCTGTGAAGTTTCCAGCTCAATGTTTCTCAGGTGTACTTTCACGGAGCCTCAGCACTAACAGCTGTATAACAAGCATTTACTGAGTCACACCAGGAAAACTGATGTAGCTCAAATCACTTCAGTTCCTCCCTCTTCATCCCAGGGTTAAAAAAAGAAGAGAAAAACAATGAACCAAACCCATCACACACAAACAGAATCATAACTTTGATACATCAAGAAGAACTGCAGCTACATATTCATGGGGGTACATTATGGATTTTTAATTAACTTGGTATTATGAAGTGTTAATTGTTTTTCCATGAACATTCACAATAGGAAAAGGATGAGTTAGAACAAAGCAATTACTCAACTATTTTTTCCAAGTAACATTTATTAATAACATTTTTAAGGTGATAACTTAAGAGTCATAAGGAAGGGGGCTGCTGTCAGTAAACATACAATGAAAAGGTAGTAAGATTTTTTCTACTGAAGTATGACTAGCAAGGCTTTCAACAGTGTTTAGCCCAACCAAATTTAATATTAAAACCATTCAAAATTGCTAGAAGTGTTGCAATCAGTTCTACTGAACTTATAAAACCTCATTTCAGTAGTCAATACTAACCTACTATTGATATAAAATTTTAAACTCCATTCATAATTTTTGTAAACAAAGCACTTAAGCATTTGAAAGAAAAACAAGTTAGTTTACATCCCACTAAACGGCAGCACATGTGTGAAACCTCAGGCATGATCAAGCATGGAGCACTATTAGGCACAGAACAAGACAGAGCTTCCACAGCCAGCTGCTGAATACACTTATGTTGCCAAAGATCTTTTTTATTTATACCAATTATGTTATTACTTACAGCTGAAAATTTAATAAATCCTCCATGTGGAAGATTTCAAAGAGACAAAGAAGTCATCTTACATAGGTTTGTGAAGCTTCTGAGTGCTTTCAATTGTACATGACTTACAATGAGTTATGACTTCTTTATCTGCTTCAGGAATTTTTAGAAACTTCTCCAGAACCACTGAACTTTGGCAGATACTGGGCTTGTCAAAGAGCATAACACATCAAAAGACACATTTTCAGTCTGCTATTAAAACACTGAGGTATGCTGTAATTTATTATGAAATACCAGTTAAATAAAACAGAAGATGACCACTGTATTCTGAGGCTGTCAATTCAAGCTCGAGTCAAGGGGAGGAGCGGAACTACTAACATACAAAAACTGCTTGTAATTTCTGTTTTCTTAGGGAAGCTGCAAACAAGGTGAGTTATCTTACCCGTATCAACTGGCACCACGCTCAATCACTGTGAATGGCAACAACTGATATCCAGGCTGTTGATCTGTCTGCTCCTGACTCTTGCAAACAAAAGTTTAAACTTGATATAAATTAGGTAAATTTCCAGAAAGCCTTTGTTAACTGCCAATACAGATTTTCAATTGTCTTAATTAACTTACTTCCAAAGTAAATCTAGCCAAACTAGATTTAATCAGGGTAATTTTTTTCTGAGCTGACATGCCCCAAACTGAGTACAAATGTCTAGAGGTGACCTTCAAACAAAGGAGGCACTTGCACGAGGCACTGCAGGAAAGCCTCCATTGTCACTGCCCAGCATGTGCTTACTCAGTTGTTTTCTCCAAAGTTCTTGAACTTGTACTTGCTATAGGAATGACATTCATTTAAAGAATAGGAAAAATGTTTTAACAACTACCTGACCTTAGCACTAAGTGAACTCAGTGGTCTCCCCTTGTTGCCTTCTCCAGTTTTCTTTGGTGTCAAGTGTTAGCATTACAGCTATACAAGTTTTCTACGCCTAATCCCCCTCAATTTGCAGTTTCCTGAAAAAATAACAGGTGTCAAACAAACGCAAACTCTTCTAAATGCAAACTAATGATTTAAACTACTCATCCTTTTTCCAAGTCTTTAAAAGCAAGAACAAATTAAGATTAAACAAGCTAAACACATGCCTTTGCCTTAGCTAACACAGGTACTACTAGCACTATTCAAACCTGTTTTGTTTATGAATTGCAAAGAATTTTCAAAAATACTTCAAAAAAGGTATGGTGCAGATGCAAAAGGTAAAAAAAAATAAAAAGAAATCTGTCCTGTCTTCCCCTACCCCTCTGAATTGATCCACAGCCAAATGAAGACCACAAATACACACCTACTCTCAACAGGTGAGAGAAACAGGCCAGTGTTAACATTTTATCCCATCCCTTAAAATAGCACTCACTGAGCAAAAAACCTTTTGCTTTTCACAGCATGTTGCCTGTCAACTATTCCAGGAGCTGTACAGAAGTTTTCAGGACAACGTGTAAGTACCTCCCCTCTTTTATTATTTTTATATGTTTGGAAAGGTATATAATCCAAAGACTTGCATCAAATCTTAACAATTTTAACAATTAAGGCATAAGCCAGTGATAAATGAGGGGAGTGGGGAGGAAGAGCTTACAACCCCACACTCAATTTCCCCTGTTGTTTATTTTATGGCTCACAATGTACATTGACATACACACTTTTCATTGATTTACTCGTAATGGAACTATAGTCACATCCTTCAGTTGCTATAGTTACATTACATCAAACTTTGCACTCAAAATCTGCAAAGAAATCATATGAAGGGTACTTTATTTTTTTCCAAAGAGACCCGATTTGTCTTAATCAAAACTTTAAAGGAACACTTCACTTAAGCTGATACGGGCAAGCAAATTTTATAAAAATATACTGTATAGAAACACGGTTGGAAAATTGCATAGAAAATATCCTTTTATTTAAATCGAAATAAGGCACGGTTTTACTAGCTATGGTTTAGCTGTAAAAATGCGACTCTATTTTGATTACTTTTATGTTATTAACAGTATTTTCCATAAAAATATAGGTGCAGGAATAAAAAACCCTTTTATACAGAGTGGGAAACACTCTATTGTAAAATTTCACCAAATTTACTGTAATTCAGCTGTCAAAAATTCAAATGCTATTTTAATTCAGGATCCCACATATTATTGTCCTCCGGGCTGTTCAGTGGCTGATGCTGTGCTTTCTTCATTTCCTGTGTAATCCAGGTGTTCCATCATCTAAAAAAGGAGGGGAAAAAAAAAGGGAAAAGGGATGGCTCTTTATGAAGAAATACTGCTTTACTCCATTGATCTAAAGTATTTGTTAGCTAAGAGAAATATAATTAAACAAGTGTTAGAGTACATTTTAGCAGTGTACATTTAACAGATCCTCTATAGGTCAGAAAAAATATTTAAGCCAAATAATCAAAGCTCTATTAGCTAATGCTTTCTACTACAAAAAAATTCTCCAACCAAGGACCCGAGTCCTCTACAAGAAAATAAACTCAGAAGTATCTCAATTATTAAACACAGAGAACCAAAAACAATTGGGCTTACACAAATTTTTCAAAAATACAGCTTGCACAACTGAAAGTAGACTCTAGGATCTTACCTGACATTTACTGGTAGCAAGCAATAGCTTGAACAGAAAAGACTAATTTTCTCTTACCATGGCTGTAAAGGCTACCTATATTACAGTTAGTCAAAACTAACTGTAGTGATCACATATCTTTGTAAATTTTTATTTTAAAAAAGATAAAGGAAATGGAACTGCATAGTCCTGCAACAGGACAGAATCTAAACCAGGTTACTATAGAGACTGATTATAGCTGGCATTGGTGTTACTGATTAGATTGCCTGAAATAACTCAAGACAAATTTGTAGCTGTCCTGACTAAAAAGCAGCCTGTTTCCCTATCCACTATTGTATTGCTGGAGGCAATGAAGGCTCTGTCTCTGGGACAAGGCATTGGATGCATTATAGAGGTAATACACACGCTTGTTAGTGTGACAAACTGAGACCATCAGTTTGAGGGCTTCAGAACTGAGCATAACTAACAAGAGGCCGAGAACTGGACAGTTTGGGTAGCTGACAGCCAGAGACAGAAGACACAGAAATAGTACAACTAATGCTGAAAAAACAAAATGTGCCAAGGAGCTCATATGCCCAGAGTAGCAGCATTATTAGGACAAGAGATTATGTTTTAAGCATCAAAAGGTGGAAAAGCCTACTTATGTTCTTTCATAGTGGCATATCCTGCCTGTCTTTCTGTGTAACAGCTGCTCACTGTGTGGGTTCTGATCTAAGCTGGGCAAATTTCCATACAATTATTTTCTTGTCTTACAAGCACCTGCTCAGAATCCTTGCCAGGACAAAGCCAGGCTCTAAGACTGCTGTGTTGTACACACTTTAGTGTGGTGTAATTCTGTGTACAGGGTAAGAAGACTTGTTCAATTAACTTTTCTATTCTTTAGTTATGAACCAGCTCTGTGCCATTCCTTCTTTTATGCCACCAGAATTGTTTCACTGAAAGTACACAAACATACCTTATCAAAAGCACTTTTGCTTAAACAAGCTGTTTCACAGTCAAGCCACACCAGCATGCTATGCAGTAAACACAGATGACAGTTCCAAAAAACAAGTCAGTGGGATTTGGGTAAGGTTTAGGAGAGCCCAGTGGCCACAGTATCAATCTGACTAAGACCAGAAAAGATCTTTTACAACCCTCCCTTCATGTGCCAGAACCATAGCAGTAAGAACTAAGGCAGGCACCAGTCTTGCCTTGCCAATAGACTTCAGGACTGAGCTAAGAGCAGCAGCACACTCAGCCCAGCAGTGAATACCCAGCTCTTGTGCTAATGACAATCTTGCATTTATTTCAGTATATCCAGAATTTTCCTCTAAACTGCAACCAAAAATCCACATCAAAAGTCACCAAAAGCAAAACACTCCCTACAATTACAGAACTCAAACCATCCCTTTGAATGAGGATTAAAGTATTCGTTTCCAGGATAAAACAAGAACAACCTTCCCCCAAAGTACCATATTACATTGAGTCATGCCATATATCCTCCTCCAACCTAGGGAGAATCATCTAATAACTGGCATAGAGAAAGTAATTTTGCTAAACATTTTTGCACAGTCCTTTCCTATTAAATTGACAAAATGCTTCTAGAAATAGAGTTAAAATTATTTCCAATAATTCAGTGTATTCCAAAGATTCTTCTGGTAATCATACAACACTAAGAAGCAAAAAATATACTTTCTTTTGTATAAATGCTGGAGACAGCACCTATATTTAAATTTTAAAGTCTCCACTTAATAATCAGATTTTGAAGTTAACTTTAAAACCAAATGTCTTGTAAAACTCTAAGGGTGTTGGGGGGACGGGGGGATGTTGATATAAATGTTTCAAGGCTAAAAAAGCCACGCCATCCCATTTTTAATTTTTCCTCCACACAGAAGGACAGCCCACAACTTAAAGCTGGGGACAGCAGGTGCCACTCTAAAAGTACAAGATGGCATTTAAGCAGTTTTGTCCACATATGCATCTCCACTGTGGGTTCTCTCAGGACAACCCCTTCCTCAAAGCCTCAGCAGAAGCTGCAGGAATCTTTATGATAACTGCTGCGAGATGAAGGCACTTGCTGCAATCCCAGACAAAGTTGTTAATTTAAGCTAAGAAGGAGGCAAAGCAAATCTGACTGTACATCGTGGAGAGCTCACAAACATTTCTGAAGTGGAAGAGACTTAGAAGCTTTGCTCTCACATCTGATTTTCTGACAATTTTTAAGGGGGAAGTGTTAGGACAGCCTTGTAAGTAAAACATTTCTGTTTAACCTATCTACTAATATGGTGAGCTATTAAGAACTAAAACCAGCAAACTCACCCCTTAAAAAACACTTCCACAGAGCCAAACCAGGAATGGCAGTACAAATCTCTGCCTGTAAGAGCACATAGTACCTATCCACACAGTTGCTTGCAAGATTCATGGCAATAATGTTGCATTCATGAAATTCTTAACTACTCCCAGTTATGATGGATTCAAGTCTCTAAAAATGTGATTATAAAACTTACTAAACAGCAGGTGCATGCTGTGTAACATGCCAGTGACAAATCTGCTGATTTATTATTTTAAAGAGAGATAAGACGTGTTAAACACTTCAAACTGACAAACTCCAACAAGTTGCAAGACTACTCCATGTAGAAGACTTAAGTTGCATTAGGCCACTAGATTTTCCATGATTTTGCTAAAATTATTTCATA
This sequence comes from Cyanistes caeruleus, assembly GCF_971803275.1. NCBI lineage: Eukaryota > Metazoa > Chordata > Aves > Passeriformes > Paridae > Cyanistes > Cyanistes caeruleus. The sequence goes on from NC_141713.1 coordinate 10,103,225, forward strand.
GATTATACTGATACAAAAACCAGTATTCTAAAATTAAATGAATTACTGGAAAATAAGTATGAAATTAGTTTATAATTAAGGCATCTATGAGGAGTATAAGCAATCCAGAAACTTAGATAAACCTTTATTTTACACTTCATACTAGCAATACTGCCAGTAAGGTGGCAGGAAAGTAAGTACATTATTCTTCCAAGAAATCTCTGCAGTTCAGTGAATAGTTAAAATGTTTTCTGTGCAGCAACTCATTATAGCTCAAGACTACACCATAAAAAAGCCACACAGAGCATAACAAGAATTTAAGACTGCATCATTATGCAGAAACAGAAATTACCTCAGCTATGAATTATGGGACCTCAGAGCTATCTTAGGGAGTCAAGCATTTGTCATATGTATAAAGCAGAAACTAAAAAAGTGATTTTAACAAACCTATCCAAGAACTCAAGTGCACACAGCAGGACAGAAGAATTCTAAGTTATAAAAATAGCTTGGCCATATGCTTTTAATTCGCACTCAACCCCTCCCACTTCCTAATACCATCTTTGGTTTATATCTAATTTTTTCATTATTAAAGCTTGTTAATGAGACTTAAATTGTTGAAGTACTCTTTCTTAGAAGAAAGAAGCTAATGAGAAAAGTATTTTTAATTTGAGAATTTAAGACACAGGCAGACAGAATTCACCATTCCAAATTGTCTTCAAAACAGACACCCTACATTTTATAAATACACGTGTAACTCCCACAACTATAATTCAAGATTATATTTAAATGCTTAAATTCCATGAGAAGCTGAAATTTGAAAGCTTGCACTGCTCTCTGCAAGCTGTGTGGACAGCAAAAATAAATGCTATCAGTGTTAGCTGTCATGAGCTGCTGCCAAGAAAGGCCAAACCTCGCTGCAGTCCAGAAGTGGTGCAGCAGTGAGGTGACAAGGTCCCAGTCCCTGCTCCCCAGCCCTGTGCAAGCAGTGCAGACAGGACAGGATGAACACTGTGGAGCAGGACAATGACAGAAGGGCTGCAGACATGATTACTAAAGGCAAATTTATAATGCCCACCATTGCAACAGAAGTTACAAACAACAAAGTTGTTGTTCAGCACTAAGCAGGTTTTCACATCTATACAGTGACAGAAAAATCAGGTGAAGGACTGCAATATAGGTGACAGAAGAGGAACTAACACCAACTGCAAATATTTGAAGACAGTCCTATGGTTTGCGAAGTTAGAGAGCAGAGAAGCATACAAAACCTGCCTTCAGGCTTAGGAATCACAGCTCCATTGCTACTTAATGTTTTCCTGCACTCCTTTAAAAAATAAAAAACCCAAAATAGCTAAGGGTGAATACAGATTGGTATCTTGTCTTCAGTTCTACCTTCTTCTATTGAGTAATTAATACAAAATTAAGAGGCAGATGCAGAAAATACTGAAAAGAGGAAGCAGAAGGGGAAAAAGAAGAAAAAAGAAACTGTAAGATGATTACTAAAGTTGCATTAAAAGAAGGCCATAATCACACCTTGTAGCAAAGGCGTCCTGGAGGAGTCCGATACCTAAATAAAATTCATTCCATTATTAAAATCATACACAACAAAACCAACAAAAAAAAAAAACCAGAAAAACCCCCAAACCCCAAAAAGGTAACTAATGGACTATTATTATGAAGTTTAGTCACCTGATGCACTGTAGATGTTCTTCTACCCCTACTCTTAGGACACTGCTCTAGCAACTCTTCAAGGTTTTTCTGTTCCCATGAGAGCAAAGCAAACCTCTACACAAGTCTGGCCACCCTTGTCAATGGGGCAGCTCTGCCTGAGCCTCAAGCACTGATGTAGCAAAAACCTGTCTTCTGACACCTCTGCATAACCTTCCTCCTCCAAGTGAGCACTGAAAGCTGGAGATTTCAACCCTGGAGCTGTGTGGGTTAAGGCTGTTTGGGGTTTTATTTATTTGCTTGGATTTTTTTGAATATTTTCGAATAACACTCTCTGTGAACAAAAAATTAATATAAAAATATTCTTCAGAAAGTTATAGAAAAATAGAAGTTAGTAAAGTTACACAGAGCTCAACTGCACGCTCAATTACAGACAAGTCTAACTCAGGGATGGTGGAGTGGGAGTTGAAATCAATATTTTAAATTGTGCTAGAAATGAAGTCATCTGACTCAAAACAAGCTGAAGTTCAGAGTAGTTTTAATCCTTCACAAAACCAGTTGAAAGGACATGAAATAACTACTATGGCAACATAATTCTTTCAAGTATGAGTTTTTCTACAAGAAGTGCAAGAAATTTTTTGTCGCTAAGGAGACCTGCCAAATTTACTTAGGCCAATCTTACTCAGAACTTAGGTGAGGAAATTAAATTGCAAAGTGTTTTCCCCACAACAAACCCAGAGTTACAGGGCTTCATAAATGCGACCTTGTTTATTTTAGAAGAGCAAACAGCCACCATTCGATATATAAATGCACAGTAAGCCATATTAATTCTGGCCTACAGAGAAACATTTCTATTCACTGGACCTATGAGAGAAGGAGTTGATTTTGTAAACCAAAAGACAGGGTATTTAGTTAAAGATGAAAATCTCCTGAGTAATTTCACACCTAAGCCAACCTCCAGTTGAAGCAGATGTAGTTATTAAACCAACAAAAGGTAGCATTTTGCTAGTGATACTATAGGAGCTGGTGCCTGTAGTTTTATCTTTACAAGAGTTACTCTTCACTTGCACTGACCCACTTAAACTTTCCAATCCAGAAACTGAAAAAGCAGGAGCTGCTTCTGTCCACCATGAATTTGACACCCACCTTCCCCCAGAACAGACTATCCAAGCTCCAAGTTCAACATGACCTAGGTAGAGATGATGGTGCTTCAATTCAAATACTGAACTTAGGTCACAAGCAAAACACAGAGTAATCTTTAGATTGCTCTGTCTTATGATAAATGCCAGCTCCCAAGGGATACTGGCACACCCAGTTACTACAGCAAGTCACATCAGGGGAAATATGCACGTGTCAGCAAGTGGGATTTTAAGAACTGCAATTCCTGGGTACTGTCACACATAACCAAGGAGGAAATAAAGAATATCCAAGACAGCGTGCCCACAGTGTGTGCTGTGATTGGAAGCAGTTATACAACCCAACTATTTTGTTCCTGAATGCTCCATACAATCCTGATGATATAGGCCATTGGTGATGCATGGAAAGTTTCTAAAGCTCTAGGTGATCACCCGTTTTTTTGGAACTGTCTCTAATATAGAACTAGCACAGTTTGGAGTCTGCATGCTTAGTTCAGTGACTCATGTTATACCACATCAAGATGATAGATGAGGAATGTTAAAATACAAGAAAACATTTGAAGTAGATAGAGCAAATTACTTTCCCTCCCTGAGTACTGAACCAGCTATTTCATCTCCCTTGAGTTTTGCCCCACCACGTCAACTACTCAACTAACATTTCCTAAGATTAAAGACAACTTTTCCTTATTAATTCCAGAAGATCTCAGGAAAACTTGGAAAAACTGGATTGGTGATCTATCACCAAGTTCGCAGAGAAGCATATACTGAAAGGAATTAACAACAGATTACTCAAGGCTTCCAGCCTACCTGGTAATTGCTTCCTTTCCAAAACTTCTCCATTTCTTTGCGCCTCCAGGCAACAAGGGAGCTTGTGACGAGTGTACATGGTACAAGATAGAGAAGGGCAGGCTGCCCCATCTTCATCAATGCCAAAACAATGAAAGTCAGCACCATGCCAACGCCATAAGCTATTAAAAGACATTCATACATACACAATCAAGAACAGGAGAATTTTTAGATTAGGTCAATCAATTAGTAAGATAGAATTTCTTTTTAAGCAATATTTTCCTTGTTAATATAACTTTAGAAGAGAAACAATAGGCTGCCCTATATTTGCAAGATTTCTTAAAGCAACACACGATCATAAAGAATAGTCACCTTAAGTATACATAAGCACACTAAAAAGAGTTCCTAAAGAGATTCTGGACAACATTGAACCTTACCTGATGAAAACCATCTAGATCTGCCATTTTAAAAAAGCTATCAAGAAGATCAACCATGCTGAAATATCACAATTTACCTATTGTGCAGGAAATGTAGTATACAGAAGAAGATCTTGCTTGAACATCAAATCTTCTACAATAGGCAACCAGAAGTCCTTCAAGGGAAAAAAAAATTAAAAATGGAAAAGGATTAATGAAATGTTTAGTCATGATTTTTTTTTTCTTCCCAATTTTCCAAATGAAAGCAGCATAAAGAATTTATAAAAAAGCTTCCCATTATGGTATTTTATCTCCTTTCAGTATTTTTTCTGTAAAGGCAAAAACCAGTCTAAGAAATCCTACAGAAAGTCTAGAAAATCAAAACCATAATAGAAATATGAGCCAAGCAAGCTTGGAATTAGAGGTTTGGGGTTTTCAAGCAACCTAATTACATTGTGCTATTTTCAGCTCTCTAATACAGAAGTGTAAGAACCTATTTTTAATACTTTTCTTCAATAGGATTCTCATACTCTTAACATTCAACAATTTTTGCCTGCACATGCTTGATTAAAGTAATTTGCTCAAGACTCCAATTATAGCCAAATTCAGCTCTTCTGAGAAAGATGGAAAAACTTGGCAAAACATTTTACATTACCTCACCTCTAATTACATAGTTTAGAATATGAAAATCCTACGAAGTCACAGAATATTTGCTTTCTGTGAGACTTTAATGAAATTTAGTTAATACTGACAACTAGATTTACCTATGGGACTTGCATTTACTCTGTCCACTACAACTGAAAATAAAAAACCTTTCACTATTTAAGTATCCTGTAACATACTGAGATTTCTTCTTCCACTCTGACTTTTGTTGTATTTTGCACTGACTGATCAAGGCAAACTCCTGCATTTGATTTAGTAATTACCCTGTGAATAAACTCCACGAGTCAGCCGAGATTAAAACTCAAAATATTTATTCATAAGTTACAGTTACCAAAAATATTTGCTCACCTGGGACAATAATGTCTCCAAAACCCAACAATGAAAAGGGCAAGTCACAGAGTGTTGATGCAGAGTGTTCAAGTCTAGGCACTCTAATAACCACGGGTAACTGGAAAACATTATTTCAGAAGCCACATAAATCTCATCTAAAGCATTCTGGTGTTCTGGATTTTTTTGGTTGCTTGAGTTAATAAACAGTTTAAATATAATTAATTTATCATTAATGCAGACTTCAAAATAGGTAGAACCTGAAGTAAAAACCAGAAACCAACATAAAAAGTAGATAAAGCTTAAGGCAACTGGTAAGCTGGAATTTCAGATTTACAAATAATACACACACACACACACACAAAAAAAAAAAAAAAAAAAAGTTAAAACAATATTTAACCATGTAAAGGGGGTAACAAATCTGGATTATTAACCTAACTATAGAATACTGATCAATGATATCCAGGTCCTAAAGAGAAATTTGGACAGTAAGGTTTTCCCCAAAAGAACAGTCTTTTCAGAGGAAATAATTTAAAAATCCAGTATCTGAAATACAATCCTTACTTTCTCATGGGGAGCTGAGCGTTCAGTAGGGACTTCCACCAAGTTTCCATCACTCTAGGATCAAACCCAAGTCAACAGGTATTTAATACTTATAAGAAAATAGCAGAAGCTGGCTATATTTTGTGAGAAAGTTATGACGAAAAGCACACTATGAATTAGTTACACAGAGTCAGTACTTTAATGCTGCACATATCACGATGACTGTTCATACCTTTTCACTGTTTCCAAAAGGACCAGCTGCAACTTCAACCATTATACTTGCCCCATTCTGAAATTTAAGTTATTTTTCAAAAGTTAGTGGTTTAATGAACCAGAACTTTCATACTACATTTATAGAAATTGCTTGTACCTCCACTTACAATTCGGGATTGGAAAAATCCTGAATATCAAAGGGAATGCCCCGGTATTGTACAGTATTATACTGCTTTGTTTGGCGATAAAAACATGTAGTCCAGCCTAAAATGATGTTAAAAAAAACCCCAAACAACAAGTCCACTAGATGTAGCTGGAATTTTAGATAAAAACATGTCAGCTTTTTCTGCCATGAGCTTTCTGCTTCAAAATAAAAGCAGGTTAAACTTGCACACAGCTCATACCACACTGCAAATGATCACTGCAGAAAGTACTACAGCATATTCCAATAAATGGCTCTTTAAAGAAAAAGAAGGGAAAAAAATGGAGGGCAGACACTATCCCTCACACTAACTGGGGATGGTTTACTTTTAACCGTGTGATTGCCATAAAAATTTAGGCCATTGTTGTCTTACACGGGGAAAAATGGAAATCAGCTTTTCCACCTTGAGAATACTGCAAACACTGACCTGTTTGCATAAAAATACTCTCCCAATGACGAGACATTTTTGTTCTTACAATGAATTCACAGACATACCTTTGTGATAAATGGTGTTATGAAGACAAAAAACACATCATATAGAAGGAGGAGGCCTAGAAGTATTACACAGGACTGGCAAAAAAAATGAGAAGAAAATATTACTGTGGGTTTTCAAGTATCACACAGCTAGATTCTGGTACCATTACTGAAACATGTTTTAATCTGGCATAACATTAAAAACCGGATTAGTTTCTTTTAATAATTATTAAAAATGGTAAAGATGAAGCTTTTTAATATATATTTCTTGCATATTGAAAACCTACTTCCTGACTGTAAACTTGCAGATTCATGGCAGCAAAGTATTATCTTAAGGTAAGCAACTTACAGTACCTTAAAGTTGGGCATTTTCAGTGTTTTAATGAAGTTTAGGCAGAAAGCAACTCCCAAAATATCTTGCAAAATCCAAGCCCACCTACAAAAAAAACCCAAAACATTTTTACAGGTTGTTCAAACTGCTGCTGAAATTGAAATTTTTCTGGAAATAGCAAGGAGAATTTCTCAGAAAGCAAGAAAAAAATTTTCAGGATTACTGCTACCAAAACCATGAAAGTCCTAGTTTCAAGATGTTCAATTTATGCCAGCCTCTGATCATAAATAGGTAACTGTTTGTGTTGGTAATGCCTGGCATAGAGTTCATTTTCTTCACAATAGCTGGTATGTTTTGGATTTGTGCTGGAAATGGTGTTGATAACACAAGGATGTTGTAGTTACTGCTGAGTAGAGCTATTCCCTATGTTATTCTGCACCTCTTTTCTTCTGTGGCAATCATTAGCAATCAAGCTAGTTCTTCCTCATCTTCATAGTTTTTTGTAATTTCATATTACCATACAGCTCATTTGCATTGCTTTGTTCTCTATTACTCCCATGCTTGTTAAGCTTCAAAATACTTTCATGATTTTTTTTAAATTGGCACTGGAGTTTAGAAGCATGCTGTGCTCCAGGATTAGCTGTATGCTGGGAAGTTCATTAACACCAATTATTCACTCTACTCTTAAGTCAGAATGCACCACTTACCTATCTTCATTTCGAAATACTGCCCAGACAACAGCTGCTGCTATGCAGAATATAGCAAGAAAAATAAGCCTCACTTCAATGGTTTTGTTGGAACATGTAATCCTAAAAGAAAATAATTAAATTAAAAGAGAAAGCCTTCAACAGCCAAGACACACACCTGTGCTATCACACATCCTTAAGCTGACAAGGTGTTGTGACCCCAGGAGTTTCTCTTTTGCCTGTCTATTCTGTACAGATTCAGGTGGCATTGTGTTTACAACTGCAGTACTTCTCTGGGCTGCACTAAAAACCTGCCAAGAGGGGCTTGGATGGCCTGTCCTCATTCTAGCAAATATATCCAGGGAAGGCAGCAAGCAAATGAGTTTGTTTAATCCATTTCTGTCATGCAACAATTACACTGAGCTACATCAGTGAGGGACAGCCATGTCAGAATTGCACAAAATGGTAGTGGTGAGAAAAATCAATTTTAGGACACCTAATACAAGATTAAAAATGAAGTAACCATGTATTGCAAAATTGTGAGCCCATATCCATTTCTACCACATACTCAATTTTCTGTGATAGTTTTTGAACTGACAGAAGTAAAACCTCTCCTGCAGCTGACACAAAGCCTGCTCTTTTCTACTTGATTACTACCTTTGATGGGCTACTGGATCACCTGACATGAATGTCCTACATTAAGCAACATGCAAATCACATGATTCACATTCATGGTTCATAGGCATTGTTCTTTTGGGGAAAAAATATGTGTTGCATTAAACATTCAGTAAAAAAGTGAAAATGCAGGAAAGGAAAACAGGGACACTCCCATACACCCTAAAACAAGCAGGACATTTAATTCAGAGTGGTAAGAAGCACCTATGTGTGCACTAGTAACAAACCACCTAAGTGAGGACTGCAACTACAACCTTCTAACATGGGTGACACGAGCAATGTGTCATCCATGCTGAAAGTTAAAAATTGGCAGGTACAGTACAGGTTAAGAAGAGGGAAAAACCCTTCTGCTGCCTATAGCAGTACTTGCTCCAAACATCATCAAATGCGCAGGATCCTCCCCTTAACAGAGTTCCTTGAGGAACAAAATAAGCACATATGACAGACAACCAGAATTTGGTAAAACCAAGCTCAGACAGCCAAGAGAGCTTTCAAATTTTATTACAGAATACTTTAAAATAAAGGTAATGCAGCAAATTTACAACTATTTTAACTGTTGATTATGCTACAGATACCTTTAATATTTATTAAAGCAGCCTGTAATTTTCTTTTGTAACTATCCCACATATTAAAACCATACAGAAAATAATTTGTCAAACTGTTCTAGTATTTTCATGCTGCCTTAAGTAACAACCAGGAAATACCCAGAGGAAACCTGTCATTTTTAGTAAGTGAAAGGTGCACAATACCTGCACTGCCCAAATGGGATTTCCCCTATTAATGCTGCAAGACAGTTGTACAGACTCATCGCAGATGCCAGGCAGAAGACTGATATTATAACATAAACTAAATAAAAACAATGAAGACAGGAATCAGTGACAAAAAATAGAAAACAGCAAATAAAAACAATAACATGCATTCAATATTTTGTGTTCAAGAGGTGTCTGGACTGGCACTGGGTGATGAGGTTTAAGGGTTACAGTGACTGTACTGAGAAGACATTTGGAATGGATGATCTTGAATGTCTCTTTCAGACTTGAGGATTCTGTGATTCATGATATAAACTGTTTATAGTTATAGGAGTGCTCAACAGTCATTGGAGATCATAGTCAGACGAGTATAGAAAATGCTGAGTTCTGAGTATCTCTGCTATGACAAGATTCTCATCAAGCAAAAACTTGACTCAGAGATATAAAAATTGCTTTCTAGCCAGATCCTCACCAAAAAACTAAAACCAAACACTAAACTCCAACTAGCAAAACATGTTTTCATCAAGCAAACTCTAAACACTACTAGGTTGTCACTGCCATCCTCCCAAGAATGTCAATATCAATCATAAATTTTTTTTTGCTCATCATTAGTCACCTCTCCCCCACATGGCTTCATTCAGAACAAGCAATCTCAAGGCAGTAAGACAGCTGAAGAAACCTCTCCTTTAAGTAGCAACTGCATCCTTTCAACCCTCAACTCATGCATGGAGAGAATAATTTAAAAAGTTGCATTCGTTTAGTTTAGAAATCTAGTTTTTTAGGCTTAAAACATTTCATAAGATCATGTAGAAAAATAAGTTAAATTAGATTGTTTGTTTTTTCTTACCTAACCACTTGTAGAAGAAATAAAGTAAGACCAGCATGACACAACAGATGACAACAAACAAGATAACTGTTACAGGGGTGAAAGTAACATTTTCTTCCTTCTTCCATCGGGTTTCTCTCTCCCCAGGAGTTGCTACTGCTTTCAGATTCTCACTGTTTTATGAAAACGACAAACACAATTACCTCAGATGACAGATTATGAAAATGTTCTACTATGACCAGAATTGATGGTTATAGAACATTCAGACTGACAAAGTTTCAGTTTAGTTCTTCATACTATTATTAGACTTAAACAGAAAATGGTATGGTTATTGTTTGAATTTCTCTCCGTTTTTAATGAAGATATGCATTTCCAAACTAGCACAGATCACAAGGAAAAGATTAACTGCACTCATTTCCAATGGTGTAATTGCCAACTATAAGGGAGCATACCCAACTGATCCATGTGAAGAAATGTAGTACTACACTCTTAAACTGCTTTTCAGGATGCACACACTGAGCTCTATTAGTGCATCACCTCTGACTACAAAATTTATTGGGCTAAATGTAGACAATCTGATAAATATGTCTACAATAAATCAAAATCATACTTAACTCTTAAAACCTCATCTAGACATTAAGTGTCTGCAAAACCCATTCAATTCATGTGAGCAGAATGAAACTAGCTAAGCACTACCTCTTTTACACCTCATAATTAGAGTAAGTGAAAGAGAGGTGGTATAATTGGGGATTTTCACTGGGAGTAAGATTTCTGTGCATACATACTCCATATTTATACTTCACCATGCAAAATAAGGAGACTTGAATTGCTGTGTTTGTTCTTTGAGCAGAGAGCTCTTCTACTCTTTAGTACAGACCTAGTGCAAATTGCCCATCAGATAGCGTGTTCCTGAGGAATCCCAGGACCTACCTACCAAATGCTGAATTCAGCACTGAAACAGCTACCTTCAAAAGAGAATAGCCCACAGGAGCAAGGCACCTTGTTAGATGAATCACCTTCTCAGAAGACATGCTTTGAATAAGCAGCTTTTTTTAAAAAAATAAGCTTGCCCTAGATTTATGAAAGAACACTAACTAGTTTAATAACTTACATCTAGGTATTTTTAATATGGGAGTCTGCACCACATTTTGTTATTTTAGCATTCTGTGCAACCACACCCTGCAGCACTGCAGGGTGAAAAAGAAGCATAATCAGATCCAACCTTTAAGAAAAGAAGCACACACACCTCCTCTCCTTCTACTTCTTTAATCTCTTTTAAAAAGCTAATTTGCATAACTATGGGAAAAAGGAAACCGTTGTTATCACATACAATCCTCTCCTTGTTGTTCTGGGGAGCAAAGCACCAGAACACCACCCGAGACCCTGAAGGTAGCAACACACAGTGGCCCATTTAGCATACCCAGCCACCCAAGAAACACTGCAGAATAATGCCATGCTCTCAAAGGCCAGCTACAGCCAGTTTAACCCCAGACTAGTAACAATTCTGTACACCACTTAAAGCTGCACATCCCTCAAGGACAGTGCAGAAAGCCCCACTACCCCTTGTTTCCCCTGCCTTTGCCACTTTGTTCTGCACTGGCACTCCCTCTTCCCTCCACAGGGACTGCTGCTGCCTCCTTGTCCTTGCCCAGTCCTAGAGCTGCTGCAGCCCTGGCTCTGCTGCTCCACCAGATAAAACACAAAGCTGAAACACATAAACCAGGCTGGATTTTATCTGGAGCCAGCCAGACAACCAAACTGTGCTTCCCATTGCTCCTGGTGACAGGAGTGCTGCACAACCAGCTGGGATGGAGCAGCTGCACAGATCCCTGCCGATGCAGACACTACATACAATATGTATTTACCTCCTGAATCACTGTACTTGAAAGGTGTAACTAAAACACCTAATTTCTGTTGTGGATATGGGAGAATTATGATGCTAGTTACAGAGTATTTGGTAATTTGTCAAAATATTAACTCACACCTCCTCCCAAGAGCTGCATTATCCCTCAGGGACTGTTACAATCTGTGCTTGAGGTTTCTCAAAGACCACTGGTGATTTTTCAGAGGTTACAGTGCTCAAACATTTCATGACAAAGCAGCTAATTGCACACAGATCTTCTAATTTTTTAACTACCAACCTAAAAGAAAATAATTTCTCACTGATCATAATGACAGTTTTCACAAGCTTTGCAGTGCATGTAATTTAAGCAGTTCCATTTAACAAACTTACAGTTCTGCTACTCCACTCCAGTAGCCTCCCAGTGCCACTGTAAACACAGCAATTAGGAAGATGACAACCATACTGTAGTCAAACTCTGGCAAAGGTGGTGAATACAGAGTCACATTAACTTCACTTCCAAGCACCTGAAATATAACATACAAGTTGGCTCATAAGGAGAACAAATGTACGTGATTTCCTACTCGTAATCTACACAATGCTGAGAGGAAGTTTTCAACTCACTGCACAAGACATGTCATATGTCTGTCTAGCAATGCTTTCCATGCTACCTTTCAGGATGGTCAGGTTTGGAAACAAATCTATTATCAGTCCTGTGTAAATACAGAGATACCACAAGAGAAAGTGGTACCTCTTTGCATTCTTTCCACACTTCTGAGAAGCTGTGCCTCTAGCCCAAATGCCTCCCCAAAATAAACCAAGTGCTATCAAAGACATTAGCTCTGCAGGAAAGTGCAGCTAACTCAATCACCTTAAAATACAAACTCACAGATCCACTGAGGTATCAGCAGATCTGCCTCTAGCTCTCAAACCCACAGAACTCAGTTCAGATACAGTCATGAGGCTTCAGACAGAACGCAGTGACAGCTCAAGGTGACAGAAAGTTATTTACCAACAGCTTCACACAAACACGATTTGAGATGGATTCAAATGAAAAGAAAGCAATTTCAAGCTATTTAAAAAAATTTAAGACCTAAGGAAAAAAGCCAATCGGCTGAAGTACGCAGAAGAAAATCAGAGAGAACACTGAAATGTAACTGGTACTGAATTGTGCAAAAATCTTGAAAGCAAAACCAAGGTGCTTTCATTTGACTGAAAGGTGAAATTTAAAAAACAAAGAAAGGATGATAATTTGACAGGAAATGGAAAGTAGTAGGGAAGACAAGTTTGCTGTTGCAGTCAAAGTCCAGACATCTAAAATAATTGTGCAGTGAGAACAGACTTCAGAGATGCAGGAAAAAAAACCAGATTTGTTTACAGTCTGCATGTGAGATAAAAGCAAGACAGAAGAACAAGACAGACAAGTTTGGCTTCAGAAAGATCAAACTGGCACTAGAAAGACTGAATGGGAAGCCCAGTAATAGAGTGGAATACATTGGCCACATATGAAGAAAGCTGAATCATTTCAACATCTAAATTTTCTAATTGCAGATAATAACCTTTCTGCAGGCTAAAGAAGTCAGAATCATTCTTTTTGCCTGAAGTTATGGAAGTTCAGAAAACAAGGAATAAAATTAAATTCTAGTGAAACACTGCAGTTGTATGAAGTGGAGCATAACATTAAAGGGAAAAAAACTCTATTCAAATTACAGCATCCTCTATGTAAAAAAAAAACAACACAAACCAACCCAGAAAAAGAAACTAAAAACCCAAACAAACAACCCCAAACAACACACACACAAAAAATCCAAACAGCAACAAGAACCAAAAAAAAAAAGCCAAAAAGAGGCCTAAGAGACTTATACATTTTTAATATTCAGTTCCATCATATCTTAATCCATTTTTTCCTTTAAGTTTCATAAATCTTACAAAGTATAATTCACATTAAATCTAGAGCAATTGTTTCTTTTTCTCCTATTGTTCCTCTCTTCACTAAAAACTTCCTAAATCTCAACTTCCACCACAGGGAGCACTAGAATGAAAGAGAGTGCATCAGGTAACAAATCTGCAAGACAGCTATCCACTAACTAAAAGGTTTCTAACACACTGCTACTGCTCTCAAGACTCTTAACAGACGTGTCCCTAATGGTGAAGGCTAACAAAGATTAACAGATATATAACAGAGATTATTTACTTGTCAAATAAAAAGAATGCTTATATAAACTACTTGCCCTCAGACTGGTGCTGTCTCTCTCTTCTAAATAAAGGGAGGAAGCTAGAAGCTTTAAAGTGAGTTAAACAAGAAATGCAACTGTAGTAGGAAGTGTACAATGGCTGCTGGATTCCAAGCAGAGCATATCATTCAAAACAGCAGCTGCCACTGACATGACAGAAAGCTTTGGCAAAGAAACGGAGGAGAACCAGGAAAGATCACTTGCAGTCTAGGCTGGTTCTCCACTACTTTTAAGAAGGCAGTCTCATTATGAGACAAAAATGAATTCTTTGATTCAGCAGCAGTATGAGATATCACCTGGCACACCGCTCTACAGCAGAGGTGCTTTGGTGAGTTACTCCAGCTGTACAGAACTGATTCTAAATCACACCACTCCAAGCATAACTGGGCAATAAAAAAGAAGTGCAGAGAAGATCCAGACCTAACTTGCCCTAGGTACCTTTCACATTAATAGGGCATTCTAATATCACTCCAGCAAGCAAACACTTATCTGACTTGAGGAAACAAATCTGAAGACAGAGGACAGCCTGAACCCAGCCACAGTACTTATCAAGACTGTGGCAGTCTGAAGACAGCACAAACCCTCATTCATCTCAGTGCTCAGCAAGTAACCTGTCTTTAATGACGACAGTAAACAACCAAAGTCCTACAAATCTAGGCAGTTTCAGTTTGCATACTTACCTAAGACAACCTTCCATGGCAGCTCTGAAGGTTAAGAGCAGAAATGGTGAAGTGAGCTTGTAAATGCAACTCAAGAAGCTAAGACTACCCAGTGCTAGCCTCTGCTATCCCCAGAAAAACATGTGCAACACAATTCCTGCTTAGCAAAACTATTCAACACTAAAGAAAAAACCCAAAAGAACAATATAATAACAGCAGAAAAAGCCACACTGAAGAAAAACTACTGTTTTCTTTAAAACCCCATGCAATGTTTTGTTATCCTAAAATTCCATGCCAAGGAAAAGAAACTCCAAATACTCTCAAAACAAACTCCCCTGCTTATAAAGTGTAGGAGATACCACAACTACTGCATTTTAACAACATGCATTTGGCATCTCACCATCAACTCACCCACAGAAACTCAAACTACACTGCCTAACCACTCTTTAGCTGATGCTGTCACACTATACAGAGAGAGCTCATCATCTGGCAAAGGTAAAAAACCTCTCAGTCTTTCCTCAAGATCCAACCTGCTCAGGTGCTGCTTGCCTGAAAGCTCTGGTGCCAGTAGGTACAAGCTTCTGCATTAAAGGAACAGCCCTCTCAGGCCACAGCTCTTCATGTGTGTCAGGCACCTGCACCTGTATCCAAATCTAACGGAAGAGACAGCTTATCTTGTTCAGCAGGAAACTTCTAAGGTTCCCCATCTCCAGTTAGATATTGTGTTTCCCTTTCTTAGTGTTCTAATCAATCAATCTCTCTTGCTCACCTGATTGGGAAGACCAGTAATTCCACAACTAAATGTCCATCCTCTCTTAGGAATGAAAGCAGTATCTAAGCATATTCAAATCAGGCAGACATCCAGACCTGACCTGAAATTAATCTCTTCGTTCAAATACCTAAGTTTATACAACCATAACATGCTGAAGTTCTGTACTTACCAGCTGCATATCTACTATGTCATTATATCTTATAAGAGCAATTGGAAGAGTCACATCTTCAAAACCAGTCTTGTTATCTGAAATAGCAGACTAAAAAAGAAAGCATAAGTGATAAGTATGTTGAGCCTATTTACAAAGCAGATTTTATCTTCCTACAAATAACCTGAAATTGAAATGATAAATCAAAAAGGTCATTCATCACTCTTTGTAAAAGGTTAATAAAGAAAAATGTTCTTAAATCAAACCAGATGATACTACCAAGACCTCTGAAATCATACAGCTCTTGTGCTTTTATAGTATTACAAGAGATAATCAAAACTGTTTTTAATTTCTACTTCTAAAGCAAGATGAACTTCCTGTGATAATCACACAAATTCGTAAATTGTACATACACTTTGCAGCTGCAATGGAGAAGAAAAAAGCAATGAGGTATCACAAGACCTTTTTTTATTTCCAGTTTTGGATTACATTTCCCTAGCTTATTTTTATCACACATATCTAAACCAGTATCATCTATGTTTACACGGAGTTCAGAAGGCACTGAAATCAGGGAATGACAAAGACAAGTATTTGGATCCAGAAACATGTTTGATGTTTCAAACAACAAAGATACAAGGAACATTTAAAAATCCAGCTCAGCTGTAGCTCCTCTGAGCTGATGTGAGCCAGCACTGCACAGCCCCTCCAGCACACAGCTCTGTGGGGAGGGTAAATGACTCGTGCTGGAATCCCACACGTGATCAGGGTCCTCTGCTTTTGGGGCTTCTCTCAGCTAAGCTGCACAACACTGCACAGGACCAAACAGACAAGACACTATTTCAGTACAGAAGAAAATTGTTTGTTGTAACTTACCAGCTTAGGTTTACTGGCAATCAACAGCATTTTAGCACCCAAACTTTGTGCTATTCTTGCTTTCTCCAAGAAAGTGCAGTTTCCTCTCATCACTACAACTGCTTTGTCTTTCATTAAGCCAGAAGGAACTTCTGCTGAGCTGCAGAGGACTGTAGAAGTCAGGTTTTCCAGAGTGCTGAAAGTCTGCAGAGAAAGAGGGAGAAAATATTTGTGATTAAAGTAGGAAATTCAATATTACAAACAAATTAATCCAGATGATTACATTACTATGCTCTTTACCTGGAGATTTGCCAGGAAGAGGTGTAACAGAAAAAAAATTTAATTCAGGAACATAAAATCACAGCAGCAGTTTCTGCAACCTGCAGTACTGAGGGACATTTAGAGCAGCATAGAGCTGAAGTAATCTGGCTATTTCTAAATGCAATTTCACAGAAGGCAGTTTTGTAATTTAAGCATAAGAAACTGATTACACAGAAAAATCACTACTTGTAGTTCAGTGGAATCTGGTGTACACTCTGTGATATTTCCAGGCTTTACAAGCCAAAAGAGCAGTGATGGATACAACATAATCAGAGGTCCAAAGTACAAAGCTTGTTTAAAACCAGCTGTTTAGTCTAATAATGTATTACTTTACATCATCATCTCCTTAGCTGAAAATTTAATTTCATATCGACAGTTATCTTGAAATGATTGTCAGTTTTCTTAATTTGGTCAAGGCATCCCAGTGGCCAAAGTGGCACAGCAAAGACATCTGGGACAATAAATGATTTTTACTATGTCTTACACTGAGTTAGTCTGTGAAAGAACAATAGAAGGGAAAGCAGAGTGCCTTGATCACTCCCAAACACAAAGTATTTCCTGTTTATAAGAATGCCTAAAGAATATTTATTTCTGCCTCATACCAACACATTCAGAAAATATAGCATCATAGTACATTTCAGATGATCTCCTATTACATCACCTGTTTTCAAGACATTTAAACAGTACACCAAACTGATGAGCCAATATAAAAAAAAAGTTTCAGAAGTTTATCAATTTTTGTAAACAAATAAACAGAACTTTAACTCACAAATATAAAACTTAGACATAAAGATAACACCCAAAGGGAAAAAAATTAACAGGATAAAATTAATAAACACGTAAAAACTGGATCTAAACACAGAGAGAGTATTCTCTTTGTAAACTCTAGAAACCAACTATTTAAAGGATAGAAATGTTCACTATAGTTTGTTTTTTTTGGAGTGAGCTGGGGAAGGGGACAACATGAACCAAAATGGCAAATATTCAGTATAGCATGTATTTAACACAAAACTCCAAAGACCAGTTTTAGTTGATTCAAATTCATATTGCACTCTAGTTTTCTCAGAGAGTATGTCTACAAGCTACTTACAGCATTGTCCAAGGTTTTTGGAAGAGATACCCAATTAGAATTGTAAATGATGCAGTATTCCTTGGTTACTGGAGGCACTCCACTTCCAGAGGCATGCAGGATGCCCTCATCAGCAGCTACCTGCAATAAATCAGAGTTTTCTGAGTTACACTAAGTTCAGAATATCAGTTATGTATATGTAAACATTCTTCTAAAAAGCTTAAGAAGAGAAAGAACTACTACGAGAAAAGGAATTTACTCAACTCATTATTTTACATAATGACAGATTCCATGAGACATGGGGACCATAAGAGCAGGCTGGAAAATTTGTAAGAACCTAGTTACTATATAATATTGCTAATCCTCTTTGCAAATACAGTGTATTTATGACATATACAATTCATGTCACCAAGCAGAATACCAGCAAGAAACCAATGCAAATTACTTCAGATACTCTATCTTGTGCCTTCCAAAAAGTGTGAAATTTTACATGGAAAGCAATTAGAACAGTACATGGAAAAGAGATGAAGTTCCAGAGTTTTCCTTCCTCACAGACTCTATAATTTTCCCTACTAATAAAGTAGGGGCTTATATGTATTTCATAAAGATATATATGCATCATATGACAATTCCCAAAATATCTTTTTGTCAAGTAACTGTAAACACAAAGTGATCAACTAGTGTACCTTAAGAAGAATTTGTGTAGTCAAGGAAATACTGGTGATTCTCAAGATTAGAGTCCCTCACATAATATGATTCCTGTTACTTACAAATAGAGCTGAATTTTAAAACTTTTGATAATGTTAGGAATGTATACTTCTCTGATAATGTTAGGAATGTATACTTCTCCCCAAGCAAAAATAATGGTCAGGTATCTAAATGGATAAATGCACAGACTAAAGATAAGATGCAGCTACAGCTATAAAGCAGTGAAAACAAATGAACATTATTTGCATCTCAAAGAAGTGTTGTGTAAAAAAACTGGAAGATGTTCTTATTACAACTCTTTGTCTTGAAACCGACCTCAATAGCAAGAAGCATCATCAGAGTAAACAAAAAAAAAAAAAAAAAAAATACTGCTGTAAATTTCAGATTTGTGTAAAAAGCCACTAACATACTAAGCTAGAAGTAGGGATGGGTATGGGGGAGAAGCCTAAACAGTTAGATACACAATGCTAAGCATTAACAGAGCTAGAGAGGCATTTCTCCTCAAGCAGAAGATCTGTATTCTGCAGCAAGGGAGAACTGGAGAGAAAATAAAAGCATGTGACGATATTGTTTCAGAGGTTTATGTCTGCCTGGTTTGAATAGCAAAAAACCTTCTTCAGAGGAATCCATTATATTGGCCCCAGCGCATGAACATCTGCTGGGAGAACTGTGTCAAAGGGCCTGAGCACATTAACTGTTTAATACAGAACAGTTCTTCAGCTGTCAGCTGAAATAAATTGTTCCATGATTTATGATCAGCACAAAAATGATCAAGCCTTCCTCTTAAGTGCATTCATCTAGAAGTACAAACTAATGGTGAATTAAAAGCAGTAAAGACTTCAACAGGTGCAAACCCCAGAGGCTTACATCCATTAAAAGCTCTTTCTGCTTCACCAAATAGAATTATAAGTGTTTTCTGGGTTCCAGGAAATCAAGTGTTAATGCTACACAAGCATAAATCTACCTAGAAGGAGTGATTACTTGCTTATTTGATATGCATGTTTTGTTTGGCAAGCTCCCCTTCTCTGGGGATTAATCAGGGCACACAATTCATCCTCATGAGGTGGAGGGAGGCAGGATCTGAGCATGACGTGTACCCACACCTATTCATTGCTGAGCTCCAGAGACAGCATTTAGAAGTTAAAAATTAAAAGAAATGCTACATGATGTGCCTCACTTGGAACATCCCCAGGGAAATCCTCTTGCATCCAGCTAAAGTCCTGTTACTTTCTAATCACTTCAGTATCCTTTCACAACAGACAAGGGCTACTGGTTTGGGTACGTGGCCTTGCAGTTGGCTATGCCACTGAACAAATCCTACTCTCAGCATACATACAAAGCTAACATTTCTCACCAAGCACATTTTCAACCTTATTACTTAGGAACAAGACTAAGTGTGTGATCACAAAAACATCTCTTGAAAAGATTAACCTGCTTCCCTAGGCTGATTTGCTCTGGCATAAAAGCATTTCCACATGGAGAAGAGGCATGACAGCTGTCCTTACCTAAAGGGGTATCACCATCTCCTTTCATTTCAGGTTCAGGCAATTCACAATGGCCCCTCATCTCCAAACAAATCCCTTCCCATTTCTGACACATAGATGTCTCATCATATTTCCTTCCCTTATCACCTTCAAATTTTTTGTTGTATAATTCCTTATCTTTGATAGAGAAGAAGTCTCATTCTGTCTCTTAATCCCTTATTTTCCAAACGTGTCCCTGTCACTGCAGGGATATAAGCCTGGGCTGACTACTGAGCTCTGGAGTGTACCAGTAACCCCGCCATGCAGAATACAGGAAATCAGATGAACCAGTAGACACAGAGACCAAACCAAGCCTATATTTATAATACCCACTACAACTAGTACCTAGATAAGACATATAAAAAGTCAAAGGTACAGACTAGGGAGAAGGTAGCCTGCATGGAGGAAGAGACAACATAAAACCCACAAAAACGTAAAAAGGCAGGGGAAAAAAAAAGCCATGAACAGAACAACCATCAGTTCTCTGTTCTGCAGGTGACCGTGTGACACACACAAATTCTCCCTCCCTCCAGGCACTGTGACCCAGGAGAACAGAAGCCCATGCTCAGAGAGCAGCAGTGATCCTTCCCCAAACCCAACTCCCCATGCTGTTGATGTCAAGCAACTGCTCCTGAGGCAGAATGCAGAATAGCCTGGTCCAATGCTCATCACTGCTACAACTGCATCTGTAGAGCAAAGAAGGAGGCAGGACATAGGGCCAGGAGTCTTGTAAGAGGGCAGAAGCATCTTCCCTTGTCAGCAGCAGCAAATCATTGGGTTAAAGAGCAAAATACCACTTCAGAAAACCCCAACACACCAGTGACAGCTACATGGGACTCAGGAAAAGCAAGGGAGACAAGTTACTTCCCCCACAGGCAATCTCAAGGTAGTAACAGACTGTTGCTGTGCACCTGTTGTTGAGCATATTCAAAGGTGACTTCCTACACAGGCAAGAAGTATTCTGCATCCTGTCTTACCAAAACAAGATGGACTCCATTAAAACTAAGTACACAACAAAACCTCAAGAACAAAACGATTTCGTGGAACAGCATTTAATGCACGCATGCCCTTTATACTGCCTAAACAGATTATGAAGGTTTCTGACTTCCCCATTTCACTACCCCATTTGGTACAAGGTGGTCTGCCAGATTTCCACAACAATGTACACCTGCAGAGAGGGAGAAGCTGCGAGTATGTGCCATACCGAAACCAAAACTGAAGATAAACGAGGCCAAACTCAGGACACATACACATACTAGAAGCTTCCCCCTTCCCCAAATTTAACCACCAGGTTTATCCACGCAGGCACCCGTGAGATTTGATATCTCAGCTCTCAAAGCGTGACCGGAGCTGGCCCGGCCTGAGCTTCCCGGGCCCGGTGGGGGGAACCGAGAGGCCTCGCCCGAGGCGCTGCCGGGAGGCCCAATCCCCCGGGCCGCACTGCAGCCCAAGCCGCCCGAGGCGCCCGGAGGCAGGGGCAGCCCAGCCCAGCCGCGGGAGACGGGAGCTGCGCGGGCCCTGCCCGCCGCGGCCGGCGAGCTCCCGGGAACGTGCCCGGGGATGAGGCGGGCGGAGGGAGCCCCTCGGCCGGCAGCGAAGGGAAGCGACAGGCAGCGCCATCCGCCAGGGCCGGCCCGGTGGCGCCGTTCGGCCCCAGCCGGCCCGGCAGCGCGGCCCCGCGTCCTTACCAGCGGGAGCAGCAGGGCCCCCAGCGCGGCCCACAGCAGCCCGGCCGCCCCCATCGTCCTCCGCCGGCTGCTCGGGGAGGAGCCTCCCAGGGCTCGGGCTCCGCACGCCCCCGCGGAGCCTTTCACCGGCTCCCGGAGCGGCGCCACTTCCTCTTCCGTCCGCCGCGGTGCCGCTGCCGCCGGCCCGGTGCCGGGACGCCGCGGGCCTCCCGGCGGGCGGTGCGGCCCTCCCGGCGGGGCGGTGCTGCGGAGCCGGGCGGCGCTGCGGGGCCGGGCGGCGCTGCGGGGCCGGGCGGCGCTGCGGAGCCGGGCGGCGCTGCGGGGCCGGGCGGCGCTGCGGGGCCGGGCGGCGCTGCGGGGCCGGGCGGCGCTGCGGGGCCGGGCGGTGCTGCGGGGCCGGGCGGTGCTGCGGGGCCGGGCGGCCACGGGGCTGCGCGTCCCCGCCCCCGCGGCTCTTGGTGCCTCTGTGTCCGTGTGTTCTTTCGCTGCGATTCGCAGGGGGTCCGCCCAGCAGCCCCCTTTTTTTACGTACTGGCGGGCTCACTGAAACTCCTCAGAGCCCTTGCAAATAAGAGGACACGGCCGCGTTTGCCCCACGTCTCCCGACACAAAGCAATCCGAGTGTTTCGCCTCTGTCCAGCTCTCGCAGAGCCATGGGATAGAGGTGTGGTGAGGATAGCAGGATGTCGTGAGAGCAACAGGTACAAGAAACAGCAAAGTGTGACCTATAACACGGGATTGAAGAAGTTGTGTTCTTTGCTCTTAAAAAAAACAAACAAAACACAACAACAAACCAACAAGCCCATTTCAGAGATGTCTTCCAGGTTTCGAAAGTATTAAAAGGGTTGTGATGCATCAGATGTAAGAACCAGCAAGGATTTCCAGGAAGGACGTGGGCTGAAACAGCTCTGTGATTTACCATTGAAGGAAGCTGTGCAACATCCCTTTTTTCGCTGGAGGTTTTCTAGCGCTGGTTCCGCGATCTGCCCCCTGCCCCTTCCCGGGGCTGCCGGAGAGCCAGCGTGCACAGGGAAGAGGAAGGGGTGAAGAAAGACTGCTGTAGAAAGAAGGGATTGTGGCCATGACTGAGATGGCGGAGGCGTGAGGGAAAGGGAGACGCCAGAGTATGAGAGCTGGGCTCCACTTCAGCATCAGTAAATCAAAGCCTTAAGGGGGTAACTCATTTAGTTTGAGCTGCTCACAAGCTAAGTGTTTATTAGTTATCACTACTGAGGAAGGAGATTCCTGCATGCATGGCTCTTCCCCTCTGTGCATTTAAGGACAAAGACATATAGAATATATACAGAGAACATTCCCCACTGCTAGTTTGCAAATTGTCAAGAAGCTGTTCTATTGCTGTAAAAATCTGAGTAATGTTTACATACCTGTACATAAGTAGTGTCTTGAGCAATACCAATATTTTGACGGTAACAGACAGGCCTTTTATTTTGCTCAGTGACAATCTGCAATTCATCATTACATCACCAACAGAACAGGCTTATGCATCTTGTAGTATTGCTGACCTGCAAAAGTGTGTCTAACAATTTCACAGTTAACTGTGCTTAAACAGTTAACTAGATAATGGCACACTATGACACAGCTAATAATTCATATTCTATGCAGAATTGGTATTTAAAAATCAGGCTAGTGTGTTGTCCATCTGTGTGTTTCTATTCTGGTGCTGTTGTCAGAGTAACCATGATACTTTACGCCAACTACTCTTTTTTCTTCTGAGTCTAACAAGATCTGGATGACAAATGAATACTGATTTACTTCAATAAATCTGCTGATTCTGTGATCTGTAATGAGCTATGGATATGTATATTACACTGTATTTCGGCATGGAAGAAGTATTTAATTTGAATTACAAGTGTGTAGAAGCTCCCAGGATCAGATTCCATGGCAGCATGTCCTGTCCTGCCACGTACTAATCCTTCTCTTTGTGTTCCCCAGGAAAACACAGCAGTTGTTATTCTGTCTGCAGCTGAAAATAAAAATGGGCCAAGAAAAAAGGAATACAATTTCCTCTGAATAAAAGGAAGTTGCTCTCTCTCAAAAGTTGCTTGGTTTGATGTCCCCTGCCTTGATAGTTGTTTAAAGATATTGTGAAAACATTTTTTATACTAAACACATATTCTGTAGTCCAGTGGGTTAGACTATGTAGACTGTGTGGGTTAGAAATACCTGCACTGAAAAGCTGGTGGGGGTGGTTGGTTAGGATGTCAGCTTAGGATATTTCAGGGGGTTAGGATATCAGTGAAAACTTCTTAGGTAATCTTTATTGGCAACTTCAGTAGTCTCCAGTCTTTACCATCAGCTTTACTTTCACTCACAAGGAAAGAAATCCAAAATGCTGTCAATTCTAGGGCTATTCTCCTAATTCTAACATTGCATTAAGTGCTAATTTATGGGTTTTTTTCATAACGATCATCCTCTTGGCTTGTCAGTAAGCTTATCCCAACCAATCTGTTTTTTTCTATTCCTTTCCCTGTATTTCCTTATGCAATTAAATTTGCTCTTCCAATAGCTTAACTTTGAATTATTGTCTAATTCTGTTAACTTTGCATAAAATTCCATAAACAGAAGGTAGTTCCTTCCTAGGTAGGCAGATATGGAAGGGTGGCTATCAGCATTAGGTATTTTACAGAAACATTGCATAATTTTTAGAGGACTAAGATTGCAAAAGCAACTGGACTCTGCTTATCAAATAGTTATGTCACACAAGAATCAGGATGGAGTGGATTTGGGATTCGTTGATCAATACACAAGCTTCAAAGGGATGAAGGGATTTTAATATGTATTCATTTCTAAGAGCTAAGAAAGAACACTGACCCAAATGCTGCACATATCTCTAAGAAATTTAGTAGGCAGTAGAATAATAGGACAGAATAAAGCAGGTGATGAGGAAAAGGAAATAGCTTAAACAAAAAATATTTTACTCTGTCCTATAAATTCTTTCAGTGCCTCATATTTTCACAGCTTTTTTGGCTGGGGTCTGGAACAAAACAGCAAAATAACATTGTGAAACCTCTTGATGAAATGGGTACAGGAAACATTGTTGCTGAAACCTCCTGTCTCTGTGAGACAGGCACACATGCTGGCGATAGGGGCAAGTGCAACAGCCCCATGGGACCTGTGTGTCCTGGCAAGAGACTGATCCAAAACACACAAAGGACAGCATTTAAGAATTATTTATTAATGCAAGCACATGTTTAGCAACTTTTCCCCATGTACCAACAGTATTATCTGAACACCTGTAAATATTAATTTCTACAAGGAACAGATACCCTAGTATATGAATATTTTGAATATTATTAATATTATGCAGCAGAGAGAATAACTAATTTAAATGCATTTTCAAGGTAATGTTTAAACTAGTTGAAAGAAACTAGTGAAAGCCTTACTCATACACCATTATGCAGCAAGGCCCCATTAGCATACATTAATGAAGCACTGTAAACCTTACTTTTGAATTACATTGTTAAACTTGTGCCACACCCTCAAAGGCATTGAGTGAGGTTTTAATATTTCCTGGTGGTAGACACTGCAAGGGTAAATGTGGGTAAACTGCATTTAAAAGGGTATTTCTTTCACCATTAATCTGCAGCTTCAGCTCATGTGGAGTCCAGACCTTCAAACTTCCATATATTAGACCAATTTTTTAAAAATAGATTTCTGGCTAGAATATATGCCATTGTTTTGTCAGATCTATGAATCCTTAATAACACACAGCTCACTAATTACTATTATTAGGGACAGTCTTCATTCACCTTTAGACTCAGGTAAGTTATGTAAAATGCATACCTATTTCTTAAGCACCAGCAAGATCAGATGCATGTAAATAAACTATTATATATAAAATAAAAAGAATCCTGTAACACTTTTTCTAGCTCTTTGATGAAGAAATATGAAATTAATTAGTCATCCACTTGTACAGGCCCAAGTCAGCTTTAAAAGTACATTAAATTCTCTCCCAGAGATTTAAATGTAGATTTTAAGTCCATTTTAAAAAATTTCAGTAAGTCAGAATAATCATACTAATTTCAGTTTAAAACAATGCCTTATTTCCTTACACATTACTTGAGATGAAGGTCTAAATATATACATATATATTAAAACATATGTATTAAAACAGTGAAAGACATAATTCAACTTTTTTTTTTTTTTGCCTCTGAATAAGGATGGGCCCTGAGTAATAATAACCTTGGTTTTGTTCAGTTTGGATTCATATGCAAATATCAGAGGAAACTTAAAATTTGTTAGAATATTCTTCCCATTTACATTATTTTAATAAAAACAAAAAATTTAAAAGGTTCACTGAATAAAGTAATTTCAACACAGTTTTGTGGCCTTGGTTTCATGAGTAATTAATTGTACAGGTCTCAACAGACATCTCAAAGCTGTTGTTTCTTGTCCAGCCATTACTACTGGCTCATGTGAAAACTAGGTTAAGAGAACTTCCATTTAAATTAAAGGTTAGAGTATCATTTTAGGATATTGGTCATGTTAATGAGATGCACATAAACAGGACATATGGAACAAGTGAGAACCACAAGGTGTTCAGTAGCCATACTGCAACACTTGATAAGCTGGGTTTAGGCAGTGCAGAGACCAAAGCAGCCCGTGCCATGGGTGTCCTGTATACCTCATTCTCCCTGAAAGGACACAGGTTTTAGTTATGAGCTTCTCCATCTCTTAAGTTCCCAGGTGAAGACAGGAGCTGTAGTTCAGTATCAAGCATCTCAAGCTGAGAGCTTTTTTGGCTCCAGAACACATACTAGTAACATCCCTGTCTACTCAAATTGCTTCACTATTTTGTTTCATCTTTCCGTTCTCTACATAACAGCAGGAGAAAAAGCTAAATGGAAATCCAGAATAGCCAAGGTGACCTGGCATCTCAGTTTGCAGAGTCCAACAAACTGTCACCCAGACTTCCTTAGGCACAAGGAGCTCTTCATGGCCTTTCACTCCAACCTGTTCATATCCTCCCAATACCTGGAATCTGAATATCAGATGGATCTAGTTAATTTCCCAGAAGTTTTGGCAGTGCAGTAGACCAAAGGCAGGTACCCTTTTACTATTGCTATTTTGTATTAATGCTAGTTTTGATTTGGTTTGTGTTCCAGTGGGTTGCAGCAAGCCTTGGCATTTAGAACACGTGCAACCTCACATGTAGCAGAAAGAAAAAGAGAAAAAGCCCTCTTGTCTTTCAAACATAAATGTGACATCAGTCTGCAACTGCTGAAACCAGAGCTACCTTTGTGGGTGGCTCTGAATTTTCTGAAAACAGCTTTGTAAGCCACTGCAGGAAGAAGATACTACCATTCATTAAAGTTATATTGGCAATCTGTGTCTCAAAGTCCCAGCTTAGTCATGCATTTAAGTGCCTAATTTCCTCCATATACCAATTATGCACATATTATGGGTATTTTCCAACTGATATCAAAGCTGTCTTGTGCACTGCAGATAAGAAACGTCAACATGAGCATGTTCTGCTCCCTGCTCCTTCCTCATTAATGTGCACCACATTGCCTCTCTGTGGCGAAATCTCCCTCACTTCCATACCTCATTTTTTCTGTAGTTCCTGATCAGCCTATTAGCTCTTCAACACCTTCCCCGCAGTAGGAAAAGTTAAGCAATAACAAGGGGACTTTATGCTTTCACATAGCAAAGTATGAAACTGGCTCAGAACTGTGTGTGATGAAAAGTTTAAGTAACTCCACAGCTCCAACAGGCCAGTTCTTAGAGAGGACCTATTCTGTACAGGATGAGAAACCTTTTACATATACACTGTAGCCACATTAATATTATCAGGAAAATTACTGGTGTGAGTACCTTGGGCCTTCTGTGTCAGACAAATCACTGTGTATGAAGGAAGGACAGTTTATCTGCAGAAGTCCAGGCACCAACCACTTACAGCATCTCTTTAGGCGTTCAGAACTTCACCTTTACAGGTAAAACTTTGAATTTCAAGCATTAACCACAAAGTACCTGCAAGCCTTACAGGAACCCACTCACCAGAGAATATCTTAGCACCACTGTAAAACAGCAGTGTTTTCTTCCTGTAGTTCCACAGT
The DNA here is from genome assembly GCF_971803275.1 of Cyanistes caeruleus. NCBI lineage: Eukaryota > Metazoa > Chordata > Aves > Passeriformes > Paridae > Cyanistes > Cyanistes caeruleus. The sequence continues at coordinate 10,130,787 of NC_141713.1, forward strand.
GATTATGAAAAGCAGACAAGATAGTTCTTATCTTCAGCTGTTGGCTTTTCAGGGCAGTGTCACAGTGCTGACAGCACAGTAAATCCAAACATGGTCAGGAGCATTCATTTAATTATCTTTCACTGACAGATTGGAGTTTATTTTTCCAGTGATACCATATTTAGTAACATATAATGATACGAGCATGAATTCCATGAACATGGAATTTAACACTGTTGAATTGTGCTTATTCTTGCTGGCATAGCAAGATAAAGGGTATGTATTAATCTCTTAACATTTTTTGTCTATACAGAGTGGAAGCTACAGCAGCACCTGGTAGTCCAATATGGCAAGAGCATACAAAGGAACAGTACCATGTGTGTGGGTTGCAAGTTGTCATATCACAGGCTAACTTGGCACATAGCATTGACACCCTATAATTGGTAAAAAGCTGCTCTTCAGGAGATAAAAAGACATATTAGGTTGTGAAAAAGACAAATACCTTTTCTATATACTGACCACAGGTGTATGCAGTATTATGGGACAGTCAGCAAAGCCTAGCAGGAACATCAGGGGATAAGATAGCCAGAACTGAAAATACCTCCCTATCCTACTTTTCTTTTTTTCCCAAGGAAGCAAACATGTTAAGACTCTGCCAGACTACATAAAAAACAGTTGATCCTGCTCTGTTTGCAAGTTATTTTATTTCTGACTAAAGAAAGGAACCATAAAATGGCATCAAGCCAGAGCGGTAATGTGTCTTGATTGTCTTGATGTAAGCGTTTCACAGCCTACAACATAGATCAAAAAGTTTGATCAATTGGTATCATTTCTGTATTTTATTTCAATCAAGTGCCAAAAACCACCTTACCCCACAATGGAGTAAGGGCTTGCATAGAACAGAGAAGACTTGATGTAAAACTGTGCTCTCTAGTGGAGAAATTTCATTCTATGCAGTAAAAGTTGAAGCCATGCTGATCCATTTACTTATCAAACAGGTTTTCAGTGCAGAGAAAATATCAGGATTTTCCACAATATGAAAAGAGTGAAAATTCCCAGTTCAACATATTTATTATAACTAAAATAGGTTCACACTGAGTTATATGACAGATTACAGGTACATAAGGTTTCTAAATATAGAACAAAAAATATCTAAGCCCTAAAACGTGTTTATGTTTGTTAGATTTTTAAAAGTAATGACACTTATAATGTAATAGCAAAACATTTCTTTTTAATGATCTTGCACTTTATTATGGTCTTATATAATACTATATAGTCTGATGAAAATAGGTTAGTTTCACACCAGATAATGCTTCTCAGTTTACATGATCAAAACTAGGATTTTTTTCTAAATAAGTGTTTAATAACAAATTTTCTGTTCATTTATCTTTAGAGAGAAGAACTGAAATATTCACCAATTCCTTTATTTCTAGTTATACCACTAATTTTAAATCTACTGAATGGGTCTCTAAGAAACCCTAACTTTTCTTCAATGTGTTTTCTTACAGTGTTAACAAAACACAGCCCATTTTCTTCATGACAACTGCCCTATCACCCTTTTTTCTGGGCAGGTACAGATGACTGAATGCATTAGCTCCATATAAAAGCAGATGAATTAGAATCTATTCTTTCGAACACCTTGGCCACTTTTTGCTTTCTCAACACTATATAGGATCTAGCTTTTCTAAACTCTGTATCTTAACTAGGTTTTTAGAGTATATCTGAAGTTAAAAGACAGAAATGTAAAAGACTTGCAAAAGCTAAATGTATAGTTAATTATGCTAATTTTAAAATATATTAAAATTTGGTGTGCATTCTAATTGAAGAGTAAGGATCTAGCAAGACATGGATATTAGGTTTCTCTTATGTGGTTTCAGAATGTTATGATCAGCTGTTGACCATTACAGAAAGCAATACTCCCTTTTTGAACCTAAAAGATGAAACATGGGGGAGGAGAAAAGCTGTTTTTTAAAACATATACAGAAACACAGAGCTACCATTCATGTTTTAAGTACCCTAGTATATTCAGAAAAGGCAGCCTAACAATATTCAGCAAAGCCAGCAGCCTAGATTTAAGAAGTATGACAACTACAAACAGAATCATACAAGTTAAAAGATTTTCCAGCTATAAATTTTTTTAAATGGAAAAATGTTCATAACTGATCTTTTCCCTAGAGCAAGGACAGTTTGCTGACTTCCAGCATAACTTGTGCTGATATGGCAGCACTTTAAACACTTGTAATTAGTTAATCCCAAGAGAGCAAGCAGATTTCCTGTTTCTGCAGTGGTAGTCATACAGAATTTTGAGCTGGGGAACAATTGTCAGTGATTGGGTAAGAGAAAAACCTAGTTCTGCTTCAGCAGTTTTGTCACGTCACTTAATAGAAAGATGAATAAGAACTAAGTAATAAACTGTAGTTTGAGCATGTCTAAGTATTTATGTCTGTTTATTTAAATATTTATGAAGTGCTGGAACTCTGCAAAATGCTGTTTCTATTTAATACTCTCCTGCAACTTTTCACAATATTCCTTAAATGCGTGTCCTTCACATGGCTGCATCACTTACACCACATGCAAGAAAAGATTAATTTCATATAAAACAGGCAGTCTTTAAATTAAGGAGCCAGAAGGACAAGCAAGATATCCCTTGAAGTCCTGTGTGGCTAACGTTATAGAAAGGTAACAAAGGAGAGATCTTAAATATGTTTAGTTTAAAATTCAATGGTAGTCATGCAAAACTAACACACAGTTGTGAGCATATTGTAGCACCACTAGAAGTTAACTGGTAGGTACAATTAGCTGTGTTGCAGTAATATCTGCCAGTCACAGCAGTGTGTGTGCACAGATGGGAGGCAGCCCGGTCGCTGAGGGGCACATGTCTTGTTCTCAGCCTCATTTGAGAGTCAAAACGTTGGCAAAAGCTACATTTTTAGATAAAGAAGTGTTATCTTGGCAAGGCAGAAGTTTCACCATGTTTTGCAGACTCAGTTAACTATCCTACATTAGAGTTCATTCACTATCAAAAAGCATTAAAAAAATACCAAAAATTTATGCATTAGGTTGTAAAGCATCTAAAAAACAGGTCCAAAGTTATCTGGCAGCTACAAGGTCATACTTAGCAAGTCAGTTTAGCCCATGTAAGAAGTGAAATCATGTGATATCTTCCAATTAAATCTCCTCTGCATTTCCTGCAAGGAGAAAAAGACAGATGCCAAAATCCCAGGCAATTCATACTGACTTGCAATCTCATTTTATATGACAGCTTTGAGAGGCTTTTTGGGGCAGAGCTAGGAAGTCATCCACAGTGACAAATTACAGTTGCTACTACAACACTATCATGACTGACCATTTTAAGGACAATTTACAATAACTCCTTCAGAAGATATTGTACAAAGAACACCAAAGCTTGTACTGACCTATTTTTAATTTAGGTACTCTCCCTACTCCATGATAACAAGGTTTTAGAGAATATGAAAACACAGTCCAGGGGATCCTCATAAGACAGAGCAGATGTCAGCCTTCTCTCAGTTTCCTATATTTCAACAGTTGCAGAAGTGCCATTTGTGTAGCCACCTTTAGACTTCATGTGGTCCTGAATTGACACAGCCTAGGGAAAAATGCTTATTAGAACACACAACTTATAAATTCTGGTTACCAGAGCAATTATTAAAGGCATGGATTTGAAAGAGCAGATGGGCCATATGTTTACAGTGCTGAGTCCCAACTATAATAAGGAGAAATAATAACAAAATCCAGGACTGTCAAATACAATTTTAAGTCAGTGTTTGAGACTCATTTTGCTATACAAAATCCATTTATTCTTACATCCCTCAACCTGGCACAGCTTTGACTTCAGGGTGATTTAGTTCTAGTATCAAGTGCATCCATAGAATCTGTATCCAAAAGGTTCTCATCATGTGTAAAGATACTGGGGAGATGAGCACTTCCTGCTCAGTGTATCTCCCACAGTATCTCATATTTACAAACCAAAAGACAGTTCTGTTCTGATGCTACACTATTGATTAAAAAAAGCCCAACCTTCAAGATTTTTCTCTCTCTTACAATTATCTAGTATTTTATTATAGTATTATATATATATATATAGTATAGTATATCTAGTATTTATATTTATCACTGCAGGGAGATGTGTGCTTTCCCAGAGGTGCACACTTACCGAGGAATAGTCGCTACTCATGTCTCTGGCCCCAACATGTGCGGTGTGTACAAAGTTCATTGGCTCTCCTATCATATTCCGGTCCAGCCTCCGACGCCTCTTCTGTGAGGAAAAAAGATATCTTAGGTCTCTATTCAGAAAACATCAGCAGCTTTCAGCCAGAAACAAGTGGCCAAGATAAAAATAGATAGCCAGGACTGACCCTAATGACACCTCATGGCAAGTAGGCTGAAGTTTCAGACTGTTTGCAGTAAGACACAACAAAAGTCACTTTCATTACTGCTAATTGAATTCTAGCAAAAGCTTTATTTACTGTTGGAAAGTCAGGGTCTGAGAACTACAAATAATACTGTCTAAGTTTCTGGCAAAGAACACACAGTTCAAGCATAGCTTAACAGGAATGGTTTTAGCTTTTGCATTTCTTTGCCCAAACTAATCAAACCAACAAGATAATGTTTCCTGTGCAACTGGAAAACAAAATTGAAAATCTGATAAAGGGTGGCAGCTATGCATCTACCTACCGGTGGGGGCTGTTCACCATTGCACCAATTAAAACAAACCAGGAACTCAGTCATTATATTTCTCAGTAGGTAATAAGTTCTTGTTAAATATAATTCTCTGGGAGTTTGAGCAGTTCAAGGATCAAGATGCAGTTCCTAGAGTGAGCTTAGAAAGGAATTGCTTGTGCAGGTTCACTGGCAGAGATCACAAAATGTAACTGATAAGTATACCTGCAAAGAGATGAATATTTAAATTTATATTAAAATATATCAAAGTTTTGTAACAGTTACTGAGAAATAGGCAGTTCCTAAGATTAAACCAAGATTGTTACATTCTTAAACATACCTGTAGAGGAGAGAGGCATTAATTTAAAATTACTATGTTCAAGTCAAAAATCAGGGTTAAGAATTCTGTGTATTTACTCACAGGGAGTATAGGAAGTTCTTTATAGAAATGTAATAAAAAAAATGATAGAATTAAGTCAAGTCTTGTTTAACAATCTGTGATCTGATTGTAGGCAAAGCTAACCAATACTTATGTTTTATTTACTCTTTTTAAAAAAAACAGCTTTGAACATATTGACCTGTTAACATTTACAAACTGCGGCCTTACATATGATACAGTTACTCTACTTAGATAGGGAAAAGCTCAAAGCAAAGAGCCTTCTACAACTCCAAATAGCCCTTAAAAGAGAAAAGAAGAGCTTTGCATACCAGCAAAGGAAACCATTCATCAGAGCCTAGAGCTTCCCAGAATGTATAAAAATATTAACCTAGCAATCCTGACCTGGAGACACAACCAGGAAAATCACGAAGTACAGTGAAGGCAGGAGACAGCCCAACTTTTAGTAGTTACTGACTTTTTTTTTTTTTTTTTTTAAATGTGTCTTCCTTTAAAGCAATCCTTGGGTTATACAATAGACTTTGATATCAACTTTTTCATACCCCATATCATTAAAACGATATCACATGTCAATTTAAATAAACTTTTGTTATTTTTTTAAAGCTTACAGCTTAACAGAAGTTAAACAGTATAGTTTAATCAATTCAGTCGTTCTGCGCCTCCATTAAAGCTTTCACAACCAACCAGCATGAGTTTCCTCCTTCATAGGCATTTCTTATGTAGTTCCACAATTATGTAATTAGCACATCTATTTCTTTCACCTTTGTGGTTTTCTAACATGTCTCACTTCAAGCAGATTTTTTAAATTTCTGTGATTTATCTTTCAAAGCATTTCTTATGTCTGCTCCTTTGTTTTAAGTAGTCTGTAGGATACATTTCTGCAGAATGTCTTGTATTATTCCTGTTTGTCCTAGGTGGTTTTAATACAACTCATTATCTGCCTCATTTTTCACCTCATCCTCTCACAATGGTGTTCACCACCGGAAGGGACAGTGGTCCACACAACCATAGAAACATGCAGAAGTCAAAGCTTTTACCAGCACTTCACATTAGTAGCAGATTTTTTGGTTTTGTTGCATGCTAATGAGACCACATCAAAGCTAAGATTTTCTTAAGTGTGTCACCGCGCAGAGATCACCTATTTGGAAATGAGACTGCCCGATACGACACCATGCCCATCCCAAAGCAAGAGCTGAACTCCTACCGTCCTCCTGCGGTACCCCCATGTGTCCATCTCCCTCCGTGGGGCTCCGTGCGTACCTCGGTGCTGCCTGCCGCTCCCGGAGAGTCCTGACAGGATGGTGCGTCCTCATTCGAGCGCTGGCACACACCCAGCTCCCGACTTGGCAGCTTCAGCACATTTACAGTTCATATTCCTGGGTTATAATTAGTCCTGTTGGCTAAGCAAGAACGCTCCGCTGCGCTCCCATGCCCTGCGGCGGCTCCACCGCTCCGGGAGGTGCTGCACAAGTCTCTTGAGCACTTCACGCGTCCCTACAGGTGTCAGAAACGCAAAGCGGAGACCAAAAATAGAGCCTTGGTTTGGCGTCAGATTTGTGCAGCCGTGCAGTTTTCTCAGCACTCCCCATGCAGCCTGTGGCTCACTTCCACCCCTGCGGCAGCTCTGCAGGTGTCCTGCTGGCACACAGCGTGCTGAGCGCCTTCCTGTTGTCTTTTACATCAGAACGCTTCTTTTCCTCTGCATGACTCAGAGAATCATCCCCCAGGACAGGAATGTTTGTGCCAGGGCATGGGACACCACCTTACTCCCAGAGACTCAAGACTTCCACTCTAACTAAAAGAATTTTAAAAACATCTTAACGTTTTCAGGCTCGCCCAAGACAAGTAAAAGCCAACAAGAATGTCCGAACCAAGGAGAAAACAACATTTTGTCACAGTTGGCACGCAGACCAGAACGGGACAATATCCTGTTGTTCTTTCTCTCTGTTTTTCACCATGGCAGCAGTATCATCGAGGCGAGGAGACAAAGGGCCTGGGAATGGCTAGCACGCGCAGACACGGGTGCTGGATGTGCTGGCAGGATGCACAGCCCTGCTGGAGCCTGGGACCTTAAAGCGCCCCAGAGCTTTGGGAATGTTGAGATAAACTTCCCTGAGTGTAACAATCAATTTCTTCTACCACTGCTGTGTATTAAAAAGTATTCAAAGTCTTCTTGTATTTTACTTACAAAATATAAATGGAAAATATTGGCCTGAACCATATCAAAAGAACCAAAAACCTGAATCTTTGCACAGAGAAGGGAGACACATGGTAATGTTCATAAATAACATCGCTAAACACATTTATTCTTCCCAACTGGCCCTTAGACTCAAGGTCAGATCGTGTAAAATCCTTGCCTTGAACTCTTAGTGCAGGACAATGAAGGTACAGTTAGTGTATATTGTCACAGGCTGCCATCCTCCTGCCCCAATTCAGCGTGAAACTGGGATTACTGCTGGGCCCACTTGTTGTCATTTTCATCCCAGCTCTGTCAATAGTAAGTTCATGCAAGGAGCAGTGTATTTTAGCCTAAATGCCTTTCTAAAAACCACCATGCTTCTAATTTGTTTATTTGACGTCAACATCATGTTAAAATCCTCAAATGGTTATAGGTTTAGGTATTTACATTTTGAATGACAAGGTGTGGCAAAAGACAGCAAAACTTGTATTAGTTTTAAGCATGAAACTTGAAGAGTGCATCTTGCTTGGTAAAAAGGTGAAGAGTACAAAACAATTATTAAGACTTTGGAAGAACCTTGGTGTGGGGCCAAACAGAGAAAATCTTCTGTAGAATGAGCTTAGCTGCTTGGATGTAGCACCCTGATTTTACCAGTGTATGTACAGATTACAAGGATGCATTCCTCAAACTATATAGTAATGCTACTATGTATCATAAATGTATATCTTGGTCTACCATCCTGGAGCTTCACAGAAAGCTGAGAATAAGGTTTTACCTGATCCCTTCAATAATCTAGGTGAGTAGGATTTTTAACCTAAGAAATTGGGGTGTACTCTATGAGGACATCCTTCTTTCCAAAGCTATGTAGACATACATATTTTAAAAATAACTCTTCAGAACCCAACAAAAACAAAACTAAAACCAAACAGCCATAAAACTCCCTCATACATAAAATCCCTCCAAACCACAAAGGCAGCTCCTCTGTTTCAAATTGAAAATGAGCTAAATTACCTTAATCTCGAAAATAAAAATTTATTTTCAACTAAGTATCTGTTCCACTTCAAATAAGAAAAGACAAAAGGCCAAATTATGTGTTTGGAAGTTAAAAACAGCTTCAAAAGAAATCAACTGAGGTTGCCATGCAGTTTTACCAGGGAAAAACACTAAAAATCATGAAAAGCAAGCAAATGGTTGGCAACACACCCACCACTGATAATGTAAACATGTTGAATGGATTAAGTGGCTTGTAAATGATGAAATTGAAAGTTACTAAAAAAAAGGCTATGATCATAAATTTCTCTTCTTTACAGAAGGGAAGAAAAACCTTAACAAGAAAAGGTAGAGTTCCTTAGGCAACATCTGAGGAGCAAACATGACGGCCAGGGAAAAGCTTATGAGGAAAGCAGGAAAAGCAGGAATTGGCGCCATTTAGAGAAGGCTACAGAAGACATTCCCTCCGTGTCGATGTCCCGGTCAGTGTTCCTGGTGCCTCCCGAGGCTCCGGCCCGGCCTGAGGACACGCCGTGACCTTGACCGCAGCGATGCTCGCGGGGCTGCCGCGCTGCGCCCGGGACAACGGCAGGGGGCGCCCCTCGCGGCCACCGCGCTCGCGGCCTTCCCGCCCCGCCGCTCCCTCAGGAGCTTCGCGCGCCCTCATGGGGAGCCACGGCCGGTCCTGGCCCCAGCGTAGTTCTTCACTGTAGAAGCGGGCCGGTGTCCGGAGCGGGGCCCGGCCGAACCGCCCGAGCGCCCGACACTGCCGCAGCTCCGCCCTCGCGGGAGAGGAGCGCGCGGTCCTGCGCTGCACCGGCAGAGCCAGCAGGGGGCGCCACGCCTTCACCTTTTGGCCTCCACCCGTCCCCGGCGCGGAGGCCGTCGAGCGCCGTCTAGCGGCCGCTCTGTAACACGGCCGGGCGTGAGTGAGCGCTCCCCAGCCAATCGCCGCGAGCCGTTCGCGTCACGCCGCTTCCTATTGGCTGTGCGGAGGAGGCTGCCGCCCAATGGGCGCGGCGGAGCGCGAGGGGAAGGCGCGCGCGCGCGGGCACCGCCCCCCTTTGCGGAGCGCGCGGCGCGGCGCGGACCGGCCCTGCTGCTGCTCTGAGCGACCATGGCGCTGCCCAGCAGTTGACGTTTGGCTTCTCCCCTCTCCACCTTCTCCTCTTTCTCCGGCCCCTTCCTTCTCCCTGCCCGGGTCCCGGCTCAGGCACGTAGACGGCCGGTACCGGAGACACCGGGTCCCCCCCGCCCCTCAGAAACAGGCAGTAGGAGTCGGGCCGGGCGGCCGCCGGACGCGCCATGAACATCATCATCGGCATCGGCGGGTGAGAGCCGGGACCGGGCGGGGAAAGCGGCTCGGGCTGCGGGACGGGCACGGGTCTCTCACCCCGGCCCCTCCCGGTGCCGCAGTGGGGGTGGGGGTGGACGCGGCCCCCACGTGGCGCTTCCCGACGGCCGCGCTCTCGCCGCAGGGTCACCAACGGCGGCAAGACCACCCTGACCCGCCGGCTGATGCGGGCCCTGCCCAACTGCAGCGTGGTGCACCAGGATGACTTCTTCAAGGTGAGCGGCCCGCCGGCCCCTGCAGGCCGCGGGAGGGCGCGGGGTGACCCCCGCGAGCTTCCGCCCGCGCTGCTGGCGCGCTGCCCGCCCTGCGCCGCCCTGCCCGCGCTGCCTGGCGGGGCCGTGCGCCGGCCGGATAAGCCCGCGCGGTAGCGGGTCCCCAGGACTTTCCGCGGAGCGCTGTGCTCGTGTCCGTGGGAAGATAGAGGAGCAGGCGGCTTTATCTGAGCTTCGTACTGCTGGTTTTATCTGCATTCAAAGGAACCTGGTGGAGGGTTAAGATTCCCCTTTGTAACTTCTGGGTTTGGCTCTTGAATCTTGCTTTGAAATGGGTATTGACCTTCTCAGTAGCTGTCCTGACCAAGCAGGTTTGTTTTTTTTCTCTTGTTACTGTTTCAGCCCCAAGATGAAATAGAAGTTGAAGATGGGTTTAAACAGTATGATGGTAAGCCTTTGTTAGTGTTATCAAAGCATAACTCAAAAACTTAAGAGTATTTTGATTCTTTATGTGCACTGTTTTGTACTGACTGTATCACTAGATTATATTAAATTACTGCTTAATGATAGTTGTCTGTTTTATCTTAGTGATTAGTGCATTAGATATGGAAGCTATGATGAGTACCATAAATGCTTGGATTAAAAACCCAGTCAAGTTTGAACGTTCTCATGGGATCAACAACACACTGGATGCCCAGATCTTGGAAGATAAGGAGGGAGGAGATGAAACAATCCACATTCTTATTGTTGAAGGCTTCCTACTTTACACCTACAGGTAATCAATTGTGCCTTCATACATTTTGACTTTTACATTATTTTATGTAATGGGCACACCTCCAAGGGAATAAAAAGATGTGTTCTAAACCAAGAGTTGGCATCTGACATTGACTACTGCCAAGTTCAGGTGTCGCAAGTCTAAAGGTCGCTGGAAGTACAGGAAATGGGTGTAGTTTGACTTTTTTGGAGTTTGCTACTAATTAGTTGAGGTGTAACCAAACGGGTATCTCTTTCAGGCCACTGATTGATGTCTTCCACCATCGGTACTTTCTTTCCATTCCATACGAAGAGTGTAAAAGGAGAAGAAGGTAAGTTTGTCTGAGTTCTTTGCTAGCCCAATAACATTTTACTCCATTCAAGCGTTTGTTTTTCTGAAGCTTTTAATGAGAAGCGATAAAGCAAATGTAGCTGCTAAATTAGAAAACCGTAGTTTCTTTCACCAAACTGACCTAAAACTTGCCACCAAGCTATTGTGGCATATATGTAATGCTCAGTTTCTGCACACACCTTTCACTAGGCTTTCTCTCATGCTGGTTTTCCAATTATGCAGTTGCCAGGTCTCGAACTATCTGAGGTTTTACATTTGGCTGTATTGTTGCACACATACAATGTTCTTACTGCAAATGGAAACTTCAATTACATTTCAAGAGGAATATGTAGACAGCTATTTTACCAAAGTTTTGCTAGAGCTTCTAAGAGTTTATTCATTAGTATTTAGATCAGGTCTGTCTCAGGAACTCCTTTTGCATTTTAAACACTTTGGACTTGCACATCAAATTTCAGTTTATTTGCATTACTTGATACTTGCAGCCCTTGCTAACTACTAACTTTCAATAAGCTCAGAAACCAGACCGGAGTCAATGGGCTTAGGCTAATGTGTAGGGAACACCAATGAAAGATCTGTCATTTTCCTGAATTGTTATTAGACTACTTGTGAGTAACAGTGCCTTAATTTACAGTTCAAGGAATTACACTGTACCGGATCCACCTGGATTGTTTGATGGCCATGTTTGGCCTATGTACGTAAAGCACAGGAAGATAATGGAAGAACTTGGAGTTGATGTGGGTAAGTCTTTAATGATAAAAGCACTTTATGAGATTGCTTTTCAAACCTGTGCAATACATACTAGTTAGATGCATACTGGTTAGGTGAATGAAGCAGGTGGAGGTATTTTTCTGATACCAGCTAGCTGCATGCTTTTCAAATTAGGATCTGTCAAGCTTACAGAGACATTCTATTATAGCTCTCTCATTTTACTTTCTTTAAGTGCATTTGAATGGGACAAAATCAAAGGAGGAGCTGTTTAATGATGTGTATGGCCAAATCCAGAATAAGATTGAAGAATTACTTAACACCCAGGTATATATTCATGCTTATAATTGCAATTCAAAGGCAAACCTTTTAAAACCTCTGTTGGAAAAGCATGAAGCTGTAAATTGAAGTATGTTCACATCTATCTTTCTGTTTAGAAATAAGCTGCTGCTGCTGATTCTTGTGAGTGAAGATGATTCCTGTTTGCTCCATGCTGCCTACCTGACTGCCTCTAAAGTTCCAGCTTCTGTGAAGACTCAACCCTCAAATTCAACTTTGTTCAACCTTTCCCTTGAAAACTGAGTTCTATATGGTCATAATTAAAAAGCACTTCCCCCTTGTCTGTGATCCTAAATTGTGCTTCTGCCTAGTATGTGTTCTCCAGTGACTCTTCATGATGGTCTTAGTGTCACAGGTTAAAACACTGTAGAGGAACTGATGCAAAGTGGCTCAACTATCCTAGAAGAGTGTGTGTGTATCCATATACGCAGACACTGCTTTGACTTCTTTGCTTTAAAAACTCTGCATGCATTCCTATAATAATTAGGCAGCAGGTATGCTTAGATATTAGTATTGATGTTCTTCAAAAATAAGAGAACAGGAGACTTTCAGGCCGTTTTACTAGTATTAAATCACCGTTAAATCCAGTGCATGCACTGATCTTGGATGCAGACAATTCAGTTTAGGAATTTTTCAAGAAGAAAATTTTACATACACAATAGCTTTGAAAATATTGATTATTCCAGCAATTTCTGTAGTAAGCCATAGGGTAAGGCAAAGTCAGATTCCTGTGTAAATATCAAAGTATTTTAAGGCCTCTTAAGGGAAAGTTTAAGGCCTCAGGGAAAGAGCACTATGAAGGCTTTAATCCATAGTGGGAGGAAAAGTGAATTAGTGACCAAAGCTTGATTAAAAAAAAAAAAGTCTGCCAGGTATTCCAAGAGGAAAGATATGTATTGATCCAGTGTGAGACCAGTCCACTTCTTTGGAAGGTTTTAACCAATGCGGAGAACCAGCAGTTACTTCAAGCCCAGATGCATTAACTTCCTGACAGGAGCTGGTCCTCCCCAGTATCCCCTGGAAACAGAGAAAGTTCTTATATATACTGTCAGACTAGGGCTTGGGAAAAGTTTTTTTTTGTAGGATACTGTACTATGAAGAGATAGGCATTAGGGGGTTGTTCTGGTCACAGCTGAGGATGTACTTTGCTTCTATTCTAGCAAGGAGCTAAGCCAGAACAGGTGTCCATACCTGATTGTTTTTCTTCAGTACTTACTTAAGTAGTGCATTCCAATAGAGCAGAGGCATCATATCAGCTTTCATGTGGTACATGGTTGCTCTCTCCTTACCCTGGTCAATGGGAAAGGTCTCCAAAGGCTGAGCATTGTAGTCAAACTCTGCCAGAATCACTTTGTTGTATCCTGTTACTAGTGGGCAGGAAGTGTATCCATCATACTGCAATGAAAAATACCCACTTATCATTCTGAACCAAAGCCTAAAGTCTGAGGTTTTACAAGCCATGGTTAACATTAACATTTCAAAATAACTTCCTAGGAGGTTTCTGCATTTACAGTGTAAATACCAGTGAAGCTGGAAGGCTGCTAAGCCAGTTTTGGTTTATTAACCATAATACTAAGCCACTCTATTTCAAATGTAGATCTGCTAAACAACATTGCTTAAATTAGACCTAGAACAATAGGGCATAATGTCATTCATTAATGGTTGGTTATTGTAACTAGTGAAACAGGTGACCAGCAGATCAGGATGAGAGCTGGTGTTTACTTCAACAATCCAAGAGGATCTTTAGTGAGAATTTCCAGAGAATTCCAAGATATTCAGGTTAATGCCCCAAAAAAGCCATGTCCAAAATAAAAAAAGGCTAAAGGACAAATTTGACAATATGTATAGGCTTAATAGCTGTAGTACAGAAGCTTCAGTTTAACTCCTTAAAAGATCATGTCCTGCATAGGAGAAGCAAGTTTGCAAGACATTTTCTGGAGCAGGAATTACCTTAAGTAAATCACTTGCACTGAGTATAAACCCTGACTAATTAGCCTCTAACCTTCTCTGAACTCAGAAGTCAGGGAATGGCAGTATCATCAACTGTGCAATTCCATTACCACTCTGATATGCAGCATGTAACCACTTAGCACCACAACTGCAGAGGCAAAGCCTTTCCTGCCTTCTGGTTCACAGCCTGCAAGACTTCCTGTGTAAAAAGGGAGAAAACATTCAAGAGAATTCCTCCCTAAGACAAGAACCATAAGTACCTTTTTAACTGGCAACTCATTCTTCATTACCAGAGAAATGGTTTTATCAAGGACTCCAGACTGTGCAGCTAAATAAGAAAGAAAAAGAAGTGTACTAAGACTGTTTCAGCCAGCAATTATTGTCAATATAAAGCAAACAGTAGTAGCAAGGTATTTTGTTGGACAATTCAGCTGCAATTGAACTTGTCCCAGATTAGAAAAAAAGAACTAATGCTTTGTCCTCACTCTTTCAAACATGTTCAAGCTTAGCTACTTGAGCTGATATTTTTAGCCTATGCCCATTCTCCTATGATAAATTATATTTGTTCAGTCTTACCAAACACTGAGGTTCTGGCACACTGAAGTTCTGTTTCATTCTGAGTGCTGTAGCTGTAGATCCATTTATTGAAGTAGTTAAGTATCCCACTCTTTCATTACATCAATAACATACTGTATAGCCTGGGGTTTTTTCTACTCTTATTTGCCTTTTATCAGTTGTGAGACCATACACTTAAAGTATTTTAATTGTGGAACCTGTGGCTACAAGGCCAGAACATACGATTTTTTGATAGTGACTTAACAGTTAGGTGGCACATGCATGAGGAGCTAAGATAAAGCAGAAAGGTTCATTACTGAATGATGTATTACAAGAATAGTTCATTCATTATATGACATTCTGTGAACACAAAAAACAGAATTAGTTCATCTGTGAGGCATCTGGAACAACAGAACTGTTGGGTTAGTGGCATCAACATGGTCTGTAGCTGGCTAGTAGTTGGTCCAAACTAGCTAACTAAACTTTTTGGTTCCAAAAAGACTGGTCTCTTTGAAAGCTCAAAATTCAAGTCATGGCCTCAGGAGTAGCAAACTAAACAAAAAGTTTACTGTGACTCCACTCTTGTCATTTACACACACAAACATACACATGCAACTTTACCTACAGCTGCAGCAGTTTTTGATGTTGGAAGGTTGGTGCAATCTCCAATACCAAAGACATTAGGATACTTTTTATGTTGTAGAGTCTCCTTATCTACATCCACCCAGCCACCTTCATCTGAGACAGGACTGTTGACAAGTACAGCAGGTGGCCCCATTGGGGGTGTGACATGAAGCATTTCATACTAAACAGAAAGAAAGGTACTCAATGGTTAGTTCACCAGAGCAAACTATCTGTTGGTATAAGGCAATAAACACAGTGTGGAGAGAGAGTTTCTTGGGTTTGTGTATGTTTTGGTTTTTTAAACGAGTATATAGAATGAAAATCTGCTCTCAGATTTCAAGTGCATCCTTTAATTAACATGAACCTTATCAAGCAACTCCATTAACAAGCAATTTGCCTTCCTCCAAATACATCTGAGACATTCCCACAGCATAAAGGAATCCAGGCATAATTTATGATATATTTTTCCTTCTCTCCACCTCGGTTTCAGAATTTTTAATGTTCTGCTAAAGTTAGAGATCGTACTCTCAGTGGGAACAGCAATACACAACAAAGCAGACTGTGTTATAACAATGCAGAAGTTACTTTCCAGTACACAAGGAAAACAAATAGAACCAAATGAGGGGTCTGAAAGCTCCTGACCTGATAAACTTCAGTCACTCCAGGTTTGTCCAAGTTTTCAAACACAGCTTCTTGCTTGTCTGCTCGAACTTCTATGAGGTTCTGCTTGTAGTTTACAGTAAGATTCCTGTCCTTTATTACTTCAAGCAATGCATCAGCATATTTCTTAACACCAAAAATCACACCAAGTGAGGTGTTGAACATGATGTTTGCTTTGGAACGTTTTCCTGTCTGCAGGAGGAGATCCAATTAGCATTTTCTATTAAGAAACTGACAAGAAGAGACAAAAGAACTGTGCTGCACTACTAAAGAGCTGATAGAAGTATTCATGCAGTTCAATTATTAATGAATATTTAATTAATATTTCACAGCATGTTAGAAGGTAGACCCTTTCAGCATGAGGTACTGAACATACCTCACACAAACGACTGATGAGAAGAGGTGGCTGCAAGGCACTGAAGAACTGCTGTATGCAGGTTAAATTCTTGAAGCAGTTTAGTGTTAAAAAAGCTTTCTGAAACCTGCACTTCTATGAATAATT
Organism: Cyanistes caeruleus; assembly: GCF_971803275.1. Classification (NCBI taxonomy): domain Eukaryota; kingdom Metazoa; phylum Chordata; class Aves; order Passeriformes; family Paridae; genus Cyanistes; species Cyanistes caeruleus. Next base: position 10,147,018 of record NC_141713.1, read on the forward strand.
CAGGTATTTACCCAGTAGGTAACTCATGAAACTTATACACATATGAAGCTTGACACTTCCACCTGAAGTTGTCTTTTGATTCCACTAAGCTTGCTTTAACAGCCAGGCTAAGACTCCCCCTGATGCTGAGACAATGCACCCCAAGGAGCAAGCATAGCCACTTTTCAGACTAGTAGAAAAATGGCAACAGGTATTAAGTACTTAAAGTAACAAGAATTACTTCATCCTAGCCAGTGTTATTTTGGTGCACCACATGAAGTTATAAATTAGGCCAAGAACAGCTGTATCTGAAGCTCACCAGAAGCAGGGCAAGCAGTTCTTCCAGTATGAAATTCTGAATTTCTGAATTCTACAAATTTCTCTGGGATTAAATATATGCTAAATATTATGTACAATCCATTTGCCTGCATTCCTTATACATTAAAAATAGAAAAAGTAACACAGTCACTTTAATAATCCTGAGTCACAGCATTCTCACGTGGTTTATACTTGTTTCAAAGATAATATGAAACCCTCAGAACAAGCCTTCCTTCCAACTGTGAGAACAAGCACTGGCAGAGAGGGTAAAATACTTACTTTTCTCAAGTATGCATCTGATAAATACATGATCTTCTGAGGAGCCCCTGCACACTTTACTGGAGTATTTGGAAAAGTAAAGATAGCATTTCCTTCCTTAAAATCTTGTAAAGCTCTCCATGTTTTCTCTACTGTCTGGGCTGAATAATTGGAACCTATTTTAGGGTGTTTAAAACCTTCAGGCAAGCCTTTGATCTAGGAAAAGAGAAATTAAGGTTTCAGGTACAGATGGCAGAAGTTTTGTCATCATTGACAAGTATTAAATACAGACTGAGAAATAACTATTAAGAAGCCTCCATCAAAAAGAAAGTCCATACTTACTCGCTAGTTGGTATTTTTAAAAATAGGCCTAGCAATAAAACAGGTATTTCCTTTAGAATTCAGTATATAATTTAGTAGATTTAACATTTAGTGAAATTACAACATCTGAGCATAAGTCTTCAGTGCAGACCCAGACCCAAGTTTTTGCAGACTGAAATTCAGAGCAAGAATATATAAAGTCACTGCCACATCACCACAAGTAAAATAATATATATAAAAAAAGCATTATGAAAATTTTTAAGGTGAATGAAACTTTTCTGCAGTCAGTTGCAGATACCTGTATTTGCCTAGGGTCATTTTGTTTTAATTAATCTGCATTCAGTAATTATTTCCCTATTACTCCTACTATGACCTGAGCATCTGCTTGTGAGAAAGGAAGTTGTACCCATTTCAAAATAATGGATTGAAGAAATTCTGTGAGACTACGGAGTCATGTTACACGTACTGCAATGTGTTTGGGATGTTCCAGTCTGCACTAGAAGTACACTGCTGGTGAAGAGAAACCATCCCTCTTTTACAATTGTCCTCTTTTGTTTAAAAGTTACTATGAGTTTTCATTAGAGAGTGTGATTAACTGTGTTATATGGCTTCTACTAGTGAACACTGAATTTACTCTTATCAGCTTGTACTGAAGCAATAGATACAAAGATTGAGAGGAGGGTCACTGGACATTCTGCATCTCCTCATTCCACAGACCTAATCACCAGAGCTTATTTGTGACTGCACCTAACTGAGACCAGCTCAAAGAGATACTTAAGTACATTGTCAGGTACAACATCATATTCAGGTCAGGGTAAAACCATGAAGAGTCAAATTGCTCAGACATCTTGCCTTTGTGTTTTTGGTCTCCTACATACACATCACTGTGGTCACTCTTGCACCAACATTTTCCTCTGAGTGCCACTGCATGAACTGTACAGGAAATGTTACACAAGGAAAAGGCCCCAGGACCCTTTTTAAACACAAGCCTGGTAACTCAGCTGGCTCCTTTTGAAGTACATCCTTTAAGAAAGGTGACGGTTGGTCAAATTAATTCTGCAGGTCATTACTGACTGCTCCTCGTCAGATTTTACTGACTGTGTTCCTCATTCTGTTTACATCAGAGGTGCTTCAGATTACAGTCAGCACATCTTATTATCTCATTATTACAGGCTGCCTTAAAGTTCTAGATTCAGCTTGCTGCCCCGTCTGCTGATATTGTCACAGAGATCCAACAAAGTTGTTGTAAAAGGCTTTTCCAAGGGTAATTAGGTTTATTACACAGGGATCTGTAGAAGGAGGAAAGTCATTAGTCTGTCTATCTCTTTAATTCATAGTGTTCAATACCTTGCAGTAAAAACAGTACTGAAAAGCCATTTAATTTAAGGAATGTACGTGATGCTATTAAAATTAGTAAAAATATGATTATTGTAAAACAAATACCTTTTCATAATGCAGACTAATTCCAAGGGCAATTATCAGATACTTGTAAGATACCTATTGTGCAAGGAACAAAAAGTATTTTAGACAAAGAAACCAAAGCATTATCTCAAAGTAAATTTCAGTTATCTGACAGCAACAGAGTCACAAGGAAGAAGATATAGGGAGCATTAGTAACATAAGTTAAGCTCTAAGAATTCTTGTTAAAATGCTAACTGCATTATGAGTTACATAGCCTTTGTTTACACAGACTCAGATATCTGGAGCAAAATATTCTCTCTTTTCTGTTCATTTTAAGTATTTTAAGTTGACGTTATTCTAACCTAGTTATCTACCACAAGTTTTATTAGAAAAAGATTTTAGGACCAAGTACATAAGACTAATTGGAATTTCCCAGCCTCCTAGATGCTGGAGGTCTTGATCAATAGCCAGTTCTAAGGGGATCTGCAAGATGTGGACAGACAACCCCTGACATTAAATAAAAACCTTTTTTTTCTGTTTTTTGTTTTACATTATTACCTTGATATCATTCTCCAGCCAGACACAGTTCTTATCTGGATCCAATGCCATAACTTGAGATTTGATCCACTCAACACCTTTAGGCATTACACTTCCCATTGGACGTGCAGAAGCTGCCAGCTGCTTTGCACCACCACCAACCAGAGTCCACAGTGGCTGATAGTAATGAGTCTGAAATAAAAGTTCAAATGGACATTTCAAAACTGTTTAAGAGGATTTAAAGGCACATCACTCTGAATGGGAGCAATGTGCTTTTAACATTGTATTATACTTAGCAAAGTAAGCTGTATAAATAACCAAGATTTTTCCATGACAAAGCTGCAGGGATACATAAATCTCATGGAGAAGGAAGTGTCATACAAAACTTTTTGAAAGATGGTTTGTTGGCTTACTTTCCACAGTTAAAAACATGTGGGGCTGGAGAGGAATGAGACCCATCTGGTCACATGTAAAATGCTTATTCTTTATCAGACTCACCTTACTTGGCTCAACAACAGCCACATTTCCTGCCCCCACTTTCCTCTTCATCCGAGCACTCATGGCGATTCCACCAGCACCTCCACCCAACACAAGTACTTCGTAATAATCCTTGGCAGCACACCTGGCTGCTGTGTGTAAGCCCAAGGAACTCATCTTCTGCATTCCTGGTTTCAGCAACCACACACCAGAATGGAGACAGGAGCAGGATACCGCTCCAATTGCTGACATCTTTCATTAAGTAGGAAGCTAGGAGATAAGGAAAGGTACCAGTAACAATTATAGGAAGTAGAATTTATGGTTATTTAAATGCCTAGGTTAGTTTTCAAGGCAAAAATTATACTAAATTCCTTGAGTTGCCAGGCAAGAATTACAGCTTCTTCATTTATTTATTCATTATTTATTATATGGTGAACATTCATTTCATTTATGATACTCATAGACGAGAGTTTCAAAATTACACCAGAAACCTCAAATATTTTCAAGAAAATCTTCCAATGTCAGCTTGAAAAATTCCCCACTACACTAGATGTACTTGAGCAACTCATTCTGTACCTTTCTGTGCTATCCTGACACCACTCATGTCTGTGAATTCTTTATAATGCCCCATTATTAATGCTTACAGTTAGAATTTGGGACTGAGAGGGGAAAATCCCAGACACATCCAATGTAAAATAAATGTTAATAATTTTGCTTGACATGTTTCCAAGATGCAAACATTTTCTTCTCAAGCCCTCCCCAGTCAGAACAAAACACGGAACTCCGCAGTAAGCTAGTTTCAGTTTAGAAGGCTGTTTATCATCTGTGCAGACAGCTGTTTCAAGATGTGGACCTCCATTCATAAATCTCTTTTCCTTTTCACTCTAAGGCTATTTGTCTGCATGTTTTTAGAATAAGTCTGTTTAATATTTTAGAAAATGCATTTTAAAGAAATCATAGTTAAGCAGGAGAGCTCAGCATCTCAACTACAGCCTGGGGCAAACACCTAACCAAAGCACGAAGCACGGCAGTTCGTGCAGAGACCGGACAGCTGCAGTTTCTTCCTCTCCAGGACACCTACCGTATGCTAAACTCTTCAGACGGCCTACTTCATGGAACCAGTTTACTGAAGGAAGTTGGAATAAAGGTAGAGAAGTCATATTGGCAAGAAGTACAGATCATTGCAGCTATTCTTTAAGCAGCTGGCCATAGGTGGGCAGTTTAAGCATTCCTCCCATGCACGTGTGCGCGCTCGGCGGGCAGCTCCCCAGCCGGCTCCAGCGCCTGCGAGCCCCTCAGCTCAGGGCACAGCAGCCGCAAGGGCCCGAAAGCCGCTGCTGCCCCGCTCCCCGAGGCCAAGGGACCCGGCCCTGCAGGGGGAGCAGGCCCCGCTCCCGGGGCTGGGGCACGACCCGTCAGCGCTCGGTGAGGCCGCCGCGGCCCGTAGGCTGCCCCGCCGGCACGGCCCTCCCGCCGCCTCCCTGCTCGGCCCAGCCCGACGGCCCCGCTCCCTCACGGCAGACGGGCCCCCGGCACCGCTCCCGGCTCCGCACTTACCGCTCGCTGCGCCGAGCAGTGCGGGGAAGGACCGTGCCGCCGGCCCGGGTGCGATCGGCTCCGGGGGCGGCGGGGCGGAGCTCGGGGCTCCGGGTGCTGCCCGGCCGCGGGCAAAGGGCGCGGGCCGGCCGGCAGGGCAGGGCAGGGCAGGGCCGGCCGGGCCGGGTGTGCGCCGCCGCCGGTGATCGCGGGGCCCCCGCGAGGGGCTGAGCCGGGCGCTCCGCTCCGAGCAGCTACCGGTGGCACATACAGCTCCAACGCCGTGCTTCCCAAAGTTTTGAAACTCCAGTCCTAAACCTGGCCCCCTGCCAATCCCAGCTGCGCGTTCGCTATTGGCCCCCATCCCAGGCAGCAGCCCAGGGTCCCACCTAGACACACAGCACAGGTCACTCACATCGGGCTGACCGACACCAGAATCACTACAGTATCTGCGATGGAGCAACCACCGAGACTTCAATACCTAAACTTTCTCAGGTTACCTGTATGCACCAGCAACCAAAATACAGGAGCCCTTTTCTATAGACAGAAAAACGGAAAAAACATTAAGCTTAATAAAATAACATCAAAACACTTACTAGATCAATAATTAATAGTAAATGAGCTCTGATGGAGTGAATCCTCCAGAGACAGGTAAAGGCTGCCTTCTCAAAGCTGAACACCCACAATTCCTGAGTTTTACTGGACAGAAAATGTACTGAAAGACACAAATCAGTATCTTTAGAAGTGTGACATGGAGATCAGACATTTTGATTAATACAAGAGACTTCTCTAAGAGAAAAAAGCCCCAGGGTTTATAGTGACATCCTTTAAAACACCCAAACTGCACATTTTTATAATTTGTATGCATTTCTCAACTTCCTGTTTCCAGCTGCGTTTGTATAACCAGAGTGCAGCCTTTTTTCCACACTTTTTGTTCTAAGAGCTTGATCTTCTTCTCTGCTCACGAGAAAATTGTTGGGCTGTTTTTTAAACATGTATTTTTAGGATTGTCTTTAAACACTGCAGTACTTTCTTTGAGCTCCCATGCATATTTCTCCACAGACTGCTTACAGAGATAGCCTACAGTTTTAATTCAAAAAATTACTCAGATGAATTCAGTAATTCAGAAACATCTCACAAACCAAACATAAAGAAACTCCTCACCTGTGGCACAGAGGCCTCCAGCAGCTGCAGGGAGTGCTGCCTTAACCTTTCCAAAGTCCAGGCAGGATGAGGGTGGGAGCTGCGGTGTGAGGGCTGGGCACACACTGCCCAACCCTAACACTGTTCTACCACATTTATCTACTCCTTAAGTAACTTTTTATAAAATCAAGCAAGACTAAGCATACACAGCAGTAGAACTGCTCACTCTAGCTGTGCACACTGATGCAAGCACGTATTTTTAGATATCAGTATCGTTACATTCGTCCAATGCATCATTTACAAAAGTAAATGTAAATGCATTAAGACGTACAAGAGTATTTGGTAGAACATCCTATGGAGATAATGAATCGTAGTTTTCACTGAAGTAGTTTCAGAACACATTAATACAAGTTATGTAAACTGAATAAACTTAATCCTCTATATTTTTATTAATTTTCTCCCCTTTATTACAGAAAGGTCATTTAGTAAAATTAGATCCTTATTCATAGAAAACCCAGATCTTACCATGCTTTTGTAGGAAAAGTTAATAAATTACATTTTTATGTATGTGCATGTGACTCCTCATGCACTGTGATTCCAGTAAGCACTGTCAGCTTTTATTCCTTTGATTGGAAATTATTCCAAATGCTGAAATGGACCAAATTTCAAAAGTATTCAAATTTTTAAGAATTTTTTCGAATTCTCTAGTTTTAGTTGAAATAGCCATGATTTTTTGTTAACAAAACCAAACCCCACAAAACCACAGTTCTTTGGAAAAAAACAGTTATTGACAGAGACAGAGAATACAACTTGACACAGTAAACTGGATTCTATATGAGGACATACAAATCAAGAAATATCAAAGGAATTCAATCCTGATTTGGATACTGAGGCATCTAGTTTCATGTTCTAGTTTAATGATAACAGTCTTAATTCCCAGAATCTGATTGTGAAATTACATTACAAAATAAAATACTTAAGACAACATTTAATTATATACATTCTGCTCCAAAAAATGGACTGTGGAAATTCTTTACATTTCTCTTAGAAATACATACAAACCACAGCAGAGGCCAACAATCCACAGGCAATTAATAGCCATGAGTCAATTTCGGGGAAAAATACCTGTGGAAAGTTTTAATCTAATACTGCTTCACTAAAAGCATTTCAGTGTCTCTTCAGACTGCTTTAAGTAGTTTGTTCTCGTTGCCCCACATCATTATCCCAGTTTGCTTTGCATGATGCCTGGGTACTTGTTAGAGTGCATCTTTCACAGAAAAATATGACAAATATTAAGGACAGAAAATTAGGAGTTCAGAAAATTACAATACAGAAAGTCCAGGCAGGCGTACACTGTGTGAGTCATCTAAAACAGAGTGAAAAGTAAAATTAACTGTGCCCCTGTGCTACCTTCCTCTACATATTTTATGGAAAACTTTACATAGCTTACCCTTTATCTTACTTCAAAACACATCGTTTACATTATTACTTAAAAAGAAACTCAGCTCTGAAATAACCAGTGTGTTAGAGTGTAAGAACAAATAATTTAAAGCTCTTTTACCAGTCTAGACAACTTGTACATTCATTTGAATGGGAGTTCACACCAAATGCTGCAAGATAGGAATTACATTCAGAGAAATGGACATCAACCTTCATTCCAAATTTCTCATCAGCAACACTAGTAATCACCAATCTGGATGAGGAGAGTGTAACAAAAAATCACTTATATAGCCCCAATGTGCAAATGATTCATTTGTTAAGGGAAAAAAACACTAAATGCAGTAGTTTTCCCACAGGTGGCTGAATTTCACATGAAATGGAAAATTTTAGTTTTGGTTATGTTTTATTTCGTCACACAAGATGAAGAAATTATAACTTCTAATCCCACAAAAATATGCTTAGACCACACAAGTCTTCCTAATAAACCCTTACAGAAGCAACAGTTTCTTGGTTTGACTTAAATGTTTGTGGAAGCACAAATTCATTAATCTTTGTGTTGTGCACACATCAATTTTGACAATGTTTAGTGTTCTGCTTCTCCCCTGCCAATCATTTCAGCTGGGAACTTATTCAGAAGTCACTTTAAAGCTGTTCTTAAGTTACTTGATGACAAAAAAAAAGATTGCTGCAATGAAGTGTACTTTTAAGCAAATACACTGCTATTTGCTTCAGTTCATTAGAGATGAACCAAACTAAGGCTGCACAAGAAATCAGTATTTATGACCAAAGACAGATCCCAACTGCATGAAACAAAGCAGTTTCAGTGAAAACACAGCCAATGAAGTCTGGTGATGAGAACTGAAATTTGAGAAGTATTCTGCATTTTGTCTGAAAAACATGTGTCAGTCATGAAATCTCACAGAATTCTAAACACCAAAAGAACAGAACAAAAATGGATAGGTACTTAAAACTATGATGCCTAGTTCTCCTATATACATATATATATAAAAATTAACTTACATTATAATATCAAACTGCATAGCATAACAAAAGAAGGCAACTTGAATGGCTGAAATTAAAAAATGTGAATGTTACCAACTCTATTATTACCATTCTGGAATTTATACCATAGAGTAGACTTGCTAGCAACAGAATTGCTAGCAACTCTGTAGCCCAATTTAAGCAAAGTCTGCCTTAATTCCAGTTAAAGAAGAAATCATTAGCTCAGACAAGTAGTTGTATGCTCTGCTTTCAGGTCCTCTTTGCAGGTTTTGCTGTTAATTGTTTCTCTCTTTCAAGTTCCTTCTCACGTTGCTGCTCTCGTTCCAATTCTTCCTTCTGCCTCTTTTGTTGCAGCTTAAGTGCTCTTCTCTAAACAGAAAAGACAAGAAAATAATTGTAAGTTTTATAGATATATTTAAGTTGGAGCAACAAACAAAATCCCTCCCATTCTCCTGTCCAACACATCCTCCTTATGACTGAATGCAGCATAAACTGTTCATTTTGCTTCGTCCCTCCCTTCAGCTTACTGTTCAGAAATGTGAAGTTTGTGGTCTGTACTGGGAGAACACAAACTGAAGCCCCTTCAGTCTCACTAAAAGTCATCCTTTGGGTATACCTGGCGAGATTCTTATCATGCAATTTACTGCCTCCCAGAAAAAATCCTCTTGTTGAACATACTAAAGGATTAATATTGCCATAATGTAACCAGGCTGTCTGTATAGCATGAAACCAGTGAACTTATGTCACTATTAATGGTACATTAAGCAGAAGGAGAAATTTTTACATTTATAACAATCTAATTTCCATTGAAATGAAAGTGAAACAACAAAGACAACTGCTTGAAATGGAGTGGACTAAGCAACAGAACAAGGCATGATTCTTAAACCACCTAAACATGAAGATGACACTTAAAAGAATAGTTCAGTTGTGTAAGTTCCTTGAGCACCATTAGGAGCGAGTGAAAGGTTAAAAAAATGCATGGCTTGGAGCTACTGAAAACATCCTTTTAAGGTAAAATTTTATTTTAATCAGAATTTTCAGCATGCATCCAAAATAAAAGTTGGAAAACAATAACACATAAGTAAATATCTATACTGGAAAGTAAAAATATTTATCCCACTTACTTTTAACTTTGATGTCTTCTCGTGCAGCATCATCATTTCATTTCTAATATTCACTAACTTGTTGTGATAGTGTTTAGCTTCTGAAAACTTAAAACCCATAATTGTTAAAGCAGTAACTATTAAGTTAGAATAGCTGTTTTATAAAGCTACACAGCAAAATAGCAATGAAAAACAGTGATTACCAGACCAGTTTGATAATGGAACAAACACGTTTAAGTTTATATATAAAATTTACATATCACATATTAATATAGAAAATTTCAAGTTACAAACTGTAATCTACTGAGTTAAGATTCATGAAACAGACCAAAACTATTACAACTTTATGCACCATACATGAGTGTTTCAAGGACCCTTCCTGCCAGTCTGGGGAGGTGCACAGTGCCCATGCTGGAGCATTAATCCTACTGAAAACACACATACATCTGCTTTGGTTGCTGGCTTTGAACAGCCATTGTCACCAGAACTGCCTGACTGAGACTGCACTCTCTTCCTGCTGCCCTTCCTATTTAAGGGAAATATGCTGGTTCCTACCCTCTCCAGGAGTTTGCCCCTAATATCTGAACTGGTTTTCCTTCTGTAGGTCATGAAGAACAAGGAAAAGACACAAACTGCTAGTAATGCTTCAGCAAGAAAATCTATGCTAATCTAGAATTTAAAGGCATTACTGGTACTTACCAAAGCATTGATATCAACAATGGAGTTACACTCTTTGAATTTTGAAATTTCTTGTTCTAATGTTTCTAGCAGTACCACTTGGTTCTGTCTAAAACAAAAAAGGATGCATAAACCCCAAAGTAAAGCACCACATATGATTTTCAAGCAGCCCTTTAAATAGATTTTTAATCAAAACATTATCAATACACACTTCCCAATTCCAGATTCCTCTGATGCACTGCTAGGTGATTTCAATAAAAACATGAGTAAACAACCAGAAAAATCCAAGCTGCTATTTGTTACACAAATTCAGCCGGCATCTTACAGCACATGAATATCCAGGACAAATATCCCAAAAACCCTGAAGAGGCACTCTCCAGGTTGCAGTTGTTGACTGAAAGGAAGAACAATTACCTCTTGACTTTCCACTTGGGTGTCTCTGTGTCATAAATTATTTCTGTACAGAACTTGTGTGGATTCCTGGTGATTATTACGGCTCTCCATCCCACACAAATCAGCTCAAGTTTTTCCAGACAAAGGCTGTCCTTGGCAGGAGCATAACCACATCATGCATAGTGAAACCCAAACTAAGGTACCCTGCAAAACCTGAGATGGATCTGTGTAAAGCTCTTTCCAGTATCTCTGTATCCATGGCAGATCTGGTTTGCATGTGAAATCAACTACTCTGTTATCAGTGAGGTATCAGTGTACAAAGAACTCTTATCTGCTTAGCTCCTTGTTTGTATTTTTCAAGTGTTTCATAATACGGTTTAGAGACTGAACAACACACAATATATCTCACTACAAGCTGCCCTGAATACAGACTACACATCTCCAAGCAAAATAAATCCAGCTTTTAGCATACTTTTCCAGTAGAGAAGTGAATAAGCATTTAAGAAATCTAGGTCTTCTGCTCTGCCTGGCTTAGGGGATTTTAGTCTTCTAGTGTTACACATTCTTCAAAATGCTCACAGGCTACACTGCAGCTTACAAACACCCCCTGGTACTCCCACAGATCACTGAATTATTCAGGCTGCTTAAGTCAGGACACTGAAATGCTGATAAACTATATTCCAGTTAAAGGGAGCTGGCACATTACTGAAAAGAGCAGCAAACCAAGTAGGCACGTGCATGAAGTTGGTTTCAAAAATCTGCTTACGTAAGTTCCTGCAGTGCTGATTTTGATCGCTGAAGATCGGGCAGATAGTGGGAAATCAATCCTTCAGTTAGCTGCTCCACAGCTTTCTCATCTATTAAAGGCAGATCTTCTACGACTCCTTCATCTGGAGATGCATCACAGGGACCTACATCAAAGAACAACAAGGCAGAATGTGAGAAGTCAGCACACCCTTCAAGTTTCACCTGGAGCAACCATATTTTCCTTTCCAAAAATTAAAATCATTAAAACACATTAAAATTCTCTGCACTTTTTCTGCTAAACTGGACTTTCATATTCTTTATTTTTCCCTTATTCTCAGTCGTGTATCACAAGCTTCCTGGTAAACCCTTTTATGTGAACAGCAGCAGTATAGAAAGTGCTCCATAGGTATCTTAAAAAAAAATGAAAAATCGAGTACTCCACTCTACTGCAGAAAAAAATGGGCAACATCAGTGTTCTGACTATGTATCAAGAGTACCTGAACATTAACAGCCCCCAACCTTTGCTTTCAAAGTCTGAGAACAAGCTAGGCTATGAAAGGTCTTCGCCTGTCACTCAAAACACCAAGACTTCCCGCTGAACTCCAAGAACCGAACTTTACAGCCTGTAAGTTTAGTATGGGCACGCTATGACTATTTTTTATCTGCAGCGCTCGAGGAAGACAAAACCCTTTCACCTACAGGCCCCCGCACGGGGGAGAAGGATGCGAGAGGCAGCCCTTGGCCTCGGAGGGAGCCCGGCCCTAGCACCGGGGGTGGCGGAGCGCCCTCCTCCGGCCTCTACCGGGCCCGGCGGCGGCTCCAGCCTCTCCTCGGCTCGCGCCGCACCCGCGTCCCGCCCGGCCCGGGGTCTCGGCTCTCCCCGCACGTACCCAGCGAGCTCCCGGGGTCACCCGCGGGCGCCGCCTCCTTTCCCTCCGGTCGCTCCGCGCCGCTCATCGCTGCCGCTCCCGGCTCCCTCCGGCAGGGCAGGGCAGGGCAGGGCAGGGCAGGGCAGGGCAGGGCAGGGCAGGGCCGCCCGAGCCCGCGGCAGGCGGGTCCGGCTGCCCTCACCGAGCGGGCCGGCCCGCCGCGCCCCGCCGCCGCCGCACCATAGAGCCGCCGCCGCGCGCCGGGACTGGGCCGCGCGCCGGGCGCGGAAGTGACGCGCGAGCGACGATGGTGGCGTTAATGAGGAGAGCGACGGCCGGGCCGCGACCGCCGGGGCGGGGCCGGTGTCAGCGTCGGGAGCTCCTTCCCGCCGCTCCCCGGAGCGTTCGGAAGCCGCTGGGGCCGGCGCTGAGCCTCGATGTGTGCGGGTTGCAGCCTCGCGGAGACCCCGCGTGGACACGGGCCTGACAGAGCAGAGGAGCGGTGGCACCGTCCCGGCGTGCCGGGCCACAGCGGCTGCCGGGCCGGAGCAGCGCAGCCCAGGGAGCTCTGCTGCCACGGCAGAAAACAACTGAAATCACCGCAGGTGCCCTTTCTTGGGGACATCCTTGCTCTTGTGTTTTATAGGTTTGTATTCTCCAGAAACCGTGCAGTCTTTACACTACTTGTAGCTTTTGTTTCTAGGGAAATTAATAATTAGCTTTTGTGTATGCAATCTCTCTGCATCTCCTCTAACAGTCTGCAGGAGCCGTAATAACTTCACACAGAATCGTAGAATATTTTGAGTTGGAAGGGATCCAGAGGGATCATTAAGTCCAGCTCTTGAGTGGCCCATACAGGGATCAGATTGCCACCTTGGTGTTATCAGCACCCTGCTCTAACCAACTCGCAGGTATATATATTCTTCAATGAAAAATCGTTTTTATATGGTATTGTAGGATTTCTATTTTTTTGCCTCTTTTGCTTATAAAGACTTATAAAGGTCTTTTCAGGAAATGCAGGTGCAACTATAGAAAGAAACTAATGAAGGACCACTCAGAAAGTTTTTTGTTAATGCGGTATTTTGATATACCCCCAAACCTTAAAAATTAAAATAAATCCAGGCAGTCTCCCTAATGCTCCTCAGAAACAGAGTGAGGCAAAAAAAAGGGGCTTTTGAGTTGATGTGTCAGCTTTAAAACTAACATTTCTAATAGCAAGGTTGTTGAAATTTCATTTTCATTTTTCTTCATATGCATATTCTAATTAATTTTTGCTCACAATTATATCACTATTCCATCATCAGATTAAAAACTAACCCATTTTTCTGCTTTTTTTTTTAAAAAGAAGCAACAAGAGTAAATTGTTAAGTAACTTGAACAGACTCAACTCAAATTCTGAATTCCAACTAGTTAGCAATTTTACTTAAAAGTTTCTTTTGGTAATGGGGGGAGCCCACAACTTTTGTTGAAAGTTTCACTGGGAAAGACTTCTGAGTTTCCAGATGGAATTTCTAGTAAGAACAAGTGAGATAATGACTCTGAAATAGTCTCGTTTGAGATGTGGGAGTTTCAGATTTGTGTTCCATGCTCCTGCTTTGCCTGTTCCAGGCCTTCCCACGTCTTGCAGAAATAGACTAAGGATTGGAATAGAAAACTGGTATCTGGTTTTCTAGACAAATTAAAGTTTAACTATTTGTCAACCCAAATGTTCCAAAAAAAGAGAATGATAGAAAACTTTTCTTGTTCCTTTTCTTCTGCTAAATCTCCTGTTTCACAGTAACTATTTCCAAAGTGTCTATGTATGCAATACTGTTAACACCACATAAGCCTGTTTCATTTTAATTTTATTGTGTAGCAGCTGTATTCAGAAACCTTTAATGCAGCACTGTCACATGGGTATTTTGGATTTTATTGTTGGAACTGATTTGAGCAGTTACCTATATTGTAACCATGATCCCCCCTAGAAATGTGAGTGAAAATGGAGTTAACTTGAATTGTGTAGCAAATAGATGTTTTAAACCATCACTTTGGAGGTGCCACATGACTTCAGGGATGACAACATTAAAAGGAAATACTTCACATTAATAGGTAACCTCTTAGAGACTCTCTGTCCTCATTAAGTAAACGAGACTACAGAAAGAGTAGAGCCTTGGCTGTTACAATGAAGAAATTGAGTGTAGCAGGCTGATACAAACTGTTCTGTTCAGCAGAGGATCATCTTACCAATGTATCAACTGGTTCTTGACTTGACAACACTTCTGATCTTAGTTATTCAGTAAAAGGTGAGCTGGCAAACCTTGGAGCACTGATTTAGTGTGTTAGTCCACCTAGCTAAATACCCCTCCTCACTGCTGGAAGTTTCTGTTCCTGTAGAAGTGGCAAAGTTCCAGTGTAAAACCGAATCTTAAGACAATTTTAAAGGCAGTTCCTTTGGTGGTTCCTGGAACCTGGCTGCTCATATCTGTGTGTTCACCCCCACTTGTGCTGGTACAACTGCCGAAACACAGAGTTCAGTCACCCAGAGAGAAGAGAAACAAAAATGGGTGAACTGGAACACATCTGGGAGCACTTTCCTAGGCAGCAAGGCTGGTTTAACTGGTTCCCATCCTTGGCTGCTCATTCTGACTCCCACACAGTTTGCTGCCCCCTCGTTGTCATATGGATGCCTGCGCGAGTTGAGATCATGCAAGCAGTCTCAGTTACACATACAAATATCCAAAACCCTCCCAATACGCATCGTTTAATTGTGACCCAGTTCAGGGATTCAGTTCCTTGGTTTGCCCCTGAACAATTGTGCTGGTAACAATGCCAGGGGAATTATGAAGTGGGTTAAAGGAGATGGCACCACTTTAAGAAAAGCACCATTTGAAGAAAAATAACCTGAGAATACATGCTCAGGAAAGCAGCCACGTTGTAAAGTGGCAAGGGAGCTGAGATAAAGCATCATACTGTCTATTTTTGGACATCATTAAGAGAACAACAACAAGCAACCTCCACCCAAGGCCAGTTTACCAGAGAGGACTCCGCTCCCATGGGGCCAGTTCCAAGAAGGAGCTCGCTCCTTGTCCTGCAGCACTGCCCTGATACCCACCAGAATCTGCTATCAGCCCTTGACCAGAAAAGGAGTTCCCTTCTCCAAAATCCTGCACTTCTATTACAGCTCTCCAGTCCTCACTTGGTAACTTCCTTCAACCAAGTGGAAAAACAAGATATGTACCTTCTCTCTGATGGGCATGATTTCCCAGAAATGTTTATGGCTTAGCAAACTGACTGAATACAGCAGTAGAATTTGGCCATAGGTACAAACTGGTGTGGAACACGTATAGGCTGAAACTCAGAAGAAAATTTCTAGCACTCTGACCAATGAGGAGCAGGAATAGCCTCTCAGAAAAACTAATAAAGGCAAAAATCTAATTACTCTTATGTTAGAGCAGCGTTATGAAAGGAATTATATAACAACAGGGTCTCTGGGATTTGTTTCTCCTTACATCCTTTAAGGAATGCTCAGAAAGGCATATGATTCCTACAACTCTACCTTAACTGAGTTATCGAAACAATGTAAAGAGCTGTGCTGTGACTGAAGAGAACGAGAAAAGCAACTAATGCAAACTTCTGCCTTTCAAAATCTGAAGCCAGAGCACGGAACTATGCAGTTCAGGCTTCCAGCGTAGTGAACACAGCTTCCTGGCTATCACGGACCACCATACCTGCACGGTATAGCTTTGGCAGTTCTTAGCCTCTACCTCGCACGGCATTTGCCCACTGAACACAAGCGCACGGAGGGGCGGGAACAGCCCCTCAGGCCACCCCGAGGGGCACGCGGGTGTCGCCGCCGCACCGGACGGGCCCCTCCGCTCCCCGAGCCCTGCAGCGCAGTCCCCCCGCTCCACCGGCAGCGCGGCAGCGGCGAGGCGGCAGCAGCGGGACTCGAACCCGCGGCCATCCGGCGAGGGCGGCGCAGGCGCAGTGCGGGCGGGGTCCGCGGGCGCGCAGGGGACGCGACTCCCACCAACTGCTGCGGCCGCCGCGCGCGGGGCGGCCCCGGGAGCGTGCAGGGATTGCGAGGGCGGCGCGTTGCCCGCCCGCGGCGCTGCGCGGAGCGGAGGGATGTGACGCGCACGGCGGCGGCGGCGCTCCCCCTGCGCCGGCAGGGAGGCGGCCCCGAGCCGGGCGCCGCCTGCCCGGCCGCGGCGTGACCGGGGCTGCGCCGGCTGAGCGCTGCGCGGGGTGACCGGGGCTCCGGCGGTGGCAGCGCCTCGCGGCGCGGTGCCCGGCGCGGAGGCGGCGCTGTGGGCCGGCGGTGCCGGGGCGCTCCGCGGCTGAGCCCCGCGCCGCGTTCCGTCCGGCCTGCGCGGGGCCCGGCGGGGTGATGTAGGGGACATGCCCTGACGGGACGACGAGCGGTCGGGGCGCCGCCTGCGAGGGCACAGCTGCGCCAGCGGAGCCACCCGCGGCGGGTCGGCCGCGCCCGGCCAGGCCCCCGAGCGCCGCCGCTATGGCTGGGGCCGGGCTCTGGACGAGCATCAAGTCCCTGCTAGGGAGGAGCGAGGACCCTCTGTTCCTGAACGACTCCAGTGCCTTTGACTTCTCGGACGAGGTGGGGGACGACGACTTCCCCAGGTTTAACAAACTGCGCGTGGTGGTGGCGGACGATGGCTCGGAGGCGGCCCCGGAGACACCGGTGAACGGAGCGTCCCCGGGGCTGCCGTCCGACGACGAGTCCCTGCTGGACCGGGACATCGCCCTGCGCAGCGCCCGGGCCGGCCGGCCGGACCCCTGCAGCGGCTGCAGCAGCCGGCGGGAGCGCTCCAAGCAGAGGAAGGTGAAGAAGCGGCTGACGCTCGCTGCCCTCCTGTACCTCCTCTTCATGACGGGGGAGCTCATAGGTGAGTCGAGGGCCTTCTGTGCCGTCCCTCCGGCATGGTGCCTCACACCTTGTTTGGTTGCTGTGGCCTTGGCTTTGAGTATTTACTGACAGAAACCATCAGTCTCATAGAGAGACCAGAGAGATGAGCTGCACGTGCAGAGAGTGAGAGGGAATAAAGTCCATCTGTATTTTCTGTGCAAGAATTTGCAACTTCCCTTACCTGAATGTCTCACCGATTCCCCGAAATGGCGTAAAATATACAAATTTTTCTTTGTCTAATGGATTTTTTTTATTTCTCCTTGTAAGTTTTAAGGTGTTTTTAACAAAGGAGAAGTGGCATAAACAATTTCAATTGCAGTATTTTTTAATCAACGGCCATAAAATCTTGCTATGTTTGCAACAAGAGAAGAAGAAGAAAATACAATTTCAAATGTGACATTTACCATAATAATGAAAGTAATACTGCGGGGGTATTTCACCAGTTACAACAATACACAGTATTACTTAAAACTGAAAAGAGAAGTCCTGAGCTATCAACAGCAATCCAGTGAAGACATCACTTACCTGAGAGCTTCTTGATGTCCTACTGTGCTCTGGACTAGCATGTGCTCCATTCAGACATAAATCGTATGAGCACGGTCATTTAACGTGATAGTTATTTTAACACTTAACACTACACTTATTTCAACTACTTTAGTACTACAACGTATAAGAATACCAAGTAGTTGCATTAAATTATTTGTGATTTTTGTTTGTTAGTACTTGCAGAATTACAGTGAGGTTTTACCCAAAAATGAGTTCCTATATAAGCACCTGATTGTTGGTCAGAAGAATGAACCTAGTGCTGAAGTTCAGCTTTTGTTGCTCCCTCCTAACAGCTGTGCTGTGCAGGATGAGGAGGACCTGTGCATTATACACCAGTCTGTACTGAACAACTCTGCTTTATCAAATAGGCTGTAGCAGCATAGTCTTGAAATAAAATGTGAGTGTCCCTGAGATGCATAGATGCATAGATTAGCCGTTCAATGTTATGCCTTTGCCATTGTCTAATCATTTTTACAAAGTTCAGTACTTAACTTTTAATCTCTCTTCACTTACTCTGTCCTTGTACTGTCTGTATTTTGGATACATCCATGCCATGCAGTGCAAGTGTCTGCTGGGTGTGACTCAGCCTCCTGAAAAATGCTTTCATGCTCTCAACCACAGTGTACTGATTTGGAGTTGTGGGGAGCACTACACCGTGCCCGTACATTGATGTGTATGTTGAGCTAGGTCTCTCCATAGCAATTAATTGTTTTTAAATTTCTTAGATTTCAACATTCAATTCTGAATCAGAGATAATCAGATTAATTACTTGCCATAATTCAAACACATACAAAAAAAAAAAATAATAAAAATTTTCTGAAAGGGAAGAACAGTAACATGGGACCCACATCCTCCTCCTGACTTCTGCAAATTGAATTAATTGAGTACTCCTGTGAAGTGAGCTCATGCTCTTGCTTTTGCTAGAACAGTTGTGAATTGTATTTTTAAGACAAACTTGTGCAAGATGGACAGGGAACAAAATAATTGCTAGAGGATAACTAATGCAGTTTGTCCCACAGCTGTAGTGGGAAAAAAACCCTAGAAGAGATGTTCTATTTTTCAGAGAGATACCAGATTATTGACTGTGTCTGCACCAGTTTATTTGGGGCCTTATTTCAGGAATGTGGGTTAATGGAAAAAAGTGGTTTTGCCTTTCAGCATGTCTCAGTGTGTGGCTGATCATTAATAACACCACCACAACACATCAGCTTATTATGGCTAAGGCCCTATGTGTCCAGCTTCTTGTGGGGATTTGGCTGAATGCCTCCATTTGCCCCCTGGCTCCATGTTTTTATTCTGGCTGAGATTTTGGTTCGGCATGAACTTAGGTAAATTTGATGAGCAGTAGTGTTGTATTTTAGGCTTAGATATCCTTTAACATGAGAGTGATGTTAGTTGACTGTATTCATATCAGAGTTTTGATGTACACTGAATTTAGTTCATCTGAAGGGCCTCTTACTGAATAATGTCTGAGCTGTTGGTTGGTAGGTTGATGCTCAAGTCACTGGGAGTGTTTCTCTTTGGGGCTTCAGATCTGATTCATGCTGTTGGAGACCTCTCCATAGCTAGCAGAGGGAGAGCTCTAGAAATAATAGATGTTGAGGGTAAAAATACTCTGATCAGTGTCACATCATCTGTTGTTCTTCCCATACTCAGGACTTGAAAAGACTGGATTTGTCTGTACAGAGTTTGTGCTGTACTGAGGACTTGTCCTTCTCAGGTCTGGGTGTGCTGTTTCCAGACATACTTAGTTCTTTGGGTACAGAATCAGAGAGCACTGAGAGCCAGACCCATCAAATATTCAGGCATTCATCTTCCACAGAGAATAAACAGAGTGTTTGGATATAATTCTGTTGATCTCAACCTGAATGACTTGTCACAGGTCAAGTAACCATCAGCATAAGAGTAAT
Source organism: Cyanistes caeruleus (assembly GCF_971803275.1). Lineage (NCBI taxonomy): Eukaryota > Metazoa > Chordata > Aves > Passeriformes > Paridae > Cyanistes > Cyanistes caeruleus. The sequence continues at coordinate 10,166,582 of NC_141713.1, forward strand.
TAGAAATTTATCCCCCAAGTCCTGGGTAGTGTCCCACCTGTTTAATTTATTTCACTCCAGCCCTGTACTGTGTTGTCTTTAGTTGGTTTCAAATTTCCAAACTTTATGAATTGGTCTGAAGCTCAGTTATTTGGGAAACTCTGATTGTATAGGATTTTTAAACTGATTTCCTTCTATGATCTTTGACAGATTTAAGTTTCTGAGAAAAAGGTAGACAACTCTACCAAATCATTTTTTCAGTAAAAATCTTTATGGTGTCTTTTACCAATGTCAAGATGAAGGAAATCTTGTTACAGCAGTTTTTTTTTATGAAATCTTGATTGGCATATTTTTTTCCAAACTCATTACTCCAGCCTCTCAGTGTTTGTTGTTTAATTTGATGAGCAGTCAGATAACAATTTACACTTTGGGGAAACCATTGTGCATCAAGAAATGAAAAACATATTGCAAGTCCTAGTTAGCTTTTCTGACAGGGTTTTGATGTTTTCAGCTATGTTTAGAGATTTCTAATTGATCATCCATGAGCAGAACTGCTGTCCTTCATGGGTCACTGAAAGCAGTGGTGAGCCATCAAGCTGTCTATTTGTAAAGGTTATAGATGTCTTTTTTTCCAAGTTGCCAATTGTATTTAAACAGCCCCTAGGCAGTACCTTTAACCAAGTGATGAACCGATACCTTAAGAAACAGAGAACCTTTGATTTCAGGATTTCGTAAATGTCAATTATGTTTTCTTAATCCACATGCTACATTATGTTTAGCTTCAGTATCTGAATTCCTTCCTTATAATTTTATTTTGAAAGTCTTTAAAAATGAGAGGCTATCTGAAATGGAATTGACTCTTCTTGGACTGAAGTGATTCTCAAAATAATACATATGAATCAACATATATACTGGAAATAATGATATATGTAAACTGCTGAGCTAAATGTCTTTACATATAAATTATTGGTTTTTTTCTACTGACCATAATAGAGGCTGAGTTACACTTTCTAAATATTTTTTTTTTTAAATTATGGGAGAACACAAATTAATTCAGAAAGGAAAGGCGTTCAAAAAGTCGCTGAATTGCTAAATCTTAAAAACTCATTGTTTTTGAGCTGCGATGGCCTTTTGGAGAATTTCAGCCTCAGAAGAATTTGACATAGAAAGTTCTGAACAATTGAAGAGAGGAGGAGGAAAGGAGCTGTTTGAAATGTAGTGCATTTGTAGTTGCCCGCAGCACAAACAGTACTGCAGTACAGCTGTGCTCTGTGTTTGGCTGGGGAGGAGAGAGTAGCTCTGTCTGCAGGTGTGTACATAAGAACACCCATAGCCACACACACACAGGTTTTATGGCCAGTCTTAAGAGCAGTCAACCATCTGTGAATTCCTCTTTGTTACTTACTCTGGTCAGCCTCTTCACTAAGACAATTTTAATTGTATACCAAGATTTCTTTATTTGAAATGTTAGTTGGAGCCTGAAGCCTGCCAAATGGCACACCAGCTGCACGCTTTGCTCAGTACAATTTACAGGCTGCAAGACAATCTCAAGGTAAAAAGAGAAACCAAATCATAGCTGAGCTGATACTGAAGATGTGATCTTTTCTGAGATAATGGGCTTACCTTCAAGCATATGGAAGACAACACAGCCTGTCCTTGATTTCCCTTTCTATGAGGGATACTTAAGTGAGAGATGCATTGTTTAAATCTCTCACTCATCAAATAGTAGCACTAGCAACTGAATTGGAACAAAGATATTAACCTTTGATCTTAGGTTATTTGTCTTAATGCTGCTCATTATTACAAGAAAAAGTTACAGAAATAAATAACAAAGAAAAATGTTACACAAGTGAAAGTCATTGTCTGCAATAGATATTGCTAAAACATATACACTCCTGCCAGGATGGGGAATAATTAGGGTCAAAAGCATAATAAATAATAGCATAATAATAAATAATGGCATAATAAATAGCATAATAAAAAGGGGACAGGGTAAATTTCCTGGTCATTAAATCTTTGGAGTTCCGTTCGTGTTCCGTAATGTCAGAGTGTTTAACAGATGTAGTTTAACAAAAGAATCAGTTGATTAAACACATGTGCAGTAATACATAGAGAAAAGATACAAAATTGTTTCAGACCTGATCTTGCAAACATTATGATGCAAGTAGTCTCTGTTAGAATAACAGGAGTGAATCCTTTCTGTGTTATTTTTAATAGAAAGTACACTTGACTGCACTTTTAACTGTGGTAGCTTTAAATTATAGCATGGCATTTTGCTTGTAATGGCAAACCCCCCTCCATGTTCAGTAAGTATAAAGAAGGGCTCCCGTGTACTTACTGCACTATTCTGAAAAGTAATAACTGCAAGCAATGCAAAGAGGATATTATGTGAAATAATTAAAAATGTCATGTGTCCTGACTTTTCCTATTATGTTTTCAGGTGGCTATGTTGCTAACAGCCTAGCAATTATGACAGATGCACTTCACATGCTAACTGACCTTAGTGGTATTATTTTGACCCTCCTCGCTCTCTGGCTGTCTGCAAAATCCCCGACAAAGAGGTTCACTTTTGGATTTCATCGCTTAGGTATGATGTTATCAGATTTTGCTGTTAAAGAGTATTTTAAGCAACAGCTGTAAGGAGCACCTAATTTTAGAAGAACAAGTAGCTAGAAAGAAAGTAGCAACAAACCTAAGAGCTGCTTTAACTGACTCTCGGTGTCCTTTCACTGGCCATTGAGGATACACTGCATAGGTTGTATTGCCACAAGGGAATAGATTAAAAAAATCAAAAAACCAAGCTCGGCCAAAAGTTTGACGGCAGAATTTCATTCACTGGGAGCAGGGCGAGTCTCTCCATCACTGTGGAACTGGCACTTAACAGATTCAGAGTTAAATTCTGAATGCTTGGTTCATCTGTCTTGAAGAGGAAAGCTGGGGAATTGAATTCATGATTACATTGTTGGTGAAAGAGCTGTGCATGTCAGCCCTTTGTTATTCACAACAGATTATTGCCAGTGCCCAGGATTTACAAAATCTTGTTGACTTCAGCAGAATTGTGATACTGGAAAAAGGTCCTATTCAATGTGAAAAAATTACATTTTAATCCGCAACTAAGAAGTTATGTAGAACATATTATTAAAGAGCTCTGCCCTGCCAGAAGTCGTATAAATCAGTATTCCTCTCGCACTCCCGAAAGCACAAAGAGCTGAGGTCAAAATGACCTATGATTTGCAAAATATAGTACATTACTTAACCTCTGTCCAGTTTAGGTGTCTCTGAAAAGAAGCATAAACAGAATTATGGACTAACCCTTGGAGGAATATTTTCAGGATTTATTACTTCACGTTTGAAAATGTATTGATGATAAAGGGTGTTTTCATGTGGTTGCTAACTGGATATAATGTACAGCTACAGGTCTGTAGACATTATAACAAAATCTTCAAAGTATCTTTTTCATGAAATAGATAATTTCCAGTGTCCCAGTTTTCTACCTGTTTTCTATAACACTCTATAGCATACATTTTTTCAAGGAATTTCATTCTTGTGTAGTCACTATTTGCAATTCTTATTTTGGCTGCTAGAACAGCAGTAGAATTCAACAACTCCATCACTCCTTGTCATTTGTCATCAGTTAGTCACTAGTGCATGAATGCATAACTCTGTACACTAGCTAAGCTCTTTGGGGCTCTAGCAAGAAAGCATTAGCAATGCCAGCACTTCCCATTACAAACTTTTCTTTCATGAAGTTTTAATTTTGTGACAGGAGCTCCTCTGATACTGAAACCTGACCTTGAAGGTATGCCCCTGGCACTTGCTCATACTCTTCAGGAGGATGTTTGTTAGCATTTATACATACTTTAACCCTATTTCAAAATAATTTGGGTAGTTTATCTTTGTAACTTTTTAAAAACCAAATAGCACATACCTTGAACGTGCCCTGGCCTAGCTTAAAATAGCAGTTTATCTTAAGGAAAATAAAATAAACTTACATAACCATTAAAATGTACTCAATTCTCTAAATTTTCATTGCTTTTTCAATTAATGTGAAAGAAGAAATCCCTGAGGATTCCTGCCACCTCATCTTCTACATATGTTTTTCTTCCAGTTTACTGCCAGGAAAAATACTAGCCAAATATTATCCAGACTGATTCAGTGGTGGTCCGTGGGCCAGATGTGGCCCATAAAATTAATCTGTACTGCCCTTCTCCCTAGGAGCAGCTACAGGGAGCAGCCTCTCAGTTCTGCAACAATTGTTCCTTCTTTTCTGCTCCAGTGCCAGCAGGTGGTCAGAGACTAGAACACGTTGTGGAGTGTCCTCAGCTGAAAATACATGAAACCCTCCTGGAAGCAGCCCTGAGCATGAAACCCACTGTAGCTGACCCTCCTTTGAGCAGGACTACACAGTTTCCAGGGGTTCCTTTCTGTTTCAACCATCCTGCATTAGTATCAGCAGTGCAGCTCTCAGGAGGGAGGAGGAGGAGGAGGGCCTGGGGCTGGGGAGAGGAGTTTTTGTGCTGCTGGAAGAAAGCGAATCAAGGCCTTGACAGGGACACCCAAAATACAGAAGATGAGATGGTTCAAAATTACTACACACAGTCTTTCTAAAAATCCCATTTCTGAAATTTATTTGCCTAATTTTAGGCATCCAGTCTGAACACTGTGGCCTGAGGGCCCAGTTTCACACATCAGTGAGAGCAGTTTCTAGAGTATATCCTCATTGTAACACATTTTTCCAAGTAACCTGTATGTAAGAAGCTTGTCAGCAAATAATATCAGTTTAACAATAGCTTAAATTACACAAGAGAGATGTTAAAATATGTCAGGATGTTAAAAGTAGGGTACAGACTGGGCATCTGTCACAGAAAAAGATGTGAAGCATTTGTTTAAAGCTGGGAAATCATGCAGGAACTGCATCACTGACCTGCTCCTCATTAAGTTTTAAGATGATCCGTACATTCAGTATGCATGAAAATCTTCTAAAGAACAATGTTTCTGGTACTTGTTATCATTTTTGATTGCAGAATGATGAATTTTCAAACTTACTCCCATAAACATTGCTTTGTAAAAGCAATTGACCTGTTAGTAGTCTAGTCAAATTCCAGAAGGAAGTAAGCACTAATTTTAATTTTTTTGAATTCTCTTTGAATACATAATATATAAGTTCCATCTTCAGTTTTATTCAATTTTCAGTTGTGAACAGGAAGCTGACAGATTCAAGAACGGGTTAGAAAAGTGAAGACAAAATAATGGAAATTGCAGTCATGTCAAAAAAGAATTAAATTCTTGAAGCCAAAAATAGTTCAGTTTCACCACCAAGTGCAGATACCTTCTTTTCAGCAAGACACTGAGCAGATTTAAGCACAGATATGGAACCTGGCACTCATCCATTGCTGCAGAGACAATGTTAGTAATGACAGAATCAGACAGTCCACTGAGACCATGCACAGTTCATTTCACAAGAAGTGAAAGGTCTCAGCACAAATCCACAGTGCTGACATGACAGTGACTGTGGAAGAAACTGCAAGGAAAACACTGGTTTCCACTGCAGAAAACATGGGTTTAGATTCTAAGAGCACATTATATTGTTTCTCTGGTAAATGCTAATGTGCTATGGCTTCACAGGTTTTTAAAAAAGCATTCTGGAAAACCTAAGCAATGTATTGTGTATTTTTAAGATTGTTGCCCTGAATAATCTGCCAGCTTCATAAAGATCACTTTAATTTATGTGGATATTTCCAGGATTTTAAAGTTGCTCTGAAATCATCTCAGATTATGACAGTTGCCTTTCAGAGCCTTGTTACTGCCTGGTAATGCTGTTCCTCATCCAGGCATTGACACACTTCTCAGCAACTGAATGTGTTGGTGTTTCTTCTCCCATAATGATGTTAATAATTCAGTGCATGGATCAACTGATTTTGGGGACATTAAAATGCTGATATAGCTGCATGGTTTTTTTTCTGTAATACTCAGTAAATAAAATTAAAACACTTCTGTGTTAGAAAAGACATCTGCAGTAACCCAAGTTGTACTGCAGGCTGACAGATTCAAAGCAGAGGAAGAAGAGAGCAATTCTCAGATGAGTGTTCTCAGAGCTATGGTATAGCCAAGGGCAGAATTTTGCCCTTACTGGGGAATAAATCAGGGCAACATGTGTGGAACTAGGGGGAAGAACAACCATTACAATTTCAAGTAAATTAATTCCACCTCTGATCTTTGAGTTCACAGAGGAAGGCTGAGATCCCAGTGATCCATCTGGCAAGTGACAGTAATGAGCATTACGCATAATGATTACAGATTACTCAGGCATGGCTGCAGATTTACATGCAATACAATGGAGCGAGCATTAAGGTTTTCCCAGGGCTTTTTGTAAAGCCCTATATTAACTTGTTTATAACTGAGACTGTCTTTAACTGGGCTAATGTTTTCTCTGCCAGCTGTGTTGCTTTTTTTTGTTTTTTAACTTTCAGCTGCTGCAGGGCAATAGATTTCAGAATTTGAAGCTAGAGGATAAAAGTACATTTATGATGAAAGCAATCTAGTGGCCCATTTGGAAATATCTATTTTCTTTATAGTAGGACCTTAAAATTTAGTGTGGACTCATCCTTCTCAGGTTTGTGTGCTATTACCAGGACAATTTCATGGCTTGAGTACTGAGGCAGCACAAAGGTCCAACCTAAAATACTTAGCCCTGTTTACTTCCCATCTGAACATCAGGAACCTTTAACCTTGAGAATTTTAACCACTTTCCACAGATGTAAATAGCAGCAGAAAGTACAGGACAGTGAAATATTTTTATTAGTTTCCTATTTTTATCTTTATTTAGATATATGTTTCCTCTTGAAAGTCCCTGCTGATCAGGTAAAATTCCAAAATTATGCCAAAATAATGGTCATAATGCTCTTTTATAAAATAATATTTGGTAAATATTAGATAATGTTAGAACAGCATATCACAGCATTACAGAAACTTACATTAAGCAAGCCGTTGCAGCTGAAATCTGCCTCCAATAACATTTATGAACACATATGTTAAGGAGCTTAAGAGTATCATGTATGACAAGTTTGTACTGTTTGATTTGTCATTTTATAATTTCTTCTCCATCCTAAATACAAAATGTTATATAGAAATAATTTCTAAACCCAGCTTAATACTCCAGACAGTTAAAATAAAGGTTTCTCTTATTTGTGAGTGGGCTGGTAAGGTTTGAGATCACTTGTCCCTCCTCACCCCTGGACAGGGCCTTTGCCTGTGATTCTCAGGCAAATGTTCTGGGTTATTTGAAAAAATCAGGATCATCACCTGCGCAGAAGTTTTCAGAGAAAACATAATTTGAGGTGTATGCTGATCACAGTGACATGTGAAGGAGTGGATTAGAACAAACTCTGCTGGTTAACCCTGTTTTACAAGTTTTATTTGACAAACAATTTGTTTGTTTATATTAGGTATGATATGGATAAAGTAATTAAAACAAGGCCCTGTCCACATTCTAATTTGGAAATAGAAATGGACCTGAGACACATTTTTATAATGTTTTTTTCCTTTCTGTTTGCAGAAGTACTGTCAGCCATCATTAGTGTACTGCTGGTCTATATCCTTATGGCATTCCTCTTGTATGAGGCTGTTCAGAGAACTATCCATATGGACTATGAAATAAATGGTGATATTATGCTCATCACAGCAGCCGTCGGTGTTGCCGTTAACTTAATGTAAGATCTGTCTCTCCATTAACTGTCATACGTGTATTTTTCAATAAGCTGCTAATTCATTCATGGCCTGTAACTTTGTCATGGGATGTAATTTTGCTGGACCTCTTAATTTTCATAAATAAGACAAGAACTTACACTGAATATTACTTTTTCAATTCTTTGGTTTAAAATGAAAAAAACCCAACAAATCCTCTCCATCCAAAAAACCCTAAAGCCTGTTTCTTGAAGCATTTTTCTTCTTTCACTTTCAGAATGGGGTTTTTGCTGAATCAATCTGGCCACCTTCACTCCCACTCCCATTCCCAGCCTCACTCTCACGTACCTCGGCCGAGCTCTCCAAACACAGCCCAGGGCAGCAGCCATGGGCACAGCAGCCTGGCTGTGAGAGCAGCCTTTGTCCATGCCCTGGGGGACCTGGTACAGAGCATTGGGGTGCTTGTAGCTGCCTACATCATCCGCTTTAAGGTAAGGAAGGGCCTCTCCTGGAGGCACGTAGAATTCTTGGCATTTCTCTGGTGATTAAAGTTGAAAGGGATCTGTTTCTATAAATTACTAAAAATACCTTTTTAATGATATTTTATGATAAGCTTCATACATCATAGAAAATAAGCAAAACTGTCTCTACTACATATATTGTAATTTTTCAAATTAAAAAAAAATCATGAAACATGGAACTAGAAGTAACCATATTTTTGTAAGTGATCTTGTTTTCATACATCCTTTGACATTGTGAAATTTCCCTTTGCAGCCAGAATACAAGATTGCTGATCCTATATGTACATATGTATTTTCCATACTGGTGATTTTTACAACAGTTCGAATTCTGTGTGACACGGGAGTTATTATTCTGGAAGGTAAGATCTGTGCCAAATCTGCAGTACTTTACATAGAAAATTCCAGTTTTCTTGACATCATGATCCCCATGTCTATGTGGATTGTACCTGGAGACCTGTCTGTCTTGGTGCTGCTTTAGTCTGCAGGTTCTTTATGGCTCCTCTGAATTGTAGCAGTTTTTAGGTGTCTTTGACTGTGGCCAGAACAACCCAAGTTCTATGTCTGCATATTCTTTACCATCAGGAGATGCAGAAGTGAAATGTACAGAACTTTCTTGTGTGTCTGCAGTGACTCTCAGCTAAATCAAGTGAACATTTGCCTATACTCAGTTCCACACTCTCCCTTCTATTACTTGTACAGTTAAAGTGAATGTGAATGCAGGTAGAAGGAGGCATCAAGCCTAGGAAACAGCTGGACATGTGGTTCATGCCTGTTCTGTCTTCCCCTGTCCCACAAGTGCCTTTGTATAACTTGTGTGTATCTGCTGTTGTCATAGGAGAAGCTGAAAATTAAGAGTGGTGTAAAATGCAGAAGAAAAGAGGGAAGAAAAAGCTGAACATGGGTTGAAGGATCTTATCTTGTGTGACATATAGGGAAACATGTCAGCAACATCCTTTGCTTTATCACAGCTTACATGCCAACTATTACTGCTGGATCTAGTACTGTTACTTTATAAAGTGAAGATGTTAGGGCTGGGAGAAAAATCCAAGTTTTAACTGCGCATTCCTAACTGTCACATGTGAATTATCATTGACTTTACTTCTCTTATGTTATGAGGTTAAATCAGAAACTTCAGAATCTTCAGTCAAGTGATTTTGCTGTCACTTAAGATTCAAAAAAAAAAAAATCCAACAAAGTAGAAGTTCACTGAGAAGGCAAAAATGATGAAATTTGCTGAAGAACCCTCAATTAGCTCTAAGGCAATAGATTTAGCTGAAGAAAACAGACAAGATAAACTAATGAAGTATCAGATTCCAGATGTTTTGAGTTGTAGCTGTTTGCATAGGTATCCCAGCTGTCATAAAAATCTCCAAGTTAATGATGTCTTTAAAAGTGATGATATGTGAGCTTTGTGCATGCTAGGGAACTTTTCCAACTCAAATTCAGGATCTCAACAGAATGGACTTGTGTTTATACTGGAAACTGCTGCTGCAACATCTAGGTCCTTGAAGTTGTATCAGCTTTTGGTGTTAACTTCAGTTTCCTCATTATAGTCAGAGTGCTAAATTAAAAAATTAAATAGCTATCCAACACAAGCAATGAGATTCTAGCTTTTAATATTGATTTATAAGGCAGAATAGAAGTCTGTCAGAATGGAATTATGATGTAGATACAAGAACTTGAGTCCATTTTTCCTGGGAAAAAGAATGACGTATAAATACAAGACAGCTAGTTATTTATCAGCTAAATAATTTTTGATGGTCTCCACTAGAAGGAAGATTCTGTTTCATGTGAGACAGTCCCATTCACTGAACTTTCAAAAGAGATAGTACTGGAATTGATGTCATTTAAGAGACAGTAAGGCACCAGGTTCAGAGAAGTCATGTAAAAAGTCTGAAAAAACTCGAGAAGCAAGTGGCTGAACTCCTCATAGTGTACATAAAGAAACTCCATAAAACTAGAAGATAAGCAATAAAAGCTACTGTAGAATCAAAACTACTCTAAAATTTTGGTTTTGCCCTTTGTACAGATAAAGGATGGTGGTGGTAAGTTAGAGATGTGCTGCTGAAAATACCGAAAGGACTTGATCTGTGATTTGCAGAGATACACACTGTAAAACACAGTCCTGTGTTGACCATGGCACATGGATTACTGTAGCCTGTGAACGTGATCCGAGGTACCCAAAGAACAGTTTCAGAAGACAGGCCCTAGCATTTTTTTTAACAGATTTTGACCTTAGAGTCTGGCCTAAGCAGTTACTAGGGGTTAGAAGCTGCAGTAAAGTTGTCAACAAAAGTTCATCATTACAAAGGATCTAAAGTTGGCTGTTGCCAGAGTGTGGATTCTGGACAGGACAGATTCCAGTTGAGACAGCTTTGCAATTCCTGTACAACCTCTGTATCCACACTGGACTTAACAGGCCCATTTCCATGTTACTTTCTGTTGATAACATGGAAGTTACTAATCACTTCCAACAGCACAAATTCTAATGTTTTTGACATTGAGATCTATCATGACATTTTAAAGGCTACTGAGACTGTGCAGAAGACAAAATTAATTTTATCTCATGTTTGGTATCACAGGAGTTCCAAGGCACTTAAATGTGGATCGCATCAAGGAAGATTTGATGAAAATTGAAGATGTTTATTCTATAGAAGATTTAAATGTTTGGTCTCTCACTGCAGGAAAAACAACTGCCATAGTCCACTTGCAACTAGGTGAGCTGCTGGATAGCACAATTCTAAATTAAATCCAAGTTTAGGAAAAACCCCACCACTTCCTCTTCAGATTGTTACTTAAGTTGAACCAAGAAATATCGTTGTGGGAAAAGAAAATTTACTAACTCTGGTTTTGTACAGCAAGGAATAGAACACCTTGGTCAAGAAAGACGTAGTCTAAATGAAAATCGAATCGTGCAAATGAAATGTATTCATACAAAAATGCCCAGTGCAGATTCTTTGGGTAGAGGGAAACAAAGCCCCACAAAATTTCTCCTCAGAAATTTTCTTACATGTTTAGGGAAAGAAAGGGTGAAGTTCTAATGTGGAACAGTTTAACATATGAAAAATAAACGTTTTGCCAAAACACGTGCTGACTCAGACATCTAACTCTACTACGAATATCAGTTCTTAGTAAGAAAGCTCAGGTTTTTGGGGGAAAGTGTCAGACACACATGGAGTTCTATCAAGAGAGGTGTAAAATGACAGAGTACACAGTGACCACAAGAACAATATTAAATTAATAAATGAGTGTGAGCAAAAATTATTCTCATCAGTAAAACTGTGATAAATTTGTGAACATTTGCATTGCCCAGGTTTCTTAAGGAGTGAATTTATTAATTATTTTCTTAATTTTGCAGTTCCTGGTAGTTCATCTAAATGGGAGGACGTTCAGACCAAGGCCCGACAGCTGTTGCTGAACACGTTTGGAATGTACAAGTGCTCTGTCCAGCTTCAGAGTTACAAACAGGAAATGAGCAAAACCTGCGCGAGTTGTCAGAGTTCCAGTGCCTAATTTCATACGTTTTGGGAACTGCTGCCTTATTCTTTACCTTGTGTAGTCAAAGACTGAGAGCAATAAATGCAAAATGAAAATTATCCAATAGTAACCATTAATATGTGGATTTGTACCATGGGACATGCAGCAGGGAGAACTGGTGCTGCAAAAAGTGCAGCGGCTGCCCTACAGAACATGTATTTCACTCTCTCTGTTGTACTGGTTTATTCAATTTGTTATGATTTTGAGACAAAGCTGGTTTTGGATTAATGTTTACAAACTGGAACACGGCTCTGCAGATACCTCACAAATTACAGTCCAATATTGTCCTTTAATCATTACGTATCACAAAGTACCTGCACTCCAAACGGAGCATTGGGTATTCAGTATTTCAGTCAAAAGTCTCTAAAGCTGATCATACCAGGGTTGCACAATGTATCATGATCCCCAAATTCATTATTCAGTATTTTTGCAATAGTAGTTTTCATACAGTATCTCAAACTATTAACACATACATTAAGTTGAATTCTTGTGGAAGCTGTCTCTTCAGAGACACTGCAAAATACAGAACTTACTGTACCCAGACCAGAAAGTTAGCTTTAATCTGGGCATTCAGAGATCCAGACAGGAAGATCCTTGCCCGGACTTCTGGTATTTAACTAGAGACCCAACACTGGACCCAAAGTGTTTTAGGTGATCAGTTACCTTTAATGTATTTTAGAATAGGGTTTATACATTAGAAACAGGTTATTTATTTTACAAAGTTTTGACTTGTAAGAAGAATTTATTATTGATAATCTTGAATGTCTAAACTATCATTTGATTCACATTAAATGGCCAGTTGATTAGCATGCATTCTAATTGTAATTAATAAATGTCCTGTAATTGATAATTTTTCCATGATTATTTTGTTTTAAAAGAAAAGTCAAATGATAGAAGTGATATTTGACATGGAAATACTCTCAAATGCAGTCTTCAGATACGTGCATCTAACAGGAAAGTGGGGAGCAGAAGTTTTAGAGATGCACAATTCCACCCATCACAATCTCTGATCTTTTCATCTTTGAGCACAGCATGGCAGCATCCTGATGGGAATGCCACTGCGATAGCAGTTCCCACTACTTAGCTTATGAATAAAGCAAAATCCAAGCAAGCTCAGTAAACTAATGCTGTTGGACAACAATATCATAACAACCTACAGTGGCAGAAAGGCTTTTGTATTTACAGAGAGGAGGCACCCTGAAAAGACTGTGTATTCATCTCAGCTCAGAGTCCACAAAGTGGAACTGTTTGGCCTCATTGTGGAACCTGTGTATTTTGAATGTACACAAGATAATAAATCTTTACACTAAACTATCATACACCTACAAGCCCAGATTTAACCTGTTTCTGAAGTCATTGGCATTGAAGAAGCAAAGGGCAGCAAGAGTATGACCCACAAAGTTCAGAAGATCAGAAGATGGCTTCAAATACATTTTAATTCTGTATTTTCATCTTATGCAGAACTTCCACTGACATGAAAAGTAGTTCTCTGTGGAAAACTTTTGCCCAGTTACGGTTATTGTGATACTCAGCTGTGAATACTTCAGCTATTGTCTGTTTTGAAACTTGCTAGGGTTTCACATTTTCATCAGGCTGATTTGTATCTGCATTTGGTGGTAACAATTTTGGCTTCTTTTCTTCCCTTTTTGGAGGTAAGGGATCAGATGATGAATTTTTATTGATGAAAGCTGACAGCACATTGTGAATTTGGACAAAGTGCACATGACACTGGATTGTGTTTGTATCTGTTTGGGCAAGAAATGGGAGCACTCGTGTACAGCATGGGAGCATGTGCAGCTCAAAAGCAGCACCATGCTCAGGAAGGTAATGCTGCAATACAAACACTATCATTAATTAAGCCATATCACAGTTCATGAAAAATGTGCATCCCATCCTTACAAACTTACTGGCAAAACCCACCAACAAAAGGTATTTTGCACATACTAATGCTCAAATGGGTTTTAATTAAACTGGAGTTTACCGTTGATGTAATTAGATGTTGAAGTACAGTAGACATGTATTGTATTTGCAGTTTTTTAATAATTTACTATACATTTGTTTAATTGAAGCAAAAAAGTGTGTTGTTTTATTGTGGGTTTTATTAAATAGATTATTAAACTTCACATTGTCTTATAAAATACTTGTATTTCTCTTATCATCTTAAAATTCTTACAGCAATCTGATTCTTAGGGCAGTGTGTTTTGAAATGTCTGACCACTCAGCTTTAACTCAGTTTGCAGATGCTATACATAGCATAGATTGTCTCTGTCTTTAGTCAGAACAATTAAAGACTTGTGATTTTGTGTGCAATAATTGCACTTTAGAAAGTATAAGCTGACGAAGTATGGTGAAGGATCACCATAAAGCAACTGGCAAAACATTCCTGAAACCCGACATTCACCCTTGAGGGCCATAGTTACCAAGGTCTGTAGACTAGAAGGTCACAGAAAAGGCAACAGAAGACAAAATGAGAATAAAGAATAAAAGAATCAGTAAGTTTTTATAGATACTTCAAGATCGTTTTCAGTATCAGCTTAGAGAAAAGGGGCATTATTATAAATAAGGTGCCCTGTTTTTCCAAGCCATATTATTTCATGTGGCTAAGATAGTTTAGACACTCTTACACTATTCTTTTCCTTCTAACAAATCCTCTCTTTGAAATAAAAATGCATGTTCTTGACGGGACTTCTTTCTAAGCAAAAGACTTCCAAGATCTGAGCAGGTTTCCACAACCAGTGTCCCTGGTTTCCAGAGCTGTGCTGGAATGCTCTTGCTGACTGACCAGATGAAATCTCGAGAAAATTCTGTCACTTCTGGAAGTCCACATTGGGAGAAGGTTTTTACTTTCTAAATCTGTGATTGTCACCCATCCTTTTCTGAAGCACAGATACAGTTTTGATGACAACCTACTCATATGAGTCAATAAAACATTTTCATATGAGTAGACTGCAAACCCTCACATCCCACTCTTCCCTTCTGAAGTGTTCTTATCCTAAGAAGAAAATTATCAGCAACATATTTTGTTTCTGAATGTTTTCCTTGCTTAATTATGTGGTTTGGTTTTTGTTTTTAATTGTGTTGACATTTTGTCTTTTCAATACCAGCAGCATTTCTTTCTTCACCAGCAGAATTACCATTTAAAATGTCATACTTGAATCTGGTCTTCAATTATCTCACTACTGTACATATCTGCTATTTCTTGCAGAATCACTCCCAAGTGGCAGAATGACTCAGAAAAGCAGAAGGCTGGCATTTAAAAGTAATTTTCTGACATAGAACCAAAAACCCCAGAAGACACTGATAAGTAATGAGTGGCAAGGATTTTGTTCAGGTATTTTGGTGTGATCTCATGAGGACACTGCACTGATGCTGCACAGGGCAGGGCTGTTAAAGCATTATTTCTCTCTAGAAATAACTATAGGAGTGTAATAAAGATAGGTAGTTGGGTAAAAGACATGATACATACTGCAGCAGCTTCCTAGTCCAATAAACTAGTAAACTAATCCATTGCCAGAGAAGAAATTCCCTTAGGATCTCAAGAGAAGGGGACAATCCCCTGGAAATATCCAGCTTATTTCCTTCTAACCAAAATGGCATTGCCAAGGTCTTTTTCTTGCTGGTTGCTCCAAACACATTCCATTTTTCCAGGAGTGAGCACATGTAGCTCAAATGTCATGTTTCACCAGCTCTTTGCACTCTGCCACTGCTCTCAGCTTTCCTATCTGTTTTCTTGCCATATTCTGTCCTCTCCACAGTTTCATTAATAATGTTCAGCTCACATCTGGGCACCTGCTGCCTACAGGGTCACCAGGAGCTTCTCTCACTGTACCAGGTGTAGAACACACCCCAACAATAGTGCTGTTCAAATACAGGCTTGCCTTTGCCAGAAGGTCATTTCCTCTTTCATCAACAGGTTAAA
Source organism: Cyanistes caeruleus (assembly GCF_971803275.1). Taxonomy (NCBI): domain Eukaryota; kingdom Metazoa; phylum Chordata; class Aves; order Passeriformes; family Paridae; genus Cyanistes; species Cyanistes caeruleus. Next base: position 10,182,221 of record NC_141713.1, read on the forward strand.
AAAAAGACTTCTAACAAAGTTTCTAATTCACTGGAAAGACTTAATCTGAAAGCCTCTAGATTCTCTTTCTATTATAAAAAATTATAAATGTCCTTCACATTCCCCACCCTTAATTCCCTTCCAGTTTCACCCTCTCCTCCCCTTTATAGCAAATCGGGCTGGACACTGACAGTCTCCGTGGTCTGGAGCTGGCAAGTCCCCTACTGTTCTACACTGCTTATTCCATTTTCCACAGCTGAATGCCCTAGGAAGGACCCTAAATGCTCTTTCATTCTCTGAAATACCTGACACAACTTTGGAAGCTACTAGAATAAAAATGGATCCTTTGAATTTACTGTTTTGCAGCCACCACACCAATGTGCTCTTAAAACACTTCTGTGTGTACAGATGTAAAATGATAATATCCACATTATTGTATTTGCTCTTTTGAATATTTTTATTATTTTATCTCTATTTTCTACATTGTTTTCTCTCAGTATTGCACAGTTTGAAAGTGACTGGTGCTAAATATGCAGGATAAATTAACTGCTTTTGTTACAGCTATGAAGCATTCACACCTTTTATGGCATCAATTTTTGTAGGGAAAAAAAGCCATTTCAAAAGAAAAAGTATATTTTTATCCTTAAGATGACTGCTTCATGATGCCTTATTTTTATACATGGTAAAAAGACAAGTTGTTTCTCCAGAACCATTATCAGCCAGTACATGAGGGTACACGAAATCAGTCAGTTCTGCCTGTCCAGAGTGCATTTTGCATTGTTTTATATAGTAAACTAAGTGCTGATACTTACAGAGATTTTTACTTCAGCTGATGAATAAACAAAAGGACCCAGATGGCAAGGCGACTAAATTTTGCTTTTATCAAAGGTGCATTAAGAACACCCAAGTCCCTGCAATCTTTCTATTTCTTTTTCCAAAAGCACACACAAAGAAATTATTTAATAAACCCCTAAATAAACTGATGAAATGTGAACTTATAAAACTAGTTACTGTATAATTCTAGTATCTGGCCTTTTAATTGAAAAACAGAATTTTTGAGAAAAGCACTGTAAAAAACCATTTTCATAGTTAAGATGATGCTCCATATTTCAACGTAGCATACAATTATTCTTCATTTTTTAACAGATTTCTCATGTTCCTGTTTCCAGGCCCCCTGTGAGAACAAGTCTGACACACCTGTATGAACAAAGATTATCTTCACCTTCCAGGCCGTTCCCGGCTTTCCCAGACGATGGCGCACCGCTCCAGCGTTAACAAGGAGCTGTGTGCTGAGGAGGGTCGTGGAGACTTCCCGCTGGCAAGGGAATAGATTTTATTACATATTCTAGAAATGTCTTATTAGTAAGTAAAGAAACAACAACACAACTCCAAAACACCCTCCTCACCCTAAAATAAACTCCTACAAAACCCTCTTATTTTTCCACAGGGATTTTGACTTTTTAATGGATGCAATAGGGAAAAGCACAAACCTAGCACAGACTGGCTAATCAGTTACTGGGAAGGAGTTTAGACACCTCTTGAAGGCATATATTGGTAAATATCATGGAATGCATGCTCCATTCCTTTCCTCCAGTTACAAACATCTAAGAAAAAAATATATGAGTAGAAATTAGTTGAGGTGACAGATATTTGAAATGTGAACAGATTATATTCTTTAATGTAAACAAGGTAAGTTACCACGCAAGCCCTTTGTTTCTATGAAAATAAGTATTCCTTCTTTGGGTGCTGAATTCATGTTTCCAGGACAACAGATGCTTCCATCTGAAACATTCCTGACTGCTTTTTTTCTGAAGAACCAGAGGACACTTTCAATCAAAAACATAAACCGAGGAAAAATAATTCTGTTTCAAACTAGGCAGGTACAATTATAAATGGTGAATATTGTTGTGTTTACATGCTACAATCACTAGTGCAGTAGTGTTTTTGGATTTAGTGGAACAGACTTCAGGGAGAGAAATACAGATGAGAGAGGCTGCTGAACTCAGAACCACAACACCCTTCCAGTAAAGTCTTCTTTCATTTCTTGAAGCTATTGAGCAATTCTGTATTTTCTAAGCTATTGCAGAAGAGGCACACCTTAAACTGGAAACAGAAATTGCCCAGCCAGTTACACACTGGTTTCTATTTGCTTGAAACAGAATCTAGATGGATGAAATGAGGATGTTTTTTAAGCAACCTAGCTTCCTCAACTTGCCACAGAGCAAGGTTCAAGTCATATAAAAGAAAATTCAACGGAAAGTAACTCTCTGCTTATCAAATGTTAAAGGTTCATGTGCAGTTAGCTGTAAATGAAGATATGCTTTAGATATGCACACTTGTGAATAGCTGTGCAGGATACCTCGTTACATTAGCTCCATTAACTGTCTTTGTAAAGCAGCAATGAAAGAGTATTTTTCTTCCACAGACTTACTGAGATTGCTCTGACAAGAGGATCAAGAGAAGAGCTAGTTCCTAATTTTAGCTGTCAGAGCTAGAAGGAAGCTGCTCATGGAGTTTGAGTAATAATAAAATGAAACCCTACTAATGAGCCCACCACCTGCTATGGCTAAGTAGGGATATTCATACTGCAGGATTGTTTGCTTGGTTTTGTATTTTGTTTTATTTTTTTAATTTTAATTTTTTAAGAGTCTATATATTGTTTATGATGCAAGGTGTGTTTGTGTGCAAAAGAAAAGGAAGGAGGGAATCAAAAATAAAGCCAGGTCACATGGGTAATGCAGATATCAAGTGGGAAACATTAGACTCCATTACACAAACATGCAACCAAGTATGGAACATACTAATGTACCTGCAGCAAATTGTGGTGGTCAGAATGGAAGTCAATACCAATTTCCTTTACAGACTGCACCATTCATTGATCTGTTGTGCAGTTCAACAAGACATCTGATGGTTTTACAGTCACTTTTCTCCTAAACAAGGTAGGTTTTACTTTTCAGCCCATACCAAAAACTTTGATTATTGTATGAAAAAAATAATATTGGAGTGTTGCCCGTATGTCCCTTCTTTGTTGGGTTGCTATTAATTCTTTTATCTGTTTAGTGAAGAACAAAAAAGCCCAGTAGATGAAGAACTTCACTTAGCTTTTGCTTTTTGAAACTGATTATGCTTTGTTTCAACAAATGTTCTGTAGCTACAGCAATACCCTGTGCTGTACTATTCCTTAAGGAATGCAGGTTATACCTGTGGCACTGCCAGCCAGACAACTGTGAGGATTTCTAGAAGCAGATAGGAAGGTCAAACATTTTGGTTCTTTATTGAGGGAATCCATCTATGACTTTGGTGGTAATTCTGTTTACTGCAGAGGGTGTGTACACCTATGCCCTTCACACCTACTGAGAACAGTACTCAACAGTATTTCCTCAGCCACAAACCTCCCTGTAACACCCTGTTTTGTGTAGTGGAAACACATCCTCTGTGAACTAATAAAAATACAGGAACTTGAGCAGAGACATGCCCAGTTCCTAAACGTTTTAATTTTCCTTAAGAAAGAGAATTTTCAAAAAACACATACTAGTACATATACTCAACCTCTACAATATTTACTGTATTAATTCCATGTCTCCCTGAAATCAGTGTAAAACATTCACATAACTCCAAACTAATGTTTTTTCATCTACTTTGTAAAACATGCTATTGTAACACAGGAATTATGGCCAAGAGTTTGGCAATGAGGCAATGACTAGAACTGCAAGTCATTGTGCCTAGGATTGTGGTGTGGATTTCTGCTTTAGGGAATGAGGTGGATACTGCAGTCTTGAAGATTAATTAATTTTTTCTGACCACAGCATGTTTCATTCAAAGTCTTTGACAAGAGGAAAAATAAACACAGTAATGGCAGTATAATGCTAACATATTTAATAATGCTAACAGCATGGGCAGCATAGTGATAACAGTCAAAAAAAATATTTAGGCTTTACTGAATTATAAAAGAAGTCACAGCAGAAGGGAAAGATGCATCATTAAGTGAAACAGTTTAAACAACTTCAATAAAAAAAACATGTCTCCCTTTGTTTCAATGTAGTCAACTGGTGATTTATTAGCAGTAATGACTTTGCTTTTCTTTGGCAAACTGATAAGATTTTTCTGTTACTACCAGGGATCAGGACTTTCTGCATTTACTTCCTTGTTTGTGCAGTGGTAGCATCATATAAAGGACAGTGTTTATTAGTTACCAGCCTATTGGAAATACATTTAATTCAATTAAAGAAGTGACATCCAACTGAAGATGAAGAATATGGTAGTTTTACTAAAGTTGAAATCTTAAACACATTTATTTACATGAAAGAAGTTTTTCAGACTTGTGTGGCTTTCTGACCTCTCAGCTAATACAGAACTTTGCAATGAAAAATTCACATAGTGTACAATACTGGAACAGGAAGGGAAAGAACTCCAGCTTTTCACTAACATTAATGGAGGTGAGTGTTCCTTATTTACACCTCACGCCATGCACCAGTGCTTTCTGAAGATAAAATGCAGTTCTGTGCAAAAGGCTGATGCAGCCCTTGAACCCACAGTTTACCTCTGGAATACCAGAACAGTCTGGTCTCATGCCAAATACTGTAAAAATGAGTAAAATGATAGAGAGTGGCTTGAAAACCAAAGAGTTCTACAGAACTGGAACTGTAAAGTGGGGTGCAGGTGGCTCTGCCTTGAGACTGCATGATTTAATGCTTTAGGATTTTGACAGGATTGCTACAGAACTCTGGTCCCCATGGTCCATTTTTGGTGCTCTAGCCTAATGACTTATCCTCCAGAGTCTCTAGATCCTCAGTTTACCATCCTCTGGTAACAGCAATGTCTGTGCAGAATTCCAATGCCCTTCAGCAGGGAAATCTGATTATAAAATCAATGTCTGTGATGAAAGTCCCAAGTTCAAGAGCTATCATCTCCTCTCCCTGCTTCAGGAACACTTGGGGTCAATGAAGTGAGCAAATCTGGCTGAGGGAGAGCTAAGGGAGCTTGAATTTACAGAAATTATGTCTTCTAATTACTCAAAAAATACACAAATGAAAAAAAGCTGTTTCTCAGCTTCTGCCTGGGCTGGCACTATCACAGTCTGCCAGCCCACAGGAATCACTATGATTTATAGTGCTTAGGATTAAAAACTGCCAGACCACTTCAAGTTTGGAGTTACAGAATATGAAGAAATTATTTTACCATTTACTTGCAAAGAAACAACCAGATGAACAGAATTTCAGTAACAGAACAGCCCTTACTCAAAACAAAAGCTATCCAGATAGAAGTGGGGAGCAAGAGCCTCCCATAATATTATTAGCAGATATGGCCTTTATTTTTCTGTAACAGCATAATTTAGAGAGAGCTTTCAGTGGAATGGACCCTACCTACCAACATAATGTTAATTTGTTAACAAATTCAAAGAAAAACTGCAAATGTTTTTATGTGAGTCTATTGAAAGATAATCATGCTTATGGCTCAAATTTGTGCTTCATTTTTTAAAAAATGGAAAGACAATTTTTAAGTAATTTTGTTATTTATGGATATAAGGGTGCCTGGAAATGTTTAGTTTATGTATCCCTACTGTTATTAGTAAGGCTCTGCCTTTTTTCAACTATGATGCATTTATTACAATCCATCAGCATAAATAAAGCAAAGCAGAAGAGGACAGAGGGAGAAGAAAGGCAAACATTAAAAGCAGGGCCTCTTCTGCTTAATTTCTTACTTTAAACCATCAGCCCAACTATATTCTGATCTACTCACTTGATGTGTAACTTTCTAAAACACAGTGTAGGTCTACCAAGAAACAATAGTAATAGAGAAATAATTAGGCCAATAAAAAATTAAGTTTTTCTGATGTGTTTGTTTGATGGGTGAGACAGAAAGAGATTTGGCAAGAAGAAAACACGTGCCAACAAGTGAAAAAATGAATGAATCTCAATAGAAAATAGGGAGGAAGATGTAAAAGGCAGCAAGAAAGTAATGCCAGAGTCTAGAAATATTCTATATTAAATATTTCAAGTTGAATGAGTGATTTTGCTACTGCTCAACAGCCAGTAAAACTGGAAGCACATCTATCTGAATTTTAACTGATGTTCACAAGTACTTTTTTAAACTTATGGAAAGATGGTCATAAAAGTGACTTGCTTTTTATCTTAAAACATTGTATGATGAAGTCTAAGTTATTTATATGGACCTTTTAGGGAATGTTACACACATTCCAATCTTGGCCATGAGCAGAAGAAATGGCATTGCCAGCCAGGACAGGAGCACATCTGCCAGCTCAGCACTGCACTCCTGGCTGTCGCTGCTGCTGCTGCACAGCTGGGCCTGTTCATGGGGCTCCACACACAGAGCCACCAGCCAGGACAGCCTGGACACCTCCAGGGACTCCAGACACAGCCTGTGCAATGTTCCAACCCCCAAACAGAGGCTATGCAGCTGCCCTGGTGCACCAGGCCAATACTTAGAAGGCTTAAACATGAAAACCAACACCAAACCAAACCCTTTGTCATGCTCCTCTTGCTAAGAGACAAAGGTTTGTTTAAATTAATTTGGTAACCTGGCACTGAAGGCCAGTACTGTCCTATATCCTGATACCCAGACAAACTGCCTCTAGGGCTCCCAGCTAGTGCTCTGCCACCGCCATGCTTACACCTTGCTCACATGGCCCCCAGTCCCCACACTGGCACCATGGTGATGCTGCAGGACAGCTCTCACTCATTAGGGTGAAATCTGTCCCAGGCCTGGGCTCCCCGTTCTGTGAGGGGCTCTCCCAGGTCCTGGGTGAGCCCTGAAGGGCAGCACCTCCCCAGTAATGGCTCTGGCCAGAACAAAAAATTACACAACAAAATTATCTAGAAGTAAACGTTAATTAAACTAAACCCTTTGTTCATCTGGGCAAGGTCCAGCATAAATAGGGTTGGCACAGCCTTGGTGAGGCTGTGTGATCTTTGGTCAGGGCGAGGCGCACAGGTGAGAATGCTTTGGATGAGGAGTCAGCTCACGGCTGCGCAGGGGCCATTACTGCGATGGCTGCTTCCCGATGGAGAGAGCTTTGGGCAAACAAGCTGCCTGCTCCCTGTTCACATCAGCACCTGAAGGGCAACACTCACCAAGTCCAACCCCAGTGCCCAAGGCCAAGCCGGCAGCATTGCTTTTATTTCCATTTCAGCTACACTTTTTATGGGATTTCATCGTCCGTGTGCTCCCATATGGCAGGGACGTGCCAGAGGCTTCAGACAGCAAATGAAAACCCTGCCATATTCGTTTAACCTGAAAGCTTGTTTGGGAAGTGTCCAACACCAAATATTGGCTGGATTCAGTGAATCATTCCCATTACTCTCTGTTTTCCACAGCCTGTCCTAGGGACCAGGACCAGTGACTAGGCCACTCTCTGGACTAAGGCAAATGCAGGATGAACTATTTCCTTCAACAGTTGCATCAGGCCCCTCTGTAAGTTACTATTTTCTGCAGAAAGCCACCACTGAAGTAACCAGACAGTGCAGAACTACAATAATAGCACCTTGTGGCAGAGAAATGCAGAGGGTTAGGAGGAGAAATACTGACACTGGGGCTAACACATGCAAAGAAACCAAAAGACAAAACACGGCTCTCTGATAACCAAACCACCCAGAAGATTTGAATATTTTGATATCTTATATTGTGTGAAAACCCTCCCCAGAAAATCTGTATTAATAAAGAAAACCAGAACAGCTTACAAAGCAAAACAGTTTTATTACCAGAGCTGTTATGCTGCAGGACATGGTAAGAGAAACAACAACCTGTGACTGACAGCAGTCACACTGCTTAATGTGCTACTGGAAACATCACTGAAATGTGGCTAAATACAAAATGAACTAAAAATTACTTGCACTTATTTTCCCAATGTTGACAGATACTTAGATCATAGTATTTGTAGCCAAAAAAAGTGACTTACTGAAGAACAAAATCAATACACGAACTCAGAGCACAACACTTCGTTTTTGCTACAGTCCAGTAGAAATATGGAAATACAGAGAAATATAGTAAAATATTTTCTGCTTTAAAATACTTAAAACTTTCATTCCTCAGCACTGTATTTTTTCTGTTTCTATGCTATTCAATCTTCTTGTAATGTCATTCCTTAAAATGGAAGCTAAGGACTTATTCTAAAGACTAGTAGTTTCTCTTACTCTAAAACATAAATGCTGCTGAGTCATCCTTACTAGATAAACAAATATTTATGCAACGTTAAGATTATTTCAAGTTTCAGTATTTGCAACACATTAGTTTTGACTTAATCTGTCCCCACATCTAACATTGACAAGGAATGCAAGGCTACTTTATGACCACATTTGCTGGCATACAAAGACCTCCTCTGATTATGACTTTGGTCTCTATATAACATTGAAATACAGAACAGAAAGGAAGGAGAACAGGAATCCCAATTAAGAAAGGCTTATGGGCAATTTAAATGAAATGTAAAAATTTAGAATTTATTTTATTACTAATTATTTAGAATTTATTACTAATTAATAAGAATTTATTTTATTACTATTAAACTAATGTATTTTGCAACAAATCCTGAAATTCTATAAAAACTATGAAGGCTTTTTCAATTTATAATTACCATCTGAAGACTCAAAAAATTTACATCAAATGCTTATTGAAAACGAATATTTTGAGTCAGATTTTTGGACTATGTGGATGCTGTATGCCAACTTCTAAAGCAACATGAAACTCCTCATCCAGAGTCAAAAAAAAATGTAGGGAGACCCTAAAAATGTAGCAGAAGCATTTCCGCACACTGATTTCAGAAGTCAAGTTTGTGCAGAAGTGATTCCACTAGATTCATAGGGTACCTTTTTGAGGCAACAGAAACTTCTCACTTCGTAAGTTTTTTGACCTTTTCCAGCTCTTCTATAGGTTGCCACTGCTGATTGATTGTTACCAGCTGGAAGAAATGGAAAATATTAAAGTTAGTAGAATCTCACTGAGCATTTACTCCACTCCCACACCCCCCCCATATCAAACATCAACTTATTGGTGAAGTTCTAGTAGCTTTCTATTTTCTTTTCAGAAACATGCAACAGATGACAAAAAAATTTGTTGAACACAATCACTTTGATATAATTAAATAATAATGCCAAAAAATTTTATTTTTCCTTATCCTAAGTGCTCCATTAAATTAAAGTATTTTTCCTTGAGGCTGCAGTACTCAAATATTCTTACTCAATTCTGTAATTCAGGAGCAAGGTAAGGGTAAAGAGCACTTCCTTTATCCTCAAGTTTCCACTGTAATCAATGGAATTGAGTGAATGGATGTTTGGGGTGGGAATTGACATAGGACAACGAGCAGAAGTATGGTATGAATTTAAGATCAGACCTACAGTGTAAGAGCCAAATCCCTATCTACATCATAGGGTGAAGACATAAAGTAATGAATGAAGCACTTGTTTCCACTTTTAACTACATATACATCAACTTTACACTTACTTTCTCATTTGTATTTTGCTAGTCCTTACACTTTAAAAGAAGTGATTCATTGTGTTGGAAATTTATGCTATTTATACATATATTATATGTACAAATTACCTTCTGAGGCTTGGCAGGATCAATAGTTTCCCATGGTTCTGAACTGCCAATCTTGTGAATGCTTTAAAAGAAGACAAAACAGATTATTATGTTTTAAGGCGTGCCCTTGCATACATTTTCATATGAGCAGCCTATTGTCAGTAGAGCTATTCAATTAAATAAGGAGCTCCCTAAAACACAAATTCCCAGATTTGGGCATTGTATTTTAAAATCTGGATAGGAATCAATGACGGCTTGCTTTATTTGCAGCTTCCAAAGCACCAAGCAAGCCAGCCCTGTTCACATATCATTATGAGGGAAGCAAGGTGAAAAATCAGAACAGAATAAAGACACAATATAGGTGGACTTTTACCCTGACAATTAAAATGCCTATTCCAATCACTTTAAAATAAATAAATAGACTCCAAAAAGCTTTAAGAGGATAGGATTTCACTCCAATTATCAGCCAAACCATTGGAATACTATCGTAAGTTAGTACTATCAAACACTGTTCTTTATATACAAGTCGATAGCCTGGTTGCAATCTCATCTGCCTATCAGATTATATGAAATTCTTGATTAGAACATCTAGAACTTATACCCAAAGCAAAGAAAAAATGTAATTATTAAATCAAAAGTTGGGAAATAACTTGGATTACACTCCAAATTAATTTTCTCACTATTTACAATCTGAAGATACTTTAGTCATTACCAGTACTCCCAGTACTCTGGAACATATGCCTGGTGCCTTTTATTTTTTATTTTTTCATTTGTGTGTGTGTGTAAAACATTATAGTCAAATATTCGTCTGAATAAAAAAAGTTAGGGTAAGCTCCAAGCATTAAGGTTTTGCTTACATCACGTCAGATTTGCTGAATAGGGAATAGAGACAAAAAGAGAACGCCCCAGCTGCTGCCAAGGACAATATTCCGGCCAGGGGAATGAGCTGAAAGATAAAATAGAAAAAAGAGCTGAACCTACGTCCCAGCTACAGACCCACGAGTAGGGGAAGCAAGGGTTACACAGAACTAGGGAGGGATTACCTGTTCATGTGTATTACCTCTATATTACTCTTTACACCACTTCACTATTAATATCTGAATTTCACTTTTACCTCTATATTACCCCTTCTCCACATCTCATTTTCCATACATGAACATTACGCGGGTCCCATTTCCTCGGGAAATCAAGTGGCAACCCCGGTGCGGTCGCCCGAGCCCTCCTTACCCCTCCCCGCGGGCGGGTACCACGGCCCCGACCCCTCAGGCAAACTTACTTCTTTTTTCGACTTAAGTATGTTCAAGATGCCCTTGGCCATGGTGGCGGCGGCTGCGGAGCGACACAGGTGTCGGCTGTACCGCTCCTCGAGGGCGGCAGGAGGCTGAGGCGGTGCTGAGGCCGGGCCCACCCTGCGCCCTTCGAGCCCCGCGGCGCTGAGGGGGGCGGGACAGCGCGCCCCCCAGCGGCCGGCGCGGAGCGGCCCGCGGCCCGACAGCGCCCCCGCGCGGCCCGCAGGTGCCACAGGGAGCGGCCGGACAGAGCGGGATGCGGCCTGTGCCCCTCCTGCGCCAATTCTTCTCTCTCCGTGACTGCAGCGCAAAACTCAGCCTCGGCATTTCTCCTTTGTCTTCGTCCCCTTCGCCAGGCAGCTGCCCCAAGAACGGGGTATCTAGGCAAATGCCCAGCTGATGACCGAGCCTGCGTCTTCAGAGCTCGGAGAGGTGCCTATAGTGACCAAAAGAGGAGCCCAGTGTCACCATGTCCCCTTGTGCTGCAGCAAAAGCTCAACCCAGGCCCAGGTTCTCATCACACTTTTGTGTTCCACAGCTCCTATCACTTCCCAATATCCCTGTCTGAGAAAAACTACCAGGGCCAGGCTGGAGGTGAGAGCAGGTGAGTCCCGTACATTGGTTTCTCCCCTTCTCACTCGCCCACTGGAAAGCAGTCAGAGGAAGGAGAGGCTGCCTTTACTGCATGTTCTGCTCACTCCCTGCGGCAAGGAACACACTTGACAGGGCACAGTCAGCTCAGTTGGTCCTTCTAGGAAGTGTGGAAAATTAAGCAGCAGCATCTTTAAGGCAAAGGAGCTGGCAGCATTTTACTGTAACAACTTTCAGGTCCAGCAATTCAAATGCAAATTCAAACACGGTAAAGCAAAACAGTTTTCATACTTTTTCTCAGCACTGCTGCTGAGAAACCTTTGTGTATTTGGGAAGGTCATGAACACTGTCTATTTGTTGCCACCAATAAAACTACACAATGGTCCTTTCTATACATTGGTGATAAAAGCCACCAAGCTGTAGGGCAGTTTTTTGTACCTGAACCCTCTCCTAGGTTACAACAGCTTCTACTACTGCCTTTTGCTCTCTTCAGTCACCAACTGCCTTGGAACTTCCTTTTGTGATCCATCTCACTACAAACCACTCTCAGTGCAGTCCCTAGGTTCAGCTGTTACAAGAAAGAAGTATTTGTTAATGGGTTTTTAACTTCTGAACCTCAGCTAAACTAAGGAACTGTCTTTGACAGTGGTGTATTTTGTTCACAAGCATTTTCACTGGGAAAAGGAAAAGATAATAAAAAATAATAAAAAACTTCCTACTCTGTTACATACACGTATTACTGATTTCCTTAGAAATGTCTGTTTTAAAAGGCAACCTACAAAAATGTATTGACAAGAAATGGTTGGGTGGGGAAAATAATTCTGCAGAAATTGTCATTAAGCAAACTCCCTTTTCTAAAGAAGAAATTATTATAGTTTGATTACATGTTATCTGCTTACTCAATCCAAATGTTTGTACAGTAAGTAGTAACTAATCTAAAATTAGTCTCAAAACTCCTGACTTCCAAACCTGGACCAAGGAGTTAAGCAGTTACAACCCTTTCACTGCCATAGTATTATGGAATCTACATGTAAAAAAGTAAGCCTGTAGATAGGCACATATAAAACACCTTACATTTTATACAGAATGAGAGTTTGTCCTATTTAATTTCCTGAAAGCTTTTGTATTTCTTACATTATTTGCTGTCTTTTGGAGACTTCACAACACATTTTAAATTTTCTTATTATGCCATTTTTGTATTTAAAACACTGTGGAACAGCTTAGTGTTACTATACTACTACTTTTATCTAAGTATCTCAATTACTTGTTTCATCAGAGGTAAACCTACCCAAAGCAAACAAGATTTTAATTTATTATTCATTATTGCAATTACAGAATTTTCCACATGTGATGCTTTACTGTATTTCATACACCTGGAAAACTACAGTAAGTACAGTATTAAAAAGCAGGAAAGATGCAAACCTTTTCAAAATCTTTGTAATATATTTAAAAATACTTATGCCACTCCTTTTTAGATTCAAGAGGCTAATTCTTGATTAGAGAATTTTTCATAAAATTCCAAGTCTTTTATGCTTAAAGATGGTTTTACAGTCTTCAATGATTTCACAAAATGTTCCTGTTTCACAGCAGTTGCTTCAAGTCCATTCTCTTGCAATGCCAACAAAGCAGCCTTTAAAAGAAAAAAAAACCCAACTACTTAGACCTTATCATGTTTTAAATTGCAAAGAATACTGCAAGTATTCTAAAATATTTTACAGGGAACAAAGTGTTAGTTAAAGCATCTGAAAACAGCATTGTATAACTTACAGTTATTTAACAACATATAAAAATCCAAGTAAGGTTACCATAACATTTTCATTCACTTTTTCTGTCTGGATTAGACAATACATCTCTTATCACTTTTATATTTGGATTTTCTTAGTTTCTAGTCTTCTGTCTTTTATACAAGTCAACTCAAATTCTGGATTTCTCTTCTCATTTTTTTTTATTTCTAGCCTTGTCAGTTGCTAATTTCAGCTTGCAGTACAAAGAATGCAATTCACCTAGATGTGAGCATGGATTAGACAGGGTCACATGAAAGAAAAGGTAGTACAGTTCCTAAACTTCTGGTAAATTATCACAGACAGACTTTATTCTTATTTGGCTCTTTTATTTAAAGAATGAACCCTTGTTCAGTTCTTCTGTTTTAACAATTTTCTTTGGATTTTCAATGTAAACTGGGAAAGAACCTATACTACAGATGGCTTAGTAACATCTATGAGTTAGCTCTCTTTTTTCTCTCAAAGCTGTTTTTTAGAGTTTATTTCACAGATGAACCAGGAATATTTCTTACCTCCTTGCACAGATTTTCAATATCAGCTCCAGAGAAGAAGTCTGTTAGGACTGCCACATCTTGTAATGACACATCAGTATCTAATGGAATTTTTTCAGTGCAGATTTTCAAAATGGAAAGTCTTCCCTGTAAATTGGTGCATATTTTACAAGAAAACAAAACCAAAGAAACCAAAAATTAGTCTTTCTTCAAAGCAGTACCAAACTTGAAATAAGAGCCAAGGAAAATCCAGAAAAGTACCAAAACTGTCTGGTTTTGGTGGAAGAATAAAATGCTATTAATGGAGGTAACACACTTCTGGTTATCTCATATATTTAAGGTCTGTTACTCACAGTCACTCCTTGCTTCATGAAAACACAGTATTTTAGGCTGAACAGGCCCAATTTGGAATGCTTTGGGTCAACTTTTTTTTGTGAAGTTAAGGACAAATAGCTATACTAACCTTGGGAACAGTACACAAAAAAATATCTGAAGCAAGGACAGACAACTTATTTTGGTATTTCCTGAATTGCAGCTTGATTTTGTAAACACACATTTTCTCTATTTTCCATATGCAATACTATAACTACTGACACCAGTTAAAATGTTACTGGTGTTTAAAATACAAATATTTTTATTACTTTTAAAATTTTTTCATTGTATCTTGAATTTAGTGATTGATCTCCAGTGAAACACCCATCACTTGTTAAGTATGTTACAGGAATATTCCCCCTTTGCTCCCAAAGTATGCTGGCAATTAACATCCCCCTTTAAAGCCATGTATGGATGTGCAATACCTTCAGATCTGGAGGTGGAATATAGATCATCTTGTCCAGCCTTCCAGGACGGAGCAAAGCATCATCCAACATATCTGGTCTATTTGTTGCAGCAACTACCATGAAATCTTTGTTCAAAGTTTCCTGAAACTCTAGCTAAGTAAGAGATCATGTAAACTAATTAGTGCAACATGGCTGAGATAAATATTATCAAAAGACATTAGTTAGCTACTAATGAGAAGAGGGGAAGGGCAAAAAGATCATGTAATTTAACATGTAGTTATTTTCCCTTCAATATTAGTATTTTATCTATCCTGAGGTCAAAAAATGCCTTGGTGCAGGGCAGATTACATGATGAAGAAATATAGTTAATATCTGCCTTGGCAATAAATAAAGACTTTTCTTTGACCAGATTGTAACAAAGAACTTTTTATATGCAAAAAATTCAGTATCCTACAATTCTGGAACTGTTTTCTTTATTATTCCCCCAAAAAGTATCATCATAACAGGAAATCTATATACAAAAAAGCTAAACATTAAATGTTGTGAACAGTTCTGACAAGTGAAGGTACAAGTTTTTGTTTAAATAACTAACTGATCATAACTGTGCTGCTTTTGTATGCATTATGTGTGAGAAAGAACTGCAAATGAAGTAGAGGAAGTACATATAAAAAGTAAAAAATAGCACGATCAATCTAAAAAATTACTTTAGTGTAGAGAAAAGGATTTTTGTGTCAGAAGATGAACACCCAACTAGTAATGCACATTAGTCTGTGTGGGTATTTTGTTCAAAAAAAGCCTCACTGAGGAACAGTGTATGTAAAAACAATCAGCAGCTTATATACACTATCTTCTAAAAACTAGTAATTATGACAGAGTAAAAGAGCTTCTTGCATGTTTTTGAGTTTGAAGATTTTAAGTTTAAAATGTGAATGCCAACAACTAAAATTTTTGAAACAACTGGACAGTACTTCTCATTCCTCCTATACAGAAAAGGGAGCATAAATACCTTTCTTTCCTCGTCACTTTGTTCTTGGCACTGAGCCTCAAGCTGTAGCTTGCATCCTCTTCTTTCTGTAACTTTCAGCCCAACCCCATCCAATTCATTGAGAAGAACAGAAAGAACCCGCTCTGAGACACCATGGCCAGTTCTGCAGTGTGCACGAGATCCCAAGATAGAATCAATCTCATCTAGGAATATTATTGCTGGAGTATTTGCTCTTGCTTGGCGAAAAACCTTTTCAATGAATGTTAATAAAAGAAAATATTAATGCCTGCATTCTATCAGGTACGATGAAAAAAGAATCCCACTTACGTATACTCTAACTTTAAAGGTACATTTGCAATGATTCTTAAGAGCTGTTCTGGCTTACATTTACTATTGGTAAATTCTGCTTCTTATTTGTATTCCTAAATGAACTGAAAACAAAAGGCTAGAAATACTTCCAAAGTTTAACACTGGTATAATTTTAGGGATAGATTCTCACTTTATCTACATGTGAATCTGTAAGCCATTTCTATTTTATAATCAGATGAGAGCTCTATCATCTTTTCAACAACAAAATTTAGGTCTAACTAATACTTATCAAAAATGAAGCAAAAATGGACTACAAAACCTTACACAAATTAAAATGTGTACCTGAGACAAAATCTTCTCTGAATCTCCAACATAAGGTGAGAACAGATCAGCACCACTTACAGAGAGAAAGGAACAGTGACAACTTGTGGCCACAGCTTTCACCAGTGTGGTTTTGGCACAGCCAGATGGCCCATAGAGAAGAATACCTTTGGGATGAGACAGGCCCATCCTGGCAAATGCCTCAGGAAATTTCATAGGCCACTCAATACTCTGTCAATACATAAAAAAGGGATTAAATTCTTAGTAACAAGCAATCAATAAAACTGCCAAGCACATTATTTCTTCATCTTGATACAAACATTAATTGGAAACCAGAGAATACTGATTTAGTCTTTCTTCATATAATGCCCCCTGCTTAAATTTTCCACTTGAAACAGAACTAAAAACAATCCTGAAGAGGTAAAAGCCAAGAGCCATCCCTGGATAAATATTCATGAATGGACAAATTATCTGTCTACAAGTTAAGTATTTCTCAGCTACTAGAAACATGCTTATTTCCCCATGATATTACTATGCTTGGTGGTGCTATCTCGTGACTGCAAGATTTCTAACTCAAACATTGTAATAACACTGCAATAATGTTAAAAATACAATTTATAAACAGGTAATTTGCAAGAGAAATAATTTTCATAACACAGCATACAAAATACCTTGGAGTACATATTAGAAATGAGACATTTATCTGAATTAGTTTAATACATTACCTGTTTTAACTTTAATTTCACATCTTCAAGACCACCAATTTGCTCCCAAGTCACAGGTTTACACTCTGTTAGTCCAACTGCACTTCGAAAAGAGGATGGTTGAATTTTTTTAAAAGCTTCTTGGAAATCTCCCATATTAATCACGGTTTCACTTTCAGTTGAATCCTGAAAAAAAAACAGATAGAGCATATTAGCAACATTTTAATGCAATACTTAAACGCTGCATTAATATGCAAAACACTTCATGTAAAGCTAAATACAACTAATAAGGAAGTCAATTCCTGACCTAATGAGCTTAAACACTGCAGATACAAAAATGCAACATAAAGTAAAATATAACCTCTTTAATAGCAGGTTTTCACACAGGAAAAAAACCAATTTTAACAGAAATTAATATTTCAAAGAAAATTACTATTCCTTAAATTATAGCTCCATTAGGCAGTGATCTGCTAAATCAAATAGTTGCTTCAGGGTTAACACATATCACATCCTACAATCTTATGAATAGAAATAAAAAAGTTGCAAAATCCATTTTCACCACACACTGAAGAATGTAACATATCTCAAACAGGCCATAAAATGCCACTATTAAGCCACAGATGCAGTAATAGAACTAAGGTGAGAACTGAAATATGAGCAAAAATAACATATTTATATTTATAATATGCTCGGTGTGAGTCTTCAATTTGCTGAGCTTTTCAAGTAAAGTATTAATGAGGAAAGGGTAGTACAAATATTACTGACATTGTTCTTGAGTGATTTGCAACCATACCAAAGAGCTGTGGGACACAGCCTGCATAGCAGCTTCTCTGCAGAGTGCTGTAAGGTCAGCTCCAACATACCCAGTTGTCATTTCTGCCAGCTTAGCCAAATCAACCTCTGCAGAAATGGGCATAT
Organism: Cyanistes caeruleus; assembly: GCF_971803275.1. Classification (NCBI taxonomy): domain Eukaryota; kingdom Metazoa; phylum Chordata; class Aves; order Passeriformes; family Paridae; genus Cyanistes; species Cyanistes caeruleus. Next base: position 10,199,899 of record NC_141713.1, read on the forward strand.
CAGATGTAAGCAACTGCAGGATGGATCTTCTCTGTGTAACTGTTGGGGTCCCAATAATAACCTAAACCAAACAGAATAAACAAAGATTTTATGTAGATAATTTGCCATACTCATTTATTTTATAGAGCTAGGCAAGCAATTTAGTCTCTGCTCTATACTGGCTACTGAAAATTTATATATACTTATACCCCAGCTAAAGAGTTTTACAGGAAACCTATTACCAGCACTATACAAATGACAAGTATTTATAACACTATTTACTTTCCAAGTGAACAGTGTTTATATAGTTGTTCATAAGACACTGACAGATACTGTTTATCAAGTCCCATAAAACTGAAATAATAATTTCCTTATATCACAAGCACTAAATTAGATGACTATGATAGAAAAAATTAAGTAAATATTTATACATTATTGAAAACCAGGTGAAACATAATAAAAATACATCTCAACAATCTATAAATCCCAGAAAATAATGAAAATTATAATTATGAAATCATTAAAGAACTTGATTAAACTGGTGACCTAGGAGTGGGTTTAGGCAGGGAAATAAACAATACAAGCACAAAGCTGTGTGTTGCAGAACTGCATATCTTTCTTCTTTGGACTACTAGGCTAATGGAAGTTTTCATAGACCCAACCTCTGTTACTGAAACCTGAGTAGGTACTGTTGACACAACAGGTTACTAGTTCTCTGTCACAGTAAATTTTTAAGAAATGCACAGATCTTCAATCTAGGATTTAAATGGAAAAAATCCAATCCTGTAAAGCTAAGCAGCTGTAAGCAAACAAAGCCCCTCAAGATCAGGTCAATGTCTTTATGATAAAGACGCAAAAAAGATCCCTCCCATCCATTTTCACGTATATGGAGCTCTCAGTGTTCAGATTAAAAACACCCAAAACAACCATACCCAAGTTGCAGCAAACTAAAGACAGAGACACCTGCTCCAAACCTGTAGAATCCCACTATGAACAATGATTAGAAGACAGCCCCCTTCCACCTCAATAAGGAAAGAAAAATGTGAGTGTATGAGTAACAGGATTTATTTACCTCTCTGTCAAATCTGCCAGGTCGTCTCAGTGCAGGGTCTAGGGCATCGGGCCTGTTTGTCGCTGCCACAATGACCATCTTACCCTCACTCCCTACACCATCCAACAGCGTCAGCAACTGAGCAACAATACGATCTTCAGGAGCATTGTTTGAACTTCCTCGCTTTGGACATAAAGAATCAATCTCATCAAAAAAGAGAATGGTTGGGCCTTCGTTTGACATCTCTCTGCCCCTTTCAAAAACTCTTCGCAAATTCTCTTCACCCTCTCCTGGTCTTGAACCATGGAGGGCTGGGCCACTGATGCCAAACAGATACGCACCCAGCTCTTTTGCTACTGTCTTTACCATTAGAGTCTTCCCTACACCGGGGGGCCCAATTAATAGCACTCCATTAGGGACAGAAAGACCAAGCTTCTTGAAAGTTTTAGGAAAGCGGAAAGGCAGATCAATCATTTCTTTCAAAGACTTCCCAACATCATCTAGTCCTGCAATTGAAGTTTTTGCAGTGTCTTCTGACAAATGTCTGTACCATTCTAAAGTGATCACCTCCTTAATTTTTATGCTTGTTTGGGGAGTTATCAATCCAGCTTCCTCCTTCAAAGGAGATGCAGATAGTATTTCAATATACACCACAGGATTTTCGGGACTCGGTGCAACAGTAACAACATAACGAGGCAAAATGTATACATTTCTTAGCAGCTCTCTGATTGTCTCCTGTAACACCGCTCTGGGAGTCGACTTTTTCAGCGCGGCGCTCTTGAGGACCACTCTCAGAGTCGCTGTTCGCAGGTGTCGGTAGGGCAGCAGCTGCAGCCGGCCCAAGCTCAGCGAGAGGCCGCGCAGGTCCCGCGCCCTCAGCCCCGCGGTGCTGCAGGTGAGGTCGGCCTGCAGGTACCCGTCCGCCAGGTCGTGCCGGGGCCACGCCGTGCACACACAGCAGCCGCCAGGCACGGAGATCCTCAGCGGGGCGCCGATCCTGGCTCCCAGGAAGGAGAGAGCGGCAGGTCCCAACCGGCACCGCTGGGTGCCCTCATCTCCCGGGTCCAGCGGGAGCAGCTTTAAGACTGCCGCCTCCATTGCTGCCACCGCTAGGGAGGGCAGCAACCCCCGTGCTCTGCGCGGGCCTGTCGGCTCCTTACTCACCGCGCCTCGGCCTCCCGTGGGGCTCCCGCTGTGCCACCGCCCGGCGCACGGCGGCCGCCCGGCACAGCCGACCCGCGGCGGGCGGGACGGGAGCCCCGCGCAGGGGCTGGGCGGGCCGGCGCGGAGCGGAGCCCCTCGCGCGCTGACAGGCGGCCCCGCGCATGCACCACAGTGGAGCACGCGCACTGCGCCCCGCCTCAGCCCCCAGAGCATCGCGGAATAAATCCGGTAGGAGTAGAGCTCCAAGATCATCGAATACAGCCTGTGTCCCAACGCCACTGTGTCAACCTGGCCGTGGCACTCAGTGTCTCTCCTTAAACACAGCCAGGGACGGTGATTCCTGGTTCATTCGATGTATAATCGCCCTTCCTGATAAGATTTTTTTTCCTGATGTACAACATAAACCTCCCCTGGTGCAGCTTGTCCTGCCTGGGAGAAAGAAGCCAAGCCACACCTGGCTGCAGCCTCCTTTCATGGAGTTGTACAAAGCAATAAGGTCCTGCCTGAGCCTCTTTCTTTTCCAGCCTGAGTCCTCTGTGTTCCCTCAGCCATTTTTCATAGGATTTGTGCTCCAGGCCCTTCATCATCTTCGTTGGCGTTCTCTGGAGCTGCTGCAGTTCCTCAATGCCCTTCCTGAATTGAGGGGCCCAGAACTGGCCCAGCCCGATGTCTGCTACCTTTCTCATGCCCTGCCTCAGCCCGTCTTGGGCCTTCCCTTTTCAAGGGCTGTCAAAGTAATGTCTGCGAGGTGAGTGCTGTGTATAAGAAGAGATTACTTACACCCTTATCTCACAGACAGAATGCACTGACTCCCTTTCTAGTTGCCATCCAGCTTGTTCTCCACAGAGCTGATCATGATAGGCCTTGTTTGCCACCTCATTTCTTTGCCCTCCTTTTGTCTCCTCAGTGCTGCCCGCTTGTTCGGTGCTTATTAAACATGATTGCAAATGTTGGGCTTCCCCACTCCTGTGCTCTGGCCAGTGCTTCCTTCTGCTCCTTGTCACCAGTAGTCATGGTTGAATCAGCTGTGGCTGCTGGTTAAAAAAAACATGTGGGGAGCCACAGGACTGGCTTGAGAAGCTGCTGATACAAGTAATTAAGGCACAGATATTCATTCAACCTTCAGTAAAACTGTTGTAGTATACATATATTGGCCTATTCTTAAATGCTTACTCAGCATCATTTAAGAAAAGTTTTGGTCCCCCCACCTTCTTCGATTGTGCCGTGAATTGTGCAGTATACTTTTATAAAAACTTTCCAGTTCTGTCAGCATTGTGGACTACAAGATAAAATTTTGTATGTACATGGTTTTATTCTTGAAAGTCACACATGCTGAATACACAGACTTTGAGACCACAGACATACAAGAGCTGGGATCTCAAATGCTCAATGCTAGTCAGAGACACAGTTAAATTCACAGAAAACCCAGAGAAGGTGGTTTACAGCACAACTACGATCTGTCCTGCCTTGTATTCTGAAGGCCTCAGGAGGGGCAGTGTAAGAAAACCTTTGTGATGGTGTCCTGGCTAATAACATTCCTAACTGAACAAGGCTGTACACAAAATGTTTCAGTAAGCCATATGAATAAAAGCAGGCAGTGTTAAGAGAACCAGTTCATAATAATTCTAAATGCTGTTTAGGAGCTCACAAGAATTTCATAGAGCTGTACAGTGTGAAAACCAACAAGTCTTCTCTTTCAGCCTAATTATATGCAAAAGGGCCTGTAATATACTTCCTTTCAATTCATGACCAAATTTTCTCATTTCAGTGTTTATTTTCTATTCATCTACTCCTGGATATCTACTTAATCTTTCTTTCCATAGCACGGTTCTGTACACATATGCAAAATGTTTATATGTAATATGCTTATATGGAATATGTACCAGGTATTTGGTGCAGGACATACTAATGTCTGTCCAGAGAATGCACAGACAAAAGATTCTAAGGAGCTTTCATTCCATGAAGGCAAATGTATCTTCAAGCCAATGTCTTATAAACATATTCTCTTGTTTTATTTCTTTCCATCAAAGGTTCGCATAAACATGAGTGCCCTCAAGTACATACTTGATTAAACAAAAAACATACTCTGTTTAAAATGGCAGATTTGTTTCAGTTTCAAACTGTAAGTGGTAGACCCTCTGCTTGGTTTTAGAAAGTTGTGTTTAGGAAAGAAAAGTATGGAAAATTGTGTATTTGCAATGAGATCTGTGGTTTATATTCATATAGAGTGGTTCCTTCTAACAGTCTTAGAGTAACATCTGGAAAATCTGGTTTCTTATCAGAAAGAAAACATCTGCAAATCTAATCTTACATAACAAAGTAACTAAAGATGGTATCTAATATAAAAACTCTGCTGTTGTTGCTTGATGAGCACATTTCAGTAAATTTAAGCTTCTTTTAAGTTTTTACTGTATTTTATTGGTGTAATACTGATTATTTTACTTTAAGACACTGATACTCCAGTTATTTTTAGTATAGTGAAATGAAGCCCCCAAAAAACTTATATATTCTATCGAAAGACCATAGGATTGGCTTTTTTGGAACAAATTGTGCAATCACTTATATATTATTAAAATATTTTCTTAGAAAACTTCGCTGAGTGACATTGCTCTCATTTCAAATGCATACTTTTTAGTTGCCATGCTTCTGATTAATTTACTGACTGCAAAATTTACAAAGTGGCAAAAAATATTCCACCATGAATCTAGTTTAAATTAACAAAAAGTTGAAAGTAATGTTTTAAACAGTTTTCTCACCATTCACTAGATGGCAGCTGATCTTCAAGAATGGCTGTATTTCTCCTTTCAGATCTGATAATTTGGAGGGAGTAGTCATAATTTCTTGGAGAAATCAAATATTGCTGTTTTTGTTCCCAAGTCCTCTCAGGACTCAGAGTGTGCTGATGGGCCTTAGTTACCCTGGCCCCATTTACTGGGGCTCCCCACCCACACCTCTGCCCATGAGCCCCAAGCTATATTTAAGCTCAGGCCTGGGCCTTTGCTCCAGGATGGCCTGAGCTGTAGTTTTGTGTCTTCACATCTCTGGAATTCCTGATTTGTTTATGGACCTGCTCTTGTTGGTACAGGTTTGTTTGATGGCCTGGGCTCTTGGGCATTGTTCCTATGCCTGTATTGCTTGGGCTTAGGTTTCTTAGGCTGTGTCTTGCAATCCTTCTTATCAAATTTGATTGCTGGTTTCTGATCTCTTCCAGAGCTGCTGCTCCTTGATGTTGTTCACCAGATCTGTTTTGTATATATTATTATATTTATTATCTGAGAAATTCTGATTAAATTGGCAAAATCTGACTTCACCTTAGCACCAGTAATTTCATACATATATACTCCATGCAGTAGTAAGTCTTGAATTCTGTTAGTTATACTATTGTGTTCTCAACTGATTGCAATGTATTTGTTTTTTCTGCTATAAAAATTGTCTTTCAGGCATCAAATGTGCATCAGTATTTGTAGAAGTCATCTGTGCTCTTTGAGAGGATGCTCTCAAAGCATCTTTGCTTTGAGAGGAGCAAATAACAAGGTAGAAAGGAACTAAGTAAAAAAAAAAAAAAAAGGTAAGGGACCTTGGAATAGGTTCCATGAGGATAGTATAAAGTTGGAAAGACATTATGAAGGGAAAAGCAGGCATTCTTAGAACAGAAACCTGCAATTTCTCTGTCCTTACAGTGATGCATGTATTCCTTATGGAAATATGAAATGATTCTACAGATATTTTTGAGTTGTTATGTATCAGAATAACTGTTTTATCCATATTTATGCACATCTCTTATGCATTAGCTGGAGAGGTATTTTTGAAACTTTGGAGAGACAGTCGATCAAATTATTGGTAAGAGGAATTGTCTTTGAGGAGTATAATAATTTTATTCTGTGCCTTTGGGAGGGGTCCTATGCCTTCAGCATTCCTCTTTCCTAAAACAAATATCTTGGAACATAGTCATGCCCAAATATTAACATGTCTTCCCTTGTAATCATCCCTTAATTAAATTAAGTATTCTAAACTTGTATGAATTTTCACTTCAGTGTCTGTGTTTTTGCATTTCTGTTTTCAAGCTGCCTTGTCTTGTCTATTAAGGTTTCAAAATAATTAAGGCTACTGGAATGAGTTGCCCTTTGTACTTCCCACTCCAGTTGTTGATGATTTATTTACTGATGTGAGACTGTTATGACTTAACAAAGGGAATAGGAATGAGTCTATGTTGTCAGAAGAGTTCCATACCTCAGAAGACATTGCAATGCAAAATATTTCACAGAATGAGATTTTCTCTTGTAACATACTGACTTTCAGATGCCAGTGGTTAAGTAATGTCACCCAAATGCTGTCATGAACAAAAATGGAAGAAAACCATAGCAAGAATTTTCAGTGATCGACTTCCTTAGCTTCTGACTGTAGAAGTTGTAGGATGCTTATTTTTTTTTCCTAACAAGAAGAGATTGAAGATTCACACAGAAATAAAGACTAGAGTCATATTTCTAGATTCCTAGGTGTGATATAAAATTCTGTAGACTGAGCCTGAATGGAAAAGGGTTCTATTATTGCTTATGCTGCTCCATCTTTAATGTCTTTTTCCCCATTTATTCTCTTTTGAAGGGTATCAAGAAGGGTTATTTCAAACGGTACCCAGTTTCTCAGTACTTGGGTTATGTTGCTTAAAATTAATTCCCTGTTACCTTAGCTCATGTTGTGGAAATTCAATTAAATTTCTTAGCTATCAAGAAATGGAAACAAATGTTTAGGTTTGTAAATTAGTAAATTATTCAGTGGATATAGAAAATATATTTAAGGTATTGGGACTAACATGAATTCCGTGTATTTTTCTGGCCTTCAAAAGGGCAAAGCTGAACCTGGAGAACAATTGAGCTACTGCTTGCATGAAAAACTTGGAGGGATTGATGATTGTAAGGCATGAAGTTTGCAATTACTTTGAATTTACATCAGTGTTCAGGTGTTACTAGGGGCCACCCCTGTTCTTTTGTAAGAACTGTAGCAATGTGTTACTTTGAAAAATTGCAGTGAGGATTTATTTTTCCTAATAAGGGAGTATTCTTTTCCTTTAATTTTTCCTGATGGAAAAATTACAAACTCATCCTGTTTATAATGAGATCAACTTAGTGCTGTGATGCAGATGTCGTAATTAGACTTTGATCTTAGCTCAAGTAGCTTTTTTCATTCAAGTAACTAAGCAACGTTCTACTGATGGTGTCTGTTTGGGGATCTTGCCTTGTGCTTTAGGGAGCTGGCTGGCTAAAACAGTGCAAAAGATGATTTGATTCAGATACATACATGTTCTAACTCTATTCAGGTAGGCATGGACTTAGAACTGAAAAAGGGGAAGGCTAAAAGTATTTGCAATAGAAATACCTTATTCTGCAAAGGTTTAAACCTTTTTAACTGTGCAATGAATGGTCCCATTGAAGTTTCAAGTCAGAAGCTTAAGAGTGCTCTTCCAAGTTCATGTTACATGGATCATTGGCAGAGAAAACTTGTACTGCTTGTGCAAACAGAAATAGAGGCTGACCTTGTATTTCAACCAACAACGTGACCATAGGCATGGTTTTGATGGGGCAGCTTGAAAAGCACCATGAACATCAGTAGCCTGAAGGAAATGTTGTTATTCCAGAATCTTTTCCCAAAGGAGCTTCTTGTCAAGTATGACTTCACTGTAATTGAAAATGATGATTAAAATTTGTGGAAGATTAAAGTGAATAACTAAAAAATAATGAAGCCACTTGTCAAATTGAATCTTGCTAATGGTAAACAGCTGTTTGTTATTGTGGTGAATGTAGGTCTCTGAAGCAATATCAGTGAAATAATTAACCTGTTGAATTTGGTGGAGTTGCAGCCAGTCACAACAGATTGAATTATGAATTCAAACGTTCTTGTTGTATTTGATCATTAGCAGAGTATGAATATTTTCCTTTCTAAAATGCAGTTGGATAAAATGATTTTTTTTTTTCATAAAGGCGTAGCCTGAAAAGCAGGACTATTGAAATTAAAAATAGATCAATGAAACCATCTTTGCTATCTTTATTCAATAAGATGGATTCTTTAGTTAGGAAATTCTTGTTGGTCTGCAATTTGAAGAGAGACACTACAATATCTCAATTATTCTCTAAAGTATCTTTTAACTTTTTTCCCATTTTGGGAAATCTACAAAAACGGAACTTCTGAAATAAATTAGAAATTAAACTTACGTTTCACATGAATCACATTTTAGAGACCAGAGCAGTCATCTGATGAAGCAAGATGGCATAATAACTTATAGCTGAGTACACTGTTAGTAATTTCTAGTGCAAATGTCCAGGAAGTATCCTTAAAGCATATTAAGTCATGTGAATTGTGACTAGGGAGTTAAACCCATGGGATATGTGATTGTTCTCTCCCATAAATCTACAGGACTGAAAATGACTACTGATTAAATATATCTAAAGATGAATCCTTTCTGAAGGATTTCATTCCCAGTTCTTTGCCTCTGAATGGTCTGTGTAGATCTGCTTCTTAAACAAATGCTTTCATAAAACTAAAGATTCTATTTTGGTTTTTCCAATCTGTTATGAAATTAAACATCTCAGTAGAAACACTTTTCCTGAAGTCATGCAGTATGTTTTACCCGCAGTGCTTTGATTGTTAGCTTTTTTTGACTTTATTTTCCTGGCCATTTTCAAAGTTGTTAGAGGTTGGGCTATTTTTAAGATCTTCATTTTCACTTAAGAAAGCTAGAAATCATGCTGGGTCTCTTCAAAGCTCTAAATTTACTTCACTGAAGCCCAAAGCTACATTAGCCATAGTTGTTTCCTATGAGTTTAATGAAAAGAAGAGGCTCAGTAATAGATTGCTTGTAGATTGGAACCAGCCATTGCTGAATTACCTTTACCACTCTTGCTAGCAAGAGGTTGAGAGCTAAAGTCTAAATTTGTACAATTCTGTTTGCTTCATTGCATGTAGAAAACTTTTTTCTTAGAAGTAGCTCAATAGGGGATCAGTTATCTCCCAGGAAATTGGTGGCATTGTTCAAATTAAGTATTGTGGGAGTTGGATGGGGACATCCATTTAGGAAAAGCTGTACTTTGCACAGAACAGAATATAACTGTTCAAAGAATATTTGTGTGAAGCTTGTGGAGTTCTTCTATGGAAGAATCTGTGTAAAAATTACTATATGCATTTTCTCCTCATATAAGTCTCTGCTGATCAAATTATTTTTCACTTTATGAATGCATTTTTAATTATTTGCTTTGCTAAAGGCTCTGTTCTAGTCTGAGATTTGAAAGCTAAAATGCTTCCAGCTTGTGAAGTCACTAGTAATCACAATTTTCCTTTTCAAATTCTGTGTGTTCTCTTCCTTTTCTTTTTTTTTGTTATCTGAAATATTTCCTTTTCCTTTACAAAAGGAAATAATTTTGAAAGGGGTGCAAACAGGGGAATTGCAGTGATTAAAGTATTTTCATGTACTTGTTTTTAAAGAGGCTCTGAGGACCTGCTCAATCATGTGACATCTCTCCACTAGAATGACACTGAATATAGGAGGAGGGGTAAGTAACTTGTTGGTACAAAGCAATTGCAAGACCGCCTACCTGGATAGATGCCTATGTTTTTGTTAAACCCAGGCTTGACAAAGTGAGTGGACTAATAGTCTCTCAGCTTTAGATTCCTGTTGAATACCTGGAAAGGCACTTTAAAAAAAGAATGAAATTACAGTAGTCTGAAATTACAGAGGATAATGCATAGTAGAATCACAAGATAAATCAAATGTATATCCTAAAAGGAAATAGAGATCACAAGACATGTGAAAATAAAACTTTAAAATTGGAATTTATAGCTGTTGTAGTAGTTAAACTAAAGTTATCTTGTAAAAAAGTTGTAATGAATTTAAATGATTCTTAAGGTTGCCGTTTTATGGGCAAGGAAACCTGTGCAGTTTATGCTGTACTTGGAAATTCTTTCAACATATGTGCCTTCTCTGTACCTGCCTTGCAGTGACATCTGCTGGGAAAAGCAGGAAGCCTTTATTGTAATTACAACAATTTGGAAGAAAGTTAATCTGAAATAAAATAATTTTTTTTCAAGCATGTGTATATTCCCCTATGCAAGAATCTGATATCATGAAGAGATGTAAGTAATATGGAGCATTCCAATACTAAATTTTAAATGAAATTGAAATCAGTTACAATGGCAGTTTTTTGTTTCTTATCTACAGCCATATGTATTTGTTGACATATTAAGGAATAATTATAAAATAACCATAAATCTAATCTTATATCTTAAAATATTTTAATTGCCATACTGATGTATGTCTCAAAGAAATGCTACCCCCCCCAAAATTTACAGTTGATATAACCCCATTTTTTTCTAAAATATATTTTGATATTTTTTAATGAACACCTTTTGATCTGTTTCATATCTGTGTAGCTTAACACATTGCTTTAAACAAAAATCTTCTGTGTTCAGGGATAAGTGGGCATTCAAAGATCATTAATAGATGACTGAATAGACATTAAATCTTTCTGGTATGTGGTGGTACTTGTGCAAAGCTAACACCAAAAAGATTTGAGAAGTAGAGAGAAATCTAAGTGATGTAGAGGAGAAACTGCCTCTTTTTCTTTTTTTTTTTTTTTTTTTTTAGGAGAATTTCAGAAGTGAAAAATGCCATGTTTGGTAGTCAGGCAGTGTGTTGAGATGGAGACAAGAATTTGAATGGTCTCTGTCCTCAAGTAATCTGGTGAAATTACAGTATTTTAAATAGTGGAAATGGGTACCTTAAAGGGGGAAATGCTGCAGAAGATGATAGTTATGAATGCTATGAGGTAACATTATGAAAATACATTGAAAGTATTTTTTCTTTGCTTTTATCTGCTGATGTTGGAGCTTTGCAGATATGCTACTCATCTCTTTCACTGGATAGAAAAATAACCATGAATGATACCCCAGAACTGCAGGTTTGGATTATTCAGCAGCTCAGGGCCGACATGTGTTTGTTGCGTGATTTAGCCCCATTAGAGCTTCACTTGAACTGCCTGAAGGTTACATGTGGCTCAAGAACCACAAATTGGCCATGTCTACATTATGTGATCATAATGGAGCTTTCTGGACTTTATATAAACAGATAATTCTAACTTGCTCCAATTTTTAAAAATGCTTCAGATTTTTAACAACTGAGATTGATTTTCCCCATGTTTTCTCTTGAATGCCTCTGAAAACCAATAAAATACATAACAAAAGCCAGCAAGATGTAAGAAAAATCAAACACTTAAGATATTAGGGGGAAGAAAAAAGTCTTCTGTGCATTCTTCCCTGTTCATAGAGGATTTGTGGTTTCTCTTCAGTGTGGACAAATCTATCCTGCCCATGGTGAGAAACAAAGTAATTGCTCTTGGCAGCAAAACAGGTAGCTAGGAGTTGGGGTCTCAAAGGTATAGTGTGAACAAACACAAATGAGTTTCAATCTTTGACAAAATATGTAAAACTATCAAGTTTACTGTGTCAGGATAAAGCCCTGTAGAGTGCATGAGAATGAAAGCCAGAAACAGTTTTCTGTGCTGCTACACGCAGGCAGTGTAGAGGCACATGAATTTCATGAGAAGCTACCTAGTCTCCAAAGCCACAATTTCTTTTAGAAAGTTTATTGTTTGGTTTAAGAATTCAGCTCCCATAGCTACATTAACAGAGCTTTACACTAACTGTGCCTGCTAAATAGAATTATGTTGGCTTAGAACATTTAATTTGACAGGAAACTCAAACAAGCTCCCTTTGTTACAGCTGCAGTTGCTGTGGGATGAGCTATTAGTGTACTTATCTTGCATTATGTAGCTCACCATCATAGAATTTAATGTATCTAGCATGATTATTTCAGTGCAAAACTTAAATATTGAATTGAATTTATAATGTAGACTTCTGTTATGACCTTTCAATGTACATGCTGGGGTGCCCTGGATAGGTGAAAGCAGCGGCATTTTTTCTTGTGCAGGAGGCAGGAAAAGTACACACATGGAAATACTGAAGTTGGTTCTGTCTCTGTGTATGAAGATGCTGTGTAAGTGTTGCAAAGCACCACAGATGACAATCCCACCACAGAGCATCCTTCTGAATGCTGTGTCCTGAAAGAAGCACTGCAGCTGGCAAACTTCCAGGTCAAGGCTTTGTCTAAAGTTACAGTAAAATGTTATCCCCTGAGAGCTGTAAAGAAACACTATGGTAGGTATAAAAACTATTTTTCTGATACATCACATTTAAAGTATTTTTGGGGAATTTGAGATATTGGTTTTGAGAGAGACATTTAATTGGAAAAAACTCAACAAATGAGAGGAAGCAGTTTTCTTTGTATTTTTTTTTTAGGGAAGATAACTGATTTGAAATGCTGTGTTGCTTTCTGTTTTGTTAATGTGTAATAGCAACGTAGAGAGAATGACAGTAATAGATTACTTTGGGAGCAAAAACTTGTTTTAGCAAACGGTTTCTCAAAAAAAAGTTATTTTATGTGTGCCAGCTTCAAAGAAAGTAATAAAAATGTAATAGTTATTGGATGTTGGGCTGAGAATTATTATTTTTAAATAAAAAGTATCGACAACATGCATGTTAGAAATGGAAAAAGCCTACTGTAGCCAAAGAGTTCAAAGAATGTTGGACAAGGTTCTTCAAACTTAGAAGGAACAGTATATTTGTTCAAAAATAGGCTTATAGCCTGAATAATTACAGGATTTAGCCCTTTAACCTGTAACTGGGGTGCATGATGAGTGGAAAACTGCTTCTGAGAAATGTCAAGAGTTTTTTTTAAATAACAGTGGTAAACTAGTTTGGAAAATATGTGGTATTTGGTCAGTTTTTCATAGCAAACTTAAGTTGCGTCCCAAACACTTGGCTGTAGGCTAATTAAATGAGAGGTGGTTTTTGATGATCTAGAAAATACTAAGTAATTTTATAGAATACTTAATGTGCTTAGGTTTGCATTCAGAATGAACTCTTTTTCATCTTGTAGGATGGGATTTTGTGTCTTTAATGGAAGTGTTGCATATTTCCGAAATATTTTTCTTACACTAGTGTTCACTTATCTTCATGATTAGTGTTGCAATTTTGCCATAAATTGATAACCAGGTGAACAGCTAAAAATCGAAAGTGTTCATTGGTGACATTATTATAGCTAATGACTTAATTTTAAACTATAAGTTTATTTTACTAAGTCTAATAACTGTTTATTTGCATTTTATACTGTTGAGTTATACATTTGAAATTTCAAGAAGTGTTTTCTCAGTTTTAATTATGAACAAGTTTATAAAACAATTGTGCAGAGAACTAACTTTAGGTGATTAAAATGCAAGATCTTTTAGTTTATTCAGTTGTCTCTGTGACACTACCACTCCTGAACAGACTGCTTAAGGCTCCTCTCATTATCATTGTGTATTGATTTGGTCTTGTGAAGGTACTGTATTTTTCTGTGTTGTGTATAACCCTACCTTATTCTCTTCCAAAAGATAAAGCCATCCAGATTTTTTTTTCAATACATACAGCAATGTAGCTTGGCTTTCCATGTTTAATTCTCCTTTTATATAAATTTATAAGGCAGTTAATGAATTCCTTCAAAAATGAGTCACAAATACAGTTGTGTGTGGTACAATGCCCACCTTAGCAAGTGCAATGCAATGGTAAAAAAAAAATGAGATTGCAGGTTGGGAGATAATTCACATCTTGCTGCTCTTGTGACAGTCCTCACCTAGCCAAACATTTCATATGTGCATCTGAGAATTTTTTTTTTTAACTGAACTTGGGTATTTCAGTGTGCTTTAAACAGGGGGAATGTCTAAAAGCTGCACAGCAAACTTCTTGAGAGAGGTATCACCCGTCCTTTTTCAGCTGTCCTTGATTTTTAGTGGCTCACATGTGTAATAGTGAATCATGTTTGTGTGGGTTTTATATATAAACTTTTTTCAACAGAGGAGGTTAACACTAAGAACATTACAGTCCATGGTATTAAATATGTAGTCATTGAAGTCTTTATTCCTTAAGCCAGGTATAAAAATAAAACAACATACCCCATCTTAAGTGATGTTTAAGAAGCTTGAGTTTAAACAGAAGCCAAAATTACTGCTTTTGTCTTGCAGTGATTTATGTGAAACAATGTATTCACAAAGAATTCACAGAAGTCTTAAATATATATTAGTGAGTAGAATTTGAAGCTGATTTTTTAGATGGCTCAGTTTCAGAAATAGACTAAAATTTGGCCTCTTAGTCACTTGATAGTAACTGTTGTAAGGCCAAAGCAGATGGACTGCTTGATGCGCAGCAATTTTTCTTGTTTCTCTGATGTCTTGCCCTTAATCTTTCACCACTTGTACACCACATGCAGCAGACAAAGCATCCATCAATGCAGTTAGTCATAACCAGATAAGTGAGATCAAAATTCCTGACTTCAGCTCTACTTTATTTGCAAAATTTTTGCTTATAAACAGATGTTGGTGGTTATTGTTCAAATCTTCTCTTAAAACAGTTTGCCCAGCATACTGTATTAAAATCATGCTGCAGTTTGTTATTGACACATGCAAGTCACACACTGAGCAATAATGAAAAGCAGTCCAATCAGTTTTGAATTTTGCATGCTGTCATAATTGCAATTATATTCTTTGCATCATACAAGTGAAATTGGAAAATAGGGTCCTTACTGGGATTAATATTATGGACAGTTTCTATTCCTGTGCTTTTTTTCTTTTTGAATGTTTCTCAAACATCTCCTCTAATGGGTTTGACAGAAATAGCAACACATTCACTTTTTCATTAGCAACAGATTCTCTTATTAAATAGTTTGAAAATTGAATAATACAGCTCTTAGATCCACTGTCCTTATGTAGCAAATGATGTGGGTAGTTCTCAGTCTTCAAAAGCAGTTTTATATGCAAATATATTTGAACATCTGTCCACATGCATTTGTGGTGTAAGTGCATCTGCCCAGTCAAGACGAATTTTTTCTTTCTAACTCTCCTCTTAGTGCACAAAGATAATGATCATTTCTCATTTTATTAATTTTAACTCTTCTCATCACTTTGGTATCCATCTCAGTATTATGACAGATGTGTGACAATCTGAGACTGGCTCCCTTTCTGGTGAGTCTTTCTCCTCCAGGAGATCTGTGTGAAAGCTGAACTGATGCTTGGCTGTTACAATGAGTAGAGATTTCTCTTTGTGCTGTCCTGGCCCTCTGTGTTCTTCCATGGGGTTTGAATAACTTTATGCATAGCAATGTAATTTTAGTACCTTACTGGTGAAGGAGTCTCTAGGATTCAGGAAGAACCAAAGTAGAATGACTAATGTCTTAAAATATTTTGTGTGATGCCAACAAGGTGATTGATCATAGACTTACTGAAATAGTGCTTCAATTTGCACTATTAAAGTTAAAAATATTTTTTTTTTCTTTATAGAATGGGAATGGATTTAAGATTATGATTTCTGATGTTCAGTATTACTGGTTTTAGGTCATCTTTAGTTTTTAATCAAAGTATCTTAGACATTTTAATTTTACAATGATCTAGGAACAGTTCCAGAACAAAATACTTTTTTTGGAGAGCCAAGATCCTTTGTTCAGTTCACTTGGACATTAGATTTCACGAGACTGTCTTTCTGCTGCAGTACTGTATGTACTGCATACTGTGCAATACTGTTTCATTCAATGATTGCACCAATAGCTGTCATAAGACTGAGCTCCTCTGTAATCAGAAAGCAATTAAGTATTGCATCACTGGCAATACCAAAGATTATGCATTCTTTGCATCTAAAGAAGAGCCTGCTGGAGGTCATGGACATTTTTATAAGGCATCATAATGTAAGAGATGCACAGAATCAGTTTTATATTTGGAAAAGTGGTTCAGGAGTTTCTGTTCACATGGAGGACTTGATATCACCTAAAATAATTTTGACTACATGGGATTTACTTCTTGCCTATCTAGTGGTGTACATCCACTTAATTATAAAAATTAAACTCATTAGTTTAAAAATTAAACTTGGTAGTCTCACTACAAGATCTTGTAATCACGTGCTTCACTTGAGAGTCTCTCAGAATCTTCCTCAGATCTTTTTGTTTCCAAAATTTTCTTTGGAGAGTGACCTGAGGTAGTGCCTGGTTCACTTCACCCTAATATGCTCAACATGGGGAAAGAATTCAAGTACTCAAGTAACCAGGCAAAGCTTCCTTTGGACTTGCCTAAAAATCCTTATTCCTCATACTGAGGGCATATGTTGAATGAAGGGTTATTCATATAGTTTCCTCAAATGTTTTTGTTTTGTTTTGTTTTAAACAAATTGAACTACAAAAGAGAATTTAAATACCTTTAAGACTTTTTTTTTGCGGTTTTCTCTCAATTCAGAACCCTATAATATTAAATAATATATTACAATTTTTGAATAAATTTTCTAGCATTAAACTTAATTTTTGTTCTTGAAGGGATAGGTTCTTTTACAACCACAGCATATCTGAAATATTACCACCTTTGATCATTTTGTATATGAGTTAAAAGTTTTTCTCCAAAAGGTAATATTGACAGTTTTGAATATATTCCTGTAATCATCTCCCCTATCTCTTCTGATAGGCTATTCATAATTTTATTTTAGAGTTATTTTGTCTTAAAACACAAATATTCAAAACTTAAAGCTCACTCTTCTGCCTCTTAAAGTGTGCTCAAAAAAAGCCGAAGTACTGTCCTCTTGAAGTACTGTCTCTGTCTCAAAGCCAGAAATTTGTACAGTGCCCATTAAAGGGCACCTTGCTACAAAGGGAAATGAGGAAAGGTGAGAGGATTCAGTCTGTACTTGGATACTGAAGTGGTAAAACTAATTGTGTTTGAAACGGAAGCATTTTGTAATTGCTGTAGATTTTTTCATGTCTCAAACATGACTGGGTGCAGACCTCTAGAGTGCTGGACTCTTTGGAACTTGGTGTGCCCAGAATAGCAGATACCAATACTTTTCTGACTTGTCCTGTTTCATTCATGTTTTAAAAGGTCCAAGTTGTTCAGCTGCCTTTAAGTATTCCCATTCTGTAAAAACTTTCAATTCCTTGCTCTTGTGTTAGTAGGACCAGGATGCCTGGTAACATCAGTGCTGTTTTGTCTGGCATTTACATAGCAAAGCATTTAGCTTGACCAAAGTTTGGTTGGGTTTGCATAGGTCAGTTCATTGCCTTTTTTCTTCTCTGTGACAGAGGGACGACTGATTTTGGGAGAGACAGAATCCTTGTCCAAATGTGCTTGGTACACAGGATGAAGTGTAGGGGGCAGATCTCCAGCTGAGGATTTGCTCATTGGAATCTTGATGATATACAGACAACTTTGCTGATACTTCTGGGTTTTCTTTGATCCAAATTCTTAGCTCATGAGACATCAACACTTATTTTTCATTTTCACATCAACTGTTATGTTTTCACTCCAAGTCCCTGACAGCTTTAGACTGTCTGGTTATGCTATAGGAGGAATGAAAATAACAGCTTTATCATGGACGGAATATCACTGGTACTGTCTCCTACTGCTTTTCCTGTTTCTTTTGGAATGGAGGACCTATTTCAATGGTTTGTAGGAGGTTGATGGGCCCCAGATATCCTTGGGGAATTAATAATAAAACACAGAAAATGCAGCCTGTCTTGGAAACTTAGGAGAAAGCTGTTTTATTATATGAAAGGGATGCCTTTTCTTGTAAATTTGAATCCTTCTCTCTTGCTGTACTGAAGTAGGTTTTCTCAGAGCTAGAGGAGGAATTGAATTTGTAAAATAAATTAAAATAGACTGATTTAAAGTGTATGAAGCCTTTTTATAAATTTTACCAGAAAATTAATGAAAGATGTTTCTGCATACTTTTAATTTTCTTTTACATGCTGGAACATTATAATTTTATGAGCATTCATGAAGCTGTGTTTTACTTATTGTTACTTTCTAGTAGAAGTTTGGCTGGAATAAACAGTAGTGTCATTTGGGCTATAAACAGATCAAAGATTTAAGAATTGGCCTGCTGCATATATTTAATAGGAATACAGCTAGTTAAAAGATATAAAACTATTGGAATGAATTAGGTTTTATAGAACTTACTTGAACATATTCTGTAAGTTCTGTGGGTGAGAAGTGCTTTTAGTCAGTTGTGAGTCCATTCCATTTAGGAATAGAGCAGAATGACAAAAAATCTTTTGGATATAGTTAGTACCCTAGGATCACAAATGCAAAGTTGTCAAAATATTGTGTTGCAAAAGGTTATCAGTAAGTTTGCCAAACCAAACAAGGGAAAACTGGAAGTTTTACTATGAATAAAAGACTTTCATAGTCAGAGGTCTCACTCTTTAGGTAAATTTCTGAAGGTTTGTTTATAATTTCTCCATTTATAGATGTTCCGGATATCTAAAATATTTCTTAATGATTTAAAGGAACATGGTCTAAAAAAATGCTTACTGAAAAACAACTTGCTTAGAAAGTGTTTCCAGGGGTGGGAGGTGTAAAGGAGCTATTGCAACTTAGAAAATCATACCAGATGAGGAAAATGAATTCAGATACTGTGGTGAGGAGTACCTGTATACAGAACTGTGGATAGGCTGAGCAGCCTGTGCAGGCCATTCCAGTAATTAAACTTTTCTGCTTCTAAGTATGGATCAGTAAAGAAGCAGTTCATTTAGATCTTGCTACTCGGCACTATGTTGTTCTACCTCTCATGAAAAGGACTGGATGGCTTGTGTTGAGCTATGAATGTCTTATTCAGGAGCCTAATCATTTCCTGTGTGGAAAAACTCAAAATATTTGGTATTTCACATGTAGGAATACTGATTTTCTACTTAAGTTGCTGTGTCTAACTGTTCTCAGTCAGTGCGGATGTTTCAGTGATACAGTGCTTTCCAGCTTGACTCTCCTGTGGAATTTTATGTTAAAAAGAGCAAATAAGATGATATGAACTGTTTTTCATAGTAAACTTCAGACTTGGACTTTTTTGTGTTAGAGCCACACAGAATAATTGTTCATATAAAGATGGTTGGAAGTATGTATTACATTTTGAAACTTGTGTGTTCAAAGGGCCTCATTAGAGGAGTTTTCTTGCTTTTTGAGTGAGCATGAACATTTGCCTCTTACAGTTAAACTGAACCTGTGCATATAAAGGCTTTGTGTTGATTCTTTCCACTGTTAGTGTAAAAGGCCTGGAAGGAGAAAGCTCTTTCACAGACAGCAAGTCACAGTAAGAAGTTTTAGCATTGTGTTTATTTACAGAAGAGTCTGGTTTGCTAGTACATCAGTTCTTTTTTCAGTCTTCCTCAAGCTAGGTTCTTTAGAAACTAAATGCAGGGCTTTGTAAACCACAGTGATATGTTACTGTTTACAAGTCATATTCTTGTGAAGCCAGGCACTGTTTCACTGCTTAAGAGGCTCTCTCCTTTTCCATCTGTAAGAAGATAATTTCAGTACCAAACAGGGATCTGTGACTTTGAGTTATCTGGCTTTGTTTGACTGGATCTCATAGATACCCGTTGCTAGCGAGAAGCTAGGGGTTTTAATTGTGCTTATTGGTTCTTTTTGAATGTTGTCTGTCAGGTTTTATGGTGACTTATTTCTTCCAAGGAAGACAGTCCACAATTCTGTCTCTCCATACAGGACTACAACAGGATTGTGCTTAATTTCCGTATTGATGCACGTATTCACAATTGGTAGCCAAACACTTGCTTTAATAGTTGATTTCATTTGTAATAGATGAATAGTTCATGGTTGAGACAGTGTCATCTAGATCTGAGCGAGTTATGATATATAGCATTTGTTTGGGAAATAAAACTGAAGACTGTGGATCTGAGATTCCATTTAGATTGCTAGTAAAGATTAAAACTTCCATCTTGAAACTTCTATCTTGATTGGGCTTTGTTCTACAAATTATCTGAAGAAATAATACTGAAGATAATTACATTTCCTACAGCTGTTTCTTTAAAGATTATCCAAATGCATTAGTGCACCTGTAAAACAAAATAAAATTAAGCTAAATATGCTGCGACTAATATACATTTCCGCACTTAAGATAAAGTGCAGAAGACAATAGAAATGGAAAACGAGTGCATTCTGGCTCTCGATGAAAATGCTGCTATTGAACTGTTTCCAGAACAACATGTACTTGGATCAGTATTAAAGGGAAGTATTGTGCATGTCTAAGCCGAATGACCCAGTGTAGTGATAGTGCAGAGCATATTTCACAGTTATATAAATACCTAAACTGTTTTGTTTTAAGCTAAAAGTAAAGGAAAACTGTCTGCCTTAAGTATTTTTGTTCTGAAATTGACTCCAGTAGCTCCATATTATTGTTACAGGGAAGTATGCTACTAACTCAATGATTCCAGGAAACAAGATATGTGACATGGTCCTCCATTTGACATTAAAGAGCCCCTCAAAGCTGCATTGTTATACTCCCTGAGCCTTTAGGTAAAAATGTCAATAGGCTTCCACTTCATTTCAGTTCTTAAAGTAATATTTAGCAATGAACAGGTCTTTTCTCCATTATAATGAATAAGAAGATCATTGCAAATACTGGCAACAGGAAATATTTTTCAAGGAAGTGAAAAAGACTGTTGTCTCATTTCTGCTTTCATTTCATTTATCTACATCTTTCACATTGCTTTGCTTGTTTTAATTTCCTTTCTCTGTCAACCACTATTTTTGCTCTGTGCTCATGCATGCAGTGGTTTATCAAAGATTATTTTAGTCTGTATGAATCACTGAAGAATCTTGTGGAGGAAGTTAAACTCTTATGTCACCAATAAAAGAACATGAAATTTCATGCCTTCTTTTAAAGAAGGCTGTTAATAAATTAGCAAAATGTTCATGTTAGTAGAGGATCTTAAGCACCCATTTTGTACTTCAGCACTAGATTTTTGTGCTACTGTAAGTTTAAATAACTACCTGTAGTTTAAAACATTAGTAATTGAAAATGTGTTCTTTCACACAGATTACGGAATGAAAAAGGAGGAAAGTAAGGGTGATATCATTAAACATCTATATATATAGTAGTGCTTTTCACCAAAAAAAAAATATCTAACACCAATATGATCTAGATAATTTAAAGTCTTTAAAGTGTTACATGGATGTGTAGAAATGTGTAGAGAACTTGCTATTTAGTGCAGATCTACCACTAACAGGTTAGAAAGACTGCAAGTCTGCTCACAAACATAGAAGTCATATTTGTCACAAAATCAGGGTGTCTTGATAAATTGGTATCAGTGATGCCAGGTTTTGGCCACATCTTTACTCTAGGCAAATATTTGTTTACAAATGTTTACAGCATTTTCACTTTATTTTTCTTTGTTTTCCTTTTGATTTTCCTTCTGTGTTGCTTTTTTTATAGCTCTGGGTGAAGGGATAAAGGATTTGCAGTATTAAAAGTTCCTTTTATTTTTGCTTAAAATGAAACTTCACCAGTCTTCTCAAGCAATAATGCTTAAAAACTTACATCTTAGGGTATTTGTGTTTTGTTTTAGTTTGATAGCTTGACATGAAATATTCACAAAATAATATTTTTAAAATGCAATAAGCTTTTAAACAATACTCTCAACTAGGTTCACCCGAAGAAGGGATTGTTTTCAACATTAACACTGGAGGATAATAAAAATGATGAAATTTTACACATTTTATTCCTTCCTATTGTCTTCTGCCTTAATCCCCCCATTTGTTTTCCATTAATGATCTAAAGCAACCTTTCCCTGACTCAAAACAATCTTGAGCTTTAACTCTCTGGCTCTGACAAAAAATAGGAAGCAAACTGTTCAGCTTTCACTGTTCTAAAGAGTCCCCAAAAAGCAGCACAAGTGCGTTTTGAAATATGACTTACTGCTCTGTCAACACATAGGATTTTGTTATTACAATTTCAAATGTTAAAGCAATATTTTTGTTAATCCTTTGTCTCCTTTTCTCACTCATGTTATCTCCTAATATTTTGCAGAGAAACAATACAAACAAGAAACATTTAATTTTTAGTGAAGTTGAAACTTTTGGAATGTCTCAGAAGTCTAAGTGATGGTCTTATATTTGTTATATATCCTCTTGAAACTTAAACTGCTTGACTTTTGGATTGACTTTCAGTTGGTCCCACTTGGGGTAGAAAGATCATTGTGAGCATGGCTGGACAGATTTAGGTAATTGATGCGTAGGTGTCTTGAAGTATCAGAAAGTTACCAAAGTGGAGGTCCTGGATAGAACGCCAAGGTTCTTACTCTGAAGGGTGGGGAAAGTCAAGGTACCCATTAGGGAATACAATAGAGGATTGATTTTTCTTGCAGATAATTACTACAGAGCCTGGCAATAGGAACTTACTGGCATCTTATACTGTTAAATTCTGCCCAGCTATCTTCAGAAGTCTTACTCATTTTAATAAGGCTTTATCTCCTTGTTTCTTACAGAATATAGATTTTACCCCTTTTAAGCCACTAAGTTGCGGGAGAGAGGGTCAGGAGATCTTCCTTCACAGACTAAACTGGGACTTCAGTGTGGCTTCCCCCCCAGTTCTGCCTCAATTTCATATGAGCAGAGGGGTTGTGCGGTTGGTATAAGCAACTTAATTCCTGATGCAAGTAAAAAAGATGTCTGATATATCTAGAACAGGACTGAAGTCTTTCTCTAACAGAAGTTATACCAAAGGGAAAAGATCTTGTAAGTCTTCAGAAATATGTTTGGTACCCTTCTTCCTTTAGGAGGGGAGGAGGTTTTTTATCAAGTCAATTCAAATGAATAAATGGAATATTTTTAGGCTTAAAACAATCTGTCTGTAGTTATGGCACATGTTTGATCAGCTAGGTACCTTTAAATGTTACAAAATTGTGGCATGATGCTTAATCTGTTTATTCCCACTCACCTGTGTATTTGGATAAACATGGGGACTGCTACAGTCGTTTAGTAAGCAGTCAAGGAGGATATAGTGGCAGAACAGTGTGACATAAGCAAGTTATAAATTTAATTTGAAGGACCACAGTGATCTATTATGTTTATTATAAATATAAGGACCTAATTTGATTAATCTAGAGGGGTTAAAGTTTTTATATTATTATGAATATATGGTAGCAAATATGGATTTTCTAATTGCATTTTATTCTTTTGGGGATGCTTGCAGCTTGAATGAAAAGGTTTTTTCCAGTGTTTTGGTCAAAGTTGTTTGATGTTAGCTAGGATGGACTTGGGAGAATATTACATCCTTTATCTGAATATAGAAAAGGATTCTTTAAAGTTTTGTTTATACATTACATGACACTTATTTATAAACTCATTCATGACTTCACAAAAAAGTTTTCTGGGAAGAATATTAAATTATTAGTCCCCAAACCTGTAAACTTTGTTTTAGGGATTTACTGATCTAAGTCTATGCTGGCCTGTACAAGGGGTTTTTTGTAACAGTATATTTACAACCTTTTAATAATACTGAAAAGATGAGATTACTGTTTTGAATAAATCTTGCTAGTTGATCTAGGAAAAAAAATGTCGTTTTTCTGAAATAACTTATACAATTGTTAAAGTGGAACAAATATTTGTACTGAACTGGAGTTCATTTCTTTAGTCTCATATTGTAATTTTATAGGCCTTACAATTTACCAAATAAGGGAAATCTAAAAATATCAGAAGCTTCACATACTTGGGTATTATTTCTGTATGAAAGTACATTATATGCCATTGTGCATTTAATATAGTCTTGCCTAGCAGTCTGATTTTTGACTGTTGTTGTGATCTGTTTTATGTAACTTATGGCAAGTTTACATATTTTCATGACTGTTAATACTAAATTCTATACTAGCAAAAGGTTTAGGAGTCCTTTACAAAGAAACATCCAATACCATGTGGTCATTTTGACAATTTATGAAATGGAAAAGGAGAAAAATAAATAGCACCAGGTCTGACAGAGTTCAAGAAGTGTTTGAACAATACTCTTGGGCACATGGTGTGACTCTTGTGCAGGGCCAGGAGTTGAACTTGATGATCCTCGTGGGTCCCTTCCAACTGAGCATGTTATGGGATTCTGTGATCTGCTTAGTGAAATATCCATGTTTTAGTACTTAATTCTCCTGATATCACTTCTGGCTGGAAGTGTATTTATGTTTTCCTTCATTTGAAAAAAGTTCACAGAAAGAAGAACTGACATAAAAAACTTCAGACTCAAATCCTTATTTTTAAAAAGGAAACCATAGGGCAGACAAACTCAAGTGGGACTTAAGCAAGATATTACTTGTAAATCCCACTATTGTGTCATCATCCCTGCCTATTATCACCAGTCACTGGGGTGCTTTGTGCTCTTTTAAGTGACATGGATGAGATTGGATAAGTTATAGTTTGTTTATGTCATGTTCCATAACCTGCAAGAGTTCATAGTTAATTCTTTGCTTTCCTGTGGTGAAAGCATTTAGCTTATGTGCAATGTCTTTTGGGCTATATATAAAAAAAAAAATCCCGATTTTATAACTGAATAATATAGAGTGAAAAAAGGCAAGTTAGTTGTGTAACACTTCAGAGTAACAGGGGGGAAATCCAGAAATTCTAGCTTGCAGTCAGCCCAATGTAGCTGTGAACAGACCCCATTACATTTATTCTGCTATATTGTACAGTCTTCTGGAGTTGAGACCTCAAATTCCTTGTTTTCACATAAAGCTGGCATACAAAGAACCACTGAATAGCTGAGACTTTTGTATACTAAATAGAATTTACTTAAGGTTCTTTTTATTAGTGGAACAAAACTGAAATTTTAATGTGACTACTGAAATTAGCCTTGATGAGGAGTCAGCTGCTCAGTATTTTCCAGCTATAGCTCAGTGAAACCTTTATAGGCTTTGGGCTTTATCTTTACAGTAATTAGCCAGTGTAAGTTTAAATAGGTGAAAGAAATACTCATATTAATGGGTTTACTTAGCACAGGCAAATAGGGAAATGACAGTCAAAGCAGTATGTTCATTTTTTTTAGACTTTGCTTTGTCTCCAGAGATTATTTTTCTGGTTAAAAAAGTCAAGACTCTTCCAAAAAGCTGTTCAGTGTAGACAGCTTAAACACCATATCTGAATGTAGTTCTCCAGAGGAATTTTGTTGGTTATGAAGAAAAAACCTGAAACTCCTCTATCTTTACAATCGGATTTAGCCAGATAATGCAGATGTCTAAAATTGAATGGTGTTGCACACAGCCTAAAACTAAAATTCTAAAGCTTGTGTTTTATATTCAGATTTGAGTGTGATAGGTGTGGTATACATAAGCTGTGTCAGTCAAATGGACTGTATAGAGTTAAAATTAAGCACACCAGTCAGATCATCCTGCTTAAAGTTCCTGCACATGTTTATTAAACAATTATGACAATTATGTATTTATTAATCTAAGTATCAGCTTTAAAACACTGACAGTAGTAATAAGGAAAATAAGTAAGCAGTGATGTACCTATAACACAAAATGCATAGTTCATGATAGAGGATTTTTGAATGTGGAAAATGTGAAAAGTGAAAACAAAATCTGCTAGTGATTTATAATATGAAAGACTTTGTATCTATCAAAATTAAACACATAGTTTGAGGGGTGTGTGAAACCAAATGTGCTTCAGATTGTGTAACAGGCAATTATTGCACATAGAATTGAGCTACAAACTTTAGCAGTTGGTTAATTGGTGTTAACCTGTACAGTTGACTTGTGACACTTCATATGCCCTTACACTCTTAAAATTTAGGTTATGTGAATTAAGGACAAATGTTTTGTTAATTTGGAACCAGTGACTGAGCTTGAGGTCCTTAATTTATGTCACCTCTATATATGTGGGTGGCCAGTGATTTCACACTCAGTTCTCTGTTCCTCCTGCAAGCTGTAAGAAGCCTTCTCTGTCACTATAGAGAATTGATTCCAGTTGGTTGCTACAAGTGTTTGCTTTTGTCTTGCATCAAAAGATGTCCAAGTTACTGTTAGTGGCATGTCTTTAGAATATCTTGCCATCTGCTGCACAGGACTATACATTTGCTGGTTTTTCCAAATATGAACATTGACTAATTAGGACCATGGAAAAAATTAAACAAGAGTTGAGGAGGGAAAAAGTAATGGGACAGCTGAAAAGAATCACTGGCATTCCAATACTCTTTAAATAAACACAAACTGTTTCATGCACTGTACTTGTTTTGAGCCTGAGTTTTCTGTCTGCAGAATACAGCATTTATCTAGGGGATCATATGTAATTTTGCCAAAACATTTAGAGAAATAAGAAGCGTTCAACTATAAAGGCTCTGAAAATTTGTAGCCTGACTTTGTAGCACAAGAGAATTTGGAGCTTGATCACAAGCAAAATACTAGAAATGTGAATTTTTAAAAGTTTCTTCCCTTCTGATTTCTTGAAAATGAGAATATTTCAGTCTGAAAAGGTTTTAGAGAAATGCTTGATAGGTGAATATCTCAAAGGACTGGTAGTATCATTTCAGTCTCAGTGCTGTCCATTTGATCCCAAGAGCAGCTTAAGCAGCAGGTTTAGGTATTGTGAGAAATGAACAGTGATGTTTCTCTAGAGGCTAAAACTGTCATCAGGTGAATATGGAAAGTGAGCTCTAAAGAATGAAACATATTCTTTGAGATGTATAATCTTCATTAAAATTTTCTGTTTATTAGTCTTTGTTTCTTTTTGTGGTGCCTAGGACTGTCTTCTCTGAGCCAACCAATGCAAGGAGTCTAGGAGACACTCCCAGGAGTCAAATTTGGCACCTGATGTAATCATTTAAAACTGATCTAGGAAGCCCCAAAGTTAGTGGAGTTAAAAAATAAACATGGACTATTTTTGCATAGTAGTGGTTTTCAAAATTGATAAGTACAATAAAAATGCAATTAGACCTGGGAGATCATACAACCTTGAAAAAAAAACAACAACAATGGCTAACAATCAGGGGGTTTTGTTTTAAATTCTTGTTTTCTTTTCTGTTTAGAAATCCCAATGATCAGATAAAGCTTTGTTATAAAGGGACAGATAGCACTGTATTTGAACATCTTCAACCAGCTGTCATGCCAAATGTCTTTGGCATCAAAATGTTTTGGTGTGCTTCTACTGGGGTTACTGATTCAAAAACTCATTAACCAGTCAATATATTCAACTTAACATACAGGTTTAAAATATCACATGGTTTGAATATTCTTCTTAATGTAAAGATAGGCATACATGAAGAAGGACTTCTTGAATCTAAAATGCTTTGCTGTGAAGTTAGGCAAATCCAGATTCTGATTAGAGAGCTAAATCTACTGAAGCAATACGGGTTCTGAGGTTTATGCTAATATTTAAAACATATATAATATCTATATTGTGCAAGTAATCCATATCTCAGAATTCCTTTCTTGAAATGTGTGAAAGTCTATGAATGTGAATACAAATAATCGAGTTTCATGTTATTATAAAAAGTATGCTCTCTGCTTGTTTTCAGGGGTCTACCCTAATGTAAACTTAAATAAGAATTTTACCTAGTTTTCCTTTCTTGCTTTAAGAATTCATGTTCTCTGTAAGTGTCCAAGCCTAATACAAACCATTCCACGATTTTTAAAATACATCTGACATAAGAAAACCATCATAACATATATTTAATATGGGTTACAAACATAACTATTGTTTTGCTCTCTGTAATAGAGCTTTCTTGGATTTCTTTTAATCTTTTCCAGAAGGCCAACATGTTTTATATCAAAACAGAGTTGGAATCATAAGCATCTGATTTTTTTTTTTTTTTTTTTTAACATCTCCTTAGATGATAAAACCTTGACTTCTCATTCTTCCTCTGCAAGGTGAAGTTTTTGTGTGTGGCCAAGCTACAGCTGCTGTCTGGGTAAGGGAGCAAGCCATTGGTATGGCTGAAACCCCAGAGTGTTATGCAGCATGCACACACTGAATTTGATGATGCTGGCAAGTTGTGTTCCTTTAACCTCTTTCTGTCAGGTTGCACCTGTGACTCCAGAGTCAGTGTCACTCTTTTTTCTCTCTTCCCCTCTCCCTTCCTTCTTTTTCCCCTCATACTTCTGCACATCTTTTTTTCCAAACAAAGAGTTTGTCCTTAATGCTTCATTCATACAGTTACAAAAATTTCTTTTTAGTTCATTAATTTTTGATTTTTAATGTTCCTATTTTCATTGTAATATCTTACTTATACCAGAATTTATGGAATAATCAAGATACATTGTTGTTGGTGGTAAAGCATACAAGAGCCTGTTTTGTTGATTTGTGTTTAAGATCAAAAACATTTCCTCCCTTTTAGCAATGACACTCCTCATGATCTTTGCACTTCAAAGACTAATACTTAAATTTCAAGTTATAAGTAAAGTAGTATGTTTTTCTTAATAAAAATGACTTATGTAGTAGAGTATAGTAAAAGCACAAAATTTGAATGTCCCCACAGATATATTAAGACTGATATTCAAGAAATAAATTATCTTAAGTTTTTGAGTCCAGTGATCTTTCTTAGGACTTTACCCAGTGCAACTGAAATGGGCATAGGTCTTTAGGGTATCACAAAGGATAAAAACCATAATCACATCTGTTTCTTAATATTTTTTGTAAGTCTAGCAATTTGGCACTAAATTTTATGTATATGTGTACTGGCAAATTTTTACCCAATTATATCCTTATTTTTCTAGGTGTTAGCTAAAGCTCAAAATGATCTTGGGGGCTTATGGCAGGGAAAACATAATTGACTTGGCCATGAAACAGCAGTGTGGAAGTGTTGTAATTGCAGATTATTCTGCAAGCCTTTGTCAATGTTTAAATGAAGTTTGTGTTATACCACTGTCTGAATACTCTACGTAATGACTTGTATACAAGTTTTGTTTGCAAAACGCTTGAAGTATAAATTTCCACAAGTGAATTGTGGCTTTTCTGTATAAGCTTGTATCTCTAGGAATGCACCTCATTGGTTCTACATGCTGCAATATCCATCTCAAACTTACTAGTAAATGTACATATTCCTGGGGTGTGAGATTACTTAAGTATCTAGTACTATAAGGTTATCAGCTCTCACATTCAAGACTAGAAATATGTGAACATTTTTTAAGGTGGTTTCCTCCTTTGGTGCCCGTTGTGTCTCTCCGTCACACGCAGGGGTGGCCAAGTCCCGTGGCCGTGCCCGGTGTGGGCGACAGCGGCGTCCCGCGCTCCGCAGTGCCCGCCTCGGCCCGCAGGGGGCGCGCGGGAGCGGCAGCGCCGAGCCTGGGGCGCGCCCGCGCTGCGGGGAACGGGAGCGCGCACCCTGCTCCTCGGGGGGCTCCTGCAGACCCCGAGCGCTGCGGGGAACGGGAGCGCGCACCCTGCTCCTCGGGGGGCTCCTGCAGACCCCGAGAGCTGCGGGGAACGGGAGCGCGCACCCTGCTCCTCGGGGGGCTCCTGCAGACCCCGAGCGCTGCGGGGAACGGGAGCGCGCACCCTGCTCCTCGGGGGGCTCCTGCAGACCCCGAGAGCTGCGGGGAACGGGAGCGCGCACCCTGCTCCTCGGGGGGCTCCTGACCACTGCTGCTGCCGCCGTACAGCCTTGCTGCTGCTACTTGCTGCTACTGCCTGTTTTGTGCAATTTTATTCTTCACGTTTTTGTCTGATCAGCCTTCTGAAACATAAGTTTTTGGAACAAAGCATCGAGAAATCATCCTTGAAGATAGCATCTGCCATGTGTTGTGGCCATTTTAGTAGTTTGATATACTGAGACTGGTTTCCTTTAAATCTATATTAAAATTTAAGAAAGTAAACTGAATAATTTCTAGAATAAAAAGAGCTAAAAACAAATAATAGGTATTGGTAACACCTGTTAATTATTTCAGTACTACAGTTACTAGAAGTGCAAAAGTGAGGTAAAAAGATACCAAATTAATTTGATGGTCTCCCTTGGATGAGATATATGAGCACACTCAGATGTGCCCTGCAGCCATAATAATCTACCTATTGCTTAGGTCAGCAAAGGTGCTATGCCAAAACACTCGTTAGATACTGTTATGCCATAGGAATTAAGACATTTAGAAAATGCTTATTTAAAAACCCTCTTTATGCATATTCTGTCTGTAATAGTGTTCTATCCAAGAAGAGCTTCTAAGTAACTCTTCAATTTGGAGCAGAGCCAGTATAATTTTGGTGGTGGGTGGGGTTTTTTTGTTGTTGTTGTTGTTTTATTTTGTTTTGGTTTTGTTTTTTTTCCCCTGGAACAACCCAGCCGTGTTTCCTTGGTGTTGAGAGAGAAAACTTCCTGGGCAAAAATGAGACCAGTAGGCTCAAAAGGTTATCAAATAAGCTCATAACACAATTCTTGCTTTACAGTCCTTATTTCTACTTCTAATTTTCTCCTTTCCTATTCCTTTCTTACTTAGAAAGCATTACAGGATATTCATCCAACAAACACCCTAACAATGAGATTAACATTTAGTTTTAATAAATTTCTTCTGAACAGCTTTATCTCAGACACACATTTAAACTTGCACAAAAGATTTAGAAAACAAAACCAAAGACATTCCAGGCAAAAAAAAAAAAACCAAAACAAACCAAAAAACCCTAAAATTAAAAAAACAAAAGAAAAAAGTTAAAAGTAAGAAGAATCTGATGATAGACTTTCTGATGACACCTCATAGTTATTGTCAAGTGGCCATGTTCCATCCTTACCTTCTTTTGCTGCCTTTCAAGAAAAGAAGAAATACCCATTTGGACAAAATTAAGAACTTTAATTCTCAGTCACTCTATGGAAAATGTGCAGAAGTGAAACCTGTACTCATTTTGTTACAAGTCTGTCATTGGTATTTAATTAATCCATTAGCAGTTAATGATTATGGTCTGCTAAGTATATTTAACCTGTCTTGTTCTTCCATTCCCACTGCAGTTTTGTGTGTTCTGTTTCAGGAAAGACAGGGTTTTTTTCTCAGAACTGCTTCAATCTTAAAAAAAAAATAATAATTTTTAGTGAAAAGAAGCGAAAGTAGTATTCTGTACAGTTTTTTAAAATAAATTTTACTGAAGAGGGTCTTGTTGTAAAAAATGTTTCACACAATCCTCTCCATTCCTTATTGAAATGTGCCATTGCTGCTACTCAGTGCTTGTATGAGAGTAGCCACACAGGACCAGTGCCAGTTAACTGGAGTTTAAGTAAGCAGATGTAGTACAACATTTTTCCTCCTTTTTCTTAAGAACAGCTATTGTGCTTAAAATCATTACTATGTCAAATTAATGTCACTGTTACCTCCTTAGTGGATTTTCTTAACACCAGCATTTTATGAGAGTGCCAAAGCAATTTAATTTGATTAGAAAATCTGGTTCCTCTTGTAAGAACAAGTCTGTGTTCATTTTATGTACTTAGGAGTTGAACTCTTTAACAAAAAAATTAAATTTAAAAATTTTTTTAAAAATTATTTGTTAGGGCTCTGGGCTTCATTTTTGAGGATGTAGCTGCAATAGAAGATACAAAAAACAGTTCTGCTCTTGGCCTGTTCTGACTCTTGACTCTGCAATGCATGCTTTCCTCATTGCTGAGCATTTTTCTTCATGTTTCACTGCCCTATCCTGTGATTTACAGTATTCCAAGACTTCTGATCTTCCTATTTTTTCCTTTCAGAAAATTTGCTCTTTATATTTTAATGCAATCCTTTTTAGGATAAATTAAATTATATAATGTATGTGCAGGGCTAATTTGTGGTTTTGGCCACATTCTCTGTGTTTAGCTGTAGCATTAGATACAAATCCTGAAGAGGATTGCTGGAGGTTATGTAATGATAACTTCAAAAGTTGCAACAGGACATTCTTCCAAGTACTGAGTCAGAGAAACACATTCCTGTACTAAATGCCTATTGAATTGATAGTTCAATTTAGTAAGTCTTTGTTTACTCTTTAATCCTCACAGTTTTAGCTGGAAAACAGAATGTTTTTCTCTAGTAGCCAAGCTAAGGGAGTTGTTTTCTTTTTAGCATTTAGTAGGTAAAAGTGAAATCAGTTTTGCAAGAAAATGTGTTTTATAATTTTGTTTGTGTTGAGATAATAAATGCTACATACATGTCTATGTGCAAGACAAGAGGACAATTTATAATGTTGAATAGGATTCCATTGCTTAAAATTTGAATTTGTTACAAAAAAAAGATACTCTACACATTAATTCCAGGAGTGATCAACATCACATTGTTTTATATTAGTTACAAAACCAACTAACCAACTGACTTACCAAAAATTTTCAGGCTCTTGCTATTGAAGCTGATTTGGAGAAAAATCTTTTTTCTTTTTTTTAACACAGACATTTTACTGTCTGTGTAAAAGTGTGCATGGCTGTTGAGTCAGTCCTTTAAAAAATGCATGAGTCTCACAGCTGATTAGGAAACAGGAAGACAGTTACTTTGGCAATAGGTGATAGAGCTAATGACATCAGCATGATCAAAATTAAGGGCAAATTTAGTATTTAAAATGTCAATACAAATTATGGTTTATTAATGCATTTGTATTTATAGCAGGCCCATTACTTTTTAATTTGAATAATTACTTTTCCTTTTATGGAAAAAATAAGACCAACTCATATCACCCTTTATATTTGGCACTTGAGAGGAGCTATGACAAAGAAATAAATTAGTTTCTGTGGGGTGAACTTAAACTGAGTCAAACCAGTGTCTAATCCAAGGTCCTGTCTTTAGCAGTGACCAAGAGCAGATGCTTAGGAAAGAACAAAGTAAGAGGACAACCATTCCAAGTTCCTTGTGCATCTTCCTCCAGTCTCTGCATCTCAGAAAGATGTGTGTTTTCTTTGTTTACTAGCTCTTGATGGGGTGTTTTTGTCCTGTAATTTTGGTCACATTTTAAAAACATGGTAAATTATAGCTCCCAAAAAACCCTTCCAAATGGTTATTATTTTCCTAAAATGTAAGGTTACAAACGTTTGCACTAGATAACATAGATAATGTACTATGACTGGAGGACTTGAGCATGTTGCTGTTTTTCAGATGGGGAGGCTGACAGCTGTTACTATTGTCCATTTTATTCACCATCCATTGTTTAAGTCCAGGTTACAGCCCATGTAGCAGCAGAGAGTATGGGCAGAGCTCTTATTCTATGCCTGATATCCTGGACATCCTTTTCATTCAAGGCATTTACTGAATACTGTGTTGAGTCCTTTCAATTGCCATCCTAAAAGCTTAGCTTTTCATGTGCTTTAAGGAGATTTTTTGGTCAAAAATGGTGCATCTTTTGCTATTAGCTGAAATTTCTTTCATGGCTTTATCTTACTCATGTCTGTGTCTTAGGAATAAAAAAATGATCCAAGTTTATTGCACAAAGGTGTAGTTATTTTACCTACTGTGAGCTGAACATTCAAATTCTGGACCTGATGGAACTTCTGCTGTTAGGGGCAACAGGAACATCAGTATGTACAAGATATCTGTATTAGGGGTCATTTAGTCACATGCAAGCAGCTCAGAATTAATGCTTCAAGAAAGCAGAGGAATATTGCATTAGTCATTATGTTTTGATAGCCTGTAAAATTTCCCAGATGACTGATGTTCGTATTAAGAACACAGTGTGGTGGGATTAGAATATCAGACACTATTAAGCATAGAAATGATTTATGCTTAGTTAATATTTGTAACTGCTGTTTATTTTACTGTCAGATATGTGGAAGATCCTTTTTATAGAGCAATAGCTACATGAGTCAGTAAAATGTAACTTTCTAATTAATTGATGGGCATTCTTAAAATGATATAAGATGACTTCATGATGAAAAATGGCCTGAGTTGTTTGCTTACATTATTTCATCTTGCTCCTACTAGCTTTGCCCTATAAATTTGTCAGAACCTCAAATTCCAGCAGCATATTGTTGAAGCAAGAGAAATGGAAAAATAGGCCTCCACAAAGTATTCAAGAAATGGATTGTTCTGTAACTGTTATATTTTATGTTTTGCTATGGTCATCTAGGTCTAGAAAGGGTTATAATTAGTATCAAGTTAGGTTGGATTTTCTTATATGTTTTGGTGGGAAGAAGAAAATGCAAAGGGGATTTAAACAGGATGTGTCAGGAAAGGAAGATAAACTGGCTTAGATAAAAATTAATCATAGCAATAAATTATTTTGCATAGGTTGCTTCTTAACCATCCCTTGTGGGATGAGAGGGACAGTACAAACTGAGTCATGAAGGCAAGTGTTGATTTGAACTTCGATGAATGCTTCTGGTGCTTATTTCAAATTTCCTGTAATCTAAAATAATGTTTTCCATTGTCAGTAATTATATCTATTGTCTGAAACTGTCTATGCAGTAGCTTAATACCCTGACATCTGGTTTTCAGCTGTTCAGTAGAAGTTCATTTCTCCCTTGGCTTGCAGGTGTACACATAGGAGTTGGCATCAGTGGCTAGGAAGGAATGGAAGCAGCCTTGGCCAGTGACTGACAGCCCAGTTCAAATATCTCCAGAGGCTCTTGGAGATTCCTGGCAAGCATTCCTGTTTGAAAATGTGCAAGTTCTTATGTTTTCTTCCACAAAAATTTACACTGCTGTGTTTCTGCTCTCTCATCTGTGATTTCTCTGCTCAGGTTTGTTTCTGGTTTTTAAGTTTACAAGTGAGCAAAACAGTGACTTGTATTCTTTAGATACCTAGAAGTTACTGGAAGTCTGAAGAATGAGTTAGGCAATCTAATATTTGAGTACAAGTGTTTTGCAAGTTAAAGAAAATAGTTTTGTTTCTTTTTCTGTTTTGAAAACAAATATATCTGACTTCAGTTAATGATCCCTTCATTTTCCCAGTTTATTGAGACATACTGTTTTCATGTGTTACATACTTCTGCCTCATTCTTAGAAAGGAAAGAAAAGAAAACCATATGTTGTGATTTAATGGTAAATCCCAGGGATTGTCTGTGTGGTTGTAAGGGGTATGTATATAAGCCATAAGACAAAATTACTGCCCCTATCTAAACTACATCTACCATAGAAGATATCCAGTAAGTAATTCTGTGATTCTGCTTAAGTAAAGAGATGTCTTGATATCTTGTGCTTTTTTAGAGACAACCTAGGTTTCTTACTTTTCTTTAATGCTTGCTCTATGAGCATTTTTATTCAGGAAACATTAAGTAGTGATTTAAGAAATATTGAAGGAGTCCAAGAGTGGAGTCCTTGCAAGGTAAACCTCTTGTTTTAAAATTATGTTGAAAAGTATGTTGAACCGGGAGACTTTTATGGGAGATCTATGTGAAATGTTTAATCAGAGTCCCAACTTTATCTCCTGAGCGTTTAAATGGTGTTTTATGAGAATGAAGACCTAACTTCCGCATTTTTAAATTTCTTCACTTAGTGATATGTAATATCAGAAAGAAAAAAAATTAAATAAATAAGTAATTAAGAAAAAACCCCCAAATTTTAAAATATGTGTGTGAAATGTGCCTGTACTCTAAGCCAACAGGGGCTTTGATCTGTCCCTCATTCAGCTCTGTTTAGGAGCTTTCAGTAGACCATAATGGTCATACTAGCCCGTCCAATGACCTTGTATTTCAAAAGACTCCTTTTAAAGGTCTAAAAGCAAAGACTAAAGAGTATAAAACTGAGACAAATAAGTAATGATATTTTCCCATGTTACTTTTCTACTTCCAACAATCTACATCTAAAAGACTCACAAAATCACCAAAATGGTGCTTTGTTTACCAAATGTGAACGTTCTGTCTTTGAAATTTTGCGACATATATCAGTGAGTTCTACAGTGTAAAATTAATTTCTGTTGTACCTGCTGTCTACTAGTGTAATTAATACCCTTTAGTCTTTGACACTGAATTAATCATGGTTTGATAGACAACTGTCTGCTATACTTGCTCACTTCCTGCTGAAAAATCTGTGTTTATTTGGTGTTAATTATTTAAATGGTAGTTTGAATATCCTTTTGTTACATGACAATAACCAATTAGTATAAACAAATTAGACTTGGGCAACTTTGGTTATTAAGGTGGGTTGATGTAATAGGGTCAAAGAATGAAAAAGAATTCATCCTTGAATACCTTGAATTGTAGTGTTTTTTTTCTGTCCATGTTTAACTCCTGAAACCAGATAGATGAACTGGGGGAAAAAATCTCGACTGCAGTTGCAATGCATGTCTCAAAAGTTATTCAAAGGTAAATTCAGAAGAGGAAATCACTCCTAATGCTACTGGCATTGTTCCAGAATAGAGAGAATCATCGATTGTGTGTAAGCATGAATAATTGTGAAAATATGTTAGTGTTCTTAGCCTTAGGAAACAGCCTTTCTATGTCTGTAGAGGGTCTTTTTTCAACAATTGCAGCAATTAAACATTCAGTTGCAGTTTCTAGAATTTCCAGTATTGCAAAGCTTTTGCTGAACATTAGAACAACCTTGCTTTTCAATTTTTGCTGCATTGATTCACCTTAGCAAATGTAGTACACAAATTTTTATTGTTTGGGGTTTTTTGTTTTTCCTCCTAAATACAACATTTAAGTGGGGTGGTGGTTTTTTACCCATTCTGTTTCATTTTTTTTGCCAGAGATTTATCCAGTGTTTTTGTTTGATCCAAATTTAAAGAGATATTTCAGACTTGTTTCAATTATTTCTTTTGTTGTTTATCTTTCATATTCTAATCAATGAGTTGTACTTCGTGTAATATTAAAAAAGACTGTTGAAAATGAAAGGGCTTTTATTTTAGGCTAAGATGCAGATTTAGATGGACTGTAGAACCAGTATGGCTATTTTTATATGTGCTCTTTCAGAAAATGGAAGTCTGCAGCATAAAATAAAAATAAATGAAATGTTTAGCATATAAGAAATTAAGTGCCAGCATACTCAAGATATTCCATTTTTGTTACAAAAAAATCTAGCACTTAAGCTTTTGTGTTCAGGGGGCTGGTGTGCATGTGTCATCCTCAGGAAGCTGCAATTTCACACTACTTGGTTATTGCTGGTGTCTGATTATGTGCTTCTTTCTGTCCTAAGCAAAATCCCTGGGTTGGCATGCTGTATAAACCAGATGACATTTTCTGAAAACTTTCTGCAATGTCATCTACTGATGGTGATGTATGTCTGAAAGCTTTTCTGTCTGATGCTAATTATTGATAGTAGGGCAACTGAGGCTAATAGTGCAACAGTGTCATTATTTACCTGGCATTCATTGCTGGAATAATCCTTAAGCTATTTTTACCTGTTCTAATGTCAAGTGTGATTATTTTAGGAGTGTATAGTATGGATTCACCTATACAATAAGTATAAAATAGCCTTACTAAGTATACTAAGAATAACTTGTATAGTAAATAAAAAATCCCTTTATATGACTTGCATTCAGGAAGAATACAATGCAATATTCTTGCTCTGCTCTGATATTCCTGTTTTGAAAAATGAGCTTGATTGAAACCTCTATAAAGAAGCAGTATCCTATAAAGTATGGCATTATTGAGAACTTTTCAGCTTTGTTTGTGAGCAGATTTGTATCTGCTTTAAAGGATTATGTGGACAGAAACTAGATAAGTTACTAGAATTCTAGGAGATGCAGACTCAGTCTTTGAGAAACTGTTGCATATTAAAGCTTTTCTTTACTTTGAATTCATGAAAACCTGCAATTTACGTTTGAGTGAATATTTGAGGCCAGCAGATACATTGCTACATCAGCTTTGGGCACTTGGGGGATTAGTTTTACATCTGTGATTCAGAATGTTTCACATCACACAGCTAGCTTGGGCGAGGGCTCTTTGCAGAGACTTAGAGATAATTGTTTTAGACAAGACTTTGCAATATCAAATGGAGTGAGAGAGCCTCCATGAATGACTAAATGGGGTCACTGAATACACTGACCATTTTGTAAGTTGTTATGCTGGGTGGTGACTAGCTTCACGTTGTTCTGAAGGTCTGTGCAGGAGAAGAAACTGATGCTTGTGTTGGGATCTTCTTGCTTTGACACTTAATTCAGTTATGAACCATTTTTCTCAAAGTTTTTGATGACAGTATGACTTAATTGCCCTGGTTTCTCCTGTTCTGTGATGAATGGATACAGTACAGACATTACTGGAGACATTTTTGGCATGTATGAGATGTAGAGGGTGAAAAACTATCTTGTCTGCTAGTGTTGAAAACAATCAACTGTAAAGAAGATATCGTTAAGGATTTTTTTGCTCTTTGTTCATATTTAAAGACATTGAGTAGTAAAATCCAGCTGAGTAAGATCTGCTTATGCTTTTTCTTATCAAGAGTACTATGGGAAACATAACATCTGGAAGGAATATGTATGTCAGTAAGTCATATTTATCCTGAGGGTTATTGAGGACCATGCAGAATACCACTAGTGTATTGATAATTTACTTAAGGGAACAATGGAGATACTGAGTTATTATAGTAGTGACAGAAATCTGAAATGTTGAGCCTGACAGGAAAAAAACCAATTTTTTCCATGTTTCATCTGTTTATTCTGTAAAGTATCTTCACAGAAATAAAGTCAGATAAATCGTTTGGCCCTTTCTGCAGATTAAAACGTTCATCAAAATTAACGTGACTATATAAGGAAAGAATTCAAGTGTTTGGTAAAGTTTTTTTGAAATTATACATTTGGTTACTAATTGGCAACTTGCACTTTTAAAATAACTCCATAACAAATTCCTTTTGTTGTATAAAGCAGCTGCTCAGGATTAATGTCACATCAACGTCTCAGGCTGCAGGAAGAGGATGGATGAGTAAAGCTAAACCTCAAATGTCAGTGAGCTCTTTATTTTTACAATAGAAGAC
This sequence comes from Cyanistes caeruleus, assembly GCF_971803275.1. Taxonomy (NCBI): domain Eukaryota; kingdom Metazoa; phylum Chordata; class Aves; order Passeriformes; family Paridae; genus Cyanistes; species Cyanistes caeruleus. The sequence continues at coordinate 10,238,739 of NC_141713.1, forward strand.
TTTTGCAAGTGATCAAAACAGCTGTCAAGTCGGGTGAAGAAGAAAACCAATGACTTGAACACTCTATTGCTTTACCACTGGCTTTATTTATTTATTCATTTATTTGTTTTTAAATAGAACTGTTTTCTCTTAATGGCACATTAACTGATTAGGAGCTGATTGCAATAGCAAGGGTTGATCATTACCTGCTTTACATGCTGAGCACTTTATGACATCTAATCTGGCTCATTGATGCTATTTTCTTACTCCATGTTGACATATACAAGAGACATGCAAGCAATCTATTTGATAGCAAAGTAACATGCCCAATATATCTATAGTGGGGTTTTATTACTGTCAGTTAATGGAATATTCAGGACTTTCCACTGGAATTTTTTTAAAATCTTTTTAAAAAGAATGAAAGAATGGAAGGGGAAAACATCAGTTCCTGTCTTTGGGAAGGGAGAAAAAGCAGGTGCAATGTTATAGATAAGTGAACTTTATCTCAGTGTCCATGAAAAGAAATATTTGTAAAAAAGAAAAATAAATCAAGGTGATTAACTGTCAGAACGAATTTTTCATGGGGAAATTATACCAAAGTGGTTTAATTTCTGTCTGACAGAACATTAGCACCTCTTCTGTGTGACTAGAGGAGTAAGCAGTGTGACATATCACAATGATCACATATCAGCTCTGGGCTTCATATAAGCAGGCTGGTAAAACTTAGTCTTGATGCATCTTCTGTCAGGTGTGAACTGGTGTGTTTTGTAGGAGTATTAGGAGGTAGGTGTCAATGCTTCTTTAAGTGGAAATTTAAATACTGAGTGAGGATTGGCAGGGTCATTCCTGGGTTAAGTGCCACTTAATATTTTCATTAGTGATCTGGATAATGAATAAAGACTCACTCACTGAATTTGCATTTGAGATGAAGCTGGAGAGGAAGGAGGTTTTATTCTAGGTTAAGTTTTAAATTGAAAGTTACCTTTGCAGTTGTGAGATTCTCTGAGAAAGGAAAAAGAATACAAGTAATAGGTATGATGGCAAGCTCCCACACATAGAATTTAAGAGATATCTGCTGCCTAAACACCATGATAGCAACAACTGAGTAACTAACAATTCTGTAGAAAAAGATCTTGATGTTACACTAAGATTCAATGTGACTTGACAGCGGTGCAAAGTTATAGGGAAGGGAGTCATCTTATGGTGTGATACTTCAGTATGACCAGGCTTGGTTGTCACATTAAGTGAAGGTGTGGACCAGATGAAGAGAATTATTCACCAAGGTGAAGGATAAGAATGACTGAGTGCTTAGAGATATGACTTGCAAGGAAAGACAAGTGGAACTGGGCTTTCTTCAGTGAAACTTTTATATCAGTTCTTTGATATGCAAAAGGCTGTTGTAAACCCCAAGTAGATGGATGCCTCTTGTGAAGAAGATTTATAGATGCACATTAATGAAACCAAGATACTCAGTAAATTAAGATAGAGGGAAATTAAATGCATTTCCTAACATACTGTAGTATCTGTAGTTCTTGACATTTCCAGCAATTTCTTACAAAGACTAGATATTGTCTTGGGGCAGAAAATGGTCTAGATTGTCTTGAGTGCTTTCAAGTCCTAAGACTTCATGAAAATAGTTTCATTTACTTACTGATGTTATTGGTTAACATTTGGTTTCAATCTTGTGTGATTTTTATTAGAAAAGCTGTTTCATATGAGATGTTTGAACCTTAGATGAATCAAGAAGATATCTTGAGGATATCTTGGGGAAAGGAACACCTGTACTAATGATGAGTTATAAGCAAATCAGCTCACCAGGTCAGTTAAAATACATTTAAATTAGAGTGGTGTACACACATAGCTGTGTGATGTGTCGGTGTAACCCTGGATAAGATCTGGGGTCCCTGCTAACATGAAATAAGGATGAACTGTCATATTATTCACTACTTCCAGAAAGTAAAATATTTATATTAAGAGATGGAAGTAGTGCAAATTGAGAATGGAGAAAAAACATTGTTACTTATAGGAACATGGAGAGGAAGTAGTGCTTCTTGATGTTTTATTGTTCATAATCCTGTAATCTTTCTATGTCTCAAACTGCTTCTGGGTGTCAACTCCTTTAGCCAAAAGGTGTTTTCAACAATATAAATTACTTTAAAAACTATGTAATCTGTGTCCTTTGCACCCTGAATAAAATAATGCATTGGAAGAAAATTAATCCCATCCCCCATTTTGCTTTCTGTTAAAACTTTCCATTGAATTTGTAATGAAAAAGATAGCAAGCTATTTTTTTTTGTTTTAGCATAATTTCATTCCAATACCAACAGAAAGGTGACAGTAACTTTACCACTAGCTAAGAAATCTGTCCTCATTGTACATGGAATCTGTAGCCTTAGACCATTTAAAAAGGCTAAATATTTGTGGTATAAACAAAAATTAACTTTCTATACCTATTTTTTATTAAATACATCAGTGACAACTCAGAAGTTAGGTTTTACAATAATATACAGGATGTGGTGATGTTGTAAGAAGGTATTATTCATTTGTCTTAGGAAAATTTGAGAACAAATCTTGCTCAATATAAGAATTATTTTTTTAAAAACCCCGAACAACCAAAAACCCCCAAGCCCAAAACATATCTCCGTGTGTTTCTTTCATAATTCATGAGTTTCATTTTGCTGTGAAGCAGAATAATTTCAGTAGATTTCATTTTAAAGTGGCTGAGTAATCTTCTGTGAAAGTGAATGCTTAAGAATTTCTCCTCAGAATTAGTCTATCTATGTGTTTTGGATAGTCCTTCTGAAGATATTATTCCCAAAAGAAGTTGCTTTCACAATACTGTTGGTGTTCTCAGAGATTATACATGCCTTTTGGAGGGGGGACAGCAGAAATGTGCATTAAATGTTAACATTTCCAAAAGTTTGGTATGACATATTTACTGTCAGAACATTTGCATTGTAACAGTCTTGAATTTGCATATTGCTGTTCTTTCAGATGAACAATGCTCACAGAATACTGTTTTTTCTCTTATAATTGCTCAATGTGCAGTTGTTTTTTTTGCAGAAAAATGTTGACCATGGTGGTGTCTCTCTAGAAGAGAATTCTCCTTCTAAAGACAACCTGAGATGTGACAGGTGAGACACATTGTGAAAATGTTTCTTTCCTTCTGATGAAAGTACTTGAACATAGTTCAGGATCTGCATCTAAAAGATACTGAAAATTAGTTAAAATGAATCCTACTCATCTGTAGCTGAGGCTGGGCATCCAGAACATGAGAAATGTGTATATTGTGGGAAAGCAATTATTTTCCCCCTTTAATGTAAGTAAATTATTTCATGCTAATAAAATTGGGATATAATTTGCCTCCTTACTTGTGATGTAGATTTACAAGCAGTCCAAGAACTTCAGCAGCAGTACTAGCTTGGTAGTAAGATAATTTGACAGAACACTCCTATCCAGCAGTAGAATACCTGGAGTTATTGTATAAAAGGGCAAGAATAGCACTGAATTTAAAAGCCAGTACCAGCAATGGAGAAAAGTTGATTTCTTTGCTAGTCTATAACATTCATGCAACTCACAATAGTGGTGTACAAACGATTCTTCAAGTATAAGGACCAAACCAAATTTTGGGGTAAGCTGTTCATGATACTGGCTGAAGGGTTTTTTTTGCCTAATTGTCTTATCTATTGTCTAAAATTTGAATGCTTTCCACTGAAGGAAGAATTAATCTTACAGGTGCTGTAATCAGCCTGCAAAAGCCTTTTCTTTTTAACTTCATTAAAGGAAAATTAAGTTATTTGAAGAAAAATATAGTCACAAAGCACATTCACAAGTGTACTGAAAGAACATATGCTATTTGTGCATGTCTTGAGAGAAAAATGTAGGTAGGGTTTAGATGAAAGCTGCTGCTTGATTCACTGGACCAGTTACATGGGAACTTGACTGGGAACACATAATTTTTTTCTCGAAAAAAAAGAGGTTATATAAGCTTATTTAAAAATATAGTAGGACTCTGTATTCAGAGAGTGAGTTGAAAGTTTTCAGAATTAGGGAGCTTAGTCCAAAGTAAAAGAAAACTACTAGTTCTATTTTTGACAGAGACTACTCTTATGATTTCTGTAGGCTGTCAGCCCTGAATCTCATTCAAATGTTTTGGTGTGCAATGGAACACATGAAATAAATTATGAAACTGACATAAAAGGGAAACTTATAGAAAGTTTTGGAAATCTGTGCTCAGTATTTTTCCAAAATCAGTTAATATCCTGCTGGTGGTTAAGGAAACTACCTGAAGGAATAGAAAGATGATATTTCATCATTTCAGAGTAAATAAATCCTACAAAACTCCAGAGAAATGTAGACATCAGGCAGAATTGTAGGAACTTGATGTCACAGTAGATTCAATGTTTTGTGACAAATATAAAATGAATGCACTAAGCATGCTATTTGTAAGAACTTATAAGAAATTGTTTATTTACTCAAAGCCCAGTTGGACTGCATGCTTAATGTATTTGAACTCCTACTGAGAACAAAATGAGGTCATGAATCTCCCTGATAAACATGAGGCTATACATATGCTTTCACAAACATTGTTGATCCATAGAGTTTTGGTTTTTAGCTAATGAATCATAAGATGTTTTGAATTGGAATTAAAGATCCTCTAGTCCAACCCCCATCCATGGGCTAGATCAGGTTACTCAACCTGACCTTGATCACTTCCAGGGATGAGGCATCCACAGCTTCTCTGGGCAACCTATTCCAGTGTCTCACAGAAGTGTTTCCTCAGAGCCAATCTAAGTCTATCCCCATTCACTTTAAATCAGTTCTCCTTTGTCCTGTCACTGCAGACTCTGATGTGAGTGGCGACATAACTTGCAGGAGGATTGTTCTTTGATGTGACTGGGCACTGCGATGAGCCTGACTGGCTGGTAGCTCCTATGGTGGTCCTTGTTAGCCTCTTTTAAAATGGATGAGCTATTCCCACTTTTCCAGTTACTGTGACTTTGCCTGATGGTCTTGACTTTTCAAATATGATGAAGAAATTCTTCTCAACTACTCCAGCCAATTCTTTCTGGACCTTGGGATGCATCTCATCAGGTCCAGTAGACTTGTTTATGTAATTAAACTGTCAGTGGACTGAATTGAAATGTGTGGTCATTCATGGAGTTGAAAATAAAACAAAAATTTTAGAGGATGTTCATTCTCAGCCTGTTTTAGTCTGTCCCATCTTGCCTTCTTGGTTTCAGGTTGAGTCTTTCAATATCTTTCAAGAGCATTAATAAATGTACTGTACTGAAAATTTTTAAAGTAAACAATCTCCCCCCACAATCTCTTTTCAAATCTACTTGTAATCCACCAAATTTACTTCATGATGCTAAACAAGTTATAGCTCCTGGAATGCATTTTCCCAAATGGTATGAAACTGATTTATCCACATCTATGAACATAGGTATGAGTTCTAAAGTGCCTACTTTCTATACCAAGAATAATGCATGCTGCATTTAAGAATTGTATATGTGGTTCCAGAAGATCATCCTCATGATCTCAATGTTTCAGCCCTCATGTTGGGCTGAAATAATGACTCTGTAACAGTTTTATCACTGTGATGCCAATAAGAACAGGATAAGAGTATGTATGTCTGTATCTTCCAAGTGTTGTACAATTTTCTGGTGAATAATGTATCTGCTATAAGTTAAAACACTCATTTGGCCACCATAATATTTTTATCTGGGACAGTCTTGTGGCAAATAAAACCAAGATTAGGAGTCTCTGCAGAGATGCTACAGCACCTATTTACAATCTTTTTTCAATTGCATAATTTACTCCTTGGTGAAAGCTTTTTTCTGCATTACTTGTTTATCCTTTTGATATTGTGATAATCATCCCTGCACTGTGAACTGAATTAATTGGTATTTCTCAACTGCAAATGCAATCCAAGCAATTGTTTTTGTAATTAAACTCAGTTTCCAGTTTACTTTACTTTGCTTACATTATCTGGTTAGGCAATCATTGCCTGGAACATAATAAAATGATCTAAATTACTGTTCTTGTAAGAATAAACCAAACAATAATTAATATGCTATTGCTTCCTTAGGGACATTCTTTGAAGATTTCAATGAAAAATTAGAGAAAGCAAAAAGAAATCAATAGAATATGGGAATTATGTTGCCATAAAGACATATTTGAGCACTTCATTTCATTTGAAGTGCCTAGGGAATGTGAAAGAATTAAATAAAATGAAAAAACTAAAAGATTTCCTATGGCAGGAAGCCTTTGAGGTGAAAGTGTAGTGAATCATGTGAGGGATATTGTTCAAGTGCAGTTCCTGTTCTAAGAACTGAATGAGTTAGGCCTTTACAAAACTATGGTGTTAAGTGTGTATACTGTTGTGTACACATGTGTGTGCCACTTTTTTTATTCAGACTATTATAGGCATAGTTAAACTAGATTAGTGGCATTCTTCACTGTAATCCATAGTAGAATTCTAAAAGGCATAGTAAATACACAAACAGTAGCCTGCAGCCAGGCTTGCTGCCACTGACACATATACACTGCTGGCTGGTCGTGCCGTAGTCACTAAAAGGCAATTGTGTGAATACCTGTAAGTCTAAACATTTTTAAGTCTATCACATTAATTTGTGCTGCTAAATGAGGCCTTTAAATTCCTTGCTTTGCAAGTAGTGACACCCCTGCAAATAAATTAAGAAAACCCCAAAATCCAACAAACAGCAAGAGATGCTAATCCTTCTCTAAAGCAGACTGCAAAAGTATTTCATACTAGTAATGCTTCCATGTTTAGAATAAACTTCATAGATTGTCGTGATTGAAAAGATGGTGACTTTTCTTGCTTTATACTCCACCTGTATGGAAACAAGTTACAGATGTTCTGTGCCTCATTATATTCTTCAAATGCATTTGCCTTTCCCCTCAGAGCAATGGCAAACCCCTGAAGATCATCTTGGTAAATTGTTGGATGCCACTGTTCAGCTAAAAAGGAAATATGCTTTAAAAAATGCCTTGCCTGCACCTTCCCTCACAAATCTTTTTTGTGCACTTTGCTGGTTTTTGCTATTAACTCCTCAATGAAGGGCTAATTTTTCCTGAATTTCTGGAAAACTGTTAGTGTATTCTGTGAACAGCTATGGATAAATAACAAGTGTTGTGGTGTTGTGTTAACCATTCAATAGCTGCTAACTCTGAGTGGCTGCTATTTTTAAAAAGATATTATGTCTTATTGCAAAATATATTGCTTTATCCAGTGAACTTCAACCTGGAGTTGGCTATGTGTGTATTTTATAATTTTTTTTTGTCCCAAACTAAGATGTTGGAGTTTCTTTAGAATATAAGAAGACATAAGGATGTAGTTTAAATTGCTGCCAACTATATCGAGGCTGAGAAGAGCTGTGAAAAATCTTAATTTTCTGGAGATGGTTAGACTTGGATGCACCAAGTACTAGTTGCAAGGGGATTTTAAACAGATTTTATCCAACAGATACTGTGTCAGAAAGGAAGCAGTATAAATTATTAGATTGAATGCACAGTCTATGATCTGTGTGGAATGTTATCACTAGGAGAATGGATGTAGATGTAGAAAGCAAAATCTACTAAAACCAAATGTCCAAGTCCAGCAATATGTTGAATTATATGGGATGTGTACTACATGTGAAATGGCTAAAGATTTTAAAACAAAAGAATTGTACAATCGATATTCAGTATTTTACAATTATCTGTCCTTTCTTAATGGAAGGACATAAGACTTTTGTTCAGAAAATACATGTAACTAATGAGTTTACTGACCTGCAGGAAGGAGCATGATTGTACATGTACACTAAAGTGTTTACTGGCTCATATTCTTACTGACTTTTAAATTTGTTTTAAGCCATAAAGCATGATTATTCAAATTTATTTGCATAACTAGAACATTCCAGGACCATAAAATTCAGAAGCGTTCCTGTGGTTTTGCTTATGGAACCCAAAAATATTTAATCAATTGACCTATTTCACATCCTAGTCAAAACTATAGAATGAAGAAATTTATCTGAATTCTTCAAATGCTGTAGCAAAATTTCCCGTAATTACTCTTTCTGTTCTACATATGAAGGACTTAAATTTACCCTATAATAATGTTAATTATCTTAGGCAAGCATTCAAAATTTAAGTGTGATTTTTTTTTTTATCAGCTCACTTACTTGATGTAGTGGTTGTAGTCTATTGTATTGTACCTAATAATACCCAATGTAATTTGGACCATCTGGTAAATGTGCTCAGAGGAGGGTCAGGCCTGAGATAGGTAAGTTTGCAAATGAAAGATACTCATGGGAGCTTATGAAGCTCCAGATTTAGACAATGCTGTGTTTCACTAGCAAAAACTTGAAATAATCTCCAGCTTCATAAAGTAAACAAAGAGAATGTAAGAGAAAGCAGCAATGTTTAGCTTCAGATCCCATTCTGGCTTGATTACAGTCTGTCTTTGGGCTTAGAACGAGTTGTTTGGGTTTTAGGTTGTTGATTCATGGTACTGAAGAATCTTTTTTTTTATTTTTTTTTTCTTTTGGGCACAGGTACATTAGTGAGCTTAGAAATGTACACAAGCTGAGGCTGAGAATAAAGGTGTTACAATGACAAGTTTACTAGAGGGGAGAAGTATGAGCCTGAAAATATATTTCACAGTCTTGCTCTCAAGTTAGTCTGCCAATTTTCAAAAAAGTCTTACAGAGATTTGGATCCTGTTGATTCTAGGCCTGCCAGAACTTTTACTGCTTTTGCATATATAGAGATAATTTAAAAATGACCTTTCCCCCAGATATGGCTATGAAAATAATTGTACTAACAGAAATGGTATGTTTAAAGTGTTTTTTTTTTAATCAATGTGGTCTATTCTGCACAGATTTCTAGAATAGTATTTCACTGGGCAATAGTGTTTGAAGCTGTGACAGGTTGTGCAAGAGATTGATTAAGCCTTTTTAAATTTGGTATATAAATGAAAGTACCATTTCCAGTATAAAACTAGAATCTAAATTCAAAGATGTAGATGATGTAGATGATGTATAGAAGTGACTACAGATTGAAGGCTAGTGCTGCGAGCCAATTCTTCCTATATTGTGCAACCAGTGTGCAAAATATTAGAATATTCTTTTGAACTAATAAATAAAATGAGAGCAGTGCCTTTCTGTCTGACCTTAGAAGAATCTAGTGTACAAAAATTACTGTGGGTTGAATCTTTTGTTTCTTAGACTTGTATAATTCCATTAGCTGTATGGGGTAGAACAGGATATAGGGTAAGCATTTCCAGAATCTATTTTTGCTTCTCCTTCGTGTTGCTTAGAACTCACATCAGAGGTATGTTGTGTTTCTCTCCTTCCTATAGCAAATGGGCAGGAACTAGAGGGACATTGTGCTTTACTTTACCTGCTACTCATTAACCAAGCAGTTGAGATACTGCAAGTGCATTGTGTATAGTAATTGCTGATAGTGAGGAATTACTGCCTCTCTTCCCAAAGACAGGGGAGAGTTATTCATTTGGGGAGTGTATCTGAAGCACTTTTTCTTCCTTTAACAAAGCTGATTATGTATCTTCTCAGAAATGTAACAAAAACCTTCAGTTTTCCTGTGGTACTTCACAAATAAAAGTTTTTATTTTTACTTAAAAAAAATAATTTCTTTTTCTTCTAGTTTTTGCTGCCTTAATGGCCTGAAAATATAATGTGCACACTTGCAGGATAGAACTGAGATTTTTTTTTTTTTTCAAGTGAACTCGTTATGACACTTCTCTTTGTAGAATTATAAATCCTGGCAGTTATTTTTTCAGTCAATTAAAGTTCTTATACTTGTTCCCAGATTTGCTCTAATGCCATGTGTATATCTTTTAAGCAAAATGTACTCTGTACTAGATGGCTTTGTTTAGAGTGTTTCTAATAGAAATGTCCCTCCACATGTATCTGCTTGGTCTGTGTAATCTCTTGTAGAATGTTTTCTGGCATTGAAGCAACTGTATGTTTAAGCAAACATACTTCAGTTTTTGCATCTCTGTTAGTAATTAATGTAGCTTAGGGTATCTCCAGTTAATTATGGGAACAACCAAGTTTTATCGAGATGTCTGCAATCAGGCATTTGGTTGTATACAATATTTTAAAAAAAATTACAAAAAGCCCTTTGAAATTACGTGGGTGTGGTGAAACATTTGTTTTTCCTCTTTAAATTGTTCTAATTTTGGGCAAAATGTCAGGTCCACTTGATGTTTTTGAAGATATTCATATTGAATTTTACAGAAATAATACTTATATGAAACTGTGTCAGCTTCCAAGGTATTTCCCTTATTCTCTGTGCCTACTATTTGAACAGACAATATTGGATTTTAAGGGTATTCTGGAGTATCAAGTCATGAAGGTAAATCAAAATAGTTCAGGGAAGCTGAATGTGACCCTTCAATCACTCAAACTGTTCTGCAGGCATAGGCAGGGTTTTGGTGCAATAATGTCCTTGAACCGGTGCTCAGCACAGAGGGAGTGTAATACTTAGAAATCCAGTTTCCTGAAGTCAATGAAAATCCTCACTGACTGCAAGGAATGGTAAAGTAGGGCAATAATAATCTAGGACTCCTCCTTCTATGGATCATCATGTGTAGTATGGGTATTTGTGTACAGTCACACACACACACACACATATGTTTATATGTAATGTTTGTATGCATATAGGTACTAAGGAGGAAGAGAGAGGTACCTTAGTGTGCTTCACAAAGAGGCTTTATTTCTTTTTTAATAAAACACGCTCTATTCACAGGCAAGCCAGGAGAAACAAAGTGTCCTTTTCCTAATCCTGCAGTTTTGTTATTGGTTTTCTCACCTCGTGTGTGAGTGGAATTGAGGTTGTCGCCTCATTGTGGTCAGTTCCACACCTTTTTCAGAGTAAACAGCATGCAAACTTGTATAAGCAGCATCTGAGCCAAGGTTATTTTACAAACCAAACTTTAATTTGTTATTGTTCTGGCATGTAGGAACGTGTGTGAGAGACCATGTGGGCTGGCTGTGGAAGGCACTATAAAAACTAAGAGTGGAATGCTCATCTGGAGTTGTTCTGTATTATTTATGAAAACTTGGGGCCCAATCCTGTCACCTTCTCTCACGCTAACCATCCCACTAAGGTCAACCAGTGATTATACCTCTTTAAGAATAATATATGTGCATAAAACTTTACTGGATTTGATATATGGATGGAATTTTCAAACTTCAGAGAAACCATGTCTGCTGCTGAAACCGTGTCAAACATCCATTGGATGTTGAAATTTGTGCCTTTGAAAGTAAATAAAACTAAATTTATATGATCTGGAAATGAAAAAAGCCTTTGTATTTAGTTTTATCTTCTGTTTTAGAGGTGTTCACTATAAGAACTTAATAGTGAACACCTATAGTGTGGGATTTATCAAAGAAATATCATCAGTGAGAAGTGGGTTGTGCTGTCCTGGTGTCTACTCCTTGGTAAAACAGCAGCTAAAATAGAAAAATTGAAAGTGGAACATAAAGTTGACAAAAAGCAAAATTCTCTGCTGAGCAATGCAGACAAACCAGGGTAGCAATTACTGTCTGAAAATTATATATAATTAAAGATAAGATTGTAATTTGTGAATAATATAACCATATTTATTCTGAAGACTAATTTGTGTCAACTAAATATGATCATCGGTTTAGAAGCTGTAACAATTTGAGCTTAAGGGATACTCCCCCATTTTCTAGCTTCACCTATACACAAGCAAATCTAGAGAAGTGGTTTTGACTTCTTTCCCAAAAAGTTGAACTTTTGTTTTAGGGCACATGTGTCATGCGTTTTGGGGTTTTTCCTGCTGCTTGAACAACAGTCTTTCTTTTTGTGAAATATGTTATACATGGCCTAAGACCTATAGCTATTATAGGTATAAAACAAAACTAATTTTAGAAAATCCATTGAGACATATGGTAAAAAATTCCATTGACAGGATGATAAATGTGTCTTATATTTGGCATAGCTTTAACATACCACTTTTTATTATTTTTCCATAATAATCTCTCACATAAATAGGGCTGTAATCTAAGATTATTTGCAATGCGAAGTATGAAGTGATCACAACATGCAAACAGGACTGTCTGCAGGCTGAAGTGTAACCCATAATACTGTCTTTGAAGCTACTGTGTTTATTTTGAGGCCTTGCCCCAGGGACAGTATGAATTTGGTAGAAGAATTTGTTACCTTCCCAAAACTGCAGTCTCTGACAATTAAAGGTGCAAAATTCTCCCTGCTGGTTCTGAATTCTGGCTCCCCATGTAGTATCACATTGCATTAGTGGCCAAACAATAGTCAAGAGCAGTTGTCATTCAATATAAGACACATTTTGAAACAATTCAGATTTGGAACGGCTTTCAAAGCCAGTTAGATTTCTATAAGGAATTCATTAAAAAAACTGCCAAACACAAACAACCAGTTTGAATGCTGAACCAATTATTTATGTACATAGGCTGCATATTGAAACAGTTTTAAATTTGTACCAGTTCATCTGAAGCAGAATCAATTTGGTAAAGGTATCAAACACAACTGCTTCATTAAACAAGGCATTTTCTCTGCCACTTGCTGCCTTGCCACTGTTGTATCCATAAATCATCTGAAAAGAGTTTTTCATATCACTGTGTATGATATAGCATTCCACTGTGGAGGTTAAGACTGAATGTAGTTCTCCGTGTTCCACATCATGCGTAACAGGCTGTAGCAAAGTAATTTTATGCATTTCTCTTCTGCTGCCTGTATAAAGCAAAACTTTAAGTGCACTCTTATAGGAAGGGGGATGTTTGAGCCCATTCCTGGGACACTCTTCTAAGTGTGTGTGTGTGTGTATATGTAGAAAAACAACAACCGTTTCCCAGGATTTTTATTTACACAAAAACTGTCCAGGATTTGGATACCTTCAGTAGCTTGAGAATCCATAAACAATGAGCTTAACTTTTAGTGTTAAATTCTACAACATCTATACTTCTATGAAAAATTTTCCTTAAATTTGATGAGCTTTAAGAAAAATTTATGTCTGGTCTAATGCTTTCGGTTTTCTGGTTTCAAGTTTTCTCACATCATCCCAATGAGAAACCTCACTCGGGTGCCAGCTCTGTGCAAATGGTGGCAGTGACCCCTTTGTCTAAGTGCTAACTTTGACCCTGGCCAGATCAGCACAAATGGTGCAAAGCAGTTTTCTGTGACCCCTCTGCTTGGAAGTGGATGGAAGGAGGTCTCTATTATGTATCCCTCCGGTTTGGCTCTCCTCACTTTCAGTAAACCATAGGAAAATATTATATTTTCCATCTTGGAGGGAGATTGTGGGGTGTTTCCAGTTGAAAGAGCCTCATGATCTAGGCTTGGGCCTTCACTTACATCTTCTTACCTTATTAAAAGGGATACTCTTCTTTTTTCTTGATGAAGAAAATGAAGCAAAACAAATCACTTTTCATGTAGTCAACCACAGTGAAGTTAAGGGGAGGAAAAATTACAAGCCATGATAAATGTCAGCAGTCAATATTGTTTCTCTTTACAGAACCATAAACAAAATCATGCAACTAGTCTCTAAAAGGTCTCGATGACAGCTCTGGTAAATTTAAGCAATCTGGCTACAAAGATGAATAGCACATTCTCTCTCTCTCTCTCCCTGAAACTATTTAAATCTAATTAACCTAGTGTCAAACTCTCTGATTTCCCTCCAATGTTCTAACACAGGGCCTTAAACAATGTTGTTTTTTTCTTTAATACCAACTTCTCTTAAAATATTTGGTTTTAACATTTCTCCTTTTATTTGCCTGTGTACCAAAATAAATTATTACCTCAGTTATATGGCCATGACACTGAATCAGATGGTACCCACAGAAGAACAACAGGTTTTTTTCTAGTACAGAAAGCATGTGTATACAATGTCTGACTTGCTCTGGCTCTACTTTTGGGTATTAGCAACTCTTGTTTTTGCCAGTCTTTCATTTCCTGCCATTGCATGGAATTTCACTTCAGTAAACCTAGAAAAAATTTTTTTTATTAATTTCAGTAAGGAAAAATTATTACATACCTTTAGATACAAATTATTAATTTTCTAGAGTTGTATAGGAACTATAGGAATATAGTATATATATTAGGGTAATATGGAATATTAGGAATGACTGCCTATCTTTTCCTGCAGTACTGACAGTGGACTAAATTCTCTGCTGTATATAACCAAGGAGACAGGAGAGTTGCCCAGGATGCACCTTGCTTCAGCATTTAGATCACTGATATTAAATTGGTTTCATATCTGTTACTCCTTTGGGATAAAGAGGATTTTACTTCATTGATTAGTTTAGTTTGATTTTTAAGCTTTGAAAGAAGAAAAGTGTTTAAATTAAGAACAGTATAAAAGTAATAACTGAATTTTCAAATTGTTCCATTTTGTTAAGTGAAATCTTGAACTTGCTTGGCCATTAGGCCAAATACTATAAAGGACTGAGAAACCCATAGTTATCTGGTTTGAAAATCTTTTGTTGACAGAACAAGCACAAAACAGCTGCAGTTCTTGTTCAAATTACTACATACCTACATAACTCTTTGAAGAAATCAGTAATTCTTTTCTTAATTCCCCAATGAGTAAAAAAAACCCAACAAAAATTGCAAGTAAAACAAGTGTTAGACATTGGAAACAAAAAAGCCTGTAATAAAGGTATGTTCTAGTGGGCTCCATGTAGCTACACAATGTTCACACAAAACATGATTTTAGTGAATATTTTTGGGGCTACCTCCACTTCTTTGAATGAGGAACAATAATTTGAAAATATTTTTGAGCAATAACTTATACTTAAGCGTTCTTGTATAATTTAACAATGCAGGCAGTCTCAATGTTTCAAACATATATCCTTTTTAAGGGAGCTGAAATATTGGACTTATTTCCCAGTTCATGTAAAGTATATGCTCATCAATGGCCTACCTTACCCAAGGGGATCTGTGCTGTAAATTCCTGGAATAGCTATGAGCAGCCCTTTGTGCTGTTCATATTATTTGCAGGTGGGCTGGCAGACAGGTATAGGCTTATCAGCTGATACCTAATAGCATCTGATTCCTTGTACTGTCTTTAGATATTTAAGCCATCTTCTAAAAGTTGATTTAATTGCATTTGAGCATTTCTGAGTACAGAATTTACTTGATTAGAACCTTTTAAGACTTCCTCTAGGGCTCAGGACTAGATTCTTCCCAGGATGGTCCCAAAAAAGATATTTTACTAGATCGGCTTTCTGTTTGGGTAGGATGCCAACATCAAGGACTTCTGTTTGCTCTCATCTGCCTTAATACAGTGCAGCCAAGGGCAATTGAAATTTGTAGATGAATGTATTATGTACATCTAAATTCAGTCTGGCATTTTTCATTTATTTTTGGCAAATGCTTGATCAATTATTTTCAGTGTAAAGAAAGTGTTGTCACACCCTGCTTCAGAAGGATGTTCACTGTTTTTTAAAGGACCTTATGCCGGACTATGTCTCATTCTGAGACTGAGCCCCACCCTGTGATTTCTGTTGCAGCATACCTGTCAGAATTCATAGCTGAGAAAAGCTACAGTAAAGGAAAGCATTTGCATAACTGGACAAATAATGTCAGCATCCTTTGCTATCAAAGTTTGAGTTAAGGTCTATGTCCTGTGGAACAGAAAAAGTGCGTCTAGTCATGTCTTGTTTAACTTATTTTTTCTAACTTTTTTCTCTTATTTTCTACATCTGGTACTTTTTGTACAGATGACCACCTGCTCTTATAGACCAAACCAGCTGTTTAACAATGTTGTATTGTTGAGATAAGTTGTTGGATTTTGGTTTTTTTTATTTCTCTGAAGTACTTAACAATTTTTAGCCTCTGATGCTCTTTAAAGTTCAAGTGCTTTTGAAGATAAGACATATTGCAGACACAGCATGTGATGGAATAAGTGAACATAGAATGCACTTTACTCTCTGTTTGATCTCTCTAGATGCTGATAATTGGTGGTGGCGTTGCTGGGCTGACTGCAGCAGTAGCTGCCAAAGCAATGGGAATTGCTGTCAGAAGATTTGATGCCAGGTAGAGTAAGAAAATATGGCTTAGAATCTAGAACTCTTTTAACATGTTATAAAATATTCTGGTTAAAGTTCTGCTTTGCTTTGCACTGAAGCAAAACATTGCAATTCAAAAACTATCTGGAAGGTTCCTTTCTGTCATGGGGCTACCAGAAATTTTAGTTAATTCATTACTAATTAATGCAAAATTCAAAAAATTTATTTCAATATCCAGAAAAAGAGAACATCATTTAAAATATGCTGCCTCCTTACTTCCCAGGTCCAGCTTAAGAAAAACATCATCTTTTTTCTTCCTTCCTAGGCTCAGCTGGGCACATTATACCCAGTCCATCACAGTCCCTCTGAATGTGGGGTTGTGTGCAACTGTTTGACCCCCATCCCTCATGGCTGTCCCTACCCCAGCGTGGGTCATCCCTGGGCTCCTGTTCCTCAGATAGGGAACTCCCTTTGCTGAGCAGGGTCTGCTTCCAGGAGTGCCTCACCAGCTGCCTGTCTCCTCAGCACTCCACATGTGTCTGTCTGTATCTCTTCCCATCTCCTGCCTTAGGAGATGACGTGTATGAGCAGGAGTGCCCTGTGCTGGGCTGGCAGCTTTTGGAGGGTGAGAGGCTGTTAATATGGGTTTTGGAGCCAGCTGGAAATGGATGGCACAGGTACTGCTCATACATGAACAGATTACTCCCTCGTGTACCAGGTATGATTTGCCTGCTAGTGTTTAAAAGTGGTATTTGTAAAAGTGGAACTTATATTAGTTCAGGTCTTATTCCAAGTAAGATTCTGCTTATGACATTGGAGAACTCAAACATATGTCCCTATTAGCATAAAATGCATAGTGAAATATGCACGTATCTAGGTATTTACTAAAAACTATTAGTGAGTAATGGCTTCATGTTTACATTTTACCTTTTTTTAATCAATGATTTAGAGTATTTGCTTTGCTAATGATTTCCCAGTAATTTTCAATTCAGACTGAAAGTAATGAATACATTATATTTACTTCTGAAAGCACCCATGTGTATGACATACTCCCTATACCCTCTCTAGTAAGAGTTACCATTTCTAGTAAGACCTATTAAACTTGTTTGGTTTGCTTTCTTAAACATGAAATTGGGGAAGAAGTCTTCAGTCCTAAGCAGCAGGAGTATGATGGAGTCCATGAAACAATGATCAGTAATTATACAGAGCTGAGGCAGGGAGTAAAGTAGAAATTACTCATCCTGCAGAAGTTGACATTTTTCAGGTGTAGATTATACACCAGTATTTAGAAATAACTGATGTGCAGGGAAAATACAAATAACCTCAGTGTTGCTCTAACAAATGAAAAAGTAATCAACATTACAGTAATAAAGATTGTCTTTCCTTGAAGTCACTGCAAGTCTGTCATGGAGTCCTTACAAAAGTGTTTTGGGGTAATAAAGCAAAGTCTTTCATAAGTAATAAAACCACAAATTGGAATATTAGTCAGACATAATTATGCCTGTTTTATGCACTGTGACTTTTATAAGCGTGGAAACATCCTTTTAAACAATGACATCCATAAATGCTTTTAAACGAGTTCCTTCATTATCAAGAATTTTGAGTGTTCAATTCAAGATATAGGAAAAGAGAAACCACTTCAGAGATTTACATATTTTTACAATTTCAAAGTAGCAGTATAGAACAGTTTTTAATATGAATGGTAGATTATACGGGACTACCATTAAAATTAATATAATTTTTTGATGAGGACTAAATTCCATTGTGATGTGGAAAAGCAAAGTTATGCTGTGTAGAATAGTAAGATGATATGAAGGTGCAACTATATGTTTGTAAAGACCCATTAATTGAAGCAGTTTAAAATGCTCTCATTTCAGTATTTGTGAATTTACCCAAAAAGGATAAATCCCATCAGAAACCAGCCTGGGCTGTGGGCTGTAAAGCAGAATGCTTGCTGCCACTGTCCCCCAGATCATAGGTCACTGCAATGGCTTGTTCTGGAGAGCCAGGTGAAGTGTCCAGCTGCGGTATTTCAATTTTACCTTGTATTGATGACTCCTGGGGCTGCCATACTTCATTATTATGGTGTGATTTACTCCAGGATGTGTATGGAAGCCAACATGTGCAACTTCATATGAGATAAACTGGCGAGTTTAATGTCCAGATGGCTGTCCTGGAATGGTGTAATGAAAGAAAGAAACAAAAACTTAGGGTACAAGGTCAGAATTCAATGTAAGTTGTTTTCAGAGCATGGCATTAGGATTTGTTTGGGGTTTTTTTGATGTTCTGCTTTCATAATAATACTAGGGGATGTTAGAGACGTGGTATAAATCCAGATGTACTTGCAAGGAATTTAAGATTTGAAGGTATCACTATCTTCTTCCTTGGGATTGTCTGGAGTGCAGTTAATCTGTGAAACACTTTGTGCAATGTGATTCTTATCAGACAACCATGAGGTGTTTTTTCATTTGAAGAAGTACTTGATTTCTTCTTCTCAAAAATAAGCACCATATGGTTTTGTAACCAGTTCCCTGACTGGCCTCCCAGCTCATTTAATCTCTGGCTTCCTGACAAAATTGCTGAATTTCTTTGGTCATGCATCAGAGTAAGCTATTAGTTTTACACAGAAACCTTAACTTGTAAAATAAAGCTTTAGTAACTCATGTCTGTAGTAATATGCAAATTTGATTTACTAGCATGCATAAAGCAGGCATCAGATCTGTGGAGAACATGTGAAAAGTTTCCAACACATGAAAGCTTTGACAACTATTTATTTTGCTTTCTCATCAGGGTGTGGTGAACACTGGTTACAAGGACTTGCCAAGAAGAAGGGCTACTCAAGCCAGTAGCCTTTTTCCAGCAACATCTTGAAATTATTAAAGCTGTTTCTCCTGAGAGAGAATATTTTCACTTTGAACAAAAGGACGATTTAGATTATAGGGCTATTGATTGTGTCATTAGAGGAATTTGAGTAATAAAGGTGAGTTTCAACACTAAAACATTTTTGATAAAAAACATATAAAATGTGTTCTCTGAGAGCAGTGATTTTGTTAGGGAATTTAGTCATTCTGAGGAAATGTTATCATTCAATGTCTACAGAATGTCTTCAATGTTGGGAAGTGAATTTCTTGCTTGTTTCAAGCAGTAAAATATGGGGCAAAAAGACTTATAAAAATGTCAATACTCTAAAATTACTGCTGTCCTTTAAACTCGTGTTTTTGAAGGATGTGTTTTGAGAATCAGCCCATCTCCTGAGCTACTGTGCTCTGCCTTAGTAATAGAACTTCAAGTACTAGAGTTTATGGACTCAAATGAGCTGAAAACTCAACAGGAGCTGAAAACTAGGAATAGGTGAGCTTGTGTGTTACACAAAAGGACTTCAAGAACGCAAGTACTTCAAAGGCCAAATGGTCTGATGACACTTACTGCATCTTTGCCCCCCAGGGTCAGGAGAGGTGGAGTATTGCTAAGGATACAGTGGTTTTTTTTTTTTAAACAACCAGGGGTTTAGCCTGAGAACATCAAACATATTTCAGCCCTGATATGACATCATTAAGCTGTACTCAGTGTAGTCTCCATTGTAATAGCAGCAGCCCTCATGCCTTCCTATATCCTTTAGCCCTGTCTTTTGGAGGAGAAAAAGAACTAAATATACAGTTAAATTAGGAGACAGCCTTAAGATCTGTAAATACTGGTATTACTTGTGTGCTGACTGCAATTTTTTGTATGCAAGATGTTTCTTGAGATAAACCGATTCTTTTTCAGTCAAGTTGATTTTGGATGTAGTTAAGAAAAAATAATTTCTGTAGTTGTGGTGAATTGAAGATTGACAGGAATCCATATTTGCCTGCAGGTAGCATTAATCCAAAGTACAGTCATGCAAAACATTTACATATTGGCAGACTGGAATTACTTTTCAGCTAAGGAAGTGTTTGTAAAGAGAAGCATATTCATCTAAGCTTTTAAGGAACAGAGTCTAGGATTTAGGTATGTTATCTTTTTTAATGTTTGTTTTCTGTGCTTTCTTTTGTGTTTGCTTTGTATTGTTCTTGAATTTTTTGTTTTATTTTTGTTCTTTCCCCTTCAGTGGTAAGTGTATTACATCTGAAATGTATTAGGCCAAAACTGGTTTAGTAGAAACACAAAATTGTTTTTTACAACTGACTGCATTTAATGGTTGGTGCTATTTTGCAAATCAAGGGTTATAGTAATTAATATAAGGTAAAGGCCAAATCCCATTCTATTTGCTCATGTGAATAATCCCACTAATTTCAGATGGACAAATAAGTAATCATGGCAGAACTTTACTGAAACAAACAGCTCATAATATAAAGAAAGGTAAGATACAGTAGGAATCCATCATAATGTTTTTTTTTTCTGCAACAGGAAGGTGTAAAGCATTATTTCAATAACATTTGCCAGGGACAGCACCCTTTCTATTAAAAAAAAAGATTAGCACAAGATCAGGAAGAGTCATATCCTTATAATCTAGGAAAATTATGATCACAACTGGAATTTATCTGAGAGATACAAGGGAATTTATCTATATTTCTTGTTACCAGTAGGCATTTTGATGATGAGCCATGCTAGGAATAATTATGTAACAATAAAGAGAGCTTCTTTATTGTTAATAAGAGAGCTACTTAAAGGTAGTGTGGACTAACTGGAAAAGGCACAGACAGTGGTAAATCAGGTTCGTTAACGTGTCCTGCTGCTTTCCAATTAAATGAAAGGCTAAAAATGCACTTTTCAGGGTCCTTGGTGAATCACCATATGCCTTTTGTTACCAATAAATTTCCTCTGATATTAATTATGTATGAAATAAAGAGCCAATATAGTATAGGTTAGGAACCCAATCCAGGGCCAATTGAAATGAATATAGGCTGTTCTCAAAAGCTTTTGGATCAGGGCCTGTGTATACGGCATAACTCCAGATGTCATTATCTGTGTTGAAATATATGTATGGAATGGAAAAAGGAATCATATAGCAAGGTTTTGATTATGTTCAAGAGTACTCTTCTCATAAACAAGATTGTTATTCACTTTACATTAAAAATAATGATGGAATGAAAGAATAATGCAAATAATAACAGAAAAAGATACATATAGCACAGCTTTTTGAGGGTTCACTACCTTCAAGACTCCTGTTCAAGCTGAATGAGTAACAGTAGAAATATCTATTAGTTCAAGGAAAGCAAATTCTGGCAATATGAAAAGTTGATTTTAAAGGAGGAAAGCTGAGTCTGTTTCACTCATTCCTTAACCAAACTTTGTACAGCAGCTTGAAGTCCTCCTTACTGTCTTCTCCCAGGGTCATGGACTTACCATGTTTTGTCCAAAGTATCAACCTTGTTTGAAGATCTAGTCTCCTTGATTAACAGTGGGCAATTTTGTATATGTTTTAAAGTTTTTGTTAAAAACTTTCTTAAATGACAGTATAACTGGAAATTGAACTGTCATTTCTAAGAGTGAGATGGGAATATTTTGCTATTTTAGGCTTTGTCTTGATCAGAGAAATTAATTTTGTACACTGAGTTGCTCAGAGCTTACTTGGGTATATTTAACAAAACCTTGTGCGAGTGATGACAAAATATGTCTCCAAGTAGAATATCATATTATCTTGGATTAATGAAATGATCTGGTCTTTTCCTAAAGAGGGAAAAACATTTCCTTAAACCACTAACACATATGGTCAAAGAGACTAGTACTGGAAGTAATAATATTTTCTCCCAAGGAAGTATTGTTGAACTCTTTGTGTGGTCTGCATCTTTTAACAATGTTCAGATGCTACACTGTGGTCTGTATTTCTACTAATGCAGTAAAGGTTGTGAAAAGCCACTGGGGAATTTATGACATATTTGATTTTGGAGTTTTTCTGGTGAACCATTTCTCCATATTTGTCCAAGTGGAATATTTTTTATTTCATAAATTTAGTTTGGCAGTCCCATGTGCATCTGCTGAATCCTGGGGTACACACTTCATTCTCATGTTGGCTAAGTCTATTATTCCAAAATTAGTTTTCTGGCAAAAACAATGTACACAAGTTATGCATGCAAAATTATGATCAGGAAATGCCTTCTGCTATCATGGGTGTCTGTGACAACTTCTGTGGAAGAAGGGTTTGGGTTCTATGCCTGTTTTTGTTTTATGATTAATAAAGAAAAGTGCTTTTTTGCTCTTCTGAGTGCATAGTTTTTTTCTTTATAGGTTTGGCAGGTATTTTAGGACTGATGCTTGTTTCTCCCAATCCTTTTTTTAATCAAATAGTGAGCAGATTTTTCTTGCTTGGAATAGTGGTTATCGCACTACCCAGGAAGTCACACCTTCCTTTGCCTCTCATACCAGAAACTTTATTTATTATTCCCAAGTGAATTGTCTGGTGCCTTCTTCTCTCATATGCTTCACTATGACAGATTTGAGTTCATAAAAGGAACCTATAGAAAATGAAAACAAGGTTAATGGCTTCTTCAAAATGAATTACAAATGAGATTACAATTTTAGTTCCTACCTCAAAACAAAAAAAGTATCAACTTCATGTTTATACACATTGTCTTACAGTAAATATACATAATTTTGTGAGTGATGACAAAAGAAGGAAATGTTTAAGAGAATTAATGGAATAGTGAGAAGTGATGATAAATTTTGATGCAACCTCAGGTATGTCTGTCTGCGTGCTTTGCTTTTTCCTTTGCATAGTACCAGCTCCTTTCTGCCTGATTAGTCCAAAAAGGAATACATCTCCCAAACAAGGAGAATGTTTCATCAGCTGATGGAGTTACTAGATTAAATCATACCTGGGGATGGGTTTGTCATGCTGATTAGCGCTCCACAGTTACCTGTCTGTTATTTGAGCATATTTTTATAAGCTATCTAGCTGGTTTCCGAGCCATAATTTGTGGTGAAAAAAGACACCCTGAATCACAATTTAATATTTTCACTGATTAAAGATAAGAAATTTCATTCTAGCATTTCTCTAGAATGCTCCCCCAAACGGCATGTAGAGACAGTTTGCAAACTACAGAAAAGAAAGAGCTGGGAAACCTATGGAATAGATAGAATGTACAGCAATGGGATAGGTTCTGTTTATTGGAATATGAAAGGCTACTGACACATTAAAGAGTTTATGGGGTACTTTTCAAAACAAGACTGGGAAAAGCAGATAAATTAGACAACATAATTTAGCATGAAGTTCTGTAGCTCTCAAAGTAAAACAAAGGTAGAATTTGTTCAATAGCTAACTAACCCAAAGCTAGGAGGGTGGTCTTGGCTAGCAAAATGAGTAATATGAGCAAGTAAAGAGCTGGATCCTGCATGAAATATTAGTGCTACAAGCAGTAAGTTACAAGGCATATGTGCAGAATCAGGCCCTCTTGAAAAACAGCCCTCTAGGAAAACGATTCACTTATATGGACAAATATTTGTCATCCTTCTTCATTAGATCATGGGATCTGTTATCCCTAGGGCCAGGGAAACAACTTTATAGGCTTTTTGTTTTGTACTGTCCTTATTTGAGCATATTCCTTTGACTGTGCAATGTTTCATTCAAGAAAAATAGCTTTGCATTTCAAGTTCTAAAAACGTTCAGTCAGTTACAAAAGCAGGAGCATTCATTGAAGAACTTAATTCATTTGCTCAGGTACCAGTCTCTAGGTAGTTGAGAGTTTATCAGGAGACCATGATCACCTTTATTTGCTATTTTTAAAACCACCCTCAGATTCATTTCTTTACTATTTTTTAATCCACATCCAGATGCATGTGTTGTTTGAAACTTATTAAATCAGAGATATTTCTTATTACAGGTAGAACATAACTGGCATTCATCTTTATTAAAGAGAGAGAAAGGAAGTATTTTGGGAAGACAACAATCTGATAGTTATTAGACCTGAATTGTTTTTTACCTGTCCTTAAGGCTTCCAACATCCTAGAAAACTGTTTAGCACTTACTCTGGAAGATATTAGGTGTTGAATTTCATAAATTCTTTAAAGTTTTTCAAACGGTACCATCACTGGGGGAAAAATCTAATGCATGTCCTGGAACTTGTCAGAAGGTTACATAAAGTGTGAAAATCACTAAAGCTATCTTTTTTCTTTTTAAGTTGTCTTACAAATGAGTACTTGAGAGGTGTTCTGGGAAATCTGTATTGCTTGTGTTGCATCCTTTCCACAGGCCATAGTAAAAGCCACAGCGATACAGTCATACAGGTACTCTGTTTAACCCCAGATTTCCTCAGGGTACAATATCTCTAAACTTGCTCCATCTCAGGATTGTTCGCATCCTTGTGTGACAGTTTCCCTTCTCTCAGCTTGAAGCCTTTGGGCTTAGACTCCTGAAAAGCCCATAAATATATCTTGCAGATACCAGCCAACATATGGTCTTTGGCCTTTGCAAACGTTCCAAGAATGTTGATGAATGGTTATGATTTGAGTATCATGGATTTTTCTGACTACATTGTTTTCAATCATACTTTCAACTCATTCAGTGATGCAGGTTAAAAGACAGTTTATAATTTAAAATTGTCACCATGTGCTCTTCAAATATTAAATGGATGATGGCATGTTTACTAAATGAGTTCATGTAGGAATTTGAGAGAATTTTTTATATCAAAATATCTAAAATCAAAATGTGAGAGAATCAGAGCTTCATATGTACCTTGAAAAATTATAGAAATTTTGCCCATGAAGAATATAATGGCCAAAACATTTTGAAATGTGTGCAGGGCAGCACTAATCTAGCAAAGGTATTTTTTTCATTTTTCATGATAAGTATTTTTATGTAATGGCAGAGTATTAAGAAATAAGCCTGAAAACCATAAAGACTAAGACAGTAATTGAGGCATTTTAAACTAATATTAGAAAACAATACATCAGTGTTGATGATAATTGAAAACATGTACTCAAATATATGTCAATGGATCCTGGAGCTGAATTGCTGGGATGCTAATTAGTTTCATAGTTGCTTGCTGAATTGGTGTCATAAAAAATACAGAAACCAGAAAATGTTAAGAGAGGAATGTGCAGAAGTCTAATAATCAAAAACGGATATTCACTCGCAATGAAAAACAAAGAAGAAATCTTTCATCTTTAAAGACAAGCTGTTTATTCTCAGTCGTCCTGGCAATTATAAAATAGTTTGAAGTATATCGATACTAAATGGTTGATTTTTTTTTCTTTGATTTTTGTGTTTTGGTTTTTTCACCTAATGTATTTCAGCTCAGCTGTGTGCTGTGCAAGAGAGATGGCAAGACTGTCTAATCAGAACACTTCTGGGCTGGGAATGCCCCTCGTATGACTGAGGTGTCAAAGCTTCAGGAGCAAGCAGTAGTGGAAGCACAGAAATCTTCAGCAGAAGTTCTGGGCATGGCTCTGGGTGACACAATGGGCATATGCACTTCTTGTAAGGTAAATGTGCTCAATCCACAGCATCCTTGTTACTGGTTAATTTACTGTTCTTTGAGAAGATAGTATATTATGAAGACATTCAATTCCTAAAGGTGGCACTTCTGTCTAAGGGGTGAAGGATCTTAATTGCAGATAAAAAGTTTGTTTTGCTCAAGTTAAATATTGTTCTGAAATGAAAAATTGGTGTTTAAAAAAGCACTGATCTAGTTAGATGTTTTTGGAACTTCCCATTTGTTTTCTTATATGAAACAATTTTCTTCTTATGAATTTACCAACTGCTCCAGTTGATCTAAATTACAATAAATTTAAGCGAAAACAAAATGTTTGAAAATTTCAAATTAGTTTTAATGCCGATTTGTTAAGGAGGACTTTGTATCCAATATTATGGAGGCCAATAGAAATTCTCATAAGTTGAGCCTGATACTTGGTATGAGAGAAGAGGAGAAGGCACTACTCTGCCAGTTTGTCACTTAGATTGTGGCAGTCTTTTAAAGCATCCAGAGCTGTTTTGCCTGCCTTGATTCTCTGTAGGCAAAATGTGTTTGGAAACTCTGGCGGGTACATCCACACAACACTCCCATACATGAGAAATAGTGGCTTCAAAGGAGCTGTTTTGGCTCTGTTTCTTACTAGTTGTCATCCCAAAATGTTCTAGCAATGTATTTTTGGAAAAGACTTAAATTAGGTTAAAATTTCCTATAACTATTATATTTCTAATTCATTGTATGAAGAGGAAAACAACATAAGTAAACAGTCCTTTCTTGCTCAATGGTCTGTTTATGTTTTGAGTATGAAACACAATGTAATATTTCATTTTGGATCTAAATAATTTAATTTTGCAGGTCTTACCATTGCAAAATGAATTGAAATCTCTGACCTTCCTCAGCCTGTAGCTACATTTCACAGTCTGGTTGGTTTGGCAGCCACAACTCTTACATGAATTGCCAAATATGGAATTGAATATCCACACCTTGATGTTCACCCTTCTGCCAGTGTTCTCAAAATTGTGGTGTATCTGGACACTATAGGTGTAGGGTGTAGTTTCAGTGCTTCTTTAGTGACTTTTAAAAAATTGCTGGGTACTTTACTGTAGTCGGTCATATAAAATTTAGAGTGCAGTTCACTAGAGGCCCTTTCCTGTTCTCCTCAAAATCCAGTTGGCTCCTAGGAGGAGCCAGGGCGTAATTACCTTAGGACCTTTACAAGGGAAACAGTCTTACACAATTTAGCTTACCAGATTTGGGAGGACTGGAACACAAGGAAAAGGAGGTTAGTGACTTTGCCTTTTGTGTTGATGAGATGGTGTTTTGTGTAGGAGAGATGGTGATGTTGGTCTCAAAGATTTTTTTTTTCCCTGAATTTGCTAAACAGTGTTTGTTTAACTGATAATCTGACTTAGATTCCGTAGAGCTTTATTCCTAAGACTCATGTGAGCAACTGTTTGCTAGAGGAATTGTAGTAAGAGATCTTTTAGGTCCCTAAGTAGTAATTATCTCCTACTGTGAAGTTATACAGCTATTCAAATTTCATGTTCTGCATAATTGCTGTCCAATTTGATATTACAAAGTAATCATATCAAATTGCTTTTGTTTTCTCATAATTAACAAGGCTGATAGAAGGAGTCACAGACCGTGACAGGAAAAGGAACTGGGGCACTTCCATTCCTGAGAATTCCTCCCCCAAAAAATTCCTGACTTTTTGTCTTCTATCTGAAATTGGTGGATCTTTCCTTCAGCTAAACTAATCACCAAGATGACCAGTATCTTTGGTATTTTTATTCTGTACCATACCCTGCTTTAATTTCTAGTGCTTTAGCATTAAAAATATTTTAGTGCTAAAGGCAATACAGCATTAGAGCAGCCACACTCACTTCCAGGTGTGCTGAACTCGGGACCATTTCTTCTTTGGGCAGCCCTAGCTGGCTTGCTGACAGCATCCATGGCTAGTATGATCCAAGCTGCACCCCTGGATTAGTATGCACTCTTGGTGTTACAGGATTCTCCTCAATTATGGTGAAAGTCTCCAGAGAGCAATTCTTGAGACATTTCATTGCAAATATAAGTTTTTTGCACGCACATCCAGCGCTTGCCGAGTACTCTCCGCAAGGGAGTCTTGCATGTCAACGAAAAATATTGGCATAAACTATGAGGAATCAACAAAGCACTCTGCAGAATGTTTATCTAGTCCTATAGAAATTCCTTAACAAGTCTGCAAGACTTAGTAGGATCCCACAAACCACACTGCAGAGATCCAAAGCTTTCTAGCCAGCAGCAGTGCTGTAAAATAAGCTGTGGATGTTTATCTAGTCAGATGTATATGTAACCCTAGCCATTACTGTAATTGTGGATGGGTTTTGGAAAGAAATAAGTGAGTAAGGGTCTTGTCCTGCTAAGTAACAAATGATTTCAGCTCCTATTATGCCTGTATAATCTTTGAGCAAAAATTCTAAAGGCATGTTTACTTACATGACCAAATCCAATGGAGGGCATGTTTACTTACATGACCAAATCCAATGGAGGTCATAGGTAACAATCTTCCGCTAACTGTGTGATTAAATGCACATTTATTTGCTTTTATTTAATTTAGTAAATATTTTAGGAATGATATAATTTCTTGAGATACTAGTTAAGTTTTTATTTCCCTTATGTGGTACTATACTAGATTGCAGGGGCTGACAGCTGTAAGTGGAGCAGCTATGCCTGTTACTCAAATACCAAACAGTCACTGGCTGAGCCTTGTGTGCAGAAGGTTTTCTTGACAATTGTGGGTGTCTTGATTGGTTCCTCTGGATGGAGCTATCCTGTCATGCATTATGTGTGCAAGTAAGGAAATTCCACTAGTTTGTCCTCTTTTCTGTGTGAAAAAAGACAAAAGGCATCTAGTCAGAAAACTCTTAAAGTAAGATGTTGCAGGAGATTGGATGACTGGACTGGCTATGTGACAGGATTTTGCTCATACTGGTAGTATAAAAAATGAAGCTATGACAACTGGATATAGATGTCTGGTGGGTTTTCTAGAATTAAAATTTGGCAAAAAACCCTCCTAAAATGCCAGTGACAGCAAAGAAATCAAAATATGTCTGGATTGCGTGATGTGTAACACTGTTGAGATATCCAGCCAACTGAAGGATTGCAAGCAATATATATGTGCTAGGAAAGATCTTCTTCATTTTTACCCTTTTTAGTTGCTTCTTTACCCAGAGCCAAGCACTTCTGCATGGCACTTCACTGAGCAGTGTGAATGTGCCATCAGTTCATTTCTGGATGGTCATACCCTGGGTATGGCACTGGCACTCACATGTTGGCATGGAGTACAAACCAGGGGCCTTGAGACAGCTGATTCCTGATTGAGGTGGTGATCTTATGCCATAAGAGAACTTGCAGTTTTGCACGACTTCTAGCCCTGCTGTATGTAAACAGTTCCTCATACACTAAATCTAGAAGCTGAACTTTAAAAACAACTAGAAAAAACAATACAGCAATGTGATTTACTAGTGAAACTAGCCATGTAAGTTAATATTTTATAAAACACTAAAGGGCCTTCACTGAAAGATCTCACCCAGCAACTGGCTTTGAGGAAGTGCGAAAGTGCTGTTTCATAACATGCAAGATGGGAGATGTTATTTAAACAAAGAACATCTTTGTTTCACTAGCAAAAAAATGTTAAGGTAGTTTAGGGAGGAGAAGAGAAATAATTTAAAAATGTCTGAAAAACAAAGTTTTCTCCAAAGCGTATCTGAAAATCTGTTTGAAATGTAATTTTTATGCCAAGTGGGATCCTCAAGCTTTAAAAAAGGAAAAAAAAAAAAAAAGCAATGCAATATTGAACTGTTGAACCATTTCTGTATCAGCTTTGCAGCTTGTTAAAGTAAACTTTAATGAGCTGAAAAAGAACGCAGTCTGACTTCCCAAACAAACTACATGGGAACTTAGAGCAAATGAACAAATGAACTATTTATTTTGGGTTTCTTTTAATGGACTTAGAACTGTTGGCTTGACCAATATACTCATTTAATATATTCACATTTAGGCTTGATCTTTGCCAAATACCACTTCTGGGTGGATATGGCACAGCATCTACAGCAGGAAAGAAACCTATGGAAATTGTTGCAACTTGCACTGAAGCTGGATTAGACCAAGTTATTGAAGAGATAAAGGAGTCTGATTCTATCATTACCCTGGGTGAGAATTCAGATATTTGCTGTTCAAATTACTCAACAGCACACTTTCCAAGCTACCTCACGTCTTGAGTAACACTCACTATTTCACTGAAATATTCACTGATTATAATTCAGTGAATTAATTCTGAATATAATATCTTCACTGAAATTAATCATGTCAAAATCTTGTTCCCGCTTCCTTGAATCTTTCCAATTCACACTTGTAATCAAAATACTAAAATTGCTAAACACCTTTTTTGTCCTTATATGCCACCTGTGTCTCATCTGATATTAGCAGTCATTCCTTCCTTGGTTTTGCCCATAAATACAGACCCTTAAAATGATTAAGTCAACTTCAGAGCATACATCTTGGTAGTACTACAGTGCTCATTCTTCTCTAATGATACAGCATATGGCAAAAGGGTTAATCAAGGCTCTAAGACTAATTTCATCAGGTTTACACAATTTGTCATATCATGAAATTTTGAGGTTTTGCAGTTGATGTATATTCCACCTCCAATATAAGTCAGTCCTGCTCTTTATGATTAGACCTTAATGAATAATAACTCACTTGATGTCTGTGAACTCTTCGGGGAGTTTCCCTCAGCTTAAAAAATGAAGGCCTTCAACGCAGGACTGGGGACAGTGGAAATACAAAGAATTTGTCACAAACCTAATTGGTTTTGGTTTTTTACTCTTTGAATTTTACTGGTTTATAGCAAAGAAATGTGAGATGAAGTCACTGAAGTTACTTTACTGGGCTTCCCTCATTGTGTTAATTCTCATTAAAAAGCCCTCCCAGACTTGCTTTTCCTAAAAATGGGTAACCCAGCACTGCCAAGATTTATGCTGGGTAATCAGCTATTCAGCCTGAGATTTCTCTAAGAATGGCAAGCTTTGGCCAACATTCATTTTCAATTGCAACAATAACCAAAAAGTTTGTGTCATGTTGTTTCAGGACAGTTTACTTTCTGTAGCATAAATATACATGGAAAATATTAATGGAAACTAGGAAACATTCAATTTTCATGCATCCCATCTATGGTACAGTATAAGTCGCTAAGTTGAATTGTGCCAGCTAATCATTCCTCTTTTATTATAAAAAATTGCAAATGCCTATGAAGGCATGTGGACAAAAGACAATGGTTCCAAATATGTAGCAGAATATTCTTGAATATAATAGTTTTTGTACACTGGATTGCCTGAAGCAATTGAGCACTTGCTGTGTATCCAGCTGAAATGTTCTGCACCTCTGCTGAAACCCCAGGGGAAGCCTGGGTCTTCTGTGCCCTAAGTCACAGGCCTTGGAGGTGCTGTACATCCCTACAGCTGGAATGAAGCCGGCTTCTCCAGCTGACCCAAGAATACAGTTGGCTTCTTTCAGAGGCAGCTGCGTGCAGCCCGTAGCCAAATGAATGGGTCATCACGATGAGGGGCCTCTGAGAGGAGAGGGATATGGAAAAAAGAGAAGAGAATTGCCAAAATGCCTCCCCCAGCAAAGCAGGCTGATGTAGAAAGTAATGTTAAGTGCAGTTCATTTGGTATAGTCACACTAAAAAAATCCAACAGAAAACACTCAAAGTCCTAGAAATTGGTTATTAGTCAAGATGTTGATATACTCTTCCCCTGAAGATTAAATAATTAGTTTTTTGAAGTGTCAGAGGCTTTACTTGTAATAAAATAGTGAATTTCAGGTAGAGTGCTGCATCGTTAAAAATATACACATTAAAAATTCAATATTTAGGGTGTTAATGATTTTTTGTTTTAATTTTCACTCAATGTCTCTTTTGGATTTTTTTTTTTTTTTTTTTTGGTATAAGTCCTAAATTTGTAAGGATGGCAAATATTTCCTAACATATTCAACATTGCATAAGTAAGGAAGGCTTTAAGAACTATGATAATTTCTCTGGAGATGAGCTGCAGCATCAGGAGGAAAGGCAAAGATGGCTCTATATTACCTCTGCTTTTCCTTCTGAGGCTGCCAACTATTGAACTAGAGACTATGTAGGCCACTGACAGGTGGGGGATCTGGTAATTTCAACAGCACCTTTTCAGATCTTTGAATCACCTTGCACTGGCCATATTTCCTTTGCACAATTCTTCACTTCTTTCTCTGGACTAGAGCTGCTTTGCTTCACTGGACCCAGCTTTAATGGATGGGAGTCAAACTAGATGGTTTTGTTCTAAGCAACTATGCAGGAGATAGCTCATAAAGGAAGATTTACAAGCCAAGTTTAGTACCACGGGATCTTGAATTTACTGCTTCTAGAAGACTCAATGTTTTCATGATGTCAAATGTTTTCAGCTGACAATCTTGAAATGTTTGACTCACTGTTTATCCTATAAACTCAGAATGGAAAAACAATATTATGTATCTGTGTTTCATAAACATCTGAAATAGGTATACCTTCATAGCTGGCAATGAGGATAATCTGCTTGCGTTGATATATTTGATGCTGTAAGTTTGTTGACATTACATTTGCATGCACTTTAGGAGCTTGGAAACAGTAGGGAAATCAGACATTTCTGTATTTGATTGTTCTTATTCCCTTCTGTGTTCAAAGTAGACCTATGGTTGCCCTAGACCTGAATGTTGCTTACCATGTAACAGTACACTAAATTCCTTTGGCTCATGCCCCTCAGTCACTTGGAGGGCTGTTGCAGAAGATAGAAAAATGGTACAGCCAAGCATTCTTCTCTGGTTGCCAGGCTCCTGGGAGGAATAGCCAGCCCTGTAGTTAGAAAGGTCAAGAGAAATGGAAGCTCTAACATGGTGCTGATTTTAATACAAACTCTAGGAAACCAAACAGATGTACAGACAATTAAACTTGACTTTACTGGGCAAACTGCAAACAACTTAGAAAAAAAAATTAAAATTGGTAGGCATATAGGTAAGTATGTCGGGCAGAGGGATTAGTGCTGCTTGTGCACTAATTTCACAAGCCTATTAAGAGTTCCTTGAAGGATTCAATGAGCACAAGGAAGACAAGGGAAATCTATTTGATACTGCTGGTGCTAAAGCTCTAACATAAACCCTGTATTTTTATCAAGAGTGTTACTCTAGAAATATACCTTTCATGACCAGCATGGCTAGGGGTTTTAGGAATTAGAAGCAGTTTTTAGAGCTGTGTTCTACTATCTGAAGTGGTGGAATCTCTTGAACTACTAAAATGTTACTTCATAGTACAATGGATCGGGTGTAAATGCAGTGCTTCTTACATGCAGAGCCATGGAACTGAGGTTCTGATCAGAACAGATACTGGAGGTTTGGCCTGTAAGTGAGCAGTGTTGAAATGCTCAATGTGGTATAACATAATGCACGTCACCCACAGATCCCACACATGTGCTCTATTTAGTGACCTCACCACGGCCTTGCGTAACACTGCCTCTTAAGTCTTAAAGTATTTATTTTTATGATATCTTGCATAGAGAATGCATGAAAATTTTTTAATAGTTTTCATTAGCACATGAAACTGCCAAGATTGGATTCAAGGTTTGAACACCAACAGATGGATTTAATTTTTTCATTCAGATGAAACAACAAACTGTCATCATTTATTGTATGCCTGATTAATGTGCTTTGGTGTTGTCTTGATAACTTGAAGCAGTGGCTTTTCCTTTCATAATAACACATTTTGTAATATATTTCCTTTTTGTCTGAGATACAGACTTGGCTCTGGTCACTGGTACAAATGACACTGTAAACTCAGCAGCACAGGAAGATCCCAATTTTGTTATCAGTATCATGCCAATACTGGAACTCTGAAAAACAAAACAAGGTATTGAAAGACAGTGACAGTTTAGTACAGTGTTAGTTATGATATATTCATTTCTTACAAGAAAAGTGCCAACATATATAAATATAAACAAGAAATGTCTTTTCTAAGTCAATGCCTCAAAGATGAATAAACAGGCACATGTTTAGCTGAAAATGACCACTGCCTATATCGAGAGGGCAGAACTTTGCAGAGGCCTAGAAAACCAAATCCTGGCCATTGCCATCAGACCATCCATATGTTGGAACAGCTGAAATATTGCATGTTACCGTGATTGCTTGAATCTACTGTGTTCATTTTCATGGGCTTCAAAAAAATTCAAGCATTTTTTTTTTGTTTCTTACTTCATTATTTTTTCAATTAATTCTTTTTGAATGAGCAAAATAAATTCAACCATGCCTACCTTAGAGAGCATTCTGCATTTAAGAGGTTGACGCTATAACTTTGTTGGCCAATTTCCTGGCAGCTGCTTCAGGATGGATTTTAAACCAGATTCCCAGAAAAAGTAAGCCATATTCAAAGAAAAGAGGAAGCTTTTGATGATGTAAAGGTTTCTTTGCTATATTTTTTTGCCAACACAGTCATGATAGAATAAAGTGCAAGCACTTTTGTATTCTTAACCAAGAATTAAGATATTGAAAACAGGTATAGAGATCAAAGCCAATATTGTAACCACACTCAGATGCGTGTGAGGTTAAAAGATAAAGTAACGTCATCCAACTGCTTTAAGTGGACTGAGGTGTGCTATGTGACACTTCAGACAATTGAAGCTGTACCAAGTTCCTTCTTTTTTTGCTGTAAACATGAAAAAAGTACTGTAGCATTGATTCTGCCCAAAGAAAGCTGTGAACAGAAAAATGATACTGCATGTTTCAGCTGCATAGACTAATCACTAGAAAATGCAGTTTCAGGTCAGCTGAAATTCATGCTGCATTTGACAAGAAATTTAGTCATGAAACTGAAGCCTCAAAAATAATTTTTGAAAGAAATAAAAGATTATGATGTTCTTTTAATACAGAATTTTTATTTAACATTAGGAAATGAAATGAAGGCTGAGTTTCAGCTTGAGCAAACTTCTTTTGCTGGAACACAAAGTGTTGGTCTTCTGTAGAAAAGACAAGAGTATGCTTTCTTAAATTTAAAGGAGTTTGATTCTCTTCTATTATTAGTATCCATCTCCAAAGCAAATAATTTCAGAAATTGTACTAAAGCTTTTAGATTTCATGCCAGTTAAACTGGCTTATGAGCCCAGGTTCACAGATAGACATTTTTATTCAGAGGCAGAAATTACTTTTACAGGTAAGGGAAGCACAGTGCACAGGATCAGAGAAGGAGCCAGACTCAGTCCGGGGTATGTTGGTGGAGCACATTCTCTTCTGTTCACTCTTCTGTGGTATGTTTCTAAACATCCTATTGCAACATCAGTGGTCTGAGAAGTCAGCAGTAAAATCATGTGGCAACCGCACAAGCATTGCTAAAGTTAGACAAAAATTTCCACTTTCCATGAGGTGAAAATACAGTCTGCTGTCTGTTTTGCATTAGAGAACTAGTTCCCATCTCTTACTCTGAAACTTCAGAATTATTTGAATTTATTTCTGGCAGATAGGGTGAAGAAATCACACCACTCTGAGTAATTTTACTTTAATGTGATATACTATCAAAATTTGACAGCATCTCATTTCTCTTCTGAATCCATAAAATGGCAGTTATGTGTTATCTTTCCCAACAGGCCAACAGGAAGAATGTGATAGATTTTTCATATAAACACTTCCTTTAAATGTTGACAATACTAAGTTTGATCAGTCACAATTAACATTCTTAATGACAGCACTGGGATTTTAGTAAAACGGTGACCCTCAAGTCAAGGAATAACAGTTTAGGAACAATGTTGAGTCCTTCAGTACTTTAGTAGGTGACCTCATATTCTGCTATCAGTAGATCAGGAGTTTAACTGCCACATATTTTGATCTTGGTGGGAAAGCTTTCCTGGTGTAATTGTGCTGCAATCACCATTAACTTTTGTGTCCCAGAATACTCTGAGACACGAGTTAATGGCACCTGGGAGTGTATTAACTGCATTATAGTAAATGATAAGAAATTAATAGGAGGTTTGCCTTCCTCCCTCCTTCTCTTGGCACTTTTGAAGGTAGAGGTATGTAGGATGGATTTTCATATCATATTACATTTTATAGAAGTATGCTATAACCATCACTTATATAGATTGATCTTTAACACATTCAGGCAAAGTACTGAAACACAGTGAGTGGGAAAGGTAAGAACAGATCCTTGTGTTACTTTGCAGTTGGACCTGAAGACTATGTGGAAAACCAGATGGACTCAAAAATTGCAAGAAGCAGTAGCAAAGGAATTAAATCAGGTAACATTACAAGTGCTTTGGGAGGTTTGCTGTAGATTCCAAGTTGGCATCTCTTTTCAGTATCAATGTATCTTTACCCCATGCACTGACATGACCCTTTATTCAACCTTGGCTTGGATGACATTTCTGCTACCTTCCAGGAAAGGAATTGTTTTTTGCAGTAGCTCCCTCTCTTATTCATTTTGAGAAAAGGATTAAATACTCCCTCTGACCAAGCTTACAGGCATGCTAAAGTGAAGCCTCTTCATGCTCCTGGCCAAACAAAGAACAAAAATACCCACAATAAGCAAAAGCAGATGGCTTCAGTGGCAGGAAATGAATGAGCCAGACTGCAGGTAAAATGGTTCTCTGAACACATCGCGGAGGTTTGCACTGACAGGTTCTTTGTTATCTGGGGCCTCCCCACAGGAGGCCAGATGTCTTCTGTTGTGAGAGGAGATAGAGATGCTCTTCCTTTTCCTCCCCCTTTAACTTATGGCTGTTTAAGTTACTGCTAATGGAAGCAGAAGCCTGTTTTTCCCTCTTGGTCTCTGATGTTTTTGGAAACAGAAGAGATAGTGAAGGGGTATTCTGATATGAAAGAAAAGGCCCAGAACTGGCCTTTACCTCCCCATGACCCTCAATTTAAAGAACAGGGAGGTCAGTGCTGCTAATTGCACTTGAAAGGATTAACCACTTGATTGCTTTCATTTAGTGGAACAAAATTTTTCTTCAGTCTCAAAGCTGGGGAAATGTATCAGTGGTACTGAGATGCTTTCAGTGTGAAATGGATGACTTTGTTTGGCTTATACCAATATCAAAATTAAATAGAGGATGTAAATATTTTTATATATATTAGAGAAGGGGCAATTACATCTCCTGCTCAGACAGGACAGATTTGCAGCAGAAGTGACAAAAACCTCCTTCCTGCCCCCATAAAAGGTTATCAGAGGAATTGCAACAGACCGTAACCAATTACAGATATTAGGTGTGCCTCTGTCCCTTGGTATAACAAATTACTCTTGCATTACACTGAGGTTGCACTGGAAGAAAAAGAATCTGAACTCAATTCCTGGACACAGTGTGCCAGATTTAAAATCCTTTCTGTACATTAATTTCATCTTAGAGTTAAAACTAATTTTCTTTTGGAAAAGGTTCTTAATTCCCATTGTTCAAATAAAGTGAGGAATACAAAACTTAAATTTGGAAACAATTTTTCACCTTATGAAACTATTTTCCAAAAGTAACAAAGAACAGCTTATACAAGCTTTTATCTGACCTCTGCTTCTTAAATAAAAAACATGTTTTCAGGGAAATGTGTCTTGGAAATAACTTCTCCTCTCCCCCCAGATTTTTCTCTCTGGTTCTTGTAAAACATTAGGTCAGTGGGTTCATTTTATTTTTGTTTGTTTAAAGTGGGTGAAAGTTTCCTTCTCAAGATATTGTACTTGTGTGATTTAAA
Source organism: Cyanistes caeruleus (assembly GCF_971803275.1). NCBI lineage: Eukaryota > Metazoa > Chordata > Aves > Passeriformes > Paridae > Cyanistes > Cyanistes caeruleus. The sequence continues at coordinate 10,275,907 of NC_141713.1, forward strand.
AAAAATAATTACAAAAATCATTGTTTAAGAAATACCAGGACAGATGGAAATGTCAAAAGACTATCAAAATTCATACCAAAGGAAATAACATTAATAATTTAAAAAAGCCAAAATAACCTCTCAATAACAATAAGAACCAAATGAATAGGCAGTGTTGTTTCAATAGCACTGAGACATGACTGCTGATTTTTCTCACTGCTTGGCACATGAACTCAATATGTAGGTAGATAGAAAAATTATCTCTCATTCTGACTTCAAGCCTGTGTTTCCTGTGGTGCTGTTATAGTTCATGCACATTTCATGTGCACTTCACATAACATAATCAGCATTTTGTTCTGCAAATGGGGATATATTTTTGTTGTTCACTGAAATGCACTTTTATATGCACTTGTGCAGATGAGCATACAAATATGAAGTATGATGTAAGAGAGTATTCGTATCTAGTGTTTGAAGCAATACTAAGATTTCAGTATCTTGAAGCATTAAAAATGCAGTATACAAACCAGTTGTTTGAGCCTGGATGGATTGCTGTGTAAGCATAAAACAATTTTCTTGAAGTGTTTTCCAAGGTGCTATTTCACACACCAGGGTGTGTGAGTACCCTCCTAAAGAGTATACTACAAGTGTTAACAAAAACTGGGATGTTTTAAAAAATAATCTATTGCAATTTTTCAGTCTGTCACTTTGACAAAATGTATTTTGTCTTAAGTAACACATTTCTGAGAATATTCACAAATATTTATCCATCTTATATTGTATCTTAAATGAAACATTTTTTTTCTACCTTAGGAATGTAAGTTTTATTAATGTATTATATGAAATATATTCATATAACTCTGCTCTAAAGTTGTAGCTCAGGTTTATTACCTCTGCCAGCACTGGCTGAGCTGGTATAGCTTGGAAAAACTACATTCAAACATGACTCTGATAGCAGTGCTACGCCGATGACAAAACTCCCATCAGCACAAACTCTTACTTATACTGTTCTAAACTGCCCCTTTACTGCAAAAGGAAAAACGAGCAGATTCACAACCTGCCTAATATAAGGAAGCCTTGTCAAAAATGTTGTGGTCAGAACCACCATCTTTTATTTTTGGTATCTACAATATGCCATAGTGACATTTGTTAGGTTAGTGCTCCCCCAAATAATGATATTACATAACAGTAATAAACAATTAAGTTCGTTTGAATAAGTCTAAACATACCCAAGAAGCTGAGAATAATCCTAATATAAAAGTACATGAATGGTACTACAGGAATAATACGCTGTATAACAGTGTTTAAAGAGACCACTTTTTTATTACTAGAATAATTTTCCAGAATTAATCTTGAAAGTATATAATTCATATTTAATTAATGTGCTCTTTCATTCTGTATTGCTGCCACTCTACTCAGCAACTAAACACCATCTGCTCATTTCAGTAAGCCTTTGATGCCATGAAAGTGAAATCAGTATTGCTGTGTAAACCACAAAGAAAACATCTGATGTAAGAATTAGTAACAAGAAAAGCCAGCATGCTAATTCCTTCTTACAGTTAAGAGATCATTCCTTATGGCAAGAGGGGTCAAGTCCTCCACTCCCATCTCAGGAAATGTGCTCATCACAGTGAGCACATCAGGCCTGTAGGTTGAAGTACAGCAATATTTAGCAAAATGTAACTGTTTTCAAATAAGTATCTCTAATCAGACTGCTCATCTGAGCAGTTCTACTGTCTCAAGCATGCAGGATGAGGTCTGCAGCTCACTTCTGGACATTTATGTAGAGTACAGTCTATTTCCAAAAAAAATCCCAGTTATGTTTGTAGAGTTTATTGTTACAAAAAAAGAGTAGTGTCATGCACCAACAGACAGAAAGCTTACTCTTTTCCCACACAACACTTGGCATCTTTAATCAATGTGTACATAAATGAAAAGAAAAAGAGCAGATTATCATATTGTCCTTTGTAGCTCTCTTTCAAAATCTCCTGATGATAGTCCACAAGGAAATAATAAATTGCTTCTATTGTGGAAAGGTATGTATCTGGTTTTCCCTTCTGATGACGCCAAAAGCAAGTTTTCCTTGTCTTCAACTCAATTTGCAGTAACCCTGTCAAGGAAAAAAGATGACCTAGATTAGGCAATGTGGATTGGTGTCCAGAATGTTAAACAAGACTTAAGTTTTGTTTTCTGACTTTGCTTGCTAGCCTGCTCAGTGCCTGCATGAAAAAAAAATTCTCTTTCTGTACCTCCGTTTTTCATCTGTGAAACTGATGCAGTAATTTTATCCTCCTTTTGGACCACTTTGGAATTTGATGAAGTGCTCTAAGTCCTAGGTTACAATCTTCATATCTGCAATTAATTACAGGTAATCCTTTCATTAAACAGCCACACACCCCTCAATAAACTGCAGTCGCTTCACATGGCAAGGGTGCAACCCACACCTACAAAGACTCATCAATGTTCATAAAATTTTTATTTAATCTTTTGCAAAGTTTATACTTTTCAAGTGTAAAACAGAATCCCTCAGACTGTTAGTGTTGCTGAAGTGAGGACTACTTTCAAGAGCCAGGAACTTTTCATTTGTGCTTGTTAAATAATTGAAATTACTCAAGAATAAGCATGACAGCATCTCTCAATTAACTTTATTAGATACTAAAAACATTCCCACATAAGATGAAAGAGGGAATTTGGTGTCTGTATGGCACAAGAAAATAATCTACTTACAGTCTCTGTAACTAATATATTATTCTGATGAATTTTAAACATGTATCTTGGTTTTTATGTTTCCTAAGATGCACAAACTATTCAAAACTGAAACCACCTTAATGGGCTATCACTTTGTAAACAGGATGGGCAGTTGGATCATGAAGAATGGGGTCAACAATATCAGAACCAGATTGTAAAGTTACCTTTTTTTATCACAATCTGATACTCTGTCTCATGGGACAGTTTAGTACAGGTAACAGTACAAAAACCTTTATGGTCTAAGAATTGCTTGGAAGTTATGGACAGAAAAGCTTCAGTAAGGTCCAAATTCAGGCTAGAGCCCAGCACTTGTAATTCTACACTTTTAACCTACAAACTGTGTTTAATTCTTTTCAGTGTAATTGCAAGAGGGATTTAGTTGTTTGCTTTATAGTTAGGAATGTATGGTATCCTGCATTGTAGAAGAAATCTTAATTACAGCATTTAAAAAAAAACCCTGAATGGGAGAATCTGTCCCTGAATTTAAATGTTATTATTGGCATTTCAGAACCAAAGCCTCAAAATAGCATAGTCTAATTCTTACCTCTAATAATCCTACACATGTGAAAATTAAAATAGCAGTAGGAAACTGCATTAAGCTTATTGCCCTCAAGGGTTTTCAACACTTGAATTCTCATCCCTAACCAAAGTGAAAACTTCCATCAAATCCAGCAGCGCTTCCACCCTAAAAGCAGTGAAGTAAAACTCAGGGATGATTCCTCCAGTGGAAACTCCCATAGTTGTGGTTTGAATACAAACAAAAGTTCACTGAAGGCAAGAGTATGGACACAACTGAGCTTACCACAAGTGCAGTATCAGTTACTTTCAAACACAAGATTTTAAGACATTTCATAAAAAAATATAAAACAGAGAGGGTTAAGGATAAAAGGTTACTGAGAGTGTTTCATCTGTACTGTATCTGTATACAGCCAAAGGCAATGTTTGCTTACAAACATGCACTGTTCATATGAAATCCCACAGTACTAATGTATCAGCTAATAAAATATCTGGCTAATACAAAGCAGTTCAAACTCACAGGAAAAAAACAAAGCAGTCAGTTTCTTTAACAATCATGGTGATATTACCAATAAGCTTCATCACTCGTGCGAAAGTCATCATTAGCATTAGATTCAACTGTTTGTTTTCTGATCTAGGGATCACTTTTAATGAAGTACTTAATCCTAGGCATTACCAACTCTCATATATTTCTTGTCTTTAACTGATTTCGTTTTGTTTTCTAAAGATATATTAAGCACTTTTCCAAGATATAGAAGTATTTTATGTCCAAGTACTCTCAGCTTATTTTAAGATTGATATACTCATTTGCTTTCTCTTGCAGCACACTTTACTATATTTATTGCCTATATAAATATAAGCTTACAAAACACAAGGCTTTTCTTTACATTTTCTTGGCTTTGTTAATGTTTTCATTCAGTATTTCTTGTAACTTAGTAAGTATGGCAATTACTTTTTATTTGGAATTATGAACACTCCTTTTTGAACTGTAGCATATGATGAATATTTTGTTGGATGATGACTTCATTTGCAATTGAACTAAAAAATTAAAACAGTTCTCCATTTTTCACGTATGTACAACATAAAAATGTCATCAGTTTATGCCTAAAGAAACTCTGTCCCATTCATCTTGGAAGTGAAAACTGCAATCTCTAAAAGGGGTATTAATGCAATTTATATTCTTTATGACAAGTACTAAGGAAAGCAATACATGCATGGTCTATGCACACTGTTACATCCAAAGTGTGGATGGTTGAAATTCTGTGACTTGCATGACACTATTAAATCTCACAGCAATCCTGAAAGGCGCTCAGAAACCCAGGGGTCTGCAAAACAGCTGGAACTGAGATGTTCTAGAAATGAGAGAGTAGTCCACCAAATCAGCATTGTCATGGGGAAACGAAACCATTCAAGAGTTCCAAAGTAACACCAATTATGACTTTTTGACTGATATATGCATAGGCTTCCATGGAAATTTTCAGTTCCCCTGGCTGCCTGTTACTTTCCTTGAATTCATCCTCTTAAAAGAAGTTTCAAATGCCTAACATTAACTTGAAACATGCAATTCCTCTGATCTTTGCAGTAATACTTCAATGTAGCTAATAGAGTATGTTTTGTGTTAAACTAAATACTTATAACAGGATTTTAATTAGCCAATACATCATACTAACATGTAAGATTCTTTAATAAACTGACTAGACAGCAAAGCAACATTCATCTTCCATGTAAGAAAGTCTGTGAAATTCCTTGTAGGATACAGTGAGAAGCAGTAGTAGTATATATGTGTGTATATATATATATTGCATATAAACTTAACAACCTGCCTTCCAGCTAAGTGCACTTTTTGCACTAATAGAAGTATTTTCAAACTCCTACTCATCTCAAAGGAAATTGAATGCTATTGCTAAATTGTTTTGTCTTTTGTGGTTTTAATTAGAAGGCCTAAATGTAAACTTCTTGTAAAGAACCTAAGAAAAAACTTTTTGCTGAATTACCAGTTCCTGCTTTCAGAGTTGGAAGGGTGTGGAGGGCAAGCAGCCCTTCCCTTTTTGTCTGGAGTAGTGAACTTGTGGAAATATCCATTAACAACTTCAGGAGAAAGAGAACCCAAGCCAGGACAAACCTGTGCTGAACCTCCTAAATTCCTCATTTACCTTCTTGGGGCCTGTCTGCCACCAACATGTACACAAATGGTCCTTTGGGTCTCTGGAAGGCAGAGCAGCCACCTGCAAAGGAATCTTCCTGGTTTCCTTCAGAGGCCATTAAAACTACTGTTTTGTAGTCTGTTCACTGCCTAACGTGACAGCTCCCCTTCTCTGAGACTGTGGAAATTTGCTCCAATAGAGGAGTGAGACAAATAGATATAAATGCTTTCTTAGTACTAGTATTATCTTTTTGTAAAATAAACTATATGTCATGAAAAGTAACAGAGTCTGGCTCAGGAAGTATTCTTCAGCCCTGGAACAGGCTGCTGAATTCTTCATATGCACTCAGATATAGGCTGCACATAAGCTTACATCGTACTGAGGTCTGTTATAGTCATACATCCCTTAATCATTTCTGCAGCAATAACATCTCAGTATCAACTTGTATTTTTTTACCTTGAAGTCGTTCATCAGTTATTATCTTGTTAGTTTGATTCCAGGTACTGTCAATAAATATTATCTTCTTCAGTCTAGTGCCTTCACTCCTGCCGCTTGAGATGCATTCATTTGGATTCTTTTCTTCTTCAGGTTCTATTTTTGCTTGTTTAAGAAGTGGCTCTCTGGAACAGTCATCGTCACTAGCACAGACACCTTTCTTGGTGTACTTTTGGAGATGGAAAGCAATATCTTTTACTGAAACTGAATTTGGGCCAGGAAATATAAGTGCTATCTGAATAAAGAAAACAAAGAGATTTGAGTGTCAATAAAATCTAATAAAACAACAGGATTCATTGTATTAAAGAACAGAAATTTTCTACCTTGTCTGTAAACATTTAAGCCAGGACAAGATGAAACAGTATCTCTCAAACATATTCTGTTGTCTAATATAGTGTTAAATCCATGTTAAAAACATGTTAAAGAATTGAGATCATTAACAGGAATTTTTATTTAATGTTACTTCCATGCTACTCTCTACTGCACTCTACTAATTCTTAACACTTCTGTATAAAAAGATTTTTCAGCCAAGACAATGGTGTCAGCCCTGAGGAAGTTCAAATGTCACTTGTCACTGCAGTATATGGGGCAGGAGGGCCAAAAAAATAGCTTACCATTTAAATGAACATATACATGTTCATAGCTCACTTTTTTGTGCTCTATGCTATGATAGACAAGTGTTGCATTTTCAACTTTTTCCTCTGTCATAGTGAATGTTAAAAATTTTAAGGAGGTTTAAATACTGCAGCTGCTAAATATGAGCACAACATTCAACTGCTGTTTAACTTGCTCCAAGTTGAATACTTTTGTTAATAGGCAAAATATTTCTTCAGGTACACAGTAAATCCAATTTCCATTATGTGATGTGATGAACATAGAAAATTCAAGGTGGTTAAATAGTGCTGTAGTCTTTCTCAGCACTGGAGAAAAGGTTACAGTGCAGAACTCCGTGTTTGTGGAGCTAAGCTTTGAGAGAGCACAGGATGGACTGCACTAATGGAACAGTGGTTTTCTTCCAGCAGGGCACTACCACTGCAGGAGGAAGCTGCACCTCCCCAGTATAAAGCCTGGCTATCTCTAGAGAATCTCTTACTTCATGTCTCTTCTCTTCATATTCTGGAATGCAAGGGTATTTATAAATTGTAACATCATCAGGTGCCAGGAGCTTAGCATGCACAGCAGTGCTTTTGCCATCTGTTTCATTTGGGTGTTTAATAATATCAATCTTCAAAGGTAACTAGAGCAAAAGAAGAAAAAAACAGTACTTATCATCATATTTATGAACATCTGTACAAAAACTTACTCAAAATTTGCAAGAGATTCCTATGGGCATGTAATTAAAACATGTTATAATTTTTGATAGGTTTAGAGCTAAACTAGAGACAAGTTAGAAGAAGCACCTTTTACATTCAATTTTTGCAAATACCTATGTAAGCAATGATGCTCTTTGGAATGCTGCCAGATGTAGTGTGGTAAAATAAGTTGGTTGTGATCTTAATTTCAGCAATATAATGGTTCTAAATATGAATACTTATCTCTATTAGGTATTTACCCAACTGTGAAAATGGCTATTTCAATGAAAATACACCTAAGTTTACTAGGTCAAAATTCCAAAGTACTTCTAAAGTATTTTCATGATGCTTTCAAACTCCAGTGTCTTCAAAATGCATCTTAGATCCTAACTGATTTTCCAAAATGTCTTAGTCCTCTCTGATAGTTTCCCCAAGTATCTTAGCTGAAAGGCATTACACTATTTATATTTTAAGAGTAGTTGTTGGAATTATAGAACCATGACATATAGGAATGTCTTTTACATTTCATGTACAATTCACCCCTGGTTATGGACAAATTTTTTGTTCACAATATAACGTGTCCTAGCCAGAGCTGTTAGAAACTGAAGAACGCGCAAGAACACCATAAAGAATCTTTCAACAACTAAGTGAAAACATAGTTGCATGAGAAGCTGAGTGACTTCAGCCTATATTCTCATCTACAAGATACATAAATGTTTATGTGAGTATTGGAACATTTTCAGTGTTTGTACATGTAATTCCTCAAGTAAGAACAGTAATTTTATCTAACTATAGTTTATTCATACTTATAGCTATGTTCAAGATGAATGTCTGTAAAGAATGAGTCAGAAAAGAAATAGCTGCAGATGAACTATTCTCTGTCCACAGTAACTAAAACCCAAAAGATGTTATAAAAAATTATTAAGAAATATTAACCTTCACAGTTGGAATTTCTTTGGTAGGGACAGTTTCAACAGGAACAAAGCATGTATAACAATAAAACATCCTTGAACTATTGCATCGGGGGCATTTAGATCTCCCACTCTTTTTTGCCTTTTCCAGTACTTCCTGCGATGCTAACTGTAATTGTTGAAGTGGATTATCTTGAAACGATGATGGAGTCTGCAGTACGCTTTCCAAACACTCACTATTTCTTTTTACTCCTTGAGTATTTTCTTCATTTAAAAGGGTAGATGAATTTAAGGACATGGTTAGCTGAAAGAGACAAAATGTTCTTAAATAAAAATCCAATTTTATGAACTAATCTGCTAGAAATTATTCAGTATTATTCCATTTAACAAAAAGATCTCATCAAAGAAGGTATTTCCTACAACAGAAAGAATAATAAAATCATCTGATTCAAGAGATTTCAGGAGAGCATGAGATAAACAGCTGGAAAGAACCTGAGATCTGTACCCTTAGTGCACAGAAGCACATTCATTATCCCACTGACTTAACTCCTGCAGAAGTCTATTATTTCTCTGTTAAGATCCGTGTCTAAAAGTTTATGAAAACACTGGTAAGCAGCATTTACCTGGATGAGCAATCCCATTAGTCTCTAGCATGACTACTGACAAGAAATTATATACCTACAGGATAGAAATTCGTCAAACAAAAGTTAATTGTGCAAATTTAGATCTCCATCCTAAAATTTATTGTGTGGGGACAACCAAATAACCGGAATGAAATCGCTCTTAGCTAGAACTCTGTGAAATAGAAGAAATTTTCCAGAAGAGCTTGAGGCAGAAAAGTAGCAGCTAGATGAGGGCTTTGCTGCCCTATGTACCAGACAGTAAGTGGTGACCCAGTATAGACTTCTGCAAGTTTGTGTTTATTTAGTACCACTGATGGATTTTTTTTTCAGGCTTTCTTCAGGACAGCTGTTGTCTCACCCTCTGCAGCTGACAGAGAACTGTCACCATGTACTGTGAGCAAGACATGAGAAATATGACCGTGTGCCCACCCCAGGGCAGACAGACTTAGCTGTGCTCTCTCATCCTCAGAGCAGCCCCCAGCCAGCAGTCTGCACAGCCTGCAGTAGTTACAAACTGCCTTTGGCACTTTGTGCTGCATCACTTGCAATGAAGTTATTCTCAGTATTTACTTTCAGCTAATTTAGGTTTACTTTTTCATGTTGAGGATCACACTTATGAAATGATGTAGCAAAGTCGTGTTTTATGGATGCTAAATGCAAAAAGTAAGCAGGGAGCTTAGTCTCTCAGTCTGGCCTGAGAAAGCATGAGAAAGAATCCAAAAGAATCCAAACAGTCCTTGGTAAAGGACAACAATCTTAGCAGGAAACAGTCAAGGGGTAGTGTTCCACTTAACCAATGATGGTGGATGTGTTGCTTTAATGACCAATGAGAGTTTTACCTCTCGGACCTTCTCAAACATGTGTATAAAAGAAGATTAAGAATAATAAACTTTGCTCTCTTGGACAATGAAGCTAAGGGAGTCAGTGTCGTGCTTATAACCGTTCCTAATAAAGTGCGACAATGTTTAACAAAAACCAACAAACAGTAAATCCTGAAATGTAATCCAAAATTAAGCATTTAAATAAAATCAAAAAACTCAGCTAAGTTTCCAACTCAAAATTAAAATCAATCCCAGAAAAAAATATTATTTTCTGGTTAAATTAAGTATTCATGCATGCTATGATACCTTCTCCTCTGCCAGGTGTAACTTTTTAAAGGTCAAGGATGTCCATGCAAATAAACGCAAAATATAATACGCATACGAATTTTCTATTTGTTTTCAATTCGCTTTCAAGTTTCTCTGAAATAAAGCAAGTATACTTTACATCTCAGAGTAACCTGTACTATTATCAAGTTTCCTCAGGAAGCAGAGGGCGAGAGGCCCTGGAATTGGACATGCATTCCCGGCCTGCAAACTGATTCTTTTCAGTGTAATGCCTTGCACTCTGTGGCGCTCAACGGTGACACCCTGAAGCACTTTTGTTATCGATACTGACAAGGGATACGCTGCGGCCTCAAAATAATAGCTGTGCCCAGGCTGCAGCACTATCCATAGAGAACAGTACACTGCAGAAAGTGACAGACTACAATTCTAAGACCCAAATCTCACTTCAGACACGTATTTTTAAGACTAAATAACAAATCCGTCTGCACCTCATCTCCAAGCCCCTGATAAATCACTGCCGATGGAGGGGTAGTACCCTCCACACTCCAGCTGCAGTTCTAGGACAATTCAGAAGACCGGCCGGCCCATGTCGGGGGTTGTGTAAAGCTCACGGGGGTGCCGTAAGCTCTCTCTGTCCGCTGCCCGCTGTCAGCCCAGCGCGGTGAGCGCAGGCCGGCTCCGGAGCGCCGCGCTCGCAGCTTCTGCGGGCGGAGATAGCGCAGGGCGGGCACGGCCCCCGGCCGCTGCCTCTGCCACCGGAATAACAGCGCGGTTCTGCCGCTCGGCCGCGTCCGGATGGCCCCGTCCCGCCGCCGCAGCGGCACCAAGGCCCCGTGGGAGCAAAACCGTTTCCTACCGCGGGCCGCCCGAGCCCGCCCCGCGCACAGCGCGGCCCCCCCGGCGCTGCCTCCTCTTTCCTGCCGCGGAGTTCCTCGCCCGGCTCCGGCCCCCCAGCGCTGGCCGCTCCTCACCCGCCGCCCGGCGCGGCTCCCGCGCGGCCCTCGCACGGCCCGGAACGAAAGTGCCCGGCTCGGCAGCGGCGGGGAGGCGGGGAACGGAAGCAGCCCGGGGCTGAGTGCGGCTCCCGCCGGGCTGCCTCTGGCCGAGGTGTCTGTGTTTGGCTGCGAGCCTCACGCCCTGCATGGGTGTTCCGAGTTTTGTGTCACAAAAACCTGGCCAGAAGCCGCTTCCAGCTACCTGGGCAGCGGGGGAGAATCCCGCCGTTCCCAGCTGGGCCCACGCCAGGTGTTTACTGCCTTGGGTGCCGTGCCCAGCGCTGTCGCCTCCGTGAGGCGGCACCGCCTGGAAACCGCTGGGGTGTCAGGCTGCGGCTTTGGCTCCCATGAGAACTCCAGGAAAGATAGATCAGATTTTTTTTTTTTTTTTTTTTCCCCTGTATTTTTCCCGGCACCCAGTAGTATCCTTAGAGCATATTTATTGACTGGAAGAATTGTACTGCTGCATTCCTCTCTGCTTGTTTTGCAGCTCTCTAAAGGGAACATGGGATCTCTTCTGTGGGGTTGCTTGGCCTGCTTGAGGATGCTGCTCCACTGTAACATTTTCTCAATATTCAGCCTTTAGGGTGAACTTCGTCTAGCTGCAATCTTCACAGAGCTTCCAGCTTGTAATACTGAGTACATGAGAATAGCGGCAGATTTGTCACTTTTTCTTAGTGTGCTTTTTAGAAGTACATGAATAACAATAGTATAATATTGTGGAGGTAATGAGAAGAAAGTGGAAGTTCTGTCTTTGTGATTAAGTGCCTTTACATATCTTTTACATATTTAGTATGTTTCTTAACTACCTGTGTAGTATTTTGTGTATTGGGAAAACCTACAGTGAACTTTATGCAATACTAAGAGCTTTGACTGTCGGTTTTACTTTCTAAAGTTTAAATATTTGCTAATATGCGTTATCTTAGAGGTTTTTAAAAGACATTTGGGTGAGAACAATTCTTGATGTCTATCAGCATAAAATACAAAAGCCTCCTTTTATTTCTGAAGAATTATTAGGGTCTCAAAATTTGGTGAGTCCAATTGGCTTATTGTTTTAAGTACCCATGTGCATGGAGAAGTTAACATGTAGGAGTCAGGTGCTGAGCAAGTATTTGAGCTTAGCAAATATTTCCATATTGAGAATTGAGTGTAGATTGTATTTCCAAGACCCTTGGGTACTGCAAAAGAGCTTTGTAGAAATGGCAAACCTTCAAGAGATCAGCCTCTCTGCTGTTAGCTTTCTTTTTTCTTAAAGCTATACCATGGAGGAAAACGTGTGCCTGCTGTACAGCAATTTTCTGTGGTTGGAACTGGTTGAGTGATGCTGAATCAAGCTTTGTTTAAAAGATTTTATCAGGCCATGCCATTACTAACATAAGAGAAAGTTTTGAACCCTGAGGCGAAAGGTTCTGAGGGTGATGAAAGGGAGAATAGTTGCTTCTGATTTTTTTCCTTTCTCTCTTTTCTTACACTAGTAAGGAAATCTTTGACTACATATGCCTTTCTGGTTTGTTGAAGAATTCAGTATAATGTGATTACCAGTGATTACCAGTGATTTGTCAGAATGACATTCTTTTCGGAAGAAGCAGGACATTCCTTTTGACCTGCCTGCATTATTTGCAAGTATTGATTCACTCAAATCTTTGAAACCAGAAAATTTGCTCTTTTGAGCTTTGAACCAGAACTTTTTCCCCCATTGAAACAAAGAAACAAAAAATGTTTGAAAATATGTATAACATTTCATTATAAAATTCAATATTTTTAAAAAAAGTTAATATCTAGGAGGAGGAACCTGACATAAAAACGAAACACTTTAATTTAGGATAATATCAAAACAATTTTTTAATTTGCTTTACTTAACCATTTTACTCTGAAATCACAGAATCACACAATGAGCATGTGTGTATTATAGTTTCAGTGCAATCAATAACATTCCAGTGATTTAATTTTTTTAAGAAATAATTTGTCTTGCTGCCCTGCTATTAAAATAGAGCATGTCAATGTCCTTCAGCAATATCAGAGTGCTTAAAAACACTTTGATTATTCTGTGTTTAATGCTTACTAAATTATTTCAGGAAAGTGAAATAATGAATTTGATGATCAAGTTCAAACAACTACCTTTGGTTCCAACAATTTGCTCAAATATTTAAGCTTCTAGTTTAAATTCTTTGCTAGATCAAGGAACAGTTTCCTCCTGTGCTTCCAAGGCTCCTTCTCAACAGATGGAAGGCATTACTGGCCTTTCCGAGAACTTAAATTGCACATGATTTTATTTGTCTCTTTAGAAACATAATGACCCTTTTTCTTGAGTTATCTCCTTTTCTAACTAAAAAGTTATAGTCTTTTTAATTACTCTGTGTCTGCTGTAATGGGCCTCCCTGGTCTATTTCTGTTTTTCTGGCTCTTTGAGATGATGTAATCCTCTCTGAATGCAGTACATGAGAGAGGAGGAAAGCACAGTCTGCATTGCAATGTTGCCAGAATTAGAGATTCTTAGATGTAAAGTACATCTTGTTTGTGATTCTTTATGCAAAGTAAATCTCACAGATTACTTAATTTAAACTTTGCATTTGTATAATTTTCAGAAAAAGGTGTTTTACAGTGTACTGGTTGCAGAAGGAATGGCTGACTTTTATCTCTCTTGATGAGCTTTACTTTTGGGTGGGTAAGTTACAAAAAGATTATTCCTTTAGTGTTATATATAAATATCTGTATGAACATCAGACAACTCTCAGACTTGGAGAATAGAATAAAAACATGTCTGAAGCACAGAAACGTGCTCAGAAAGTGTTCCCATGCCAGTGTGGCCCAGTGTAGCTAGAGGAACATCTTAGTGCCCTTGAACAGAGCCGCCAACAGGCATTGGCCCAGATAAGTGTTTACAGCTTTCCCTCAGCCTGTGAGTGTGAAGTGTCAAGTTGATAATTTGAAAAAGCCTAATAAACTAAAGTCCCAGTCCTGCCTGGGTTTTAGGGACATTTTGTTTAGGACCAAAAAAATTGCAGGCAAATGTCTCTGCAAGCATGTTCTCTACAGATCATGCTGTTAATAAAGGAAAGGTGACCCTAAAATGGAAACTTTTAAGCCTTCCAATCCTTTCAATGATACAGGGGCCCTGTACAGTTTGTTAAGTTTTGTGTGTAGACACACTTAGGTGTAGATCCAGATATATATATATAAGGTCTTTGCCTATTTGGAGCTTTTAATCAATAAAATCATCAATCCAGCCCCTATTTCTTGCTAAACCTGGCTAATTTTTTAAGACATTGTTACTGAGCAATTTACTACAGAAGAAAGCTCTGACTCAGAAAAGTGAGAGGTGGAAAGGAGTATTAAATTTTTCAAAATTTTTTTATGGATAAGACAAGAAATATCATTTTTTTTATTTTTTATTTTTCCCTTGAATACAGAAATGGAATTACACCTATCTCTGTATGTTTTTTAGGGGGTAAAAACCCCCATATTGAAAAACTATTTTTGTTGCTTTACATCTCTAAGAGTATCTTGTAGTCGCCTAAAATACTGGTTTTAGACCTTTGTTCCTTATCTGAAATATATTCACAGTTCATGGTGTGAATTGTCTTAGTTGAAAATACTGTTTATTTTATTGTGTGAAACAGAACTAATTATGCAATAAGTATTTATAATTTTTTCAGGTTCCCAAATACATTGCTGAGGAGCCAAATGGTAGAAATGTAGAGGTGAGTTTCTTTAGCTTGCATTTAAAGAAGTACACAGCATTCTGTCTTATGGATATGGTTTGACTTGGAGTCAAAATACCTCTGACAGCAAATTTTTCTAGGATTACACAAATTCAGATATACTGGGTAATGGAAATTCTAAATACTGTGTAAATATGATGACTGCCTTCACCATAAAAAGTGAAAATATTGGGGTTTTTTACTCAACTTCAGTGGGAATTAGCTATGGCTTTAAATACTTTAGAAAAGGCAAATGAGAAGTCACAGCCTTTTCCTGTAAATTCAGGATTTTAAATAACAGTTGAAAAAACCAGGGCTGATTTTGCTTTATGTCTCTGCTGCCGTTGTGATCTGCTTTGGGCAGTGATCCCTGGTCCTGAGCAGGTTGGTAACTGCTAGTTCAGGGTAGCTTTCTCCTTGGGAAGGTCAGTTTGGGCAGAGTCAGAATTCAAGACTCTGTGAAAGGTCAAGGTTCTACATTGTTTTATAATTTCATCTTGAATTGGAAATGTATAAGCTTTCATTACTATTTATCTTTAACATGTAAATGCTTAATGTAATAAAATACAGACTAGATAACTATACCTACTTAGAGCATAAATTAAACCAGAAGTAATTTGTTTTACAAACAAATTAGAATTCTCACTATAAAAATTCTCACTATATTCACTATAAAAAATGTTTTTCAAATTTCATAATTAGCTATCAAAAAATACTTCCTTTATGCTGTAGAATCAGTAGCATTATATTGGTACAGAAATATATATAAAGAGGAGCAGATTCCCAGTATTCACCAGATCATTATCACCAACATAAAACAACCTCTCTGAAATTCTGACTTTTGACCTTTTTTGCATATTAAGTTGCTGTTATTAATACAAATTATTATTTTTTGCAAATCAACCTATCATCAAATAGTATTACACTGATTGTATTTCACAGTCTGTGTTGAAATAGTTACTAACTGATAAGAATATTGTAAATATTCTGAGTGAATTTTGACTGCTTCACATTTATAAATGAAGGATACCTAATTCCTGTCATTTGTCCAAGTCTAAATACTGTCAAGCTGATAAAAACAAGTCGTGCAGAGTGAAGGGTAGATTTAAAATTCAGGTGGTTGAGCAGCCTTGAGAAACTCTGTGTCTGAACACTGAACTATTGATAGCACTTGCCACAAAACACGTGTGTGCAACAGCAACATTTTTGAGGAAAAGTGTTTAAAACACACTCAGAGAAGCATGCTGGTTGAAGTTTACAATGTACAGAAGTAATCACTAGTCCTACAAAATAATACTTTTTTTTTTTTTTCGCCATAAAACCTAATGTCTTGACACCCAAAGAATGGCCATAGATCTTACTGCTTGCACTGGGTAGAAATCTGATACGAGTTTATAATCTACAGCTATTCCTTTTAGAGACATTTGTAGTGCACTGACAGATGCTGATGATGCTTTCTGAAATGTCTCCTTTGGTGGACGGAAAATTTTTTGTTTATTTGTGCTTAAAGATGTGCAAATACACCTAGATAAGCGAATAGCACTTCTTAGGATCAATTCTTGCCTCCTAGAATGTTAGTCAGTGTCTTAATCTACTTTTTAACTGTGTTTATTTACAATATTCCTGTTCTTAACATATTTTTAATTCTGTTATAAATTTAATACAAGAGATGTGACTGGATACCTTACTAATTTTGAACCAAACAAAAACATTTCGTGGTTTAAACTTTAGATGTTTAGACTTTGGCCTTAGGTTTACTGAAAATTGAAAAAAAAAAAAATCAGTAACAGGCTGAGAGAGTTGAAGGTATCTGGCAAATGCAGATCAGTCCCTGTATTTTGACAGCCTAATATTGAGATACCCAAAGAAGCTGCTTTTGTTCTTCTCAGTAAAAGCTAAACATTCCCCTTGCAAGTTTTTCCCTTCAGTATTTCTGCAAGCTGAAAGAAGTTCCTATATGCTTGTGAGTTGCAAATTAAAATCCTTGTACTTTTTACCTTTGTCTAGTTATGATTTGCTTTGTGGTTGTAGGAGTTTTTAAACCCCTGCATTCAGTGTATTGAATATATTTTTTGTTGTTTTGATAAAAAAATTGTTCTCAGAGTCTGGAGAAGTCTGTTTCTCTCAAAATAATCTATTGCAGTGCTTCAGGATTCCTTGTGGTTGTGGTTTCTCCAGAAGTTTAACATACAAATTAATTTAAAGGGTTCTTAGAGCTGCTATTATCATTATTATTTGCTAAGCAAATAATCTGCATATTCCACAAGTGCAAAAATGCAAGAGTTTTGCTTGTGCAGCTCAACTGCATCAGCTATAGGTCCAAGATTAACTTTTCATGTAACTTTAAGGAGCTGTAGTTGAATGTATGAAGAATTAGTTTAGTTAGCAGGTTTATATCATGAAGCTTAAAATAAACTTTTAGATGAAATGGACTGTTAATTTTACTTTGCTTACTTTGTGTAATGGTGCTAAAATTTATAAAAGTTATGAGTTTGGAATATTTAAGTTAAGAGCATAAATCAAAAATGTATGGGTTCTGTTACCTCAGGTGATCACTATGCTCTTTATTAAGGAGGAAAATATTCCTGTGGCAGGAGGCTGTGATGTACATGGGCTTTGGTTCAGTACATCACTTCAATTCTCTCTTAGTTGTTGGCTGATAAACTTAACATATGCTTCAGATAATGCATGTCTGTCAGTGCTATTATGAATAGGAACTATTTTAATATACTCAAAACCACTTAAATGCTTAGAAGTTGTTGAAATGTGTAGAAGAACAATGTGTTGGAGTAAGAGAGGGCACTAATTTAGAGATATATGTGTCAATGCTTTGTATCAGCAGTGCCTCACCCCAGATAACTGTGAGCATGAACAATGTTGTGCATCACTGTTTTGCACACAACCATATCTGAATTTATGTGGGTATCTGTACCCTGATTTTTCCCCGCTTTGAAGCCTATCCAAGAGCACTTGTTTGACAGATTGGCAGATTTTGTGGCACATTTTCTTCTTGTTCCCAGGGATGCTAAAGATGCTTTTTCTCAGGTAAGAGTACCAGTAGCATTTTCATTAATACATGAGTAGCTGCTGCATTTTGGCACATAAAAGTATTAACGTGACACATAAGCCAATGTACCTGCATCCAGATTGGCAGCTCGGAAGCACATGCATGTATGTACCAGAGAGAGAACCACCAGAACTGGTGAGGAAAAGCTGGAAATTATCATGTGCAGTCATCAAAGGGAATTTTTTTGGGAATTACACATAATATAATATGTGAATAGTAAAATTAAATTATAATATTAAATGATGTGATTTTTAAAAGCTTTTTTTCTCAAGCAGGAGTTCGTTGCAATTGCTACGGTTCACTTGAATATTTTTACATTAATTTTAAAAAAATTACAATATTAAATCTCTTTTGTAGACTTTTTAGATATGGTGTTACATTGTCAGGTGTATCCTGATTGGATAGAAGTTGCTTTCTTGGAAGTATTTGTTGTATACTTGGAAGTATATGTTGCTTTTTGGGAAGTATTTCATGAATCTATTAAATATTTTGATGATTACTTTAAGGAGGGATCGGTAGACTTAGTTTTTCAGTGGGTATCAAGTACTGATAGTATTTTTCCTCTCCCTGAGGCAGATTTTGTCGAGACTACCAGCTGTGCATTTCAGTGAGACTCTGTTGCCTTATGTGTGTAATGCCATACATGTACACATACATAGAAAATGCAGTACTAGACATACTGATGTCAAAGCTGGCTTTTTCTGCTCAGTAATAATAATTATGATGATTTCATAGTACTGGTTGTAGGTATATAAATATGAAGAAAAACGGTTTAAAACAGTAACCTGGAAAGGAATCTGAACTAATTATCCATGGCATTAATCACAGAATCACTAACTTGGAAGAGACCTCCAAGATCATCGAGTCCAACCCAGCCCTAACATCTCAACTAAACCACGGCACCCAGAACCACTTTATTTGTCCTTAAGAAAAACAAAACTGGATCAAACATCTCAAAATGTTTTTTGCTAAAGCAACTGTTTGTAGGTGGCCTTGAATGTATCTCTCTATAAAAAAGAGCCACTTTTTACAAATATTCTTATGGAATTCAGACTATACCTGTCCTAGAAATTTCTATTGGAAGTAATATAACCATTAAAGGAAGTAGTATTATATTACCATTAAATATCTGCATGTTTTGACAGTAAAAGTTTATGATTTTTAGATTGCATATGTCATTTGATATCCATTCCAAAACTTAGATTTAGAGCAGATTTCTATCTTTAGTGCTCACTTATTTAGATTTCACGACAATGTGGATTTCATTATCTTGTATGTTGAAACTGATTGACAAATGCAATAGAAATATGTTTTTGAAGTAGATGTAAAATACAGAAATATTTTCTCAAAACCTTTGTCAGTCACTGTTTGTTGGGCAGGATTTTCTTTTTAGTTACAGACAGAGAAAATTGTATGTAAGAAAAGATCTCCCTGAAAAATTTAATTTAGAGAAGGTTTATATACATCAAAGTTTTACATACTCCAAACTCCTAAAGGGCCTTTAGCTTGGAAGAGCTGGATAAGCCCATAGCATTCTCTGTAATGTGTAACCACTATAAACAGATAATGGATGGACTTAAGTGAAATTTAGTCAGACCAGAAAAAAATCCCAGAACTCTAGGAGAATGCTGCTATGGCACAGATTCTGTGCCTGCATGAAGCTTACAGTGTGGGAGCTGTGTAAAATTGTAGTGGAATGAAGACTGAAAACCACGGAACAAAGTAAATTAAGTATTGCTGCGAGAATAATTCGCAACCTCAACAAAACATATGCAAATGTATTAAATTACCAGAACTGGAACAACCACAAAGTAAGGATATTCACCCATGTGCAAGCCCAAGCAGAAGCAGAAGGGAGATAGTGAAAACTGTTCTGGTTGACTTTAAGTATATGAATATAATTATTTCAGTTAACAGGCTTGGATCTCATGCCTAAAGTTGACAGTGGCCATAAAAATTTCCACATTGGAGACAGGAAATAAAGCAATTTTAATTTCATTTGGGGATATTCATAGGGTGATTTTCAAAATTCACATAAACATTTTTCTAAATTAAATTTTTTTTAATTTTAGGTCTAAAACTAAGGAAATGTGTGTGGAAGAAATGGAATCTCAAAAGCCTTAAGGCTGCCACAGTAAATCATACTAGTAAAGATGCTACTGCTAAAATAAAAGCTGGTGCATCTGCCAGTTCTGCAGCCGCCAGTCAGTCTTGTAAATATTTTAAACACACAGTGCATGTGACCATAGATTTTTGGAATAAAACTTATGGTCCCCTGTAAAATCTGAATTGTAAACATAAATTATTACTAATATTTTTGGTTTATATTGCACAAACTCAAAATGTTAAAGCAATTCAGAATAAATTGTGAATTTTGATCACCTCTAAATTTATATCCTTCCGATATATTGATAATTTATTGATAATTTGATGAAGATGTAAACAATATTACAAAGTATTTAAGAAGCTGTTAATGCTCCATCTTGGTTTGATTTATCAGTTTTCTTATACTAATGATAATGACTCTTTTTTATCTAGTACCTGGATCGCATTTTCAGTATGTCTTGCATTGTAGTATCTTTTACTCCCTTGTCTTCACTATCTAAATGGATCAGACCTTTTTTTTTATTCTTTTAGTCTAGCCTTCTGTTCTTTCTCATGGCCACTATTTTAACTTCTTTTTTTCAACCTTCTTGTGCTGATGTTGCTTCTAACTTGCTCCCCTTCTGAATGTTATCCAGCATTTTGTTCTTTCAGCGTAGTTTCTTCTGTCTTTTCTATTCCTGAAATGACTGTTTTCCTTCAAGCATCTATGGCCACAATTTTATGCAACCAATGTTCTCTTAATCCTTTTTGTCAGTCTGCACCAACCGTAACCATAACTTTTCCTATCCTTGCCTTTTTCCCCCTCATTTGTTTTATTTTCATGGACTCATGTGCTTTTTCTGAATTAAGATCGTTCCTCGTTCATCAAGGTAGGAAAACCTTATTTTTGTTGCAGAGTAATTCAGAGGAAAATATCTGAATGAAAACTTGTAAATTTGCATTCCGAGTCCCCAGCCCCTTCTGTTTTCAATGATACCACTCTAATATGTTTTCTCTACAATTAGGTTAAATGCTTAGGAAAAGATGGAGAGCTGTCTCTTGTGTCTGTTAACATTAAGGAGAGGAGGTTTGGAACATGCTGTACTCAGAAATCCTGAATTAATGAGGTACTGTAGACATGCCAGAGGATGGGGAAGTGTTCTGTCATGTGCCATGATTTCCACAAAGCTTTCTCTTGTAATGTGGATGTAAAAGAGCTGTGTGAGGCTATCTAAGCAAGGAGGAGAGTTCCTTTTTAGTCCTAGCTGAAGGATTTAGTCTCTACAAATGAATATAGCTTTATAGAATCATTATATAAATTAGCTATGCACAGCTGTGACTTAATAAAGTGAACTATCTTATTGTCATTGTGTATTGCCTGTTAGCTTTCCTGAATAATTTTCCTTTTTTACTTTAGTGTTTCTTTACAAGTACCACTAATGTGGTTTCTTTAAAATTGAAAGTCTGTGTTACTGTCTTCAAGTTACAGTCTTGAAAGGAAATTCTTGTTTACAGAATAATTTTTTGGTGTGTTGCTCAGTTTGCAGTACAGTGTTTAGAAACAGAAATATATCTGTGTTTTTGAACACAGGAACATTTGGGTATTTTTTTAAACCCAAAAATCTAAACCCAATGGAGACATTTGCCTGATTTTTATAAAATCCAGTGGTTTCATTCCAGTATAATCATATTTCCTTTTAGAGCATGGAACTTCACTAGTATATAGAAACAAGAATATGAAAACAAGTAGAAAGTGATTATTTGTGAGGCAAGTTCAATAAATCACTTCAGCTGTTGATTAACACTTCTGACCTGAGGGAGCCTGTTTGAATGACAATAATTTTGAAGTCTCTGCAACTGTTATCTTGATGTTTTTTGCCAAGATAAAAGGACTAATTTTTTTTCTATAACAGTAAAGTAATAGGAAGAAGCCTTACTATTTTAGCCCTTCCAATATTGATCTACATTATTGCTTTAGGCTTTCAGGGTGCTCACGACTTTGTTTAATAATCATTTGTTCTCATTCATGACCACTGGGAGGTTAGTTACTTGTTCAGATCCACTTTCATGCCTGGGTTTTGGTGAAATCAATAGGAATATGGTGAAATCAATAGGAATATGGTGCATAGGCACGATATAACAGCTGAACTATTAATGTATCTTACATAACAATTGAGTGTCCATGGCTTTCAAATGTTCCCTTTCCTCTTACAATCTCATCCCATTTTCCTGTACTGTGCAGTAACATCAGAATAACTCAAGAAGATAAAACAGGCTCACCCTGTTTGCTGGGGTGAGCAGAGGCACTGATCTGCCTGTGCCAAAGGGCTGTCCTGGTAGCAACAGAAGTCAGTGTGAATGTGGGTACAGGAGCTGCAGCTCCTCTGCTGTCCTGGTGTGATTAGTCAGGTAATTTCATTAGTCAGCTAATCCGTGTATGTTTGATGTTTTTGCAGTGTGTACCAGACTCAAACTTGTTTGTCTTACTTATCAAATAGAACATTGAAAGTGGCTTGCTGAAAGTTATATAAGAAATCTGTAAACAGAGCAAGGTCTCAAAGGCTGGTAGATGAACCCGGAAAACTCAGCAGTCACTCACTAGCTGAGGACTGGATTCTTGTCCATCAAAACTGGTGCTGTCCAAGGTAATAGTGAATTGTGTTTATGTTTTGACAGCCAGCTGTAATTGTAAAGGCAGTTGGTTCTGAATTCTGATTAAAATTACATGATATAACATTAGAAAAAAACATTTCTAGGGGTAATAAAGATATTACTGGATTAGCTGGAAGAAAAGGATAGTGATTCTTCTGCTCTGCTCTGCGCTCGTGACACCACACCTGGAGTACTGTGTTCAGTTCTGGGCTCATAGTACAGGAGACACATGGACAGAGGAGAGCCCAGGGAAGTGGCACAAAGGTGATTAGGGACTGGTGCATCTCTCCCATAAGGAAGGATGGGGACCTGGGACTGTTTAGCCTGGGGACAAGAAGGCTTAGGGGGAAGCTCTGCAATGTATATAAATTCCTGAAGGGAGCGGTGCAAAGAGAACTGAGCCATGTAACTTCTGTGTCACTAACCATTATGTGACAGATTTATGCATTTCATTCTAATTCCTCTGCTCTTCTGGTTAGCACTGAAGTAAAATAATTATTTTCATGAGAAGGTAATTTCATCTGAAGTGCGTAATTTTGGTTTTCCTTCTGTATTGGATTGATCTTTTCAAGTGCCAGGCCTCTAAATAAAAGAGTTTCCCTAATGAAACAGCCAATCTTGATAAACTAGGATTAGCCTTCCTGGCAGAATTGGAGAAAATCTCCCTTTTTAGGCCTGGAATGTAAGCGGTTATGGAATTTCAGTGTCTGGAATGCTTGAGATTTACAAGCTAGCTTTCCTCACACAGGTATGGTCAAGTTATTTACAGACCTCAAGACTTAACACTTGGTAATTTTAATACTATATTAATCCCTCCCCCCCCAGTATTTAAAATTAAATTTTGCTCTTTTATGAATTTTAACGTATGATGTTAAAAAGCTTTTTTAGAAATTTTGCTGGGGCAATATTTATAAGTATATATACATATATGTATTTATATAAAAGTATAAATATTGCTGGGACAATATTTATTGTATTTCCCCACTGTATTAAGTAAATGTGTGATTTAAATAACTGTTACCTTTTAAAACTCATCCAGTGATATAAACAATTGTACTTCCTTTTTTATTTGTTATTAAATGTTAGTTAAAAAAATGTTTCTAAGTATGGATCTCACCTCTGACAATGACTTTTCCTAATTTGTGGAAAATCATGTAACCTACCTCTTCCTTTTTCTGTATGTTAA
Source organism: Cyanistes caeruleus (assembly GCF_971803275.1). Classification (NCBI taxonomy): domain Eukaryota; kingdom Metazoa; phylum Chordata; class Aves; order Passeriformes; family Paridae; genus Cyanistes; species Cyanistes caeruleus. Next base: position 10,299,404 of record NC_141713.1, read on the forward strand.
GTGCTATGAAATCATTGTGGTCTTGGAAAACTTAGTAGTGAGGAGATAGATTTCATAGGCTTATGAAATATTTAAACTACTTAGATACTGGTCACTGAGTGCAATGAAATACTGATGTTCTCATTACTTTATTGATTTAACATCAACTTACATCTTGGTTCAGCTTATTAAAAGAGAATATACATATTTTCTTCAAAAAGTAATTTAAAACACAGACAAGTGTATTTTAGTAGTTAATTGATCAACCATTTAGTAATGTGAGTATTACAGATGCTATGCAGAGCCATGTTTTAAAGTATGTGCAACAGAACTAAGACTGTTTTGTACCATATTATATATTTTAAAGGACATGGATATTGTCCAATTGTCATTTTTATTGTGTTATGGAATGTATTTACACCATTTTGCATACCTTTAATGACTTACAAGTTGCGAGACGTATGTTTAAGTATCCCCCAACAAGGATGTGTTCCGTGTAGTTGTTTGGAGGGATTGTTTTAAGAAAAGTAACTTTCTTATGAAATCTTAGACTCATTAAATTAGGAAGAGTACTGCATACTTGTCCAATCTCCTGCTCAGATTAGGGCCCACACTGCTTGTACTGGGCTTTGTCCAGTCAGATCTTAAAACCCTCTAAGCATGGAGATTCTTCAGTCTTCTCTGAGATTCCTCAGATGAGATTTGCTCATTTTTGTCCCAGAGTGTTTGTCAGCAGTAATACAAAAATAAATAAAGAAAACCTTTCTAATTACAGGTCCTGTGTAATGGAGCAGTTTCTGTGAGATGTGAGTGGCTGTTGTAGATGGCTGCTTTGACCACAGGAATTGTATTTCCCTTCTGAACCCCAGTCTGGACAGACTGTGTAGTGTCAGTGGGAAACAAAGAAAAAAGCTCCAGGAGAGCCAAAGCCTCCGAAGGGAGAGCAAGGAAATGACACTTGACCTTGGCTTTTATAAGCCCCTTTGCTTGGGTTTTCTTAAACTTATAATATTATACAGGTTAGTAATGAGCCATTTCCAGAAAGGTGTATCAGTTTCTTTATGTATAAATATATTTTCCTCCTACATGGTATATTGTATGTTGATGTTAAGATTGCATTGGATTGTGATGCAATTGATGTAAGAGGCTTTTGTGAGGATTTCTGACATCTTTCTGAATTGCTGTTAAAATGTAATTCTTATTATCCTTGTCTTTTAATAGTTTGCTACTGGAGATCATTACTGTAAATTTTCTGATTATTATTCTCTGGTTTTAGCACTAAACTGTTTTTTTCCGAGTCAGTATTTGAGAATAGATTTTCTAAGAAAAAGATACATTGAAAATTACTCAGTTGTAAGGACTATGAGTGTGGTACTGACAAATTGCAGCATTTTCAGTCAGGTGTCTTTCTGGGAACAATTCACTCACAGAACACATTTCAGTTATGAAAGCTGTAAAACATAAAGCAGCCTTGGTTTACTTGAAAATGGTGATAACATAGTGATTCATTATATAAAGCATTTAGCAGTAATTTGGATTCAGGATTTTTTTGACTGTATTTTTATATTCTTGAATTACATAATCAGAAGTTTGATTCAAAGAGCCTTTGTAAGATTTGGTTGTAAGATTTTTTACATATATATTTATGTATTAATGTGCACACATACATATTAATTAAAACTTCAGTAAAGCTTTTAAACACAAACAATCCTAATGGGGTTTTTATTTTCATTTTTATTTCAAAGCTTCCACTAACCTAGTTTAGATATAGAAACTTCTAGCATGTTAATGTTGATCATAAGTTTGATAAAATCAAACAGTTTCACTGTTTAAATATTCACAGAAAGTAGTGCAGAGAGGTACCAGCAAAAAAGCTTCTTTTGTAGCACAGTCTGTTGTGTTCAGTGAACAAGTGATAAACTAGCGAAAGCACAGTGAAGGTTTACTGATAGAGTTGTACTGACAGGGTTTTTTTGCATGGATCTGTTTATATCTTCTTTGATTTTTGACTTGCCAATATCATAATTGATTTTCAAATGGCACTATTTGTTAAAAAAGATTTTTTTAAAAAAATAAATATTTGTCAAAGGAAACTGTTGCCATTTTCTAAGAGTGCTCTTAAAATGAGGAATTTTCATGTAGGAAAAAGTGGTTAACTCTAGACACTTGTTGTTCAATGCAGAGCATTTAAGACCATTTTTAATTAACTTGACTCTATCCCTGTCATGTCAGCTGCTTAAGCTAGTTTTTTGGTGATCTTTAAGTGCAATTATCACAAACCCAAGAAAAAGTGTAGCAAAACTGAATTAAATGATATAATCCATAAGTCAGGTAGGGCTTAGTTGAGCACTTTCATAGCTAGAAAATTAGGATGTCTTTTCTTCATCAGGTCACAGTGACTTGAGCTGTAGTTTCAAACTAGTCCCTCATGCTTGCACATATTTCTATATCTGTGAGTGGAGGTTCATCTGAGGAATATTTCCAATGCCTGCTGGAACTGTAACCTTCTTTTACCTGGCATAACTTTGAGCATGCCAGTAATTCAATTACCAAGAGTATGTGGCATAGATTTTTCAAATTTTTGCATTGTTTCTTTTGAGATGTCCATTGTGTGATTTGCTGCAGGCTGTCATTTTTGTCTGCCATCCAATGTATGTTGGCAGGAGGGTTGTGTACTAGGCTTTGTGTCTGGTCACAGAAAAAAATTCATGCATCTCAGCCAGACCATTTTGTTATTCCTTTAGAATTAAAAGCATATGAAACAGATGCAGCTTAATAAGTATCTTTTTTATAAATAACATTTAAATAACTTAAAACAATAAAGTTCAAATACAACTTAAAATAAAGTTTAATGCTGTAACAACAGAAAAAGCATGTATAAGAATGGAAAAACAATATTGAAAGCTGTATGCCCTAACAGGAATTATACAAAAGATAGGATATGTTGCATAAAAAACCTTAATATGTCTGAATTTTTGCTCCATTGTTATATAAAATGTTAATTTGTGAAAAGTGAGATGAAGTACATTATTTATTCCTATTTTTATTTTACATACACTATTTGAAACATCTTTTAGAGCAGCATTAGGTATTTGTTTCATTAATAGATAGGAACATTTTGTGTTAGAGTAAACTTAATTTTTCCAAACTAACTCTCTTATCTGAATACAACAATAAACATTTACAAGATTATATTTTTTGATCATATAGTTTATGTATAGGATATCAGTTTCTTGGGGGAAGTATTTAAAATACTGCTCAGCCTCCACATTTCTATTGACTTGATAATCTGACAACTCATTCCAGCAGCCTTAAAGTCTGACATATTTTACACAACATTATCATCTGCTCATTATTATTATAGCAGCCATATTTAAGAAGCAGATAGTTTTTTAAATAAAATATTATCAGATAATCAAGTAATGACTTTTTCTTCAGGGTAAATTAATTTAAGAAACTACCCAGTTACAATGACTAAGATAATGATTGTACAACTCTTTAGAATTTTTTACAACTTTTAGTTAGTAAATCTGGTTTTGTGTATATTTTCAAATCTTTTTCATGTAGTCTCTTAAAAATAAACATAAATGCGCAAGTCCAGCTTGTTCAGTTTCTCAGTAGTATTCCAGCCTCTTTTGGTATCTTGTCAGTCTTCTTAAAATTAATCTTCCTGCTGGAACTAGTTCTTTATAGATCATTTGTGATTAGGATATTGCCAGAGGAAGAAAGTGGGATGCTCTGTGTTCTTTCTTTGTTTTTTTACCTTTCATTGGAACCCCTTTGTGGTTTAGTGTAACAAACATCTCCTTTCCTTTGTGTGTCCATTTTGCAGAAGCATATGTATTATAATGGTTTTCTTCAATCAGTTCGATGAAGTTGCAGTCCTCGTTGCATACTTTCTGTTGAGAGTAAATAATAAAATAAGGTAAATAAGAATGTCTTTTTAAATATTTGGATTAGGGAAGCTGGAAGAAGAATATGCATGACAGACCCTGCTTATTATGAATATTTTAATAAATGAATTTGACTTCTGAAATCTGAGTATTGAATATTGTAGCTTTTTCTATTCCATTTTGAAGATATATATATGACCTAATAATTGAATTTTAGATGGACAAAAAAGTCTAATATGAGGTGCATGGGATAAGTCCAAAATGCATTTTACGTAGTTAGGAATCTGTTTTATAAAAAACTGTAGAAATGCTACATCTCAAAATATTTCTAAGATTGTAAGGATGTACACATAAGAGAAATTTGCATCCTTACCTTTCCATAGAGTCGTCCTGACTTGTTCATTGCCAGAAAGTATTCACTTTCCACTCCTTTGATTGCCACTATTCCAACTGCCACCGTTCGGATTTCTAGAATACCTGCAAAGGTACACAGTAAGGGCTGTAAAATGGTTGGTTGTTCTCCAGATAACTTAGAAGGTTTAGTTGAACTAATATTCTGTAATATTTCCATGTTTGTTGAAAATCTGCAGCAATCATTTATGGAAAAAAGAAAGATTATGTGTATTTATATGAAGAAAGGGCTAGACTTGAAAAATTCCCTCTGTGTGTTCATGTCTGCATAGAGCCGCTTTAAAATTGTATGATGGTAATTTTTAAGTATATACTGAAGTTGTGATGTCAGTATAAGTAATTTATCTATTCTCAGAGAATCGATGTAGCTGAGAATTTATCAGGAGCAGTGTTTCATTTGGAATACGTAGTTAGCCTTCAAGGTTCACAGAATTTGTGTAAAGCCTTTGTTTTGAAGTCCTGTGTAGCAGTATCATCCCCTTGAAAGAGTGTAAACCTTAGAACTTGCGAGTGATACAAAACAGACCACAGTATCTTAAATAAGATAAAGTATTTGCTTGACCTTTGTGTGCTTTTATGACTGATCGGAGCTGTAAAGATACGTGTATTTGAAAATCATTAAAGGCTGGCCTGAAAGCTTATTTCTTCAAAACCAGAAAACATTTAGTGTTGTTTTCTATAAACTGCTTTATTTTCATCTCACTGATACATATCAGCAGTAGTTTCTGTAGTCCCTGTGATACATTCAAGTTACCTGCAGCATAAAAAATATTCTTTTCTTAATTAAAAAAAAATGAAGGCAGGAGGATTATGTAAGTTATTAAGGAACACCAGGTTATTTTCAAGCTTAAATATTATTAATGTTATCTTAAGCAATAGTTTAGAGTTATACATCTGAGTTTGAGCTATTTCTTTCAATATTGAGTCACTGGCAGAACTCTGCCATAGCAACTGCACTGTGACTCCTTCTCCAAAACGGGGTCTTTCAAAGGCAGCCAACTCGAGGCAAATCGCAAGAGCTTAGCATGGGGGAGACAAGTGAGGGGAGCGGGAGAGAGGCATGCGTTAGATTATCACCTGAATTTCCTCTTTAACAAAATATTTCCTTTTTTTCCCTTTCAAGTTGGCATTTACTTTTCACAGCCATATGGTAATAGGTTTTCGTTTGTTAAGTTTTTAAGAAAGACACTAAATATCTGTGATATTTCTCCTTCCCTATACTTTTTTGTATCCTCTTGTCCTTTCCTTTCTTTTGTATTCTGTTTTGCTTTTCTCCTTCATGTTACTGATGTATCAGTCCTAGCACATATGGATATTGTTTTCTTCCTATTTTCTTTAGCACATCAGTTCCTTCTTCTCATGGTGTATGCAGTGCTGGGCATTGAAGTCAGAGCATTTATTCTTCTCTACTCCCCTATAATGCTAAGCCAGCTTTTTTTTAAGTAAAGCTTTTAGAATTCTTTGACAAGTTCCATTCTGCTGCAGGCTTAGCAATAGTTCTAACAAAGGGCAATTTGTAACCGAAACTTACAAAAATTATGTTAACTTTCATTTAAATTTCACTTTAGAAAAACCACAGTGAGGCTAAAAAACAGATGAACATCTGCATTTAGCCCAACAAAGAACATAACAGTGGAAGGGATCTCTGGGTCATCAAGTCCACTGCTCTGCTAGCCTGGGAATTGCATCAGATAATTCTCTTTTCATAAACTTTGCCAATACTAAATTGGAGTTGTTATTTCTTTGCCCCCAGTGTTTCTGCCGAAGGCTGTTCCAGAGTTTGATTTATTTTAATGGCTTGAGACTTCGTAGTAATTTGCAATCTGCATTTCTTCAGTGACAGCTTATATCCATTTGTTCTTTTGCCTCTGCTGGCAATTAACTTAAGGAGAGTTTTTTAAAAAAACCTATGTTTGAGTTTTCTATTTATACAGAGTTTTAAAAAATGAAAGATTCAAAATTGCTTTTTGAAAGAATTCATGCTAATAGAAATTGAGATTTCCTTGAGTAAGCTGATGTTGGCTGAAGTTACAGTAGTGAGAAATCTTACTACTTAAAAAAAGGAAATGCCAAAAGGTTTTGTCCAAAGCAATATTATTCCTGTTACAATTTTTACATTTTTTTTTAGTGTTTTCTTTTTTCCTGAAGTAGATTGTGACATTCATACTAGCTTGTTGGAGTTACTTTATTTTGGTTTGGGGTACTTGTTTTTCTACTTTATTCACAGTTGAGACAGCAATATCTTTGCTTGTCTTAAATGAGCAGATCTATTCTTACATGCTTCCTTTTGAAGTAAAGGGGTTTAATCCTTTCAATATCTATTCATGAAAAGAAAAAAGTCACCAAGCTAGGATGGGAAAGAGAAAATTCTTATACATAGATTGTTTAATTGAGATACTCTTTTCATACTCTAATAACCAAAATTACTTTAAAGGCATGCTTAAATTAATAAGATGCTGATGAGGAGAAATTCAGAAGGCCAAGCTGCAAAAAGGTCTCAAGTATACTTGATTTAAAAATTAAAATGTAAACTATGTTCTTCAGTTGCTTTATCTAAAGCATCCCCAGAGAAGTTTTGAAGAGATTTAAGAGAAGATTTGAATATACCACTAAGTAACTGGGTAAGAAATCAGATTGAAGCCAGGAAAAGAAAAAAACAAAACAACCTAGAGATGGGCATCCAAAATTGAAAACAACTGTACTTTCTATAAAATCAGCATGAAATTCCAAACAATTTTATATGGTTATATGGTCAGTGTATCAAATGTAGCTTAAAATTCCTGGAGTGAATGAAGTTTCCTGCAGAGCTGAAATTCCTCTGGTGTATGTAAAATACACTCAGCAGAAATGAGCTATAGTTTCTCTTCAGAAAAGATGCCTATGGATGGTGGCAGCAGTCTTCGGAACCCATTGCTGCAAATTAAATAACACACTGTTGATATCCAGTAGAGAAAAAAAAAAAAAAAAAAGTAGAAAAGAAACAAAACAAGCTTTTAGATTGACACAACAGTTTTAGTGGGTGAAGTATCATGTTTTGGAGAAAATTTATGTCATAAATGAGGTGAGGTTCCTGGCATTCTGGCCTAGAATGGCAGTTGCTCAAAACCAGACACTTTTATGTCTAGAATTATTCCATAACAGTAGCCTGAATGACAGGACAGTACCTCAGGCTGGAAATTTGGGTAGAAAAATGGACATTTAATTATATCATTGATATAAATTGGAGCATTGTCACTTAAAATGATTTGTTCCTGGCAAGTGTTACTTGATAATTTTTTTTTTATCACCTGATATTAAGTGTTTTTTCTGATTTGGTTAATATTTTCAAATCAAAATTTTCATCTTCCTTTTATTTGTTAGACTTCTTTTTGCTTTTACAGCACACTGACGTTGTATTTGTTAAAACAAATCTGCTTTTATTGCTACACCATCTGTTTGCAGACTATATTATTTTCCATCAGTATGTAGGCATAGTTGAATAGGCAGTTTCTTTGTGCTTGCCCATAATATCCTTAGTTAACAGTATCTTGTCTCTAACTAAGTAGCAAGAGCCTTGTGATTTAGCAAACTCAGGGCATTTCTCTTTAATCATTTATCAGCTAAGAGGCTGAAAGATCAATTGCAGCTCTGGCTCCTGAGAGCTGTAAGGAAACCAGTAAGTGCTGCTCGTGCCTGAAGATCCCACAGGCAGGTATAAACCCTGGCAGGCTTTTGGAAGCAGAAGGGCAGCAGAACCACAGAAGGAGATCTCTTTTCACATGCCAGGGGACTGCCCCAGTGTGCCAGGATTGTTCAGGAGGATTCTGTGAAGCACATATTGTGTTTAGTCCCTCATCAGCTGGCTCTATTTCCAGACAGTTCCTATGTTGCAGGTATCCCCTCTGTCTATCACATAAGGTTGCTGGTCACTGCTCCTCAGCTTGCCAGAAGCACAGTTTATGTAGACATTGATTCAAAGAGACATTTTGACATCAGTTACATTTTTCAGAAAGTTGACAGCAATTTCATCCCGGTACTTTTCTGTTCTGCCAGGTACATGTGTTGTGAGAGCACATATGATGTGTACAGCACTTTCTTTCTTGTGGCTCTCTGTGCAGTGAAGTTGAAAAAAGACAGTCTGTTGCTGATTTTTAGGAGTAGGGAGACTGGCACTGACAGTTCAGCACTTGTGAGGAATGTGTTTGTGAAACACACTTTCTTCAGCAGAATTGTCTTTAAAAGTGAAGTATGTGAAATCTTAAATAGAGACAGAGGAGCAGAAAAGACTTGGATGGAAAATGAGTCAAAACAAAATATAAGTTCTAAATTTCACTAACTTGTGTTTCTCATTAATTGAATTTGGAGCACATACATATGAATTCAAATTACCTTTGTAAATGATTCAAGGCCAAGGAAAATTGTCTCCTTTGCTTAGAAGACACTGTTTGATGATATATTATGTAATTTGTTCTTTTGTTCTGGCACTTAATAAGTTAATGTTTGTGCCTCTTAAAGCCAGAAAATACTATTCATGATGGTCAGTCTTGGAAAACTTTCTTAATGTTATTGGTATGTGTGTGCATTTGGTAAACCAGCACAGTAAATACATTCATTAGCTGGTGAATTACACTTAAATGTTTTTCCAGAAAAGTCTTATCAATGAAATGAATACTTTTATTTACAGTTCTGAACGTCATTTGTTTCAGGAAATACTTTCCTCTTTTTTTTTTTTTTTTTAAATACAGTGTCTACATTGCAAAGTATTTGTGCAGTTTAAGTTATTTTGAGTCAATATTTTTAAATGGATGCATCTTGAAGTTAATTTTTAGGTAAAACAATTTGTGTGCTCATTCTCTCTCTTATATAAAAACTAACAATAAAAAAAATACTGCAAATAAAGGTATTGATTTAAGATATTTTGTAATATGACTTAATTTTCACCTTTCCCTATTATTAAATTAAAATTCATAGAAAGTAGAATTTGCATTTGTATTGAGTACTTTCCTTAGCAAAAGAATGAAGGAGTTTCCTAGATGGTTTGTCCTAGAACTCCTCTTCATAAGTTTTTTAAGTAGAAATAAATGTACAGGTATATTTATAATGCCTTTCAAAGCATGGAATTTCTCTACCCCAGGAATTTTCTTTCTGTGGATATGATTTTAATGAACAATTAATTAACAGAAAAAAAATTGGTACATACATTCACTATTACTTTCTTCTGTCTTCTCCTTGTGATACTCAGAATTTTGATTTATGTTATAAACACATATATGTTGTTGTTTACAGCATAGAAGGCTAAAAAAGTTCTTCAGGGGCTTCTTGCAGTATCTGTGCATGCATTTGCTGTGCATGTGTAGACTCTCTGAAGAACTTCAAATATGAATATGGCTGTAAAAATGATCTCCACAGAAATAATGGACCTGTCGAGGATTTTTAGAACACTTGAAGCTACTGCTTCAGTGAGGTGCCAGACATCTGGATATCATGGAGAAATACTCAAAGCACTCAAAATTCCTGGGTTTGTCCTGTCTGTAATTTCCAAGCAGGAAAAATTGCAGTTGTGTGCTGAAACGTGATTAACAATAGAGAGGTATTCCTGGAGGACTTGATGCAGCACATTGTTCAGCATCCTCGAGAAGCAAAATTTGCTTACAAGGTTTTGTCCATTTACAGAACATTAGATTAAGCATAAGTAGCTGATGTTTAATTACCCTTTTCTAATTCATTGGACACAAAACCAGGAGGCATACTGTAATAAAATCAACTAAGTGCTAAACAGAAGTCCATTAAAATATCTTTTATAGTCCATTAGATTTTCATTTAAAATTTTCTTTATTTGACATTACCTTATCCATAAATTTCTCCACTGTTTTCCAGTCATACAAACTAATTGATACATGAATTGCTAGATGCAACAATTTTATCATAAACCATTGTCCTGGTGATACTCAACAGCTGACAGGTAAGTTAGTTAGGGAAGATGAGCCATGTCAAGGTTTATGAAAGAAACTGCTCACTTGATAACTCCGTAAAAACAGTATAAAAAAGGCAAGATAAGCACCAAATATAAAAGGGAAGATAGAAAAGGGAACTAAAATGATTTTTTAGAAATGCTGTTATTTTACTTACAAGATCTGTTCTTTGCATGTGTACTTGGACTTGTGGGTGTTTACCTTTTTGACAGAAAAGGAAGGGGTAAGCCAAGTTCCACTCTTAAGTCTGCATTGTTCAAAGTATTTACACAGTTTCTTATGCATCATCGAATATGTAATCTGCCCTTCCAACCATGTATGGCTGATCCTATAGTGTGAAGTGAAGAGTGTGGTTTGAACTCCCAGACTGATGTTTGGAAATACACTGCCCTTTTCACTTTAAATTTAACCCATCCCTGCAGTGGGAAACATTAAAATCCATAATACCTACTTTTAGTCATTTTTCAAAGTGAATTAATAACTATAATGCAGTGCTCATCAGTTTATAACACTGACTGTAAAGTTTACCTCCCCTAATTACCGTAGTGAGAATTTCAGTGATCCTATTGCAATAATTGCTAAAGAGAAATACCTTAAAATTTTCAAGTATTTTTCCTTATTGTACAACCTGTTTTGCCTCAGTTTTGTATTAATTCTGTGTTTATTTTGGTGAGATAGGAGATAATTTTTAAAATCAAATGCTTCATTCTTCATTGAAAATTGTGACATAGTAAGAATTGGTGTAGAATGTTCTGACTAAATTGCAGCCTTCTGTGTATGTCTCTTTTGAACATTAGCTATTCAGATCACTCAATTTCCAATATTTCTCTTGATTTGATCTTCAGAACCCGAAGGGTGTGACATTTTTCGCTGAAGTAGATTGCAAAGTTATGGAGCTCTTCAGTTTAGAGGTGTGACTTGTGAATAGCAGTACATAGTAACAACTGAATAACATGCTGCCCCAGGCAGTCTTTCTCTTGGGAATGTCTCATTAAACTTATTAGAAGCCTGTAGTTTGCTGATCTCCACTGCTTTATATAAATATTTTCTTGATCAGCCTCTTAGACAGCATGTAGTCATTTCTCATTTTTGCAGGAAACTACATTTCCCTCCAATAAAAACTGCCCTGAAGCTAAACATATGGTTATAATGAAGAATAATATTATTTTTTAGAATTAATAGTGTCATGTAAAATCCAAGTCTTAATCCTCAGTCTGAAAAAGTGCTCTCTTATTACAGCATTAATAATTTACTGATATGAAAAATGGAAAAAAAGAGTGGAATGACTGTTTACAAAATGTAATTGTTTCCAAGCAGTAATAAAATTAATGATTTAATAGTTTAGAGCTGAACTTGTACAGCAAATGCTTTCCCTACAGCTCAGATGAAGGCTATTTCTAGTATTTAAATATTTCATGCCAATTTTACTAGAATAAATGATGTTTTCTAGCTTTGCAGACTTCCAGAATGTAGCCTCAAAATACCAAAAGTAAATGTAAAATGGTTTTTTTTTAGCTTTTCATAGCAAAATAAGATATATCCAACTATAGCTGCAAAATTTCCCAAATTCATTTTCAGTGTCTACAGCTATTTTGATTATCTGAACTTGGAAAATTCCATATAAGACCACAGCCTCCTGTTTTTCAAATTCTTCCATAATGCAAAAGTCTTTAAATAGATTACTTTGTCTTTTTTAAAAAAATTTTGTTGCTATGCTATGTTTTGTTTTCCTCCGGTAAGGAGCTGTGTTTGCTCCTTTCCCCTTTCCTGAGTTAGTGATCACAGTTGGCATAAAATTAGTCATGTCATTTCTGTGTAAGACTTTTTTTTCTGTTGTTCTAAGAACAAAGGAGTGCGTGTTAACGTGCCTTTCCCATGTACAAGTATTTCATTCTCTGAATTGAGGAACATTAAATCCAGGTGCATTTCCTCTATATCACCTGTATGAACTGGCTGCAGGCAAAATCAGCCTCAGTATAATGTGGCAAGGGGTACTGGATTTATTCAGCTAAATGGGACAAAAATAAATCCAACATAGACTCTGCTCTTTTTGTATGAAATACTCCCCGAGCTCAGGGCCTTGCTGTTTTGTTCTGTGTATTGTCCTGTCTCCAGCTGTTCCTGTGGCAGTTTTTCTGATTCCAGAAACAGGCTTGAGAAGAGGAGCAGAGCCATATTCTGGGGACAAACTGAATCTAAGAACTGCCTTCCTGCGTTCTTTGAGGATAACTTAAAATTATCATTGAGACAAATCACTAAAAGTAAACACCCATAGATTGATCATAATGACATTCTGCAATGTGTTATCAGTTACATATATATAGTACAACACATTCTAACAGTGAAAATGGTCCCAGAAGTAGGTAATAACCCAAATTACTTAAAATAAGGAAAATTCAGAAAGTGGTTGCATGAGAATGGAGGTGGCTGCAGTATTCCAGAGCTTGAAGGTATCCTTAGGGGCCTGTGGCATAAAAGCAAAGAGTTTTAAATGGTTTGAAACTTTAGACAGTAAAATTTTGTTTCACATAGTTAAAAGCTCATTTCAGTCATGAACACTGCAATCCCTATTGAAGAGAGACATATTTTCCCACTCTCAGTAGTTATGTAAAATGTAGGGCAAGCACTACCCAACTGAGGAGATTTTAGTTCCATTTCCAGATCAAATCTGCTATTTTGTGCAGGAAGAGCTGAAGCTGGATATCTGAATATATCAATTACAGTGTCTAGAAGAACACGAGCAGGCACTACATAATTTCTTCCAAGGAACAAAATGCAAGAAGCTGCTAAGAAAGTCTTACTAACCCCTTGCTGTCTCACAGAGTGGGAATTGATAGAAACCAGCTGGCTCACTCCTGCTTTCAAAACACTACTGGACATATATTTATATGTATGGCCTCTCAAATTGTTCTGGTTTGCTGCTGACAAATAATTTAGATTTAGCTGAACTTTCAAAATCTGTGTAAGACCAGAGACTAAATTATAAACTAATAGAAAGTGAAAATTAAAACCACCCTAAAAATCAAAACCAATCTAATAATCTATTTAAGTTCTGATAAATAAATTAGGATTTTGTAGCAGATGTTTCTCCTATCTTACTCAGTACATGGATCAAAATGTGCGTCAATTATCCTACCATTGTTGTTTTTTCAAATAGCTTGGTCAGTCCTTCTAAAGTAATTAATTTCCTTCTAATTACATACTGTTTTTACCAGGCTAAAATTTAAGCCTGACTGGAAGCCTGACTATAGGGATATCAGTAGAGAATTTGCCATTACACACAGGCAGCACTTTGAAACCTGTGTTTACATGACCAGATATTTGTAAATGTCATCCAGTGGTTCTCTTCAGTTATCTCTCTTTACAATTCTTTACCAAAACTGAGGAAAACAGCAGCATCAGCATCAGCAGAGAAAATTGTTCCCCTGCTACAGGACCCATTGCTATTACCAGATCAAATAGACTAAGACCTGCAGCCATGCTTCTCTTTTGTTCTGTATTTATTTATGTGATTTTTAAATTTAGCTCAATTGACCAGTTGGAAAATCTGGACTTCCTTTCAGTTTTGACTGCAAATGCCAGGATGTAGAGGAAATCAGGTATTAACCATCTTGAGTCTGGTGATAACAATATCCATGCACACTCTTACTTTTTGTCCATGTGCGTAATATCAGGAAGTCAGTGAGAAAACTCTTCCAACTAGAATAATGTAAACATTTTCTATTTTCTAGAGTCCACAGCCTTTCTGTGCTTTGCTTTTTTTTGCATTAAATAGGAGTAGTGGCCTCACTTTTCAGTGACAGTTACTTGTTACCCTGAAAGTAGAAATCAGAGCTCCAGAACTCACATTCCACTGTGTCGTGATAGAATAGTATGATGTTACATTATGAAAAGTTATCAGTCATAGTAATGTGAAAAAGCAATAGACTAAGTAATAAGTATAGAACAATCAATAGGGCATAGGATTAGCCAAATTATATTATATTTCTTTAAATGTTTTAATTAATTTTAATTAACACTTTTTTAGTATATTGTTAGTTCTACACAATCCAGTTTCCCATTGCTTTTGTTCTAATTTTTGTATCCCATGTGTGAATCAGTGCAGTTTTATTTATTTTAATTCAATTATCAGTTTATATTAGCTAAAGATATTTAGAGGGAACCAACTATGAAGTTAGAAAGCTGCCTTGTTTTCTTATCCACTGTTCCTCTGTGTTATCACCAAGAACCCTACACAAAGTATTCTCTCCATTAATCTGAGGAGTAGGTAAAATATGGTATAAACCGCTTCACTGCCTTTGCCTTTGCCTTTGCCTTTGCCTTTGCCTTTGCCTTTGCCTTTGCCTTTGCCTTTGCCTTTGCCTTTGCCTTTGCCTTTGCCTTTGCCTTTGCCTTTGCCTTTGCCTTTGCCTTGCCTTTTCCTTACCTTTACCTTTCCTTTTAACTAAGGAAATTTTCTTGTGGCCCTGAGCTGCCTAAGGAAGGATGTGTGCTCTCCTGTGCCTGTAAACTGCAGTACTTCATTTTCTTGGCTTTCAAAGGGCACAGGTACTGCTGTATCACTATACAGTGACTGTTTATAATAAAGATATCTGTGACCAATCTGTTAAAGGATTTACTAACTTAAATTCAGATCCATTCTGGGATCCATATTGTTATATTGGTAGAATTCCAAATTTCCATCTCTGACAATAATCAACCAACCTGTTTGATAGACAGCAGTGCAGTGCATTGGCATAAGTGTAAAGACATACTTTTCTCTTGACCTTGAAACAAATGGCAAATTTCATGCCACTCAAGCATTAGAGAACAGCTTCAGTCAGGGGCCTTTGAGAATGTTCCACTTTTCAATTTTTTCTGCTTTTTTCTTGTATGTGGTAGTGTCATGAAATTTTGATGAGCTCCATAGAAGTACTACATAATCAACCTGTAGCAGAATATATGGACCCCTTTAAAATCTGGGAAGCAGCTGGTCTGTGAGTTGTAGATATTTGAAAACATTCATTTCAGTAATGGGCTTGAACAAGGACCTTGTTCAAGCAGGGAAGAATAAAATATTCGTTTTAAGGAAGCAGAGTGAAATGAGATTTTTTCCATAGGTTTATAAAGTTAGATGACTCAGTGGGGTTTTATTATAAAAATCTGGACTGGGTAGCAGACTCTGCATGAAAATAAAGGGTTTGCAGCTCTTATATTTTTATTTTGTGGTGGATTTGCATTAAGCTTGCATAATTCTGTGATTGGCAGACTCAGTTTGACAGCCTTTTTTGAGTCTGCATTGTATTTATAATAATTTCTACTCCTTATGGCAGTATTCTCTCCTAGTGTTTGCAACATAAAAGAATAGTGGCTCCATAACATTGAACTTAGCAGGAAATTTTTGAACTGCCATGAAGAGTGTACATTTAAAAGAGCACAGGGCTTGTCCGTAGTGATATGTTCTAAAATGTATAAAGAAAACCTGTTCTTAGTAAAGGATTTGCTATGGTTTTTGCTCTGACTGAAACAATTATGGCTATTCCAAGCACTTAAAGTGGTGAAGAAACCTTTTCTGTCTTTGCATAGAATATCTGTGAATTCAGCTGTATTGCAGCTAAGAGCTGGGAAAATGCTACCCAAGTTTACTGAGATGATGACTGTTTCTTACCACACAAAATGAAACAAAGTAATTCTGCTGTTATTAACTTCATCTTTTTGTGCCACCTTAATTCCCCCACGAGTATCAATATATTCTTGATTCATATGTAAATGCAAATGTTCTACGGTAGGAAAATTTACAAAAGGAGATTCTACTTCTACTATTGAACATATATTCACTATAAATAACGCTATCAGTTTTTAGTCATTATAAAAATATGAATCTGTGGTTTTAATATAGGTCAGAAAAACCTGGAATAAACTTCCAGTTATATTTTTCAAATATAAATACAAATTTGCACATATATTTGAAAAGTTGTAGCTAACTGTTTTTTGAGTTGAGTATCCTAAATTGGGTGTATTCTGATATATTTGGTATATTACTCCTACACAGATATTGGTAAGATAGAGAAGTCATTCTGACTTGAAAGTGAGGAAGAGATTAATAGTGGAACAGGAATTTCATTTTTCTTTGTGCCCAGTATTTATTACCCGTGTTATGAAACGGTATCTTAAAGTAAAAGCACATGGATTTGCAGGGGCAATAGTAACTATTTGCCATATTTTTAAATAAGCTACTCAGCCATGGATAGGAATCAGTAACAAAACTTTTACTGATTTCAGTAGAGCCAGACTTTTACAAATGGCATGTATTTGTGTCTTTCCTAATATGGGTCTTTCAACTCTTGAGCAAACTTTTCCTAATGAATCACAGGGTTAGATAGCTTTTCCACTAGTCAGTAACTTAACTCCTCCACAGCTGTGCAATATTCTTTAGTTTCAACAGTAACTATTTTGACCATCAGTGATAGTTTTCCCTATCATTCCCTATATTTCATAGTTCATCCCTAAGTCAGTATGAATAGAAAAGCCATATTTTGACTTTTTGTTGGAAAGAGCTAATGCTGTACTTCTTGGCAATTACTTTCTTATGCTGATTACATCTCTGTGTTGCTGAGAATTTATTTCAATCAAATACCATGCACACAGAGAGGGAATTGTTTTTTTTTCACATAGAAATCGATGTTAATGAAACAAATATGGCACAGTCTGACAGGGTTCAAATCCAACTTTTTTGTACAATACCACCTGTGATGTAGATTGCAGCACATGTGATTACAAGAGATGATGTGTGTGGAATTCTTTAGGAATCCACTGACAGAGGCTAGTTTGGGGTGCAGCTGCCAGATAGCTCTTAAGAGGAAAACAAAGGAACCATCCTGCTGTGACGGGTCTGGTGTCGGAGGGTAAACTCGGGAAACAAGCGCTATAACAAACAATTGTCCTTTCTAAGCTCAGTTCATCTGAAAACACCCAGAACTGCATTGTTGAAGTATGAACAAGACAATATAATAAAATGTGATCCAAAATCTTCAATATTTACAGTGCTGTATACAGACAGAAAAATTCTTCATTTTCCTACATCTCCTTAAAAGAGGTGATCACCTGCATTTTGGAATCTGGGTAATCCATTGTGAAAATGATTTGTAGAAAACTAATATTTATTCAATTTTCTCATAGATGAATAAGGATACCCTAAACAAAATTGTATCACAGACAGAAAACGGTGAACAGCGATGTAAAGAGGAAAAAAAGGAAAAAAAAATTGTAATGGCAGTCATGATTTTAATTGAGCCCTAGCAGGAGAAAAATATCTGTATCTAATGTATACAAGATTATCACTTACAAATGATTAGGACAAAGTCAGAAAACACAGGTTTTGTTATTTTTGTCTCACACAGTTACATAACAGTGGCAACTTGCATATTTTTGTAGGTACCACCTAAAGAGATGTAGAAATGTAAGCACCATATATATGTTGTGGGGTCTAGGCTTAATTATTACCCTTTTTTAAGGTAACTTGAAGTGTCCCTTGAGTACTTGTTAGCCCTATTAGAGAACTGTCTCTGGGTTGTCTACAAATCCTATGTAAAAAGGACAGTGTGAAGATACCTATTTGTGTTTATGGAATATTTTGTTATCTAAGATGAAAAGTCTTGTTTTTACAAACATAGGAGTGTATTCCATTTCAAATGTTGAACAGTTCTGAGTAATTCTCCAAGAATTTCTCACTGTAATTATGGTAAGTATATCTTTTATTACTAGATCATTTTCTGCTTAAATGTTATAGCCATTGTTACTCATCAGTTTCTCTTAAATCATCTCCCTGGATCAGAATTAGGCTGTTCATCACCAAACTAAATTAGAGGGGGTTTACCTTAGATGCTATGAATAATTTGAAAAATTCTGCATTTGGTCTAATGATAGTTTTATGGTTTTGGTATAGACTGGTTTTCTTCCAGTATTCCCTCTGGATGAAAGTGCCATTTCAGAAGTTTTCATCAGAATGTGTCCTAGAAGACTATGACTAAATTAGAGGAATTCAAATTCAAAACACTGGATTACTTAGCTAAAAAATCAACAGAGCATGATTTCTGCGAAATATGTGGTAATAGTTTCCTAGAAAGATGTGGTAATTTTTTTTTCTTTAGTTTAGTTGCATGATAGTTCTCTTCAGTAATATAGACTGAATTTCCCAAGTCACATAAGGGTGCAATCAGAAATGAAGGCATGCTAAGTAATTTTAGTTTGATATTTGGTAAAGGAGGGTGAGCGCCAGTTTCCTAATATAAACATTCTGATTGAAATTGGTATATAATAATCTAAAAGCTTAGTTATATTAATAGCTGTGTTATTTTCATTGCTCAACTAAAAAGGCATTTAAAGGGACAAGTATAAATGGCCTAGGACTCTTGCCATTTACTTTATAATTTGAGTGGACTCTCCTTAGGCTACTCTCAAAATTGAGGTAACATTTGATTTCCTTTGAACTAATAAATAACCACTGCAAAGTCCAACACAAATTCACCCAAATATGTTGCTCTTGCACCATTAGTAAGGTAGGAGAACATGCCAGACTGTCTTTCACAGCCTCAATAAGAAAACTTCCCTGGCTGCTGAAGCAAATGTTCAGAGAGAATGCTCAACTCTGTGAAACAGTGCCAGTACTCATGGGCTGTCAGGAGGCAAAACAGAGCAAGAGACTCAAAGTACCTGTATACCTGATTACATACTAATGAGAAGAAGAAGGGCAGATCCAGGCCCTTGTAGCTGGCCAGTAGTTAGGAGAGGAGGATTCCTTACAGGGAAGAGGCTCTCCATCCATTTCCTGCTAGGGTTTTCTCCACAGGTCATATGTTGTCCCTTCCCTGATGTGGTAGGTGGTATTTAATTTCCTGAGTGGATGAATTGTCTTTTTGGAATCATAATTTGGGCTTAAAGAAGTTTCTTTCTTTTGTCTGACTGGTATGCAGTGTTTTACAGTGCTCTAAAGAACTTGCTTGCCCTGGGAATTATGTACCTTTTTGTTTGGTTTTGGTTTCCAGTCTTTGTTGGAAATACTGAGCAGAATCTCCATGCTCAGTAAAAAACCGTAAGAAGTTTGGTTAGAAGAGTGAAGCTTATTTAAACAGGAAGAGTGCCTTTTTGTCACCAGTTAGTTTGAAAGTACTTGTATACAATTTTGCTTTTGATCAGTAGCAATGTTTGTAGGCAGAGTGCTGTCTGTCACGTTTGCAGTTCAGATGTGGTCAGAGATGTGCTTTGTACATGGCAGAGGTTTCTTTTTGTGCTGTGTTCCAGTATGGTATTGCTAAGATAGTGCTGAACTAATGCAGGCACTACTGCTGTGTGTGGAATTCAGTTGGGATGAATCTCACTTTGAGCACAGGTATTTGTCCCTGTCCTTACGTAAAGATAGTATTCTGCTGTAGCAGTCATGTCAGCAACATGGCTGAGATGGCTTCAGGACTTCTCAGGTGCAGTTTTCTCACAAGCAAACATAAAGGGCTGCTGCTGAGGGAGATCTTGTGCTGGTCTTTCCCACAAAATAAATCTCTCTTGTTGTAAGGCAACTCTATCAAGCAAGTTTCATTATTTGAATCACTCAGTGCTGGATTTACATAGCTAGTTCCCTGAATCCTTGTAAAGTGTCACTAATAAGCACTCAAAACTGCTTGGATTTCTATGTATCATCTTGCACATTATGTGCAGTCCCCAAGCTGCCTGGGCTATTCCAAAGGAAATAAATTAGCATGGTGGAGTTGAAGTTGCTTTTGAGAGCTGGTGAAAGTTGCAGTTTCCTATTGTGTTTAGTACTGACTGCACTCTCCAGGATTCAGTTATCCTTTCTGGTTTACTTCAGAGTTTCTGTCAGAGAGTGCAACTCTTGTTTTCACAAGGAGCTACACAAACACTGGATGGAATCACTCCACTTTTTTCTGCCTTCTTCCCTTGACTAGATAATTTTCTCCCAAATCCATCTGATTGGTGACTAGCTAGAGAGCCTGAACATTGCCACCCTTAGAGTTCATGTAGACTCAAAGGGCAAGTCTATCATCACCATATAATGTTGTGAATGTGTTATACAAGAAGCCATCAAGCTCTTGCAGTGAGCATTTCCACACACCTGGCATGTAAAACTCCACGTTTGCCACTGCATTCCACACAAGCAGACACTGAACAACGGCACCAGTTCACCTGAGCAGCTCAGGACTGCAGCATGGTTTCACATACAGCCTTTTCCAAATTTGATGTTGATTGTGGTTATTTTTTCCCCGTACTCTTTTTCAGCTCTAGATAATATGTATGTTCATCTAAAAGAATTTCTGTGTTTAACAATCATAAAGTTATCTATTTTTTTTCTGTAAACATTTACTTTTGATTGAGATATGAAATCCCATGTGACATTTAAAGGTCATAACAAAACATATAAAATTAGCACAGGTTGTTAAGGAAAATATGGTTCTTTTTAACTTTTAGTTGGGGGTATTTTTTCTGCTTTGTAATGCATTACCTTCTAGTTAGACAAATATTGAAATTTCAAGGTATCAAAATAGCCAAGGACAAGTCTGATCACCTTCTTTTTATAGTCTATAGCACCTCCCAGTGTCTGTTGACACATTTAAAAGGAAGCAAGCCAGCTTACCAAAAATGGAAGTACTAATGCTAGGAAATACATTAAAAAAACCAAACACAAATCCCCCAGGTTATGGGAGTATTGAAAAAGTGTCATTATTGAAGAGATGGAGATGAGTGGTGTGCGTTGATCACTGTTGAAGTCACCGTGGTTATTAATGCCATGAAATGGTCGTGTTTGCTGTTTTCATTTATAGTTTTGAGTCTATCTGTATTCTGACTGAGCTTAATTTTGATAAACTGGACAGAGAAGGAAGATTTCAGTGTTTTGAACAGA
Organism: Cyanistes caeruleus; assembly: GCF_971803275.1. Classification (NCBI taxonomy): domain Eukaryota; kingdom Metazoa; phylum Chordata; class Aves; order Passeriformes; family Paridae; genus Cyanistes; species Cyanistes caeruleus. The sequence continues at coordinate 10,320,529 of NC_141713.1, forward strand.
GTATCTAGACCCTTTAATAACTTCATCCTGCTTTGTTCTTTGTTTTAAAAGCTAAATAATAGTCAAAAGAGCCTATTGATTGCATTGGTATTTTTATTGCTTCTTTGGTGTGTTTTCATGAAGTTGTGGGCCACATCTTGAATATCCACTTCTAACTTTTCAACACCAATTGTTACAAAGAATTTTTTCCATTTGAATAAATGATGTCATGTGTTATGAAAGTTTTAAAGTGTGACATTTCCGTGCTATGATTGTTAACCTCTATTATGTTACTGCCATAAAAATTTTCACTATTAACTTTTTATTAATAATGTTTCTAAATTGTATACACCAGAAGGCTAACTTGATCTTTCTTTCATATCCAGAATTAAAAATAATGTCAAAGGTCAAACAAGACAATTGAAATACAGTTGCCAAATATAGTCATAGACAGTCAATTATGCAACGAAAGCAGTGTGCCACCCATGAAGAGTAACAGCCTACATTTGCCTAAACTTACTCTGTTTTGATGAGAAATGTGTTCCAAAATATACTGGTAGTCGGTAGATCCTGTAGTGTGGAACAGTGTAATTATATGGTTTAGGATGTCTTGGGTCTTCCTAAGCTTTAAGGAAGATGGAGAGGAAAGCCAACTCAGTTCTGTATTCCAGCATCCTAGAAATCTGAAACAATCGCTTTCAGATACTCAAACAATATAGAAAGTTGGGAACTGTGTAGGGGAATATCTGGATTTAGGCTTTGTTTTGCAAGACTGACTGTATAAGGAATTAAATTTTATACCAAAATCTATTTGCCGGTATGGAAATTGCTTCTTTAAGATTCATCTGAGCTCTGTGTTTTTCTGTCCAGCTACTGACTTCAGGACTTCTAGTTCATTTTCTATTAGTCAATTAATGTTCTATTATCAAATTATTTAATATTTATAATATTAACACACAATTATTTTGTGATTTGGAAGTTTTTTTGCTAATACTTTTTAAAGCTCTTTCCAGAGAGGTGAATAATTGTGTTTCATAGAGAGTTTGAAGAATTTTCCCAAAGTCTGTAAGCAAATTGCTTACAAGTTTGGACTGGCCTCAAGTCTCTTGAGTCTCAGGTCAGGGCCACTTCAGCACATTTTCTGCAGGATGGAGCAATAACATACTTAATGATACAACACTGAATTTTTTGAAGATTCAGAAATAGTAAACAATGTGGTAGGGAAAGCTATAGGGGAAAAGGAGCTACAATTTATCTTTATATGTATCTTGTAATTGCTTCTGCAGTTGGTTGCTAAATTTGATGGATCATTCTATAAAAATGCACTGTTTCTCATTTCTGATAAATTTCAGTATTGAGAGAGACAGAAAAATGGACGAGTCACAGCTGAACTAGGACGGTGTATCAAGGTCAAAGGAATCAGTAAGGACAATGTGGATAGATTCAGATTTTTTTCACTGCTCAGACTGATGTTAGCTCAGTTTTGAAGCTCCCCCAGGTAGGCATGGCCCTGTTGGTGTTGTGGAGCTGAGCCCAGAGATTAGACTTCTCCCCCACAGAGCTTATGCAATCATTTTTGTTCATGAGAGTGAGAAGAAAGTGAGTGTAAACTGCTACTGTCTGGCTTTACACATATTTTTCAGCTTATCTAAGAATAAACAAGGTGGTGAAGATTCAGGAGGTAAATTCAGAAGTTGTTAACAGTTTTAATTGTGTTTGTGGCACCCCTCCATTGCTATGCCAGTTGAGCAGTGATCTGGATGTTGATACGCGAGAATGCAGAATCTGCTGGAATCATTCAAGGCTTCACACCCTGCTTTCTTCTCACCTCCCCAAAGACTACACTCACCAAAAAAGTCAATAGAAGCTTTGAGACAAGTATAACGCAGCTGCTTCTGTTATCTGCATCTTTGCTAAAACCCATACTCATCAGCAGTTGAATGTGAAAACCTAGGATTTGTGATACTGTGTAGGCTGAGGGATAGGCATAGATCTTTCTGTTGGCTGACACTTGAGGGTACCCCAGTGGCAGACAGAGCTGGAGAGGCAGCAGGGGAATCTGGTGTATTAGTTTTCATTAATTACTGTGAGAGAGAAAGTCATCCTTGGTGTTGTGGGGTAGGTTTTGAGAGAATATGCATAGATTTCCATTTGAATTAAATATTTTTGTTATAATTGAAAAGATTACTAGAGTACCAACGTGATGCAAAAACCCTTTCATGTTTCAGTGAAGGTTTGTCTTCTCCTGGCACCAAAGTGTTGGTTGAACCAACAACCTCTTGAAAAACGAAGAATGCAGTTGCAGAGACAGACTTTCTGTTTTTCTGGAGCACATATAACCCTTAACTGAATCTAGTCCATCAATACCTGCCTTGAAATACCTGATTTTCTGCTTGGCTCTCTATGTAATATGTATTTAAGCAACAGAAATAAAAATTATACAATAACACAGCATACATACATTTGTTATATGCTAAGAAGCATATATAAAATGGTAGTGGAAGTAATTCTGATTTCTAAGCAAGTTGGAATATTTAACCATTAAGATGTGTATAAAGTGTATTTTGTCAACAGTTAGGGTTTACATTTGAGCACAACTGAGTTGAAGTTCATTTAATATTGCTGAAAAATTTGACTTGCTGGATTTTAGTCAAAATAGAAGTAGTTCTCCAAGATAAAATTGTAATCAAGATTTCAACCATTTCATATCAAGATCTCACTAGACTACAATCTCTACATATTTTTTGTTGGGCTTGCCCACTGAAAAAAAAAAAGAGGAAATAGGCACTTTCCGGGTTTAGAGCACACATGGAATATGATAGGATCAGACATCTTAGGATTCAGGTTCCGGGAAGGCTTTTCTAGTAACTAAGAGACCCTTTGAAGTCTTTAAAATGAGATTCCAAAGGCAACAGAGCATGGAAAGTCCTAAAGCATCATCTAGTCTTAGTTAAAAAACCTCTTGAGTAGAGTCAAAACAAACTCTGATTTTTGCTGCCTTTTTTCCGAACAAAATTAAGTAAATCTGGCAAAATTTTGAAACACAAACTGAAATGAAGGAAGGAGTAAACAGTGATAAGGAGTGATTTATTTTTCTATCAAAGATTAAGAGTTAGCAAATCACCTTGTTATTTCCAAAATCTGTTCAGTCTATCTCATGTTTTACAGTCATGAATTCAAACTGTGTGTTTTGTGTGCCCACTTAGATTATTTTCTTTTACAAGATGCAGAATTTATATTTTGTTAAAGCGAATTGGGCTTCGGCAAGTTATAGTAAGTTTTTGTCAAAGAGAAATTTTTTTATGGATAATGACAGTTTTTTCTGGGTTTTAACCTCTTGGCTGCTGCCTAATTCTTGCTTTAGTTTTTTTGTGGGTGATTCTCAGTTCTCACTCTGCCAATTCGTTTTCAGATTGAAAGCAAAGCTGTCAGGTGCAAAGTGATTTCCCTTGCTTAGTGGAGATCACTGTCCTCTGATTTGATTAGTTCACTCTTGAGTTATCACCTTTATGTCCACCAGAAGGCTCTACTGCTTTCTGAAATGTGCACAGAACCATATTCTTTGGTACCTAACAGGGTCAGCACTGTTGTAAACAGGATTTGGCAATTTGCTTGCACTGAGACAGCAGACATGTATTTCTTTAATTAAGCAATTAAATTCTAATTTTTTTTTTAAGTAATTGACTGATAAATACGGATTATTTAAAATTTATGAGTGAGGATTTGGTTCAGCATTTAGTTATGTCATGAAATTTGAATCCGTACACATTTAATACAGTGGCTGTTAACTAAAAACCTTAGAAATATTAACACTTTCACTATTTGTGCTGTTACTTTCATAGTATATGTGTGTATATATTTTTTTATTCTGTAACTAGAGAAGTTTGAAATTGAAAAAAACCATGACCCTAATTCTTCACCATCTTGACATTCTCACTGTTATAGTCCCAACTGATAAGAGAACCTCTGAATTTTGGCATTTGCCAAAGTTGTGATGAAGTTATCCTTCTACAGACTTTCCTCAATGTGAAGTTTGTTCTTCACAATATTCATGTTTCACACCTCATGGGCTGAAAAACAGTAGTTCATTTGATCTACAAAACTGTCAGGGCAGCTTCCTTTATGAAACTAAGTTATGACAGGTAAAAATATGATTTTTTCTTATTTTATTTTAGTAGCACAAGTTGGTGAATTCAAAATGGAAAAGAATTCCTTTTCCTTATTAAGTGGAAAATTAGGATAAAATGAGACAAGCAACACTTTTAATGTCCATTGATTAGTTTGACTGTAGAAATTCTGGCATTCCACCCTAAGAAATAGGTTTGATTAACCTTTTACTAACTTTCAGAACTGGAAATCATGGAACAAGAATGTTGGAACACATGCATCCTTTTCTTCTATATGGTTTTAAAATTATGCTTTTTAGAGAACTTGGATAAAAATAGCCTGTTTAAACTTTTAATGGTAATTTTTTTTCCTTAGGGAAGGTGTACTAGTCCAGGTGAGCATTATTTTTTCTGGGTTTTTTGTTTGTTTGCTTTGCTTTTTGCTCCCTCATATTATTTTCTTTATGGTTATTGATTTTAGTAGAGAGCTATAAGCATATTTTCAGAAAGGCTGTTTACATCTTTTGTTGAACTAAGGGTATGACAAAAAGTGTTCTTATAATAGTTCTACAATACTAATTTCTTTACTTTCTCAGAAAATCCAGATTATCAGTGTTCACATTTTTCTAGTCCTCTTTGTCTATATTTTCCTATTCTACTTGTCCAACAAAAGCATTTGAATGTTACAATTTAATATACAATAGATAAATTAGAATATTAGACTTAAGATGGTGGGAACTTCTACGAACTTCAGCCAATTTGAAGATAGTTCATCACAGTTCACATCAGTTACCAGATAACCATTACCATTTCATTAGGTTTTTATCCTCGTACTCTTTGCATTTATCAGAAAAATTATTGTTTTGTTTTATTTTTTCCACTGCAGTATAAATGTAAGGGTTTAGTGACTTGAGTTTGTCTTTCTGCAATCTGTAATAGTGAGTTATCATCACTAAATTATCATGAAATGTTCAGAAGACTGAAGAGACTGCATCATTGGCACAAGAAGATGTGGTGTTCTCTAATGGGCTGACTACAGAGTGTTTAAAGGTGTCATTAATGTGCTTAAGCAGAATGGCATCCTTCAAAGAACTGAGAACCTCTTAATGAATTTGAAATAATGCTAAATTGCTAATGAAATTTTACTTAAGCATCATGGAACTAAAAAAGCAATTCTGTATAATTAATTTCTCAGCTCTAAATGCTGTCATAATGTGTTTGTAAATAATAACAAAAAAAAAATTGGGTACTGTGAGTATTCACTTATCTGCATTAATTCAGAAAAATCAGTTTCAACAGTCAGTAACATTTTTCCAGTGATTTTTATGGGAACAGCATTTCAGTTCAAAACTAGCTGTATGGGTCTCTATTGTAGCAATGCCCTCCTGAAACTCCAAGGGAGTCTTCTTGAATATGGACCAAATAATTTAGTTGGCTGCTGGCCATGTGTTGTCTTTCAGAGGAATATGGTTATTCACTATGTAATAGTGTAGGAAGAAAGGAGACATATGGAAACAAATTTTAAAAGAAACAGTAACGTTAGTCAATGCAGTTTTAGCCACACAAGTTGCCAAGCACTTAATGTAGTCAAGAGGTAAAGAAATAAATTATGAAGCCCACTAGCCAGTCGTGTAGCACGCGAAAGTGCTGCTCTGATAGAAAACAAGCACTCAGCTTCAGCTGTAGGCTGAAACACACTAACAGTTCTTGAAGTTTGATTTATGGATTTCTTTTGCTGCTGCTGTTATAAAAAGCACACTGTTATATACAAAAAATTAAAACTTTTTTAAACAGCATTCTTGGAAATATATTTGTCCTTTTATTTGTCTCTAAATACTAAACCAGCATGTCCCTGGCCCCTTTTTGTTATAATTTTGTTTTGAAATATGCAGTATAACCCTATGTATTTTCCTGTTGCATCTTAATAAAGTAATATCTTTTCAAGCAGATGTCGTGTTTCTCTAAATAGACAATACATTTGTAACAACAAAAAAGACAAAGTGGCAAAAATAGTGACTATAAAAATTGATGTCTTCAAATGTAAATGATTATATAGGCATTTGTGTGAAAAATACATATTAATACAACAATTCTTTTTCCAGCTCAGAATTTGTATTTGGTACAGCTTCATAAAATATTGTATGTCTATTCTCTCTAGATGAGTCATGGTTTTGGAAGAAAGGAGGGAGAATATTTTTTCAGCATCATGATCATTGTAATAATGAACTGCAGAAGCTATAATAGATTTTGTTCCTGGCTTGGCAAACTATCTGAAAGATTTTGCAAGAGTTTACATAATTCTTTCCATTGAACTTTCTAGTATTGCTATATTTTAATTGTTAACTCAAACACACCAAACTTTTAGATAGTTCGTGCACTATATAAATGTGGTTTAATGTTTCAGGAGTATTTTATGAGGAGGTTGGTGGTTATACATTTTTGTACATACAACCTTAGTTCACTTGTTAAAATAGGCTCTCTGTTTGCTAATAGTTCCCAGCTGTAACTAATACATTAACAGATCTACAATGTAGTATTTAAAATGACGCATTTCAAAATCAATTGCAAATGTCCTGCTGTATGATTAATTGGAAAACTTGTTTTACACAGTGGTCAGTACACGATACAAAACTCTTTTGGGGTTATGGTAAATCAAGAAATAGGAAACAATGATGTGTAAATTTCAAAAAACTTAGGAAAAGCAAAAATATTACTTACTGTAGTTGTTGTTTGCTTCTCTTGTCCCTTTCACTTTCCCTCGCTTATCAATCCTCATATACCACTGAGTTCGACAGAAAAGTCTTCTCACTCTTACATCCCCCCCTTCCATATAATCATAGCTTCTGGTATGTCGCTCAGGGCTGGAACAGTTCACATTTGTAGCCATTTGCTCTGGAGTCATGTCATTGCAAGCTAAAGATATAGTGCCCATTAGAAAGATAATGTAAAAGTATGATCTGTAGAGCAAAATTGGCAGGATCCATGTCAGTATCCATTTGTGCATTATAGTGCAGTGTTCTGGGTGTTCATGAACAACATAATGAAAATTAAATCTCAAGTAGACTGTTGCTCTTAGGTCACCGACCTGCCTTCTGTCTTTATGAGTTACAGATTCATTTAAATGAGATTGCTCTCTCTTCTAGAATTCTGATCGTTATTCCTTAATAGTTAATGACGAAATAGAAGAGCTTCTTAAATATCTCTTCAGTCAGAATATCCTTTAAAGACACAAGTTATAAAAACCTTTGTTGTTGTGACCTTCTTTACTACTTGAATTTGCTGCTTGCACTGAAAGTAAAAGATCTGTGAGAAAAGGTGCATGTGTAAGTCGTTATGCTTAATTGTTACAAACATGCAAGGATACATTATGCTAATGAAAAGTACTACACAGAAATACATGACATGCTGAGCTCATTTTAAAAAATATGCTAATGCATATACGATAGATATAGCTCATACAACTTTTTACATAACCAGACATTTACACTGATTGTAAACACAGTTCTCTCTTCAGTTTTAAGTCCTTCAAAAAATTTCCTATTGATTCATTTCAACTCTCATGCATGATAAAATTCTCCTGATTACTTCATGCCTATACATTTACTATTAGCACAATCTATCATGTAACTTTTCTCTACTTTAGGTTTCAAAACAGACCTCATGGCTTTATCCCTGTGTTTTTATTCCTACCCTTTTCAGATTATTAGTAGCAATGTATTTCTATAAATATTTCTTAATTCTTTTTTTAGCATCTAGCATATAGAAATAAAGATAAGTTACTAGCTAGTAGAAACTGTTGAATGATCTTTTAAAGGACAGATAACTTACTTGTTCCTGTTGATAAGAGCTGGATACCCAAGTACTCCATTTCTGTTGTCTCCTTTTTGCAACATGAGACACTCTACTGTAGCTACAAACTTTCTCAGCTCAGAAAGACTCCACCAGAATTATAATTGTTTCCATAAATCAACACGCTGGAGAGATGGTGTGTATGTGCTTATGCGTGCGCGTGCATGTGTGTGTTGAGCCTGTTGTTCAGTCCTTTTCGATAAATACCTTTGCTGACCTCACTTGGAAGCAATTAGAATTTAACCAGTCAGCTGTCAGTTGAATGCACGAACAAAAGTAAAAGGAGACTTGCATTGTATCGTGTCCAATGGTCATCAGAGGGAGCTATGTACATAGTTTATGCTTTAAATCTCCAAGAATCTTCTTTCTAAAAACGTATATTTTGTGCTGCGTGGATAGAATTGCTTCACATACTAATTAGTATTTCTGTGGTCTGGTTTAGGTCAGTATTTTTCTGTCCTTAAAAAATTCCTCCTCTTCTCTTTTGTACTCACACGCTTATCTCAGTGTGCTTTCAAATCTCTTCTGCAGTTTGGTGGCTTCATAGTCTGCTTAGTGCCTTTCTGAAGGATATATGGAACGTGGGTCTGTTAGGTACCGTGGAGAAGAGTGTGCTGTAGCCATTAGAGATCATGAGGTATATTTTTATATCGTGGATTTGAGAAGGGGGACCACGGCACTGAGGTTTTATTTGATCAGCCACTAGGTGAAAATGGGAACGTATATTTGGATGTTTCAAAGTCTGACATTCAAACACAACCTTTATTAGCTTGAAGGAAAAATTACTACTAGGGAACAGCCTTTCTTAGCGTATGTAGTTAGTTCTGGGAACTCACAGAGGATGAAAACTGGGAGCAGTGTAAGAAAACCCCTAAAACTGCACACCAAGCAATGGGCTTAAAATCTAGAGAATCAAAATAATGGATGGATACACCTGGCTTTCTGCTTTTGTGTACCTATTTCCCTCTCTGTCACCAGCCTGCCTATGTTCCATTTCACCCTGAAAATCTGTTGAGTTTCTGGTGATTGTATTTGTAAAACACACGGAAGCAAAGTTTTCAGTAGCTCTTTATCCTGTTTAACTTCCCCACTGTTGATGTGAGTGCACCTCAGTCCCTTTAGTAAGAAATATCAATAAGGAAAGTTTGGAATTAATCCAGCTGTTAAGAATAAATTTACTTATGTTTGTTTATGCTTGATAATATAATGCAGTTTATCATTCCATGCTTTTATCCCATATCCACTCCCTTTCTCCCTCTATAATGGGATAGCAGTTACTTATTAAAAATTAATTTAAATGTAGAGGCAGTTAAAAATCTCAGGGAATACGTATGTGCCACCTTGTGGTGAGGGGGACATGAGTTAACAGGGTATTTCACTGGACTGATCCAAAATTAGCACAAAGGTGCACCAGGCAAACTTGTAGTACTCAGCCTTTCCTATACACACAGAGAATGAGTAATTTCCTTCCTTAACATCAACAGCCTCCTTGTCAGCACTCACATGGATCAATCCCATTTGTCACTCGCTTTGCATTCTTTTTTAACCATTTTCACACATAGTCCAAAGTTGATAGATTTGTCTTGTTATCTCTATTTCAGCATATTGGGCTGTTTTCTGTGTTCTGTAGCTCAGCCTAATTTTCCTACTTTAGCAACAGACTCAGTATATGCACCTTTCTGATATGAAAAATGTGCTGCTGAGGGCTTTCAAAGGCTGCATACCTGCAGCTGATAAACAAAGAAGTGGCTTTCCTTAATTAACTCTTGTAAACTGTGATCACAGCTGTCTCCATTTTGACCTCTGTCTTTGTCAGCCCATGGCCACCATTCTGACAAGAAGTGGGGACTGAAGTGACTTATCCCACTTGTGGCTTTTGCAGTACATTTGCTGGATTTATAGCAGCGTGTTCTCTGACCCATTCCACAGTCTGAATTCAGAATGATAGCAATGAAAAAAATTTGTGGTATTCAAAAGGCTTATCTCTTGTGTATTATAAAGAAAGCAATCAAGGATAAAAGGTAATTGTGTTTTACTCAGCAAAATAGGATGCAAGTAGAAATGTTTTTGTAAGTATTCTGGGTCTTTTATGTCCAATAACAATCTGCACTTTCAGATTCATACTGGTTTTAATTTTTCTTTTTCCTTGCTAACTTATTGTTACTGACAGTTAGTACCAGGAGAAAAAATACATACCTGAGGTTTCAGTTCCAGAAAGCTGGAGTTATTCGTGGTCCAGGCATAGCCATGTATTTCTCTTGGCTCTGAAAAAATAAATCACTTGCTGTAAGTGTGTTTTCTTAAGTGGTGCCTCACTTCTGATCTCTGTCAAATTCTGTAGTTAAGAATAAATGAAAAGTGGCTTAGATAAGGCACTAGCTCTAATTTTATTTGGTGAACAATGCAGTTACTCTTTAATTATTGTTAGCATTAATATCCTTGTATTTTATAATTACAGAATAATATCTTTCCACCATGCTTTAGCTGCAGTTTTCCTTAATCACACATTTTTATGTTTTGCTACACAACAAGTCTGACTGTAATTTTTAATACAGGTATGCCATCTTGTTGTGCATGTGTACATCAGGCTTCTCTGCATGTATCTCTAAGCCTCTGGATGGCCCTACATGCATCTGATAAATCAAGCATAACTAATATCTCTCTCAAATTAAGCTGGTTTAGGTTTAGAGAAGATTTAGCTAGACTGAAACTTGGTACTCTATCTGTTTAATGAGGTGAGTGCCCAGGTCTTTGCATTACAATCCCAAGCAAATCTTTAATAATATATGGAATTTTTCCACCTGAAATGCTTATGATTTTCTGTTTCTTTGGTGATGTGTTCAGGTTTCAGGACCACAGGAAACATGGAAATGTGCAAAATGCACGTGCTGTAAGGCATCCTTCAATACTTAAAGCATGCACTGGTGCCTCCTTCCTGTTGGTAAGTTTTCCACAGCACTGTTACAGTGCACATGCTGAAAAGGAAAATGGAAATGAATTGCAAGCACTTTTCTTCTGATTGTAAAGATTGTGCATAGGTCTCCAGTTAAAATAGAGCTTAAGTTTATTCCCTTTTATTTTACATAGGAAATTACTTTTTGTCCTTTCAGATGAAAACATGACCATAAAGACCTATGCTTTCCTCATCTCCAGGCTGGCCTGCTGCAAATTTACTGCCCAGCTGTGGCATTGGGTCGTGAATGTGACTTTTAAAATACCTCCATTTTGTCTAGTTTCCCTTTGGGGCAACACATCCCTGCTAAGAAACTTCTCATTCCTTTCCTCCTTGTTCCTTGATCCATTTCAAATTTGCTTTAGAATACCTTTCAGAACTTCCAGAGTTTAAGACAGTAGGAAGGTAAAAATCTCTGTATCAGACTTTAAACCAAAGATCTTGGGTTTTAATGCCCTGCAGCAATAGCTAAAATGGAATTGGAAGGTCCCAGGGAAAAAATACCATAGATGTGAAGGTGCTAATTATTCTTGTGGTTAAATCCTTATCCACAGTTTCCAAATCTCAGAAATCAGGATCAGATCTGTTATTACTGTTATTACATGCAAAAGATACAAGAAAAGTACTACTGTTTGAGCAAAACTTTGGTCAGCATTGCAGTATCTGAGAAACACTGCAACATGCATGGAAAATAAACTCATATAATGCGGGAGTAAAAGCAAGAGAGACAAGGAATATGTACTTCAGTTTGGATTTATCTCTTCAGGTTGTAAGAATCAGATTAAAAACTGTAACTATGAATCTTTTGTCTCCCTGACTCTAAGAATGTATTTTTGGTTTTGGTAACTGGTATGGATTATTAAAATCATATTGAAAAGACAACAGCAATTTTTTCCTTGCAATTTTCAAAACAGATCTCTTCAACATCACTCTTTTTTTTGGTTTCCTCCTATTCATCCAGATCATATTGAGCTGATTTAAATCTACAGGAAAAATTGAATGGGATGCAGTAGATACTTGGAAAAAAAAACCCCTTCAAACTATCAAATAGTTTGACTACTACATAACTAGTTTATTTTCTTTTAATTATTTGCAGCAAATGTGTTTTATATAGCTTATTTTAGGGAAAACAAGGGCTAGGAATACCTTAGCTCAGTCAATAGTAAACTTAAAGGTAAATCCATCCAGGCTTTTTTCACTTGGAAAATGTAGTATCATGATACAGGTTTTTGAAGGAGATAGAATAAAAACAGAATGCAATGGCAACTGGAGGAATCCTTCCTTTCTGAATGGAATGGTTATGCTAGATCTTGTTATTCATAGCTTAACAACCCTCAGCTTCCGGGGATTCTAATTGTGATGACATCAGGACGCTCAGGCTATGTTTATTATAACCTCAGATGTTGATGCAGAATTGTAGCAATACATTTTTGGTGGTGATATAAAAAATAGAGAACTGGTATGTGAAAATACTGAGGAGACCCATTTGGTTCATCTCATTTATTTATATTCAGAGGTCTCTCTTCTCTTTCTGAAGTGATATATACATTTGTAGTCAAATTTTTGTTTTACCAAAATACTTAACCAGGCAGTGATTTCCTCTGCTGGGCTTTAAATATATTCTTTTTACAAAATAAAAAAACTTGTATCATCTTTTTATATACACAGATGGTTGGATGAGAACCAGCTTTAAGACCTCTGGATTTGTGGAATCTGTGTGCTTAGATTCACCTTCTACAGCTGTCTCCAATTAAATAGGTGTGATACATCCAATATCTACTGCCCCTGCTGCATACTGTAGGTGTCAAAATGCTCCTGTGATTGATTTCTAAAAACCTGGGCTTACATGTATACACACCATACACTGTAACATTATTAATGCTGTAAAATAAAATACTCAAAAGGCACAAATTCTAGCTATCCATCTCATGCATTCAGTCAGCGGGCAAAATCATGAAGAGAAGAACAATAATAAAACTTAGTCTGTATCATAGTATATACTCACATGCTCAACCAAACCAGTGTTTATCAAAGTAATCTCTTGTCATCTCTGTATTATTCAGTGAGTCCAAGATTTCACCCAAGGTTTAATGTAAATTCTTTATGTTTCTCTACTACTTATGAATGTCTTAAGATTTGAGATTTAACTGGACATTTTTTCAGTGGCTTTCTCGGTACAAAGGCAATAAAGCAGGTTGGTACAATCAATGCAACAAATACAAAATAACAAAAGGTGGGACTGTGTATGGCAGAAATGCTACTGGATTCCCACCATGTATTTATTATTTCATTTTGGGAAACAGCTGGAATAAGACCTTTCCTAACTTTCAGCTAATTACATGAGCTATCATTACATGTGTTGTAAAAGCAAAGTAACATACAGGGAAACTGCCCTATTCCCCTGTAAAGCTGTGGTCCTTGTAAAGTTCAAAATTCACCAGTTGACTCAGAGTAAGAGCAGTTCTCTGTAATGATTGCTTTATTTATTACCCATCTGTCAGAGACAGGGACACCACTTAGTCCCAAAAATGTAAGGTTTTACAGCTGTTTGCCATTTGAATGGTAGATAAGCATTTGCTAAACTGAGGGAATCTAATAAAAGGATGTCGTTCCTAGGGAATCTGTCTTAGTAATTGGCTTACAGAGTGAACTCCACCACACTTCCTCACTTTTTCCATTCCCTCACTTACTGATAATGAGGTCCATGATATCCTGCTAAATCCTATGTAAATTCAGGCCAGAATAGTAATTTTATAATCTGGTAAGGGTGTGAAAGAAGGATGTGAAGTGCTAGGATCTGAGTGCAGTTCAGCATATCAAGTGCAGGGTTAGAATGAGCATGTTAGAACCATTCCTGGGGCATCTGGTATGGGCATGGACTAGTGAGCCAGTTTTTCTAATTATAAAAGGAAGAAAAGAAAGTGTCAAAATACCTTTGCATTCAAAGGACAAATTTAGGCTATGACAAAACTGCATTTTCTTTCAGAGATCCCTCAAGAGCGTTAGGCAAGAAGGGAAGAAGGGACGCTATTGATTTCAAACTGGCTGTAATTTAAAGATGCCTAGACTGAGGCTTACCAGATAGTGCCAAATAAACCAGATGTTTATTTGCAATATGAACTATCCTTCTCCTCTGTACGTATAGTTCTGTAGATTGCAGGAGTGATCCCTTCTTTCTGGGAATTGCTGTGCTTCCAGGAGTTGAAATGCCTGCCAGTGCAGCTGTTGCTCTGGTAGATGGTTATTTGCCTGGCTTGTGGCATCAGCAAGGATTGAATTTTGTCAGCGACTGATGAGGGTCAGGCGTTGAAACAGATTGTTATCAGACTTGATGTTATTCTGATCTGCCTCCCTATCCCTGCCTTACTTTTCTTGTCATAACTATCACATTACTAAAATAATTTCTACCATTTAAACAGTAATGCCAGTTGCTAGTTTTTCACACCTTTGACAAAGACCGTCCACTGCAACTGAAGTATTCTCCACAAACCTAAATATTACTGTTCTGTGAAACTGGAATGTGGAACATTTGGGAGGTGATAGAGAGAAAGAGAGGGGTAAAGAGCTGGGACTAAAGAATCTATGTATTCCTTCCTCCCCTATAAAAGAGGAGGGAAAACATGATTCTCTGATAGGAATTTGTCTAGTGTAGTGGTAAATTCCCTTTATCAGCCTCTTAAGATATTGGGTTGAGTGCAGCATCTGTCTAGTTTGTGTATTTCTTGCACCTCTGTTATCTCTGCCCTGTTTGACAGTGGGTTATTGCAACAGAGCCCCTTTTCTGGAGTAGAAAACTTTTATTGACATGACTTTGTGTAAACTTTTTTCACACTGAGTATGTGTATTGGCTCCAGTGCTGCAGTCACTGTGCTAAACTCCACCATGCTGAGGTACAAAGTATGGTAGTCCCTTGACACTGCAATCAACTGAGCAAGTTTTTTGTGGGTTTTTTAATCCAGTTGACTGAAAGCCCCAGAATAAGAAGATATAAATATTAAAGGGAAGTTACTGAAAAGCTATTTTTTAAAGAATTTTGACAGGCAGTTTTTTGCTAGTTAACCACATTTCAATAAAATTCCTCTCTGAAGATCATGCCATTGTTTGTTTGTTTGTTTCATAGCATTGTTAGACATGAACAATAAGCTGGCAGTGCCTGGTATGAATTATTGGTCTCTAAAAAGTTTCTGGTGAATGGTTTATCAAATTGAACATGTGTTCTATAATCTTAAATTAGGAATTAGGTTTTTTCCCTCAAGTAAGTCTGCTGTGCCCTTCCTCATTATTCCTAATGGTGACTTAACACTTTTTATATCTTTTCTTGATGAGAAACCTGTGGAGGAAAAGACAGCTTTCTCAAAGTGTCCTGAAGTTTAGGGGCTTGTTCCAATTCCGACTCTTCTGTGAGGATTGTGAAGTTTTATCAATAATCCTCAATACCAACATGATTTTGATAGCCATTGCTTCAAAAGCAAAAAGCAGGTATCTTTTATAGGAGTCTCATGTTATACAGATGTGGAAAAAAATGTGTAATGCAAAGAAAGATCAGCTGTGTACACACACGAGTTGAAGTAAGGCTTCATGAAAAATGTTAATTCTGGTGTTTCCAAAATTCAGTGTTTGACTTTATGATATTAATTTTCTTCTGATATTGGAGTAATTGATAGTTGAAATGGCTGATTTGGCAATCAGTTAGCACCAGCATCTCAAATGTAGCAGGAGATGTCTCAAAAAAGGGAACTTGGTTCCAATACTAGTCTTTCAACACCCACTAGTGCTGCTTCTCAGGAGAGTTATTGTCTAAATACACAAACTCTGTAAACTTCTGCATGAGGGCAGTGATGGGTTTCCTGAAGTATCCCAAGGGGCTGTCACTTTACAAGCAGGTGCTGGCATGTGGAAGAGAATGGAGAACCAGCTATGGCAAGCAGCAAATTAGGAGAATTATAAATTGTGGAAGAGAAGAGATAATGGACAAAACCTGGTGAACTTTCAGGAAGAGGGAGAGATACAAGACAGAATAGAGGAAAGTAAAGAGGTCCTAATGTATGCAGTATGTCAGAAGAAATGGGAGCTAGGAAATAGTGAAACCTTGGAAGTCACTTTAAGAAGATACAGGAAGAGATCAAGGAATTTCTCATACAAATCCTTACTTCTTCTGTCTGATGCTTTTTCAAAATATATCTAAGAGAAATAACATCATTTGGCAAAACAAATATGTATTAGACTGTAGTGCTTTTGAATTTTGAAATCTTTCATTTCAAAGTTTGTGTTTTGGCTTTAGTAACCTGCGGTGAAGGACTTCTAGGGATGGAATGATGGAATGATTACCACATGATGATGAAGCTTTGTTCACCCAGAAAATAAGATGGTGATAGCTAAAAGAGATATTTCTAAGTTACTCCTTCTGCCTTTATATGGTGTGCTATTTCAAGTTTTGCAGACCTGATTGTGTGACTTGTGCTTTTCCCATTGTAAGTGACGCTTAGCTGCAGCAAAATGACCTGGCACAACTGGGACAGTGCTCATTAGAGTTGGTGCTGAACAGGGCTAACCCAGTCTCTCTTCTAGTTCTTTTGAAAATAGCGTAGATATGTGAGAGAGAATTTTTTTTTTCATCTATTTTTGAAATTATTATTTTATCTACCCAATGAAGAAATACCTTCCTCTCCATGACTGCCAAAGGAGACTGCCACCCTCTTCACTGGTCTCTGGTTCCTGGCCTAGATCGAAAGGTGCAAGGGAAAAAATATGACTTCATTAGGGCCACACTATCTGCAGTAGAAGCTGTGATGTTGAGGAGTGGTCATTCCTTTGTGGTTTGTGATCCCTGTTCCTGTGGGAATTGAAATTTTGTTCTTTTCTCTTCTGTGTAAAGAAACAGATGGTCTGCTCTGCAAAACAGTGCCATTGACTCACACTTAATCTTCAAGATTTCAGATACTGGCCTGCATTTAGCAGAAAAAAGCTCCCATCAGGATTGGCACAAAGATTTCCATTTTGTGCCTCTCTGGAGTTGAAGGTTTATATGTAGGTTCCAAAAAAATTATCTTACAGTCCAGTAAACTAAAGTGGTATTCCTGTAAAATGCTGAGGTCTAAATGTAAATTAGTCTTTTTCCTGTGAGCTTTATTTCTTGTGGATTTATGAGCAAAACTGAAAATAGAGGTTTTTTTCTTTGTTTTCGTGTTGGCCGGTACACCCAGTTTTTAGATAATGGTGCATTGGAGTATAATCAAAATAGGTGTCTAAAGAGCTAGATTGCTTCACGGTTCTTAGGGATTTTTTTGTGAAAGAGCAGATTTCTGGCTTTGACTGTTTTTCAGTTCCTACCCCACCCTTCTAAAAGATACATACACTCTCCCTCCTCAGTTTCAAGAAACACCCCCAGGGCATCCTTTTTTATTTGAATTGATTTTCTGGTTGTTTATCTTTTTCAATCTGGTAATGAAAAGCACATCTGGTTCCTATTTTAATCAGTATTCCAGTGGGAGCAACATCATATTATAGAAGGCTAACAATGCTAAAATAATAATCCATAATGATGCAACTTCTGGTAATTTAAAACTGTTTTATCCACTGTTTGTAGAAGTGTGTTAATGATGTCAGCCAACTGATCTCTTTGTAGATTAAACTCACCCTGGGTCCTCATAACAGAGGATATCTGACATCCACATAGGCAAACTCTTCGAACTGTCAGCAATTCCTGAAGTGTCTGAGCATTTCAGTACTTACAGAAAGTGCAAAACTGACAGTTGTGCAAACTGAAGCAATCACTTGACAAAGAGGTTGGGGAAAACAACCCCAGTGTTGGTTTAGATGTAAACTGCTTCTGTCTTTTATTTGACATAGTTCTGCCTCTAGAGGTGACAGAGTTGGATGGAGGTCTTGCTCTTGTTTTTCTTCACTTTGTTAGATGATTCAATACTCAGCATATATGGCAAGACCATCAGAAAGCGACAGTGGTTATTTTATTACAAAGCTGCGTGCTAGCAGATGAACTGAGATGGGTTGCCAAACAGTGTTCAAGTGGTAGGACTTGCTTTCTTTATTTCCTGTCTTGGTTTAAGCCAGCTACAAAGAGGAGAGACTCTACTGTTTCTCTAACCGATGCATATTTAGCAATTATGTAAAAGTGAAACTTTGTATCTCTGCAATTCCCACATGAATGGTCCAGCAAAGCATCCACCCCCAATACTTTTGCTGACAAGGTGTTTGTTGAAGTGTGGACCTCTCAGTCACGTTTATAATTGCATTATCACTTTAAAGTGTATCATTCTGATGCCATCTGCAGACTAGAATTCCACATGATAGCAGAATAAACTGAAGAGGCTGTCCTTTAAAAATACCTCTGAGACATGGGGAGAACATACTCCTATTTGTTGAGAAAGAATCCTCTGTTACCAGAGCTATCTAAAAGTTTCATTCAGCCTTCCAAATATTTATTGAAATAAATAAACTGGGAGGTCAAATTTAATACTGGTATAATCAAGTAGAGTGGCATTCTTGACAGGATGATGGAGTTACACATTAATTATTTTAGAGACTAAATTTATACATGATAGTTGATGTTCATGACCTTCTTTCTCCTCTAACCTGGTGTTAGAAAGAGCTAAAGCCCAAAATGAAAAGAAGCATTAAAATTTTGCAAAATCAGTTTGTAGATAGGAATGATTATCTTTTGGAGAACAATAACTTCAGTCAATGTTAGTGGAGTTCTCCTAAAGCTCTGTGGTCTTGGTAAGAGCGTATGGGGAAGGTGTGTACAAGTGAACCTCAGCAGCGGGTTTCTCTAGTTCTCTAAGAAACTCTGCTCTTAATTTATTAACTTACTTTCCCATCTTAAGACAACTAATTAGTATCTTAACACTTCCATGGTTTTATTTTGTGGAATAAAACAAGCAATTTTCCTCACAGTTCTAAGAGAATAAATTATATAAAACATCAGAGCAAAACACTGCAAATTTTAGAGGAGCTAAGCTTTTGAAACTCGGTGTCTGAACTTCTGTAAATAATCTGTGCTCCAGGTCAGAATATCAGGTCAGGGATATCCAATGACTGCACACTGAAGCAGGGGAGCTGCAGTATCTCTCATCACTGAAGTTTTTGGTTTGCATTTTTAAATAAACCAGGAGCAAGTGCAGGATATATATAGTATCACAGCCTTATGCTGGCAGACAGAATCTCTTGTATAATTTTATTCCAGCGTCTTGAAACATGGAGTTGGTTAAACTGGTGAAATGTTATATTTTCAGCTACCCATTTACAAGAGAGAATCTCCAAAAGATTATCGAGTGATATTCCTTGCTCTCATTTGAACTGATGCTACATTCCTGGTTGATCTTGTGAACTGGATTTTATTATTTGTTTTACCTTTTCCTGTTTTGACACGATATAATTTCAGAATTTAATCTGTATTTTAAAAACCATTCTCATCTTTAAAATGTTTCATTTTGAAAGGACTTTCATGAGTCAAAAAATATTTTCTTTTTTCCCCTGAAGGAGTGGGTGGAGAATCACTGTACATATCCCTTTGGCACATTTAGATTTCCCTAGTAGCCAATTTCAAGCTGTGGATACTGAAACAAGTTTCCAGTCTGGGTTGCTCTTCAAGTTGTAGATGGTGTGCATTGTTTCTGCTGTTGAAATTGTATCCTGAATACAAACCAAATTTGTCTTTCCAGATCCTTGGTTTAATTTCTTGTGGTCTAACTTAAAGTGCCTCTTCTAGTATATTTCTCATATATATCACAATTTAAGTTCCATATAAACGCTTTCAGGATACTTTGGGAATAACTGTGTAAATAATGAAAGGGAAATAAAGCTTGCTATATGTAAGTATATGATTTCTGATTTTGGTGGTTCAGAAAAAGTTTCCTGACTGCATACCAAGGGGCAAGCAAGCAGCAGGCATTCTGAAGAAATGACAGAGAGAGTCCTTGTAACTCGATATCATAGCTGGGGAAAGTGAGGTACACAGAGGAAATGTGTGTTTCCCATGGCTATGAGGTGATGTAGCCATAGATCTTGGAGCTAAGCGCAGGTGGCCTCACTGCAGGAGCTTTCAGAATGAGATCAACTGCTTGAGCTGTATCTCAAGTGTGCATTTTGCTTTCTGGTTTTCCCCTCTTGTCATTATATTTTTCCTTTTCATGGTACTACTTACGGAAGAACATATCTGTTCCATTTTCTATGTACATGTACTTAGGAACAGAATATAAATTTATTAAATAAAACATATTCCTAGGATGGGATAAAGGCTCAGGAAGTTGTAAAGTAGTAGAATTTCTGTGACTTTTAAGAACTACTTTTATATTCTGCCTCACCCCCAATATATTGCTCAGCTGGTTGCAGCTGAAGCATGTAGTTTTTCACAATTCTCTTCTTGACTTTATTGTCAGAGCAGATGTTCTTTTTGCCAAATTTTTTCAGAATACTTCTCCTCCTTTTTGCCCCCATGGAAATTATTAGCTCCACCTTTTATTTTGAAAGATGCTACTGTTTGGTTTATGGAAGCCAGTTCAATTTTTGCTTTGGCTCAAGATGTATTTGGTTTTCTAAAATTGTTCCTTCTCTGTGTATGGTGCCAATTTGGAATTTTGCTGAATAAATGAGTAAATAAGTTGCATGGTAAGTAGAAGAAATACTAAAAGATGTATTTGGTGTGAACTTACTTTTTCTGAGTAGATACAGTGAAATATAAATTCTGGGTTAGTTTACAAAGCAAAATTTCTCATGTTCTTTACAGGCAATCTATTAATAAATCAGTGGCATAATACAGCCTTTTCTGTTTCATTGGTTTTCTTTCACTTTCTCACAAGTAAGAGGATAGTGGATCACATAATTCCTCTATTCTGAAACAGAAACCCCACCTGATTTCAATGATTTTCCTTAAAAACTGATGGTGTGATAAAGTCACTCTATTTAACATCCAATATTATAAGATAAGAATATTAAGAGCAGCTTTATTGTACAAAATGAAAGCAGATAAATTATCTCTGCTTTATCAAAGCTTTACAGGTTCTAGAAACAGATGCCTTTTAAAACCAATACAAAATTCCTAGATATTAACTTTTCAAAAAATAACAGCTGTTAGAAATCAATCCCTTTTGATTAACTACTCTTGGAATAGACCAGATTTGTTTTAAAATTAAACACTATTACAGAATGACTTTCTAAAATCAATTTTCATACTCAGTCCAAGGAAATTTGTGTTAATTCAGAATTCATTGTATATTTAGCCCAAGTTTCATAATAAGGGAAATCTTTTGTAACCTAAGTTAAAATGTTACTTTTGCATTTCCTCACCTCATTAAAAACTGTGTAATGCAGCTTACCTATTTAATTTTTTATGGTTGTTTTACCCTATTAATGAGAGTGACGAGGGAATTAGGGCTGGTATGTATTCTGTCAGTTGTATTCCTTGATAGGTTATACTTTTCTGGCACCTTCTTGAAGAAATGAGTCAGTTTAGAAGTTTAACTTGGAATTTTATTTTTTTTTATTATTATATTTGATTGCAAACAGATAAATGTGTAAATTGAATATTTGGAGAGAAAGTTTCAAGTTGTAGGGGAGTGCCTGTTGTCACAGAGCTGGACTCTGGCCCAACCCTCTGCCACATGCCAGTGTACACATGCAGTTCCCTGGCCCACTGCACCTGTTCCAGCTTTTTGCTATTCTGAGAATACATTTGTGTGTGTGTAGCAATGAGGCTACTTTTTAAATGGAGATGGATTTCTGGTGCCTCTGGGCAAAAGTAACCAGTGTATTCAGAGACTTGGATGGCATCATCTTTTCCCAGTCATGATTCATTTTAAAGGAAAAAAGTTAATGATTCTTTCTTTCTTCCTGCCTTCCTCTGATGTTACTGCAGTTTTAGACTAAAAGGCTTTGGGAATTTGGATGTTCTGATCTATAAATTGATGGTAGAGTTTAGTGAACAATACTAGAGATGAGGAGTGAAGCTGAAATGATTCTCTATTCATAACCCTTGTTCAAGACAGTGATTTCTATTAACCAAAACCAGCTTTCTGCATCTCAGGTGATCAAAAGCAAGATACAGATTTACATAAAAAAGGAGGGTCTGTGCTTTATTGTCCATACTGGGGAGTACTGCAGTTCTAACTTTCCCCTCCACTTAGAATCGGCAATAGCTGCATGACTGCGCTAATGAAGTTGTTAATTGTCACTGCCAGAGATACTATCATTTGCGGGGATGTAAATCTTTGCTGATTGATTTATTACAGTGCTTCTCCTTTACTTTGACACTAAAGACAAGTACAATCCATATTTTGATACCTCATACTAGATTCAAGCATGGGAGCCAGTAATATACCTACAGAAGTACATGCTATCTTTGCTCAAATGTTGAGTCTGTATCCAGAAGATAATTGTGTGTGAACTAAAGTTTTGGACCCTCAAAATAATATAGTCTAGTATGATTAAATTTGTGTTCAACTTGGATGCTTCCTAAGGGGGCATATCTGTAATAAACTCTTCTGGTAGTGATCTAAAAGCACTCAGATTGCTGTATTAGTGGCAATAATTATTCATGAAGGATTAAGAACTAGAAACTCTCTTCTAGCATTCAAGCAAAGAGGAAGAAAAAAAAAGATGACTTTCTGTTACTGTGTGAGAAATACAGAAGTGTGGAAAGTCTGATATTATATTTGGCACTTTCAGGAAAGAAACATTAAGTAGTTTTAGGTATTTGCACTGAGAAAAGTAGATGTCAGAAAGATTTGAGTTCCAGCTACTGCGCCAGTTCTTTTCTGCTTCCATCTTCAAAAATGGGGGAATGTATTAAAGTGTTACCAGGTTCTCATCACCTGATAATTGTTCATTCAAAATTACTGTAATAATTAGAAACAGAATCTTAGCTCCTTCCTTTTTCTAAGCCTCAAATAGCCTCAGAGAATAGAAAGGCCTCGGAGTGTTTCATAATTTAATGAAAAAATGGAAGCAAGCTGAATTCCTAAAGTCTCTTAGAAGTTGCTCTTTCACTCAAATGTCTCTTGAAATCTGAGTGGCAGTAATGGGGAACAGAATTTCTGTACCTGTTTTTTGAGGAGTGGGTTTTTTATGTACACATATTTGAATGACCAAGATATCACTACCCACTTTTCAAGACACCCATATAAAAACTTTTTCCACCATGTAAAAATTCATCAGCTTTCTCTTGCCAGTATTGTTCCTGCTGTTAGTCATAGGGTTACATACAGTATTTAATCAGAAAGAAAGAAACAATACACATATCTTCTGCTCCTTTTATACTTCTATCACGCAGAAATATGCAAAGCACTTATATAGATTACTTCATGGCAAACAAAAAAGAGAGAACAAATTTATTTTCTAAATTTTAAATTTGGATTTTGCCCATTTCTGTACCCTAAAACTGCTGCTCTAGATTGTTGAAATATTTTGCTAGTACCTCCCAAGCTGAAAACAAAGAGAGACTTTATTTTTTCCTGCCAGCATGCAAGTGCTGCTTGGAGAGGTTCTGGAAGCATTCATCCACCATGTAATCTCTCTGACAGTGCACACACTGCTGGTGGAATTTCCTAGATAGGCATGCAATACTCATTTGCCTCATCTCATCAAAGGAGCAGGGGAACTTGACCTATCAAAATTGTCATACTTTTTTGACTAGGTAATCATAAATAAAGCCTCACTTTCAGTTGTTAATAATTCCTCATTTCTTACTTTCATTTGTGGTTATTTCACGGCATGCTGCAGTAACTAATGACAGCCTAGGTACTCTGGTTTTTAAACCAAAAACATTTTTAAGAGTTAAATGTTTTCATTTCAGTTGGAAAAATCCCAGCAGAGTAAAAGTGCAATTTGTGCATGATACTAGAGCAGACTCAGAGTTCATTCTAAGTTTCTGCATGCTAAGCATCTACTGAAATCACTGACAGCTGCACATGAAGAGATATTGCAGAACCCAGCCACAGCTTAATGATAAATAAATAGTAAGTATGAGATAATCTGACTCTACTTCATTTTAATTAGAAAATTTTGGTTCAGATTTTGGGGTGAAATTGTACCTAGACTTCCAAATGAGTTTCTAGGGTATGAAATTACTTCTGAATATGTCCTGTACAACAGGATCAGGTACTCATCTCGAGCAGTTTGCTCATGTGGCTTTTCCTCTACACCTTCAGTTTATAAATCTGTTTTTGAAATCAGCTCTTTGTACATATGAGATATTTTCAACAAATTCCTCTGAAAATTTATTGTAGCAAAAGCAATATTGTTTCCAGCTGTTTCTATCCAGAACTGATATTAAATACTGGAAGATAACACAACCAGATCACTTTCTCTATCATACTTTGACACTAGGTCATGGAAATTAATAATGTTCCAAATGTATCTCAGATTGAAGCTGGAAGGGCCAGTCAGAGATATCAACCAGCAGCAGATGTTAAAGCCACACTCTGATCCAATTATTACCTTGCACTGCAAAGGAGGCAAAATCTTCAGGTCAGTCCCATCTGGTCTGTCTGGGTGGCCTGCATGTCTTCTCTGCAGCTGATCTAGTCTGAATATCACTCAAGACGCTTTCAGGTCGTTCAGACAGGAACACATTTTGTTCCTTCCCACCACACATTAGGATACTGGGGAGATAAGATGTAGGTAAGATACCAAGAAAGACACTGTCTGAGTTAATACCATCAGATTTGTTTCAAGTTTTTAGTCTTACTGCCATATTTTGTTAGGTCATAATGTAGCTGGAGG
Source organism: Cyanistes caeruleus (assembly GCF_971803275.1). NCBI lineage: Eukaryota > Metazoa > Chordata > Aves > Passeriformes > Paridae > Cyanistes > Cyanistes caeruleus. Next base: position 10,345,153 of record NC_141713.1, read on the forward strand.
TCAAGTTTCCGTGCTATTTCCTAATGGTGTGTGTGAGATAACCCTAAAAGTGATATGTAAGTAACAATACTAAAAGCACATTCCCAATTGCTTGTTCACTGAAAGCAGACAATTCCAAGTACTGAAAGCCAACTACAAACTTGAGATCTGCCTCTATTTATTGCTAATATTTCTGGTGTGGTGAAAATACCAACAGCCACTAATAAGTGTCTGCTTAAACATTGGATCATGAAGTAAGGAGTATGTTTTGCTCATATGCAGCAGATAATCTGCTGTGCTCTCTGAAGACTTCAGACTTAAAGAACGCTGTTCCTAAAACCACTCTGGAATTGAAAGCAGTGCAGTAGCTGTGCCACTGTGATGAAGCATACCTAAAGCAGCCTGGTCTGAAAGATCTCCCATACCTGCTGAGAGGCAGAATTTTTTTTTCAAGGATCAAGGTGATCATCAAACTCCAGGTGGTTTTTTACTTATTACGTGTTGTACAGTAAAATTTGGCTTCTAAGAAACAAAGTAAATGAAGGGAGAATAAATCCTTCTGTTGATAGCAACGATGTTGGGTCTGTAGAGGCCGAAGTCTGGGAAGCAGTGGCAGCAGCAAGAAGATATTAAACTGCAGTAGCTGGCTTGCACAGAACCATTCTAATGGCATTGGGTTATTTGTGGATTGAATGCCAGCTTGACCTGTCTGTAGAATGGGTGATTTTTGTCTGGCCAAAAGATGTAAAATCCTCTCTCAGAAAAGTATAGTCTGACATCAAAGTATTTGATAGAAGTCCTATTCAATGTGGGGTTTTTTTGTAGTATAAGAACTCACAAATATTGACTCCAGAAAATGGAAATTCTTCTCTATTAGTTTGGGACTATTAAATGAGCAGAATCAGGAAAAGGAACCTATAATGAGAGAACAGTTTTTTGTTTCCAAGACATCTTAATATATAAAAGTCTTCAGCTGTCTATAGCAAGATTTTTTATGTTACAAGAAATCCTCTGATTATTCCCTAATTTTCAAACAAGCAAGACTACCAGAATATCAGATTAAACTAAAATAAAAGAAAAATGGGTCTTCGTGTAATATTATTAAGCACCAAAAGACACTGTAGATATTAAATTTTATAGAGTTCTAAAGATTACTGAAGTAGCTTGAAGAAACTTGTACACAGCTGTCAAACAGAGTCACTACCTCTGGTTCCTGAGCCACAAAATGCTTGTGGCCAAGAGAGAATTCTGTGGAAATATCACTATGTACTTGCCATGTTCTTAGTCTTCCTTAGGCATCCGATGTTGGTCAGAGCTGGAAATTGGATCTTGCGCTCTGTGTACCTTTGGTTTGACCAAGTACAGCTATTCTTGTATTCTTCTGTTGTAACAGGAAACAATCCAGATATGTTTTCTTTTTTGTTCTGCTGAGAGAAGTCAGATTTTCAAGTAGAGTAAAGTAGATGCAGCATTAAGGTGTCTGGTGACAGTTAGTCATACAAACTCTCAATTTCTTGATTTTGATTTTTTTAATGTCTTTTCATCTGCTGATGAGCAGACTTACTAATTTATAGATTCTACATTTCAGTAAGAAGGAACTAGTAACGAATTTTATTGATTTTTAAATTACGTGGTTCCACTCTTATTCAGAGCCTGCACGATTTGGCTCCATAGGCTTGTTTGGAAAGCCATCTTTTTCTCTCTTCTTGTTTTTCTTAAGGGTTTGAGAAGATTCAGAGGAACTGAGTGGTATCTGATGGCTGATCAAAAGTTGTTCTTTTGCATTCGAACTGTGTCAGAATGATGTGCTGGTTATGTTCCAAAACATCCTTCTATCATTTGTCTCTTCTTGAGCATTGAATTTTTGGATGTCCAGCCCTTGTTTGATGCTTTGTGGTTTACCAATCCTGCACTTATTCTCTTCAGTACTGAATGTCTTTCCCTTTAATATTCTTTGGGTCACTAGTTCTTACCTCCTTTAACAAATCAGTGTTTCTCCAAGACTCACAGGAGCTGCAATGTAAATAATTTCCAATAGGAGAAACAGGTGATGGGATGTTTGCATTATATCAAATTTTGTGTCCCTTACATGGTGAGAAAACCTTACCCTTACATAGTGAGGATAAGCTCTTCAGCTTTTTTTGATGACCAAAAGATTGTGGATCTTAATGTTGTAAAACAGGCGCTCATCTATAAAACCCATAATGCTTGTTTAATTCTATTTATGTAAGCTATTTAATTAGCCTATCAATACTACTGTTTCCAAATTAATTATTTTTCTATTAGGAAAGTGAAAAAAGGTGCATCTCCAAGCCTAGTCTGATAGTAGACGATGGCCAGTGATGATGCAGAAAACCAGATTACAATTTCATTTACAAAAGAAGCCATTTGGTTTAGGACACTAAAAGTGTGCAGATACATCCTGTGAAAGAATAGCTTAAAAATTCCAATTCTTAAAATTGCTTTTACAGACTTTTTTTTTCCTTTGTAAGAAAAGATCTTGTGAGAAGTAGTGGCTGCCTTTGGTTCTCCTTGAATCTGTTCCATAATGGGCTGCATGAATGAGGTGTCTGTGTGAGGCAAAGCTCACTTTAAAGCTGACCTCCTTTAATTTTTTACTTTCTTTTCAGAATGGCTTTTGTCATCCTAAAGAGTACTTTATAACCTTTTTACTAAGCAAACCAAATTTTTTTCTTCTCCTTTCATGCCACTTCTTTTTTTCCTTGTTAGGAAATTAGTCCTGTTGAAAAGAAAGCACTAATTCCTTACCAGTAAGGGAGAAATTGGAGAAAATGAAATCCTGTGAGGCTTTTCTCTGTAGGATGACAAGTTGTAAAAATACAACTATATGCTGAAAAGTGACTGTAGAGATGGCATCTTGGGAGTGAGTGAGGGAAGGTTATGTTTATTATCTGTTAATGACTTCCAGATCAAGTTTGTTCAGTTTGTGAGTATAAAAAAAGAACCCTCCCTTTTTTAACTGCCTTCTTTGCAGACTCAATTTGGGATTTAAAAATCATGCTGTGCTAATTTTAATCTAAGTATTACTATCAGTAAAAAAGAGGTTTTTCAGGGTATATTGTGCCTTTAGTTAAACTGTCCATTGCTGTAAGCAAATGTTAATGCTGTTGATGAGAAGCTTATCAAAATCAGGATATTTCTTGTCCTAATTAGTCTTAATTGAGTCTTATTAACCCTTTTAAACACGTCTGTTGTATTGGTTTCTGGACTTGTCTGCTGTGGAGGAATGTAAAAAGAAGAGGAATAAATCTCAGAGCTATTATTTTTGTGTTGCACGTAAGGATTGTTCGGTGAGGTCACAGGAGTTATAAAATAAGTCCCATTGACATGCTGGCCATCTTGTTTTAAATATCTGAAGGATCTGAATATCTAGCGCCCATATATAAAACAAATGAAAAATTTGTGGGATTTAGTTAAATCAAATTATGTCATTTGAAAAATGCCAGCTTTCAGACACGTAGGTCCTTTAAATCCAATTTTAATCATAATAATCATAATTGGAATCATGTTATCAGATAAAGAGCTAACAATCTGGAAAACGTTGAGTGCATTTGTGTGGCCTCTGAGGATGCTTTGATGGTAGCACCACTGAGCTTGGTGGTTACAGTAAAGAAAAAAACAGATAATAGTGGTGATATTGCACTCCTTCCTCTCTCTGACAGATATTCAGTGATCCAAACTGTACCCAGGTCAACAAAGACCTTGTTACTGACTTGTCAGGCTACAGGGCTCAGCCATGCTCTGAGATGTGACTTTTCCACTGCACTTCTCACTAGAGTGGCAAACTGGGCTGGATGCTGCCTTTGTTTGTCTCTCTCAGCCTGGTAAACTGGGATTCTTTCAAGATCAAGGGAGGAGGAGAAAGTGTTCATCTTCTTTCTCAAACTTTTCTTATTTTGTTTCTGTCAGATCATCCGACACTCTTTAATGACAGTAGCTTTCCTTTAGCCTCATGTTGGTTACTGATCCTGTTCCATTCTGCACACTTTCTTCTTCCTAGGGAGAAACTGCTGCACAACAGGACAGCACTGCAAGGATTTGAGATCATTCCTGGTTTTAATAGGCAGTAAAACTTCTGTCCTCAGTACTCTGTCAGAGTACAGAGGGGCTCCTCATCTTCTTAGTTTCATACCCTTTGTATGAGGGTGTTTCCTCCTGAGCTAAACCCTGCACCTATGACTACATTTGTTACTCCTGTTGATCAGCCTTTCAGACCCTTGTCTGCCTGCTTGCTGCTGCACCTTTCCATGGAATTGTTTTTTTTGTGCATGTCACTTCTGCATGTAGTGGGAGATTTTTGTGTAGCATACAGATTCCAGATACTGTGTCTCCAAACCCCACATTGTGAGAAAGATTAAATTATAATTCGGTTTGAGTCAGGACATTATCCCTTTTCTTTCCTACACTCACATTTTAGAGCTGAAGAGTTTCTATGCTTATGGGTTTCAAAAAGTCCTGGGCTAGATCTGGAAACTCAGGCCTTTTCTAAGATCTTTCTAAGAATTCAAATTAATTGATTTGGAAGGGCTTGGTGGCTCCTTCTCCCTCTTGCTAATTTTCAGCAATCTGGAACATTGTTCTCACACGTATTCTTCTTGTGAGTATATAAATTGTTTTGAAGCCCTATGGGATAATTGTCATTGCTGGAAAACTTTTATTGAATGGTGTTTGTCTGCCAGCATCAGAACTTGAGGAGGTTATTTCATCTTGGCTTTCATTTCAGTTCTATTTTAGCAGTTCTTTGTCTTCAACTCCATCATCTTCTCTGTGCACTGAGCTGCTGTGTTCAAAGACATTTTTTGAAACAAAATTCTTCATTTTGTGGTTCTTTTTCAATGATGTTATTTTTCATTTTAGGAGCTTTTGTATTTCTTTAAGGCAAATGAGACATGTTAGTGGTTATTTGTAATTCTTTTTTGTTCAGTGGATTTCCTGTTATGCAAAAATGTAAAGCTTTTCTCACTGTTCTTCCAAACTTTTGTTTTCCTGTCTTGATAGTTTTGTACATCTGTGTCTGCTTTATAACCTGTGGCTAAGATGTACTTGCCCAGTTAAGATCTGGCTTTGTCTTCATGGATGTCTGACAACTTACTGTAAAACTGCAAGTTAGAACTCCTGCTTGTTTTTTGAGGACTTTCAAGAAGTGAACAGCTTTGCTTTTCTTTAACAGCTTTTCTGAATGGACAAGAGGCTGCTGAAGATCTACATAAAATTATCAACATGTTGTGCTTGCATACCATGTGTCCAGTAATAATTTTATTAATTTGTTACAGTAAAAAAGAATCCCTGGGGAAGCTTTAAAGCATAAAGCTTGCACAGGGACCTGTGCACTGCACAAAGTGCCACGTTTGTTTATGGAACACAGCAAAAATCACAGTCACAGAATGCTTTGGGTTGGAAGCAGCCTGAAAGGTCATCCAGTTCCAACCCTGTGCCATGGGCAGGGACACCTCCCACCTGCTCAAAGCCCCATCCAGCCTGGCCTTGAACACTTCTGGGATGGGACATCCACAACCTCTCTGGGCAGCCTGTTCTGGTGCCTCACCAGCACACAGGAAAGAATTTCTTCCTGTTATCTAATCTAAACCTTCCCTCTCTGTTTTAAGCTTTAAGCCATTACCCCTTGTCCCATTGCTTTGTCTTTCTAAAAGGTTCATCTCCAGCTCTCCTGTAGTCCCTTTGGATACTGGAAGGCTTTGCACACACCTCTACTTTACAGTTACTTTTCCCTTCATGGGCAGGTGGAGTAGGGACAGACAGACAGACACCACCACCTTGTAAGACTGGATAACTAAGACTACTCTTTACCACCACAGAAATTCAGGATTATTAATACCAGTCTGTGTTGTATTGCTAGTGTTTAATGGATCAAATAACTTTCTTAGCACCATTTTTCATTAATCAATTCTTTATCTGTAGAGAAATCTCTTTGCAGAGCATTTTGTCTGGGAAGAAAAAAAGTGTTGAAAATGTGCTAAGGGAAGATTTAGTTTATTAGCATTTCACTGAAGGGTGATGTGTATCCTAAATTACCAAGAAAATGCTGTGTATGGTTTTTATATTTTTGTTAGAAGAGGATTCAATTTGCAAAAATCAACCTAAAGATAGGAAATATATGTCAGATGAAGAAATAAGTGAATGTTGTGAACATATAAATACTGTGCCAAAGGAAACCAGAGCCATAACAGAGGTTTGGTTTACATATTTCTGATATTAAAAGGATCATACCATGGGTAACGGGCTAACAAAACTGTGATTCTGTCAATATTTATAAACTATGTTATAAAATGCTTGACAGAATACAGAGGATTATGGGGGGAAAACAACAATGCATGTAACTGAATTAAAACTCAGCAATGAAGTGTTCCTTTTCTCTACTGATCTGGCAGCTGCAGCAATATTAGGTGTGATATATTTAAAAAACTATGCAGAAAAGCCAGAGGGGAACATCATCTTTAAGTTTGTTGTGTAGGTGATACCATCAGAGGTTTTGAACAGTGCTGTATTTATGTTGGACTTTTCCTTTTATAAACTAGTATTTGTGCTGGGTATTTTTTACATGTTTTACATGGGGTTTTTTTCAGTTTTCCTTTCTAATATATTTTAATGCTTTAAATGTTCACAAAAGGAAAATGCATATGCTGGAGATAAGAATCAACTAGATTAAGGTTAGGGCCTGATTGTAGTAAACTGCAGCTTAAAATGTGATACATTACGTTTAATTCTTAATAAAACTTTATCACACACCTTGATTCTTCTTAAATAGCTGTACACAAAAGTCAGCATTAATTTTTTAAATAACTCAGGGTCTCAGGTGTTTACGTTCCAATGCCTATTATCATCTGCAGGTTTTCTGCTTGAAATGGAGAACGGTCTCCTGTAACATATTAGATCATTGACATCAATCTTTGCCAGAAATTCTGATCCCTTCTTATACTGATATCACCATTAAGTAATACAGTACTTCATTTTGGTGAAAAAAACAATTAGTTTAAAAAAAAAATCTCAATATAAATATTTTGTAATATAAATGTAGAATTTCTTCATCCCTTCTGCTAGTCTTCTAAGTTTGAAAATATCCTTTATTGACATTTCTCCCATTTTTACAGCCCTCTTCTATTGGCTAAGAGTTGAATTCATCTCTGTGCTCCTCAGAATTCAGTGGTCAAAATCCTGTATCTCCTACTTTCTTCATGCCCACAATACTGATAATGCTGTGTCATATCCCTTGACTTGAAGAGTAATTGTACTCAAGTTTACAAACAACGAGATCCTTTGGGACTCCCTGGCCAACCTGTATTGTGTTTAAAAACCTTTCTTCAGAAGTTTTTGCCAAGATGGTTTAAACCAGCTGGGGCAGGGAGGAGAAGAATGCATTACTCAAGTCTCACCCATTTATTTTGTTTCCTTTTTCTGCTATGATCCACAATAGCTGGGACAGTTTTCTCTTTTCTAGACTGAGACAGACCACAGTAATGCAGACAATCTCAGCAAGTGGTTTGCCTAAAAGACAGAAACTTAAAAATACAGAAAAAAGGTTTGATTGGTTCCTCATCTTGTTATCCTTTAACCTAACATATGATTTAAAATGTCTGAAGTAAGACTACATTTCAGCTTGGTTACTTTATTTCTGTTAGATTTTTGGGGAATTAGGCTGAATGAGAAACATAAATCAAAATTCCCAGAATGTAACGAAACTCTTCTCATATCTGGATTCTAGCTTTAAATATGGACTTGGTTCTATTATTGCCCTGAATTATAGTCTTTGGATCCAAACATCTATAAATTTTGAGGAAGCTTAGAGTATTTTCTGAAATTGGATGTATTTCTATCTGGCATGTATCCTGAATGTAGAAAGGACTTATCAGTTTTGTGGTACAGATAATCAAAGCCCTTTGTTCTTTTTATCTTAAAACAAAGAGTTTTCACAAGCAAAGATTTGCTAATTAATTCAATTCTTTCCCTGACACACATAGAACTTCTTTAATTACAATATTTTTGGAGGATTTAATGAACACTTACTTGAGTTTCTCTGAAACCTTTTCTCAAGGGATTCTTAGCATTTTGGTTTTCTGTATATTGAAGAGTTTGCACACAACACATTAAAGGAAAACCAGTTTGCCACTGGTTTTCAGCATATTCAGCATAGGGACGCCTCAGCTTGCTTGTAAAATCTCAGCAGCTTCTGTTACAACAGGACAGCCCTTATTCAGTGAATTCAGAGGTCAGTTTGTGTTATGGTAGTTAAACTTCACTGACTTCAACAAATTTCACAATATCATATAGAAGAGTGGAAAATTTATTTTTTTTCAACTTTCAGTGTGGCATTTTTATATTTGTCATTGTTTTTATGAACTTCACAAGGACAAATTGTAAAACTTGTTATTAGGCTGACTAATGGGATAAAAAGAAAATTTTAGACTTCTTGTGAAACTGATTATGTTTTTCTCAGCAGATTTTAGGTGACTATTCACATTATGAGCACAACTCTGTCTAAAAATAAGTTTTGTCCACTTCTTTATGGGTTTATTGAGAACAGAAATTTCCACACCATTCTCCCTTTAATGTGACCACAATGGGCAGTCATAATTTGTCCATTTATAAAAAAGAATAAAGTAGCAAATTGGCCACCATAAACTGTTAGTATATCCACTTTTGCTGACATGTTTATTGTAGTTTGCAATATGCATGATGTTGATTTTCAAAAATGTTCCATTTTCTTTTTTGAGAGTATAAATTATAAATTCATGAATCACAAAAATCAAGACTGTAATACAGCTCAGGAGTTGGAAACACTACATAGCACTCATCTATGTCGTCCTCAAGAAATGGGGATGTTGAAATTTTTCATAGTTTGAATAAAAGCCTAAAACCTTCTATTTATTGTACAGCTGAAGCCAAGAAGATCAGATAGTTTTTTATGCATTTATGTAATGAGCAATAATGACCAAAAGGCAGATAATGAACAAGTCAGGAAGTGTTTAGAGAAAACCTAGAAAGGGACAAATATGTAAATTTCAGTGTCCCACCTGAAACCTTGTATAGCATATAATCTCATAAAATAAATATATAACTTTGCCTAAAGTCTGAAAGGTTTTTTTTATGTTTTGTTTTCATGGTATGTTTCAAAGGGAACGAACTTGACTCCAAAAAACACATCTAGGAATTAAAGATGGCCCCTAATGAACAGACAAAGGAACGAAAAAAGCAGAAGCTTTTGCAGCCTTAAAAGTAGAGTTCAAAATATCATCCCTCTTACAAAATATTTCCTGAAAATAGGCTTGTGGAGCACAAAAGTCAATTCTGGAAACGCGAGAACTATGAAAGCAAGTCCAGTAGTCGGCACTTTCAAAAATAAATAAAACCATCAGGCAACAACTGTATGCTAATTGCATTTAAGAAATAAAAGACCACCTACATAGAAATAAAATAAATCTCATTAGTGGAGCTAAAGCAGATAGTTGAGATTCAAACTCCGCTAACCAAAACCTTTAGGCTCACCAGAAAGAGCTTGTGAAGTCACTGCCATTTTCCTTGGGATGGGGGAGAGCTGTGCAAACCCCCTCTGTGCCCCTCAGCTGAGCTCTAGAGGCTGCTGTGCATTTCCTGGCATGGCTGTGTCCTCACTTCCAGAGCAGCCAACCCAATTGTTCCTGCTGAATGAGCACAGCTAAGGCAGGGAGAAAGGAGGGCACTCAGAGCAGTGCGAGGGACTGAAATCCCCTTGTGTTGTTCTGTCCAAAAAAATTTATTTGTTTAACCATTTAATTAGTTTTATGAAGAATCAGCTTTAGGAAGGCATACCACTGCAATCTTATCATCAAGAAAGTTAAATATTTTATGACTTTCAGGCAGGACAATAAATTTTGAAGGTTTTCAGTAACAATAGTGAGAGGCCTGTAGGTCCATCTCCTGAAGCAGCTCCCAGAAACCATCCTATTCCCTCTAGAGGAAGTATTGAAAATCATTTGCAGCCAGTGACCCCTCTCTCCCTGCTGGCCATCATCGGGTTATAGATCTTCAGAAACAAAAGCTGCCCAGGCCCTCATTCACTCTCTCTAATGGCCTTCTGAAAAGAAATGAAAAAAATAAAAAAATATTTAAAATCAAGGCTATTCAAAGCTCCTCATCTATTCTGCTACTGACATAGATTGGCTGTGGAAAGATTGCAGAGGAATTTGATTGGATATATTTGTAGGGCCAAGGCCTAACCATAACTAACTTGAATAAAAGCCCAATAGGTATTTTTTCCTTGACCTTTAACCCTTTGTCCCCAAATTTTTCCTTCACAGTTAGTATTTGGCTCTGACTAAGTTTATGATTCAGCTGTGGAGTTTTAACTTAATCTGACAGAAGTTCTGTAAATCCTTGCTGGATATTTTTGGTTCTGATTTTAGCTCTTGTTTTTGGTTAGATTTTTAAATTCAGCTATGAAAGTTAGAGCTTTATGTTCCTAGATAAACTTAGGTTCAGCCCTTCATAAAAAAACTTATTCTTGAAGCTGCTATAGATGTTTAAAAGTGGTGCTCTGATTTTTAGGGGTTTTTTTCGTCAAGTACAGGGTCTTGTCTGAATTATTTTCTAGATAGAAACCTGAAAAGGAAGGAGACAAGAAAGAATGTTCCCAGGGAGAAAGTCAGTAGAAAATGCTTCAGCATTTAATCAGAACAATTTAATTCCGTTGATAATCAATCAGTAGAACACAATTAAAAAATTCTGCTCTATGTCAGAACAGCTCAGCCAACAAAAATAAATACATGTATTTGTCACATGAGGGACAGATAAGAAACCAGAAAATGTAGAACAACATGAATAAAACCTTCCACCATATGGAATTTGGGAAAAAATAAGGTATTTAATAATATTCCTGAGGAATTGCTCTAAGAGCTTCATACAAACCTGCTTCAAGGTTTTCCCTTGAAAAATTAATTTGGATTTTTAAAAAAGAACCCCACACATCTGGCTTGATCATTGGCTGATAGAATATATTTTTATTCCCACCTCTAATCACACACAGCTTGGCTGGAAAGAAGACAGCTGCTTGGGCACTGGTTGTGTTTCAGTCTGAAGTACATCTAATCTTTATTGAGTTATTTGATCCCTGTGTGCCAAGTGCAAAATGTTGTGCTTTAATGGGAAGATAATTTTTTTTTTCCTTTTAATATTAACGTGTAATTTTGGCCAACAAAAAATGGTTTAGGAGATGATAGCAGTTCTCAAAATGCATTAGACTTTAAATCCAATGAATATCCAGTGCTTTTGTATGAATCCTCATCAGTTTGCTGATTCTACACAAAGGACTGCTATTGGAAATCAATCTCAAGCATTTTAATGATAATTAATTCTGAATGCTCCTTAATGTCTTCTTATCTGAAGCTTAAACGTTTTTCACTTGTCTACAGTTTTTCCATTACTAGGTCTGACACCTCTGATGAATTTGGTCTGAGTGCCCTAAATTACTCACAAGATTAGCTCTCTGTGCAAACTCTCACTACTTGTAATTGTATTGCTTGAACTGTTTGCAGGGAGTATGGGCTGGGTAAATCCACATTATGCTGAAATCATTGACCAAACCTACAGAGGCTTCAGGAGCTCCAGAAAATGTTCAGCCACAGGTTTAACTGGTCAAACTATCATAGGTGACCTGAGGAAAAACACGTGCTCAAGAAGCAGCGGTTGGCAGTGCAGCAGCCCCAGCTGTGTCCTGCTGTCTGAGGCAGGGCAGCGCTGCAGTCCAGGGCAGGGCCAGCTGCAGGGGAGGTGGCACTGCCTGCTCTGGGCACAGTGACAGCTGTCTCTGTAAACCCAGGGCTGGCAGGGGAGCCTGTGGCCTGTCATGTCTCAGAGAATCTCAATTACTTGTGACACTTGTCCAAAAGCACAGGGCAAAGTACAAGAGATAAGATCAGTACCAGAAATAATCTCTTGTCTCTATTTTATGAGATATTGAATCTCAGAAGAGCATTTGATGAAAGAGCTGGCTGAACTGCGGAGCTGAGGGAGGACAGATGTGTCGCCAGCATTGCTTGGCAGTGCTTCATCTGCCAGTTCTCTGTGCACTGGGAAAATCTGTCAAACAGGGCTGTATCACAGGAAGCAATTTGCAGTTCATTGTACATTCCCCACTGTAGTCCTTTCTGCATTGTGAACTAGTCTCTCTTATCAATACCTAGCCTTCAATGTCAAAATTAATTTAATGTGCTGCATGATTCACAGGTTTCATGACATTGTCTTACCAGTCCAGTTTTCACACTACTGGTACTTTTTAGTGTAAATTCTTCTATAGAGTTCATTTTTTCTTGATGCACCTTGTAAGACAAGAATCAGGGAGCACTGCTTCAGTCCTGCCCAGAACAGCTATGATTTTCAAGGTATATTTTTTTACACTAGTATACTCTTGTGAATGGTGTGCATCTTTAACTAGATCTGGTTGGGATTTAGCACACACGTAAGTGTTGCAGTTAGCTGAAAATATAAATCTTTCACTTGACTGAAGCTGTAGTGCAGCAGTTGCTCCAACTTATCAAGATGTTATTAAAGAGACACATGGACTCAGAGAGGAATTTCAGAAGGATTATACTGACTAAGTACTCAGCAGTTGCTAAAATAAAAGTTGGCATTCAGATCATATTAACTAGAAACCAATATTCCCAAAAATGTTATGTAAGTAATTATTGTATATTAGGTTGCCATATGTCTGTGTGTGTGTGTGCTGTGTCCAAGACAGCACACGTCAAATACACGGTCGTGATCCCCTCCCGTCGAGTGAATGGTAAAATTGCTCTCATGCTATTTCTGAGGATGAGCATGTTCCTGTGTACAGAGACACAGTCAGCAAATGCAGTGATGAAGATGTACATGTCAATGGGATTACCATAATACAGAGTATTAACACGGCACCAGGCAGTGATGCTGCACCCGGATGTCTAACAGTGTCTCCATTCCAGGTCTCTTTTGGAAAGGTTTAGAGCCCATTTACCGCACACTAAGATTAAACTCGTGATTAAATGAATTACAGTCAGGCCTTAGATAAAATTACACACAGGGATAAGCATAGCTTGTGCTAACCTTCATTGGGTGCAGGGGGAAACATAGTGACAAAGGATGAGGAAGCACCTGAGGTACTTAAAGACTGAAGCAGAGAAGGCAGTAATAGTAAGAGCAGTTGTTCTCTGGGTACCCAAACCCCTGAGCTGGAGGAGAGCATTATTTTCTTCAAAATATCTGTGGTTATCTTAAATATTGTTGAAGATACTTTTTTTTTTCTTTTTGAGGTCCTATATTTACAGGTTTATTTAAATGCACAGTATATCTACTGTACATTACAAATGGGTTATAAGATATTAAATTCAAAGATGGGAATAAGGAACATTTAAGATTAGCCAGTTCTGTAATCTGCCAATTGTTCGGAATTGTTTCCCCTCTCCTTTGCTTTCCCCTTCTTACATGTATCCCTTTAACTGTCCTCCCTCTGAATCATATTTTCATCTCCTCTCCTTGTGCCCAGAACCCATCTTTTTACTCTTCAGTCTTGATTTACTTGACCCAAGCACTCTGTTCCACTTTTCCTGATTGTCAGAAATAAGAGATCTTCTCTACTGATACTATTGCCATGACATTCCCCTATGAGGTTCCTGAAAAGATCTGGTAGTTTGCATTGGCTGTCGTTCATCTGCTGTGCTCAGATTTGGCAATCTTCCCACAGAATTAGGAGCCTCTGAGAATTTGGGTTTGGCCTGAAGTAGCATGGGTAATGTACAGAAAATCTGAGCGATCTCTAATTTGATGCAGACTTCTGGACATTAACTTGTGCTTAGCATCACAAAAACGTGCCCAGGGCCAACTCTTGCTGTCTTTTATGGCTGTAAGGGCTGTGACACCACCAAATCTTCTCTTTGGTTTTCTTTGGAGAGAGCAGAGAAGTGGAAGTTTGTGCAAGAGAGAGGCCACAGGAGCTTGACTTCCCCCTCGGGAACAGGGTTAGGACATCTTTGGGGGATCCTGATTTACAGTCCCCTTTCTGCAATCAGAACCATTTCTCCTGCTGAGGAGGCAGGTTATGAACTGTGGGTCTGTTCTGCCAGAGCAGTTACAGGGGATGGCAGGAGCAGAAAGTGATAGCAAGGTCAGAATTTGTCACTGATGTCAATGACATTTTCCATTGGTCCTACCTAGAACTTACTTTTGCTTAGTTCAACTGAATAAATTCTCTCAAATTCTTTATAAAATTTAATTGTTTTTTCACATGGTCAGTGGCTCATATTTAGTCCTCTATAATAGTTTTGCATAAAATGCAAATGTTCTATGATGTAGCTGCACAGCTGGCACTCAAGCATGTGAATATGGTGTTTGGATAACTCAAAATCCAACTTTGCTTCACTGTTTGCTCATTCACTTAGGTTGTCATATCTTACAACTCATGAATAGCATACATTTTTGTTGAAACTTTTTCATACCTGCACAAAGATACCTAAGAAATATTGCTAGGAGAAAAGCTGTCCTATGTAACACAATGGATTCCTAATGCTTTACTTGGCCTGCAGGTGCTCCTCCAATATTATAATTAATTATAACAGTAATTATCCTACTTGTGGACAGTAGAAAGCTTGAAATGTTTATTAAGGTCCTTCCAAGTTTTTGAATGCTTCAGTTTAATCTTCCTTTTTTTTCAGAACACTCCAAATAAAACAATGTCCAGCCTGAAGAGAAAAAGCATTGAACCGCCCTCCTCTGAGGTCCCCTCCCTCCACTGAGGCAGCTCCTGGCACACCTGGTCTTTTATTACAGTCAAAGAGACTGTAACAAATCATCATCTTTATTTCAAATTCAGTTTTCCCTGTCAATAGGTTTTAGTAAATCAGTATTTATACTGAAAGATATATTTAATATGGGGGAAAAAAGACTTTTTTAATCAAAGAATTTTCTTTTAATTGCTTCTTCAGAAATACATTTTGATAATAGCAACTGCTCATTACAATACAAACCAGAAAAAGCATTCATGTACTGTGGCATGGGAAGTACTGCCAGTTCTACATGCTCTACATAGTTTCTTTAAAATTTTTATGTTCTTTAGGCCTCAACAAAAACCAAAGCTCCTCTTCCAGGTTTGGTAGCAAACAGACTATTATTTTCCACTGCTAACCTTTGGCCATCTGTTTGGTAATAAGCTTTTTTTACATTTTTTAGGAAAGTGTTCAGCTTGTCAGTAGGCACCATTGACACAGTACAGCCACCCCATCCAGCTCCAGTCAGGCGTGACCCAATGGCCCCAAATTGCCTAAAAGAAAATAACAGGGAAAAAAAATACTGTAAAATAAACCAAAAAGAGGTACTTTGTCATATATAATTTTTTTGTGAAAAACTGAGATGTATTTTGAGTATTCCCATGTAATCTGACTTTTCTAATGTTCACTTGCTTGTATGTAACAGTACAACAGTTTGCAGTTACCCTTTTGGACTAAATAAAAGTGCTGACTCTTTAAACTGCAATATAGTCATTTCTGTCAGTTCCAAAAGTCCCCCTGTTTTGTAATGCTCCAGCATCAGCTGTTTTTAGGATCACAGCACAGCTGAGATGAAGAAAGCAGGAGAAGAAAGGAATTGTGTTAGCAACATTCATAAGACATCAGAAGTGAAAACAGAAATACATGACAAAAATAACAAAAGAGGGTTCATAAACTAATTGCACAGGATGTAGGCATGCAAGCCATTTTCTAATGTGGCAAAGACAAATAGCTCTATTCTTCCAGGACAGATCTAAACCATGCTGAAGATTCACAGGCTTCTGCAGGACCGCTGAGCGTGCCAGTCAAGAAAAGGAGAGTTCAGAGACTCAAAGAAGTCATAGTCACTGCACTCTGTATAAATAAACTCACATAAACTTCTGTTCATGCTGAATGGACTGAGTTGGGGATCTCTCTTCAGAGGAACCTCATGAACTTAAGACTGACAGCAGTAGAGGTAAAGTATGAATGTAGTCCCAAAAGGAAAAAAATGCTCTTAATGAAGAGTGCGAACAGAAAGAACAATGACAAATAAATGACATGCAAAATATAAACCATTCCCAGCCTGAAGACACTGGCCTGCTAGAAATGTCCTAGAGCAAATCCCATGCTGTTATGCTGCAAGACTCAGATGCCATCTCATTAGAATTTAGAATTGTTTTCAATAGTGTGCTTACCTGTTCTCCTGATCTTTGCTTAGACTCAGAAAAAATAGGAAAAATACCATGCAATAAGTTACTTTGGGGCTTTTTCTAACCTAGTGAGAACAGAACCAGTCAGATTTAGAAAACTCATCTGAAATCTTTTTCTTGTGGGAGATCTAATCTGATTTATTAACAAATACTTCTGATGTGTTTCCAATAGCCATGCACAGAGAGACTGACCAGCCCTCAGTTAGAGACAACATCATGTGACTAGCATTGGAAAATGACAGCTCATTTGGAGTGAGCTGTTGTAATTTTTCATGTGTGCATTTTATGTTAAATGAATCTGGTGTAGTGCTGGGTTAGTAGAGGTTTAGGTCATATTTCAAGCAAGTACTTGCATATGTGTTTGATTCTAAACACACATCTCTTCTTGAACAGAAACACTTCCTTCAGTGTGTCTGTGTGGTGTCACCCTTCAAACTGACTCCATTTTATGTTCATTCTGCATTTCCTGTTGGTGTTTTATTTTACTTATTGTTATTCCTGTAAGCCACTCATTTTCTGATGCAATGGTAGTTTCTAGTCCATGGAGCAACCTTCTAAAATGAACAGGATCCAATCCAGTCCCAGTTGCAATCAATAAGGAAATTCCCATTGACTTTATAAGGCCCAATCCACTTTTCAGAATCTGTAAAATCAACTGTCTGTACTCATTTGGTCTGTTACCTCAGACAGAACTTCATATTTCAGATGATGTCTGCCTTTTATTTTGGTAGGCAACTGAAATCCCTTCAGAATAGTTCTGAACCTTTTATTGATTTCATAATTCTCTGTGGTCATGCTCATGCCTCATTTTTACTGAGTCATTTTCGAATACTTAGTTGAAATAAAGCATAAAGTAGACAGAAAATATGCTTGTTGCAAAGCTGAAGTCACTGTGTTTCAAAATACTGTGGCTTAACAGTGTCAAATGTGGTGATAGCAGCCACTTGAGGCTGCTGAGGAACCTGATGGGCAGTGTTGCACCATCTGAAAAACAGGTACCTCATACTACCTGGATCCAGGAGGGAGCACCTCATTCTGTGTCTGCGGGAGATGTGGTGCCTGGGGTATCTAGATCAAACACAAGGATGTTGTCTTTGGAACAGGTCTGAAACTGCCTCATTAAAGTTTTAATCAGTTCAATACTAAGATGGACGCCTCTGGTAAAGTGGGATTCCTGGCCAGACACTCGTCTTGTGCACCGGCATCTAGACAGTTTTTGAAGAGCAGTCTGAGCAGACAATCCTGTGGATGGGGAGCTCACCTGTGCAGTGGGAGGTGAGGATCTCACCTGTGGGAAAGGCCCTGTGCACTGCTGGGCCCTGCAGCACCACAACACAGTGCAGGGAGAAGGGCAATGTGCCTGCAGCCCAGTGCTGGGGGCACTCAACTCCCAGTCCCAGGTTCTGGCCATTGCTTCTGGAAGTGTTTATGTATCTTGTTCCAGTCTTCACTGAACACAAAGAGAATTAGCTTATGGGGGCGTAAGTGAGAGTAAACATGAATAAATATGAGTACTGCAGCAAAGGAAAGAAGAGTAAAAAAATAAAAGAAGGGAAGAAGAATGGAAATCCCATAGTCTGGTGTATGGAAACAGTAGGCAGGACATGGCAGTAGTCCATTTTAAAAATAACTGTGCTTTTAAGATGTGAAAAAAACCAGAACGATATTGTTAATTTGAAATACTTAAAATTATGAAATAGTTTTTCAGAAAGCATGGAGTTAACATGGTAAGATTTAAATATATAAATGGGGAGGATTGTGCTTATTCTGCTTTGTAGTTTATAGTTTGCATTTGAATAGCATCTTTAAGTGTTTCTGGCTTTGCTGAAATTTCAAATTATGCCATTAATGCTGCAGGCTCTGCAGCTTTAAGAAAATCATCAGTGGAAATGCTAAGAGTCTTGATAAAATGCAAAATTGTGTTGGCTATTGTAATGCACCTGGATGTAATGTACAATCTGTACCTTTTAAAAGTGGTCAGAGAGGATTAGCTGTCCGTCATGTATGGGGCATGGCTGGGAACACAAAAATTATCAGGATTTATAGCACCAAAAGATGGAGAATAAGAAAAGGAAAGTAAGTTATGTGTAACACTAAGGACTGAGAGATTTTCAAGTGTACCTAACTTACTTAGGAGCTCACATCCCATTTTTTGTCCCTTAATTGTTTAATGAATCTGCTGTGTTACCTGCTTTAGAAGACTAACAGGTAAACCAGCTACTAGCAGGATGAAGTGAGTTAGAGAAAGCACAAGTCTTCAGTCTTTACAAATGAAAAAAACAACTGACCAACTTGTGGTTACAGTTTTCAGCACTACAAACCACAGCAAGTATGGATCCCTTTCTTTCTTTCTTGGCAGAGGTTATACAGTAAAACATAAAGATCTAGGCAAAACAGAAAACATCTGGATATGCAGATTATTCTTCACAGTTTAAACCTTGTAAGGAGAGAGCAGCAGTAGACTCAGGCAATTCTGTGGAATGCATTTTTGGAAAAGCTTTTGAAAGTTACAGGGCAGCTGTATATCATCGCAAGTAAGAATGTAATTTATGTAGTTCTGGCCATTTCTATAATCACATCAGCCAAGCCTTCCTAGAGTGACTAGTGATTTTATATTTTCTAGGTTTTTTAATGTATAACTTAAGAAAAGTTAAGACCTTTTTTCCAAAAATTAGATGCTGGCTTAAGCAGCATTAATCCAAAATAGCTATACACTTTTAGAAATCTAATTACTAAATCAGAAAAATATTTAATACTAAACTTCTAGGGAAGAAAGATGCCTTTCTTAGGAAATATTCTTGATGAGACAAGACTGCAAAGAATAATGAACAAACAATTTACTTTTTTCTGTGCAAAGAATACAATTAAAAAACCCCAGATGAAATAATTTTAATATATAAATTTGAGATCATTCCACGTGAATGACACTCCACTGTGGTACTTAGCACTGCCCATCATAAACTGTGGGCTCTTCTGCTGGTAAGTCAAGAATCTGATGTAACATGGGCACACACATCATTTTTTCCCTTTTCTATTTATATTTTTCTCCCTGGAACTGAAATGTTCTGATGAATTTTAATTTAATTTAGAAAAATCCTAACTACTGCTTTCCTTTTGGTACTGTGGCTGTGTTCCTGCCTGCCAGCCAGTGTCCCCCTGCCTGAGCTGGAGCTGTGTCACCATGGAAGCACAGAGCTCAGCACAAATGGGGAACAGTTTCCATTCCCATGCTGAGCTTCCTGCTGCAAGAGGCTGTCCCTGCCATCCTCGCTGGTTCACTGCAACGTGGCACAGGTAACTCCACGCTGCAGAGCACTTCTGGCCAAGTTGTACCTGCTTGTCTTCCCCTGCACAGGGCCCAACAGTTTCCTTCCAGCTTTTCTGAGAACAGGCCCTGTCAGAATGGGTTCCTCAGCTCTGCCAAGTGCAGTCATTGGACGCCACTGACTGAGGCACCAACTCTGGGCAGTTACCGCACCTAAAGCAATGCATTTGTTAATTAAAGGCTCCTGCCCTGCCAGTGGTGCTTCAGAACAGGCAGTGCCAATGCCTTGCATGGGATCAAGACTTTGTTGCCCAAGATCATTGATAATTCAGTAGAGCTCAGTTTCTGTCTTCAGCTGACCCTGGAGAACGTTATCCCCTCTCACACTCGGATCAGCAGTTCCATTTGAGCAGCTGGGATAACTCTGGTGGAACTGCCTTGCTGCTGACTGTCACTGTGTCACTGTCACAGTGCTGTGATCACTGTGTGATACAATAAACTGAACACAGCCTGGGAGTTACACCCTGGACTGGGTCCCAAGAGAAGAATCAAAATTTGTTCTGCTCAGTTGCTATCAGTCTGTCCAGTGGCAATCAGGCTGCTTTGTTTTAGCACAAAACAGCACGTGTATCCCATATAAAAAATAATCTGTCAATGTCCAGAAGTCTTTTGTTCAGTTTTTAGGTTTGTAGGTTTCTGACTCAGAGGCCATTCCATCTTGTCTGCAAAAGAAATCACACTCACCTAAATAATCATATTCTGTACTCTAATGATTTACAAACCTGATAAGTGGGTACTGCAACTTAAAAAATCCATGAGTGCAGAAGAAAAAAGTATATGGTAAACTGCATGCTTGTAAAATTTATATTTTCATTCTAAGCCAGACTAATTTCTCAGTTAATTTTTAAAAAAAAAAGCTGGTAAAGGTGGTAAGGTATTAATTATTTAATTTTTTTAACCTCAAATTGAAGCCATTTATTTTCTTCAAGACTGAAAAGATGTAGCAAGAAGATGGGATATAAGCTTCTAAAAGATAGTGAAACAACATTTCTTGACCTCAGACCTGCAAACACTTGTGTCACCCCACATTTCCCTTCTTGCAGGGCAGTAATGATCTGGCTTGGGGCAGTTTCTTAAACGAAGCACACCAAAGCACATCAGAAGGACGAACAATTAGGGGCACAAGTTATGAGGGTGGCATCACCAGGGAGCCATTATGGGACAGTGGGAAGCAGCTGGGACAGGATGGCTGGGGCAGAGGCAGGGATGGAGTAGAGGACGGACAGCCCAGGTGGGCAACTGTTTCCCCCAGCCCCTGTTGAAATGATCACCAACCACTAAATTCCTTATATAGGCACTGAATTTAGATCAAAGTTAGCATCAAGTGTCTGACCGGTGATTAAATATACCAGAAAAAGAGAAATAAAGAAAGACCAAAATGTGTACATTGTTTGATGCTGACCCTGTGGAAGGGATGAAATGCTATGTAGGATGTGAGTACTCAGTGCTTGTTCTTACTTTGTAGATTAACACACGATTGTACCAGATCTCATCATCCCCTGTAGCTGAGTCATGGAAGCAACAGCCTGATACCACAACAGCCTGTGTGTGGGAGAAGAGAAGGGACAAAATGGCACTCAGGGAATGTGCTTTAGAATTGAGATTGTTTCCTCACGACCAAACTGAGTTAGAAAGGGATCACAGCTGAAAGAATAATGCTGGGGCAGAGATGGGGACTTAATTATATGTGGAAAGTTCAGATAGCACAGAGAGAAGCAAAGTGTCAGCTCCCTGTAACAGCATACTCATTTTTTAAACAGTGAAATGCTGTCCAACCTATCTGATATACTGGACAACTTATTTTTTTAATTGAAAAAATGCAAATAGCATTTCACTACATTTCATTATCATTTTAAGACAACCTGAGGTTGTAGAACAGCTTGCTTATGCCCTGGAACTTCTGTGGCAGCAGTACTGAAATGGTTAAGAACCATGAAAAAGGTAGATTTAGATTAGATACTGGAAAGAAATTCTTTCCCATGTGAGTTGTAAGGTACTGGAGTAGGTTTCCCAGAGAAACTGTGGATGCCCCATCCCTGGAAGTGTTCAAGGCCAGGTTGGATGGGGCTCTGAGCAACCTGGTCTGGTGCAAGGTGTCCTTGCCCACAGCAGGGGAGTTGGAACATGATGATCCTTTCCAACTCAAATCATTCTATGATGCTATAATTTGAAGAAACAGAGAAAAAGTAACAGTTCAGATAGAACAAGTAAGATGATGTTTTAAGAACACCACTTATGACTTCTTCTGCAACTTAAAAAAGAGTAACCAACAGTCTAACGTAAGACTTGTGACGATGAGTCAGTCCAAAAGCAAAATCTGTAATAAAGCCATAAACCGTAGCTTTCATCTGAAAGTATTACACAGATGTCAGCAGGGAAACAATTGACCATGTAATGTCCCTGCAGGAGATTAATTTTGTAAGAAGAGACAAGAATACTTTCATTTTAAGATTGCAATAGCCGAGGATGTCATATTTTCTCCTCAATTCGAACCGTATTCTCCACAGGCCATTACTCTTCCTTGTGGTCAGAACTTACAGGCAGATGTCGACCAGGCGATCCAGTTCAGGACAGCTGCACTCATACATCTCCCTGCAGCTGATATGGCTCTGCTTCATTAATTCTCCCAGCAGCTGGAGTGCATTGGCAGGTGCTTCGCTGCAAATCTTCTGAAATTCCAGCACTCTGGCAGCCTCACTGTACACGTGCTTTGCACGCTGGTATAACTTAAAGGTGGAAACTACACAAAAAGAAAACTGCATTATTATTCACTACAAAAGCGACATACAAAAACATAACAGAACTGTGGTTTTTTAGCAATTTATATAAGAATTCTCTAGGCTGAAAGTCTTCTGCAAAAGTTCACCTACATCTTCTTTAAAAGCCCTAATAAAAATAAAGTTTAGAGGTTATCAAAATGCAATGTAAACATCTTTTTTCATTTTGACAGCTTCATGCACATGCTCTGGTTATTTGCTGTGCCACTGAACAGGCTCAGTCTCTCCTCTTACTTTGCAGAGGCAAGGCAGAAGCACAAGGGTTGGCAGTGACAATATTAGGGCATTAATCTAAAGCTTTCAGGTTTTCAAATAGCAGCAGAACAGAAGCAGGAGAACACCTGGAGGGTCCCCAGTGCCCTGCAGGCAGCTGTCAGCCAGCACCTGCTGGCCCAGGGCCTTGTGTGTGGCTGCTCCAGGCCAAATCTGCATCAATTATGGAACTGTGCAGATGGACCTTTGCTTGAAAAAAAAAGCAACCACCAAACCGCAAAAAACACCACCCACTTTTTTTTACTGTTTTTTTACTTTTTTTTTTTTCTTTTCTCAACAATGCAGGCTCACTATGACTGGAGATAATACCAGATTAAAGGTACAGTGAAGAAAGAGAACAGGTGCTTTCACTTTGGATTTCAGGGTTTATTTTTGGTACAAAAATAGTTAGTTAGTGCTGCCTGTGTGGTTGTGAAGAGATACCAAGGCCAGACAGGTACTGATTAGTACAGACCAACTAAGAATGAAAGATTAGTACAAGGATTTTGGCTAAACTTTTTCTATTGTGCCATAAAAAAGCAATTTTGCTGGGAAGGGTCGGGGGAGGAGGTCCAAACCTGTGTGGCCATCAGGGTAGAGACCTCCATCAAGCCTGAATAATGGGGCATAGAAAGGAAGGAGATGGTTGTGGTTAAAGATGCCACAAGCCACCCATATTTACAGGAAGGTTTGGTTTGCAACTAATATCTGAGAATTGATCTGCTGTTCCCAAGCTTGTGCTGTAGTTCATTGTTTTCCTCTCCCAATATAGTTCTGTTTGCTTTAATACCATGGCTACTATTTAAGAAGTATTGTTCACCAGAAGCATGCTTGACATAATTTAATTTATGACTGAATTGGTTTGCATGAGCTGTTTGGGTGGTAAATATTAATGGACTTTAACCTTTATATGGAGCACCTACTGCACTGTTTCCTTATTTTAGCACAGCAAAGCCTTGCTAGAGCACTTCAGGACATCCTTCTTTCTACATGTAAATTCTCCTTTAGACTGAACTTTCTCTCTCAGTTCAGCTCCTGGTCTCTCTTGCTTTCCAAAATGGCTGACAAAACACTCCAATAGAGGTAAAAGGAGAAGCAAGACCAGCCCTGTATCTAAAATAGAATTTTCTGTCTGACCCAGACCCACAAAGTTCTTACTTGGCTGTTCTGTGGAGACTGCCAAGTTCTGGAACCACTTCTGACACTTTCAGTAATCTACATTTGCAAATACATGTAGAAATCTTCCTTGAAAGACTGGAAATAAAATTAGGTCCAGTATGAAGTCTCTCGTGTTGTACACTCCAGGCAGCAACCCTTACAGACTAAAACTTCATCAGCACCTCTATAATGCCTTTTTATTTCTCCAGAGTATTTCACAACTGTAAATGCTCAAAATAGTGCTGAGACACAAGCAGTCTAAAATGAGACAGAAACATTTAACATAGCAATGTTCTTCTACTGCTGATATTGCTTCTGCTCCTATTTATTTTGTAATTCAATACAGCCTGCTACTGAGAAACCCTGTGCTGTTTGCCTTGTGAACAGGCCTTCTGAAAGTATTTCAAACTAGAACAGAAGTGAGAAAATTGAGTGCCCCCCAGAAACATGGACTTGAGAGTATCACACAGGAAGAGCATATTTTGGTATCTGATTTTGTTGCTGCTGGAGTTAGTTGCACTGTGTTTTGCAAAGTGGTGCCTCAGTATTTTTGAACTCTGAAGAAAGGCAACTTGGCCTATTTTTAAGGATGGTTTCTCTTTAAATATTCTTTTCTTATGAGGCATTGTTTTAGAGCAAGGAGATTTCTAAATGTGCATTCGTTTAGGGAATATCTAAAGTTGCGTGAGAGATTGCCATAGCTCACACTCTCTTGTAAATCACCATTGAACAGTAGTAACCCAAAGAATGAACTGAAAACATGTCTGGTTTCAATTGTCGGGCCACAGACTTGCCAAAGGCTGTGATTGATTCGGAGACCACCCTTTGGTAGAGCAATGCTCTACTGGCCAGATTACCTTAAATTCTCTGGGGTTGTGTTGTGCTCGTCGTGTCAGGAATTGGAACCACAAAGGGCGCTTGGCTCTGGCTGCCAGCCAGGGGACCTGAGCTGTGTCCTGGGCAGCGCTGGCTCCCGGGAGAGCCCCTCTGCGGAGGGGGGAATTTGCTACCTTGACACAGCTTCCTCTGGTTGGGAACACGCTCCTTCCAGGCAGCACAGAGTGGCTGTGTGTTATCGTTTACCAAATTAGTACCGCTTAAAGGCTGGGATCTGGGCATTAGTTCTTGGTCTGTTACAGGCAGCATTTTATTTCAAAAAAATTATGTTTAAGAATTTTTTGTTATAGCTTGCTTTTCTTCTCAGGCAAATTATCTTCAGGACAGCAAACAGCCTGGTACTCTCTAAGCCTTATTCTAAAATAATGAAATCATTCACGTATTTTCATCTTTCAACACCAAATGCCTCTGATAATACAGAAACCTTCTTCTATCTCTTCTGTTTGAATGGGTAGTCCAAACCAACCCTCTCTACCTAACTGAAGATAGAGTACAGATGATATTTCTAGAAGTCATTATCTATATTGGAATCTGTTTGCAACATCACAGCTTGTATACTGGCTCCACTGATTTCCTAAGCCATGCTCTGTCACGGTTAAAAGAAACAAAACCAGAGGGCCCACACCTGATTAGTTTATATCTGAGCCAAGGCTGGAGTGCTCTGAGAGAGGAAAAGGGTTTCTTTTCCTCAAAGAAACCCTTGCAGGATTACACACAACTGGGTTACTTGGTCTCATCCTGTGTGGTGCTCCAAGGAGAGCATAAAAAGCAGAGTTTGGGGAACTAATGCCAGATTCTCAAAAGCATGTGGATCCTTAAATCTCCTATAATGTATGGAATTAGGTAATTAATTAGACTAAAAATGTAAATATACTTTCCTAATCCACTCAACTATAATAAAGGCCGGGTTTCTCCCACTTCAATTTATGCAGGGGATTTGTCAGGTCACCCAACGAACAGGTAAATTCAGTTCATTTACAAACCACCAAATTCCATTGAAAGAATAGTGCCATTTTCCAGGGCACTAACAGACAGTACTGCAGCAAGAATCTTCCAAGTTGATGTGACCCAGCAGACTAATGTAAATGAAAGCTTGTCCAAAATCCATATAAAATCCCTTAACAGACAAAAAAAAATCTGGGCTATTAGTCCCAAATAATTGTGGGTTAACTAAATATAACAGAAATGTTTACTGTAGATTTTCAACTGTATGGTCATATTTTTAATTTTAGCTTTACAAAAATTGTGCAAACCTGTCTAGTCCATTTAAAGGATTTTTTTTTTTCTGCATAAGTAAATGTTGTGGCTTCTCAGCAACTCGTATTATTTGTTACAACTTCAACTTCAGCAGATTCCTTTCTTTAGAGGCTTCCTGTACAATTCTATCTGACCTTTAGCTAAAGACCAACCTCTCCAGGCTATATATTTTTTTCTTCTAGTTGCTTTGGCAGCTTCTAAAGATACATTTCACTGTAGATTAATGAGCTGCACATGGCTGATGGGACTGTTAGAAATTTACAACCGGAAAAACTCACGGACACGCAGTTGTGTAGGGGACAGTTTCTAGCACCATTACTCACATGGAATAGTACCCTTCTCTGTTAGGCATCCTGCTGATTGAACATGATGAGGGTGAAGGTTTCTGGCTCATAATGTATATAAGAAAATGCTGCCAGATGGCTTTAATTTGAGCCAGATTGTGAACCCCCTACTTGAAGTGGGGAACAGTTACTCTACTGGGACTGCTCAAGTAACTGTTTGCAATCTGTCTTTCTGAAAATAAACCAGGGGACGAGTCATCGCTGGATTCGGTGACACATTCAACAGACACCTGTTTTGAGATTATGGTAACTACTGGTTTAAAGTGATTTTTCCTCCAGAGGAACGGTGGCTTTACAAGGCTTTTGCAACTAATCTAGACACTAGTGCCTGTGCCTAACCTATGGCACACCCCAAAGCCTCCATCCTCCAGGTATGGGATCTGCCTGGAGCAGCCACATCTGTTTCTGTGGTATATCCCCAAATTCTCCATGACATGGATCAGGGCAAGGCTGAACTAGGCACCTGAACCCTTAAACTGGGATGTGCTCTGAGGTTTGGAGGTGTAACTTCTGGTCATGCAGGGCATCTACTGATGCACAGAGAGAGCTTTTTGAACCCCAGAGCCACCTGACAACAGTTGAGGCCCCCTCACCTACAGCCGCCAGTGCAGGGAGTGTGGAAACTGTTCCTCAGATCACCATCAACGCCCATGAACGGCTGTTCAAGCAGCACTCGTGGAACTTGCAGCACAGACTTAGAATTCTCTTTCCAGGCGACAAATAGGAGTTAAACAGCCAAATCCATGCAGCAAATGGATGCCTGCTCCTCCCATGGTGATTTCATTCTCAGGTTTAAATGTCAAAATTAGATTACAATTTTTTGTACGAAAAGGAAAAATGGGCTTAAAAAATACCTCATTTAAGAAGAAAAAACATTTCATGGTTAAAAGAATATACTGGTTTACAGGAGAATACCCTTTTGTGGCGAAGCTTATAAATACTTAATGTCCCACAATCACCACACACTATGTGTTCTGTGAAGCACTCGAGTCCAAGCCAAAATTATGGCACAGTGCACCTTAGAAAGTAATAAATATTATTTTTCTAGAGATGTTCAGAAGCCACAAGTGCAATCCATGTGTAAACATTTGCAAGGGAGCTTTAAACTCAGGATTTTGAGTTGACCAAAGAACAACTGCAAGAAGTTCAGAGAGGCTTTATGCACCATCTGTACTTCTCCAAACATGGGGAACAAATGGGCTGTACAGTGGGGAACTGCAGAAATCCTTGAATAGTTGCTGTAAAGTGATGCAAAGTTGCTGTGGGCTTCCAGACCTGGCCTGGATCTTGACCAAAGCCAGTCCTTTGAGACGTGGAGTTTTTATCTGGTCATCCTTAAATACTGATAAAACTTTATGTAAGTATACAGGACTGTCACTGGAGGAGTAGAGGAGGCGAAGCTGGACTTATGGCTAAACAAGTATGTACAGAGCCCTTTTAGATCCTTAAACATGAGACACAATGCCAGTACAAAACAATATTTGTAACGATCCCTGGGCATGGAAAGATCCCCTAAATGTTATGGTTTGTTCTGCATGTCGAACAAAGAAATTCAATTGACGTTCTGAAATTCGCTGCAGAGGTTACTTATTTAACAGTATGTTTTCTCTCTCACATTAAGAAGCCAGGCATTGTCATTAAAAAGAGTGGGAAAGTAGAGGGGAAAGTAAGAAAAATGTTTTCTTCAGACAGCCTCTGCTGTTCCAAAGCCAACATAACATGTAATTTGTGTAGTGTGTAAGAAACCCAGTAGATTTAGATTCTTTCTGTGTCTGTCTTGTTTCTTCTGCATAAGTTTTACAGAAATCTGTTATTTAATTTTGTATTGTACACGCAAAAAGGCTTTCAGCATAATCCTTTTTAATTGGTCTTATCAAATGAAATCACGGTCATGCAAGTTTAAGAGATTTTGTTCAGCAAACATCTGCAAATAGTATTCAGAGCTACAGTATAAAATTTCCTTTGAGTTTCTTCTATGGCTTTTATGTCTAAATTTTTCATCTAGACTTCGTTTTTTGAAAAAAATCAAGATAACCTGTATAAACAACTCGATTTTGCAGAACTGTAGAATTTTGTTTTATAAACCAGGTATAAGAAGTATAAACATCTGTAAGTTAATAGTCTTGCATTGCTTCATGAAGGGGAAAGTGCAGGGACAGTGTAAGATTTACAACCTTGCAGTTTCCCAGGAAAGCGCTGTAGAGTGCATTTACATGGTTCATATCTTCCTCATGTACAGACAGTACAAAGTTATCAAAACTCTTTCTATGGAGATAAAGAGCTGGCTTAAGATATCTTATTCCATCCTGGTGTCTTCTGGCAGTGAAATTAGACAATAAGATAGTCTAATACTGTCTGATCCCACTGGGGTGCAAAACAGGTTAAAGATTCAGGACCTGGTCCTTGGTCAATATACAAAATTTACAATCACTCCAGATGGACAGATTATTTAAGTAAGTGTCAGTATAGACAGATATGTTACAGATCTGTGTACATCCAATGTACACATTCCTGAAAGCAGTCATGGGAAAGACTGACAAGGATGTAATATGGCTCCAAAAGAGTACAGGTATTAGTGCTACAGAATGGAAACAAGGAAGAAAGATTCTATGTAGTTCTTACAGAAAGATTCTGATCTCAATTGGAATGAAAGCAAATTGAATTATAAATTCTCTATTATTTGGTATTATTAGCAACCCTACTATATGCATCCAGGATCCATTTCATGTGTGACAATGCTCATGACTGCGTCGTATAATCCTAAACAATAATACATGGGAAATGCTTTAGATACTTAATTGTTCATCTTCCCCAACATCTTCCTAAAAGAAAAAGAAATAGTAGTAGTGACAGGAACTTTCTCAGGAAAGACCAAGATAACTTGCTGCCCAGTGCCTGTTTTAGGAAGTGATCGTGTATTTATCAGTTAAGAACAGAAGCACAAGCCCATCCATGCTGGTCTTAAACACCAGTTAAGTGATCTATTATTTTCATCATTTTAGAAACAGTTCAAACAAAATCAAAGTTTGCTCTATTTTAAATTAAAAGAATGAAAATATCAATTGATTATGGTATCAATTCTTTCACTTCCCAACCAAAACTCCAGCCAAGCATTCTGGCAAGACTTCCACTTGCACTACTTATTAATGCATAAAATTTTTATATAATACAAACATTGTACAGTAAACCCCATCATTTCATATATGCTCACCATCTTGCATGTTTTGACTGAGGATCTGAGATCGGAGCTCCTCCAGGCTAATTCCAAGGCATTTGCAAATTTCCTCTGTGCTGTAAGGCTCAGGATGTAATACCTCCTCGACAATGGTCAGCATTTCCTCTAGGCTAACTCCTAGCTTGGTTTGCACATCATGGAGTCTCAACATTTTTCTCCACTCCAAGCCTTTTGACTTTGAGAGAAGCTAAAATTAAAAAAAAAAAAAAGAAAACAGAAAATATTGTGCTTTCCTGTTTAAAACTATTAGTTGTTTGTAAGTATAAGACCCGTTTTCTTTTCTCACTTAATTGAGAACCATCACAACATAATTTCTATCAGTACAGAGAAGTCAATACTTATATTTATTATTAAAGGTCTGTGAATGACAGATATTCTCTCAAATCAGATACTGTCTGTTAAAGCCCTACTGGCATTATCTGTGTGGTATAAGATCAGTGATTTATCCTCTTCCATGGACTTTGTTACTTCAAGCACTTACTAACCTTTTACAATCCCATCTGGACAACTGTTTATACAAGTGCTATGATAGCTATGATGTTGTAACACTGAAAGTCCTTAAAAAGTCTATTTCCATACTATTAGTATTTGCTCTAATGTTTCAGTTTGACATTTCCAGTACACTCCTGGAATTTTCTGATGAACATTTGAGGTTGTCATTACAACCTTTTTTCATAATATGAAAGTGGTCAAAATATTTGTGAGGAGAATGACCATAACCTTTTTCAATCTCTGAAGTTTTAAGTGAAATTTAACTTCCTTAACATCCAATTTAAAGGAACTTTTGAACCTTTACAGGAATGGGTACACTGTTGGTCTGAATCTGTTCCGTTCCTACATGGCTGCTGTGATATTCATTAGTTATAGATGCATCTGCTTTCTCCACTCCTGGAAATGATACCATGCTTTGTGTATCTTTGTTTTGGTTTGGCAGTTGACAGTTGTTACTTCAACACACCAGAATCTTGAAAGGCAGAATGTCCAACAGGCTTTTCTTTGGAAGGCTGAAATATCTGTTGATGTTTTCATGTGTCTAATGAAAGTGGTAAAGCAGCTTTCCTCATAAGGTAAAATATTTATGTTAAGAATTACAGAAGAATAGTCAGTGATCATTGACATACTACCTGTAATTTCAACAGATTACAAAGTAAAACAAGTAAAGATTAGCAGGTACACACCAATATCATTTTACTGTGTACATAAGCACATAGTGTATCTCTAGTGCTGCACCGTTTAAATTGAAAACTTCTAGATCCAGCTGTATGTCTGGAAAGAGTTTAAATCAGAAAGACTAGGGAATGAAATCCTTTTTCTATACAAATCAGAAGTCAAACCTTTTATGAACAAGGCCAAGATTTCACCCAGTGTATTTTATTCTTTTCAATAAGCACTAGTTTGGACTGAGATTGATTTGAAATAATTTGTCTTGATTCAGCTAAGCCATTTAATTTTCTGGGTAAAAAAGTCATGGGATCTCATACATGTCTGAGAAGTAGTTGCTTTGTTTTGTGCAAAGTTACACATGAAATTTAAGCAGATCTGCTGCCCAGCTATCTGGTGTAGATTCTCACTCTCCTCAAACAGTGCTTTTTTTGCAGGGGCTCTTCCAGTTTTGCTTTTTTGCAGTATCTAAAAATTAACTACTTTTGGTGCCATCTAGTGACTTTCTGAGATTTATGTGAGGCTCAGCAGAGCAAAACAAACAAAATCATAATCATATAACTTTGTTGCCATTTAAAACACAGTTTTATATGTTCAATGGTAGAAAAAGAAGCAGAACTGTTTAGTGCCTAATGCAGAAATCAGTGTGAATTTTTTTTTTTCTGTAAGAGACTGGTTAAGTCACTTCTGGCCTCCTTTTCAAAGGCTCTGAGTACCTAGAATTCTACAGCCTTTAGGTAATCTGCATTTTAGCTTGCTTACTGTTAAGTTAGAAGAAAAATTACTGCTTTATTTTAAAAATGTTGTATGTTGGTACATACAGATCTTCTTCAAGGTGCTAAATGAATGGAAATTATTTTCCTCATGCTTTAGTCCCAATATTCAGCATCCCCTGGATTTTATTATGAGAAGTTAAACATAATTTACAAACAATAATATTCTATAAGGCAACAAAATTTTTTCTACTTCCTTTTATAATAAATAATCCCCTGCAGAAATAGGCCACATGCATTGTCACATCTGTTCCCATTTCTGTACTTCAAGGGAGATGCTATGTTTCAGGCAAGCCTCAGACTACACTGGGGTTTTACAGGTCAAATGTTCCAAATGGAAACTGACCCTGTTGGGCCAGCGGGCACAGCTTTGCTGGAAAGATCTATCCTGCTTAGAGCAAAGTTTTGATTCTGGGAAAAATATTATGGGCAAACAGAAATGGTTTTTGAAAACAGTCTAGCTGCAGCAGCTTGATTTGTAATGGACATGGAACAGAAATGGGAAAAAAAAAATCCATTTCTTTAATGTACAAAAACTAATCCAAATACTTCTCCCACAGTTGGATATTTTCCTGATGATCTCTGACTAGATGGATTAAAGATATGGACATCAAGCAGCTGGCTCTTAACTGCCAGGATATAGAATCTCTGGGCTTTATTGTTCTTTATTGTTCAACACAGGCACACAGGAGAACTGTAAGTAACTGAGAGGAAAACATACTTGGTAAATGATGGGACAAATATAAATACAAGAAAGTCTGACTAGGAATAAGTCCAGGAATACTTTTATAGCAACATCACCTCCTTACACGTAACATTTCTGTAATGCCATTGGAGCATCTGTGCCCAGGAGCTGATGGTGGCTCTGCAGCTGCAGACGCTGCTGGCCCCACACCACACTGAGGGCGAAGCAGAGGGAGTGTGGTGTCCCCAGCCCGCCCCGTGCAGCCGGGGAGAGCGCGCAACGAGGGACAGGTCAGTTCCCCACGAATTGTGAGTGCTCTGCACAACGGAAACGTCTTTAAACTCACTCTAACAGAGTGCAGGAGAGCACTCAGAGGCTGCTACAAGAATAGAGAAAGGGAAAGAAAAAGGCAAAAGAATGATTCTCTAGAGGGAAGGTAAAGAAACAGAACCTAAGAAAGGTAATTTGCCAGGATGATCAAGAACTCACTTGCTGTAGGACAGACTGATACCAAAATCCTCTATACTAATGCTAGCAGGGATATGTTCTGTTGGAATCTTTACCTACATAGTAAAGCAGTATGAAATTCTAGAATTACCTAAAGCAGAAAAGGGAAAAAAAAAGCCTGTCCTAAGGCACTTACGATGAGAACTTCTTTTAAAGCATTATTGCAAGGCCCAGCACGTTAGTTCATAGTTCCATTAGCTTAATGGTGCTTAAAAGACTTCCCTGTTTCCACTTACATACCTGCCCTCCTTCACCCCACTGTGACCTCTTCCTAAAGACAGTCTTTTCCTGGCTCAATGTATTTTTATAGTGTGTGCAGCTTTCCATCTGGGTAGCATATGTTCAAAAACAGACAGGTGTATGTTGTTAGTCTCTTTACAATCAAGCATCTGCTAAAAGTACATTTTTAGAGATTGCATCATAGCTAACAGGAATGTGAAAAAAAAAAGATGTTTCCTTAGTACCTCTTCAGTTTACTGTACAGGACTAATAATTTAAAGCAATTAAGAAAATTTGATTCAATTCACAAAGTCTGATATGTGGAACAGTAACTTCAAAAGCTCTCACAGCTTAACACACTCATTGTACAGTGCCTTTTAGAATAGCTGATATGTGAAGGCTCTCTATTCCTTATGAAAAAAAATAAAAGAATTTATAAAAGAAGCTCCTTTTAAAAACATATATTTTGTCAATTAGCAACCCTAAATTAGACTTTTATCAGTTATTACAGAACTAACAAATAGACAGGTCCTTATCTTCATTTTCTTAATGGCTTAAAAACTTTCTTATTAACTTCACGGACAACAGCTTTAACTGTGGTCATTGGGACTATTCCTTTTATACTTGAGTTTAAAGCCCATTTAAAAAGTCATCTGAAATTTAGCTTCCCTCCTCAAAAATATCTCAGCACATTATTCTAGAATACATTTTGTCAGTGTCTAATCAGATCTTCAACTATTTTTTTAGCACTAACTAAAACTTGTAAGAAATTGGTTTTTTATGGAATCATGATGCAAACAGATATTCAAAGTACTTTTGACTATTGCTCAGATATTGATCTAACATTCTGTGGCAAGGAGTTCCACGCTGCATTTTTCAAACCTTTCTTCTAGACTTTGTGACCCACATTCTGTTCTTTCCCAGAGCATCCTATGTTGGGTACAACTGCAGTGAATCTTTAAGCTTATTCATCATTTAATCTCATCAAAGAAAAAGTACTGTCTTCCCATAAAAAAATCAAATCAAACCCTATATCTATACACTCATGAACATACAAAATCCAGAACTAAGCAGAACAAATTGAGCTCCCCTGTTCAATTTCCATACATTTTAGAGATAATTTCAAACTGTAAACTGGCAGTACAAGTTAAATGTTGGGGATTAATTCAAGCCTGTTTTTGAACTTTACACTGACATATATGCTGCTAATCAGCATTTCTAATATTACTCCCAGGCCTTCAACTACTAAATTGGATGTTCTCTAAATCCTAGAAAATAAACATCTATTGCCATATATACATATAAACATGTGACCATACTGGTTGCTTTCCATTATTTGTCATTATTCAGATTTAACAGAAACAGTCTATCTTATTAACTGGTAATATTTTTTTTCTGAAAAATAGACTTATTTCCTCCACTGGAATAAAATAAAAATAGATCTAATAGAACTAAATCACATTATCTTCTATATAAGGACACAGTCCTTGCACTTCCATTAAGCCTGGCAGGACATCTGCTCTTGCAGATGAAAGGTGTCTGGTTCTAGAAAGAAAAATTGTACTAAGAGTAGCACCTAGCCAGGTGTTTAAGACACAACTAGTCAGAAGTGGAAAAAAAGCACATATTTAGATGAAGGTTTCATTAGAGTTTGACATAAGCCATGCATTACCTTTGTAGCCAGCCGACACTCCATTACCCTAATATTGTAATGAGAAGTTGCTGCTTTATTCATTTCAACACAACTGTTAGCAATAACAAACGTTGCTCCACTTGGAAGTCTAACATCAGTTGCCCTCAGTGGACTGAACTCTATCAACTTGGCCTATTGAAAGAAAAATGAATGGTTAGTTTTAATTTACTACTAGGTAACAGTGCACTTAGTTCTATAAATCAAATGCAAATTTCCATGTTTTTTCTCTTGAAAATGCAGGGACAGTTAAGGAAAGAAAACTGACATGAAACAGCAAGAAAAGAGGTTTAACCTCATTGGTCAAGTTACACATACATTTCAAGCCTTTCCCTGTAGCTGGATTTTAAAATGTTTCCATTAAGTCTTTGGGTTTTTTCAGCATTTTACAGAACCCCACCCAACCTATTTTTCTTGCCTGTTTAAGACAACAGTTTCACTTTGATCTGCAGAGAAGTACCAGGCCTGGCTGAAGCAAATGTGCGTGCCACTAGAAACAAGGGGCTTTGCATTCCCTGCCCCTTCATCAATGTCCATCTCCCCCTCAGTCTTCTGATTCTTCACTACAGCGAGATTAGTTCACTGATGTACAGTATGGTAGCAACATTTTAGGACTGATTTGAGGCAATGATCATGGTACATACAGACAATCAAACCAAGAAACTAAATAAAACTGTTAAGAATGTAGTTACTGTTTCCTGCTTTCTGACATAAGAGACTGCCTTGCCTCACATATGCTTACACAAGCTGCGTAAGATGTTCCCAACATTTGTGACCTTTTCATGGAATAAGTTAGGCATCCATTAATTAAATAATTCAGGATGTAATGTAATCAAGAGATTAAATTCACATCTGGTTTTTCACTGGGATAAGTTGTAAATCATGTGCCCTACTTGGGCTTCTTAGAATAGACTGTAACTGTGCAAGCAGGGGCGTCTTATGGATTTTGGCATTGTTCACCCCCAGAGAGTCCCTTGAGCAGCTAGAGTGCTAAATAAACAATGACAAATCCACTTGGACATTATGTACAGCATGTGTGTTACTCCCTACCATTGAGATTCTGGACCCCATCACAGAATTACTATCAAGACAGACAGACTTGCTTACATTTAAATATACCCTTTAATCTGCTACATTAGACCAGAATGTATCACTAAGCTGGTCTAGTGTCCTGATTCTGACAGTAGCCATAAATGGCTATTTAGGGGGAATATAAAAATAGAACACGTATACAAAGCAATCTTTTCTTGGGGTATGTTTTTCCAGACTCCCATAAGCAAAGATTACAATAGTTGTACTTACACTGGAAGAAACATCTGACTATTATGTCAAATACCTACATATAGTTTAACACTCTATTAGTATATCCACAAAGGTCTTTTTGAATCCTTTTAAAAATTCTGCCTTCCATAATGTTTGGTATTTCTCAATTTAACAATGAATGTTTTGGAAAAAAAATACAAACTTCCTTGTTTGTTTTTTACAAGCTGCTTGCTAATGTCATTGTGTTTCTTTTAGTTCTTCAGTTATGAAAAACATTGAATCCTCCATTTACCTTCTCTTTACTTTTTTAGGGAATTTGCAAACTTCAAAGTATCAGCCTCAAAACTTTTTGTTTTTCAAGCTGAAATGTTTGAAATTATTCAGTCAATGGCCGTATTTTTAAAAAAATAGCTTTGATAAACCTCAGTGTCCTTTACTGTACTTTTCTTGTTTTTAAAAGATGGGAGGCTAGAGCTGCATTCAGCTGCAAGTACACTGAAGCAAGTGAAACTTTTCTGGTTTGTTCACAATTTATTTTCTCATCTGCTCTAACGTTTTCTTTGTCTTTTTGGTCACAACTGCTATATATCAGAAAAGCTTCCATTTACTTAAGCATCTCTGTGTATGGCAGGAAAATACACTGCTTCCTTCTTTCATTATCCATGTAGCTGTGTTTTTACTAACAGTATAAACATGAAGAAAAGGTGTAGAGTAGGTACAGGTGATGTGAAATTGAAAATACATGTGTCTCATGATGGCATTAAATGTTTGTGTAATTCTAGGAAATAGTTTTATTTTCTGTGTA
Source organism: Cyanistes caeruleus (assembly GCF_971803275.1). Classification (NCBI taxonomy): domain Eukaryota; kingdom Metazoa; phylum Chordata; class Aves; order Passeriformes; family Paridae; genus Cyanistes; species Cyanistes caeruleus. The sequence continues at coordinate 10,381,696 of NC_141713.1, forward strand.
AGCTCATCTAAGACATGTCATTAAGGAACAAAAGCTGTAGAGATATAATGCCACACTCATAAGGAAAGTAAAGATTCTTATGAAACACTACATTAATTCCAATGACAGGTCTGAGGTTTGAACAGTTGCAGTACTGTGCACCTTCTGGGACAGCAGATGAACCTCACTGTAAATTCCACTGCAGGCACTCATGCATAACTTGGCAGGTCCTGTTTATCACAGCTAGTTCACCTTCTGTCACCACGTTTAAGACTGCTAAATGCTTTCTACATCAAAATCCAGCCACAGAATTGTCTGGAATTAGCAAAACTGGTGAAAAAAAAAAAGTCTCTATTGTCTTTGTAACAGAACCTGGCAAAACTTCCTAGAACTGTTTGGTTATAAGAAGTTTCAAGAAAGCATTTTTGCAATAATTATCCCATTTGCAGTGAATACAAGGCATGCTGACCATTCAGATTTCATTATATGGGAAACATTCTAAGTTCAGCATGAATTAGTCAAATAGTGAAACCTGGTGCTCTTCTAGAGTACATCTTTCCCCACATCTTTTCCTTCCTCCTTGCCATTTCTGATTTTCCTCATCATATTCATTCGAACTTGTCATACTCAATTGTACCTGAGTTTATAAATTTAATTCCCAGTTTATTTGTACCAATGGTGTTTGCACTGCTTACAAAGGTATTCCAGTTTCTTATCTTATTTCTCTTCTAGATACCAATGAAGGTTTTTTTTGCTTACATAAATTAATATTACATTGTTAGTTTAGATTACAAAGGTGCACATACAGTTCCTTCTTCTGCCAGAAAAGAGATTGACTGGTCCATTCCTCCGCCTTCTGTGCCAATATAACGTTCGCTCTTTGTGCAGATTTCTGCAAGTTCCACCTGAAAACATATGAACCTTCAGCTACAGTTAAGGATGATAATTTTTTCTGTTTACATATTAATTAGTGAGAAAACAAAGGAAACAATGCCAGTGTTCTTAAACTATTATCTCTTACACATCAAATAACATAAACTGCTATCAACCAGGATGCCACATGGCCCCTTTTCCCTTTTGTTCTGAAGCAAAAATGAACCAACTACTCAGCCTCCAGAGGACCCACCATAGCCTAATGCTTTTCAGAGTATCCTTGTTTAGACATTTAACTCTTGCAGCTGTCCTCCTCCCACATTCTTTATGCACTTCAAATCCTACCATCCCAATAGCTAATGTTTTGTTAATTAGATGAATCCATCTACATGTGAATCTCAGCTTAGCAAAAAATTGCAAGTTATTACTCCATATTGTTTCAATGTACTGACTCCATAATCAGAAATGACTCCAAAACTGTTTCTCACTGCAGATATTGAAGTCAGCGATGCCTGTCATGTCTCCTTGAGATACTGTACTCTGTTTATCTGAACTAATTCATACCTATGTGTGATATGCATTCCTTTGTGACATTTTAGGCATATCTTTGTGCACTGTAATACCTGCAGGTCAGAGGATACTACGGGAGGGTAGAATTTCAATGTCGTAACTGTCAAAAATAATAATTAACAGTAAAGCTTTCAGCTATCAGGCCAAGTCAAAGCAAAACACAAGAGAAACCTTGGAAAATGGTCAAAGAACACAGAGTAGTCAAAAAGAAGTGGGTCAAAAGGAAAGTATTTGTGTCCACCTATTATGACCCCTACCAGTTTGTTTTTCTAAGCACAAGGTAACCACAGGGAAGATGAGAACTTTAGAAAAGCCACAGGCCATTTTCCAGTCCAGTGGCAAAGTCAGATTCAGATTCCACAGTCAGGATGTAGCATTACAGGACTAAAACAAGCTAAGCAGCAAGACAGGGACACTAGCCAGCACACAGCTGTAAAAGGCAGCAGATAGGGGCAGTAAATCACAATGCTGAGAGGTATGTGCAGGGTGTCTGCCTGCTTGCTTGCTCAAGTCCTGTAATGGCCCCACTGACACAGCTGTAAAATTGGTGCTTAGATGAGTGTAATCAGGCTGAACTGCTTGCAAATGCACTAACAACCAATTTACTCAGCTCACAATGCAGTTGTGGCCAATAAGCCTTAGGCTGATAAGCAGAAGTTATCAAAAAACATTAACAAAGTTACTCTAAAACTATGCAGAGTATATCTCTTTGAATCAAACATAAGAGGTAAACGACCTCTTACAAGAAAAAGACCATTAATGAGAGAACATTGAAAGTACAATCAGTAAAAATACTCTCCTTTCTGGCACTGCCTTTCCTTTATGTATTTTAAAGATGAGCTGAAATAATGTTTCTTTTATTTTTTTAAGAAACTACAGAAACTGCATGCATTTCAGTGCTCCTTCTTCTTGACAAAAAACATTTCCCAGGTTCATGAAAATTCATTTTTCCTCCCTGTCCCACGTCATTTAAGTCCCATTTCTAGATTGAACCTCAGATCTCTTCATCCCATCAATGAAAGTTTAACATCTAGTTACTGTATCTCCCTATTCCACTATGAGCTGGAAGTAATTCTGAATGAAATGCTATTGCATGTTATGATGCTTTTTTTCCCATTTAATGATAAAATTCTCAGCAACAGCTCCACAGAAAATAACAAACCTCCACACACAGCAGTCTCTAGATGCTCACTCCTTTCTACGTAGGAAGATGTGCCTATTTACAAACAACTGTTGCTGTGACAAGGGAATGCCTGCATGTCTCAGCCAGTTCTGCTGAACCTGCCTTTTGTCCCTCTGAGAACTCAGCAATACCACATCCCTAATTTTTGTTGCCACTGGCAGTAGCTTTCAGACTGGAGCTTATGAGTATTACTCACTGGATGAGAAGACCATGCTGGCAGACGGGCCATGCGCACTCAAGTAGGAGCTGTGGTTGTGCAAACCTGGCCTGAAGTACAGCTCCTGAGGTACTCACAACATAAATCCCATTCTTGGGCACAGCTGCCTGAGGTATTACTTCATCTGCAATTGCCAGATAAAGCTTGGCAAAGTCAGAAATTAGGCATTTCACTCTTCACTTAGTCTGGCTGCATCTCTATCTCCACAAACACATCAGCTACCACTTGATTGCCTAAATTGTTTAGACTTTATGAGCCTAGGCTTATTAAGTAAGTATCAGGAGAAGTCTTGCAGAGGAGGAATGTTAACCATTAGGACTGTGCCACTCCCCTGTCCCTTTACAAGGTCTGGTGAACTGTGCCTGGTTGAGCGCCGGGCCTCACTCGGTCCCGGCTCTCCTGCTGTCCTGCTGCGTATGCTGGGCAAGCAGTGCTGCTCCAGCTTGAGCAACTTCTGTTTTGAAACTTAGCAAGGATTGGCAGGACCACCAAGTAGTAACTGGCAAGGGTTGCAAAGAACCCTGTCCACAAGACAGCCCAAGGCATCCCTGAAACATTATTTGGTTTCTAATTTAAACGGGTCCTTGCTGACACAGGCTGGCCTTTAATACTAGGACGAGAAGCATGTGAATGGAGAGGAAATTGTCATCTGTATAGAGAGCAGTTTCTACTTACTATTGAGACAAATGGGAAAATGTTTGCCTTTTTGCTAAAATGAGTGAAAGGGCAAAGTTTCATTGGAAACTAATGTGAAGACTAAACTGGAGAGCCTTGTGTACATATTTGATACTTGGAAATGTCATATGACTGAAACAGTGAACTGAATTTCAGGAGGTCTGGGCTCAATTTCTAGCTCCACATTAAGTTTCTTGTGAGTCAGGGAAAGTCACTTTAATTCATCATGGCTTCATTTCCTCAGTAAAATGAAGAGTATTTTCCCCCTCTTTCTAATTAGTAATTGCTACTTGGGATTCTTACATGATAATGCTATAAATATGCATGACTTCATTACTAGAAAGTGAAAAAACCCACATTTTACTACACAAGTTCTTAGAGTTTAGGCTTCCACAGAAAATATCTCTAAGGGAAAAGTCTGTGAGAACCATGTAATAATAAAAGGAAATAGCTTTCGCCTATCTCAGAGAAATGCCTTGTTTCCATTTAATTTGCAACACTCTGAAGCTCTTTAGGACAGGAACTGTTTGGATCATCTGCTATTTATATCTTTTCAGTGTATGTCTGGCATGTGAAAATACAGAGCTTCTCAGATACCAGATTTCACTGCACAGTTTGGCAACATCTCAAATGTCTGTCTGAACAACACCTGGGCACAGAATGCCTTCGTTCTGGATGCACTGCAGTTCCTGCAAAGTAACTCTGAGCATTCTCACAGTCACATTTAGGGGGACTGCACTCCAGGCAGCACAGCATCACCTGTCAAGCTGGTAGGTTAGAGGGGGCCTGACACTCCTTGGTAGACCTCCAAATACAATTGTTATGTATATAAAATAATATTAGCCCTATTGAGTTCTGCATAAGTCCTAGAACAGACTTTCTCACTGAACTTGGTGAAGGCACTTATTTGTTCATCATGAAGCACCATGTGAAATACAGAGAACAAATAAACCCCATCTGCACATAGACTACACTTGCATCCCACACATTCTGATCCATATGAGAGATCACTTTGAGCCAGCCACAAAACATAGCTAGTTCTATGCACCCAAGGCTCATTAGCATGCTTTTCCATCCCTAAAACAGTATTTCAAAAATACTAGTAAATCACAATTTAAATCTTCATAGAATTTTACATAGTTTACTTTAAAAGCATTCCTGTAAGGCTGCTGTTATCTTCAGCTTAGAGACAGCAGATACTTAAATGATTTGTTCAAAGTCATGTGAGTCAGTCACAAAGCTGAAATGAGAATTCAAAAATCTCCCTATTTCTAGCATTGTGGCTTATTCTTGTAAAGAGTTGTAAGGAATATAGTCCTAGGGAAACGGTTGCAGGGTAGATTTAAAATCTTATTCATATGATGGTAATGAAAAGTTATAGAAATATATTAAAATCATAGTTGAAATGGGTCTGAATAGTAGCATTATGACTCTACTAAAAAACTATTTGGATATATTCAAAATTTCCTTAGCTCACCTATGGTGAGGTGTACATATGTTACTGCCCTCTGAATTTCTGTACTATTGTTTCAGGAAGTTGTTCCAACAGGACTAACTAGACCGGGTGAACTATAACTATGGTGGAGACAGTAAGTCCTCAGCTGTCATCTACACTGTTAAACAAGCAAAGTGATATATTTAGCATAGTAATTCAAAAAGCTCAAACATCGGGAGATGTTTCCTTTGATCTCAACCCCCTGCAAAAAAAAACCCCAAAGAACCCAGCAATCTAGCCATAAAGGGAAGTGCATAAAATCACAGAATCCCAGAATATTCTGATTTGGAAGGAACCCCCAAGAATCTTCAAATCCCTCTCCTGGCCCTGCCCAGGACAAGCCCCAGAACCCCATCATGTGCCTGAGCACGTGCCCGTAAGCAAGTAAGGGATTGTTAGCTAGATAACATTCATTAAAAGGCTTGAGTCAGAATAAAATATAGAATATATGAAGATAAATCAGCCTCTGTGGATCAAACCAATACCACTTCTAGTCCTATATCTTGTAACTGAAAGTGGGCTCTTAGTATGGACCAGAGGCCAAGTAAGGATCTTATTTCCCCAAGACTTTATATTTTGATAGGGAGTTCCCTAGGCTGAATGTCAGTTCTCCACCCTTGGTTACCAACAACAGATTTCTTACATGTGGATTTTGTCCAGACTCCCTTTTAACTCATGCATAATTTTAACATGTAAATCATCCAGCAACAAGGACTGCTACACCTTGTCAGGTGAAGAACTGTCTCCTTTTGATTATTAATGTGTATCTGACCAGCTTTATTTTATACCAGCTGGATCTAAACACTTGAGGGGGCAACAAACAATTGATTCCCATCCACTCCATCGATTACATTCATCATGTGATGGATCTCTGACCCTTCCTCCTTTAAGTGATTTTTTCCAGAGTCCTAACACACTTTTATGGTGGTCATTCTGTACCTTTAATCATTCCATGTGGCTTTTTCCTAAATCTTTATCAGTTTAACTATCCTGGTTGGTAAGAAAGGAGAAAGGCAGACTTAACAGGGTTTCTTAGACACCTTAGAGAAAATGTCACTGTATCATTTGCAATTTTAATGTGACAAATGAGCCACATAAAATGAGTGTTAATTAGTGTTAACATAAGCACACTGTAATGCAACCTCAAGCAGTTCAGCACTACTATTCCACCTCTTTCCCTGAGATTGGTGTACTGGAGTCATTAGGAGTGATTATGTGACCACATCTGTCCCTCCCGTGCCAAGTCTCTTTGTTTAAACCTGGCAGTGACAGAGCTGAAGCAAACTGTTCCCTTCTGCTGACTGTAGTGAGGTCAGGGAGTGGGGTAAGTGGAATGGGAACTAAAAATACCTGAAGTTATTCTAGCAATACCCCGAGCTGTTTTACACACTGGCTTTGTTCAGCCTCTGAACATGGGGGAGGGATGAGCGTAACATGACAGCAGCAGTAGCTGGCAGGTGAGTGAAACCTTGAAGTCTCCCTGGTGATCTGTCAAGAAACACGGAATATTGCACCTTTTGAATGCCAGACCAAATACCATCCACGCAAACACTGCTTTTATAGCTGTTGGCAAGTACACATGCCAGGTTGGCTGCGCTTCCATGGGAGATGTTTAGAATCAATGAGTTTCATGATAGATTAACATTGGAGTTTCTTGCTGTTTATCCAATAAGAAAAGATACAACACAATAAATTAGAATATCCATAATTAAAACAATATAAAGCCACATCACTAGAAGATTCTCAGTACATGCAATTCACTAACAAACAATTAAGCATTGAGAAATTTATGTAAATTAATTACCTAAGGAAGCTGCTGTCAGGTTTTAGACAATGTTAGTTGGAGCACTAGGAAATATCTAAAACTAACAGTTTTCAAAATGTATTTTTCTGGCTGTTGGTTTGCGAAGCTTAACTCTGAGGTCTGTCCAGAATGTATCCTACTGCAGAAGGTAACACCCCTTTGTCTAGCAGGCAACTACCCCCCCTTGTGCAGACCTAGGCCAGCTTTTGATCTAAGACTCTACTAACTACTCCTGCTTTTTGTTTGAAACAATTTAAGGTTCTCCCTGATAAGGAGCAAGTCAATCTTGGGTTACAAAGAAAGAAACTCCTACCACTGAAAACACCACTGTTTTATCTTTGAGTCACGATATTTTCTATCCAGCATGCAGAAAGTCTAATCTGGGAAATCATATCAATGGAGATATAATTTAGTCTGACAAAGATTTTTTATTATTAGTTGCCTTATGTGTAGTTACTCTAGATGGAGAGATTTCTTGTAATAAGAACTCATCAGCAGCTCTGCATCATGTTACCTTGTTTTGGATTTTTAATGGAAAAAGTGAGTTTTCAGTAAAATGATACTTTTGACTAATATGTGCTTTTCTCTACTTATGTTTCAATATGGAACACCTCAAATTCAGGTTTAGATTTCCAGCTGAGTCTTTTTGATCTTTCAAGTCAAAGAATTGATAAATTATAATCCACCCCATACAGCTCACTTGATTCTCTGTTGCCCCATCATTTATTTTACTTTCTATGAGTTTGATTTTAGTGATAATGAGCATGAAGACCTAAGTGTTGAAAGGTATTTAGATATCCTAGGAATAAGGAAAGTGAACAGATGATCACTTAATTATAAAAAAACCCCTAAAAATAGAAAACTAAATAATTATCTGAGTGAGGACAGATATGGGAATTTCACATTTAGTAGTCCTCTCGCTCACAAAGAGGCCAAGGGCCAACTGCTCTGATTGTCTCTCATGCAATAATGGATCTGGACAGAGTGTAAACTGTGACAGAATTTGTCCCTATATAACTGTCACTGTTAATATGTTCCAAACCAGTGATCAATCCCTTTCAATCTCACACAGCCCTTCAAAGAAGTAAACTTGTGTAAGAGTAAACCCCTTAAAAGAGTAAGAAAATTAGTGAGTAGGAGACAGGCAAATATTTGTTAGTAAAACAGAATTAGTGTTGCTTAGTATTTTTTTGGAACAGCTCACCCTACATTACACAGAAACTTGATATACACAAATCCAGAATGACAGCAGCCAAAATAAAGCAATCTTCTCAGTAAAATGATAGTATTAAATTACATCTGCCTCAGTGGTTTAATGTAGTTCATTTTGGCCCAAGTGTGCTAGATTTTCTATATACTACAGTGTAGTAGTAATGATAACTGATCTTTAAAGTAACCCAGTTTTCTTCTCATTTTTAATTTTATTGTTTGTGAATGGAAGCTCCATGAAGAGAATGAATTAGTTAATGTAAGCTATTTTTAGCACTGTTATTTTCAGTGCTCCAGAATTCTCTTCAGCATGCAAATTTAAGTAACTGGAGTATTTAAATATCAACTGAGTCAAAAGTGCTGGGCATATATTTACTCCCTCTATGGAAATGGAGTAATGGGCCCGCAGTGAACATTCCTTACCATTTTGGCAAACTAATCTGAGAAGTCACTCAGACTGCTGCTTTCCTTTACAACAAATAATGTTGGTAATTTAATAGCAAATGTAGTGTAGATTTTCTATTAAATTCTACAGAGTTTAGTTCACAATACACAAGACTGAAAAGGCAGAAGAAACATTTATAGATAAAGATGAGTGGTTTAAAGTAAGAAGGAAACATTCTCCATCATATAACATATTTCAACTCTAGTAAGACTGTCATTTTTTTTCCCAATCTGTGCATGTTTTTATATATGTGCATATAGGTATAAAAATAACTTCTGAAATATAAGGTACTATGTTTCATTTAGTAAGGTATAAAATTATGCCCAAATTTTTGAGGTTATTTTACCCCCAGGAATGCCTTTTTTTTTTAATATCTCATCTTGACTAGGAATAGGTTGCTGAAAGTTACCATCTGCTTCCAGTTTGCACATAAAATCCCAATTAGCTGAACTTCATCTATGTTTTGCAAGGTAATTATGCTTACTTTTTTCCCGAATGGGAATATATTTGTCAGATAGTATCTGGATGTCCTCATAAGCACAGCAATCTTAGCAATCTTAGCTTGACTTGTCTGCCCCCTAACATGCTCAAATAGAAGGTTATCAATTTGGTTGATGAGAGATTATGGCCTTTGATTACCACTGCTCTAAAGTACTCTGTTCCCCCTTGATTACAAACACCCAGCCAAGCTTAACGAGAGCCCTGTTTTTTCAATTCCACAGGGAGAAAGGAATTGTAGCATTTCTCTGTATTAATAGTACTTTAAAATACAGTATCTATGTGCCATTTGTTGTGTAAACAGTTTGGTTTCTCATATAATTAACCTGAGCATGCATCTATCAAAGACTTCTGATAGATCAATAAAATAAATTATAAAAAGAAATATTTTTTAAACAAAATGAAATAAATTATAATCCAATCCTAAGGAGTACTATCAGCACAAGTTACTAATTTCAAAGTCATACTATCAGTATGGATAAAATCACAGGTTTTCTTGCCAGACAGCTATGGATTAGGAGTGGTAAAGGGTTCAACTCAAGCACTTTCCTTATTTTATAGAGGCTTCAGAAACAAAGTAGAAAGTATTCCAGATGGCATATCTATTCTCCCATTGAACCCAGTGACACTAGCAGATATAGTAACTGTTGAAATATTGTTTAAAAATGTTTAACACCCACACTCAAATTCATATGAATTTTGGGAAAAATGAAATGAATGGACACAGTGCCATTACTGATTAGATTTAGGTCTTTTATTTATTCTGTCTGTCTTAGCTTTTTCTCAGTCAAGAGAAGATAAACCCTATTCACTTTTGATCTCTTCTTCCCAATAAGTATGTGCACAGCTACCCAGCCTTGAGTAACAGAAAAAAAATGTTGAGGTGGCTGAACAGGCCTTACTTTCACAAAAATCTAACATTTGGACAACACTATCATCACACCTTTCAAGTAAATCTAGTTACTCAGTCCTAAGTGATTTTCTGTACTCATTAATTCCTACCATGAAACACAAAGCTGGGACACTTTAGAACATTATTATGTTTCCTTTACAAAAAGCATCATCTCCTGATGAAAAGATATACAAAAGATTGATTTTGTAACAGTGAAATAAAAATCACTTTAAAATCAAGAGCTACTACTACTGAGCATTACTGCTGTTTGAGAGATGCCAGCACGGCCTTAGATTGGTATCCTGTTTGGAGGAGAAAAATGGATTCTTTTTAAAGATCACATTCTACATTTTCCATCTTGTTATTTGAATGCTATTGCACTGCTGCAACTGGTTAGCACTGCACATCTGGCTGAATTGTCTTGAACTGGTATTTTCCCTAACTATTGTGTATGTGTATGATGGGTTTTTTAAAAAAAAATATTGTATGCTCACTGAAACAATGCCCTATTGCAGACTGCTACAGACAATTAGTGAGAGCATGTTTTTTTCTGATTTTGTTTTCAATGTCAAAAAAGTGCTATTTTTAAAATTAGCCACGATGAAATTCTAGCCATGCTTTTACAACGTTTTTTTAATTTTGTGGAGTTTTGGCTCTTAATTTTCTGGGACCAAACCTCACACTGGAAGTGTTATCTCATAAAAGCTCTAAATTTCAATGACTTTTACTCTACAGCAACTATTCTAAACTTACATTTATCAGGCAAAAGAGCGTATAACTAAAATATTCTCATAAAAATAGTTTCACAGAAACAAAACAGATAAATGTTCCATTCAGTAAAAGGTCATTTTTTCATAACTTTGGCTACAGAAGCCCTACGATTCAGCCAAATTTCATTCCAAAGCCAAAAGTTTCCTGTCTTCCTGCTACAAACCATCATACTGAGATTTTGCAAAGTCCATCAGACTAGTGAGGAGAAAAAAGTCAATCTTTTCTCATAAAATTACCATCATAACCAAATATTGTTACTTATAAATACTACAGTTTACAACTTTCACAACTATAAAGCCTGTGGAAAAAAAAAGATGGATGGGAGGAGTAAAGTGATACTTCTTATTTAAAATAAACAAACACATAAATATCCAGAGCCTTAAAAATGCACGGTTCTGATTTGCTTTCTAGTGGAAAGGATCTGGAAAGCCCCTACTTGTGCTCAGCTAAGAATTTCCCTGCCATGGGGGAGCTCCCTGCTGACACAGAGCCAGCAGGACTGGATCCTGCACAGATCCCATTTGACACCAGCACAGGATGCATTAGGAGCTGGCAAGAAGTGGCCAGAGCACGTTTTATACTTCTGAGGACTCACATGTCTAGATTGCTCTAATCTATACTCAGACTAGCCCTGCCTTATACAAGGCAGTTCTGCATGGCTAAGCATAAATCCAGTGCAACAGAGACTCTGAATTTAGCTACGTATAAGAAATCTCCAATGCTAAATCATAAATTAACCAAAAGCACTGAATGAGTTTTTACTGTTCTGTAAGATTTGGGGACTCGAAAAGCCTGGACAAAAGCAATCAGTCTTCAGAGCTGTCACCCTCTCTCCTAGCCATGACACTAGGTGCCTTGGTCTATGCAAGCATATAAAACCTTGGATGTGTTCTTAACTGCTCCTATGGTGGCTATTGAGAAGTCTCATCTGTACATTAATTGCTCATTTTTCATCACAAGTCCAAAATATCTGGCTGCAGACAGCAGGGTTTCCTGACAAAAATGTGCAATTGTGTCTCTTGTGTTTGTCCAACTGTATTTCAGACACAAGCTTAACTTTCAGCACATTTTTCAACTAGCAAGAAGAGGATTGAATAGGACACATGAGGAGAAGAAAAGACATTCATTGGAGTCTCTGTGTTCCTTCTATTCTTCTATAATTTTCTATGAAAATGACAGAGTTTTGCACCTTTCTTTACAACAAGTCTGGCATAATGCCAGCCAGTATTCCCAAGCCACGTGTAAATTCAGCTCAAGATACACGCTCTATCATTTATTCTCTGAAGAACACTGTGCAGAATTGGAATAATGAAAACCTGGCTTCTGGTTTTCCAGATACAGATTTTTACAGCCTAGTAAATTCTGGACTTTCTGACCTCTGTCAATTTTATGATTGTGCAGATACCAAATTTCTGAACACGTGCACTCCAGTGATTTGGATCATTTGTTCCCAAGCTTCGCTCTTGAGGTGACCACCATCAGAGATGGTGCTGACCTGTGGTAGGACCATCTATGCAAAACCAGAAGATTCTTGTCAGGCCAGGTACACATTCCGTCACCTCTAACCCTTTAACTGCAGTCTCATTCATCTGAGAAGGATCCTCGATTCCATGTTTCATCTACCACTGCTCTACACATCTCACCTCCCAAACCAGAGCCTCTCTTACAGTGTCCAACCCCTTACTGACCTTTGATCACACACCAACACAAGTCTATGTGACAGTAACTGTAGCCACATCCTCCTACATAAAAAGCTTCCTGAATCACCAACCCTGCTCCTTTCTGCCTGAGCAATGTGGGACTGTGCAATCACTGCTGAGAGCACTCCTGCAATTGCAGCTTCATTGAGAAGTAAATCTCAACAAAACCTTCTGTTTTGTGAATCTGTTCACCTTACGGTTCAGAGAAGTTCTTGTTAAAAACAGAGTTAACAGCTGCCATCATCATGTGCCACTTCAGTTGGTTTCATACCACAATTTGGGAATGTCTGTCTTAGACAATAGGCACAAATACGTGTAACAGTCACATTTAGATCTGTTCTTTTCCTGACAATGATCTAATTTAAGATCCTAGTTTCACTTAACCAGACATTTTTAACAGAGAGAACTTCATTCCCATATGGCACCTTCAAGAACCATGACTCTTCCAGAAATCTGTATTACACAAGCCAAACAGTGCTAACAGTTGTACTGCTAACAGGTCACATACTTGGGGTTTGTTTTTAGACTAATGTTTGTTTAAAAGTGAGGAATACATTTTGGATTGTAAATATGTTCATTCCAAAAAAACTGTGAAGAGAATAAGGAGAGTCAGATGGAAGAATTTTACCTCTACTTTGTGCTGATTACATAATTTATCAAGAAATTGTTCCACAGGCCTCCAACAGATGCTCTGCTGTTAAAGCCATGAAAAGTCATTCAGGGAGAGAGTAAAGGCCTCGGGGGTGTGGTCCACATGCTTCAGCACATATATCCTCAGCCCTGGCCTACAGATAGCACATCTGGTCCAGGCATGGACCTGATGGCTGGCCAAAATACAGGCTTACAATAATGCTCCTTTTTTCAGCTTTAATGCAAGCGTGTGTTCTTGCCAAATTCAAATCCTGCCAAAATTTGGCTAAAGATGTTTGCTCAATTGTGCAATATCTTAAGTTTATATCCAACAACTCTTTGCAAAAACAATTGTATCGTGTTTTTAATGTTTACAGGCATTAACAATATTTAATTTTAAGTAGAATTTTACTGCTGACACTCTCGTGTTTTACAGTAAATTACCTTAGAGAGGGTTTTTCCATTAGCTCGGAGTGTCACGAGTCCTGCACAGCACACCAAAGCACTGGAGCTAGAGAGACCAGAACTTGGAGGGATGGTTCCATCTAGCAGACAATTCATTCCAGTTGGGTTATTAAGACCAAAATGTTCCTAACAATGAAAAAATAAACAATCTCAGTTTCAAGTACAGACAGGCTCAGGCTTGCAATTTTCTGATACTTAGAAAGAGAATCCTTCTGCTGAGTTGCTGGAAGCAAGGACCTGCTTCTGTTATCTCCAAAATAAAGCAAAAGCAAAATTTTCATTCTATTCCTTACAAATAAAGCCAATGGTGAGGCTTCAGCCAAAGGTATGTCTGCAATTGCTGTACACAAACATATAACTACCCCAAGCAGAACTCAGGATGGGCTGCACGCCCAAGAATTTACCAAGCTTCGTGGGTGGGTTTTGCAGCAACTGGCTCTGCTTTGAGCTGCCGTTGTGACAGTGCGAAGTTACCAATCCTTTTATACCCTACTTTTGTCCTTTTCTTAACAGCTCTTCATTTTAGACACCACAAAAAGCTCAAGGTCCACTTTATGTTTCACTTCCAACACTGGCACGTGGTATTAGGGAGCCACACAACGCCGAGGGGGAACCAGTAGCCATGCAGCTGTTTTCTAAGCCAAATACTCATGTCCTGAAGCACCCACAGGACCAACACTGGGAAAACCACAATGGTACTTAAGGAACTCTGTGCTTTAGGGTCACAAAGACACACCTACCAGCGGGGCTGGTCCCTGGCATGCTATTTTTTGAATGAAGTTTAAAATATTTTAACATACATGATAGATATCACAGATAATAAATTTAATCCAGAAGTCATAAATCCTCATGTACATATTCTTTTAATTATTCTTTAGTTGCTTTGTCTTTTTATTTATAATCACTTTTATATAAATTTTTCTCTCCTAGTAGTTTGAAACAAACATGCAATACTTATTAAAAAATCATTGACTGTATGTGGGGCTATATGAATAGATAACTTCTGATGCAATTTATACATCAATAAGCTATGTTACTGTGTCAATAATCATTAAAAATAACAGTACTTTCATAAAGAAATGTTCGCCTTCAAGAGATTTCTCCCACTTTTCCTGAAACAACTTCAACCATAAATACCAATGGTAGAGATCGGCAAACACAAAAAGCCTCCTTTAAAGTCTTCTACCATCACTTCAAAATCTATTTTGAATTTCTTGTTTTACAAATAAAGGAAATTCATATCCAGAATACTATTGCTGCCCATGCCCCTTCACGAAGAACACTAGACAGGCTTGTTCATAAACAGAAAATGCTTGAGTAACCAGAAACTGATCCACAGTTTCTGGATTGTCTTGAATGTGAATCAGGCTTGCAGACTTATCACGCGATGTTTAAATAGAAACGTACTTCAGTTTCAAAAATGAAAATGGACTTTGCCAAGTTCTGCAACAGTTCTGTCCCAAAAGGATAGCATGTTCAACTTAATATAAACAGATTATCCCGCTGGACCCTCTGAGTACTTGTATTTCAGAGTTTCTTAAGTCTGTAACATTTATACTTATTTTCTGCCAGTACTAGAGTCTGCAAACCTGCTTTGCAAATTAACCTTCAAGTATGAAAGCTTGTCCTTAGGAAACAAATCTCAGTAGCAGACTGCAAAATAAATAAAGTCAATTGGTCATGCAAGCCTTAATGTAAGAAAGGATATATTGTAAAGAAACTTAATCTATATCGCTACAGTTAGTGCAATTTAAATGCCTGTGTTACTGAGCAATACAAAATTGAAAATACTCATGTTACTCATGTTACTGCACACAAAAGTAATTTATTTGGGTCTATGCATAGGAACAGAGGGCTGTTTAGGACCTGTGAATTGTAAGAAAGTGATCTGTGGCACTAACTGTTCTGAATATTGTATTTTGAAGACTCCAGTGGCAGGTCTGAGGTAGGCTTTTCAATAGTTGCAGTCCTTATCTATTGGACCATCCTGTGGGGTGACCATCCTGTGGGGTGACCTATACTCAGGCAAACTTCATGTGCTTTAAAAAGCACATTTACCCAAAATTTGGGTTGGCTGTGGTGCCCTGTTCCTGACCTGCTACCACTGTTTAGCCCATCTGTCCTTCCAGAAATATCATTTGATTGCCATCAAGCAGAGAAGTCACCTTTTTTTTTATCCCTGAAACAGCCATGAATTCTGTGCCTCACCTCCAAACAGCAGGTGAGATTTCCAAGAGCCTCGATGATGAGTTAAGGCCGCCTCCCAGGGCAGCACTGATGACCAGCACTTGCTTGCACAGCAGTTGGGTTCTCAGGTCAGTCTGGAGAGAGGAGCTCCCCAGGGAGATAAAGCTGGAGTGGGCAGACAGGAAAACATCTGTGTGTTTGTGCTCCTGCCTTTACCGTAAGTGTGCCCCTTCCTGCATAGCTGCACTTTTAACTCAGGACATTCTGAAAATCCCATTCAAATTCCAAACCCTGAAAACCAGGATGAGTAATGGTTCTTAATGGATTCTTCTGTGTGCTGTTTACTTGGCTTTTGCATTTGCTTTTGCCTACTGCATGAATCAGCTTCACTCAGCTGTTGAGCACAAATTATAGGTTTTCAGCTTTAATGGAAGTCCATGTTTTTCAAATGCTCCCGTAGAAAGAAAATGGCTAAGATACAATCTTTGTGTCCTGAAAGACAAACCTCCAAACCTTTTTCAAAGCAGATTTTAATTAAATAATTCCACTGGATAGCATTCCTTCTAACTTCAAAATACACAAATGTCATCCTGATAATGTTTGATCACAACTTTCCTAAGCAATTATTTGCTATTGTAATTTGTTTTATAGAGATGAAAATAGGGCTCTGCAAATATTTTGAAGCAAACTCACTGGTATCTCCTCTTTAAGATTTAACATAAAAATACTTCAATGTATGTTTAAAAAAAGCTATAGAATGCAAGGAAACATTTTGAAGGTAAATAGGTATTCTTGTTGTATTTTACTTCTACATTAATTTCATAAATAAAATGTATCTGGCTTACCTGAATACCCTGCAGTCCGCACAGGAAGTAGTTATGCCACTGAGGTTTGGTTTTGTTAATCTGAATGTTATTAACACTAGTACTGAAATCCCTGCAAAAACAGAAAAACCTTGAGGCCTTAATTTGTATTTAATTTAGTTTGAAAAAGCGTGGCTTGTTACTGCCACCTGCTGATGGACACAACTGGTTTGATAGTTTTCAGTGCAATGTTTTCTGTCTTGGTTTGTTGTTTGATCTTTTTACATATCTTCTTTATTAATCATTTCTATATGGTTATTTTAGACGAAAGCATAAGAATTCTTGATTAAGTATAAAGAATATATTAAATAAATCCAGAAATTAAGCTGCCCTTGACATCCTTAATTAAGGCAGGATGCCTTCCATCATGTATGTGAGCCATCATGGTTTCTTAGAAGTGAAAATTTAAATAATCGTATTTGTCAAACCTTGACAAGAGACCTATAAACTTCAGGCTCTCTGGTAAGTCCTGCTCAGGATATCATCTTCACTACCTTTGCTCTGAATGGCACTTCACTAAAAGTGGCCAAATGCTGCAGAATTATATCATGTATGTTACAAGACAAAAATATTTGGTTTAAATATTTTATCTGTTTCCTCCAGGATAATTCCTACTCCATCTTTCTTTCAAAATAACAAAAATAGTGAGCTTGAATGTTCCTAAAGAACAGCTAGGTGCTGTCAAAATGGGCATGGGTGACACGCAGAGACCTCAACGAGGCGCATCAGTCCCCAAGGCACGCAAGTTGTTTGGCAGTCTTGTACCCCTGAACACTCAGAAACTTTATCTGCTTGATGTCATAACAGCAGGTGCCCAACACAGAAACAGCAAAGATACTGAGAACATCAAGAAACTAAATTAAAAATATTCAAAAATTCCAGACTAAGATGTGCTCTACAAGGCAAGGTCTGCTAAAGAATATGAACAGAGGCAGCTGAATTCCTGGAAATATTAAACAGTAATAAAACCAGTTTCAAGAAACAATACTTCAGGGGACAGTCTGCACCTCCTAAGAGGATGGGATTTTTCTTTCTTACACTGGTCCCAGTAAACTACATAGATTATTGATTTCCTGGGTTTATTTTTGTCCAAAAGGACTTCACTAATTAATACTTGTAATGGATGCCAGTGAAAAGATGTTTTTATCAGTTAATTATTCTGTTACCTATGGAGAAAAAGTTATGCAAATATTAAGAATCTTTACTATGATATAATTGTCTTCAAGCAACGTGTGAAAAGCTCACTTGATTCTGGTGCACTTTAAGGCTTCAATTTCTGTGTCATGCAACCCCCAAAGCAACAAGCAGTGTTGCAGTGGCCCCACACTTCATCTAGTCTATTGCTTGCCCCACTGTAGTGAGGAACTCCACTTGTACTCCCAGCCTACAACCTATTTCCAGCTCCATGGCACATAACACATCTTGTACTTCGAGTATCAACTTAGAATTCCCATTTTGCCAGTTATACATTCAAGTTCAACCTTAATTACAGTGCAAACCCATCATACTGGTGTACAGTTTAATGTGTAAGCTGCTATCTGAGTGAAACAAAGAGGATTTTATCAACAGTGAAGCAGCAAAGAATTGCAAAAAGCTAGTGTCAGAAATTAGTAGGTTTTGTAGAGGAACACGAACTAAATGAAAGTGAGTATTGAGATTAGAGTGCTAGGAAAGTTTGAGAATGGCTTTAAATTTTTCCAATATCAGATTCATGTGCATTTAGAATGATCTCGAAGAGAATAAAACATCAACTTGCTCATGGTTTTTGAATAAAAAAGCCCCCACAGGAGATGTTTGTAAAATAGAAAATACTTGTCATAAGTAACAAAGGTTTGAAAATTCTGTGTTTGTTTATGCTTGCTTCCTACAATAATCTTAAATAATTGTTGTAAAAAAACAAGGTTGGTGTAAAGCAACCTTATGTGAAAGCAATTAGGAGAAAAGGAATCCTAAGTCCTCTTTGTCTCAAAGAAGAGCTCTAAGATATTTTATCTTCATATTTCTTTTTACCCTGTCAGACAGAGCAACATTTCAATGAACAAGAAGACACATACTATATTTGCTGGTTCTCAAGATAAATTAAAATAATGACTTCTTAAAATGCATTTTGCTCTTTTTTGCAATCTTCTCACATAGAAAATGAAAGCAAAAAAAAAGGCTTTGATTTTGGCAGGCTTTATATGGACATAATTCACACAAACACAGAATGTGGGACTGTCAAAATCCCCAGAATCCTTAAATCTATCTTTTGCTATTACATTTAGTTTTTTATAAAAAATCATTCCTAAATAGCCTAGCTTTATCTTAAATCAGTAAATCTTCATGCTTGCCTTTGAACCGTCTACTGAAAATTAGTCAGTTTAATACAAGAACTTTATAACAAAATAAAATAAAAGATTGGGAAAAACATACCCATGAAATAAAAATACTCTGATATTGTCTGTTACAGCCTTTCAGTTTTAAAGAATGCTTAGGGAAAGAATGCCAATTCTCCATAATCAGACATAAAAACTTCAATTTTTCTGTATAATTAGAAGAGATGGGACTTTCTGGTAGTGTGACTGAGGTGGTTTTTACTGCTTGAATAGTAAATAATCCTTATTTTTGAGAGATCAATTTGGCTCTTTCTCACAGAATCTTATTGTCTTGTCAATGTTAGTTTATCTGTTTGAGTCTTCTGTACAAATACCCTGATTTAAAAACAAACAAACAAAACTTTCAGGTTTTGTCATGAGACTGAAACTGATTGGTGATTACCATCCTCTGGTACTTCTGAAGGCATTTTGAGAAGTATAACGTCAGATATTCTCTCTACACATACTTCTCAATTACAAAGACGTTTTGTGAAGGGGAGGTATCAGGAACTTCAAAAGAATGTAAGTTTTGAATACCTTTTTAGTCCCAATAACATAAAAGGCATAAGATCAATTGAGATAATTTATGATGAAAAACAAATACGTGGTTTTTCTAGCAACTTGTTCTCTGTCCTATTTCTACTAAAAGTTAACATGAACAATCAGGGTGGAGGAGTGCTACAGAACTGCTCCAACGTTTACCAGTTCACAAAATAAGTATGAAAAAGGAAATAGTGATTCTACAGAGGATTTGGGATAGTTCTTGTTCACCAAAGGCCTATAGATATGCATTCACCACAGGCATAAATCTACCAGTGTAACAGGCTGGGAAGAAAAGACATACTGTCATCAGTTTTGTTATGTGGTGTAACATTCAAAGTGTTGAAAAATATTTCTTTGTTATGAAATTATGGGCATGTTTTAGCTTTGTTTTTAAGCAACAGTGTCTCAACAAAACCAAGATGCTTAGTGCTGTGTTCTGAGACCTTTTCTTGGTTTATGGCTTAAAGCATATGATTTCAAACTGAAACCAGGGCAGATGTAAAAATACAGTGACAGTGTGTGCAATTTAAATTCAAAGGCTATAATCCTACATTTGGTGGAACTGTCCTGAGAACACCATTTCAATTGCAATACAATGCAGCAAAGCTTGAAGACCAAGTGAAAATGTTTACCTTTTCATTACTGCTTTATTTAGTGTTCATTATAACAACTTTATCTACTCAAAATTATTTTAATTCTGAAGCTGTTGTCTCTTGCAGAATGATTTTGCAACACAGCTTAAGCCCTGGTGGGAGGCTGCTGTTGAAGAAAGTGAAAGGTCCCACACACACCTTCCACTTCCCTTCCCTGTTCACCACTGCTTGTTCTCACTGTTTACCCCAAGTCAGCTTTAGTGCTGAATGCGTGGTACTTCACTAAAATGACAGAAAATTATCCAAGCAAAAAATGGGAGAGTAGTGCACTTTACCTTATGATCAAACAAATACTCTACACCTGCTAAAAGGCAGAGGCTGAGTTGATCTTAGAAGCAGAATCAGGGACACTAGGGGGAAAAGAAGCTAAGCCATTGCCTTTTGGCAGGGGCAAACTTAATTCAGCCCAGCTATAATGTGAAAACATACTCCACTAAGTCAAAAATCTCTGAGTATTTATACTTAGCATGGAAGTACAAATTTCTTTCAACTGTTTTAGTCACAGGCAGCAGTTCAGAATGTGTTTATAACAAACCGAGCTTTATGCAGGAATATGTGCTCAAGTATTTCCTACTTTGGATAGTATGTTCCTGTCCCTGTGCTGCCACACACTGTGCTTTCAGGAACTAATTTACCAATTAAGCCAATGGCTCAATAAAAATGGCTTAAACTAAGCTTCTGCTTATTCTGATTTTTGTAAAATGTCCACAAAAGCTCATGTGGATGAGTGACCTGATCTGAACTGCCATGCAACTACACAAGTATCAGTCTGTTACAAAGAGACAGAAAAATGTGCCTGAAGTTGAATAGAGTGGCAGGATTATTTCCCTATGTTCAGCACTTGTGAGACCATAGCTGGAATACTGCATCCAGTTTTGGGATTTCCCAATACATGGAAGACATTGGCAGGGAGTTGAGCAGAAGGTCAACAAGATTATTTACACGGGATCTTCAAAGGTCCCTTCCAACCTAAATTGGCCTATAATTCTGTGAACAGCTGTGGAGGAAGTGGAAGCGAAGGAATACCGTTTTTTTGAGCCAGGATTGTTCCTAAAGCTGTTGTGAAAACACAGTCACAGGTTCTCCAGAGCAGGGGAGTGCTACCTTACTTTTGTAGTCATCGATTACAAAACAATTCAATCCCTTCTTCAGAAGAAACTGAGCTGCTGCCAATTATGGGGATTATATCAAGAAAGATGAGATAAAAGAAGGGAAGACAGAATTGCACTTTTGAAAGATTGAAAAATCACAGGCCTTACAGAGTAATATGAACAAACAGGTAGGAGACAGCAGCTGCAAAGCTATTGCTCTAAACTAATACACACAGCATGGAGTCAGTCTGTGGGATTCCATCTGCTGATGGAATTGTTTTACACAATCAGACTCTGTATTGCAATGGAAGTCTGTCAGATCTCTGAAAATGTAAATTGTATTGCAATGCATCAAGAGGTTCATAAAAATTAATGAATAAACAAAGTAATTACATACAAGTACAAAGAATTGGTATTTGCCAGTTGCACAACTTGAGTTTGTACAGGTTCTACTGCAATCAGGATATCTTGTTCTATAGCCATCGGGAGCACAGCATAACCACAGTAGTCTATGTGTTCTCCTAGCAAAGAAACAAAGAAAATACTTTGCAATAATTCTTTCTAGAATAACAGTAACAGAGCTTCTACAAGGCTTCAGTGTTGTTTACTGGATGAGACAATTTCTTACTATAGTTTCAACCCTTATTACCTAAAGTTTGGGGTACATTTCCTCCATTTCTTATTACTTTACAAAAAGTTTTTCTTTCTTTAGTGATTTTAATCTATTGCACCTATTTATAAATATTCATGTTTTAACACTGGCTTACGAAAATTTTAAAAAGTCCCCACCATGTAGATTAGATATTGTCAAAGTATGAGAACTGTCATGTACATACAATTTCTGGACCTTTTTCCAAGAAGGTAACTACATTATTTAAATAATCATTAATACAGTTGCATACAACACATAAAGTAACAAATAGAAAATGTATGTAGTAAAGTAAACATCCTCTCCCTTGGGAATAATTCCCAGTTACCATATGCTGTCTATTTAGTCTATATGAGATGTTCACACAACACTGAGATAAAAATTAACATTAACTGCCCAATAAACTAATTGACTTTTACAGCTCTGTTTTTCAGGATCCTTTTACTATGTCTTCAAATGTGTAGGATTATTTTACGAATATATGCAAGAAACTCAGCTCCAGGGAGAACACAGTCCTAATATGGACAGAGAAATCTCAAAAATAAGGCTGCTACAGAAATAAAAGTAAGACCTAAATACAAAATAATTGTGACTCTCCGGTCTGCCAGTGAATCACACCCACTCAAGTTCTGTGGACACATCTCCATGGAAGAGTAAAGAAGAGATGATGGCAGAATCATTTCATGCTTTATCATGCGCATTGGTGTGGGGCTGGTTATATTTGGTAAATTTAAATAATTTTAAAAACCATAAGCTGGCAAGTTACTCCAATTTTCAAAACCATCAACACTGTCTGTAAATGTCTTTCTCCAAAATTGATATCCATGTAGAGTTGTTTATAAAAATATATAGTAAAATCTATTAAATTATATATGGTTTTCAATTTATCACAAGAAACTTCTCTGAAAAAATAAAGATCAGCATTTTCATTCTGTGTTTTAAACTACTAGACTTCCATGATGACAGATGAAGTAAAATAATATAAGGTTAATTTTTCTATTTTACCTATTAAGTTGACTCGTCCTGGTGCACGAGCATAAAACTTGGGAGCTGATCCAAACTTTGATATAAACATCTCCTTCAGTTTCTGCAATCTGAAAGGAAGGTTAGAAACATTTAGAAGGACTATATTTGAATAAAAGACAGGAAGTTTCAATGCTTCTTGAAGCAAATTCAATTCAGCTTCCTGAAGTATGTGGAGTTTTCTCTGCCACATCAGGAGTGACATTAAGCTGCTTATTTCTGCTCTTCACAGAACATTGAAGACTCAACCTAATCTTGATTTTTATCAATTTTTATATTTGACACTACCCATCTTTGTATAAATACATACGCACAGAACTAAAATTCCAAACCTCAGATTATCCCCATGATTTATGACAGTATTCACTCCACAAGATTCCAGCAAAAGTACTTCGGGTTTTCCATTTAGATGTGCCTGATGTGCTACTGAAAGTTCAAAGAAAATCAACTTTGTCATGCTGCTTTATTTCCAGCAACTGTAACGGTACCAACCTTCTACCTGATGTTTGCAAAGTTGGAATACTTCAGTGTGTCATGCAGAACAGTAGGAAAGTGAGGGCTGAGAACAGATGAAGCCATTATCTTAGTGAAGCATAGGAAACTTGATAGTAATTAATTTTGAAACTACCTAAAAGCAAAATTTTAGTCTATTGACAAAAATCCAGTAACAGGAACTCTGATAAGATTTCTACATTAAATCTAAATCTGGAACTGGAAGCCTAGTTAATGCAAAGTGGAAGTAAGAAGACTGCAATGAGAAACAGATGTTAGATAATTCCACAATTATTTAGTCTGTACATCTTTGTAAAGGCTATGTTACTGTTCAGCTACTTATATTCAAATGTTTTGTACCATTTTTATAAATGGAAAGCTACAAAATATGATTTGTTGCGGTATTTTTAAACATATCTTTCAGTTCCTTTCTATGTCCAGTTCCTTTCCTGTGTGTTCCTTTCCTGTCCAGTTACAAAGCTGTATTAGGTCTATGATTTCCCCTTCTTATAATCTCCCCTAGTATTGACTGGTACATTGCTCTTCCAATTAGCAAAAGCAATTTCTGCCATTTCATTGTACAATCCCTTCTCTACATCACATTAATAATATTATAGTCCACGGGGGAATCTGTTGGCAGGATTCTAGGTGTTAACTTTATTCCTTTTTGTGTCAGTATTTAGAATGTTGCTTTGTTTCACAGATATTTTTATAGTAGTGTTGGTACCAAGAGACAACAAACAAAGCAGTCATGAGGGCATGTTTATCTAAGTGCTGATTGATCTCTTTTTTTAATGTGGGTTTTACAAGCAGGCCTGATGAAAGGCTATTTACAGGCTTTGGCCTTGATGTTGCAACACGCACACTGCATTTCAAGCACCTACATCAAGAAGAAAATTGTCAGAAGCCTTAAAGCAAAGGCACTCCTCACAACTTCACACTTCCAAGTCTGGAAATGTTGGACTTGTCGTTTCCGTGGGATTTATGGTGCAATCGTATGCAAGTAACCGGCGTTTTAATAAGTGCCCCTTCTGCGGTGCTAACACAAGCAAAAAGGTTCGTTTGTGTTTTAATTTCACACACCGAGCGCAACTCCATGGGCAAGGAGCAGCAGCCGCTACGTGCTGCAGCCATTCCAAAGACAGACCAGGCCAGCTCTGCTCCAGGGCCTCTTACAGCAAAAAACAAGGAGAGAATAAGCAGTATTCCCCCAAACTCTGGGGGAGAAATGATGTAAGCGAAATGATGAAAGAATAAATGAATGAATAAATGAATGAATGAATGAATGATTCCTCCTGCTGCCCCAGCGACACCCTGCGAGGGGCGTCAGGGCGGGCCCAGCTGCTGTGGGTGGGAGAAGGGGCCGGAGGCCGGCGCGCCCCAGGCAGCGGGAGCTTCCCGGGAAGTCTCTGGTCGTGTCACGGAAAAACCACGATGCCACGAGTCCACACCGCCTCGCACCTCAGCCCGAAGCGTGAGGACGGGCTTACTCACCCGTCCTCCCACCTCCCCCGGCCCCCGCAGACCGCCCACCCGCCCCGGGATAAGCGGCGGCGGGGCCGGGGAGCGACCCACCCACCTGGGCTGCTCCACCAGCTGCACCGGGAGGGTGCTGGGGCTGTCTCCCGCCATGGCGGCTCCACCGCGGGCCTGGCTGAGGCGACTCCGGCGGGACCGCGGTCACGGGGCAGTGAACGCCGCGTCCTTCCGGGCGGCAGCGCCGGCGGCCCGGCCCCGTCCCGCCCCGCCGGCGGTGCTCGGCTCGGCACCCCGCCGCCGTTCGGCTGCCGGGGGGCCGCTCTGCCCTCGGCCCTGCGCCCGCCGCAGCCCCGTGGGACAGGGAAGCTGCTGCTACGTGCGAAAGAAATGTTCGGCGTTTTCTGGTATTCCTGCCGATGCTCCTGCAAAATGCACGTGCCATGAAAATAATAAATGGACAGTCGCATCCTTCATGGCGTGGAGGGTTGGGTATCTGTTTCCCCATGTTTTTTTGTGGTGTGTGGCTCCTCCAGCTCCCCTCCCAACAGGCAGCCTCGTGGCTCCTGTTACCCTGGGATTAATGGCTGCAGATACTTGCAAGGAACTGACCATTTCAAAAGTGTTCACAGGCTCACTCAGTGTTTTGGTGTCTGTCCATTTTGGTATCTATATTACTGTCCCTCATCCTATTCAGGGAGCTTTAAGTGCTCAGAATGAAGGAAGCACAGTAACAAATTTCATTGTGGGTTTTCTGAGGCAAAATATTTATTTTCCCATTAGTATAGTTGCAGAATACAAACACAGCTTTTAAAAGACTTGGCAGTAGCTGTAGGGAAAAAAACAAACCAACAAAAACCCACTGTCAGAAACCATAACACAAAACCAACAAGAGGAAAACCTGGAGACCCAGTAAATATTGCAGATGCACCTGGGTGTCTGTGGGAACCGCAGGCTTTGCAGAGATGGGGAGGCAGAGCCAGTCTGTTGTGGGGATTCCATCTCTCAGTTGAAGGCAGCATCAGAAATTAACATGTAAAAATCTTTATGAAGCCATTGCTTTGCACGGTCTGTGGATTTAAAGCACTTAGGCCTTTAAAACTGCTGCTCTGGTATTATTTGCTTATGTTAAATGCAGCCCAGGTAAACTGTTCAGCAGCACTGAGTAAAGCAAAATGGAGCTGAGCAGTGATGCTGGTCACAGCAACAGGCTGAGCTTTCACAGAATGGCTCAGGTTTGGAATGGCCCACTGTGGGTCGTCTGGTCAAACCTCCCTGCTCAGGCAGGGTCATCCCAGAGCATATGGACCAGGACTGTGTTCAGACAGTTCTGGAATATCTCCAGTAGGGAGCCTCCACAACCTCTCTGGGCAAGCTGTTTCAGTACACGGTCACTTGCACAGTAAAGAAGTTCTTCCTCATGTTCAGGTTGGCTTTTCTGTGCATCACTTTCTGCCCACTGTTCTATTGGATGGCACCACAAGGAAGAGCCTGATTCCATCCTCCCGCACTTTACACAGAAGCCCCTCTCAGCTGCCTCTTCTTGAGGCTGAACAGGCCCGGCTCCCTCAGCCCTTCCTCATGAGAGCCAGGCTCTTGGCCAACTAATTAGCTCTCCGCTGGACCTGCTCTAGGAGTCCTGTATCTCTTTTGTACTGTAAAACTCGTACCACAGTACTCCAAATGCGGCCTCATCCGGGCTGAGTAGAGGGGCAGGATCTCTTCCCTCGACCTTTCCAAAGATGCGCCAGTCCCCACACTCGCAGCCTCCGTGAGGGATCCGGCAGGCAGCGCCCATGCCGGACACACAGCAGGCGGCCCTGGCGCCAGCACGGCGCACTCCGAGCGGCGGCAGCGCCGGCCCGGGGAGGTTCCGGCGTGCATTGCCCAGGCCCCGCCCGGCCGCCGTTGCCAAGGGCCAGTCGCTACCAGGGGGAGGGAGCCGGCGACGGGGCGGCGCGGATTGGGCTCCGAGCGCCCCGGGCCGGGGGCGGGAGAGGCGCGGGCGGCAGCGGGTTCCGGGCGGAGCGGAGCCACATTGGGCAGCGCCGCGCGGGGTTGTGGGAGAAGGGGCCGTCCCCGCCGCCGCCCCCCGCCCGTCCTCCGGCCAAGATGTCTGACATGGAGGATGATTTCATGTGCGATGATGAGGAGGACTACGATCTGGTAGGGCGCGGGGCGGCGCGGGGGCTCAGCGGTATAGCCGGGGGTGCCGCCGGCGCGGCGCAGCTTCGGGCCGCTGCTAGTGCGGCGCTCCCGCCGCAGCAGCCGCCCCGCCGGGTGCTGCCCCGGCAGGGAGCGCGGACATCCAGGATGAGTTTTCCTCCCGGGAAGGAGGATGCGGGCAGGGGCTGCGAGGGGCGGGTGCTGCTGTCGGAGCAGCCGCTCGGCCGCCTTTCGGCGGATGGAGGAGGCCAGCTCCGGGCCGGGCAGGTGGATAGGCCCGGGCTGGTGCACTGGCCCCGGGCTGGCCCCCTGTGTCCCCCGCAGGGCTCACGCTGAGGGAAGGGCTCCGGCGCGCTGCCTCCTTCTCTCTTTCCTCCTGCCCCAGCCCAAGTGTCGGGCACGAAGTGGAGTGATAAAGTTGCCCGCCCTTCTCCCCACCCGCGACTGTGAGAGGCCCTTGGGGGCAGATAGCATTCATATGCTTGTGTGAGCAACAAACTGAGGAAAAAGTAGGGGTAAGAGAAAGGGAAGTGAGGAGAAATGGCCTCATGGCCGGTTTCTCATCCAACGGGCCGAAGGTTGCACTTATTTCTAACTTTCTTGTCTTAATAGTCTTTATAGTCTTTGTAACCTTTCTACCACTCCCTTTTTGTTTTTAATTGTAAGGTTTGGGGGGTTTCATGTAACATTTAGTTAAATGTTAACATCAGGTTTTGTCCTAAGCTTTTAAAGTTAAAAAAAATTCTGATTAATTATAATTATGTTGCCCTTACATTATATTGGGGCTTGAAGTTTGATTATTTGGGGTTTGTTTTTTTTTTTCTTTTCTGAACTTTGATTGGGTTTTTAGAACTAGAGACATTTTTTTGAATAAAGTTACATGTGGTAGAAGCTTGAGAGTCTATTGCATTCATTTCAGTGAAGCACGTACTAGCAGTATTGCAGTTTCACTGAAAAACTCCAGACACTTGCTTCTGGAAGACTTGCTTTCTGACACGTTTGCCACTTATGAGTTCATTTAAAATGTTTACCTGATTTTATTTGGAATAGTTTCTGGGCAGTTTTTGTTAGGAACTGCTTAGAATGGTTGGATGATACTAGATACAGAGTAAAAGCATCTGGTTTTGGTTTTCAGGATTTTTTCAATTCGTGTAAGAGTGCTTGTTTGACAGGCATTGTCATCAAAACTCTTATGAGTTGCTTGTGTCACTGTTCCAAAAACTGTTTGTAGTCCCCTTCCAGTCTCTGAATGAATTCACATTCTGTAGTTACTGAAGGAAATACACAGAGTTTTAATACCATTAAAAACATTTTGTTCCAAAATTAATTTCCATTCATTTGTATTAACACTGAAATTTGTGCCCTGATTTGAAATACTGCGGTGTTTTTTTCTATGCAATACAATCAGAGGAATATTAAACATATCAGAATTTAGGTTCCACATCCTTCCATAACATGAGAACTGGGCATGTAGAGAAACCATTGGAATTGCATTTTTCAATCTATACAGATATGAATAAAAGTGCAGCTGAAACTAACACTGCTTTATGTCAGTTTTCTCCAAGAATAATTGGTCTAGTGCTTTTTGCTGTGTTTCTTTCTTTTGAAGTACTTTATTTCTCATTAGAAAAACCTTCCTGAAACACCTTGCTTGTGGCAGATTTCCACTTCTGACTGTAGTTACTTTTTCTGGAGCATTTTCATTCTCATTAATTACCCTTAGCTCAGACCTTTCAAAAATTTTAAAATACTTCTTGTAATAATTAGGAGGACATTAGTTTTTTTATTTTTAGTATATAACTCCCATGTAAAGCATCAACTAATACCCAAGCTTCAGATTTTTAAAATTTAATTTTAGTTCATAATTGATGGGGGAAAAAAACCCAAGAATTGAAGAGTAAAAATATTCCAGCTAGATTAGTTTCAGCATTCTGGGACTACCAAACCATGATTGACTGTTGTTTTCAAAAATGCTTGAGACTGTAATTGTAGTGTTCCACAGAACTGTTTCATAAAGAAGTTAGGGTCTCTGAAGACAGGGCTGGATTTCTTCCTTTCATGTTAATAGCGAGTTGAATTAAGAGAAGACTGTAAGGGGATGTGTGATTCTTAAGTTGAGCATATCAGCTGCTGCAAGAGGCTTTGCAACAAAAGAATGAGTACAAGACATAATACTCAAATCAGTGCAGAATTGAAAGTAAAAGAGCACATGTGAGTGCTGTGAATACTTTTTTAAAGAACAGGAGGAAAGGCAGTGATTACAGAAACAGTCAATGAAAGACGTAGCTATTTTGTCAAAATATGGTGAAACTAGGTTTAGGTCTCCCAGGGTAGCTGCCATCATAACAATAGCAGTGCAGACTCCCCAAAAAGTTAATTTTGTCAGCTTTTATTAGAAGTGGTTATGGCTGCTTCTCTTTAATGTGCACTTGACCTGCTGATTATGTACAGACAGTCATTTAAATTTCCTTAAGTATGCAAATGTTTTGCACTTGAACTGAAATGTGAACAGATATTTTAAAGGCCCAGATCTTTCCCAGCTACATCATGGAATTTTATATTATTAGAGTAATTACTACACTGCTAAACAACTGAAGACTATCCAGGTTGTATTGGATTGTTTCTGTTTAGTTTTTCAGTGGGTAAAAAGTCAAAGTTTTACATGTAAATTACCTTATGAGCCACTCCTACAAAACTTGAGTTTATTCACTGGAGCCTTGATATCAGGAAGAAATTCCATTTATATTTGTGGGTGGATGAACCTAGATTCACAATTTGCTAGTAATGTGCTGTGACAGTTTTGATTATAACATGGATTATTCCACTTTATGCTTCAATGAACAGAATAATGTTTACTGGTCATTATGAAAGCCACTCAATTTTAATTTCTAGCTCAGTGCTGCTAGGTGCCTTACATGATTTCAGTACAAGGTCTTTTTACTAGATCCAGCTTGAGGGTGGAGAAGGACAAAGAGGGAAGGACCACTGTAAATTCCATTTTTGTTTTTGGTCTGGGACGAAAGACTGTATTTTGAATTGACTTGGAGGCTAAACTCAGCCTTCCTCCAAAAATTGATTCTTCAGGTACACTGACAACACTGACAGTTGTTATAGTACATCTACTGGATTTTCTTGTTTTGTTTTAAATAAATAAGGAATCTGTGGTGTTCTTAATGAGTCATCTCTACTGTGTTCTGAAATTCAACTTTAAAATGAATCTGAGGAAAGGTTGGACAAACATATTTGCTGAGCAACTGTTCTTTTTATCTTACGGAGTTGTGTTGTTTCAGTGAGTTACAGAAGAACTGTTACAGTTCCAGTGAACAGTCATCAGTTTGCACCCTAGTGAGATGGCTGCAGGTTCATGAGGATTGGCACGACTCAAATACAGAGAGCATCCCTTCAGATTACTGAGGATTTCCCGTTTCAGGATGTGTTGATATTAGGAAATAAGCAGTCTTACTACTTATTTCAAGCTACATGAGTTGGGTCTGTCTGTCTTTTGGTCTGTCTGTCTTTCGGTCTGCCTGTCTTTCTTACTGAAATACAGTCCATTGCAAAAGGAATTTCTGTCTGTTACCAAACTTGATAAGCAATCTCATCAGTAGACGTATTATCCTGTCTTCTGTTGCTGGATTTTAATAGACACAGTTGAAATTTTGTGTGGATGTTGTCTCATCTTCCCAATTGCTCATATGTCACTATTATTATCATTTTGTGAAATACATATATATGTTGCCAACAAGAATGTGATAATGCTGCAAAAACAAGTATCCGGATCGAGGGAAGTCCCAAATCAAGCAGATCCACTTGGCCCTCTCCTGTTTCTTAGCGAAGTTTAATTACAGTAGTATATGATTAAAAAAAGTATGCTTCACAGAGGACATCGAATATACTGTTCTCTGAATTAAATATCATTTCATATTTTATATGGATTCAGCGTTTATTGTGATACTCTTTATGCATTGTCTTCAGACTCATCTTCAAACACAGAATTAATATATTTGAGGTTTATTTTGCTCATTATCATAATGTCTCAGAAGTATTGAGGCAAAACGCCTGAGAATAATTAATCAGTAAATCTAAACATTGACAAGTGTCAATGTAAGTTCTGGTTTTGTTGGCTTCTTTTGACAGTTATTTAGGGCTGTGTTCAGAATGGTGCTCTCAAGGATCTGATATGCAGTTGAGTCTTAAACAGACATAAATTAGATCTAAGTTATGCTGAAAACGACTTTCAGAAAAGGATGCACATTACTACTACAGGGGAGCTGCATGACAGAGGTAGAAAGAAAAGATACTTTTTTGCTGTACTTTTTACATGTTGTAATACCAGGATTTTCTTTCTGCAGTCTCCGGTCTCATTCCTATGCATCTTCCAACTGAAAAAAAAAAATAAAACAAAGGCAGAGCACTGCCTTTCATGGAACTCTTCTGACGCCATTGCAAATCACTGGTTTCACAGACTTCTATTCCTGGTGTCAGCCCTGGTGTGAGCCAGCAGGCACTGGATGACTTGCAGAGTTAGCGAGTAGCAGCAGGAGAGACCTGGAAC
The DNA here is from genome assembly GCF_971803275.1 of Cyanistes caeruleus. Lineage (NCBI taxonomy): Eukaryota > Metazoa > Chordata > Aves > Passeriformes > Paridae > Cyanistes > Cyanistes caeruleus. Next base: position 10,413,154 of record NC_141713.1, read on the forward strand.
GTGGAAAAAAACCCCAATGCATGGCTGAGCAGTTGCATGCAGGCTTCTTACACAAACCGAACTCTTGTTTTCACTTTCAGGGTTTGCCTCCGTTCTTTTCCTCTTTGCTCTTTTGCATTCCAGTCAGATTGCTTTCTTTATATTCATGTGCCTGGATACCAACTGGCAAATGCACATAGAGCCTGGTAGTTGCTGTTTGTCCTGGTGCCTGCAGGTCAGGAAGAGCAAATGCAAGGAACATTGTGCTTAGTAGACCTCCTAAATGCCATGGTTATGAAACAGTTAGCTGAAGTAAAATGAAATTTGTACCAGAATTTGACTTCTTTTCAGAAACAATTGCACTTCATAAAAAAAAAAAAGAATTGAGTCAGCCAAATGATTGAAATTTGGTTAAATCACCGCCAATGATTTTACCAGTGACAATAGTATTTCAACCATGTCTTTGAAAGATCATTTTGTACAGAAATAGAACTTTCTGTATTGTCTTTTTTTTCCTGGAAAGTTGCCCTTATATAGCTACTTTCCCCCACTCCTTTTTTAGAAAAAGGTTTGCAAAGTAGGAATTAAGTTCCTGCAGTGGTGGTGAATAATAAACAGAGGAGCACAAATTTAGGTAATCACTCCAATTAGATGGAGAAGTTAGGTAGGTGCTTCAGGCAAGGGAGACCAGAAAATTAGTAACAACAGTAGTTTTCACAAAATACTCGTACATTGTTTTTGTTCAGAAAGAACTTCACCAGGTCAGTGTACCACGTTAACAGAATGCCACACATCTACCTTTAAAAACACTGATAGGCTGTTACGGTCTCCGTGTTCCTGTCCCTCATTGTGACCCTGAGCGCAGGGGCTGTGCTTCAGGACCTGGAATCTCTGGAGGCCACATTGACAAGGCTTCTGCCACAGTTCTCGGAAACCAGCAAGGAGCCAGACAGCACAAACCACTGGATTGCTCAGGGATGGGAAAGGGCAGGCTAGGAGCAGCCATGGATGGGGATGAGCTGGGAGCACTGGGTGCTGTTAATGTGCCTTTGCTGCTGGGCAAACTGCAAATGGATCCATGCACAAAAAGGATGACTAAAGCTGACTCGGGTGAATTGACTTCTGTGTGTGCCCATTTTTAAGCTGAGGCTCAATGTTTTAAAGCTGTTTACTAGATAAAATCTTATGAAAACCCAATATGTAACATAATAAAGACTTCTTAATTAAGTTGGTTTCTGGATACTAATTTAACTTTTAATAAAACTTTTTGAAAGAACAATGTTCCAGACAGAGTAAATCCATCAGAGGTTTTATCTCTGTTACAATTGAGCTAGTGTAGTAATTTCTCTGCCTCCAAAAAGCAGTGGGATGGTTTAGGATTGAATATAACTGACTACATTTAGAACATGCAGATTTTCAACATAGCAGTGCATAAATAATATCCTAATTTATTTAACTGCATTTTTTCAAGCTCTGTCAAGGTTTTCTAATTTCTTGAGTAGTGATAAAAACCCCATTTGTTTGTTTTGATGATCCTCTGAGGAAGGAAGAATTCAGTGGGTTTCAAAGAGAAGTTCTGTGTACTCAGACTGCTCTTTTTTTCATTTGTACTTAAAATGTTGAAGTCCATTTGAAAAATACCATTAGGACCTTAGTTTTAAAAATTCCTAGGCCTTTTCCTTTTTTACATCAGCTAGAGATAAATTATATCACCCAGCTGCTTTTATATCTTGAAGTTCTAATTAAGGATGTTTGTCACTATGCAAATTGTTAGGTCTGGATGCTGTAGTGGAGATTTTTAGAGTTATGTAGAAATCCTATAAAACATATATTTCTACTGAATTTGCAGCAAACTTCCTACCTAGAAGATTTGAGCTGGGGAAGTTGTTCAGGCAAGAGGAACCAGGGGTATTAAAAATGAGAGTGAGGAAAGGCTTGGCTTTTGCTGTCTGAATTTAGAAGAACTTTCTGTTTTCAGAACTGAGAAGGAAATTAATCTTTTTCTTAATTGGAACTTTGAGGACATAGCTTTATACTTTCCTCCTCTTTTGCTTTTGGCAGAAGCTTAATGTTCTCACATTTGTATCCTACTGCACTAAGCCATCTCTGCATCAAAAGAAGACTGAGTGCTCGTCCTTCTGAATTTATCAGCACTGGCATAATTAGCATCAGTGCTTGAAATAAGATTCAGTATCTGCATGGCTGATTTTTTTTTTTTTTATTGTATAAAGATTAATGACATCAGCTCATACTTAGTTTGAAGTTTTAAAGTTTTCTTCACAGCCATTAATTCTAAATATGTCTTTTTAAAAGTAAACCACCTCACATTTTCTGGAAGTAGGAAGGCCTTATCTCCATTACAGCTTTGAGTCCATATCATCATCCTAAGTCTGATGTGAGGCAAACAGACATCAAGTGAAGAAAAAATACAGCTGTGAAAACATAAACCAGTACCTTTGATACATTTCAATGCATTTCCACTGGGGGTAAAGTATATCAGACTTATAAAATATATAGACTTAACACTACTTTATTATGTATTAATATTATGAAAGGACCTTTATGGGATATTGAAGTAGTATGAGAAAAATTATCTGAAAAAAGGCTTCCTACATGAATCCACATCCAGAATCATTGCCAGAGCTAAGATGAAAGTTCAGATGTTTCTGGCTTGAGGCTAACGGAACACATTGTCTCCTATAAGGAATTAATTTAGTTTGCTTTCCTTTTATCTTTGCAAATAGACACTTCTGCCAAAAATATTCCCCATTGTCCGAGTTAAGCATAAACAAGACATGAGCTGATTACACATATCTTAAATGCCATGTTGTTTAATTTTTGGCATCCTGTATATATAAGGTGCCTGATACTGTTGTTGACATCGTTGTGTGTACCCACAGCTGCTCCATTGGAGTTGGATCAATAGGATAAGGAATTTACAAAAACAAGCTAACCAAAATGAGAGCCTGCCCAATGAAATAAGACACTTCCTGTTTTCTTTGCTGTTTTCAGTATCACATTTTTATATTTCTGTGGGAATTCAGAAAACAGGTTTGTGGAATTCACAAGACTTCTCAGTCCATTCATTCTCACTAATGATAGTACTTTGTTGGGTGAAAATAAATACATAGCTGGGCAGCTTGCCTACATGTTACAAATAGAAACATTAAAAGGTAGAAGGACAAATGTCTCAAGTATCACATTTAATAAACCTTGGTTTGACTGTGGGCTCCCATTAGTTTTTCTTTTGAGCTACTTTTTTTTTTCCATTCCTTCCCATGGTTTTGGAGGAGTCCATTAACAGTAGGAATGTACAAATGAACAAAAGAATAGATGTGCCTGATGAAGTACAGCAAGAGTAAAATTCACCCTAAAGGAGGGGACCTGACTGCATTACTTATGTTGGTGCAAGGGAAAGTTACTCTGACAGTGGTAACTTTGAGAATTAAACATTAGATTCTGTTAAAAGTTCATCTCCTAATAGACAATGTTCAGAGAAGTTAGCTTGAAAATGCAGAGGTGTGCAGTGGTTTTGAATCGTGTAAACATCAAATGAAATTATTATTTGAGCTTTGTGAGTGTTTTGTAATTTGGACATGCAGCATTGTCCTCCAGCAAAAGAAGATAAAATATGCAGGGGTTTTTCATCAGAAGTCTCAGAGTACTTCTTAAAAAAATTAAGTAGTAATTACTTCAGTTTGTTTTGCATTAGTGTACATGATAGATAATTATTCGATTAAATTATTGTGCCTATGCTGCACCCCAGCATCTTTGGCAGCATTTTTAGCATTTTCTCAATCATCTCTTGCTTCTCAGTGCAGAAGCAGCTGGTGTTATCATCATTATTCTTTCTTTTAGTTTCCTTAGACAAGGATGAATCGTTATGGCATAGAAGGGCAGATTATAGAGAGATTCATGGAAGCATTTGATACCCTCCATAGCTGAATCATTACTTGTGTGGCAGCTCAGCCAGAGTCTTTTTTGTGGGTAGCAAAGGCTGGATAATAGAGTGCCTTTAGGAGGAGCAGTGGGCAGCGTGTTCTCTCCCCTCCCAGAAATGACATGTGCTCTTGGGCCTCTGCTTAAACTCCAGCATCGGCAGAATTTCAGTAATACAATCTGTACTTGTCATAAAGGTGAAGTTGGTGGAGCTATGAGTTCATTAATCCAGAAAGAAACCTGCTGACAGGCAAACGTTGGTGGATGGTGAATCTGGCCTAGTAATGGCAGACAGAGAAAATGATTATACGAGTCCATACCTGTTATGTGCTCCAAAACCAAACACTGCCACTTAATACACAAGCATTCTGTGCTAGTTGGAGTAATATGTCTTACTATTTGCTATTTTCAGTAGATTATTAGATTCTGAACCTTTTTTTTTTCCTCTGATTGATTTTTTTTTTTTTTCTTAAAATGTAGGAATATTCTGAGGACAGCAATTCTGAACCAAATGTGGATCTGGAAAATCAATACTACAATTCCAAAGCTTTGAAGGAAGATGACCCCAAAGCAGCATTAAGCAGTTTTCAGAAGGTTTTCTGTCTTTATATTCTATCTCTGCTTTTTATACTAATTCACATTTTAAAGTATCTGGTACCATTTGAGGTATTTTTTGAGATTTTAAGAGTAGGATTTATCTTTTCATTTACTAATGTGCTAAATTTATTATTGAGTATCTTAGACTCCTGGCTGACTGCCTTTCAGGATCATTCTTAGGGATAAATAGGACATGGTATAGTCTCATCACAGATCTGACTTTTTAATCTTCAGGATTTACTAAGTTAATTAAACAGTTCTGAATGTGTTTTCATGCATTGACAATAGAAACCAGATCCATTTGGGTCTTTTTAATGAAATGGTGTTTTCCCCAGTGTCTTATGTAACATTATATTTGCTTTGCTATCTAATTCCAAAGCTTTAAATGCATAAATACTAAGTGACACAGAGTTTCTTTCCTTCATCTCAGTTTTAAATTTTTAATGTTTGCACACTGCTAGGAGAAAGCAGTATGTTAGATGCAACTTTTTAAAGAAAAAATAGATATTTGCATCTCTTGGCTCATTTATATAGTGTATAACAAAATTAAATACATGACTTAAAAAAAAACAAAACGACTTTCTAAAGTTTTTACTTATGAAACATGTCTGTAACTATGTTGCATTAAAACCTAGAAGCGTTTCTCCTTTGTGAAGGAACGGTAGTAATTCAGAAGAGCTTTTTAACTTAATTTAGTCAAAATTTAGTTGCCTCAGTTTTGCAGGAGGTGTTGCAACTATTTTTGCATATGTTTTGATGGAGTGGTGTTAAAACTTAGTGTTTGGCATTGAAGTGTTTGCTGTTAGACAACAACAACAATCATGTTCATCCTCCCTATATCAACTAAGTTGTGAAAACTGATGAGATACAGTCTCGCTTTTTCAATAATACCAGGAAAGAATAAAATTGAAGAACAGGGCAGAGTCAAATGTTACTTTGTAAGGAATAAAGTCGGGGGAAGGGCATGTCTGGGATATGTATATTTTAAACAATTTAAGTTTGAATAAAGCTTTTATAAATACTGTTTTAAAAATTCTTTTCCAGGTTTTGGAGCTCGAAGGCGAGAAGGGAGAATGGGGATTCAAAGCTCTGAAACAGATGATTAAAATAAACTTTAAATTGGTAGGAATTACAGCTATCACTTGGGAGTAAATGGTGTAAATATGTATTTGATCCAGAGATCTTAAGTTACTATTCTAATTTGTGGCTATGACAGCTAAATCTACCAGAACCTGTCTTTTGCAGCCTTTAATGGCTACTACAGATATGGCAGGGAAATGATGTGGTTGCAAGTCAAAGCCAAAATGGATGCAAAATAGCTGCTGTAGTCAGCTGGTACTCCATGAATGTGTGAGGCTCAGTCTTTGCTGTGCTAAGGTGTCACACCACTGAAAGTGGTCATGTTTCCCTGTGTGCATTGCACTAGGACCAAACAGTGAAACATTTATATGCTATGTATGCAACCATTCCAGAGTTGTATGGCTAGTTCTGTTTTCTTCATTGAGATAAATATTGTAAATGTGTGCTCCCTGCAGTCCTGAAGTTATTTCTGATTCTGCAGGTAATGAATAAAGTGGTGATTTGAAAGTTTTAATAGCAACCACTACTGCATTGTCTTTCTCTATGCTTTTTTTTCCTGTATATACACTTGCAAGATATCTCAGTTTTAACAATTAAAACAAAAAATATAATGTGATTTTGCTTTTCTTTTAGACTAACTTTCCTGAAATGATGAATAGGTATAAACAGCTATTGACCTACATACGGAGTGCAGTTACAAGGAATTACTCTGAAAAATCCATCAATTCTATTCTTGATTATATCTCTACTTCCAAGCAGGTTGGATCATCAATTCTTTCATCTTCATAGTTTTCAGTTTTGCATTTTTAACTACAGACATTTTTTGTGTTTGGTTTGGGCTTTTTTGATCTTAATAGAGGAATTTTGACTATTCACTTGCTATCATATATAAAAATATATTTCCTACATGTAGTGGATTCTATTAACACAGATAAATCTTCATAAACTTGTCCTTTTTTGGCAATATTTACCTCTGTATTAATAAATAAGAGCTTATTTTTAGCACAGATACACAATGTAAGTGCCCTCTCAAATATAATTTTTAATTTAAAAATGCTTTTTTTTTTTAATTGTGGGGGGAGAGGGAAATTTTTGCAGTGAAGTGTTGGTGTGAAATACTGCCTGTCCAGTGCACTGTGCAAGTGAGGTACATGTCCATAGATACACAGCCCAGCTCCTTTTGTTTTGTGTTGTGGTAGAAGCTTTACAGAGAGTAGGAAGGTCCCCTCACTGACTACCTGAAAGTAGCACTTTCATACAGAGGATCATTGGTCTTCAGTGCTGAGTCCTTGGTCATTATCACAATCCTTCCTGCCCTGCCACTCTTAGAAGTGGAAGTTGAATGCTGGGTTACTGTTGAGGTCTAAAGGATTGTGTTAGACTGTCCCTTCTTGGCAGAGGTCAGTGTCTCTGGTCTGTAGTTGAGCCAGACCTGGGGGGACAGTCTGGAAATCATAACTTGATGTATAGTCACAGATTTGTTACCCCCCAAAGGAACAGTGGTCATGAACAATACTAATGCATTCTTTGTACAACCCTTGTAAAAGGTAACACTCAGCACTTTGATTTCCATTTCAAATGTTGTATTTTTGGGTTTTATGCAAAGAAACAGTTTGATGTGCTCAAGAGCTTTCTTCCACTCAGCATTGCTAGTCCAGAAAGAAGAAGGCATCTTTTCCTTTGACCATTTTCCTCTCTTTGTAAAGCATATTTTCTTTTTGATATGTAAATTATTTTTATTCTTTTAAGTGGGAACAATATCACCTGTGTTTGTTACACAACATCAGAGTTCTGTTCCTTGGTTATATAAGATGGGTTTTATAAGGTGGCTTTAATTTTTCACAGATCAATCAAGTACAGTGCAAACAGTACAAATATTAAAATGTGACTACTTTTTAATTATTTCTGTTTCATATAAGAAAAGATAGTGTAGTTAGTTTGGTTACTTTAGAAGCTGTTTGCAGTTTAAGTGCAAACATTAAGTAAGAAACAGATACCTTTCTTATTTTGAAGTTCAAGCATGCACTTGTAGGTTGTTCAGATTGACTTTATTAACAGGTACAAATTTGCTGTTTACAATTATAGAATTCTGATTTTTTATGTCAGATGGATTTGCTTCAGGAATTCTATGAAACAACACTTGAAGCTCTGAAAGATGCTAAGAATGATAGATTGTGGTTTAAGACAAACACAAAGGTAAAATATATAACTTCCTATTTTTTGCTTTTCTTTGACACCTTCAGCTAATTCTTATAAATTATAATTGTGAAATTTTATTACACCTCAGTACTTTAACTTTCTTTTCATTACAGCTTGGCAAATTATATTTAGAACGAGAAGAATATGGAAAGTTACAAAAGATTTTGCGTCAGCTGCATCAGTCATGCCAGGTACCTTTATATTCTAAATCACCATGACTTAGTAAACAACTTAGATGCAATGATTTATTTTTTTTTTAATACATCTGTTGTTGGCCTTTGAGGCATTTTGCTGAGCTTTAGTACAGAGGGAAAAAATAGTGTGCCTGAATTTATTTGTTACCTGCTTGATAACATGAACAAAAAATGCTAAGTGCTTTATTCCTTTCTTACAGATGGTTTTAAAAAAATTATTCATGACTGCAGATTGGGTTTCTCTTCAGGGAAGACGAGGAGAAGCTCATATCAATAATCTATGATGCATAGACATTTATTTTAAAATATAGCAAAGATTCCAAGTGAGCTTTATTCAAAACTGAAAGTACTGTTGTTACTTTCCCATCTGGAAGGGGAAGAAATAAATTAGCCATGCAGTCTGCTGTGCTTGTTTGTGATATTTTTCCTCCTCCTTCAGTATGGAAATAGGCTACAAATATCTGGGAAATTGTTCTGTTAGAGGCAATACATATGTATATATGTGCATTTGTGTTAGTCATTGTATTTATATACTGAGTGTGGCTTAAGGAAAGTGGAAAAGAATTAAGGTTTAAGTTTTGAGAAAAAAATTTAATTAAAAATATTGACATTCTAAATAAAGGGCTTCAAAATGTAGCCTGTGGTTAAGTCCTTTGAGTGCTATGTTTTCTGATAGTTTCATCAGAATTTCAGAGTTTTAGGAATATTCTTGTTTTTGACAGGAAATTACTGAGAGTATTTGGTTATCAGTGTTTTACTAGTATAAAACTGAAATTGCTGTTCTCTTAAAATTTCACAGTATTTATTACTTAATCTGTCCTAGACTGATGATGGGGAAGATGATCTAAAAAAAGGTACTCAACTATTGGAAATCTATGCTTTGGAAATTCAAATGTATACAGCACAGAAAAATAACAAAAAACTTAAAGCACTATATGAACAGTCATTGCACATCAAGTCAGCCATTCCTCATCCACTGATCATGGGAGTTATCAGAGGCAAGTTCATCTTGAATTTTTCATTTATCTTCTGTTGCAGAGATTTGTTCCATGAAAATCTGATAACCAGTGTTTTTTCCAGTTCCAACTATGAAGACAGAGGCTTCTGTAGATTCAGTCTCATCATTTTCTTCTTGCAGGACTTCAGCTCTGCAGTTTTGGTGCCCAAGTGCCAGAGGCACTGGTCACAAGGGCACGACGGTTGGCTAAATAATTGTTAGGAGAGAAGCAGTAGAAAGAGAAGAAGTAGGAAGACTTGCTGTTTGACATCACAGCAGGCAGCAAAAGATGAATGCAAAGGCATCTGCAGGGGAAAGAAACAAAGGCTTGACAGGACTGCTAGCAGAATGGTTAGCAGATTGCTGTTCCTGCAATCCCCTTTTATAAATTTGTGTCTCACCTTGCTAAAATTCAGCAGGAACTAAAGGGCTTTTAGATGTACTTGAAAATATTATTTATTATTTGCAATAATTAATTGTAGTGGAAAAAAGTGTGTGTTAACTTTCTTTAGAACACTGTTATGCCTTCCTCCTTTCCCTGGTGTAGATACTGCACAGACAATTAGGCAGCAGTGGGTACTTCAGAAATAAAAGGATATAGAAAGTATTTCTCGTTTTTTCTGTGTGGTTTTGCTCAACAGATAGGGAAAATTCCATAAATATACAAAGCCTTTTGCCACTGAAATGGAGATAAATTCTGTCTCAGTTTTTGCAGTATTTTAACATAATGGTGACATAATTATTGGCCATGAGGATTAGTGTTCTTTTAAGTTTTATGGTGTGGGCTGGGTTTTGTTTTTTCTTCTTTGGAATGGGTTTATTCAAATGGCAGTGCTGTATGTTAAGGCCCTAATGCTTTTCTTTCCTAGCGATTTCAGAGAACCAAATGACTTCTGAAAATGTTTCAGTAATCTATTTAGAAATAGCATGGAACTTGAGTACAATTATTGTAGTCAGCAGCAAGCACACAATGTTCCTTTTCATCTGTGTTTTCTTTTCAGAATGTGGAGGCAAAATGCACTTAAGAGAAGGAGAGTTTGAAAAGGCACATACTGATTTTTTTGAAGCATTCAAGAATTATGATGAATCAGGGAGCCCCAGAAGAACCACTTGCTTAAAATATTTGGTCTTAGCAAACATGCTTATGAAGTCTGGAATAAATCCATTTGATTCTCAGGAGGTATTTTTTTCTTCTTCCTTCACACCACCCCCCTCACATCCCCTCACCCTTTTCTGAATATATAGAGAAATTACCCAAAGGGGAAATGGAAAAAAAACCCCTAAACTTTCATATTATGCTTTCTGTTCTGTGTAGGCTAAACCATACAAAAATGATCCAGAGATTCTAGCAATGACAAATTTAGTAAGGTAAGATTTTCATTTTTCTGCAGAAAAGAACAAAAAGATAAAAAGAAAAAAGATACATTGTCCAAACCTGAAAAGGAATATTTTTAGAAATTGCTTTTCTCTGCACAGTTAACACAGTTATTCATAAATATTGGGCAAATATTTGAGAGGACTGCTTTTCTTTAGAAACTTAATATAAGAGACCATAGTATTGATGCCATACTATGTACAGGTGCAGAAACTGTGTTTTGTCACTTTATGGTGTGAAAAAAACCACATTTCTCCCCTTAAATCAAGTTGTCCCATCTTATACTGCAACTGGTCTTTTTGGGCTCTGATTACACAATAGAAATTGAGTTGAGTGACATCTCATACCATAAGCAATAGAATAATTTTCTGCATGGATATATCATGATTTCCTAAGTTAGGAGTACGAAAGTTAACTCATAATGAACTCCTGTATTCTTCAAACATATAAAAATCAAAAGAAAGCCTCACTGCCTCTTACAGACAACTCTGAGAACTTCTAGTGCATGGTCATGAGGTCAATGAACTGGGGCAGGTTTTGTACACTGGGTTTTGAAGCTCACCTACTGTATCCACTCTGGCCTGCCTCTGCTCCTTTTCCCATCTTTTCCCTACGTGAGAAGTAATGTCTGCTCACATTTTGAAACAGTTGATCCTGTATTGGAACAAATCGCTGTGATAGTGCTGTTGTGCATTGTATACATACAAATTGTTTCTGAAAGTGAGGATATTCATCCATTAGTGACATAGTGAATGAATAAATTACTTGGCGGTTTATTAAGGGACTATTTCCAGTAAGTCATTCCACTTTAGATGTATTTTTTCCTAATTCACTGTCATAGTTTCATGTGAATTTGAGGCAGAAGGAACTCCAGATGGCCTTACCCTATCTGATTTTATCCGTATTTCTAATTTATCTTTTATCGTGACATTTGAGTATAACTCCTTCTTTAAAATTAATAATGCAGTTAAAGCAGTGTTGATAAGAAATATGCAGAAGATAAAATTAATTTCAAATATGACAATTACATTTTAAATCCTTCCTATACTCTGCAGTGCGAACTTGCGTGCTTTACATATGATAAAAAGAGACTTCTGAAATAACTTCTGAAATATGCTGAACTGAAATTCCTTTTATTATAAAGTAAAATTTACTGGTTTCATGTGATACAGTCCATGCCACTCACATAACTATTTATAAACTACTCAAGTTCTACCTTAAACTCAACAGGTCTTCATCTTGGCCATTTTAATAACAAATTAATAACAAATTTAATAACAAATTAAATCTTCTTCAACCAGTTTAAAAACAAATTTAAAATGTACAGAGTATGAAGGACAAATAGATGTTGTTATCAAAATGTTTGACGTTAGTATTAAAAAGAAATTTAAAATTTTGTTTTGAAAGAATGGTTTTCAAGAAAAAGGTCTTTCTTCAGAAGTTGCAGCTTTTGACCTTTAAACAATGCTGTGGTGGCACCTTCGTTTTGCAAAGCTTTCTCAGATGACAGGATTGACTCATGAAAGGACATATACACAAATCAGCTATAAATAAAAATCTAAAAAGTAATATTATGCCAGAATTACTGATGAATAATCCTGGGAGTCCGTATTTCTTTCATTCTCCAGTTTTTTTAGCATCGAGCTTAAGCTGGACATCGTAGAGACAGCAACAGCCTTGTAGACTCTTTTTAGCTCTTATTTGTTCCATAAAGTATGACTTCATGAAGCCAAAATTCATGTAATGATACTTTTCAAAACAGGGTATTTAAGAATAGCTTCTTAAAGTACAAAAGTTTTGAAACTAGAGTGCACTTGTGGAACAACTAAATATTCATACTAAATTTTAGTAAATGCTGCTAAAATTGAAGCAGGATAAAGGTAATTTCTGTTGCGTTTCATCTTGAAAGTTTTTACTTACAGAGGTTCTGAATAGAAATATTTTCCACCAGTGCTTAAGATGTGGTGGGTTTTTTTTGAAATTGTGGAACATAATCTTATGAGTCTGTTTCACTTTTAAAATAAATAATTCAGTCGCTTTGTTTTTCTGAAGTGCCTATCAGAATAATGACATCACTGAATTTGAGAAGATTCTGAAAACAAATCACAGCAACATCATGGACGATCCCTTCATAAGGGAGCACATTGAAGGTATTTTGAAGGCTATTATATCATTTTTGTTTTCACTACTTGTACGCTCCTTTTATTTTCCTTCCCCCCACCTTGGTTTATTTTTCTTTTTGGCACTAAGAGTTCCTTATAATTACTTGTGGATGATTCCTTTACAAGTTATTTAGAAGCTGGTCAGGGCTAACTTGCATCCAGGCATGTGGCATGACTGCAAAGATATGCAGGATTTATGGAGAAAGGTCTAGAAGAGTGGATATTTTAAGGTATCTATGGTGGTGTTTAAATACTTGAATATTTTGAGTGTTGTTTTTGTTCTTTCTTCCCATTGAAATACTGAAATGAGAGCAACCCTCACCTGTAAAGATGGTTTGTATCAGTCTCATCCAGTTTGATGTTTGCTAGTTTACAAAGTTAATTTACTGCTTCAGAGTACAGACAAAATACATAGACAATGTAATGAAGGTTCCACTAATAAATATGTAGTAATGTAATATGTAAAAAGATACATACTTTTCATTTATATCTTTTAAACAGTGGTTGGAGTTATAGTACCTCTACTACATTAACACATGCCTTTCTTTTCTGCTCCATTAATGTGACAAAATAAAGTTACCTCATCCATTTTTCATGTATCTGAGAATGAGGAGTCTCTTCACTTGAATATAGTGCTCAGTTCTTCAGCTAACTGTTGTTTTCAAGGATGGGTCTGCTTGTGGCAGTGCAAGATCATTTAGCTGGATAGTTACATGAAAGAAAAAGGTTAAATCCAGAGACCTGGTTTTCTTATACTTGTTTGTAAAAGAGAACAGGGCAAACAGCAGAGGAAACTAAATATAACCCACTACTGATGTTCCATGTGGACTGCTGGTGAGCTGCAAAGTCTTGGAGGGAGACTTGGTAAGATTAGAGCTGGATGCTCATGGAGGAAGATGTGACAGAGCTGGAGAGCAATAGGAGGAAGCTGAATCAAAGCACTGAAGAGAATTTGAGTGTCACTCCTTATATGCTGCTGATGCCCTCACCATTTTCACTCTGCAGTGATAAACAACGTGTTCATGGTTATGTTTACATAGCTTGCCTTGTTGCTTTAATCTCCATAGTTTATTGAGACACATAATCTGGTTTTCAGTGGTATTTTATTTTATAAACAATCCTTGTTTAAACAGGTAAAAATGGATCAAGATTTTTTCCTCTGTTAATTTATTATTGTAATTTATGCTTTCATTTTATCCCAACTCTTTTTAATAATGTAAAAATTTAAAAAACAATGACTACCCTATTTTATTTGAGCAAAATCAGCCTCTCCATGCAGACCATTTTATACTACTTCAGTTCCTCACTGTAATTACATCATTAGGCCCTGACTTTTAACTTTAAATGTGAATATTCCCCATGATGTTAAATGCACAGACATTTTAAGTTGCACAGCTTTAAGAATAACCCTTTTCAATTTTGTACATGGCAAACATTCTAGCCATAAATTAGGGGGACAGACACACCAGGTAATGATCTCTATGATTTATCCAGTTAACTTGAATAAATACAATTTTTACCAGAGGTCATGTTGCTCCATGTTTGAATAGTTTTCAGCTCTGTCTGTCCACCTTCAGAGTTACATATTGCTTGGATCCCTGGAGAAGGAGGGTTGTTGTTAGTTTGCTGGGCTTCCCCACTCACTGAACTACTACCTTCAAAGACCATGGTGTTTAGTGTATCTTTCTATATGGAGTGGTATTGCGGTTTTATTTCAATACTGCTGTTTTTACAGTGTTTGTTTTCTTCTCTTACAGAGCTTTTGCGAAACATCAGAACACAAGTGCTTATAAAATTAATTAAGCCTTACACAAGAATACATATTCCTTTTATTTCTAAGGTATGTGTCAGTAGAGCCTTGCATTTGCTTAAGTAAATGATTAACTGTGAATAAAAGCTTTTAAATAAATACAGTGCTTCCAGAAATAGAACATCTAAAATACACTTTAAACCATAAAGTACTAATGATGCACTGCTGGCAGCTTTGCAGTGCAAAAATGTAAATTTCAAGTGTCATCCAACTGCTTTTTATAATATGTACTGTGATACACTTACAAAATACTCAACTACCATATTCTACTTGGTGTAGAAAATAACTTTTCTTAAGAAAAGTATAAAAAGTGAAATTTGTATAATAAAAAATGGAATTATGGACATAATTTTTATGAACATAAAAATTAAAAATTTAATCCCTTTTGTTCATAAACTATCTTCATGTGTTTGTGTTGTACAAGTTACAGAACTGTGGTAGTAGAACAAACCAAGTATTACCATAGAATCACTGATTTCACTGCCTAATCTGCAAAGAATGGGGTAAAAACCCAGTGGTAATATATGAGACCCATCTACCGTGGGTCTGTGATTCTGCCTGCAAAAGTTCACTGTGTTACAAAATACGTCATGAAATATTAGGGATGCCTATTTTCCATGCTTAAATTCTCTTTGGAACTTGGTATGCCTTTTTTTTAAGCTAGACTTAACTTAGAACTTGCTTGAGCCAGAAGATGCAATTACATCTCTAAATGGTTTTGAGTGCAGATCCATTCTTCTCTGATAATTATTGTCTTATTTTATTTCCTGGGTTTTTGTGGTTGTGGTTTATTCTGTTGTTGTTTGGTTTGGGATATTTTTTATCTGTTTGTTTTTTTAGTAAGCCAGTAAAGGAACTCATTTCTGGAGCTTCTAAAATTTTGCTTTCCCCTCTTCAGCTTTTTCTGAGAGGTTACCAGTCTCTTGATTCTTGCCCTGTGTCCTTTGAGTGGAGGTGTTTTGCTTAATAGATCATTATTGAATTGATACTTATGAACAGTAAGAAACAGAGGTTAAACCAAATTCTGTATATGAAAACAAAGATTGGAGGTTTAATGTTGCAGAACATAGTAGCAGCATAATGAATTTTCTTTTTGTTTCAGGAGTTAAACATAGATGTAGCTGATGTGGAAAGCTTGCTTGTGCAGTGCATATTGGATAAGTATGTACCTTATTCTTGATCTTTGATTACTTTAAAATAATCAAACTATAGAAGAAGCAACAAAACAATATTTTGGGGCATTGTGATAATACTGGTTGATTCTAGAAGTGAAAGGTAACGGTGCTAACTTTGGATTTTCTTGGTTTCTGAGCAGTAAAGTATGTTTGAAAGATGGGAGACAAGAAAATTATACAGGGAGATTGAGCGGCATCTTTTTACTTTAATTCTTAATTACATAATAAATCCCCTGAATTATTATGAAATTATGAAAGTTGTTATTCTTAGTAATTGCTGCGTACACCCATGTATATTTTTGAGTGCATTTTCAAGTTGACAGATTGGTAGTCTACTGTCTTAACTAGAAAAATTTAACTACAATTTGTAAAACCTATTTTTCTTGAGGGTAACTTTTTATAACTATTACAAAAATGTAAGCCATACATAAGCTTGTATTGTTTGACGTCTCTTCACATTAATCTCCATTTTTCATGATTCTTTGACTTTCAAGAACTTCTTATGTCATACTGCTTCAGACTTTATATGGGGTCATAGCCAAGCAGATAAAATATGCATTAAATGCATATGAATGCAAATATGCTATGAATTCATTTGGGTTTGGTTTGTTTTTTCCAGTCATGACAGCTTAATAGGCAGTAGTACCCAGGACAGTATTGATAAAAGTGCTGAATTCTGAAATGGACTTTGTGCCTCTCTTTTATGAGACCTCTTACTTTACCTCTGATTTATTGTTAGCTCCTATTTCCATGTCCATTAGCAATTTACAGTTTTTATTTATTTACTTCTAGCACTATACATGGCCGAATTGATCAAGTCAACCAGCTCCTAGAACTGGATCATCAGAAGAGAGGTGGTGCACGTTATACTGCGTTAGATAAATGGACCAACCAACTAAATTCTCTCAACCAGGCTGTAGTCAGCAAGCTGGCCTAACAGAAACCAAGCTTCTACAAACGTACTTAAGGCAACAGTGCAGTGATGTAAACCTTAAAAGAACTGGGAATGGCAAAACTACTGTCGGTTGGTGTGCCCTGAAATTATTGGAGTTATGGCAGAAGTGCTTTTTTGATCAGCTGGTTTGTGTTTTGCTGCTGCATTTATCCCAAGAAAAAAACAGCTTTAATCTCCAGAAGAAAACCAAAATGCCACGGGATTTATGCTGTATTGACATCTTGCCCTAAACATACAACATCCTAGTAATTTGTCAAGGGGCAATTAATGACCAGAGAGAAGATTTTTGTCATGATTTTAAATACACTGACACATTACTGTTGGTTAAATTTAAACATGTTTTACCTGCAGAAATTCTCTCACAGAAATAACCTGCAATAACTTGAAATGCATACCCTTTTGAACACTTCCTTTTCTCATGTATAAATTGAAATGTTTGCTGCATTTTGCAAAATGTCAGTTCTCCAAAAATGTGTCCATATATTTCTGTACCTGCAGTGTAGTAAAGGTTTAGAAGAAACCCCATAATTATAGTGGCATACTGTCACTTAGGTTTCAAGCAGCAAAATAAACAGTGCAGTTCAGAAATTGTACAGTTTGTTTCTTGATGTGCTTTCATTATACTTGAATTTTACTTGTGTTATTTTTAAAAGAAAATAGGAATTACTTGTCACATTTGTGAAGGACAATATGGAGATTCTAAGTCTGAACCCCTTGGTATGTGTGCTGTTGATTTTTCTTTTTTTTTTCCCCTTGAAATAGTGAAACATAAATACTAAAGAGCTGACATTTAGCAGCCTTGCTAACTAACTTTTAGCTTCAAGAAGCCAAACTGTTATCAGTCCTGTCTAGTTATGTTGGTGGGTATTTGGCATCTCTCAGGGATACGCTTGGCTTTTATTTTGCTATTTCAAGAATAGAGATTTCCACACAGTTCTGTGGGAATAGAGATGCAGACCCTGATTGTTCTCTCTCTTTGCCTAATCTGGTCTTTTGGAGCAGATTCAGTGTATAGAAAATGACACAGTGTGTATGCAGTGGGGACCAAGAACAGTGACCTTGCTGGTAATGGAATCTGTTCTGTCCCAAATGTTTGAATGTATTGCAGTCCCTTCAGAGCTGCTGTTCTCTAGCACAGTATAGCCACATGCCTTTTGTGTCCTAAGATTTTGGGATCATCAGATCATTTTAATATAACTACAGTGTTGACCACAGAAAATTTTATTCCTGTAACAGATTGGAGCTGACAGAAAAATTCTCTTGCAGGTCTCAGAAATGTAGTAAAAAGGGTCAGATTTTCCATAAATGTAAGTGTTCCAGTTTAAAGCTGAGAGTAGTGTGTGATGGTACACACAAGCAGTGCCACACACAGACATTGTAATAGTAGAAGGAAAAATCTGTATGCAGAGTAATTAACAACACCTCAAAAATAATGAAAAAGCCTAATAAATTACAAATGCCCATCACATACGTGCAAGGCAGCTTGGTAAACTCAGTGTTCTAGGGCAGGATTTAAATTGGTACCAGGTTATAATTAAATAGGATAAAATTAACTTCAATCTGAGGAATAGTTATTTCCCTTAGAAAATTATTTTGCTCTGCAGTTGTCAAAGCAAGTAATTTTTTTTTCCTGGTATTTACATCATAAAAGTTAATGTGTACCATGAGTAGCATAATATTGAATCTTGGGTGAGATTTTCTTCTTCACTCATGTATTTTTTTACCAATAGGTGTTTTTAATTTATCCATTTACTTAAAACAATAATTTAAAATTTAAATTTTTAAGCAAAGTTTTTTGCCTTTGTAAATTCTGTATATAAAATTTAACTAAAGCACCTTGTATTTTATTTCCTTATAATGCTGTGATAATGCTGAGTAATGTAGTTTTTGCATTGAAAATTCCAGTAGTACCTGGTGATGTGAAGTTGAACTTAACAACAGTGCACAGTCATTGGGACCCTTACCTACAGGTTCTTTCTCCCAGGGGGACAGGGGATTGTCACAGCTATTTCAAGGTTCTCCTTCCCATGGAGACAGGGGACAGTGACAGCTATTTATTTGAGTAGGTCTCCTTTCTCTGCCGTTTCCCAATACCCTTGCTGTAGGAAGGAACAACTCATCTCTTCTAAAGGAGGGGGAAAAAGATAACTGTCCATAAACTTACAATCACTGAAAATAAAAGTTTTCTTGACTTTGTCTGTTGTACCTGATGTAACCTTTTCCATCCCAGCTACATCTGCTGGGGAGGCATTTTGGCATTTTTGGATTTTTTTCAACAAGGAAATGGGAACACCGCAGTAAATCTTGTCATGTCTGTCTAGTTCCCTTGTTTATCTTTTTGTTCTGAAGGACTAATTGTTGTAGGACTAGTCCAACTATTGAAGGACTGTCAGTCTGAACAGTGAGGGCTAGCAATGTTTTTAGAAAGAAAAAAGGTGTCTGCCTCTAAGAAATAGTTGTGTGTTTTGGCATACTTCAGCTCTTACTCAAGTGTACAGTGCCTTAGCATCTGTGCTCTAGGCACATAAGGAAGATTTATATAAACCCTAAGGGATTCTACCCCTTTTCTGAGTTCTCACAATTCTTAACCTAGAAGATGAAGATTTTCTCTGGGGAAATACTGAAGAGCTCTGTTGTCATACAACTGTAGCAGAAATCACCAATAGTTGCTATAGCCCACCCTATAGTCCCTGGTAGATCTGGTTCTGATGTCATTTCTGTCTCCTCAGGAAAAGTGAACAAGCACTTGAAGGAAGAGGGTAATTTTTTTTTTTTTTTCAAAAAACACCATTGCACTGCAGGTTGTTTGAAACGTGGTAAGCAGCTTCACTGCATTCTCAGTCTTGGGTCCAGTCATTCAATTTCTGCAGTTGTTGGTAATTGTCAGACCCACGCTTGTCACAACTTCTTGGGTGTTTTTATACACCTCTTGTTGCTGCTGGTACAAGATAAACTGGCATTTTAGCTAGTTACCATAACAGTGTTTGCAAAAGAACATTTTAATGGCTGTTGTAATCTTATGTAAGATTACAACAGTGATTAAGCTGTGTATATATAAACCCTTCTTTTGAGTTGTGGCAGCTTATGCATTAAAACTGAACAACAGGAAAATCTGGGAGGATGTGGGTGCTATGTCTGCATTTTAGATTTTTGCTATTATTTTTAATCAAACATAGTTTGAAGGAATGTATTCTTTGTGCATCTTAAAGTCCTATTCTAATGGATTGGATCTGAAACCAATTTAATTTCATTTTCCTTTTAAATAAGCCTACCACAGAAAATGCACTGAATAACAACAAACCCCAGAAAAATGGCAGTGCACCCAGCTGAAATGCACCCAGCAGAATAATAAAATGAAGTTATTTGAATTTTAGTCTGTAAATAAACTCTGATTTTGTAATTTCTCAGGAACTGACAGCTATAAAACATTGTAATTGAAGATTGTATTTTCATATTTTTTCTTTGAGAGGTAGTGAATTAATCTGAGTAAGAACTGTGTATGTATAGAGTAAAATGACATCACTTGGTGGAGCAGTACCCCTTGCTTTCTCAAAAATACAGCCTAAATACAGAACTAAATTTCCATATATAGATGCTAATATGGATTTTAAATATAAAAGTGTCACTGTTAATTATTTTCAAAGTGCAAAAAATGTAGTTTAGAACCAGGTTAGTGAACTAGGTAAACTACATTACAAGCTAGTCAACTATTTAAGTGTTAATTAAGATATTAAGAAAGGATTATCACCATCTTAAATGCCTCTAACTGTGTGGTAAGATAGATTGCAAACTATCTGTGATAGAATAATTGCATGTGTAGTGCTAAATTTTAGGTGTAAGACGTGTAAGCATTACAGCAAGAGTAAAGGCTAATCCCTTGCTGGCCCTGTTAGGAGGAGTTGCATGGCCGTTCTGTCCTGGCTGGCTCTGCTGCCTCCCTCTGCAGCTGCTCTCGGTGGGAGTGCTGGGCTCACTCTGCCTGCTGCCAGGTAGCAATCGCTATTGGAATCGTGATTCTCAGGTTCCTGGAGTAGTTCCCAGCTCACCTTCCCACTTAGGTTCCAGTTCTGTTCCCTGCTGTGTCTGCCTGTGGCTGCCTGTGCAGGACACCACATGTCACATCGCCAGATACCGTTTTATTTGCCAAGATACATTTCACCTTCTGTACTTGTCTTTTTCAGTAACTATACTGAAAATTTTAGTCCCAGGCCAGTAAAACTCACTTTTGAGTCTGCTTCATTCCTGCTGCCTTTTCCACTTGCTCACCATGGCAGCCTCCAGCCCCACTAGTGCTGCTGCAGTCCCTGTTCAGGTGGTGCTGCTGCCGTGGAGCTCAGTCTAAGCCTGCCTGGACCTCAGGCAGAGAGTGTTACTGAGCAATCCTTATTTCATGCTTCCATGCTAGTGCCATTAAGCCTGTACATATGCTCAAGCTTTCCATATAAGAAGCTGCCTAGACCTCAGTGAGACGTGTGTAATCACATGCTTGTGTTTCGTAGGACTTTATACCCACTAGATGTAAACAGCTCATTACGGGTCTGAGTAGCCACACATGTGCTGTTAGATTTGCCTGTAATCCTGTGGTTTGAAATCTGAATACATTCATTACCAAGTGCCTTTCCATATTGCTCAGATATTTTGGTTTAGACTCCCATTTTTTATTTTTGTGTCAACCTAGATTTTCTTCTTCATTTGATCTGTGTCCTCCAATGTGTTCAGGAAGGATATCCCTACCCAGTAGCTGCAGCAATAAAGCTAAAACCTTAGTAGCAAAATTCTAGTCAGCACCTGCGGAGTTCAACCATCATTTTTGCTTATGAGCTAAGCACGTCATTTACTCCATGTTGCAGCAAAGAAGTTGCAATAATTGTTTACAAACTGCCAGGTTTGAAAACTGGACTGTTACAACCAAGTATTCAAAATCAGCTACCAAGGATGTTCAAATTCAACCATGTGCAGTTACCAAGTATTTTAAAATTCACCAGGGTTTTTAGAATTTTTTGTCCTTAAGAGCTGTGCCATTGTCGAGTTCTCTTACACAACACTCAATCAAGATGATGTTGTAACCAGATACCCTGGCATATCTGTGATAGCTGTGGATAGAGGATCTCACATAACTGGTTCTGAGTGCTTTGGTTTGTTTTTCTTTTTGGTAGTAACACAGTTAAATTTTATGGGAGACCTTAAGTATTTTTCACCTGAGTGGCCACTCAGGTCACCAACGTGACTTTCTGTACTATGTATATTGTATAGCTTTATGTAGATCTGATGTCTATTTAATCACTGCCCAATTTAGAATTTAGACATTCCTGTTATTTGAGTGTGCATAACAGCCCTTTCAAGTGTGACCTTTCTGTTGGTATGTATCTTGGGAACAAAAGAAGAATTTCATAACTGACAGCCTTGCCATAATGACTCATTCTTTTTTAAAAACACAGCAACTATCTTAAGCAAATGTCATAATATATATTCCATGGTCAGCATCAATTTGAACAAACTAAGCTGCATTCCACACTGAAACACTGGTGTGCTAATACAAGAAGATGATTGTTCCAGCTGTTTCAGTGGGATTTTTTCACTGTTTTCTGACCAGTCAGGCAAGTTCTCCCACATTACTTGGAGATGAAAAGTGATTAAGTTTGAAATAAATCAACCTAATTTCACACAAATAAGCAAAACACATTCAACTACTGGGAATGAAATGCATTTTCTCAGTAGAGATTTTTTGTTTGAGTGAGATGAAGTTTAGGTAGCTTATGTTTCATAATTATTTATCTGTAGATTTCCATCTCATATTTAAGTTCATCAATTACTGATGAAATGCTATTCTGTTGCATCAGCTGAAAGCTCTGTGTACAACCAGCTTAATACCCAGTTTTACTTTCGTGACTTCTTGTGTTGAAATAACAAATCTCATTGTGTAAAAGCCCCTGGGAACAAAACCTCATAACCTCCAATTACTCTGTCTTACCACCTTGAAATGGCTTCCCAGTATTATAAACACTTATGTGAGTTCTGCTGACCATTTAATCTTGTCAAGAAAAGTGCTGGGATACAGAAGTGCATATGAAACATACAACTGCTGCAGCTTCTCCAGTTCAGATGAGGCTTTTGTATCAGGACACTGCAGCAGCTCTCCCCTTCTCTTCACTGGTAGCAAAACACTGCCCTCACTGAAGTTAGTAGAAATATGAAAGTTCAGTTTAATTGGGATTACAACCTGGCCCACTCCCTTTCCCATATGCTCAACGGGACCTATGATTTTGTGTACTGTGACCTCATGAAAACTTAAATCACAGAACATACGTAATGTTGCAGACATCTAGGCAAAAGCTACACTTAGATGGTGATCCTGCTGATGTGGATGGAATAGCACAGAAGGCAGTGACAGTCTGCACAATTCTCTGTTCATGTCATCTGTTTGTAAAATGAGATCTTGCAGTGCAATGCAATAGCCCTCTTCATAATCCCATATGGTACATATGAAGTTTTAATGGCAAAGAGAAACTCCTAAGAAAGTACAAAGGGATTATGTGGGTTTATCCAAGAAATAAAATTTTTATAACATAGGAAAAATTTTTACGTGGTATCATGAACATAGAGCAGGAAGATTAAATAATTATAAAATAAAGGTTTAATCTAGGAAGCTGTAGCAAGATTGCTCTGTCGAGACATTCTGGATAGCTTTTACTGCTGTCAAATTCAAATACAGCCTTTCTTACTTGTTTCTTTAAAAAGCAAGCCATTTATTCCTCAAAAGAACCTCTTATCAAGCACGAACCTGACTCATGCATTAATATGTAATACATTTATAATGTATTTACCTGGAACTGCTCAAGAGTCTGATCTGGGATATCTTTTGTGGATTTCTTTCACAAAGGTACTAAGCCTAGTTTTGCTATATTTTTTTTTTTCCCTTGCCATGAATCAACCAAGTTGTAAATAAATCATGCACATTTCCATTAAACCCAAGGCAGCAGGCCTATTAGCGTAATGAAATGCGGGGACATCCCCTGCAGAATACACGCACGGGATCATGTGTTGTTATGCAGCACCGGCTCCTAGATGCGTTTCCCATTCTCCAGGCTCGGGGTGAACACAGTCCCACTGATTTCACTGGCGTTACTCATTATTAACCACATGTTAAAAGCAGGGCAGCAAAATAAAGGAACGTCACACAAGCTGCGCCCAACCTCGCATCTCAGAATCTCCGTGCTTTGCTGCCGCCCCAGTCCCTGCACACACGGGACCCGCTTCACAGCCCAGCCCTGCACTCCAGACGCTTGTGCGACATTTTTAGATTTCTGCCTCTAAATAAATCACAGGGGTGGTTTTTTTTTTTCCCTCGGTGTTCCAGATAATTTCAAGGACACCATCGGCCTGAGCCTCCCCCGGCGCCGCCCGCGAGCAGAAGGGCCCGCTGCGCACCTGCCGCCCTCGCTCGCCGCCGCCGGAACGGCTCGGGGCGGGGGAACAACGCTCTCCGCGCTCATTCCCGCGGGTTTCCGCAACGCTTGTGTCACGGCCCTGCTTGTTTTCGGGCAGCCCGAACGCGGGAGGGGAACGCCCGCCGTGGGGGGGAGCGAAGGCGTTCCCGGCCTGAGCCAGCCCGGCTTCCGTCCCAGCTGGTCCCTCCCCGCCGCCCGTCCCGCCCCGCCCCGGCCGTGGCGTAGCCGGTCCCGGTTCCCGTGATAACCGCGAGCGGGGCCGGCGCCGCTCCGGGCGTGTGCGGAGCGCGGCAGGGGAAGCAGCGCCATGGGGGAGGCGGCCCGGGCCCTCCGCCACCGTCATTAGAGCCGCCGCCCGGCGTAGCTGGAGCCATGGACAAAGCGGACAAGGTGCGAAGGGACCGCGAGCAGCCGCGGCGGGAGGGGCGGCGAGGGCGGGGAGCGGAGCGGGCCCGGCCGTGTCAGCCCCGGCAGGGCCGTCGGCAGCGGCCGATCGGCGGGCAGGGCACGGTAGGGCGGGGCGCGGCTCGCGGCCTACGGGGCGGGGGGCGCCGGGACCGGCTGTGAGGGGCCGCCGCCCGGGCCCGGCGGAAAGCGGCCCTCGGGAGGGGAGCGCAGACAGGGCGTTCTCCGGGCTGGAAGCGGGAGCTCGGTGTGTGTCCGCTGGCGCCCTCCCCTCCCCGGGCGGGAGGCGTCAGGCCGCGCCCGGCCCGGCTGTCCGGGGGAGCTGGGAACCCGGGAGCGGCTGCCCTGGGAATCCCAAGGGAATTCAAAACTCGGTTCTGTTCTTCTCCCTGTTCCTCCAGGCTTTGTTTTGAGCTTAGGGAAGTATTGCAGTTTAGCGGCATTAAGTTTAAGCCTGCCTGGTCATTATTAGATACTTGGTTTCTTGAAAAAGAAACAGGTTTCTTTAAGAACTTAGCGACACAATTGAGGTGTCACTCTTGTTGAAATCCTGTAAATGTCAGGGTCGGGTTGAAGTTTGCAGTGATAGGACACTGCTGATGGTCTCCTCATAGCTGAGTGGGTGTAGCTCACTAATTCTACAGGTCGTTATATTTTTTGTTCTTCTGTATTAAACTCGGCCTTTCGAGGTAACCAGTTTGCATTATTCTTAAGAGATTTTAAAGTGTAGGTATAAAGAAGAAGGGACTTACGAATTTGTATGATTTGTTACATATCTGCAAAGAACATTTCATCATCAGGAGGTAGTTCTAAAAGATGTATCTGAAATGAATGATGTCATCTGTTAGAGCCGGATACTACTTTTAAGCTTCTGTTTCAGCAGAATGTGTTGAAAATTGGTGATTTACAGCTCTTTGTTTCCTAGTTTTCAGCTTTGGCGTCTCCAGGGGTTCTAATAGTAGGGTAAGGAATAAAATAACACAGGTTCCTGTAGCAAAGTAGATAATGACTAGTAATGCTAGTAAAGATACACTGCTTTTCATGCTGTATGTATAGCTAAGGAAGTTTGTGAACAGTGAGTCTTATTCCAGTATTGCTCCCACTGTGGCTTTCTTCCTGGGCTTTCTGGTGTGATAATGAGTTTAATTTTTTTTTTATGCTTATTTGCCTTGATGTTAAAACCTGATCTTATTCTGTAAAATTTACGTTTGTCCAATCTGTAGTACTTTTTGCTTTAAAATCTTGGATTTTGGTGTGGTGGGGTTTTTTTCCCCCTCTGTTTCATCTGTAATTAGTACTGCAGTACACTTGTGAAATATTTATTCCTCGTTGCTTGAGCTCTTCAGTACTGGAGGTTCACACACATGTCCTTATCAAACCATTTTCTTTTCATCTGTCAAAATAGTTCATGAAAACGGAGAGTTGTTATTTACAGTATAAAGTGTTGACTCTGAGTGATTGTTTTAACTAAATACAGTATTTCAGCTTGAAGGTATAGTTAAGCTCTGTAGCAGGAATTATCTTGTTTAGTATGTTTGCAGCATATCTGGTCCTGTTGGTTCCTTATCCCCTAGTAAGGCTTCTAGGCAGACAAATAATTAATACCTGATGAGTTTCTAAAGTGATTCAACAATCTTGTTGCTTTTATCTGCTCATTATACAGTAGCATCTTGATTAGGAGGCTCCTGGATGCTTTGGGTTTGCATCTTTTGTGCTGTAAGAATTGAATGTAATCACTGTTACCAGTGTAAGTGTTTGGTAAGGTTGCATCAGTTTTGGGAGCCATTTCATTTTTTCTTCATTTGGGCTTCTTTCTGTGCCTGTACTGCGTGACATCTGATAAATGAATATTAAAGCCTACAGATGTGTGTTAACAGTACTCATTCGCTTTCCTTTCCCTCAGAATGCTCTCTGAGGCACAGTACAGTAAATGTATGTGCTTATAGGAGTAACTACTGTGTAATTAGAATATGAGCACCTTGGACTATTGTACTGTTAGCATGGTATTTCAAGAGCAGAAAATGCTTTTGATGGGTAAACAGTTTTGTGGTGTTGTCTTAGTGAATCAGTATGAGATTTCTTGTTGCAGGATCATTTGGACACCTAATTGATTAAAAGATATTGCTTTTGGATTGCCTTTGAGATTTCTGTTACCTAAATTCTAATATGACTTGTTGTAATATGTTCAGCAATATTTTGGCAGCTGACATAGATGAGAACAGACTAAAGCTGCTTAAAAAGAATTATTTTTATGATAGGAGTAGTTAAAATTTTTGTAGTGGGTGTGTAAGTTTACTTCTGTCTACACCAGAACAAAATTGTTCCCATTAAAAAGTGGGTTTCAGCAGTTAAGTGTAGGTTATTTTCCTACAAGAGAGGAAACTCAGCAGATGACCTCTGATGCTCTTTCTGTTTAAGCAGAATGTGATGGAAAACTAAAGAGAAACAACTTCTTTCAAAGGTACTGCTGTGCTTTGATTTTTCTGTCTTATACTTTTGTCTTGCCCTGTGATTAAGACAGTTGGTTCCTTTAGTAAGTTGAGAAATCAGGTGAAGTTGCAAAATCAGTGACCTGTGTTTTGTTTTAGTATTGCTTAAAGATAGCCTGTTCTGCTTGCCTCTGCTATTCTTGACCACTCAACAGGTGGCTTGATAATATGGTTGCCATGGAAGTGGATCTAGATCAATGTTTTGTGCTCTCTTATCCGGTCCAGTTTCCTTCAGTGTTTCTTACCAATGGCAGATTTTACAACTGAGGCAAGCTGGAAAATGTCTGGTTTCCTGTACTGTTTGCATATTGCTTACTTTTGAATCTTGAAAGTGCAAAACACTTTTGGATTTTGTGGGTTTAGTATTGTCTTATTTTAGAATAATGTTCTCTCGTGAATTTAAATGTTATTGATATGATTCCATGAATATCTCAACTGTTTGAGCACAAAATTATTTATCATTGACTAGTTTGTGGAGATGAGGAAACTGATTTGCATAAATAATTTGGACTAATCCTTTTAGTATACTGTCTACAAAGCACTCAAATATTACTACTTCATTTGGATAGCATGAGGATAGAAGTTTGTACTGTTAAATGCTGGAAAGTAGGGAAGTGAAGAGGATCCTTTTGGTAGCTTTTTTTTGTCTTTGGACAGGCTTTGTGTAAGTATGAAATTTTAGTTTCCGCCCCCTTTTTTCTTACAATATTCTGGCTTTGAGTTTAACATTTTTACCTATATATAGAAAACAAGCAAGTAGCACAACCTGACAAGCTAGCATGTTTAAATATTTAGCTTTGTTATGTTCTGATAATAATATTTAATCCTTTTAATCCTGTGAAAGGAAAGAGAATTATGCGCAATTCCCTTTTTATGAGCTGAGGGAAAAGGAAAGGACTTCATTGTGTATTTGCTTTAAGTGCTGTGTTGAAATGGCTATGGTAAATGTAAATAGGGGAGGTTAAATTTTGTGCTTCGTTAAATGGCCTGCTGCTAGTGTTTCCAGTTGGACTGCATATTTACCATTCCCGAGGTATCTGCCACTTAGAAGCAACTAATTATAGAAACAATGACTTCCATATTTGTAAAGTTTATCTTAAAATAGCTGAACTGTGACTTGCCTTACTATTAACACAGCATTTAAATTATGAAATCCAGAATTCAGAAACAGGATTGTTTTTCTTAAAAAAAAAAAAAAAAAACCAAACCCAGAAGTTTGAGCTATGTTTTTATTTTACTTAGGGATGAGACTTCTTGTTTCCAGACTTTGAGACAGTAAAACAGCTGATTTTATTATAGCCCTCTGAGATGTGGCATCTGTGTCTATTTTCTCACCCTGTAAATGGTGAGATTGATATCTAAGCATTCTCCTCTGAGAGCAGGATGACAGAGATCCTATTTAATGGAAAATGCTGAATGACATTAGGCTACAATGAACAAAAACTTTTCTAAGATTAAATGTACAGTGCTATGACTATAGGACAGAGTTTACCAGTCTGTTCCTGCTTGTGTCATCTTCTGTCTTTGCAGCTGTTGATGACTACAGTAGCTTTTATATAGGAAACAAAGGAGCTCTTCAGTATATATGCTGTCTTGAAAGACTTGTAATTGTTGTACTGAAATATGTAATGAGCTACTACAAAACGTTTTGTAAATTGAAACTAGGGGTATCTACAAAAGAGGCTTCTGTCTAAATCTTGGTTTCTTTTGAAGGGGTGTATTTCCATTAATAGGCAACTGATTGAAAATCTGATGTTTCAGCATGACTTAAATTTATATTTAGAATTGAGTTGGGTCATCAAAGGTTGATTTCAATGAAGCTTTGTTTGGTTTTGTGATATGAAAGGTTGAATAAACATGAAGAAGTTGCAGTCAAAAAAGTTTAGTCTTGCAGTATTTTCAGTGTTTGCTATTAGAGGGCATGATCAAACCACATAGTAGTCTGTATAAAGGTCTGACCCTGCATTTACTGATGGCAGTGGCAAAGAGTTAATTTGTTTTAGAGGATATGGACTAGAATAAATCTTGATGCTGTGAGAGCAATTAAAGCATAAACTTGTATCACAAGTGCTCTATTGTAAGGATTAGGGCAAGTGTATCAGCCTTCTCCCAAATCTTCGTGTTTGACAAATCTTTCTTGTCTGTGGTTACAAACCAGTGGCATGATCAGTCCTGTTTGTGCTGTTCATGTGCACTTGGCACTCCATTTGTGCTGTGTGGGTGAAATCTGAGGAATTGTGTTCATGTGTATTTGCATGCACTTTGTTTTATGCATTTTCTTGTTTTTTTCTGAAACAAAAAGGAGCTTGTCTTGTGTTCTGGAGCTTACTTCATTTGTTATTGGTTGCATTTTCCACTGAGTCTTAAGCATGTCAGTATTTAAACAACCAAACCCACCACCAAACTGCTTCTTCGGCATTGTTGTTTCTGTAGCTCACCAAAGGAGCCTTTCCTGTTAGAAGAAGTAATGAGTTTCGATAGGAAATAACTTATACTTGTCTAGTGCAATGAGAAATTAGCCGTACCTTTACTTGATACTAAATTGATTAATGTTTTTTTTCTTGTTTCAATTTTTCTCTTTACATTATGAAGGAAGAAGGCTGTTTATTAGAAAGAGAAGGTACTTTGCTGTGTATCTTCACCAACATTTCCTCCTAGCTGAGATATCTCTAATCCTAAAAAGATCTGCTAAGATAACTTCGGACAAATTACGTAGCATTGCTCTTTTGTTTCCCTCACTCATCCAGTGAAACCACTGGCCATCTGTGAAATGTGCTGAGATGTCTGGAGAATCACCCTGGAGAGTTAATTCTGTTGATGTTTTGGTTTGGTTAGCAGTCTGACCTGACTTAGTGCATTTGTTTCCCCTTTCTGCTTTAAGTTTACTGCCCTCATCTGAAGACACAACCTGTGTAACACAGAAATATTGAAGTATTTTTGAAAGACTGGTAAAATGTTCTAAGGAAGCAATATAATGAAGTTAATTTAGTTTAGTTGTTAATACACTTGAGCTGCTGGTTTTCTACCCTAAAGTGAAAATGGGGCCTTGTTGTCTAATGAAATGTATAAGTTATGTGAGAATTGGATGTATTATGTTTGCAGAATGATTTTGAAATACCTGTATTGAGGTTTCTAAGTTTTCAGGTGCTGTTTTCATGAGTTGGCATATATATGTGTGTGTGCTTTGCAGAACAAAATGCAAAATCTGAAAACAGAAGTTTGTCCTAAATCCTTTGCCAAAACAAGTTTCTTGAAAGGATTAAAAAAACCCAACTGTCACAAGCCAACCAAACCTGTAGGTGCAGACTAAACTGCGCAAGAAAAGCGTTTAAGATATAATGCTTGTAAGAGGTATGTGAAATACAGTTTTGATTCCTTTAAATAACAGACACTCCTCAAAAAGCTGTAAGCAAAAAAAGGATTTAACTATCAAATGCATCCATATGTGCTTATGATTACAAGATCTGCTGTATCTTTATTTTACCATTATAGGTAAGCTAAACTTGTTTTGAGCTGTGCAGAAAATGATAATTAAATATATCAGGCAATTGCTCTGTCATAGCAATTAGTAATCATAACCTGTATAAGAGACTCAACAACAGGAAAGGAAGAATTAAAGCTGTCTTTTTTTGTTTGGACATCTCTGAATTGTTTTAACCTAATAAAACCAAGTAGAATAATGTGACTTATTTTGCTAAAATCATAAAATTACATTATAAGACTGTTGAGTCTTATAGAGGTGTTATAAATAAATTTAAAACAAACAAACCTCCCCCCCCCCCCCCATATACACTTTTTTCTCGGACAGATTTAAATAAGTCAAATATTATCCAATCCACCTTGGATGTAAAAGTAAGGTAGGGATTATCTTTGAGAATTGACAGGAAATATTTTGCTATGGCAGCCTTGCAGGTGGGAGTAACTCACTTCCTGCTGGATCAATTACAGCTCTGTTTTTAATATCTGATGTGAAAGCATGTTCTCTCATGATCCTAATGAGTGATGATATAGTACAATATCACAAAAATCGTTGTCATGAGACAATTCTGCAAGAGCCTTGTCAATAAAGAATGATTTCTGTATTTTCATGTAAATCTCCCAAATAAGGGAAAGAGCAGACAGCCACATAGGAAAGATCTTTAAAACAGGAAATCTGGTCCCAACGTGAATGCAAATAGAATGTTTTTACTGTTTTCTGAGCCAGTGCTAGAGTTTATTTTTAGTATCTTGGATGAAGTTCACTTGGCATGTTGTGGTAGGATAGTGACCAGCAGGTTAGGATTAGTTGTTTGTCAGTTTTCAGTGTTTCCTTAGGAATACCACATTTGTAAAGCACTCATTGTAGTTTTACTCCTGTCAGTGGATGAAACACCCTTGGTGTGTTCCTTTAATGTTTTGATTGCTCAGTTGGTTAGAGCAGGGTGCTGATGATGCCGAGGTTGTGGGTTCAATCCCCATATGGGTCATTCATTAAAGAGTTGGACTCGATGATCCTTGTGGGTCTCTTCCAATTCAGAATAATCTCTGATCTAGTTTTGTAGGCCAGCCCAGAAGTGAGTCTATTCTTAAGCAAATATTTTTTGCCTCACAGTCTTGAAATAGCATAGAAAAAACACTCTTAGCTTTAAGGGAGGGATTCGGTGTTGGTATTTCTGGTACTTATGTGTTCACTGTACATAAACACTTTAAAAAAAAAATATTACGAGAAGTCTTTCTCTTGTGTTGAGCAGAATGCCTTGGAGCTTTGCAGAGGAGCAGGCCAGTCACCAGGCAGCTGAGGGATGTGCCTGAGGCCAGAGAGGAGGCTTTGGGTAGAGTTGGGTTTGATTTGTGTTGCACAAGTTCGGTGCTGCTGCTGCAGCTGCCCCACAGCTTTTCCTCTGAATAGAACTTCAGGAATTAGAAGAGTTACTGTAGAAGAAAGGAATATTCACCCTCTACTAATGATAAAGAAATGCATTTAATTGATGTGAAGGTGATTGTTTTGCTGTAATGCAGATCGTGTTATACAGCAGGAGTGATACCTCTGTGTCTGTGCTTATGGAATCAGGCTGCCCTGCATTGGAACTAGACCTTAAAAATCGTTTGGTTCCAAACCTGTGCCATGAGCAGGGACACCTTCCATTACACCAGGTTGCTTGAAGCCCCATCCAAGCTGGCCTTGAACACTTCGAGGGATGGGACATACTTCCATTTATTATAGTCCATCTGTGTATATATATATCTATATCTATCTATATAGATAAATATAGATATATCCATATTACAGCCATAAGCATTTTCAGAACAGTCATTAAAAAATACTTTCCTGCCAAGAACAGTGTGTCTTGTCAGTTTGAAAGACATACTTTTTTCATTGGGACAACTATATTTTCAAAAAAATTTTGGACTTGCCCGTCCCACCTCTTCCACTCCCATGCTGCTAAACCAGTATGGGATTTTATTTAAGCAGAATAAGTTTTGTGGACTTGGAGATTCAGATATTGGGTGAGAGGGCTGTCTCTGGATGGATTGTGGATGTGACACAGAGCAAAGGCATGGAGTGAGAAGTGTGTGGTAGGTGTGGGACTACTTGCCATGATTCTTCCAGAGCTCCTGTTCCACTGTTTCAGCTCATGTGGAGGTTCTGGAGGTAGTAGCAAGGATAGAAGACTGTCCTCAGCAAACCTTTAGGATTTTGTTCTTTTATGTGCTGTAAGAGCATGTACTCATACAGGTTATATGTTTGAGATTATTTTGTAGGTGTATGGAAGGAAAAATGTCTGGAGTCCTTGTCTGCTTTAGAAAGAATCTTCCTATGGTTTGGTACTCCATGAGGTAGTGATGTGAGACATATATAGTTAAGCTGAGATCTTTGTACAAAAAAAGGTTGTTTTCATCTGAATGCAAGTTATAGTAGAATACAGAGTTTAAGGGTTCTCAGGTTCTGCAGTTGTCTTATTGAATACAGCATTTTTTGTTATTTAAGTGTAAGATGCAGCTATGTTGTACAAAATCAAAAATATGAGCAAAAAAACCAGCTTAAGCTAAGGATACCTTCAGGATTGGGGGAGATACTTTTCTTTGAAAGCACAGTTTGAAACTTATTTCTAAGCCTTCTTCATGACAACCTTTAATCGTAATTTTAACACGTTAAAGTATGTTCAGGTTGTACAGATAGAATGTGTGAGGAGGGTTCTTCTATGGTGCATCATCTTTTAGCAGTTAAACTATGGTTTAATGCTGAAAAGCCTTTTTTATAATTGCCTAGAAACATGGTCAGTTTTGTAGAGCAGGCCAGGCATTACTACATCTTCCATATGTTGGTTTCACTTCTGAAAGCCTACACAACTGTGCTCCACATACAGTGCTAATTTGGTTTTGTTCTGTGCTCCGACTCATATATCTTCTGCAAGATGTGAGCTTCAGTCCCTTTAAAGTTAATTAGTGTTTGCATTGCACTTGTAAAGGTTAACACAAATGCTAAATGTTGGTGATCTGTATTACACCCTGCATTGATTGGAAGGATGCAATAAGCACTTGCCAACTGTTTTCCACCTCTCTTGGTTTACTGCAGAAATCCTGTAGCCTTGTCATCCATTTGCCTGCTGTTCATGGTACTTTGCGTACAACTTTATGAATCTAAATTTTCCCAAGCAATTTATGATTGTAATTAATGAAGACATTCTTTCTTTTTTCTTAAGAATGTCAAGCTGTCAGCTGAAGTAGAACCATTTATTCCTCAGAAGAAGGGTCCAGAAACACTAATGATCCCAATGGCACTTCCTAATGACAGTGGAGGAATTAATGGAATGGAACCAACTCCAATCCCTAGCTACCTGATCACTTGCTATCCATTTGTACAGGAAAATCAATCCAACAGGTAATAAGTGTTTGTGATCTTCATGGAAAATGATGTGTTTTTAAATGAGTTGAAATTTGTAGGCTTGAGAGGAGTCGGTGATTGTGGACTTTATATTCAGGGGTTTTTTTCACTGTATTTAACCCTTCATGTATGAGGAGGAAGTTTCTCTATCCTCAGTCTTTTACCTATTTTCTTCCTTTGTTTTTTTCCATTCATATTCTTTGTTGCCTTTTTTTTTTCCTGGCTATGAAGGTCTGGTACAGATCCCTCCCAAAGTCACCTGCTGTGCTCTTGGATCTTCTAGGGCAGTCAGGAGGTTTCTTGTCTGAATCTCTAATGCTTCTCTGAATGAAGCAAAGCTTTGGGTGTCCAGCTTGGGTCCTGCCATGGTGAAACACGATTGGGTGTAGCTGTATCCAGTTTCCTTCACATAACTAGTTAAAAAATGTTGAGTTTAGGAACTTAATATAATAGAATTGTTGTTTTTGAAGGGGTGGTAAAGGTCTGAATTTTCTATGAAAGGGGGAAGACTTACTGAGCAGTTTTGTTTCTTTTTTTTTTTTTTAATAGACAGTTTCCATTATATAACAATGACATCAGATGGCAGCAACCCAGCCCAAATCCTGCAGGACCGTACCTTGCTTATCCTATAATATCTGCACAGCCACCTGTTTCTTCAGAATATACTTACTATCAGCTGATGCCAGCACCATGTGCTCAGGTCATGGGTTTCTATCATCCTTTCCCTGCGCCCTATCCTGCACCCTTTCAAACAGCAAATGCTGTGAGTACAGTTACTACAGAATGTGCTGAGCGTCCCAGCCCATCAGGCCAGGTCTTTCCATTGTCCACTCAGCGGAGCAGAAGCAGTAACAGGGGACCAGTCATTCAAAAAGTAAGTCTGCTTTTGAATAGGATAAGTAGAACTGTATAAAGAAAATGTCTTTGTACAGGAAGCATATATCTCATTTTTTATCAATTTTTTTTTGTGTGTGTGGCAATGTTTGAAAACAGCAACAGCAGTTACAGATGCACATAAAAAATAAACGTCCTCCAGTGAAAAATGTTGCCACTCAGAAGGAGACCAGTTCATCGGGCCCTGAGAACAGATCAAAGATTGTTTTGTTGGTTGATGCATCACAGCAAACAGGTAATTTGTTTTTTTAAGTTCTGGGTGTATGAAATAATTAGAACTGCATGTCATTTGTCATCTTTTCTAAAAGAGGGTGGACCTGATTTAGATGCAGCTTTTAAAAGAAATCTTTGCAGCTCAAAAGGATAATGAAGAAAAGGTGCTGATGGTTGCAGATACCTACTCAGTATGTCACCTTATAATGTCACCTTATGACCTACTCAGTATGTCACCTTATAATGTTGCAGTGACATGGTACTCCTGCAAAGACGTTGACAACCCTTGAAGGAGTTGGTTATCAATAACAGTTGGACCTAGACATAATTTAAATTCAGTGCTGGTTTAATGC
This sequence comes from Cyanistes caeruleus, assembly GCF_971803275.1. Classification (NCBI taxonomy): domain Eukaryota; kingdom Metazoa; phylum Chordata; class Aves; order Passeriformes; family Paridae; genus Cyanistes; species Cyanistes caeruleus. The sequence goes on from NC_141713.1 coordinate 10,448,283, forward strand.
AAAGACTGTCTTTTTAAATTTGTTTTTATGATGTGTAGCTTTTTCATGTCTCTTACCTATTCCTGCACAAGTAATTTTATTTTTTTTTTTGTTTCTTGAAGACTTTCCTTCAGATATAGCCAATAAATCACTTTCTGAGAGCTCCTCCACGATGCTTTGGAAGTCAAAGGGCAGGCGCAGGAGAACCTCTCATCCTGCTGCAGAGTCCTCCAGTGAACAGGGCGCAAGTGAGGCAGACATTGACAGTGACAGTGGCTATTGTAGTCCTAAGCATGGCAATAACCAGGCTGCAGCTATGGCTTCAAGAAATACAGATTCTTGTGCAATGAATGTATGTAAAGATAACTGAGTAACTTAACTATATTTGTAGCCTACAGACTAACGAAAATTACGGAAATAATTGTTTCTTTTCCTTTTCAGGTTGTAGAACCATCGATAAATACAAGTAAGCATTGTCTTGACTGGTGAGCTGTTTAAAATTTGGCTGGGTTGCATTTGTATTTTTGCTTTACATACCTCATGCTGCTCTAACTGATCAGACACTTCTGAGGATGTATCTTTACTGTGATTTCCAACCACCTCCACTAAGACACCTGTTACTTGCTGAATGAAGAAGTGTATAGCTATCACTAATAATTTATTAATGACTGCCTTTCTTTAATGGATTAAAAAACAGCTAGAGACTCCAGTGGAAGCATTCAGACAAAGCTGTGCTCCTGTTTAGTTTGTCCTCAGGCTTCCTTACCCTTTTGGACTGCAGTTCATAACTGGGTAGTAACAGAGCCAAGAAGTTCTCATTCTCCATTTCAGAAGCACTGATACTTTTTAGAAGCTTTATACATATCATGAACAAATAGTTTGACTAGTCTGGTAGTAGTAGGTAATGCCAGGGACTGCTATTTATGACTGAACAGAAATTGGTATGGATGTGAACCTGAGATTTTCCTTTCTTGCTACTTTGTAGTGATCAATTCTTGGCAATTTAAATGTTCCATAAAGGTGACTCTGGCAACATCTGAAAATAGCTATGGAAGTTAGTGTTCTCACAGGAGAACTAGACTTTCTCCAAGAACTTTATTTGTGTCAGGATTGTGTTCCTGGCTCTGGTGGCATATGAATCATTATGAAATGTTCCAGATACTAATTCAGTTTTTCATAGATGGCACTTCTCTTTCAGCTGGTATAGGTTGGACTAATGTAAATTCCCAAGCAACGCAAAAAAAGCCTTGGATTGAAAAAACTCCGACCTTTTCTAGAGGTGGAAGACAAGCTGAGCAAAGAAATAATCCACAGGTATGCTGTCAGAGGTTCTCAATTGAAGTGTTTGAGGCTTTTTATAATATGGGAAAATAAGAAATTTGGAGGGAATTATAAAATTAACATACAAAAAATATTTAATGAGAACAGTATAAAAACTCAGCCTTAAAGTCTAGTTGCACATTTGCTTATTTGCACATTTCTAACTGATGTTTTTTGAGCTGTCTCTGTATCATAAATATATTTATGTATAATTTAATGTCCTTGACAGTCTTCTGCCCTATATATAGCCTGTGCTTTATATGTACCTACCTAGGAAGAACGTTGCATATATAAAGCAACCTGTGAAATGACAATAGTGTGGGTGTAGAAAAGTTAGTTCAGTTTTTGACCCATTCACACTTCAGAAGAAAAAAAAAAATCTCAAACTTTCTAAAGAAAGATTCTGATGTGGTGAGCTAGAATCCTGTGTTCTCACTCCTCTTGTCTTGAAAACTTTTTTTTAAAATTTACATTAGCATACCATTTTTAATTTTTTTTATTACTTCTTAATGGCTTAAAATTATTTTATGCTAAAGTTTGAATATCTTTCTGTGAGGCTTCTTCAAGTGGGACAGGATTTCTGTAATTAGTATGTGAGGAGACAGGAGAAGGTGGCCTTCCTAATTTTGAAAGATTTTATCGGGGCAGGTGGTTCAGAGGGTTACAAAGAAGGTTGAAACACTTGCCTTTGTTTAAACATAGGTTTTGCTTGAACTCTCTTATTGCAGACAAGAAATCTGAGCTCCAAGTGGATGCTTTGTAAAAACATGCCTGTTTGTGCAAACATATGTGAGCCAGCTTAGCCTGTTTAGGTTTTTAGATGGAATTCTTAAATTGTCTTGAATCTTCCTGTTTGATAACTGGGTTTATTATAGAAAGAAGCTTGTGGATGCTAGTATCTGGTAGCGTAGCATTTCTGAATCTTTTTATAAAAAAATGAAATTTGTTATCAAATCAGAGGCTTTAGAAGCCACTATTGTTAGTTTATGGCATTGGGACAGTAGGAAGAGACAGATTTTTCATCCAGTCACAGTTTAGACTCTAAATCTGACAGTTATATTTAAAACCAAAGCTGGCACAAAAAGTTTTAAATGAGGTTGCCTCAGCCAAATTCACTGTACCTCAAGGCAGAATTGTCCTAGAAACTATTCTCTGTTGAAACTAAATTGGTATGAGGTCTGTAGTAAATTTTCTTGAGAAATAGGTAAGTATAAATGTGAAATTCAAATCAACCATTGATTTTTGCAAACAGATCTTGCACAGGGGTTTCCGCCAACCTGTCACATAATAAACAGAAGAATGCTTTTACCACTATTCTTCTGTCTCTGGCCTTCAGAGAACTGTGTGCATGTGCACTGTCATAAAAAATGTGTTGAAAGGCAGTAACTGCATGTAGAATAATTATGTAGTGGGAGAGAGATCTTTGGAGTGATTGTGGTTACAGACAGTTCCTCAGGGTTCATTAGTCACCAGCAGCTCCTGAGTTTCTTTGTGTTTGGCCAAAAGAAACCTTTTTATTTAAGTTACAAATTTAAAGATTGTCTTGAGGGGAGGAATAATGTGGTACTGCCTGTAGAATCTTTTTGCAGGCTTTAAAGAAAAATACAAACCAAAAAACCCACCAGAAAGCCCCCACCAAAAAAAATTCAGAACACCAAAGCACAATTTATCCTCTGAAAACTGTACCTAGTTGCTAATTAACAGGCATGTTCATGCACATACATAGCCTGAAAAACTGAAGTTACAAAATGCCAATCACATATGTTTTCTTCAGTCTGGTTTCAGATGCAGAGACCACAGCACATCTTCAGAAAGAAGGCAGAGTTTGCAGAAACGACATGAAAAGCCTTTAGCTACAAGCCAGGCGAGCAGAGCTGAGCAGAGTCCTGAACCTCTGTATTTTGAGGTACTGTTGTATGAAAACTCTTTCCACATAGTAGCAATGCCAGTTGTGTGTGGAATAAGTGATTTTCTCAATAGGAAGTTACAAAACATCTAGCTCCAAGAGGTGTACAGTCGAGGTCACTAATTTATTAGACGATCCTTTAATCATGTACAGAAAGAGGCTTGTACTTGGGTGTTGTGTAAAGTGCAGTAATTTAGAACACTTTGTGGTTTACAGATTAAATAAGCAGCCTTCAAGTAACTCCTTCTGTTCACTTGTGAATAGAAATTTGTGTTCACTGGTTTATCCCCTCTAATTGTAATGAGATTTTTTTTTGGTGTAAAAAGGAAAATTTTTCTTTTTAAAAAAATACTATTTGGAGGCAGGAATGCTTTCCTAATTTTTCATTATTTTCTATTAGCGTCACTTAATCCCTTCTAATTTATATGGGATTTAGGGGTTCAATTTGTTTTTCTACCTTAAACAGTTTCAGTCGCTGCTCCTCAAGTGACTTCGGTTCCATCCTTTTTATTCTTAATTTCTGTATTGTTTAGGATGAAGATGAATTTCCAGAGCTAAATAGTGACAATGGCAGCAGCAAAAGTAGTAGCATCCAGCAGAAGATTTCACCCAAAGTAGTAAGTAATTATTTTCTTTTGCAAAGCATTGTCTTTTGAGACTATTCAGTTTGTGTAATTTTTTTTATGAACCTCTGCTACGAGACTTGCGTTGCAGTAATTGTGATGACCTTGGGGTGTTTGTGTTGTCTTGGATGCTAAAGAAATGCCAATTAAAATAAGTGGTGTGAGGAACCCATTTTAAAGAGAAAAACTTCAGGATTAGCAGGATCTCTGCTAATGAGATTGTAAGATACCTGTTGCAGACACTTGGTGTCACAGGTTGTCTCAAGATTTCAATCTGCATTAAGGCTGTGGAAGCAGTTGTTGGAAAGGTACTTTTTTTAGTATGTGATCTACTTAAACATTTTGTTGCAGAATTGTGCCTATAGACTGCTTAATCTATCTGGCTGCTTTCCAGGAGAGTCAAATCCTATGTGAAATCTTGGGGAGGGGGAAATTATTTATTTAGTAATCAGACTGGAAAACCTTCTGAAGCCATAATTGTAGCTAAATAGAATAGCTTTCCATACAAAAAAGAAATATAAATAAGTTCTATTAACTTGTGTCATCTAGCTGTAATTAATTAGGATGTCATATTGGTTATCAAAGCCTTTGGTGACTTGATTTCTTAAGTGGCCCATATTTGGTGATCTGGAGAGAAAGGTCTTTTAATTGTGGCTTCTTTTGCATTTTTAAATTCTAGTTGGATGACTTACCAGAGAATTCTCCAATCAATATAGTCCAAACTCCAATTCCCATTACAACCTCTGTACCAAAGCGTGCAAAAAGTCAGAAGAAGAAGGCCTTGGCTGCAGCACTTGCAACAGCTCAAGAGTATTCAGAGATAAGCATGGAACAGAAAAAACTTCAAGTGTGTAGCACCCTGCCCACCCCCAGCACTTGATCAAGAGGAGGATCAGTTACCTGTTGCTCCTCTTACTCTCTAATAGCAGTAATGTATTTGTAAAGAATATTGCAGGCACCATTTCTTTATATTTATTGTATGTGATGTTCCTGTTGTAGGAGGCTTTATCTAAAGCAGCTGGAAAGAAGAGCAAGACCCCTGTTCAGTTAGATTTGGGTGACATGTTAGCAGCTCTTGAAAAGCAGCAGCAAGCAATGAAAGCTCGTCAGATCACCAACACCAGGCCTCTCTCATACACAGGTATTTCTAATCTGCCTGACAGTGCTAACATTTTGTGCTAACATGGATGTAATTGATCTGAGCATCTTTAATGTTTTTCTTTCTCTCAAGTTTTAGCTTTTGAATACAAGTGTGATAAAAACCTGGGAAGATGATTTTTAATGCATTTCTCAATAAATTACCTGTGCTGTCACCCTCTGAGCTGCAGTATGCAATAGTGAAAATCCATGTAGAACTGATGCCAAATGTCTTTTAAAAAGACCTGCTATTCAAAACTCGGGATTTGTGTCCTGAGAGTAATTCAGTGCTGAAATAAATATGTGAAAGAAATATCTACTACAGATGTTATAAAATACTCTTGGAAAGAGAGGATACCAATGACTGTGGTATGGAGGGATATGTCCCTAGGATGTTCTTCCCAATTCTGCTGTTTATGGGTCTCCTGACCCACAGCTTTCTCAAATCAAATTTTTCTTAAACTATCCATTGTTTCTACCTTATGCTTTTACCATCCATAATGTCCAATGGCAATGAATTGTAACTTTACTAAATCTTGTGTGGGGAGACTCTTCTTTCTGCTGTGTTTTTTGGGGATTGAGGTCAGTACTGGATTTTTTTGTGCTCTAATTCAAAATATTGTTAGCTTTCACAGCCTTTGTGCAAAGACTGAGCAGTCATTCCCTTCTTTCCTTGTCTGATTCTTAAATGTCTGTGAGGTCTCTCAAGAGTCCTAGTCTATTTATTTAATTCTGGAAGTATCTTTTCTGAAAATCCATATTGCTTTTTCTGTACCTTTGTGTAGTTCTACTGTATCCTTTTAAAAATAAGATCAGACATGTACAGAATATTAGGCTATAGTTCCATTATTAATGTATGCTATGGCATAATAATGCTTTTGTTATGTCTGTATCAACACAGCATTAAATTAGCTTTTTTTAATACTTGCTGCCAAATGCAGACTTGACATTTTTGTAATCACTTATTATAACTCCACCATTCTGATTCCTGAGCTCTTCTGTGTAGCCTGGAGTCCATCATTATGCACATAGTTACCATTTTCCTTCTGGTGTGTTGATTCCTTTACCTGCTTTGAGTTTCAGCAGTGTTCAAACATTAATTCAAGCTGGCATGGTTATATCAAACAAAGCTCAGCAAAGAACTGTTGGCATTTCCATTTGAGACAGCACTTGTTTTATTCTTTCTGGCAAAAGATCCACTTAACTACATGCTGCACTATCTCATCTCTTTTGTCCTGTCAACTATTCAAGCCTATAACAACTGAAAATCAATGTTTGGATAAATATTTGTGATTTATCATACCATAATCATCTAACTAATAAAGCTACATGTAGTCATTTGAGAGAGACCCCTTACCATTTATTAAAATAATTCCTGGAATCCACAATTTCCTAAAACATTAAGACTAAGTTGAAGAAAGCTTAAAACCATCTGGAAGCAACAATATCTGATGATGTAATTTTCCTGTCATTATGAACTGCTTTTTTTTCCAAGGAAGGAAAATCTACTTAGAGAATTCATCAGTGGAAATTCTGAAAACAGTGTTGAAATAAAGCTGACATGTCTTTTGGTGAAACTAATATCTATCTTGTATTTAGTTGGCAGTGCTGCTCCCTTTCATACCAAAGAATCTGCCAGCAGAAAGTCCTTAACAAAGGGACAGCCGTCTATGGGTTGCCTTAATCCTTTGGATTCGACTGCCCCAAAAGTTAAAAGAGGAAAAAGAGAGAGAGATTGCAAAACTGAAACGCCCTACAGCACTTAAAAAGGTAAGTGTGCCAACCTTGGAGTGTTTTGACCCACACTCATAGTCCAAAAATAATGAAACCCCAACCTTTTACTTTCTTAATTGAGGACTCTTTTCCATGAGCATAGGGCAAGCAAGTTATGAGCTTCTGCCTCCAGTTCATGCTAAAGTGATGCCCTCTCTTTGGATCTAGGCATGTAACATAGCTTTTATAGCCCACATAATCAGTGAAGTTAAATGTAAAATGTAAAAATGTATCTCAATACAGATTGTGTGGGTGTTTTCTTTTTTTAACTACGGGCACTAGGACACATGGGAAAGCTTCCATAGGTTTTTCACATGGCTGATTCCTAGTCTGCAAAGTAGTAGGCTAGCCTTAGTTTTTCCTACTCCTTCTTACAGAGCTGGGTAAAAAAGTTGAAGCAAACCCACAATTTTTGAGTAAACCTAGAAATAATTAATTGCTTATATATATATATAACTCTACCTTCATGGAGTCATAAATTAGGTATGTGCAGAAGGAATAGAGTATACTATATGGACATCAGAAGATAAAATATAAAAAAGTGAGTCCTAAAAATGCAGGTCTTTTTCTGACCTGTCTATGATCTGAGTTAGAGGAATTTACCTGTTCGGAAAAGTTTTCTAAGCTTTGTTGTCAAGGCTTTTATGTTGTTGCTCTTAAACATGATAGTAATGCCAGTGTATCCATGGCTACTTATGTTTGCACTTTCTTTTATAGAAAGGATTATCTTTATTGAGGTGCTTCATAAAGATGACTGGTATGCCTGTATAAGGTATTCTTTTACAGGCATGGGGATGAGGAATTGTTATGTTAATGTTATGTATCAGAAAGGAAGCTGTGACAGTACTTAAACTATTGAAAGTCCTAGTTGTGTAGAAGTGTGTATTGAGTATACAATCTGAAATGCTGCAGTGCATACTCTGTGATCAAAGAGGAAACTGAAATGATTTCCAGAGTTTCTCTCCTGGCATGAGTAGGAAGGTTCAAAACAACTCGCTTAACTTCGTGTTATATCAAGTGAAAGGGATGGGGTTTTTTTACAGGTATCTCTTATTTTCAGATGCTGACAGCTGTTGGTTTTGTTTCTAGATTATTTTGAAAGAAAGAGAAGAGAAGAAAGGTCGTTTATCAGGTGACCACAGCCTTCTGGGTTCTGATGAACAGAAAGAGGCTCATTTGAACTTGGCTGCTGACCAGTCGCAGGAGCTGGCCTCTCAGGAAGGTTGGTCTCTATGTCTCTAGACAGCCATCACTCCCCCTCAGCTGTACTAATCTGCTTGGTTTTGTATTTTGTCTTCTTATGCCACACTATCTTTTTAGCTTTTTTTTGACTTTATGAAATACTAGCATATGAACTCCTCTTCTAAAATACCTTGTCTGTCCCTCAGTTGTAGAAGGCTTAGTACACTGTAGTTTCTCAGTACATGATGTCCATATAGCAATTTAATTATTATCTCAAGTGGATGTTCCCACCACATGTCAAAATTGATAGTATTTTTGATAAGCAAGCAACATGTGACCTCTTGTCAACCATGCTATGTTGACCAGAGTACTTTTAATGATGAGCATTCTGGAAGTTTTCCAGGTATAGAAGTTGCAAACTGTAAATGGGGTTTTCCAGTTTGTTGAACCTGTCAGTCAGCTGCAATGTCTGGATTGTCAATTTGCAGCAGAAGCCCTGAGCAGCTGAGAAGCTCTAGAGAATTTTCAATGCCTTCAACATGTTTGGGTCTGTAGGAGTGGGGGAAGGAGATGTCCATCAGGATTCCGCATGTACTGCTTCAAAACTTTTTCTTCTGAATGACCTGACTAGAGTGGGAAAATCCTAGGCATTCTAGGAGTAAGTTAGTTGAGTATTTTATATATATAGATAGTAAGGAATTATTGGAAGGAGTAATAACATTAAAACAGGTTTTTTCTTCTGTTTTATTAATTTCCCAAAGCAAGCTCAACATATTTTTTAATGAATATTCAAATATTGCTTATTTACCTAGTCTGTGCTGAGTGGTGGATGTGTGTTCAGTTTGTTTTCTCCCCTTTCTCCCACCCCTCCAGAAGGGGAGGGAAGAGTAACGCTTAGTGTTCTCAAAATGGAATTTGGACAGAGTAAGGGAGTGATAACACAAGAAGTGTGGTTCTGTTTCTTTTATATACAAAAATGTATTTTCATTTTATAATATTTAAAAATTACTTTTCAGAAACTGGTCTGAGTATGCCTAGTGATACTTCACTATCTCCAGCAAGTCAGAATTCTCCATACTGCATGACCCCAGTGTCACAGGGCTCACCTGCTAGTTCTGGAATTGGCAGTCCAATGGCATCTTCTGCAATAACCAAAATCCACAGCAAGAGATTCAGAGAGTGAGTTTTGCTTTAATAATATAAATTCAAGACTTGCACTTCAGTCACCCTTGTATTTTAAGTGTGGGTAGATTTAGTAGACTTAAGAGCTTAATGAACATAAGCTTCCCTTTCAGAAATAGAAGGTTCTGCAAGTATTTTTTTTTTCCCCTAAATGGATTGCTTATGTTTGTCCACAAATGTGTGTGTATATGTACACACACACTTAAAACTTCCTTTTGTTGCCACAGCAAATAAGCAAAGTAGGAGTATCCTCTGAAAAATATTTTTTGAAGGAATGCTCTGTATGCTTTGGATGGGAAAGGGAGGAATACTTAGGAGTGCTTAAAATACTGTAATAGTACCTCTTAATGTATTAGGGCTTTTTATTAATGTATCTTTATAATGTACTAAATTAAGTAGAAGAAAATTGCTTGAGGCACTTACTGCAGTATTTGTTTGTTTTTAATATTATTTATTATTGAAGCAAGGGATATTACTACAAATATGAATGGATTAAAGACGTATTTTACAGTTTGCAGTCTGATTTCTAAATCCTTTTAATAACTTTGGTAAAAGTTAAATAACTGTTCTGAGAAAGTAAAATTATTTTCATTTGCAAAAACACTGGGTGAAACCTTGGTTAGGCTAATATTTGTGAAGTAGCAATGCTGACACTTGTTAACATTGTTTTGAATTGACAGATACTGTAACCAAGTTCTAAGTAAAGAAATAGATGAGTGCGTGACTCTCCTATTGCAAGAGCTTGTCAGCTTCCAGGAACGGATTTATCAAAAGGATCCCATGAGAGCTAAAGCGAGGAGAAGACTCGTTATGGGGTTGCGTGAGGTTACGAAGCACATGAAACTAAACAAGATCAAGTGTGTAATCATATCCCCCAACTGTGAAAAAATTCAGTCAAAAGGTATAAATGATAAAAACAAGTGGTCTGCATTTTGCTCTTTTCAGTTTTCTTGTGCTGATTAGATGTGTTAATTAGCAAGGTTAGAAGCATTTGTTACTATGCATGATGTAACACTTTCAGACTCCAACTGGGTAATTGCCATTTCACATTTATTCTTTTCAACTCCAGTCTGGAAGAAACTTGTCCATGAGAGGTGAAAAGCTTAAAGAAAAATAGATATTGAAGAATTGAAATTTACTGTGTGTTACTTCTGTGTTCAATACACCTTGCAGGGAGTCCTGAGTTCTGGGTGCTTTTTAGGAAGATTCCTTAAGAGGAATGTGAATTGTGAGTTGGCCAACCAACATTTTGCCACAGCCACAAGTATAAACAGAGGCTTCCTGAAATAGGAGAATAGCAAAGTCTGCTTAATAAAAGATCTGTGAAACTCTGGCTTGTGTGCAGGACTAGTAGACAGTACAGAATATCACCTTCATCTGTACTCATTCACTACACTTGAAATGTATTGTGTGTTATCCTCTGGGATGTAGGAGCTGCTGATGTGTGTATTGAAGTTTTACAGACTAATTGCAGTTAAAGTGGGTTAGAGTTGTATCGTGCCATATGATGACGTCAAGTGACTAGATATCTATTTATAATTGCTTTTTCAAGGTGGACTAGATGAGGCTCTATATAATGTAATAGCCATGGCACGAGAACAAGAAATTCCATTTGTCTTTGCTCTTGGCCGCAAGGCTCTTGGCCGCTGTGTGAACAAGCTGGTGCCTGTTAGTGTCGTGGGTATCTTCAACTACTCAGGTGCTGAGGTGAGTAATTCCAATCACGTAAGTGGCTAGAGTAAACAATTATGTAGTAAAGAATTGATTTGGCATCAAGAGCACACCTAATAATAGCCCATATCTCTTCTATATTATGGTGTCTTTTCTTTGAAATCCAGTTTTTATGGCACTAAGAGACTGTGCTGAAACACTTTGGTCACAGCATCTCAGTGTAGCTTTTAATGACTTAAACTGTAATCTGAAGTTCTCTGGAAGGCTTAAAAATGTGAGAAAAACAGTATCCTAAAATATGTTCATCTTCTCAAAGTTGCATAAACCTGGTATTTTTATTATTTAATACAGAGAAGAACTAATTCTTAGTTAAAGTTGAGGTATTCTGTATTAATCTTCAGGCTCATAGGTGGTATACCTTATACTGAAAGGAGTAATGTAAAGTGAAAACTATTGGTAAGAATTACTGATGATGAAATTGCCTTTGTACTTAGGACCTGTTTAATAAGCTGGTATCCCTCACTGAAGAGGCCAGGAAAGCCTACAGGGACATGGTGGCTGCAATGGAACAGGAACAGGCAGAAGAAGCCTTGAAGAATGTCAAAAAGGCCCCGCATCACATGGGTCATTCTCGTAACCCTTCTGCAGCAAGTGCTATCTCATTCTGTAGTGTTATTTCTGAACCCATATCTGAGGTCAATGAGAAAGAATATGGTAAGTAGGTTAAAGCTTATCTTTGTGTATAGAAGCTGGGGTTTTCCAAATGCTGTTTGTTGTGAAATGTAGCTAAAGATGCAATCCTTCCTAATTTGCAGTTTTCTGCAATATCCAGGGGTAAGAAAAGATCAGTTAGTCTTCAGTTAATTTCATAAGTAATTTTTTTCTCTGAACTGTATAGAAAATAATAATTTCTAGTCCTCAGAAGTGTTATAGGTATTTAACATCAATGGAGGTGACTTCTCCAGTTTTATTGAGTTGTTTTAAAACTGATAGCACTGGATTGATTGTATGACTGAGGAAGAACTGATGACAGCAGGAACTAAAATATGAGGTCTCTGAAGATAGGACATGTAGCTTAAATTTTTAAACTTGAGATGGCAGTGAATGATTCTAGTGTGAGCAAAAGGCAAGTTCATTTATCCAGTTGCTTAAGCCCAGGTGAAAAGGAGTATATAAGGGAGACTACTTGTTAAGTCAAGAGTTGTTTGGTTTTTTTTGTAGCCTCTTCGACTACTTCAGTGTTACATTTGGTGTTTGTACAGGAAACTAAGTGGCACAAACTTTCAACTTTGTAACCCTTTGCCTCAGGGCACTGTGAAAACCCAAAGTTGCTCACAGCTCTTCCGATGTCTCTTCTTCCCTTCTTCCTCTTTTTTCTAGTAGAAATTTTTCTAGAAAGCATAGAATAATATTATTAGCTCATTTTGCTATTTAGGCTGCTATTGCATGCTCAGGGGAAATATTTTTATATACAAGGAATTAATGTTATCTATTTAAACTTCTTTCAAAATTTGTAGAAACAAACTGGAGAAATATGGTGGAAACGTCTGATGGGTTAGAGACCTCTGAAAATGAGAGAGAATCTGTGTGCAAGGCTGCAGTACCAGAAAAAGCTGGTAATGGCCAAATGGAAAAAGCCACTCTTAATAAACAACCACCTCTGGCTACAACTGGCGCTACCTCAGCAACAAATCATGGAAAATCCACCCCAGGTGACAAAGACGAGGTAAAACCAGATGACAATCTGGAATGGGCCTCACAGCAGAGTACAGAAACAGGATCCCTGGATGGCAGCTGCCGAGATCTTTTGAATTCTTCCATGACCAGTACCACCAGTACTCTTGTGCCAGGAATGCTGGAAGAGGAGGAGGAAGAGGAAGATGACGATGATGAGGATTATGCCCATGAACCAATTTCTGTAGAAGTTCAGCTTAATAGCAGAATTGAATCTTGGGTTTCAGAGACCCAGAGAACTATGGAAACACTGCAGCTTGGGAAGACCCTTAGTGGTGCTGAAGAAGACAATGCAGAACAAAGTGAAGAGGAAGAAATAGAGACTTCAGAGCAGGCTGATCCCATCACTGATGGGGAGGAATGGACAAATGATAAGCACGCAAGTAACACTCAACATAAACCCACCATCTGCAGTTCTTTGAATAAAGAACACACAGATTCCATCTATATGCCGTAAAAATAAGCAGGAACTCAGGAACTTTTTAGAAATTATATTAAAACTAACTGTTGTAAAGGTTGCAGCCATTATTCCATATGCTTCATCTCAACATTTTGCACTGTTAAACATTTAATACGTGTATTTAATTCACAACAATGTTTTTGTAGCTGTCTGTTACTTTTTTGATTTAAAAACTAGGTTAGCTATTAATCAGTATTGATTTCCCAGATTAGAAACTGTGTGGAAAAGTTGTCAGTAAGCATTCATTTGATCTTTTGTAAAAGGAAACACTTGTAACTGACCAGTTTTAAGCAAAATTCTTTCAAGTTGTGACATAAGCTTATTTTCAGACAGGTAACCTACATTAACACTGACAAATTACCAACAATTCATGGTCACGGTATAGTGTTTTACCAGGCCTGTCAGTGTATTTGGCCATGACTTTCTAGTTCTATCTAGAAATAAAAGGAGCATTTTGATTATTTCACGAAAATCTAGAAAAAGCCATTTGCAATCTTAATGAGACTTAAATAGTAGAGAAATTGTGTGTGATTCTTATGCTAAGATAGATGCAGCTTTTTAGTTGATCTTGGTGAATGCATCATTAAAAAGCTGCTGATAGCTGAGATGGTTACAATAAGCTATAATAACTTTGATTCCAGCAAAACTTTAAACCAGAGGGATGTAATTAATGTTTTGCAGGTTTTCTTTACAAGGTAGAAATATTGCATTAAAAAAAAAAAGCAGGAAAGAAAGCAAAAATTCCCCATTCTCTCTGCAGTTGCTGTCTGCCAAACCACACTGACTCATTAACCATAATCCCTATTCAGGGCTTTTAGTCAACTGATGACTTCCTCTCTCTCCTGTCACTTACCTCAGGAATGCTGTTTTGCATATTATATTCTGCATAACACTGCAAAAAGCAGGAATAATCCCTTAACAGCAAGTGTAAATGATGTGGTGGCAATCTCTGCATTCACCTGCACGCTGTGATCCTGCCCAGGATGTATCTTAAGAACTCCTGCTGAAAACGTGACCTCTTTGTCTCTTCTTGCAGTTGTAACAGCTTTAGGAGTTGACCTCTAGATAGAGAAGAAAGTAGTTATTCCAGGAAATGAGGAAGTGCCCTGTAGTTTGGGGAAGTATTTCAGTGGTGTAGAGGTAAAAGAAACAAAAATATGCCCTCCCTGAAACACACCTTTTGCTAGAGAATTGTTCCATTTTCTGTTCTGAATACTGAAGTGAAATGTATTTGATATATATGTAACATAATGTAACTGATGATGAATTTGTTTCAGACTGAGGAGGGAGTGTGTGTCTAAACCTTGCACGTCAGGAGTCTGTTTTCCATCTTTGTCTGGTATTGGCAAGGGATATACTGAAACTGCCAGCAGCAGGAGCTTCACTACAGGAGTAGCCAAAGAGTAACTCACGTGAATAACACTTTCATAGCAAACATGTTTCTTTTAATTTCACTTTGTTATTCTTGATCACTTGTATCAAAATGCATGAAAAGCCTCTGGGTAGGCTGAAAACCGCAGGAAACTGAAGTTAGCAGAGTTGGGTGTTCAGTCCACACTTGGGAACATGGGACCAATGTTTATAGCAGTAGTGATGCTGGTGTTTTAAGTTGCACTGGGAAAATAAGACTCCAGGTTTAGAAGTCATCTAGCCCTGGGTTTTTGGATGCTAATGAGAATAATAAAAACTGTGTATTATGTAAATAATGCTTTGATAGCTATAGGCATAGCAAATGCTATGTAGATAAGCAGTGTAGAGAGCTGCTATGACAACTGGCTGTTCTGTCACGTTCTTAGCTCCTTAGTGTAATCTTCTAGGTGTTAGAGCAGGCGTTTCATAGGAAAACAAAGACTAAGGAATGATGCCTCCTGAATGTTAAACCTTTTACTGTCCCTGTGGCAGATTTCTACTGTCTGTACATTTTAAGAGTTTTTGCTTTAGGACATGACAGGTGTTTGAACTGCTGACAAGCAAAACTCGCCCTTGGATGTGTAAGCACATCTCTGCACAGGTGAGATCAGTGCATACACTGAGGGCAAAACTTTGCCAGAACATCAAAAAACAAAGGTGTTTGTAGTTTCTCCTTTTGCTTTTTCAGTGCCAGTGATTCAAATAACTTTTGATCTTGAAGTATTAACATCAAAGGCGCATCTTTTTATATGTCTTTTCTGAACTTGGACTGTCATTTTAAAGTTTTCTGACATTTATATCAAAGAAGTCTTGTAATATTCAGCCCGCTATTTAACTGCAATTTTGCTACAAGTTTAATAGAGTTCTTGAAAGTGATACAGCACTTACAATTATCTCTCAATTTGCCAGCAAATAAGGAACTAGTCTCTTTTTAAAATGTGGCAGATCACCCTTAGGGGAGCAAACTGAAACTGAGTAAAGAAAACTGGGTTTAGTGCTTCCTTTTTGATAAGCTGGGAATAAGCAATAACTGTAAGAATGAAATTGCAATTCCTTTGGGAGTGATCCATTTGCATCTGAAATTAGGGAAGTTCCTTGCCACTTGAAGCACTTAGGGAGAGTATCTCACTGTGGTAATTTTGGTTCTATTATCAACAGAATTTAAGAAGGCATACAAATGTTCTACAATACCACGATTTTTTAAAAAAATAGTTGAATTTCTATTTCAGTGTAAAAGTGTGCAGTTTATACAGGTTGTTACTGTCCCCATGAAAAGATGTTTCTGTAGTTATAGGTGTATAGATATTTTTGTTGTGAAAATAATTAATTGGGAAACAAATCTACTTTTCTTAAGGCATTGTTTATAGAAATGATTTCACCACTTACTTTATCTGGTAAAATCAAAAATAATGTATCTGTGGTAGGGGTAGGGATCTTTAAAACTGATAGAGGTGGCTATGTATACAACTTATTTATATAAATACTCTTAAGTATCTCTGTCAATAATAAAACATGGATTACAAATCTGTAAAAGGGAAAAATTCTGAAGAACTTCTGTCCTTAGTTGGACCAAGTAGCAATGTCTGATTAAGGCTAAGGCCCTGATCCTGCTCACACATACTTTGGAGTGTTAGTGCCACTGGCTTAAATTGGTGGCCTGTTTATCTGCTTAAGTTGTGTGCAGGCTGTTGTAGGATTGAAGCTAAACAGTGACAGAGAGTATTTACCTGTGTTTTAAAAATTAATTATAGAAAATGTTCAGTAATGCACTTGTTGGTGTTCTTCTGGTAAAGCTAGGAGGTGTCTTTATGGGTGGGTGGGAGCTTACACAATGTGGTTCTGTCCAGTTCTTTAACACAAGCTTAAATTTTAATAATGTTACTTTAAATATATATGTAAAAAAGTATTATTGTTTGAAAAGCTGCTGTTGCTGAAATTGTCATTAAGTATTTCTTGTGAAGTTGTGCCAACTAATGAAACTGTTGAGCTAATTTCAGTGTCAGCCATTTAAAAATTAGACATGGCAATTTGTTAACAGAACAAAACCCAGCAGAAACAAGCCATAGAAACCAGGAAAGGGGAGATTCTACTCACCCTGCCACACACAAGGAAACGCGAGAATGTCTAGCCCAAAACTTCCTCACCACTGAATGGTAATGCTGAAAGTAGAAACCCAGTTGGCACAGCCCATGTTCTAAATGTTCATAAATAGTTCATATAATTTACTTTTTAAATAGATTCTAATATGAAAAGCTGTTTAATCTTTAATGTCTTAAAATTTATAGTAATATTTAGGTTAAAGCAGTAGAAAAACCATTATAAAATACAATATGAAGGGGTTTGTTCCATTTCTTTTTTGCTGTATGAAGGATAACTGTTCTGTCTACCGTACTTTTTGGAGTAATAACAGCTTTTTTGCACTATGTAAATACTAGTGGGGGTTCTTCCATAACTAATAAAAATGATTGTAGAAATTTATGGCTTTACTCAGTGCTGTGTTTGTTGGCTGATGCTGAGTTGGTTGGCAAGGGCTGCCCTGCTGGGTCAGGTCTGTGTCACGCTACAGCCACAGGGTGGAGAAGCTGTGTGGTGGCGCTCAGGGTGAGCCCGCACGGGAGCTGAGCCCCTCAGCCACAGCGGGAGGGTGGCTGAAACAAAAACCAGGATGAGCAGAGGGCTTTTCACATGGGTCCCAGCCCTCTGGTCACCCCTTATGTCACTGACCAGAAAAATATTAGATAGAAAACCCCACCCTTTTTCAGAGACCCTGGGATTGGAGCAGGTCCAAAGTACTGAGTTGGAAATAATGTTTTACTTAAGAGGAAATGAGCAAGGATAAGCACATTATCCAAATGTGCTGGAACTTCTCTTATGCTCTACTGGATGAGAGTTTCAGTTCTTGCCCTTATTGTTGGAGTGATGCATGAAGTCACCTTTGGAAAGTAACATGAGGTTCTCTGCACATTGTCCCCTCTTTACCTGCTCATGCCTCTGTGGCAGTAACAGTGACCTGTAACAGTGTCATTAACTGGTTTTGCAACTCCCACGTGTGAAAATATTTGTAGCAATTCAAAAAGGATAAAGTTTTGTCCTGTAATTCTGAAGTTTCTATTTATGTACCAGAATTTCATGCTTCAGTTCTGCTATTGCAGTTTTATTCTGGTGGAAGTGCTTCTGTTACAAACCTCACTTTGGAGGTTCTGTGACTTGCAGTCAGAATTATTCCTCCTATGTGGGTTCAGCCTCTGTCCTCTCAACCTGATACGAGTTTTGGAAAGTACAAAAAAAAAGTGGGTGGCACAGTGCAACCTGTGCTATGGAAATAACAAAAAATTAGTTACCCTCATACCTTTACAAACTGAATTTTTTTTCTTCCTCTTAATTTCTTCACCATTTAAGAAACACTAAGGTTGAGCAAATTTCCTTGCCTCTGGTGAGTGTTTAAATGGTACTTTGCTGTTCTGCACATACCAAAAAAAAAGCACCACAAGAAAAGAATTGCTCCTGCTAAATTCCTTCAGGCAGCCTTGCCTGCGCTCCCACAGCAGCCTGGGCTCTCCAATACCAGGTTCATAGGGACAGCGCTGGAATTTTCTGAATCTGTGTCCACAATCAGTCAAACTGCACTAAGCAAAAATGACAGCTCCTTGGAGACTTGCTTCTAGATTTTTAGGATCATTGTGAATAAGCACAGTGCTTTATTAGTTTTGTGTGCTTGTTTGTTTATCGATGTGGGGTTTTTTTAAAGTGCTGCTGGGCAAAACCAACCCACCCGTGCAGCTGCAGGCTGTTTACCTTGGGGGGTCTTTCATGAGTTAGCAGATGCTGGGGCAGCTAAGCTGGAAGGTGCTGCCTGGCCCCAGCTGCAGCCCCAGTGTGCTCTGAGCTGTTAAAGGAGTTTCCCATACAAGGCAGATGCGTGGGGGTCTGTCTGGGCACTGTGAGAACGCCCCGCTCTCTCCTGTGGTGTTATCCAGGGATAAGCCTTAGTGAGTAATGAGAAATTTAATCATCATATAACACTGATAGCAGACTTGGTCTCCTGCGAAGGAAATGGGCATGAAATAAAGGGCACGTCCCACAGTTACCTGTGGGGAGCTGTGTTTGTCCTTGGCTTTCCCTGGAGATTTGGGAGGCTGCAGCACACTGCACACCCGCGGCAATCGTTACCTTGGGATTAGCTAGAATAGGAGAAAAGCACTAATAGTCTAAATTTTTGTCTGATAGTTTAGTTTTCAGTCTGATTTTTGTATCCAGGACCCTGCCTTTGTCCTCCTCAAACCCAGGAGCTCTGATCCTTGCGTTTAAGCCCAAGCAAACCCCCCCTGACTCTCCTGGAAAGCAGGAGGGGCTGCAGTTGTCAAATGCTTTGGTTTTATCTCATTCAGAGCAATGGATAGGAGATAAAACAGTGAGAATGATTCAACATGTGGGAAAACAAATTTCTCTCAATTGAAATAAAACAGTTTCTGTGTATGACCTTCTCTAGTGGAAATAAGCTGCTTCAGGCTTTCCAAAGGTAGCTGCCACTGCACTGATACCTGCCACAGGATTTTCCTGCCATTCTGTAACAATTTTGCTAATTTCTGCCAGGACCAGCAGGGCATGTTAATGAGGAAGTAAGGCAGATCAGCTCGGTGCACCTCAGCACGAGTTAACTCTGCTGTTGCTATTTATAAAGGGGAAAAAGTCCCTTGTTTACTCCATATTCTAACAGAAAGGCCAAGCTCTGTTGTACCGGTTGCAAGCAGCACATAATGGCTTCCTCGGGGCTCCTGCAAGATGCAGCTGCTTTTCGGGTGTGCTCTGCAGGTGGGTGACGGCTTTTCTCCCGTGCTGCCCCCACACTCCCGGTGTGAGACTGCTGAGCTGCCTCCTCTCCTCTCAATCGGTCCCCAACTCGCTGTGAACTCTCCTGCCCCCAGCGAGTGCTGTGTGCACCTGTCCTGGCCCCTGCACTGCAGGGAGAGGGTGGGGTGCTGGCAGTAAATGCCTGCTCCGTCATCCCCCAGCCCCAAATCTGAAACGGGGCCACTCCTACGGGTGCCTGAGGCTCCAGGCTGGCACTGCTGCTTCCTGCCAGATCGGCTGCCTCTGGTGATGCTGGAGACATGGCTGCTGCTGTCTTGCCTCCTTCTCTGCAGCTCTTTCAGAGCTCAGAAGTGGTTGTAGCTGGTAAGATGCTCCTGAGTGCTGGTGCTGCCCCATCATTGTGGTTACATCTGCCAAAGCTCCTGTTCCCTCTGACAATACTTGACTGGGGGCTGCCCACAGCAGGTTCTCATGCAGCCTATTTGAGAATGAGAGACTGCTTGGGGCTGTAACCAGGCTGTGATGGAGGACTGGGGTGTAATGGCTAACAGTGATTGAGGGAGGTTTCAGCTCATACCTGTGCACCATAAGGGCATTCCCACATAGCTTGAGAAAACACGTGTGGCACAGCCCTTTGTCAGCAGCCACGTGAGGGGCAAAATTATTTTCTCCTGCATCCTGCTGGGGCAGCAGCAGGGGTGGGCAGGGAGCTGGGAGAGTGGGGAGCCCTCAGCACAGATGAGCAACAGAGAACTTGAGCTGTGAGCAAGAAACACAGGCTCCTTTTAGACAAGGCTGTAGGCTCAGTTTCACCAGTGCTTAAAGGAGCTTTGTTCTCTGTGCTGGTTTGAGGCTGATTTCCCAGTATCTTAAACAGAAATCTTGTTTTTAGCCTTGAGAAAAAAAGCATTTTAATTTATAAAGGCATGGCATTTTTCTTTTCCCTCCTCTCCCTCCCCACAATGGCTGGTATTGCTTGGACAATGCTGCTCTTTGCAGCATTGTCCAAAGGGGTTCAGCTTTTGAGCACGTATTTCTTGATCACTGCTGAAAACAGAGCTTGTCACAATTGCATTTTTCTCAGAACCTGCAGTAAAACACCAGCTATTTTTCGCCTCCCACACTGTGATCACACTTGCTGGTGCCTATGAGCAGAGAAATGCTGATTAAAGTACAGGCCTCCCTCGCCTCTCTGAGGAGCCACCCTGAGCCCCCCCGCCATGGCACCTTGAGAGGGCAACAACGCTTTGGCCATGGGGCAGCAGATCTTGGTGCCATGCAGGGCTCAAGACACAGCTCAAGGGTGATTAGTGAAGGACAGGCTGTTGTATTGTTATTTCTTTTTCTTGAAAATGTCCACTTGCACCACACAGGTTTAAAGCTTGCCCCTTTTCACCTGCCAGCTCTTGTTAGCTGCAGTGGGACATGGAGGGGATTGCATCTCCTGCAGGCCCAGCAGGGATCCCAACTGCCCAATTTTCTCACTCACACAGGTAAAGAAGGCTCAAATTACCTCCCGAGGAAGAATCAGCAGGCAGGCAGGCTCAGGAGATGAGAACCACCCTGGGCCAGAGGCAGCCCACAGCCATGAACTAATCTTACCTAAGGCACAGGGGAGTCCTGGTCACTAAGTCATATTTTCCTGTCATCGATGCCAAGGGGCTGCTGTAAGGCAAGAAGACCCTTGCTGTGTGTTCAGAGAAAAGGTAGGAAGCTTGGTAAGGCTGATCTTGCATGAAGAGGAAATTCAGCTTGTCTGTTTGCACGTTTTTCATGGCAGTAAAAGAAAGACAAATCTGGGAGGTTTCCCCAGTACAGAAGCCTGGGGCATCAGCATCTCCTTGAATGCTGGTCCTCATTGTCTTTTTCATGGGGAGCACAATTTGCACTCCCCTCCAGGCCCTCCTCTTCACCAGTGTGGGCCCCATGGCCTCTCCATCCCAGTTTTCCTTCCAGCCATGTTGATGTCATGTTCCAGCATGGCGTTGAAAGAAAAATGTTCATGCTAAGAGAGTTTCTATGCTTTATGTGCAATCAATAGTGCTGCTAATCACTTCTGAAATGTTCTATTCTTTTGTGCTCAAAGCCATCATTAAAGCTTCATGAGAAATTAGTCATTCTTTGTAACTTGCGACTGGTCCAGGTTTTGCCTTTGGGCTTGATTTTGTGAGCAGTCTGAGCCATCCTCACCAAAATGGGTTGTTTCAAAGCAGCCACTTCCTCTTTGAGCCATATTTCACTAAAAGACTCTGGACTGGCTCTGTTCCCCTACCTTACTGTATTGCATCTGTAGGATTAATACTAGCTTTCATACACAAGGTAAAAACATGGAAAGGATGTGATGAGCTCTCTCTGTGACAGAGAGAAGCTCTCATTTTCTCCGCCTGTCACAGGCAGAGCAATGGGCAGCACGGCCTCTCCTCATCCACCAGCAGCTGACTGTGAGCGTGAGGAAGGTGAACTCCGCATCGAAAACGCCTCAGCTAATGGAGGGAAGCGAGGCCTTCGTGCCGCTTTTCCTCTCCTGGCCCGACCCCCGTGCTGCTGAATTTCTCTTTCCGCCACGCTGCCCCAGGTGTCGGTCCCTGGGGAGCCGAGGTGACTCGTACTGGGGGCCCTGATATTTTCAGTGAGTAAAATAAACCCGTCTCGCTTCTTTCGCTGCCCGAGGTACCCGCGATGCTGAGGCGGGGGGTTCCCCCGGGGCTGGAGCTGAGCTGCCGGGCAGGGAGCGCTGGGACCAGCCTGCCCCTTTCCTTGGGGCCGGCCGGGCAGGCATCGCAGACCCGGCTTCGGCTGGGCCCAGCCTCTTGGCTCTGCCTGTGCCGCCGCGGAGGAGGAATAGCTGCAGAACGGGCATTTTGGGGGGATTTTGGGGGGGATTTGGGGGGGATTTTGGGCACTACCCCGAGGGTCCCTCGCGCCCCTTCTGCCCCCGCCCCCCTTTCCCCGCGCGCTGAGGGCGCGTGAGCCGGCGCCGGGCGGCGATTGGCTGCGAGGCGCCCCCCGGGGGCCGCCGGGCCGCGGCCGCGCGCCGAGCGCCATTCACGGCGCTGCCCGCCCGCACGCGCCGAGCCCATTCACAAAAAAAAAAACTTCATTCATAAAAACCGGCGGCGGCGGGGGCGGCCCGGGCGCTGCGGAGCTGCTGCCCCGCGGCGCTGCGGGAAACGGCCCCGGACCCGCGGGAGTATTCGGTTGTTTCGGGATTATTATGGTGCTGAAGGACTTTCCAGCAGGAATTAGCAAGACCGACGCCGCTCAGTGTTTTTCGAAGAATCCTGGGCTTTTGCCTGACGGCGGGGCAGAAGCTGCAGCGCAGGGATGCTCTTCGCCTCGGGGGCAGCGGCGGTGGAAGTGCAGAGAGCCGGGCACCTTACGGGGTTCATGCCGGTCTGAAAATACGTTTGGGCTTGTAGCTGTCTTGCTCTGCTTTGTGTGGAATATGCTTGAGCTTTCGCTGCAGCCAGGACTCCGCAATTATTGATGCTACAGCTGTGAGTCTTCAGGGCTAGGTGGGATTCAGTGCCTGGCTTGAGGCAGGAACGAAGACAGGTTTGGATAGTGGCTCTTCAGCTTAAGCTGCTTTACCACTGATGTGCTTTCCTGTATGCTGCTTTTATTTCTGCTTACAAAATGCCAGATGTCCATGCAGTTTTAAGCCTTGTTCATTGAGGAAAATAAACCATTCAAGAGGGAGTCAGCAAAAATACCCAATAGATTTCTGTTTAGAAAATTGTTTGACTTGCTTGATTTCCATATATTTTATCTACAAGAGCAAATTTATGCAAGAATATCCAGTTATAGACCTGCCAAGGCTATGAGAGAACGCAGCCAGCAGAGCCTCGGTGGACACGTCCTGTATGTAGGGTTATTCAGACATCCAGGAATGCTGCACAGGGCTAAGTACAGCCGATTCAGGAATGATTCCATAACCTCCCTAGATGAAGGTACTCAAAATACGTCTTTGAATATCAAAGGTTCTTCCTCCTCTTCCCATTCTTCAACACCCAATTTACTGACAGAAGATGTCTCCTTGGGGCCACAGGACACCTGCACCACGCTGTGCACCCTGATCCCCCGGATGGCCAACATCAAACTCGCCAACCCATCAAATCTGCCGGGGCTGAAAAGCTTCTGCCTGGGAACGAAGGAGGTGCCACGAATGAAACTCACAGAGTGCGTGACCATCCCGAGCAGCCCGACCTCACCTGAGATCAGCTGCCTGTCGGCCTCGTATCCCCAGCCTGACCTGGACAAGCTGGGCCTAACCCCAAAGCCAGCGGGTGACTGCGCTGTGCCGGGAGCTGAGGAGGCCGCTGCTGTGGCCAGGCAGGACAGGGGCCTGGCACCGGGCAGTGAAAGCACGTACAGCCAGGAGCCAGGAACCTCCTACAGTGTGCGGGTGAGTACTTCTCCCTGGGCTTCCATTCTCTGACGGAGCAAACAGCTCAGTTGGCTGCTGGGTGACCTCCATTTTCCCACCTCTAGAGTCCGTGCCCCAAACCCCTGAACTCTCCCATGTGTTTCCCGTCTTCCGCTGTACGTAGGGCTGTGGCATTGAACTGAGGGAGCTAAAAGCACCCCAGCTGCTTCCAGAGGTAACACAACATTCAACTCCAAAGGACTGTGTAGATTCTCTGAGGAGTGCTGCTGAACTGTAACTAAAATGGGTTATTCTGCATGTTGGAGGGAAAAAGAGTTCCATGTAAGGGCCTCCCATCCCTCACAGAGCAGTTCCAGGCATTAGGTGCATTCTGGCCCACGCTGCTGACGTATTTATCAGGAAGGCTGTGGGGCAGGCACTGCCCAGGTTGTATTTCTAGTATGGTTTTCTGCTGGTTTTCCTTTTGTGGGCAATATCTCAGAAGGAGGTTCCCTGGCATGAGCCTCACAATGCAACAGGGAGATGTTTTTTCCCTTCATCTTCCTGGTTATGTTGCTGCCATGGCTGTAGGCCTGCAGGAACCAGCCCAAGCAGAGCTGCAAGAATATTGCTGACATGTCCTGGCCAAACTCTTGGTATCTTTTTCAGCTAGCCCTTTCAATAATAACAAGCAGATTGGTAAATAAGTAGTGTGGAGGTTTGGGCGTTTCAGCATCAGAGGATGTGCAAGGTGACAGGATAAATGTACTCATTTCCCCAGAGACCACCAGACTTCTTCAGGAGCTGGTGATGAAGCCTCAGATGGGCTGAAAAGTGGCCAGGGGTGCAGCATGGCAGGACTGTGGTGCAGAGGGATGGTCTCACCTGAAGGCAAAGTGGGGCTGAGAGACCAAAGGCTGGGCATTTGGAGCTGCTTCCAATCCTTACCCTCTCACCCTGGCCCTTGCCCTCCCTTCTGTGTGTTTGGAGGCACTCACTCTCCCCATGCAGCTTCTTGTGCCCTGTTGGGGTATGGGATTGCTGGGATCTCCACAGAGACCCTTTCAGGAGGTAGGTCAGGTCTGCATTATTTGGACTACTGCTGCAAAGAGATCTTTGGCCTTTACAGCCTAATCAGAGTCTGAGGAGGATTCAGCAATCACATGGAGAGGATCTACAGTTATTTTAGAAAGACAATGTGGTGAATTAAAGAAATACTGTAGGGCAGAAGCTGTCCCCTGCAGTCTGGAGTGAGGCAGAAATTTTCTTGGTGGTGTTTTAAAAAGGAGCAATTCTGGGCTCATTGTGTCCCCTGGGGAGGTGGCTGTGGCCGGGCGTGACTGGTGGTGACAGGGCACCTGTGTCACAGCCACATGTCACCCGGGCCTGGTGAGGAAGCTGAGACCTATAACAGCACCTGGTCCCTCAAAATGCTTGTGCAAATAACAAAGAGCCCAAATATTAATATTTTAAGAGGAGCCTGGACAGCTCTGACTCTCATGCTGCTGTTTCCAAACGTACTTTGTACACAGATTGCTGCAGGCTTTACAAGGGGGATATTTACCATGAGTCCTTGCTCACCTTCTACCCCTTAGTGCTGCCCATCTGGAGCTGAGGTTGTCTCTAAATGATACCCATAGTGGCCATGGCACTTCTCTTTCCTGCTGGTGTTTGTTATGGATATGATGAACCTGAAGAATATTCCAAGAGGCACTCGCCATCCTCACTCTCGCTTGTTGGGGAGTGCCAGGGATGTGGCTGCTGCTGAGAAGGAGGATAAGATCTGTCTCTCGGCACCGTCCTGCATCAGTGGTTTCTCTGAGAATAGCAAGGATGATGTTTACTGGACCTAACATGGAGTAAGGCTCTGTACCTGAGCTTAAATCAAAACATGAGTCTTTCAAAGATGATTAGTTTTAAAAATGTGCTGCTTAACTGAAATATGAAATATGATATTCCTAGACTTTTCAGTACATTACCATCATACTTTAAAATAATATGCTAAAGGTTATTTGCAGCATCCTTTGTCTTGAAGGGCTTTTACCAACGTACAGGTTGATCCTCTGCCAGTGATTTGATGGTGAATGCACATAGCTATATGCCATCATGTATTTCTAAAATCATGTCTGTAGATGAAAAGGGACCTGACCATTTCTAACACAGTAGTTCAGAATTACGTGAACTGCACCCTCAAAGCACACGTGGGCACCTGCACAGTGCTGCTGTTGTCCATGGAGGATGCGACAGGTCAGCCTGCAGCACTTACTCCGTCTCTATGGGGAGGGGGGTCCAGGGCAGCCCTTTCCCGGTCACAGGTTGCCACCAGCACCTCTCCCACGCTCAGGGCAGGGAAATATTGTGGTGTTCCAGCTGCAGCCACTTCCCTGGGGCGCAGCACCCTGACACCGCGCCCGGAGAGCTGCTCTGCATCGCCCGTCGTAAATAAATAACTACAGGCGAATGCACAGCCGGGGCTCTCGCAGGAAGGAGATGGGCTCCGGTGATTCATGGCTTCAGAGCCGCAGCTGTGAATCATGAGCCGGGGGTGCCGGGCGGCGCTGGGCTCGGGCTCTGGGCTCCGAGCAGCCCTGGGGTCGCTCCTCGCAGGAAGCGGCGTTTTCGGGCCAGCTGCTTTATCACAGCCGAGAACAATTCTGTAAAGAGACCTGGCCTGAGTGCAGCGCTGCAGAAAGTGGTTTTCCAGAAAATAAAACTATAAAGAAATGGAAAATACTTCTATATGTCTGTATTTATGATTTTCCCCTGTTTTGTTTTTTCTTCTCAGGATATACATATATATAAAAATTGAAAACCTATGAATGAAAGGGTCAAACCTTTCCAAAAATTTTTTCATTTATCAAAACTATTCTTCACAAAGAGCCCTGGCTTGCTGCCCTTAGGGAAGACACCGTGCTGTGTGGGCATGAGGAGAGGGACAGGCCCAAGGGCCTTGTCTGTCTGCACTGCTGCTGCTGCAGGGGGGAAGATGAGAGCAAGCACATGAGGAGAGTTAGGCTAGCACTGACAAACTACTGGGAGGGGGTGGGTTTGTGCTTAAAGATCTTTAATGGGCTCTTTTCATCCTGTAAGGTATTTAGTCTGTTTTCCAGCTGGTTCTGCCTGGATTTTGTGCTGTCTCACAGGTGCCCCGGGGGTACCACCCACGTCTGCAGTGGTGTGCTGTGGGCTGCCTTGGCCTCTCTGCTTCCTGTGGTGGGGATGGGAGAGGTTCTGCTGGCTTTGATTTTGGATCTGGATGGGGTTGGTATTTGCTGGAGGAAACCGGTGTGGTTCAGCCTGAGGAATGAGCCAGCTGAATGTCCTGCAGGGTGCAAACCTGGGCCAAAGTTCTTCATTAGCTGACTGGTGGCTGCTAACAGCAGTAGGGAACACTTACCCCAGCCCAGTAAACCCTGGTGTGTGAGGCAGGATGAGCAGCTGAGCTAACTGGCATAGTGGAGTCTGTGTGCTGGCAGGAGCAGTGCCACTGCCAGAGGAGCTCTGGTGGTCTCTGCTTTCCAGTGGGCACAGTGACTTTCTAACCCCAAGGCTACCACAGGAAGGGCTGAGAAAACTTCCTACCAAAAATACAGTAATCATGCTTTGCTCCTTCCCCACATCCCTAGCTGGCTCCTGGTGGTGTCCATGGAGGGAAGACAGCACTTTACCTTCCAGCTAGAGTGAAAGCAGAGAGATCTCACAACAGGTTTCTGAGCCTGGCACTCTGCATTGTCCTGCCATGTGCTGCTTGTTCACATGGGCCCTGCCTGGTGCCTTCACATCTCCTCCCACACAGTCCCTCATCCTGTTAGCAGTCACTTTGTCATCCCATGTAAATAGATGTGAAAAGGTCTGTGCATCTTCAATAGCTGCTGTTTTCTTCCACCACCTCCCTGCCATCCTGGTGGTGTGGGGAAATGCAAGCCAGCCCCAGATCGCCCTCTGTACCCAAACACCAAGGGATGAAGCATTCCTGGTGCCAGTGCTCTCCACAGAGCTTTGCAGGCAGATGGGGTGTCTCTGCACATGTTGCCATTAGTGGAGCAGTTCCCTTTCCAGCAGGGGCCAGTGAGTCTTTCCTTCCTAAGAGCTGCTGCTTGTCTTGGCAAGAGCTCTCCATCCTGCTGCTGACAGAACAGTGGGTTCAGCATCCGCTTTCATTAGCGATATCAGGTCTTTAGGACATGGCTTCTTTCACTGTTGCTGTTTTATTTTTCTGTTGGTAGCTGAATTCTGCAGTTACATCTCTGCTTGTTGCCCCAGGCTGGTTAGTGCACCCTTGGGCCTGTGTCCAGCTTTGTCCAGCTTGCCTAGCAGCTCAGTGAACTGGGCCTTGCCTCTCTCTGTGGGTTTCAGAAGATGAATGTCCCTGCTTGGACACCACCTTTGGAGCTGGTTTTCACAAAAGCACCAGCTTGCACTGGAGCAAGAGCTGTGGGCTGCTGTGGCTTCCTCTCCCAGGCACCTGTGGTAGCTGCCCTGCTCATGCTTTAGTTTAACCTTCCCTGCAGCAGGAAAGATGGAGCTGGCCTTCACCTTGCATCACCAGAAAAGCCCATTAGGTTTTCCTGGGAGGTGCTGTTTGGGGTGTACAGGGTGGGGAGTAGGGGCACTACCTGAACAGGAGTTTGGATGCAGAAGTCTCTGAGACAAACATTGTCCTTCTCCCCTGCTGTCCCCTTCCTCTCATGCATTGGTTGTGCTGCTTCTCAGATTACGCAGATTTGTTTATTGTTAATTTTTATTTTTTTTTCCCGTCCTTGGAGAGCATCTTTTGTTTTCTTAAATAGGCTTCTGGTATTCCATTGTCCTTTTGTGTGCTTCATAGGCTTCTCCCAGGCTCTGTCACCCTGACTTGTCCTGCCCCAGCCCCACATCATCCCCCTGCCCAAGGCTCTGCTGGTTCTCTGTACCCATGAACTGTGAAGTGAAGGTTCAGCCATTACTAACTGTGCCAGTTCAGATAACCAGCAACAGCTAAAATAAATGAGAGACGCAGTGAGGTGCCATGTTAATGCACTTCCCTACTCAGGCTTTTAAAGGGGAAAAAAACAAGGTCTTTTGTGAATCATTGATAAGTTCAGCTTCACTCAGGGTCACTTATGCAAAAGCCTACTATTGATTTTTCATCTTTGCTTAGAGTAGCTTCCCACGCATCTGTTCAGGATGCAATGGGGACTCACTTTTCAGCATATGACTTAACTACTCTAAATTTTTTCATTTTTCAAGGAGAGAGGAGCAGCCAACCATCTCACAGGATGCTTGACCTTATACTGTAGGATCAGAGGTTATTGCTGTGCTACAAGCTGAGGCTCTAGACATATTTTCCACATTTGCTTTGTTCCTGTTAAGCAGGAATATCTTTAACAAGGCAGATAGCTCTCAAAGTCATTAAATGTTCATTAAGGAAGCAGTTCTGCCAACCTTTCAGATTCTTATTGATGTCCTTCCAGGTCTCTGACCTAATTCTGGAGTTCTCCCAAGGGTTACATTGCTATCTGGAAAGAAAGCAAAATAGGGATAATACAATTGTTGTGGAATCCCTGACTGCACATATAATATTCTCTTTCTCACACACTCATTTCTGAAAGTCTCCAAAGCTGAAACAGATACCTAAACCCAACCCTCTCTGAATGGCCCAGCAGAAAAATTGATTTACAGGCAAAGCGAGGCAGAGGAACTAAATATGGTACCTTTCTCTGACACAGAATTCTTCCTCCATCAGCTCAGACAAGGAGACAGAGTATGCCTGTCCCTGCCTGGGCTTTCCAAGTTGTCTCTGTGTCCCAGAGGCTTTGACTTCCTGCAGGAGAGGTCTGCACAGGCAGGCTGTGACTGCAGCCCTCGGGCACTGTGTGAACACTGCAGGATGGTTCTAAGAGGAAAAATGAGAGATCCAGACCCGTGCCAGCCAGTTGAAATGAAGAGATCAGACTGCTTCAACAACAGAGAGATGGACATCCATGGAAATGCTGAAGGATTAGTAAGATATGGTTGGGAATATGCCATCACATCCTTGATATTTCTGAGAATTAGGCATATACAAATCCCAAATGAGTACAGAAAAAGCTCCAGCTCTGTCCCATACAACAGAAGTGTGGCAGTCAGCTGTTAATTTAAAGCAGGTCAGTTTATTGTGTAGGCTCTTAAGAGCTGTTGCTATGAGCTGGAATTGCAGCTTCACATCCTTCATCTTCTGCAGAGGTTATTTGTCATCAGACATGTAGCAGTGTGGAGCCAGTGGTTTTCCTTGTGGCCTGTAATGCCTCCTCCTCTCTGAAGGGACACTCAGCCTTCCTGCATGGGGGCTCTGAGTGCATTGGTCTCAAGGGGCTTCCAGAGCCTCTCTGCTCCTGAGGACTCTGTTCTCTCCAGTATTTCCTCATGTATTCCTCCCAACTCAGTGTCACCAGCTAATAAATGAGAGTAAGCAGAAATGGAAAAAAAGGAATAATTGGATTTTATGTCCTCAGAGTGCTTTGGTCCTACGGTGTTTAAGCCATTGGTATCTTTATTGCTCTTCTCTACACTTTTAGTAAAACAAGATCTATTTAGGAAGCTGCTTTAGGATGGCTGATTTGATTTTCCATTTAGAGTGTGGTTCTGCATAAACTTAGTGGACAATAATCACATTTACTTCCTCCTGTGATCCTCCTCTTACTTGTGTACCAGATATTAACAGTCCTCCTTTTCTCTGTCTGTTTTCCATAGTACATGGGCTGTATTGAAGTGCTGCAGTCAATGAGATCCCTGGACTTTGGCACACGAACACAAGTCACCAGGTAGGTGGTATAAACTGAGATTCAGACCAAGAATGAAAAGCCCGAGTGATAATTTATTATATAAAGCTGAGGGTGCGTGCCAAGCTCTGAGACAATTTTGAATAGGAGTTTGCATGTTTTGTTTTGTTTTTTCCTAAGTGATGATTTGAATTATTTGATCGTTACAATAGGCTATTTGCATTGGAAAATGAATTGTTTCAGGCACAGACGTAATTTCTCTCCCAGTTCTTGCTCAGAGAGCCTCCCCCTGCAGTGGCAGCACAGAGCAGACATCCCCAGCCAGCTGGGGACCGGCAGCAGCCGGGCTGTGCACGTGGCTCAGCGCTGCCTGCACGGCTCTCCCAAGGCACCGGGGAAATCCACTGGTGCTGCTGTGCCTGTGGGCGCCGTGGCCAAGGTGGGGAGCCAGGATGCTCATGGGTCTCTCTGCCATGCTGCTTCCCACCTGATGCAGAAAGTACCATCAGTCCCTCAATCCAGCAAAGCCATCTAAGGAATTTTTGTCAGATGTATGACATTGTTTGACCCCATCTGCATCAAGACCAGGCTCAGCTGGAAGTGGAGTCACAAGGAAAATATGTTGAAATACAGCTGTTTCCATCTGTACTGCAAGCCTAAGTTTTTAGGCTGCAAATCAGAAAAAGATTAATATTTGATTCTCAGATACAACTGGGGATGTGGTTAAAATGTGAAATATTTTGTGGTCTTATGAGAACTTTGCAACTTCTGTTGCAGGTTGCTGCCAGTTTCTGGGTGTAGATTGTTAGTACCCCCACACCTGTGGGGTGGCTGAAATGTTCTGTCAGAAATAGAAGAGCACAATTTTATTTTTACATTTATTCTTGTAAGTCTGGCAGTGCAGGAGTGTTTGAATTTTCAAAACAATCACCCTCTATCCAGCTCTGAGTGCTGCATGGTGCTGCGATGTGCTCACGGTCCAGCAGTCAGGACTAGTGCTCTGCCAGGCAGCCCCAGCAGCCACCCAACAGCTTTTTGGAGAGGTGGGTGGGTGCAGATTATCTTGACCTGGCCTTAGACATGTTCCCTTGTCCTCTCAGCTGCTTTTCTGGCATAGCTCATGATGAGGATGCCAGGAGTGTGGTTGAGGCTTCTTGCTCCTGCCCAGCTCTTCCTTCTGGAGGGAGATTTTCAGATGCTGCTTTGCTTCCTCAAGTTTCTATCCAAAAAGTCATGGAGAAAGGAAAGTAAAATGAAGGGATTAGTGTCACATTTATACTATATAAACATTTTCTACTTTATGTTGCTTCCCAGACTTACCAACTGAAAGGAGATGAAAAACGAGTCCTTCAATGCCTATAGACTTCACTTGAAAGTTGTCCCGTTTGTTTTATATTCAAAATCAGCAGTTGTTGACATTTACAACTAGTATAAGCACACACTCACCCAGGTCCTGCATGTGTGTATGAAGAAGTGCCCGAAATACCAATATAATTCCCTCAGGCAAGTCCTTCACAGACCAAGAAGAGCCATGTAATTCACCCAGCCCGGGCCACTGTGTTCACAGCTCAGCCTGAGGGTGAGGTTATCTCCTGTTTGCAAGAGGTGTGCGCTGCTGTTCTGACAGAACAGAGCTTTGGATGGTTTGTCTGGAAAATAATGAATATGAATTACTGTGTGACAAGAGCTTGCCAGCTGAAATTTGGGCCAGATAGTAAGGTTTTGTTAAGCAGAACTATGTCAAAACTTAACAATGGAAATATTTCCATCACCTAAAAAAATGCCACTGCTGACCTTAACGGGCCCTTTTGTGCATGAGAAATTCAAAACTTAAACTGTTTGCAAACCAAATGCTGAAGTGCTGAGCTCTCACACGCAGACTTTAAAGTTCGATCGATGACAAGCTGACTGGAGCAAAGATAACATTGATTATTCCCCTATTGCTCTCTCAGGGGAGTAAGTTCATAGACACATGCACAATGCACCAACCAAGGAGCTGCTGGAAATCATCCCGTTTTAACCATGCCTGTTATTTGAATTGGGGTAAAAAATATTTTTACTTCTATGGCATTTCACTAAACAAAGAAGCATCTTCTGTTTTAAAGGGATGTAGAAAGTGTCTCTAGTTATGTCTGTACCCTGCTTTGCTTTATGTGTATGTGCATGCTTAGTTGCCTCATGGTATCTAAAACTGAAAATAATATTTACCTACCTCATGAATACTGAAAAGATCAACATTTCTCATTGCCAAAGTGCAGTGAGGAGTGGCCAAAGAGATGAACATGGAGGAATTACTTTCTGTTTTCTTGCTGGACTTGCATTTTCAGTTGCTTGGCGGGCACATGTTTAGGGAAGGCAGAAAGTGGCCTCTCTGGTGCTGTGAATGACTGTGGGATGCAGAGGTGCTGTGTGGCCACAGCCCAGCAAGAGAAGGGCTGAGCCCTGAGGTGCTGTTTACCCTTGGTGGCTGTAGGGTGAGGAGATTCCACTGCAAGTTTTTCAGCTCTGCTGTTGCCCGTCCTTGACCCAACTTGTTCTTAGGGACATCCCTCCCATTTTGCACGAATTTGTGATCTCAAACTCCATGTAGATGACAAAAGTCACACCAAAAAATAAGTGTAACATTCTTCTGCTTGAGGGTTTTTGTATTTTTATTTTTTTTTGTAATAGTTAGCCTGTTCTTGCTGCTCTGGGTACAAGACGTGTTTGGGTTGTCACCCTTGTGCTGTGGCAGGTCCTGCCTTTGCTGTACCCTGATGTGTGCTTCTCTTGTCCAGCCCTTCAGCTCTTTTCCTCTTACACATTTCCCACTTCTATTAAATCAAGCTGGTTATTAGTCATCAAATTTGGGCATTTCTGGGAAAAGGAATTCTGTATTTTGGGTTGGGGCATCAAGTTGCAAACTCGAAAATGGTCAGGCAGTGAGGGGTGAAGGGTGTCTGAAATGTGCAGCCAGGGAGGGCTGCTGGAAGAAGGCTGACTTTGTTTGGAAGATTAATTTCAACTTTGTTGAGCCACATAATCCCTTTCTGTTACATGGTGTAGGCAGGGCCCTAGATGCTTAAAAGCAAATCCTCAACAGCATGCTTGCTTGCTTACATCAGCCCATCTTTCGTCTTTTATTCTCATTTTGGGGGAACAATAAACAAAGTGGCTCAGTGTTACTGCCCACAGGCGCTCTCCCTCAGGGGCACGCTCTGGGAGCAGCAGGAGCTGTGTCTGCCACAGGTTTCACTCCAGGGCTGCAGACCCAGAGAAATACTGTAGACTGTACTTCTGAGTGGGTCTGGGAAGAAAAAAAAAAAAGCAAAAAAAAAAAGCTGGTTTAAAGGCTTAAAGGATGGCTTTAAAGGATGCCAAAAATGGGTCACTCATTTCAGTTTATCATGGATGCATCCAGAGTTTCTTTTCTTCCTACTGTATGGTGCAGTTTCTAGTTTGTGGAAATGAGTGCATGTAGAAAGTATTCAATTGTAGCAGTAGGTGTTACCAAACTCCTGCTTTTCACACCTTTAAAATAATATTTGCAAAGTTTTGTTAGATCACTTGGAAAATCACCCAGAGGTATGCAGCAAAAAATGCCTCCTACTCCCCTACCAAAGAGTGGTAATAGAAACTATTAAGTAGAAATGGTTTGGTACTTTTTGGTTCCTTTTTTACTGGATAGTTGCTTGAGAGCGTGGTGAAGTGGGCAGCCACCACACTAGCTTGTACAGGAGGCTCTGTGGCTGGCAACTCTGCCTACAGCTCTTGATTTCACATGGGCTGCCTGACATATGCAAAAACTCATTTGTCATCAAAAGAAACAACTTCCCTGTTTTTCCAATTTGTCCTGTATCTGGTTTTCTTTCTAGGTAAGGCTAGACTTGAAGGCTCCAAGTAGCCTTAATGTCTTGGCTCTGATTTTAATTTCCTTTAATATTGAATGAGAAGATGAGTTCTCATTTTCCAAGCTGATTATTGGAATCTGCAAGATCATCCTGCAGGATGCCTTCCCCCTTTTTTTTTTTTTTTTTTCTCATGTTTGGCCTTCCTCCTGGTAACAGCTAAATAAAATAGGAGCTAACCAAGAAGGGTATCAGGAATTTGCTTCAAAAATGTATTTTCAGTTGTGTAGGGGGAAGTACTTTGCCTTTAAATGCTAAGAAGGATCAGTGTTTAAAATGCTGGGTTTCTGACCCATCTTGTGTAGTCTACAATGAGACCCCTTTTCTTCCCTGCTGCTTTCACCCAGAAAATATAATTTTTATTTTGTTGTGGGTGAAGTCTCCATTCATTTGACAGCATCCAGGTTCAATTTCTCAGGCTGTTTCCTGGCAGGAAGCCCCAGTCTGTATCACTGATCTTCAGTGCCTTCAAGCACACACTGGTGTGGCAGCCCGTGGGGCACTGCGCAGCCGTGCTGGGATTCACAAAGGCTGGCTTTACCTTCTCTCTGATCTGCAGAGAGGAGGTAAATTACACTCCTCACTGGGCATCTCTGCTTCATGGGACATACCTGGCTGGAGCCTCTTGTCATTGTGTCAAAAGTATCCCCTGATACTTTTCAGCCCTTCCGAACTAAAAATTACTCAGGAGGTGAAGGCTAGTGGTGTTTTCCTCCCACACACACCCCGGAATCTGGAAACAGACAAACTTTCCCAACCAACTTGTTTCCTGATTATGTCTTTGGATAATAATTCAATAATACAAACAAATAATTAAACAAATTCCCTTCCCCTTTAGAACCAGACAAAAACCCAGCCTTGGAAGATAAGCCGCAAGAGGAAGGCTGAGGCTCAAAGTGTCCAGTATGGGACCCTAAGCCTGAGGAGATGACTGCTGAATCACTGTATTTTGTTAAATAGTTCTTTTGGTTGATTTTGGTGGGGTTTTTTTGGTTTTTTTTTTTGTTTGTTTGTTTTTTGTTTTTTTAACTGTGGAAGGAAAGAAGAAAGAAAAACAACTGTGAAAAACCTTCCAGAAGATTTAAGAGTTCATAAGTGGGCTGATAACAATAAATTGCAGAGTTGCTGGCTCTGTTACAGATGGTGCATGTGAAATGATCCAACAGTTTGTGCTGTATTTTTTATTTGCAGGGAAGCAATAAGCCGACTGTGTGAAGCTGTGTCGGGTACAAATGGAGCTATAAAAAAGCGGAAGGTAAATCCTGTTTCAGCTCAACAATTATTTTTCTATATCTGCTTTTGATAAGCTGGATACATGATTCCCTAACAGGCTTCAGTCCGTGCTGGAATTAGCTCACATTAATCCATCCAAACTCAGCCTGGATAACAAGGAAATGCTGGTAGCAGAGTGTTTAGCCTGCTTGGTTTAGGGTTGAGTCTATGCCCTACTTTATTTTTCTTAGGATTAATGCTTTTCACAGGGTTCCTGCTTCTACAAGCTATTGCAGTGTGTGGTGCTTTACAAGTTTTAGGCTTTGGCTGCTACATTATTGGATTTTTTGTTTGTTTGTTTGTTTGTCTGTTTGGTTTTTTGTTTGTTTTTTTTTGGTTTGCAAGAGGGAGCTGATTCACTGGAAGATTATCTGCTGCTTATTTACATATACAAAAAACAAAACAAAACTAAAATGGCAGTGTTTAATGGATTTTATTAACTAACTTGGATGCAATGAGGGGCAACATCAGGGTTACTGTTGGGTTGTGTCCAGTGGAACTTACTGATTTCCTTCTGTAACTGTGGTGCTCAAGAGGAATGAACTTGATCCTGAAAAAGGAATACATGAGAGAGTTATTTGCTTTACCCAGAAACACTTCATCCTCCAAAACAAAGAAGAGTTCAGAAAGAAAATTGCACATTCTGAATTACTGAGCCAGCTATAACATTTAGCTCACTGGGATTTTGCTTTAAAACTTTTTTTTCCCATTATTGACATAAAATCCATTCTTACCAGTATTGCATTCGGAGCTGATGTTTGTTAGATCCATTTGTGTTTGATCAAGCCATTATCCTTGCTCCATTGAAAGTCTCAATAAGATATCATTAAAGCTCCTTGACTTTGATATGTTTCTGCCCCTCACAGACTGGGCTGACAGCCTCTTTCTTTTGTTTCTTTGTTCAAAGCCTCCAGTGAAGTTTCTGTCTTCTGTACTTGGCAAAAGTAACCTTCAGTTTTCTGGCATGAATATAAAGCTGACCATTTCAACAAGCAGCCTCACTTTGATTAATGCTGACACACAGCAGGTAGGATACATGTAATCAGTGTCCTTTTCTCCATGCTACAGTTTTCTCCTCCTTTGTGGCTTCTGACAGAAGGCTGTGCCCTCCAAAGAGAAAGAAGCACCCTTTAGCAGACCTGTGGGTGTCTGGTGGAGCTGAATTACATGATGCCTCTGGATTTAAAAATGAAAGCACTTTGGAGGAATTGACATACAGCACAGGTCTTTTTTGTCCATGATGGTGTTCCATGGGGAGGGATCCTTGAGCACCTGGCAAACTGTTTCTCTGGATGTGTTTGCCTGTAAAGTACCTAATGAACAAGGCACTAGTCCCAACCGTAGTTTATGACAAGTCCTAGGAGGGAAAAAAAAGTATATAGATATTAAATCAGAGCTTGACTTTGGTGTCACTCAAAGCTGTTTTACAGCTGGATAATACATGTGTAGAATCAATTATACTGTGTAAAGTTTCTAGGCCCCATTGAGGTGTGTTCCTGAGAGCCTGTGTTTACTCGGAACAAGGCTGTGCTCCCTTCCTTCTTGGCAGATATGATAAGGATCTCAGTCCTGCCCGCTTAATTCCTCCCTCAGATGTTGGTATTGGCTCCCTGAGTGACCTCACCCTGGGCCAGCAGCAAGTTTCAAGCTTCAAGCTGGAGCAGGGGAACATCAGGGAAGTTGTTTTGGCTCACTGGCTCTGAGGAATGCTGCACTGAGCTGGTTCCATGCTGAGCATCAAGGAGTCCTTAGGGGTTTGTCTGTAGTGCAGAGGTCTCATGTCCATTGGACATCTGCTCCACAAGGGGATTAGGACACCAGGTTTCCCTTCCTTTTGGGTACAATTAGAAGCTGGTAGTTGAATTAATTCTGAAGACCCTTTAAGGAAGATTACTCAGGGATCTAGACTTTGCTAAACATGAATGAATAGTCTCAAAAATATTTTTATCTCCTATTTTTATCTCCTTTCTTCCTAAATAATACATGCATAAATTAATAAATGGGATTGTTATGAATACTTGCTTGTTCTATGAAGACATATGTTCTGATGTCTTCTAATGTGTGGCCCAAGAACATGTTTAATTAGTCTGTTATGCTTTTCAGATTATTGCCAACCACCACATGCAGTCCATCTCATTTGCTTCTGGAGGTGACCCAGTAAGTATTGATTTATTAAATCTACTTCTGCAGGTATAATGAACTCATTTAATAATTGTTACCTGGAAATACTTTGCTTCATCCCTTCATTCCACAAGCACTAACAGAGTACACTGCACTTCTGGATCATGACCAGCAGTACAAGAAAACTGGAGGGCTGACATTGAAAAGGAAATGTGGAATAGTGACTCAGAGCATCTTTAATAGATACATACAGTTAACTTTCCTGTTGCCCATCAGTGAGCCTTAGTCCATTCAAAAGCCCTCTTACTTCAAGTCAGAGGTTTTTTATTCTATTCCAAACTCTTTACTGCAATGATTGTGAGCAGGAAATGTCATCTATCTGGGTTGGATAAGTAATTCCTTAGGGCTTATTTATATTTTTTAGTGGTTTTTTATATTGTTATCCTGCACTGGTCTTGCACAGTGACTTCAGATTTCATTGGCTACACAGGGCTGGGTTTGGTCAGTGCTTAATAGCAAGG
Organism: Cyanistes caeruleus; assembly: GCF_971803275.1. Taxonomy (NCBI): domain Eukaryota; kingdom Metazoa; phylum Chordata; class Aves; order Passeriformes; family Paridae; genus Cyanistes; species Cyanistes caeruleus. Next base: position 10,486,379 of record NC_141713.1, read on the forward strand.
CCAGCAAGTGATGTGCATGCACACAGATGTGCTGCAGGAAACGGGCTTGGTGGAGCAGCTGCTGACACTTCTTACTGGGAGGATGTGTAAGACAGAGGTCTTGCTCATCAGGGGTAACTATAAATCTAGTAGCCCTTCACATAAGGGTCAATTTTGCTGTCTTGTTCAGCTAATTTTTTCAAAATTCTGTTTACATTTAAAATGGGAGATAGTTTCCACAGGACCTGTGTGTTTCCACCTGCCCCACATTCAGGGTCTAGGTGAAGTTCAGTGTTGCTTTGGGCTGTGAAGGACTAGCACTATTCTGCCTGATAATTAAGCATATTCTGGCTTTATTTTAAAGTCAAGTCATCCAGGCACCTGCATAAACATTAAAAAGACATAAAAAATAGCAGGTACTGCTCCAGTTACTTTAGATTCTAGTCGTTCCCTAGATATGATTTACTTTAAAATATCTATCCTGAAATATTTATGAACTTTAAGAAAAACTTGAAAGAAAAAGGAAGGAAATTGAGTTCACTAGATGCATAAAAAATATTTAGCCTGCTTTTTTTTAATGATAATAACTTCAGAGATTAAAAAAAAAATAAATATCTGGGACAAGTTCTGCTGGCCCTAAGACCTGCCTCTTGTGTCATTCATTGTGAATTATTAAATGATTGTTCTTGTGCATATTGCGAATTGGGCCTTGTTTCCTGCCAGCTGATTGCATCTTCCCTCAAGAGAGCCATGCCTTTAAGCTGTGAATTACATTTTCCCTGTCCTACCTTAAAGATCCAAAATAACAAAATGCATCTTTAATAATTAAGAGAATGTTATTCATTACCTCACCAATTTGACTATAACACTGAATTATCAAGCTACACTTTGCTTTTGCGGTATCATTAGAAATGTTTTCTATTCCAGTTCCCTTTTCAGTTTGACTAGAAAAAGAGGATTATTTCAGTGCTGGCTAGAAAGAGAATCAGAAACAGAAAACTGATTATACTGAGACTGTCTGATCTCAGCAGCAGCTTTAAGATCCAGGGTAACTTAACCTGATTGTAGCCAGACGAAAATTGGGCAGGAGCAATAGAGATCAGAAAACCATTTTATTCTGCATAATTTTAGAGTTTAACTTTTCTCTATTGCTACAAACCGGGAACATTGGAAACTTATCCTTTGTAGTACATTAGCACTATTTTATCTTCCACTGATTCTGGTAAGGACTGTCCCAACCAAAAGCTGTGACCAGCAGTCACACAGCCCTGATGTGTTACACAGGAAAGGCTGGGAGCTCCATGGAGCAGTGGCAGGAGCAGAATTGCCTGCTGATGAGGCACCAGTTGTGTTTCTACTCCTGCTACAGAGCTGGAATTGAATACATGATTTATCGAAGACCCAAAAGATGCTAAATGGTCTAATGCATTTTTTTAGAAGAAAAAGAATATGGGATGATTACTGTGTTGATAGCCATCAGTGTGTCACTGATATTTTCCTTGGTTCACTTTGCTAGTACCTCTGGTTGTTTTTCCCTGAAAGAAGTGTGCATTTTAAAGCCAAAAAATATGTCTGTCTATATGTAATTGCTGTGCTGTGGTGATAGGGTTGTTCATAATTGCAGTGTTCAAGACATTTGATGTCTTCTCTCCTGTAGGATACAACAGACTACGTGGCATATGTAGCAAAAGACCCTGTTAATCAGAGAGGTATTGAAACAAGTTTCCAATTGTTATATGTGTTTAAATGATTGCTTTATTTGTATATAACAAGGAATTGCTTGAGTTTTAAAATAAACAAGCTACTGAACAGCTCAATACTCTGTACAATTTCTGGCTTTGCTGTATGTATAGGGGTAATAGTATGCAGGCTGTGGCTATAAATGCCACGTTCTTTGTGCAAGGAAGTGGGAATCTGCAGGTCAGACTAAAGCTGTACTGAAGGCTGCTGGCTCCATGAAGGGGTAGGAGCCTTGCTTTTATGCTATAAGCAATATAGCATGAGTCTCTGCTTTCTGGTATAAACTGCATTTACTTAATTAAAGTAAAGTGTCTCTTTTCAGCATGCCACATCCTGGAATGTCCTAATGGGATGGCACAGGAGGTGATCAACACCATAGGGCAGGCTTTTGAGCTCCGGTTCAGGCAGTACCTGAAGAACCCCTCTAGCCTGATTACATCTAATGAAAGGTCAGCACATTCTCAGTCACAAAAGAGCGATCCGTAAGATGCTTTAAATATACTTTCTGGACACAGGATAATTCTAATATGTCTAATTCTATGCCTGTAAGTGCAGTGTATAAGAGACCAAAATTAGCTTATTCCAGTGAACTCCATTTTTTTTGGTGACATTTGTACAGGTGCAGAACAGAGAATTAAGCTGTATTGTTCCTTAGATAAAGCAGCCTTATTTTAAGTCATGCAAATTGAACAAATGTTCAAATTACTCTGCCCAAGTAAGTTCAGATCTATAAATAGCAGAAACACACACAGACTGAGCTCAGTCCTGACCTGTGCCAAGTTTAAGCTTGCTGCGGCTGTGGAAAGTGTGTGGTGGGGAAAAAAAGCCATTTTATTTCACCTTTCTGCTATTCTGCTCATGTCCTGGCTGCAGCCTCAGTTTTCACCTGGCATGACTTATATCAGCCTCGTGAACTGAAATAAGCACAGCCACCACCTGGCACTTTAAAGTGTGAAGCCCTGTCTTCCGCACATTGCCCGAAATACAGGGCCTAGATTAGTTTCTGGACCACAATTCCCCATTTCAATTACCCTTCTTCCATTGCAATGGGGTCACAATTCTTGCTCTAATTTATGGCTCTCCTCACAGACTAGCCATGCCTATTTTTCTCAGGTTTCTTTTTTACTATAACACAAATTTGCCTGCTACTTGCCATGAGTAGGTAAAGCTGTGGCACTATTTACCTGTACCCTGAGAACAGGAGTCCTGAGCAGGCAGTGTCACTGGAACAGGGCCTAATGCATCACAGCAGAGCTGGTTTTGTATATAAATGCAACTCCAGTTTATATTTATTTCAATGTATATGGTGGTTCTTGCCATTCCACTGCTAAACTGGTCTGTTTTTCCTTGGGTAAATAACCAGAGGAAAAGCCTTTCTTTCCTAAGAAACCCTGCTAGGTTATGTCACAAGTAGCATAGGAGCAGGGAAAGATGGAAGAGGGTAATTAGATTTCCTCCTTGAGCATAACCCACAGTCAGCCTTGGAGAATGGTGCTTGGGCAGAGGAGTCGGATATTGCTGTGTGAATGAGTCACTCCCTTCCAAACTACTATGAATCACATAATCAAATACTTGTACTGCATATCACATAATCAACTACTTGAACTTTATCTCTTTCCTGCTCATGGCCTTTTATCCAATTATACTCTTGTTAATCAGAGAAGTAAGATTTCAGATGAGTTTTTTTATTTTGGGACCGGAGACAGTACAGGAAGCACCTAGTTGTTTTGCAGTGTATCAGCTGTACATTTAAACTATCATCATTCTGGTTTAGCTCAAAAAAAACATTGTGTGCTCTTCTTCATGCCATTCAGTGCTCCTTTCAAGCTGAACCAGAATATTGATTGTGGTTATTAAAGTCAGAGTAAATGCCACTGAGGACTGCTACTTTTCTTTTTTTTTTTTTCCCCCCTCTCTTTTATTTTTTTTAGCAATATTTGATTTTATAAAACAGTTGCAGGCTTGTCTGACTAAATGCTATGAGATTTAAATTTTTCTCTTGAAGTCTGGCCACGCCCCAGCAATCTCTAGATTTATAGAGTTCAGTCAAGAAGCCACAAGAATTATTTTTATGGTCAACATTCTGGATACCTTAATGAACAATGCATTGGAATTCTCATAGTTTCAGTAGTTGCCTCTTACCTTTTCTTTGACCTGAAAATATATCTGGGCTGCCTGGTGCTAATGAAATGACTGTACCTCCCTTTAATCAAACTGTCATGACTATTTTAATTCAGGAAAAATAAACAGATCTGAAAGTTCCGGCCCAAAGCCCTTTACAGCCTCCATATGGCGGATCAGTGTATTGTGCCTTGTGCAGATACTCGGGATGTTTGCCTACACTAGAAAGCAATTGATTACATCAGAAGCTTAATTTTTTTCCCCCCATATTTTTTTCAGCGAGGCAGCAAATGCTAATGGATCAGCTGGGAATTCACAGGAGAGGGAGGACCATGAATATTACAACGAAATTCCAGGGAAGGAACCTCCCACCGGTGGAGTGTTAGACATGCGAATGAAAGTGCAGACAGACCAAAGGGCTAAGTGTCCTGTCCAGTGCAAAAAGCAGTACTGCTCAGTAAGTACAGCATCTGCTGCGATAAAAATTCACTGCCTATTATGGGAATGAATAATAAAATGTTTCTGTGGTGTTAAAGCACGGCATTAACATCAGAACCAGGTCCTGATTATCCTGGGAAAAGGTTTTTTTAGGCTAGATTTAATGATGCTTAGTACATAATTGAATCCCAAAGCACTTTCTGAATATTAACTGGTTTGTCCTTAGAGTACTTTCAGGAGACCAAGTAATATTCCCTTGTTCACTCATTAGCTCTGAGAAGAAAATAGATACCAATTTAAATGGCTTGTTGGAGAGAACATCTGCAAAATCTGGGACCTCCTGGCTCCTGATTCTGTGATCTAATAAATATTTCATTCTGTCCATTATGCTCTACAACTTATACATATAACATTGACTGATTGCAATATATATACAATATTCATTACTCTTGGATTATTTCAAGAAGTTCTGTTAAATCAGCAAATGATATCTGTGGCCTGGGATAGTGGGAAATAAAACAGGGGGTAAAACAAGACAAGTTCAGACTGGCTGCACAGATTTCAGAGCCTGCTGTGCGAGGCCTTGGGAGCACCATCCTTTCCGTGCACAGGAAAGAAGGCACCACCACTTGGCTCAGAGGGAGCACACTCAGATGTGCCTGCTGGAATCCAGGTGGTTCTGTCTAAAAACTTGCTGCTCCCAAGTGTTATTTGTATTTGGTGTCAACTGCTGCGTGTTCCTGTGCTACTGCTCCATACATTTTTTTGTTAACATGAACCATGCTCTGCATATCAGGTTCCCACCTCCACAACAGTTCTCTAATTCTAAAAATGTTTTACTATATCCAGAGTTTGCACCTGATGATCACCAGTGTTGTTGCAAGGAGTTACCCTGCATGTAAATGCAAATGCCTTTTTCCCATGGGGTGTTACTTTTTGGTTTTCCTTTCTCTTTCAGTGCTGCTCAGACAATTTAGTAACCATTTCACGTTCAAACCATGATATCTGTAGTTGATTTTATGAAAGGACATTTATTAGAAAATCTGAGCTTTCTTACCTAGGAGTTATGCTGTATATATACTAAACATTAGCTACATTAACTGGGCAGGTATATGAGCTTTGAGTCCAGATGTGGAGAGTAAAAGAAGAACGAAGCGTACCGGTGTGAAATATTATTTAAGGAGATGGGAATTTTTTGGTGAAGAACATGTTTAATTACCTGCATGTCTATTAACTAATGCATGGATGTTTTGGAGTTACCTGAGTTTTTCTAGAGGACTACTGTATGTGACTGATTTTAAAATTTTTCTACAGACAGGCAGCCCAACCTTCATCAATATATATGAAAATTGTCCAGAAGAAAACAAAACTGTGGGTATGTACTCTCTTTTCCTTCTCATGCATACGCTGAACTATCCAGGGCAGGCTGCCTGGAAGAGCTGCCCCTTGGCTTTCAATACAATGGTGAAAAGTGTTCTACTTAGTGGGTCATTTTTAGTTCCCTAGATGAAGGGCAGACAAAAAAGCCTTACAGCTTTTCTAAAGGCCACTAATCTATCTTCATGTCTGCTGGCAGACTTACTCATTTTACTTCTCATGATACTGTACAGTAGCTCTTTGTGGGTTTTTTTATTCTCTTTCATACTCTTTGTTGTTTTATTCCCTTTCTTCATAGCATTTAAAAAAGGAAGATACTTCATTACTTATCAGTCTCTGAATATATCCCTTCTCCTACAAATGCTCAATGAGGTCCAAAGTATCAGCATCGGGTTGTTCCAACAGAGACTGGGCCCTTGGTTCCAGCATCCCTGGCTTCTCAGTATGACTGTGCCCTTCCCCTGCTTTAGGCAGCTTTGTGCCCAGGATCAATTTGCCTTTAGCAAAACCTGATGTCAGGGACCCCAGGAGATCATCAGCCTCTATCCCTTTCTGGACTTTCTTTGCCACAGCTGATGCCCTGAGTGCATTTCCTCAGCTCCTCTCTTTCACTGCACAATGAGATCCTTTCTGAATTCCCACCTGCACGGCTCTGAAGCAATCCATTATGCTGTCTGCAGGGGATACTTCAGGTTCTTGTTTTATTTCCAATTCAAAGAAAGGAGAATCAAATGGTTTCTACAAAAAGAGGGTGAACAAATAAAAGAATGAATGAATAGATCTATGAATAAAACGTTTGTTGAAGAGCAAAAGTATGCCTGCTATTTGGCTAACTGAAGTGCTATTATTTTCAAGCCCTGCAGGGGATATTCTGTTAGCCTCTTCCTAGGCTTGGATCCTAACCTGCCAGATGTGGCTTTGGTTCTCCAGGCAGAGCCTCAAAGCACCAGTCTCCTCCATCTCTCCCTTCTCCACCAGAATAGCAAGAGAGAGAATTGCTCAGCTTCCCACAAGCTCTTTTTGTGGTGCAGAGAGGAAGGAAAGGGTTTTGCAACAAATAACATATATAGTTTGTGTTTCTGTAGAGGCATATGTATTAATTTCTTTCCAATATGTGGGGGGTTCACTGCTGACATTGACTGAAGCAGAACTGAACCAGTGCAGAACATTTCTGAAAACTTCATTCTAATTAATTTTGGACCTCATGCCTTCTAGACAGACGGAAAAATAAATTCATTTACATTTTTCTGTTCTTTCTGAATTACCTTAGTTGGCTATAAAGAAGAACATAATTCCTGTTTCAGCTTTTACAGTTGCTTAAAGCTGAGTTTAAAAAAAAAAAAAAGGAAATCTGTGCATACTATATACTAATTGCAGGTAATTGTGATGAAAGATCACAGAAGACAATAAAAGAGAATCCTGCCTCATTGAAACCTGCCTACAAAGCAGATCTCTTTGATGATCCATGTTACATCAACACCCAGTCCCTGCAGTCTGCAGCCTGTGCAGCCCGAGGTCCAGCAACAGCACAGATCCCTGGGAGCCCTCTGCGCCAGGCCAGTAGGTTCCCATTGTGATGCCATACCTGTCTAAGCACTGGAAGGAGGGGGGCTTCTCATCTCTCTGCATGGAGAAAGATTTGGGTTTCCCATAAGAAATACAGAAAAGGTGGAAGAAATCTATCATGGTTGTTCTTTTTCCTTGCTTGATTCAAGAGAAAGGGGATTAAAGAGCAAAAGTAGTTATGGTAAACAAGCAGAGTAACCTTTCATCTTCTGTAGTTGATTGATGACAGTAAATAGAGTGCCACAGGTATTAAAAAGCAAGTCTTTAGGATGATATGAGCTTGGGACTGCACCTTGCCTCAAGGAAAAGGGTTCTCCTGTATGCTCGAGGTCTTAACCACTCTAAAGTGGACATGATCTCAGATGCCTTTGCTTCACAGGCAGTAGCCTACAAGATTAACATGGGGTTATTGTGACTGTCTTTTCTCAGTTCTTCCTTAAACAACCATTGAATCTCATCCAATATTTTCTAAATCAAACGTTTTGATCTGTGGTATCAATGAAATGTATGTCAAAACTTGATTTATAGACTCAAAGTGGTGGATATCCATTGAATGATTATATAGTTGCTACTGATTGTCCTCATTATTGAATATACTTTATTAGTTTTGCCTTTTATGGTTTCCCACTGAGTATTTTCTGTCAGAGTTGGCTCCACACAAGAAAGTGGGAAAAGGACTGCACAATAAAGGAAACACAATAAAGAAATCTGTGATAGTTGAGACATTTCCAACTTGGGACTGTATCATGCTCTAAAATGAACTGCCTATATCCTGAGGAGCCTTAGGTTGCACAATTCCATTGAAGAAGTGGTATCCGCTTATTTTCCTTAGAAGAATCCTGCCTGTGAATCATTTGCAGTCTGACTGGCTATATCCCAAACCACCCAGTTTTTTCAGTACATTTGGTAATTGTTCGTTTTTTAACAGCAAATGCATCATGCTGTAATCCTTCCCTTCTGGCTGCATTGGCTATGTTGTCTTACATTCCTGCACATAGCTGGAGCCACTCAACATGACTCTCCCAATCATCTGTGACAATCTCTTCAGAGCTTGTTAAGGAAGAAGGAAAAACAAGATCTTAAGGGGAAAAAAAAGCTAAAAAGCCAGCAAAAAAACTTGTTTTCACAGGGAAGATTTGCTTTTTTCATACAAAGAAATAAAACCCCAAGCTAGCACAGCATCAGAAAATTTCCTGTTTCTAATCCCTGTTGCCTAGCGACCAAAGGCTTTCCCATCTAAGGTAGGGGAAGAGGTGGTGTGATAATTTTGCCTAATGCACTGGAGGGTCATGAGCATTCATGTATGCATATTCTTACAGTCTGTAAGGATGGTTTGATCACAGGTTCAAGACTGAATCATTTGAATTTTTTAAAAGCTATTAAAAATATTGGCTTGCATCCTTTTAGGATGAAGTTTTAGGTGAAGTGTCCAATACATTCCCTTTCATTTAATTTTAGAGTTACCGGAACCTGTTCAGCAGAGTGCCACAAGCAACACAGCTGGTCTCTGTGTTCTGCCACAAATAAAGCAACAGCTAAAGAATGAAGATTGTTACCATGGCAAATTGAACAGGAAAGCAGCAGAGAGCCTCTTAGTGAATGACGGGGATTTTCTGGTACGAGAGAGCACAACGTCACCTGGTCAGTATGTCCTCAGTGGACTTCAGGGAGGGCAGGCAAAGCATCTACTCTTGGTGGATCCTGAGGGCAAGGTATGAATATTTCATTTAATGAAATTTCAGTGCTGCTCAGGTATTTCAATCAAAATGCAAGGGTGCATTCCATGAAGTGGAACTGATTTGATTCCATACACGTTAATTTAAATATAGGCAGGGGCTGCAGTTGGTTTGAAAGTTCAAAAACTTATAAGCACTGAAGTACCATGGAAGTAGCAGTGAGGAACTTAAATACTGTTAGTCCAGGTGCTGATAATTAGTGTATACATTTAACACATCCTTCGAACTATTAGTGCTAGGAAAAAATAACCCTATCCTTAATTACGAATTTCTGGATACAGAAAAGGTTTGTTGTCACTTCAATTCTACTTTCTTCTGCTCTGGGTTAGAAGAGCAGTCTTGAGTGACATTTCTGAAGACAAAGTAAATCAGAAAAGTAATCCTCAATGGGATTAGGGGAAAATATCTCTCTCTGTGGAGGAAAACACAAGGTTATTTCATTCCCCTGCAGAATGCAGAATCAGCCCAGTTTAAATACAGCCTCTTTACTTTTCCACTGCTTTTCATGTGAGCTAATGGTGGGTCAAAGGATAGGTCTGAATTGCTGTGTACAGCCTGATGATCCTGCTCAAGTGCCTTTTAATGTGATAGGTTCATGTCCAACAAGTTATAAGCACAATCTAACCTTAAATATATTCTTTTGCATCTTCCACTAGGTGAGAACCAAAGACCATATATTTGATAGTGTGGGTCATCTTATTCAGTATCACATGGAAAATAATTTGCCAATCATCTCTTCTGGAAGTGAAGTGAGCTTGAAGCAGCCTGTAAGGAAAGAGAGTAATATGGGGCACATGCAATACCACAAATAATCCCGTGGATCTCACAAATCCCAAGACAATTCATACCTGAACTTTCTCTTATGAAGACCTGTCAAAAAAATAGACTGCACTTTCTGCTGCTGTTCCAGAAGAAGCCCTTTTGTGTGTGTATGTATGAATATATGTATATGTGTATATCTATGTAGATCTATAGAGATCAACAAGCATAGTTATATAGATACATATAATCTTAACAAAATTACACCTTCAGAGTGTGAGATTCATTTGTCAGAAGGTATTTTAGACATGCACAAATGTCACTTTCAAGGTCATACTGAATCAGTAACTATTTAAAAGCACAATTAAAATTCTACATACAAAAGCTCACTTGAAAGAACTGCTGGAACATTAGTATGTGCCTTTTAGCATAGACTTATTGAAACCAATATTATTTATACTGAATTAGTTTTGGGTGGTTAAACAAACATGTCTAAGCTTTTAACTATTTGCCAAAAACAAGTACAATTTGAATATTAATAAAATGTCATCTTCTTTCAACAGACACTAACAATTTAATTTTGCTTGTAACAGCACTTTACTAGCAAGTCACATTTGAAATGAGTAACATTCACAATACAGAAACATTGTCCACTTTCTTAATAATTTTTGTCACTGTCTGACTACTCAAAGATTTGAGATTATGAACATTTACAAAGTTGAAATTAATATATGTAATATAATTTTGGAATAGAACTTGTTAAGGGACAAGCATGCTAGATCTTAATATTTTTGTCTTGCATATGATTTTACTATTATTATCAATTAATATTGGAAACATCTTTTTAAAGGTAGGCTAAATATATTTTCATTGATTACATAGTTGTTTACAAACTAGAAAAGCTGAACAAAACTAATGATACATTTTGGGAGAAAATGATTTAAAAGACGTTAGAACTTTGCATGTGTCCTTATTCAGTGTTCTTTCCAAAACAAGATAGTTTTCCCCTCTTCACGTAGAGTCCATTTGTTCCTAAACATGGAAAAATCTTTTAAAAGAAATCTATTCATTGTTTTGCCACAATAAATACTCTAAATATGAACAATCCTATATTCAGAGTGAACAGTGATTTATTTGGCTTCCTGTTGAAGAAACTGTGATTTAATAAGGGGCTGAAGAAAGGCAGGGGAGATTTGGGATATGAACTGGTAGTCCAGGTGATGGCCAAATTGTGCCTTTAAGACAAGCAATGTCCTCTAGCATGAACAGGCATAATTCTCTCTGTCTCCCGGCCCACCAGCTCAGTTCCTAAGGCAGACAATTGTGGAGTTCAGCAGTTGCTGGACATCTTGACCATAAAAAAATACATTATATTGGCTTGCTAGTGTTCATGGCAAATGGGACACTAATATGAGCTCTTTCCTCCAGAAAACAAGAGGTCTTATAAAATTATGGAAGACAAGCTTCCTTGGAGGGGAAAATATAAAAAGCCACACTTAGAGCCTAGAAAACATCTTTATTTTTATTCTCAGCTAATAGTCACTTCATTCTCTGATAATATGATTAAACTACTCAATTACATATACTGAAACAGTGAGACACTTTACAACATCAGTAGTTGATTTCCTTGCTAATAGTCTTTTGATACCTTGAAACTTCAGAGCTCGCAGCTCAAACTTATGCTCATTCTATCCTATGCAAGGTGCTCACCTGTGAAGGCCTCCAGCAACAGTTCATGCTGGAGCTCAGTGCCACAGCAAGAACAGCTTGTAAGAAACTAACTGGGATATCAGCCCCCAGCATAATATCCTTTATATTCTCACATCTTATCAAACTTCAGAATGTGCTTGATATGACTCTGAAGTAATGAAGCAAACCCAGCTACTTCTGTGGCATGTCAAGTGGAGAGAAAGACCCGCTGCTTTGATTTTTGCATCAAAGCTGAGTTTTATGACAGGTCATAGAAGGAAAATGTGCAGAATTCCACCTCTATTTTTAGTACAAAGGTACTCAGGACTTAAATAATAATAGCATTTGGAGCTGTGATAGTATGAGATCAAAGTTTTTTGACTTTGCCAGTCAAGATGCTGACTCAGGGACTTTTTTCACTTCACCAGTTTTCCCTTTACCTGTGAATAAGAACAGCCAGAACCAGTGTGTGATGTTTGGATCACACTATAATGCAGTCTGTGTCTGTCTTTGAATATCACTGTAAAAGTTTAAAAGACATAAATCTTTGTTCTGATGCTCCTGCATATTTTTAAGTGTCTGAAGCAGAACTGTGATGTAAAAAGGAAGGAAAGGGAGATAATTGGGTGTCAGTGCAATAAATAAGTATATCAAAATCTTTTGATGTGAGAGAAAACAGATAATCCAACTAATTGGAAATAAAAATCAAACACAACACACCCGTGCATTTTTCTAGAATAAACTACATTCATTCTCAGTTTTTGGTTTCTAGCATTTACATGCCTTCATTTAAGCTATTAATGCTGGTCTGTGGCCCAGCTGTCTCATGTAAAGTACACAGACAGCTCCTCTGTGGAAGTCTTAGAAATAACCATGCTAAAAAGAAAAAGTTGTCTGAATTTTAGAAAGCTTCCAAAATATTGTTCTTGAGAAACTCAGTGAATTTTCAGACACATTTAAACCCTTTTAAGTTCTTGTTTGAGTCATTTAATGCCTGTGAAAGTGATGAGAATTGGTTAATCTCTGTTCGAAAGAGAATCTAGAATCTAGAAACTAGAATCCTCTGGGGAAAATGGCTGATTTTGCCTATAATGTCACATTTACTAGACATAGCATGTTCGTTCTTTTTCAAACATGTATAATTTTCACTGAAACTCATGAACTGTTTGCTCCCATCAATAAAAATCCTCTAACAAATGACCCAAAGGTCTCTGCCCCGGGGTCCTTTCCCGCTGTCCGGGCTGAGGGCGAGGCACCAGGTGGGGCTGTTAAAAACGGACCCAACTCATTGTCAGCATTGCTTCCTGCCCGCGACTCTGCGCAGGCCTGTTCCTTCTGAGGAGGCTTGAATTTTTTTAAGAGAATGAGCGCTCACAGCAGAGCCGGTTTCCGAGCACCCAAACGAAGGCTGCCTGGGGAAGGTGCTGGGCCAGGAGAGCTTCCCGCGCAACCCCTCGCAGCCATCGTGACACAGTCGTGAGGCGCAGCTCGTAGGCTCGTGCCGTCACCCCGCGGCCGCGCGTCGCCAGGTGACCGCCACGTCCCGCTGCGAGATGGCGCCGCTGCTCGCCCGAGGAGACCCCCCCCCTCCACAAACCTCACACTGCCATTGGTGGTCTGCCTGACCAATCAGCTCTCCAGGCGCGTTCCCGCGACCATGCGCGCCCGCTTTCAAACAATCAGCGGGGGCGGGCCTGCGCTCCGCACGGCTGGGCGGGCTCTGTCCGCCGGTTGGTTCTCAGGACTGTCAATCAGCGCTGCTCAGGGCGGTTCTAGCCGCTGGTTGGTGCTCAGGACTGTCAATCAGCACGGCGGGCGCAAGCCGAGTGTGAGGCGGAAGAGCGGCGGGCCCGCTCCGGCGGTGGCTGTGGAGGGCGGGTGGCCCCGTCGGCTCAGGTGGGTTTCAGTGTCCGGGCCGCGCTTTGCCGCCGTCTCCGGCCCTGGAGGCCTCGCTGGAGCTGCACTGAATAACGGTGGCGTCGCCGTCTTTGAGGGCTGAGGTGGTGACGGCCAAGCTCGCCCCGCGCCCCTGGAGCTGCCTCCGGCCCATCCAGGTCCGGCTCTCCGGGGGAGGTCGCGGCTTTGGCGGCTGTGCACTCTCGTCCGGCTGCCTTCGATCCGGGGCTGGGGAGGGCCCTAGGGAAAGGGAACAGGGCCAGTGGTCGTGTTCAGCTGATGCGGTGTAGGGGAAGGGGATGTCTCAGAACCTCCTGTGCGAGCGGTCACGGGGATTAGAGGGGGTGCAACAGAGACAGGAGCCGCGTTGTGAGGCCTCCTGCCAGCTCTATTGGAGAGTCTCCTTGAACAGCATTGGTCAAGAAGGTCCTTTAAACTCGGCGAAGTGTCTTTTAAATTGGAAATAATGCTCTTGTAATGTTACATTATACCAAGTGAAGACTTCAGTATGTGCTACACCTGCATGCCCGAACAAGTACCTCTTCAAAAGGGGGCAATTTACCTTGTAAGCAAACGTGAACCAGCACTTATATACAGTAGCTTTCTGTGAACACACTGCTCAGTGTAGACAAGCCCTCGGGAGTCAAGACTCACTTCCTTCAGCAGTGAAATCTGCAATTGATGTGGTACTTTTAAGATTTCCGTGATGCTTTTCCTATTTTTCCTTTTGGAGCTGTTATCCAAATGTACAAGGAATAGCATTCTTTCAGTTTTTAATACAAAATATAGTTATCCTCTAGAAGAATACAAAGCAAGATGTAGAAGTGGAGGTAACTATCATCGTGTATCACATCATATGTATACTGTACAGCATTAGAACTTGCAGAAAATAATGTCTGGTTGTAAGTGAACTTCAGAAATTATTTAATGTCAGCTTATGAAAAACCCAAATAATTGTTTTAAATGTTGAATTCTTGGAAGTGTGTAGGCTTGGATATATGAGAAGCAAGTAAGTAATGTGCAATAACTGTTTAAAAATAATATTTTTGTGTATGGTTGGATAAGTAATTCAGGTGATGAGGATGGTGCTTTTTGATTCCTCTTGTATTTTACTCATGTGTGATGTTTTCCTGCCCTGTGATAGGTTTTGCTGGATACACAAAATCAGTATTAGAAAACAATGTCTCTTGACTTTGATAGTGGAGCTCTACAAACTCAACATGAAGATGAAGACTATGACCAAGAAGATTATGCAAGAGAACAAGAGGTGAAAAAGAATTAAATAATTTAGTTACCTTTAAGTTTAGCTTCTTCCTATCTTTTAAGTGTTTAAAAAGAAAGAAAGAAAAAGGTTTATGTAGTCTGGTAAGAGCAAAAGAGGGTGCAGACTGTGCCACTCTTGAAAAGCATAAAAAGTAAAGCTCAGGTGTGTTTTAGTTGTGGTGGCATTTTTCTCTGTTTGTGTCCAGTTGCCTGGTCCAGAGAAGATCACTAATTATTTCAGTGATGGCTTCTTGAACATAGTGATACTTACCGGCAAGTTCTTATCTGGATTTCCATCCAGACCTCTCAAGAGCATGTTTTGAATGTCCACTATTCTCTTGCCTGGAATTTAGAGAGGAGAAACCCTGGCATGATCAGTTTGCAGATCATGCTTTGAAATTAGTCTGTCCTGGGACATGTCAACTTGATGGCATTTCCCTTATCTCTTTCTGGTGCAGCTCTTTTCTTAACAAGAGTTTTGCAGAAAAATGCTTTGGTTGGTACTCTGGTCTAGTAAGCGTTCTGTGGTATATTTGTGAATTCCAGTGTTGTGAATTCTTCCTTAGAGGAAGAAAACCAGGATTTTGTGCAAGTGGCCTACTTTGCCAGGGTTTTTGGGTGGAACTTTTTTTTAATTTTCCTGAAGAGCATATAATGAATATTGTTTGTTTTATTTCAGTTGCAACAATTGTTGACAGACCTTCCCCATGATATGCTGGAGGACAGTGGAGACCAACTCTCCAGTTACTCAGACTGTAGCATTCAGGAGACTGAGGAACAGTAAGGCATTTGGCACCATATTATTATTTATGTTGTGCTTTCAAGAATAGAGCAAAGTCTGAGTTGATGAGGCGTGTAAAGGCAATCCAAATAAAAGGGAGCTGTGGTGCAATTTGCAGTAAACTAGATGTGCCTTAATTTAAGAAAAGATGGTTTGTTTTTTCTCTGAAGTTATTGGTACACAGTTAAGCTGCTGGTGTCTCTCTAGGTCACATGAGCCTGGGAAGCTTGATGGAAGGTGGAATGATCATCCATTGATAAGTGATCCTCCAAATGTAAGCTTGTATGAGAAGGGATGTAATTACTGCTTGTTCATAATTACATGCTAAATATTGTTTAAATTCATGAGAGAAATACATGTAGGTGATGTGTTTTGGTATTTATTTGAAGTGTTTCTAGCTTGAGGGCTGGCAACTTCTGAAAAAGGAGGGTGGGGTGAAATCTCAGTTTTGAGAGAGCAATTCTAAACCTCATATTCATTCATAGGGCTATGAACAAGGACAAAATCTGTACCCTGAACAATTCTTGTGTGACCAGAAAACTGATCATGTTGAAAAACATGGGAAGAATTGGAATGGCCTACATAATGATGAAGAGAAGAAACATTTATATGATGTTAAAGAAGATTACTGTGGCCAGGATGGCCAAAATGATCCAGATGATGCATATCTTGGTAGAGATGGGTTTAACTCTCCAAGTTGCTACCAAGAGAACAATGTATATCATCTTCCTGAAAACTTCAGGCCTTATACAAATGGCCATAAACCAGAATTTAACAATCAGCAAAATAAAATAATAACATTTTCAGATGATCCAAAGGAACATCTTAAGGTATTTTAAAAGCTGGCACATTTTTTCACAGGTCTTGGAAAATTTTCACGGGTCTTTAGCTATTGGCAGTAATATTTCTAGATGCCTTCAGTCTCTTACAGTCATTTCAGTTATGGGACGTTTCTGTAGCCTATTAAAAAAATGAGATGTTAATAACTGAATTTTCATATGTTATGTTTTTTTTTCCTTCTCCTCTTGCCTTGGTAGAATTCCATGAGGTAAACTGAATGTGATTCACTTAAGTGTGTGCTTACTCTACTTTAAAGTGAAGTTAACACTTCACTACTTTTCTAAGGTGGAAGCTTTCATGAAAAAATCTGTCATGCTTAAATGGTGTGCTGGATTGGAGCCTGAAAATGATGAGTTGCTAGAATTCTTCTTAATATCAACCTTTAAAATGAAAAATATTTTCACTGAGCAAGACTACAGTTCTGGTTTTAATTTATTTCCTCTTATGTATATATTGTCACAACAGCAATTTGTTGCATCCGATGTTGTCAGTGGCCAGTCACCAGAATCTTACAAAGTAACTTATAAACCATACCAAAATGGCATTCATCAAAATATTCCAGGAATCCAAGAAGGAAACAGAAGAAATGAAGTGTATGAAGATTTGCAACATGAATTCTTGGGCAATGGTGAAAGTAAGTGTTTGGTGCTTAGACTTGAAATAAAATTGTGTGAAAAGTTCACTGGAAATCAGTGATAGAAAATGTGTTGATTTCAGTAGTTTTTTCAGTAAGAGGACAACTAAAACTATGTTGAACAAAGCATATACTCTTTTATATCTAGAAATTGTCTCATTTTGCTCAGGATATATGAGTTTTAGGCATTAAAAATGTAATTTTGACTGATGAAACTGAAAAATTATTTCTGATGGTTTGATGTCAAATCTTGTTGACACTTTGTCTCCTTCCATAATATGGGAAAATAAAGATTCACTATACCTTAGGAAGTGTACTCTGAGTGATGCCACATTGGGCTTTTCTGTTAGGTACACTTCAAATGACAGAACTGCTTTGTTAGACATGTAAATTTGTAGTGACCACAAGTCTCTGAGTTCACAGCATGTAAACTTTTATCTTGGCTTGCTGTTAGGTTAGAATTGTAGTTTGCACAATCCTTCAGCCATTGCTGCCAGAGCAATTTGTGTGATGGGAATCAAATGTCGATTTTAAAAAAAGATTTTGTGCACCAGCAATGAACTTAACAATATAAAAAAAATCTGAGGAGGAATTACAGTGATGACTTTCTTGGTATCTGTGCTGACTTGTCTGCATGCTGTTTGAAATTTGGCAGATTCTTCAGAAAATATGCAGATTCTTCAACTTCAAGTTCTAAATAAAGCAAGGGAAAGGCAACTAGAAGAACTTAATGAAAAGCTAGAGAAAAGTGCACAGCAGATTAGGTATTTGAATCATCAGCTTTCAATGGTCAAAGGTAATGTTTTGTGCTAATTCTTAGATTTTATTTGTATCTAGCAACTTTTTAATTCTGAGATTGATTTAGAAAGTGTGTTTGAAGGTATTTATCATACTTACAAACTAGATTTGGGACTATATGCATCTAACCCTCTTCCTCCAAACATTGTTCTAAGTAAAAATCTCTGGATTTGTGCCTGACTGCATAACTTTTACTGTATTTTCAAGACCACTGTTGTTTTCCAGAGTCCCCATGTGTCAGGCATCACAAATGTATGGAAAAGTGAAAAGTTTGCCAAAGTAGTCTTTTAAAAGTCAGGGGGAAAAAAAAAAAAAGTTGACACCAAAACACCCAAACCCCAATAGGAGAAGTGGACATTTGTGTATAAATTGTGTGCGGTTGTTTGTTGTTTGTTTTTTGTTAGGTTTTTTTGTTTCAACAGGCCATTTCATAGACTGCATGCAGAGAAAGTATCTTTCAAAAATTACGAAATCTGTGGTGGAGACTGGTGATTGTCTTAGATTCCCACTTCTTATAGGAGCAGACAAAAAACGTAATAAGCTTAGAGAATTAAGACTAGAGTTTTTAGAATGCAAAAGAAGCAAAGGAGAGAGAAAAGTTCAGCTGTCAACCATTTGGCTGTGTCTTGGCTATTCCTCCAGAAGACTCTACCTTTCATGCTGTAAGGGAGGATGTGAGGTCCTCCTGCTGCCAGGATGGGTCTTGTACCTTCAGGACCCTACTGGAAACAGTGTATTGGAGTGCTCCCTGCTTCCAGGATCCTGGAGACAGTGGTTCTGGATGGAGACTGAATGTTTTTGTTCAGTCTTCTGTTGTCCACAGTATGAGACAGAGTGAATGGTTCTGTAGAGTAGGTTCTGAGCAGTCGTGTTGCTTGAAGTGCTTGGGTAGCTGGTCATGGTTCTCACACATTTATATCTCTTTCTTCAGATGAAAAGGATGGTTTGGCTCTTAGTCTTCATGAATCTCAGAAACTCTATCAGAACGGAAAGGAACGGGAAATGCATCTTGAAGGTCAAATCAAGGCCCTTGAAACTCAAATTAAGACTCTTACTACCAATGAGGAGCAGGTACAGTAAATATTTATAGACTGTGGAAGACCTCTACAGTTAAATGTGTGGTGTATTTGCATTAAACAGAAGTGCTAGTCCCTGGAAATGCTGGTCATGATCATTGCAAAAGCTAAATATATGATGGATGAGGATAGGATTCATTGTTTGAAAATACTGTGTATGAAAGCACAGGCATTATCTGAAGACTTGTAGCAATTCTTGCACAAAAGAAATTGAACTGATGCACAGAATATTGGAGCAATATTGGAGTGAAATGTATATAACTAGGAACTACTGTAATATTGTTCCTACAGATACTGAAGCAATCCAAAGTGGCAGAGGTGGCCATGGAAAGCATGCAAAAGCAGCTGTTAGAACTTCAGCGATCAGATGCCCTCCAGCGAGCCAGAGAACAGCATGAGGGCATTATTTCTGCACTCAAGCAGAAGTATGAACAGCAAGTATTGTCATTAGAGCAGAAACTTGATACTACACAATCTGCACTCCGAGAGCAGGTGAGAAATTACTTTAGGATGCTGAGTACTGTACTGGAGAGCTCCTCATGTTTCCCAAACTGCATTTCTTGACCTACAATTCTAATAACTCCTTCTGAAAGCTGCTAAAAAAATGGAAAGGAAAACCTCAGCATTATGAGGCCTATGTGGTACGTTTTCATAAACATCTCCAGGCAGTTGAAAGTTCAAATTGTGAGTTTGTACACAGCAGAAGCACAGGAGGCAGGAATTCATTGTCTTAGTTGCTCTCTTGAGCTTTCCTTCTGTGCACAATCTTTTTTGAAAGACTTCTGCAAATAACTCTGGGAAAGAAAAGTACTAACTAAGAAATAATGTGATATTCTTGCAAGGAAAAAACAAGAAAGACTTTTTATTGAACAGTCTGTTGCCACGATTTGGTCTCAAAATGCTGAAGGATGACTAACCACTCAACAGTGATTTTCTTTTAGAAGTAAGGATTTAAAAGTAGAGGAGGCTGTCTTTAGGATGGAGTTTGATATAGATTGTGTCACATGGTTGTAGAGCTTACTGAAATGATTCTACTTCATATGTCATAGGAATCCATTCCACTATTAGAAATATTCAAGCAATGTACTCCAGGCAGGTCTTAATAAATTTTCCTTTTATTTCACATATAGAAAATAAGATTAAATTTCTGTAATTCTTGTCTCAACATATAGAAATACATGGGTTGTATACTTGAAAAGGTAACTGGTACTTGCTTCTAAAGAAAATGCACTGCTAAATTTTTGTCAGTACCACACCAAAGCTTATGCAACTTTGTACTGTAAAATATATGGTAGCATGGTTGGGGTATTTAAAGAGGGAGATCTGTTTTTTGAGAGAAGATAGAAAAGTCAAAAGGTGTGAATACAAGGCATTGTGCCTTCCAGGTCTGTGTAGGTAACTAAGTAATACCATATAAATATCTGCTTTGTATATCCTGTGAAAAAGAAACTAAGTTCCTCTTTTATAGAGTATTGGCACTTGCTAGCTTGGCTTTAGCTCAATTAAAATAAACTGTCTTAAGCTGAGGCTTGATTTTTTTCTTCAATAGACTAATTGTATGTGATTAATTACAGGAGATAATCTGATGTGCTGAAAAGTAACTACTCTAGGAAATATGAAATAATTCTCATACGTGTATGTTTATATATGAATACAATTACTGCCTCCCATTGAAAACTGAACTTCAGTGCTGTAAGAGGTCACTTGTCAGCCTAGGATAGTGTTTGATCTGTGATTGATTTAATTGTCCCCTACCCCTTTAAGTATCAGATTGATTATTTTTCTCCTTTATCCTGTATATACTGACTTTTTCTGTATCTGAAGTTGTTCTAGATTGTTAAATGTTTGTAAAATGAGTAAAAATACTCTCTTCCTAGAAAGAGCTTTGCAAAAATCTAGGAGAGCATGTTAAGCAACTTGAAAAATTGCTGGAAGAAACCAAATGTGAAAAGACTGAAATAATAAATCGACTGACAAGAAGCCTAGAAGAAAGCCAAAAGCAGTGTGCAAATTTACTGCAAACAGGTCAGCCTTTTACCTACACTATTACCTTTCCTTGCAGAAATGTCTTCAGTTTTTCTAAATATGAAATTGCACATCGATGTTTCTATGGAAGTGGGATCAGCATCAAGCTAATTGTGTTATGGACCGTTTCCTATGCAGTGGATTAGTCAGACTTAAGTCTAGACTGAGACGTAAAAACCAAATAGAAATAAAAGCAAACAACATCTCCAAACCCCAAACAACAATGATTAAAATGTTTTCGTATGTATTTTGTGCTGCATGTATGTAAATTGTTTCATAATAAATAACAGGGTTTGGATGCCAGTTACTTAATCTTGTACTAAGGTGGTCAACTTGACTTGCCATTTTAAATTCAAGTCTTAGTGAGAAGAGTTGTTTTGGGAGCTGAAGGCTGATTCTTGGAAACCTGTATCATAGAAATAGATTGTGAGATGTTTTGCAATTTGTGTGTTTGACTTTTGCCTACCTTCACACATTGAAGTCTTTTGATAGTAATGCACTTAGTAGCTGTTAGTGAGCTGAAGAAAATAGAAACAGTAATGTCTATTGCCAGAATTAACATTGCTATTTTTAACAGAGATCTTTCTTCAGATTGCATAGACTTCCTTGCATATTTATGACTTGCTTTTTCTTTCCTACAATAGGCTCAGTGCAGGAGACAAATCAGTTACGGTTTCAATTGCAACAAGCTCAGTCTGCACAGATGATAAGCAACAACATGAACAAGGCTTTGCAGGTTAATTTTATTGAATATTTTATGCTTGAATAAAACGTTTTCATTTGATTGGGGGGGGTATTATAACTTAGATGCTGGTGGTTGAAACATTTTAAATTTTGGGGGGAAAGAAGTACATCATCTTGGACTACTTTCTCTTCCAGTGTTGTATGTTGGACTTCCTCCCTCCCCACCAGTTAAAACACAGTAGGGTAGTTGTACTGGCACAAATCTGATCTCATACTTCTGTCCAACCTGCTTTTGGAAAAAAAATCAATGTAAATTCAGTGTTCTGGGAGTCTTGTCACTTAATGAGGAGGTATATTCTGAAATTTATCTTTTGTCAGCAAAAGGGAATGCTGGAAAGTCCTCTGTAAAGCATGAGTGAAAGTCTGTGTTTCCAATTCAGTTCATATATTTGATTTAAATCTGTTACCTTAGAAACTATGAGTCCTACTAAGTACTAGAGTAATAGCTGTTTCTCCAGGTATGTACTTTTCTGTTGTCATCCATTTTGCTATCTATACAAGGACAGCAGGAATGCAGAAGAGCAAAAGAAATAATACTTCATAGATGGACTGTAACAAGAACAATAGAGAACATTTCTTGTATATTTTAATGAATGTGTAGTTTTAATATATGCTTTGCTAGAGGTATCAGAAATTGAAAATGATAGTATAAGTAAGTAAATGTTGGACAATTCAACTAAATACAGCTAAATATAACTATATTTAGAACGAAGAACTCCATGTATTTGTTTTCTTCGGAAGAGTTAATCATGGGCCTGATATGCTGGCTTGGAGTCTCTCTGATCAGTGTAATTTTTTTTTCCTGTCTCTTCCTTTCAGGAAGAATTAATGGAACTGAAAGAAGAAATAGCTTTGTATGAATCTGCTGCCAAGCTTGGAGTATTTTTGAATGGTGCAGGTGGAGATCAACATATGAGCCTGGGTGATTCCTATGTAGAACTGGGAATTAAAAAAATCACAGGGAAGGAGCCAAAATTCTGCAGGTATTGAGTGATTATTTTTGAAAGAAAAATTTTAAATCCTCTAGGAATTATGCAAATTATGTATAAAAGGACAATTCTACTGGATCAACACATAAGTTTTTGGTAGATATTTGAAATACT
Source organism: Cyanistes caeruleus (assembly GCF_971803275.1). Lineage (NCBI taxonomy): Eukaryota > Metazoa > Chordata > Aves > Passeriformes > Paridae > Cyanistes > Cyanistes caeruleus. Next base: position 10,508,944 of record NC_141713.1, read on the forward strand.
GCTTGTATTGCCTGGTAGTCTGAGAAACAGAAAAACTGTATTAATACCATAAATTGGTTGCCTAATTACTACTTAATAAGTCTTCAGATTTTATAGGGACTGTATTACTGTTCCTTCAGTTGTATCAGTTATATTCATGGATACTTTTTTTGCTCAAAGACTCCACATAGTTGCTTGAAGGTAAAGCTGTCTTTTGCACCAACCAGTTGAGTTGTTTCCAAACTCTTCACATTGTGTGAGAATGAATCTTTTGAGGAAACAACTGAATTAACAAGTTCTCTGTAAATTAATTGCAACTTGATGAAAAAGCTTTGATATTTATATCCTCTTATGCTTTTTACTATTGCATCTTGTACATCCTGGTATTTCTGGTAGTATTAGTTGCTCTTCTCTTTGCTACCACTGCCTTTTAGATAAATATGTTCTGTCTTTTAAATACTGAACTGGTTATGTCTTTCCTGATAGTGCAATACAGAAGAGAGACATGGATAAAGAGCTCTCTAAAGATGAAATTATTGTAGAACTAAAAGCTGAGCTGGAACGTTTATTGAGCAGTAATAAAATGAAGAGAAACCAAATTACTCAACTACAGAATAGTCTTAAAGATTGTCAGAAGACGCTAGAGGAATACAAGCAGTTGACAGCAGAAAAAGCATCAAGAGATTCAGAGGTTTGTTCTTTTACACTTTTAAAAAAGTCAAGTATTCCTGGTTTTGGTGAACAAAACCAGCATTTAAACTTCTTATGAGAACAGATCAAAAATTTATGTGTAGCTGGATAGCAACTCTAGTTTTGTATCTTTGGTTGAACAGAAAACAGCTGAATAGCAGAACCTGGGCAGCACATGCATTATTAAGTGAGTCCTAAAAATGATGACTTACATGCTTGAGAGTGATTAGTGTCTGCCCTACTTTTGTTAGAAGTAAATTTCACTGGAAAAATATGGTTTTCTTTAGCCAAAAGGACCTTGTTATTTCTCTAAGAGGGCTGATAGTACCATTAGATTATGCAAACAGAACATTTAACAGATTGCCTTAAGAGGGCATTCACGATGTAGTTTGATCAACAAGGAATCTCCTTGATATTGCATCTCTCTTCCATTATTGCCTTCCCTCTATGGATTGATCATATTTGCAGTATCTGTACATGGTGACCTGGATGTGGGATAGGAACACAATGTATATGAGAAGTGTGCTCTCTGTTGGATGACTGTTGTCATTCAGCTTGCAAACACAACACTGAGTGTGTGCTTCTCCAAATCTTCATGATACTGAGTTTTAAGAATTTGTCTAGAATAGCAGTGATATTGTAATCTTGCAGTGCAATAATTTCTTGGGTTTTTATCTTTTTAAGTATAATTTTTATTCAACAACTCTTAACATTTTTAAGCATTAACTGCTAAATCATTTATATCTTGAAAGATATAATCTTAATTTTATTTATTTATAGCCTGTCACAAATTTGAAGGATGCTTCTGATAATCTGAAGGAAGAAGTTCTGAGACTCAAAAATACTAACAAAGCTTTGCTACAGGAAGTTGAGGTAAGACAGAGGTGCTGCTTACCACTACAGGAAAAAAAAAATCACAAAAACCCCCATCCTGTGCTAAAAACCTGCGATTAGAAAAGATTCTTACAACCCTGTGTTACTTGACCCTTTTTTGTCCAGGCACATAAATCAACTATTGAAGAACTGAAGGAAAATGAGGAAAAGCTGAAAAGCTTAAATCAAGACCTCTGTTGTCAGATGAGAAAGATGGTTCAGGATTTTGATCACGATAAGCAAGAGGCCATTGACAGGTAAGCCTCTTAACTTAGTTTAGTTTAATTGGAGGATTTTCACTCTGCACATAGCTTGTTCCAGCTATCAGGTACAAGAGGAGGTTAGTGTTAGAAAGGTATTTTCTTACAGAAAAGTTGAACCTAGATAGTTGAAATCAGGTAATTATTTTTCCTTTCTTGAAATTGTAGGTGTGAAAGAACTTACCAGCAACACCATGAAGACACCAAAGCACATTTTGAGAAAGATCTGATGGAGAGGTTTGCTTTGGAAAAGCAGCGGCTTCTTCAAACTTCTGAAGAGACAATCTCACAGTTAAAGTAAGACATCATTATTTCCATTTTTACTGAAACTTTCATGTCTCCTGTCTGACCTTCAGTGCTAGTTACACTTTAAAGATGGATTGCTGTCCTGTGAGGCCAGTTGATTATAAGTTATCTGTCCTTTGAAGGGATAATATAGAGGAGCTGAACAGAGAGATTATTGCAGTGAAGGAATGTTACATTGGAGTTTGTCGGGAGAAGGACACCTTGGAAACTACTTTAAGACAGAAATTTCAACAAGAACAGCAGCTGAAGGAAGAGAAGGTACTAATGGAAATGCCTATAAACCATAAAAGTTCACACTGTTTTCAAGATGTAATATTAGTAAGTGTGTTTAATTTTGTAAATGTTTGTGGAACCTACTTTGAAGAGATGCAGTTGTATCAGAAAGTTCGTATGTATGACTTACTGGTTTTTAAATTAAGCTGGTGTTGTGTCCTGGGCTTTAAAATATTGTAGTAGTAACTCTTTCCAATAGCTGTTTGTTTTCATGGAGTGAACTTCCATAATTCTGCTTCTGAGGATGCTTAGTCAGCATGAGCTTTTACATTTACAGGACATTTTCAAATAATCGTGAATGATGATACAAGTGTACTTCTCCCTATGCAAAACTGATCTAAAAAATACTGTGGTTTTTTTTAAGTAGTAATGAATTCAGACTAATTTGATTAAAAACTTTGCTTTACTGATTTTATCACTGTGCAATGACAGAAGTAGATCAACTGTCTGGATAAGCTAGTACAGTAAAGAGGTGCAGCTCAAAGTATGAGGGGAGTAAAGATGCTTATAGCCTATAATAACTTCTGAGATACCATCTTAAAACACCATATTTGAGAGCTGAATCTCTTGTCTAGGTGTCATCAGTAAGATCAGTAAGTGCACAGCCTGTAGAGAATTAATCACGTCCCATGCATTCTCATGGCTTTGTACCAGAGCAGTAGTTGTGCCTTGGGGAGAACTTCATTTATTTATTTTTGGTCTAGCTCAAGAAACAGCTACTAGAAGAAAAAGAAGTCTCCCTTAAACTTCTGAGGACTGAGCTTGAAGAGGAACACGGAAGGTCTATGATAGCAGCAAAGAAGCAGTGGCTGGAAGAAAAAGACCAGCAGGTTCAAGAGGAAGTTGCATTAGCCAAAGTTCACTGGGAAAAGGAAGAGAAAGAGGTGCGAAACTTAGATCAGGGAATTCAAATTTTTGTTTTGTTGTTGTTTTGCTGTTTATTTTCAGAAACAGAACTTGAGATTTATGTGCTGTTGTTCTGCCATTGGAAGTGGCTGTTAAGGATCTTTCATTTTAAAGTCCTCTGAGGAACTCATTAGGTATTACATGTTTCATATTTTTAAAGAAACCCAAAACTTTGATCTTGCAAAGTAACAATGTCACAACAGTTGGTAATAAGCTGGAAAGTTATGCTTTCTCTTGTTTCACTCAGGTATCATGTAGAAATCCTTTGTATATCATATCCCATAGAAAAAAGCTCTGATGAGTCACCATACTCTCTCCTCTCTGTGCATGGTTTTGTTCTCCTGTTAACGATGGTCATTGGTGTGAACAGTGTTTCATTTGCTAAACACCAGTGAAATATTTTTATTTAGACACTGGGGAGATTTTCTTAAAAAATATTTTTTTCCTTAGAATAAAGAACAAGTCTTTGCCAAATTAGAAAGAGAATGGCAAAGTGGGTTGGAAGAAAAGAGAACTGTAGTTGAATGTAATGACTGCAGCTGCCAAACTGACCAAGCTACAGCTGTGGATAAAGTTTCAACTAAAGAGTTAGGACTGTTGAAGATCAGAGGCTGCAGATCCAGAAGCCTCTGAAAAGGCCTTAAAAGAATTTGAATTTGAACCAGAAAAGAAATACTGTAAAAATCTCGCCAGCCAGGTAACAAATAATTGTTCTGTCTGCCTGGAGTCTGTGAAACTGCTGTGTCCAATTAAGTCACCTTAAAAAAAGACAGTGGGCTCCTCCACGAACTTCTTAAGTTTAGTATTGGTATTTGCTGTATTAGAAATAGAGTTCTTAAAAAAGTTCTGAAAAAAACTGTAGCATGTGGTTTGTTTTTCAAACTGTTAAACAAGTTTTGCAGGCTTCTTGAACAGCACCAAGCAACACTGAATTAGATTTTATACAATTTTGTTAAAAATAAATTCAGTATTTTTAATTTTGGCATAATTTTTGCATGTAGAAATGCATGGAGTGCTGCTGGTCTGATTATTTTGATTAAACGTAGGCAATCCAAACTGAAGTCTGTTCTTGCACTGTTACATGAAAGTAATAATAAAAATGTACTCAGTGTACCTACCTACTGAAGCAGATTTTTTATCTATTTGAAGGTAGATGCAGCTTTAACCCAAGCTCATGCCAAGTGGCTGCAAGAGTACAAACTGAATCTAAAGGTAGAACAAGAAAAATGGGAAAAGGAACACCAAAAGACTACAGCAAAGCAGGTAGCCCAAAATACTACTAGATATGTGTTGATAAACAGTTGTCTTCCAAATCCCATATATTACTGAGAAATTAATGTAGACAAAGGCACAGGGAGTCACTAAGGAAAGATGTTTCTTGGGTAGTCTGCCCCACATCCATTTTTTTGCCTATATATGTTTAATTTTTAATTAAATAAATTGAAAAGATCTCCAATATATTTATAATGACTCAGAGTTACATTTTGTGTATACATGAACGTGTGTGTGTATCTCTAATGACTGTGTTATATATTTGCCAGTTAGCCCTGGTTCTCTCAGCTGCTGAGGAGAAATGGAAAAAAGAATATGAAAGTACAGAGAGATCTGGACTAAGAGTTAAAGAACTTGAAGAAAAGATAATTTCTCTGAGGAGGGAATTGGAGCTAAAGAAAGAGGAAATCCCTGTAGCTGTCAAAGCAGAACTAGCAAAAGCCCGTGTGCAGTGGAACAAAGAAAAGCAAGAAGAAATTCAACAGATACAAGAGCAAAATGAGAGAGACTACCAATCATTCTTAGATGATCACAGAAACAGAATTAAAGAGGTCCTTGCAGCAGCAAAGGAGGACCTTGTAAAGCAGAAGAACGACCTCTCCATTCAGAAAGAAGCAGAAATAAAGATGTTACTGGACCAAAAGCAGAGAGAATGGGAGGTTCAGGAAACCAAGAGACTGCAGGATGAAATTTATCGGTATGAGGAGAAGACTCTGGTTGAGCTGGAGTATTTGTTGAGTGAAATTCATGAAGAGCTAGTCAAGTGTGCACAGAGTAAACAGTCTTGGAAGGAGAAGTGTTTTGACTCTCATGTTCAATTAACCAGTCAAGACAAAGACAAACTGAAGACTTGTTTACAAAAAGCCTATAGAACCACAGTCTGCACAATCCTGGAAAAGAAAGAGCAAGAATGGAAAGAGGTAATATTTCTGTAAATTAAAACTACCAATCAGACAAGGGATTTGAGAAGTCAGGCCTTTTTTGTGTTCAACATTTGTGTTCATCGGTAAGTGTACTCTAAAACTAAAAGGAGGCTATATCTACCGTTAGCAAGTGAAAAACGGAAAGGATGTAGCTTTGACATCTTCAGTCTTTAAAGAGAAACTCAGGTTAGGAATGTCATTTATGCAAAGACTTGTAAATTAAGGAGATTAATCCACCTGTTAAAGGTTGGGAGCCTGTTGAAGGCTCTTTGTAATCTTTTAGCTTTTTAAATGACAGAACCCACCTCAGATTTTTGCATAGCTTCAAAATCCAGTTTGCAGTGGTGATTGGATACTGCTTGAGGATCACGTTATGCTTTTTTTCCCTGCCTCTTTATACAAATAAAGATGAAAACAGTAAATCCTTTTTGCAAATTTCCTGCAGTAGGTCAGCTTGTCAGTCAGTTCTGTCTTGTGAATAAGAGTCCTGCCTATTTTATTGTGCCTCTAGGACATCTTTTTCAGTGTGCCTGCCCAAAGAGGAAAGATGTCTTACCCTCTTCTAGAGGAGTTGGGGCTAAGTCAAATTGTGTCTCAAAGCCTTTGTTTCTGTTTTAGCAGATTCCTCTTCTTGCAGTGCTTATGCTTGTAATGAGTTTTTTGTTGTGGGGAGCATCCCACCGGAAGTGCAATTGCCACCCAGCATTTAGTAGCTGGGGAATTATCCAAGAATAGGACAGAGAAAATGTCTTGTTTTTCAAGAGAAGATGGGATGTTACCATTTCTTTAGTGTCGGTGTATTTCTGTTCAGCCAGTGGGCCTTAAATGTTTTCATGTGACAAGTCATATCCACAATGGTAAAGAGAATCAGGAGCTTTTTTCCTGTGCCTTATGCACCTTCTGCAGTGGAAATGAAATGTCTCTTGGTAAGCTGTTTAATGTGTCTTTGAATCTCAAAACATTGGTTTGCTTGAACCACCTTATCTAGTGAAGTTTTTTTAATTTCCTAGAAGTGTCTTTTCTCTTTTAAAAGCAAGTTATGTTCAGTTATTCAAAGACAGGGTATAGTTCTGCAATGTTAAGGGCTACTGACACTTCCAGATAGTACTCAAGATATTCATGCCCTGCTGTTGCAATGATTTATGCTAAATAAAACTTCTATATCATAGAATACATGTTTTCTTCACAATTTGGCTTGAAATCTGTGGTTCTGCAAGTTTAAAGTACCTGTGTTAAAATTACTAAAGTTACTTGGTGGCCAGGGTTGGTTGTGGCGTGGAACACTTTTTTTGCTGTGTTGGGTTTTCAGGAAGTGTTTTTCAATTGCAGAAATATGAAGGGCTAGTGAGTAATGCAAATAAAGAATCATACCCATACCCACAACATGGTGCAGGAAACACTGAGGATGTGGCAAGACCCCCTGTGTGCAATGTTGGGCACCAAGCAGAAGCGCAGAGGAGACTGAGAAGACAGCCAGCCATGCAGGAAGCTGGAACAAACAAAGGTATTTGGTTTGATCTTAATCTGACGGATTGCATATCATCAAATTAAGCTTGTTAGTAGCAGTCTTTAATAGTCAATGTCCTATTAGTGATCCCAATGCAAAGTTAGTTGATCAGTAAATATTTGGGTGATAGAGGAAGATACAGTTCTTTTGATTGTAAGGTTGTTTAATATTGCATAAGCTAAGTTAAAATCACAAACTGCAACAAATGGTACTGGTCTCCAGGTTGCTAGGCTTTGAGGTTTCATTTTATCAAGTGCTAGTAGCTTTCTGCTTTTGAAAGCCATACTTCAGGTAGAAAGAAATGGATGTCTCATCTGCTAGCAGTGTGTGTATTCTTTGGGGGTTGTCAGCAGTAAAACCTTTGGAGTATATAACAGTTCATATGCAAGGCAGTGTTAGCCATGATATGCAGGGCATGATCTAAACTTATGTTTTGTAAATGGGTAATACTAGACTTGAGCTTCAAAGATTGAATTATACTACTTGTTCATGGCATTACACAAGACAAGGAATTCTGCATTCATGTAAAAGATACTATTGTGTCAAGAACTTGCTTGACCTGGCATGGTAGTCTTCTCTGGTTCTTTTGGTCAAGAATGTAGTTGAAAAAAGTGTGAATCCCTGGGTGGTGTTTCTCTTCTTTTTTTTATTTTTCCCCTTCTTCTCTTTCTCCCCACTCCCTGTGCCTAGTATGTACTTTAGCATTGTAAATTGGTAGAATTGCTCTTCTCAAGGCTGTCACGTGTACTGTGGCAAAACTGGAGACAGTGTATCTGAGAAAAACTTCATGGGAGGGACAGATGTCCCTGGGGCTTTCTGTTTAGTTTGAGTTCTTACGCAACTGAAAAACATAAAGCAGCAAAAGCCAAGAGAGTTTTTGGCTGTGTGGCTTGAATTCCTTCAACACCAACATAACAAACAGCCTATTAACACAGAACAATACCAGCACTGCAGCACTCCTGTCTCTAGAGCGCCCTGGCCTGGCTGTGAGGAGCAGCCATTGCTGTCCTGGAAGGAGCCCAGTCTTTGTGTATCCCTTAACCAGGCTCAGACATGTGTGAGGCTTTCCAGCTGGGACAGTTTCCTTCAGCTGACTTCAAAAGACCCTGCTTGGCTGTTCGTGTTTTTATAAAAAATAATACTAAAAGAATTTTCAAAGTGTTTAACCTGCAAGTCTTTTTGCTGACTGAAGAACTCGGATCATCACTGATGGAAGTGCATTGAGGCTGTGAAGGCTGTATGAGTTGATAGATGCTGCTGCACCTTCTGGAACAGGGTACCAGCCTCTTGTGATTAGTTTAATTGGGCTAAAATATTACACACTTTCCAGTGAGAAGAGGACTAAGTAGAACACTGAAAATAGGTTGGGCTTGATTCTTTTTTTTTGGTCCCTTGTTGATGTATAACTTTTAGCAGTTACTATTGCAAGTCAGAAATGTACAAAAAGGAACCTTGGGTCTCAGGAACATTTGTGCTGCAAACTCTGCTGCTGAAAAAAGAGAGGCTGTGTGGCAGGACTTGAAAAGAGAGCTGAAGATGGCCCACAAACATCTTCAGCTTGCTGTGAAGGATCATGAAGCTAAGTCAGAGCAAATCCAAGGTTAGGATTGTTAGTCACCTAAACACATTTTTGATTCTCTCATCTTTTGGATCTTTTAATTTTCAGTGGATACTGGGGTTTTGGTTATTAACCTCAAAATAAACAAAAAAAACCCTCACCACAAACCAACAAAACCAACCAAGCTGTATCTTGTATCTTTCTATCTCAAAGGCACAATTGCTAACCCACAAATTAATAATTCTTTTTCACAGTTGTCAAAACCACCCTTGTTTTTTTTCATCCTGTCCTTTCTCTGCAAGTATACTTGATATCTCAGTTTAGTATTAGTAATGGCATATGAAGACTTTAAGCTTATTTAATTACTGTATGAGATGATTTTTATATTCAGACTTCACTGAAGTGTGTTGGGATCAATTCCTGTCTGCTTGTTACTGCAACAACTGTACTGCAACTAGTGATGCTTTGGGACATTGAGCTCTTGTACCAGAGACAGCAGTTATTACATAAACATTTTTTGAACCTGAATTTAGAGAAACGCAGTGAATATTTTTTTCATCTTTTTTAATAGAAAATGAGATGGTTCCAGGGGCTCTAATTGCAGAAAACTCTGAGATGAAGACTAAACTGAAAGACCAGGGATCACCACCAAGGTATTTAAAACTTAATAAGATGATTTCTTATTTTGGGAAGATATAAGTTGCTTTTTTGTACAGTGTGATGTGTATGCATTTCAGGTCACTGGGAGGTATCTCAAAACCTTGTGCATCCTCTGACTCTGTGAAAGGTCTGGAAGAAATGCGTGCTCACTATATTAAAGCTTTGAGCAAGATTAAGTGTAAGTATTAAAATCTTAGCTAAAAATTTAGTGGAGGAAAATAAATTACTTTGTTGCTTCTTCCTTCAGCCAGCTTGGACAGGAATCTGACAACCAAATTACACGAGAAGTAAATTTTTCCATCTTACTAGAATGACTGTGAGAAATGGAATTGTCACCCTAAATTCAATGTATAATTGTGATGGGCAAAACCGTTTTACCATCCTTGTTTTGTTGTACTGCAGTATGTCTTTTAAAGTGGTAAAGTGTATTTTGAGAACTAATCTTGTTTCTCCAGGAAAAAACCTACCTAGCCTGCAGCTTGTCCTGAGAGAAAATCTGCTTTTCTCTTGTGCTTTATCCTGTCTTCTGGCTTAGTCAGCAACCTTCTGGCTGAGGAGAAAGGATTAAGTGTAGCATCAGGTCTTACCTGAGTGCAGCAGGTCCCCAAATTCCAGCTGCATGGCCACTGAAAAGTTTCTAGACCCATATTTTACCGGCCAACATTCCTCCCAAATCCCTGTACCTGCTTAAGATGCAGAATCAGACAACTGAATTATTTTCTGATGCTTCATATTGACCTGCTGTGGCTTGCCCTGGCATTCATCCAGTAGGCAGCAACTGGCACGAAGATTTGGTGGAATGTTGGCAGGTAAATCCATGTCCTTGCTGACTTGTTCTAGGTCTGATAGACAATCCCAGTTTGTAGTGTTGGCTTTTTCCTCACTCTAGGGGAAAACTGGTACTAATGAAGTGTGTTTGTAGGTGATATGCTTTGTTATATCCGTGAAAGTAAGGAACGAGCTGCTGAAATGATTAAAGTGGAAGTTTTAAGAGAGCGCCAAGAGACAGCACGGAAAATGCGCAAATACTACTTGACATGCCTTCAGCAACTGCTCACTGATAATGGCAAACATGAAGGGTAAGTTCAGGTATGTTTGGAAATGACTGTTGGCTGTGCAAGAGGTGTGTACATGTTAGTCTGGTGTTTGTCCACCTTGGAGCAACAGCCTGGCCTGAAGTCTTGCCAGGGTGTGTGTATTGGTGCCAGGTCACTGCTGAGCTGCCTGGCAACTGTCCTTTCAGTATTCTCTGACTCTCAGTAACATTGCCTTGAAGTAAAATGTAGAGTCGAGTTGCCCTTAAACTTGTTTTTGTTTTTCTTTTTTTTTTTTTTCCCATGTTCTACAATTCTTGATAGAGCTGAAAAGAAAATAATAGATGCTGCCAGTAAACTTGCTACAATGGCTAAAGGACTGGAAACACCTCTTCGACACATTCCCCAGCGCAAATCTGCCCACCCAGGTGTGCTGGATTCTGTGGTCCTTCTGTTCTTGAACATACTGATTTAATGCATGTAGTAATGAAAATGCTTTTCTTCCAGTATTAACATTATCTTCAATTATCTATCTCTTTCCCTCCTCTCCTAGCTCTGTGTTTAAATTCTGATCCTGGAGGTGCGTGCTCCAAAAGAGATTATGTGCTTCGGACTAGGTCACGCCATATGGAAAGCAAATCATGTAGTGAAAGCAGTACTGAAAAAGCCACTGATAAAGTTGTCCGAAAGCGTGTTCCACGTGACTTGAGACAGCAGTTTGATGCAACACAGACCAAAACACATGTGCTTCATGAAACAGTGACTTCAGATATACAGAACAGGAATAATTCTCAAAATCTGGATGGTACTTCTAGGGGTGTTCTACCAGAATGTTATCCAAATGAAGATGGAAGAAGAGAAAAATATGGCTCCGTTGCAAGTAGAGACAAAGGACCTTTGTGTCCTGTGAGTAATGGCATTGCTCCTCCCTCTGCTGGTCAGGGAACACTACAAAATATGCGAGGACCCAGTGTTACAAATGGCTACACCAGCTCTGGGCCAGCTCATCATATGCTTAAGAGCAAGAATGGAAGAAGGGGCTTGAAAGAGGATAAATGTATCCAATCGTGTGGAAAATGGAAAACTAAGTCTAAGAGAACTCAGGAATTTGATTTTAAAGACGCTGCAGAAAGAGATGAAGGAAGCAGCAGTGAATGGAGTTCTGGGAATGGAAGCTTGCATCTGGATTGTGGTGAAATGCCTCTCTTGTATCCTCAACAAAAAGCCAATACTGATGTTCAAGCACAGACTGTGTACTGTGAAGAGCTTTCTCACATCAGGTCACTTTCCCCTGCAGATGAAAATGTTACTTCTTGGAGAGACATTTCTAGTGGCAGTGACAAGATTCTCAGTACAAAAAGCAGCACAAAAGTTTACAGTAGAGGCCAGCAGATAGCAAACCCAGAGTGTACTTCATTCCTCAACTCTTGACAAATCAAATTCAGCTGTCTCACAACTCAATGCAACATCAAATTCAAGTGTAGGAAAATGCTGCAACAAATCTTTGTAGAAAAATGGTGTGGAGTCTCCAGTCTCAGCAAGATAGTGGTTTTTAACTAGCCACTCTCTAACTTGAACTAATACCAGCAGTCCTTGTTTGAAGGAAAAAAATAACTTGATGTTTAAATAAAAGTGTGATGATTGAGGAAAATCTCTTCTACTGTGTCCATTTCATGATCAATGTTACACAAACAAATTTTATCCAATTACTTGAAACACTACTGCGGACTTTTGTTTACTTTTGTAATAACACTTCCACAAATGTTTATGTTGCACTAGATACAAATTTATTAAATAGGTTCTATTTTTATATTCAATTTAGTGTGCAGTGTTTATCTAAAACCAAGCTCCTATAACTTGTCATTTTTTAAATGGTTATCAGAATTCTTTCAGAGTGTAATGGGAGATATTTTGGGGTTTGTTTGAAGTTAGTGTTTTAATTGACTTTGCCATTTTGAAGGACCTCCTGTAACCTTCTGTTTGTGTTCCCACAACAAAAGCAAATATGCTTGCATTTTTTCATTAAATTATCATAACAAATCATGTTTCAATTATTCTTCTCTTTGGTACAGCAAAAAGTAGCTCATACTGTGTGTAAGAAAGGTATCAATTAGAATGACCTTATTCTGTAGGTGTTTCTTAATTAGTATAGGTTATCAGGGTAAACTGAAGATGTAGGAATTTTCCCTCCTGATGCTTAGAAATCTCCTATTTTAAAGGCCTGCTCACATTTTAAAGAGAATTGCAAAATGTATCTTTTTTTCTAGACTTTTTCCTTTCCTTGTGATGGCATTTCATTTCCCATGATCCTGTGATGAGCAAAGGATTTTGCTGCTGGTTTGTAATTAAATCACACTTGTTGCAATTAATAGTTATGGGCCAGCAATTCATAGCCACGGTAATATGGGAATTCTAAGCAAAAAGGTTTTGCTTGCTATTATTTTGTGATATTGGAAGAAGAAAGTATGACTGTTCTCTCAAGGATGTTCTGCATGCCTTTCATATGTAACATTTAACTGCTTATTTGTTATGGTTGCTTATTTGGTCCTTCGGAGTTGAACATCACAGTTCAGTTTGAGAATCTTTTAAGTTTTCAGAAGAAAACAGTACACAATCTGGAGACAAATGTGTTTAACTTCCTTTACAAAAATGTCCTACATATTTATATTCCAGGACAACTGGCCAGGCAGAATGCATTTTAGCTCTTGGTACACAGGCCTGGGTTGTGACTTGAGACTCTCACAGACACGCTAACGAGAGACCTGAATTTCCTGGTGGCTTTCATGTTGCCCATAAATCCAACCCCACTTCCTTTTTAGTGAGGTGGGGTTTGTCATCGTCAGTGGGAGCAAACAGGCCATGAGAGACCACTGGTGCCTAAACAAACATGGGCTGTGGTTAAGTTCAAGGGCCAAATTCCGAGCTCTTAGCTGAGGAAATAGCTGTGGCCTTGTCTGCAAAGGAAAGTTTTTACTAGTTGTCCTCTAAGCCCCAAGTGGAGGCTTTTTTCTTTTTTTTTTTTTTCCAGTGATGAGTGGCTGTTTCTGGTTAGCTTAAACATTTGCCTGAATTCCACAAGGTAAAAAAGAAGCACATTTAATCCTGCATAAAAGGTACTTTTACAAGTGTTGAAGCCAATACATCATATTGATTCAATCCTTGGGCAAGTTCAGAAGCTGATGCAGCTTACAGATTTGATCTGTAAAAGTAAACATCCAGCTATCCTGTAGGATATCCATGACCATGCAGACAGCAGCTGAGGGCCCATCATCTCATTGCTGTGGACCAAATGGAACTTTTCCAAATATTCCATCTGAGGTGGGTTCAAGAGCTTCTGTTCTCTGTAGTTGCTCCCAAATGTCACACTTAGTGGCAATGTGCAAACTGCTTTTAAAATTCTAAAATGTAACTTTTTGCAATGCATTTTATTTCTATTACCTTGTTCAGTGTTGTGTAAAAGCATTTCCATGGCTTTTAACAAATTCCTCGTGTTTAAAAGTTCAGTGGTTTCAGTGTAGAGTGAAGTATTTACTGATCCTACATATTTAATTTAGGAGCTGGGGTCACACTGATGAGGGCGGACCTTCCACTTGACTGACTGCTCTCATCTTGCTGTTTCATATTAGGCAGCTTCAGGGACCAAAACTGAAATGTATAAGAGAATGTGAAGGTAGGTAAAGATTCAGTTAAATCCTTGCTCACTTAATGCTTACTGTATGTCTTGTTGCAGTGACAATTCCAGAGAGCTCCAGAGCTGCCAAGGAGGTTTTAAGCTTTGCTTAATGAAAATCAGCAGTCGAGGCCAAGAGGGAAGATCTACATTGAAACAGCAGCAATCATACCTTGGTGAGTAAAGTTTAAAGTGCAAGATGATCCTTAGCCCAAGAATCAACAGCTCCTAGTCAAAAGTGTTCCTCTGCCCTCCTCTTCCCAATATCAGTTGGAAAGAATGAAGCGGTTAAGAGAGTAGGGGATGGCAACTCCTGAAATTGGACAGCTGACACCAGTTGGAAAGAGAGATGTAATGTTGTAGTATGTGTGCGTTGTCTTGGGTAGTTGAGCCAAGATTGTAGTAGAGTCACTAAATGAATCTCTTAAAATAAGCCTGTCATGTATTTTCACCCCTTAGGTTATATGGCTGAAAGAACTTACTTGCTTTATTCAAGAAATTATTACCTGCTGTTACATCTTTTTGATTCATATGATTCCTTTGTCAACGCTGTGTTTATGATGTAGGAGCCAGATCAAATTTTAGTCTACTATCGTTGCGGTTTGGCACTATTTAACTTAAACTTTCTTTAACAATACCCCCCAAAGTAACAGAATGCAGTGGTATTCTTTTCTTTGCTGTATTTTTGTTCCCTATATTTTCTTTGGCTGATTTATCTATAATATAGGACTGCAGATGATAAATAGAAAAGAATTAGACCCAACAGTCTTGGTCCTACCATGCTTGATAGTTTTCACTCTGGTTCAGCCAGTTGTCTGTTCTGCAGAATTACTGCAATCTTTGGAAAATATGCTACCATATTGTGAAAGCCTTTCAAGACTTCTATGATTAAATTCAGATTCCCTAAGTATAACCTGTGGGTATGCAGCTTAGGAGATCTCTGGCTTGCTTGCATTCCCGAGCTTTACTTAGCACCTTTGCAATTTCATATCTAGTTAGCCCCCTACCTCTTACTTTACTTTATAGTTGGAACTTTCCTCTGAGGTTTGAAGGTCTGCTTACTACTGTATCATGTCCCTTTTCCCATAAAATCTCAAGCTGGATGCACTTCCCAGAAGTATTAAGATACACAGCCACATATATATATTTCAGTCATTCATCCTTAAAATTTGCTGTCAAAGCTGTTCGTCTGCTGTTGGAACTCTGTGCTCATGTTTCCCTTTGTTCTGTGGGAGTTGCTAAGATTTCCCATTGAAATTTATTTTTCTCTTTTGTGCAGATTCACTGTGCAGTCCTGACTCCCACAGTGTGGATGGCTTACAATGGAGACGATGGCAACCTGGCAGTGATACAGGAGCACATTGTTTGCAGCTGTAGTGAGATTTCACTCAGCATTCTGATGCAGAGTACTTTGCACTTCAAATTAATCATGCTCCTCTCTGTTCTTGTTGCTTGGGTAAATATTTCACTCTTGTATAGACTTTGATGGTGATCTGTGTGAGAATTGAGGTTCTTAATTTCCTTCTTGTACATGCTTACCTACCAAGCAAGCTTTTGTGCCCAATGCCTTTTTCACACTTGATAAAATGAGTCTGTTTCCATCATGTAGCATTGCTTCTTTGAATATCTGAATACAAGTAAAGAAATCCATGTCTATTGCCAAATGCCCTGGCTGAATGCCATCCCTGATGTTCTGGCTTCATCCAGATGACGAATGTTCCCTGTCAGCCTGCAGCCTAGTGAGAGGGGACAATGGTACAGAAATCCTGTAATTATCTAATCAACTTTGCTTAGAATGTTAAGCAAATGCAATTCTTTAATACTCTGGCTTTACTATAGCTGTTAATTACCATGTGCAAATGCAATTTGTACAGCAAAACCGAGTAGAGGAAACGTTCACTTTTAAGTTACTTTACTCCCCTCTAGTGGTCTCATACCACACATACGTTTATGTAACACTTCATCACCATGCGTTTAAGGACAGTGTTAGTATTCTGTAAAACCAGAAGTCTTCTGGTAGCTTCTCATTCCTTCTGCTCCTCTTCTCTTTCTATAGAGTAACTTCTTCAGGGATTGGAATTCTTGCCAATGTATCTCTCTAAGTAAAATTGTTCTTTATATGTTGACTTTAATTGAAGTCCAAACTATACCCGCAGCTTTAAAATCTATACATGCAGAAAAATCTCAAAGCTATGTAGTAAACATTTATTTTCTGTGCCCTCTAAGGTATTCACAGGGGCTGTAGGTGTCAATGTCATAGTGATTTAAACTGCATCTAGGGCTGTAGAAACACCAGCAGAACTCAGTCCTAACTGCAGTGCTGCTCTGTGTGTGTCCCATGGCACGTGCCAGGTTTTGGTGTGTGTCTAACAGTTTTTGGGCTGTGGAAGCTGTGGGACATAAAGAGCCTGTCAGATGACTGGGTTCCTCCTTTAAACTTGCCAGTTGGCCATTTTGTGTACTATGCAGCTTTCATGAGGTGGAAAACAGGCAAGAACCTCCAGGATCAGAATGGAAACTTTTTCTTTTCCTGTATATCCCTGGTTCGTTGTTGAAGTTACTGATGTTGTAATCCAGGTGTGCAGCACAAGCTACATTTAGCAATAGTTAGTGGGTAAATTCTTGTCTAACTTTTTCTTTGCTTCCTGGAGTCTGTATTTTAAACAGAAATGACTTGCTAATGTCCTTGGAGAAGATAGAGTAACTAGTAAGAGACTTATCATCTGTTTCTGCTTAGGCGGAGAGTATAAAGAAAAACATAGATAGAGGATTCACTTTTCAGAAGTTAGTTGTTCTTTTCAAACTTCCCACTAGAAATATTTCCATTTTCTTTTAGAATGCTTTGGACTAATATTTTGAAGAAAATAAAGGGGAATAAAAAGAGTATAGGCTCAATAAAGAAAATGTTAACAATTTTCCATTTGAAAAAATGCAGTTCTCCTAAAATACTTTACAGAATTGTGTTTGTCTTCATATTTAGTTATGGGAATAAAATGGAAGCATTCCAAGAATCAAAGCATTTTAACACTCTTGGACTGGACCCTTTTGTCTTAAAATGAGTCTTGGTTTGTAAACTTATGCAGCTCTAAAAAGTCAAAATTGAAACAGTTTAGGAAATCCAAATCCGGTCTTTTTTCCACGTGATTTTTCTTTTGTGGAAAAATTAAGTATCTCAGTTTGATTCCAAACTGGAAGGAAACCAAATGTGAAAAGTAAAATCCTTCATAAAACGTAATTCCTGTCTTCCTGCATTGCTCTTACAAGAGATTATTTGCCTGTGTCAGCGATGCATGCTACAATAACCAATAGCTGGGGAAACTATTTCCTACACATCTCGAAATTGTTCCCTTTAGGTCATTAGCAGATAGTTCTAATAAACATGAGCTGAGCCAGTAGAGGCTTTGACTCTATTTATCATTGCGGATGTCTGAGCAGTCCCTGTGGGAAGCTGTGACCAATTCATCAGCCAGGGAGTTTAGCTTGTTCTTAACTCTCCTCTTGAATAGCAGTGTTAACAGTCAAACTAAATCAAAATCATTCACATGTACACATGTAGGAAGCAGGTAAGACATGCAATTTTGAAATAAAATCATCTGTACAGCTATAAAAAGCACACAGGCTGGCAGCTGATGCAGAAGTTGCTTCACTCAATGAGCTGGCAGGCCCTGCCTTGGGGAGTGTGTGGGCCTGAGCAGGGCAGGATCCGCTGCTGCTTGGGCACCCCACCTGACACCTGGCAGTTCTGCAGGTGGGCCCAAGCCAGCACTGCTACTCCAGCACTGCAGTGCAGGCACTGGGGCTGAGCTGACACACATTTCCTTGCCTCCTTTGGTATTGCTGTTATTTGTGGGTCCATTTGTTAGCTCTCTGCATCTGTGTAGTAGTCCCATTACCTTGCAATTCCAGGCATATGTTCCAGTACCTTCCTCCAAGGAGCAGATGTAGTTATTTAAGAGCTTAACACAGCTTAACATGTGAGGCAAAGTAAGACTTTCAGGGTTCTTGTGCTTAGGAGAATGGGGAAATTTGCCAGTATGAATTCAAACTCATTGACTGTGGGTTTCTGAAATAAAAAATCTATTGAAGCACTGTGTCCCACAGAAGTATCAGAGGGGAGTGATTGGATAGATTCCAGTGGAATCTGGAGCTCTGGAGGTCATCTTGTTCTATGTGCACTGAATAAGCAGGCTCACCTAGAGTCAGGTGCCCAGGATTTGGAATATCTCCAAGAAGGGAGACTGCACAGCCTGTTCCAGTGCTCAGTCACCTCCACAAATCTCTGAATAGAACTGATAAATACTTGCTAAAATCCCTAATGATGAGACACATTCTGCCACCCTTACAATTATTCTCTTCCCTTTTTGTAGTTTGAGAAGAATGAGACTGTTGGCTAGGAGAACAGGTCTTAAAATGACTGTGTAAGAGGCCCTATCCAAAAGCTCTAAGATCCTGTTGTGGCAAATGAAGTTCTGGAGTAACCCAAGAGATGGGTTGCTTGCTGCACAGGTTTCTGCCTTGCTGTCCAAATGTCTTTCCAATGCTGCTGCACCTTGCCTAGACCTGGTGTCAAAGACAGTGGCCAGTTGTCTAGAGCTTACTTTCTGACCTGTTCATACACTGTAGTAGCCAGCCTTACTTGGGCTTTCTGAGAGCTTCTGAACTATGAACAACCTTGTAAATTAAATCACCATACTGCTGAATGCTTTCTTGCAGAAGTGCTGGTCACTGTGGAACATATTTTGCTGATCATCTGAAGAAAGGCAACTTCTACACCTGGCAGTTGTCAGACAGAGTGTTCTTGACACAGCTGTCTGCTGGTAGCTTGGGAGCAGGGCTGAACAGAGCAGATTCTGATGGGTTTATAGCTGGGATTTGCAGATTAACACTCAGTTGTACTCTGCAGCCTCTTCCTGGGCTACATCCCACCTGCATTCTTCATGAATGGAAGAAGTTCTTCAGGTTTTCTTTCTGCTCTGGTTCTTAAATCACAGTTAACAGAATTTAGTTCCAAATATGTTAAAAGAGCTCTTATCCAGCATGGGATTTGGTTAAGCCCTGGACACATTTCCCATATAATGAGTGTAGCCAGTGGCACAATTGATAATATTCCATTTAAAATGTTAAAAATTTATTCTTTTCTTTATTTTTTACTTGTAATTGGTATTATACAATTTTTGACTGCAGGAAGGGAAAGGACAGCTTGTGAAACAAACCTGTCAAAACAGGGTAAGTAGCTACCAGGGTTGCCTAAGTCAACTGCCCTTAAAATGGAGTATGTGATGGGGGAAAGATGGAAACCAAACAAAAAGAAATAACATGGAAAATAATAGTTAGATTTCAAATGCTGAGCTGCCCTAGAAGAAACAACTTTTTCAGGGTTCCGTGGGGAATGACTGTTGTTGGCACAAGCATATCAGTGATCTGCTCAACAGATATAATGGTACAGTTGTTTTTATAAGACATTTAGCTCTGAATTTGACATTCTAGAACACGTGTATTAGAGCATGATACATATGTCAGTTTTGAAGAACTTATTTTTTACAAGTTTGAGTAAATTCTAAAAGCAGTTATTTCTTACTTTAGAGAACACTTCTGGAATTTTGCTTTGTATTTTCACTGTGCAGGACTCAGAATATTTAGTCAGCAAGGCTGCACAGGCTTTTTGTTGTTAGTTCACTGTTTGTGACAAAACCCCAGCAGGTAAAGAGCCACATGTACAGACCAATGAAAGCAGAGGATTGTATGCTTTGAACAGGAGGAAAAACTTTGTAGCCAACTCTTTGGAAGGAATTGTTTCCAGTTCTCCATAAAGCTTTCAAATCCATGTAATGGGCTCTTTTCAGAAATTTCATTGCTCTAGCTTAGCTTAACTGATGGAATAGCATTCACCACACTAAAGTCAGGGCATGCTCTGAACTCCACTGAAATAAGTGGAGAGGGGAAAAAAAAAATATCTTGGGTTTGGACTAGGCTTGTAGTGCCAAGGGAAGCTTCTCCAGATCATTGCAGTGCAGGGAAACTCTGTTTTCCCAATAGTTTATCATAAAATGTGTCCAGACTGGAGCCTCTGAAAGATTTCCTTATCTTGAAAAGGCACCATGAATCTCCTTATTTACATCATCCACTTTTCAGCCATAAAATTACACTTCCTTCCTTTTACTGATGAACAGGAGTGGGAAAAGTCAGCATTAATATATATTCATATATCTATAGATAGATAGATATAGATGTCCTTTTTCCCAAGCATCTCCTGTCAAGCATTTTTCCTTGGCTCTCCCTCATGGGTTTCAAATGACATTTCCTCTGCTGACTCTGTGCCTATTTGACCTCCATTCTTATTTGTCTGAAGTTATGTGGTATTTTTCTTGGTATTGAAAGGAGTTCACAAAGCTAGAAAAAGTGTTCAACATCTTTATTTCAAATTTGTAAAGTGTCAAAACCTGACTCTTTAAAAAAGAAATGTAGCAGCTCAATCTCTTCTGAACTCCACCCCATTCATCACAGTAATAGCAATTTTGGGTGGACCTGGTGTTGATAATTTGTAAACCATTAGGGACGTTCTACAGGCAGTAATTCTGTTTTTCAAAAAAAGCTGAAAATATTTTTTATTGTTGGAATTTCTTCCACCGTTTAAGCACAGTCTGAGTAATTTGTAATAGAAACTAGTAAAAGTTACTAGTAAAAGTTTCAGGTGATCTAAGGAATAGATTTTAACTCTATCCCTGTATCTTAATTTTCTGTAGGAGAGAAAAAAAGGGTTTTCAAGCTCCAAAAAACATACAGAGCTTTCTTCCTGTCCCTTCCCACTTTTAACCACAGTATGTGGAATCTATTGCAACTTCTTCCTCAAATAGCTTCTTTCACTTAATTTGGCTACTGGCAAAATTAATATATTTCTTAATTAACTGCAATTTTTATTTCCTGTTTCCTTAAAAGTAAAGAAAACCTGATTTTATACTAAAAAATATCTATAAAGCATCTATATACTGCAAATTGTTCCGTTTGCTGTGGATTGAGCCTATGTGTAAATGAGAAGGGGCTAAAAATGAAATGGAATACTCTTGTGAGTTTATAGGAAGTTTCCTATTGATGTCTGTGGGCTGAATTTACCCAAGTAACTGTACTGGAAGTGCACAATGCAATATATTAAAGATGTATGTATTAATAAATGGATCATGTTCTATCCAGTGTGGTGTATAAGGACTTTGCATCTGATGGACATTTTGAGGCAATGAAGACTGGCTGCTGAAATTTGTGAACCTGATAAAACGCCCCAGCAATCCTCAGTAAGTAAATTTTAATACTTTCAACAGATGAAGTGGGAGGGAAATCCCCGAATGATTTTATACCCGGTAAGAAATCACAGACTCTAGATGAGGTTGTCTCAGTTTACTGGTATCTAGAAAACCTGAGGAAATGAAGTCAGCCTTTTGAAAGTTACTGAATAAAGGAAAGTGCAGATCAGAGCTGTTCTTAGCTCTTTTCTGGCCAGAGACTCATCCCTGTCCTCCGTGAGTCAGTGGTGCTCTTGCAGTGGAGGCGGCCAACTGCACACGGGCTGTGTTATGGGAGTGCAACCAGGCAGTGCAGGGAAGTGATTCTTTACCTCTCTTGGTACTTTAGAAACTGCATCTGCAGTACTGTATCTAACTTTGGGCACCCTGGCACAAGAAAACCACACTCACCCCTAAACCCAAAAGCCAGTGACGGCTGGAGCAAGCCTGCCAGAGGACACTAGCATGGTGAGAGGCTAAAGCAATGCTGTCTGAGCAGGGGGTTCATCCAAACTTAAGAATCACAGGTTAGAGAGGATCTCCCTGCTGTCTTCAGGGTATAGAAGAGATAGAGCCTGACTCTTTTGGGTGGTGAGCAGTAGTAGGATGAAGAGCAGGCACAAATTTTAGGGAAGGGAAATTCCTAATAAGTATTAAGAAAAATTCATATTAAGAAAAATTTGTTACAGTAAGGGTTGTGGAACAATGGAGTAGGTTACTCCAGAAAAGTGTGGCATCCATCCTTGGAGATATTTAGAACTCATCTGGATAGAGCCTGAGCAGCCCACTCTTAAGTTGGTCCTGCTCTGAACAGGGAACTGGACTGAAGGACTTTCATAAGTTTCTTCCTATTTAAGCTCATCATTGATTCTATGAGAGCTGTATGCAATGCTCTCATAGTGTTATTTCTCAAAGGAAGGGCCTTGCAAATGGAATGTGGTGGGTTCAGAGTCTAATCCCTGGTCTCTTATTACCTATTTTATTATTTCAACTGCATCATGGGGCAACTCCCTATCAACTGAGACATCACATAGCCAGAGGAACACTAAGATGGAAAACAGAGGCAGAGACACCCAATCCCTTGCTGACAGTGTTTGAAGGAATGTAGGGCCTGATTCAGCTGTCTTTGTTGGAGTCAGTAGGGAGTTCTGCATAAACCAGAGTTTAAAGAAGAGGCTCTTGGTTACTGATTTCCACCCACTTGGAATGTATTAATTTGGATAAAAAGCTATAACCATTTTGCTCAATGTTTTAGCCTGAAAATTCACCCATCAGTTGGCATTTTATGCTAAGCTGTGAAAGCTGTTTCACTTTGCTTCTGAGTTTACAGGTGGGATTTAAGAGGTCTTTGGGGACAAATGTAAGACTGAGGAAGCTTAGCTTGCGACTGTTACTGTGGCAAAATTACCATTAAATCTGACAGGGTTATTAGCTGACACAAGGTTGTAATATATATTTCCTTTTCTTGCACTAAGGGTGGATTAAAACTTTTTTTTAAGTCAAAGAAACAATTGCTATTGTTAAGATAAGTTTTCTAGCAGTATACATAGAATTAAATACATCACTGTATGTATATTAGATTGTGATTAAAAACAAATTTCCATTGTATTTTAGTTGTATTTCTGTTCAACACTAGTCTTACAAAAATAGGTTGTGCTTCCCCTACCCAGAAGGTAGAACAAAAGTCATTGGATTTCTTCTGGTTTAGTTTTCTTTAGGACCCCGTAAAGAATAACTCTGATAATGGATCGGCCTTCAGCAAATGGAGATGTATGTTAGGTTTCACCCTTACTGGGGAAGGATTGGTTTAAAGTGAGATCTAGTTTTAGAAACAAAAGCAACTATGAATGGGGTAGAGAACATTCCTAAAAAAAATACTGAGAAGGGAATGTCTTAATTAAGGCCTCTCTTGAGTTTCCCTGTACTTTCTTTGTCACTGATATCGAGGAATCCAGGTGTTTTAGAGGAGAAAGAACATCTGTTTCGTTCAGATCTTAAGTAAAGAGAAATGTTTGTTTTTTGGTGGGGTGATATAAAAATTTGCCTTCTTGTAAATTAAAGATGCTATTTTGTTTAGAACTGTAAGATCTGCGTTAAACTGTTCCATAGAGGCATAAATAGGAGAGATGTGTTCTGAATGTAATAAAATATAATAGGTTTATGCTCACTTAGGATACAACTGAGATATAATATTGTAATTTCTGCAGAAGTGCATAGGCCCCTATTGTCTAAGCCAAGAAAGAACTTCTTATTTCCTCTCATATTTCTTATATTACAGAAATATTACAACAACACTTTGCACAGTATCAGAAATCATAGAATTATATGTTAATGTAGGTTGGATTTCCTTCTCCATCATTGTAAACTCTGCTGACAGATGAAAACTTCAATTAAGCCACTTGTAAAAATTAAGTAAAAGTCTTGGGTGAAATATATCTCCCGATCTATTAATAATGGATTCCATAGCTACTTATCACAGCTTGTCTGACCAAACAGCATTAAGAAAAATTGATGTATTTTAATTTGAATTACCTATTTTTTTTTATATTATTTTTTTTAGATTTAAACCAGCTAATTTGTTGTCTGGATGTAATTACTGTTTGTGCTTCTAATGTACTTAAAAAAATACACACACCAGAACTTTCCCACACTATTTGTTTTCATTGGCATAATAAAGGCCCTCTTAATAAATATGTAAGATTGACATACTTATTTTTGCTCAATTGGGTTAGAGTAAATTTAAAGATTAAAAAAATGCTATTATTGAAAAAGTTCATACAAACTGAAATGAAGAAAAATTCATAAAATGAGCTCCCAACTTCTAGTGATAAGTTTTTTTTATTTGCAACAATTCAAAACAGTTTCCTTGAAATACGACTATTCTTTTCCCAAGAAAAGACTCCTTCAGGAAGGAGTGTTTGAGTAAGATGAAGAGGACTGGTCAGCCAAAGGCTAGCAAGGAGGAAGATCAGTACTTTGCATCTCTGCTGCTGAGCACTAAGATCACCAGCACTGAAAACTTCAGTGTTTTAATGTAAACCAAACAGCAGGACAAGTAAGTATGTCTCTGAGGATCAGTTACAAGTCAGTAACTTGGGCACTGTGTAAAATGATCTAAGTACATGATGGTAATAAGCACTGGAGGTGCACTAAGGTGTGGTTAGCAAATAGGATGTCTTATGAGAGGAATGTACAGGACTTGATTGAAAGTGTGTTCAAAGTTATGTAAATATTTAGGGTCATTGTTTCCCAGGTGACACTCAACTGTAAAGCCTAGTTTTTGTAATTTCTATCATTCCTACTTATAATTGATCTACCTGTAATTATCCTGCCCTGATTTCGGGCCCTGCCACCACAATCCATGCCATCTACATCCTCCAAAATGCACCTCTAAGATCCTCAAAATAACCTGGAAGAATGAGCATTGTGGAAAGAGAGTTGCTTAAATGTTATGGAAAATTCCACTGTGCATGTAGCAATGATGTTGCATGTCTTGCTCTTGGCATCTTTTATTTTTGGGTTTGATTCCATGGTCTCATCAAGAAACTCAAATATCACTTGAGTTTCTGGATCTTGGTTAATCTGAGAGTTCATCTTTCTGTTTGTGACAGGAAATGGTGATCAACTGGATCATCAGAATTGCTTCTTAGTTGCCTTGTTTTTTCCCCCCTTAAGTGAAACTTCAAGTGGCTGACAAGTGTTTTGGAGGCCATATAGAAATCTGTTTGTCTAGATGTTCTTCAGAGTCCAAATGTTTGCAGAGACTCAAGTGGCTGTGGGAAAGAGTGTGGATGACCCTTATTAGTAGCTCTGTTCAGCAGCAGAGAGCAGAAGTTAAGTCTTTGGCTTGCAGCAGTGTATTTTTCTAGTGGTTTGAGAACCCAGGTGGGCACCATTTTAAAGTTGTCAACAATGTAAGTACTTCTAATGTATAAGCATTTTCTTTAAAATGACACACTAGAAGCTGATGATGTGCTACATATTTCACTAGATTAATGAACTTCCAGCCCACATATCATGTAACATTACTTCATATAGTGTAATCCACATTTCTGCAACCATGCAAGATACAAAGAAAAAAAACATCATAAAATGTGTTAGAAGATATGAGAAAGTCGCCCCATTAGCCTGTGACACAGACTAGATATTTTTCTGGTAGCTCATCCACAAAATTAAAGCGGTTAAAACAGAAAATGTTGAAACCAAAAGAATGTTGGAGTAAATAGCAACCCAGAATTCCTTTCATAACTCACTTTTGTTTACTCGTAAATTCTATCTTCACATTATAAACATAATTAGTAAATATCTGGCAACATTTTTGCAGGTTCAGTTTAACTTCTATAATAACTAAGTAAATGTTTAGATTTTGCTGTATGCATAGATGATAGTGAAGAAAGAGAACTGTATAACAATGTACTGCATGTCCTGAATTTCTTAATAGAAGGGATAATTACTACCACCTTCATCCTCATTTTTTCTTGGTTTTGAGCAAATTTTGACACTGTAAAAGAAATACAAAATCCTTTAGGCAATGCTATATTGTCTCTTCAACAAGCATAGCCATAAAGAATTCTTAGTCTTTGTATACTTATGTGTCAGCCAAACAAAATCTTTGACAAATCAAATTCCTATTTATCCAACTAGATTGTAACAGAAAATTTAATATTTCTCATTAATCACAACGCCTAACTTCTACTTCTGTGGTGCAAACTGCAAATCAGTTGCCGAATTGAAGTTAATTTGTTCATTTTGTACAAGTTACAAAATAGTGGTATCAAGTGTAGGCTTCTACTGTCCTGAACCTTGATCAAGGTAGGGTGAATGCCCCACTGAAGTGGCATACTCTGTACCCCATTACTTCTTTCTTGGGCCAGTATCTCATAGTATTTCACATCTACATTTTACCTTATACTCTATCTGACAGTCTTGATGCTAAACTGTAAAACAGTGACGTTGAAATGGTCAAACAACTGTTTTGTAATTTGCAGAATTTAACACTCTCCTTGATGATAAAAATCATCCAAAAGGATTAGAAAGCTGCTATTGTGGTTAGAACTGCATGGCTTTCTTTCCTTGAGAAGGATGAGCTGGCTGTGAAGATTTAGGAGTAGGTATGGAAGAGTTTGGTGTCTCGGTGTCTGTGGCATGTTAGTTACTAGAAAGGACATTATTCATCCTGCAGCAGCCTCTCCGGTAAAGCCGCCATCGATGCTATTTTTCCTTATAAGGGAAACAGATACCTTTATGTTATTTTTCATAAGCTATAGATGCAAAATGCTGCACCTCTAGGAAGTAAGTGCCTCTACGTCTACATATCTACATTCATTTAGACGGAGGCAGAGGCGTGCACTTCCTTCGGTTCCCTCTGCTCCTGTCTGACACACTTGGCTCAGCATTAAGGCTATCCCAGGCACTGATGCCTCTGTCGCCGTGCGAGCCGGGGACCCGCGGGGTAACCCGAGCTGGCAGCGCTGCCTGGCCGCAGCTGCCTCCGGAGCGGAGGGAGCGGCAGCGCCGCGTCCTCCCGGGCAGCACCGCACGCTTCCCGCGGCTCCCGGGGAGCCTCTCGGGGCCGAGCATCCCGCCAGCCCCGGGCCGGCCGCAGGTGACCCACGGCGCGACCGGCCAGGAGCCGCCCGGGCACCGCCGGGAGCCCCCGGCTTGGCGGCTCGGGGGTGGGGGGAACATTTTTATTCCCCTCTCTCTCGCGAGAAAGGGTTGGGCGGGCGATACTTGAAGAGGAGAGGGGGGGGAGAGAGGAGGGGAAAAAGGAGGAGGAGGAGGGAGGGGGCAGCTGGAACCGCAGCTGGATTAGCGGCGGGTGCAGCGGCCGCAGCTGGAACAGCAGCGGGAACGGCAGCCGGCGGCGGCGGCTCCAGCGGGTGCGCGCTCCTCGCAGCGGCTTCTCCCGGGGCGGGCGGGCTGGGCGCGGGGCTCCTGCCCGCGGCGCTCCGGCCGCTGCGGCTCTAGCGGTGCCCGGCTCGGGGAGCCGGGAGGGTTCGTGCCCAGGGGCCATTTCCAGTCCAAGAGCGGCTTCGGGAGCGGTGGCGGCGGCCGCGGTCTGTCCGCGGCGGGTGCGGGAGCCCCCGCGGATGCTGCTGAAGGGGAGGCAGAGCCCGCGCGGCCCCGGGCAGCCCCTCGCCATCCCCCGCGGCCGCCGCCTCTCGCGGGCGCGATAGCGCCGGGCTGGCCGGGGCCGACGGCGCCGGGGCGCGGGGGCAGGCGGCGGGGGGCGCGGGGTGGCCGCGGCCGCTTTTCCTCGGTCCCTGACTCCTCTTCCTCCTCGTTTCTCCCCTCGCAGCTCGCATTGGAGAGGCTGGTCGGAGACAGGGCGGCGGGGACCGGCAGTCTTCGGCGGCGGAGAGGAGACAGCGGCCGCTCGCAGCCCGGGGGCTCGGGGGACGCGATGTGGCGGGGGCGGCTGCTGGGGATCGCCCTGGGAGTTGCCGTGCTGTGGGCGTCCCAGGCTGGTGCCGCCGCCGCCGGGCACACCGAGGGGGTGAGCGCCAAGGAGAGCCGGTCCAGCCGGGCCAAGAGGCGAGGGCACGGCGGCGGGCACGACGCGCTCAAAGGGTAGGTGCGGGGTCGGCCCCGGCCCCTCCCGGGTGCCGCGGCGCGGGCCGGGCAGCCGGCGCACATCTGCCTGCGTGTGTGTGTGTGTGTGTGTGTGTGTAGCCACAGCCAGAACCCATTGACGGTGGGAGCTCTGGGGGTGCGAGATCTCCCCGAGCTCCCTTGGGGCTGTCCATACCCAGGAGCGGTTTGGGCTGGGGGGCGCCGGACGCCGCCTGCAGCACCGCAGGGTAACGCCGGGGCTCTGGGCTCGGAGCCCCGCCACCCTCCAGCCCCCCCGCTGGACAGGCTGCTGGTCCTCTGCGACCTGCAGCCGGACTTCACCTCTGGGTGGGCGATGCTTCGTGAGGATGAGCCGCAGCAGCGTGGAGGTTGCTAATTTATCTTCTAGGGAGGCCTTAGATAAAGGCGCACGGCGGGCTTGTGCATTCCTCCCGCATCCCGCGCTTCTGCTTTGCATGAAGCAGAATAACGGTGATGCCTGGAGCCCACAGCATGCCCTTTCCGTCAGCTGGCCTCTCTCATCTCCACCTTGAGCCTTTTGTGATGTCCATTTTGCTCTCATACGGACTCTAACTATCTGCTACTGGTATGAGTGAGCCCAAGTGTACAAGAGTTTAATTTCTTAAGAAACATTGTGGTACATGCTTAGGAGAGAGGTTTTTTTAAAGGTTAAATTTGCATCAGGCAAACTTTTCTCCATTCTAATGGAACACCTTTCCAATGCAAAAATAGTTGTGAAGTCAGCTGAAAGGCATTGCCTGCATGTGCAGTTGAAAATCTATTTCACTAAAGGTGAAAAGTTTGTAATAAAGTAATAAAAAAGAAGTTTCCTTTCTCAGGTGATCCAGTGTGCCTTTTCAGCCCATGGCCAGATTTTTTTCTGTTGTAAGACAGAGGAGAAATGTAAAAAAAAAAAAAGTATTAAAATGGTTACACTTCTGTAAGGGATGCAAGCTATTTGCTTTTTTTGCCCCCTATTTTCTCAAAAAGGAACTATTACAACTTTATTGTTAGAGGCCTTGAAGAATGTGCTTTAATTTCTTCCTAACTTCCTTCTATTTTTGTAGTTCTTTTTACCTATATTTGGATTTACAATCTTGGCTTTTTAATGCTCACCTGATTGAAAAAGATTTCTGTTTCTAGACCTGTATGCTGCAAAAATGGATGCAAGCTGTCAACATTAATTTTCATTGGTCTGATTTTGTAGGATCAGACTCTCTTATTTAATTTCCATATACCTTATCACAAAATAAATAGTTGGACAAAGCAGATCCAAAATAGATGTGACAAAATCTAGGAGGTGAGAAGGATGTACAGTTAAGTTTGAGGGACTAATTGCAAGCAATAAAAGATGATAAGGAAAAGCATTTATTAGAAAGTGCCTGTATTCTTTAGGATGTTTTAATAACTTTTATTGTTACAGGATTCTGAGTTAATATCAAAGTGATAAAAATAATTTTTTTCTCAGTGGCACAGAATATGCCATCTAGCACACTGTGCTGACTTGGTGAAAGTTAGAGGCACATTAGCTGAGGATAAAATTTCTTTGGTGTGTGTAGCTGTCACTCTAAACTGTACTGTTTAGACATAATAATAGTGCATAATAGTAATAATAATAGTGGATGATATTTCAAGTGTTAATTATTTTTGGAATCTAAAATGGGTTAGGATAAGTGTTTAATTTTAGGAGTTGAATCTTCTACTTAACAGAAGCCTGCTATATTTTATGTTCTTTGCAGTAATTCTTCCTTTTATTGTATGTTATCTATGAGTTATATATCTTCTTAGTAATCTGCAAATCTAGCAATAATGTCAACTAAAATAAATTTTAGTTATTCTGTATCTTGGTCAGTTTTTTGGAATATTACCAGTATGAATGAGTGCCCCTGGGAAGCAGATTCTTAACAAGGATAATAATTTGCCAGATGAACTGAGAAAAAGACAAAACAAATTATTAGTTTGGTTTCTTGCTAGACCTTCTTTTGTAACCCTGATTTGAGGCTGAGTATAGAGTCCCCAAATTGCTTGGAGGACAGATATTTTCATCATTGCTGGGTGAATCCTGCTGGATATTTCCAGTTTAGAAGTTGTGAGCACTTTCTTAGGTGTGGTACTGTCCTGTACAGAGTGAATAAAAAGAATTGTCATTCTAACAGACAAGGTTGGAATGAATTTGGAAGGACAGATGGAAAACATATTTTGAATGTACAGGAACTGTATATACATTATTCATTGTAATTGGAGGACTAAAGCACTAAAAATATGATTTTACAAGAAGACAGTATTTTTTTAACTTGTTCATCAGTATAAATACATTTGGGAATCTGTTAATTGTAATACAAGTCATAACAGATGCTGGGAAACTTTATTCCCATGTTATTACAGTTGACTAAGACTTTCTTTTCATTTTGAAATGAACTCTTGCTCTGATTGTAAGGCACATGGGGATGCATTTTTAGAGAAAACCCTTTTACACTTTAGTCATTTTGTGTGATTGATTATAATGACTATTGGAAGTCTTTTAGCATTTGAAAGTATTAAGTATTGAGGTTAATCTGTGTGTGAATACTGGCCTTGTATGTTAAAATGAAGAAGCTTAAGATCTGTTTCAGTTCTCATGATTTTTCCTACTTAACATTTTTTACTGCAGGCTGTTGACTGCAGGAGATGTTTGCTTTCATCTGTGTGACCTTTACCTCATTGTTTATGGTAATGAGCTGTCTGAATGTATAATGTGATTCTAGAAGCATATTTTAATTTTAATAATTATAAATTATTTGGAAGTGTCTCTTAGGTTCTCATTTTAAGACATTACACTTGCTGCTTATGTAGTTTGAATCAATCCTGCTTCAGAGGCATTAGAGGTGAAGTCCTTTTAATGCCATCTGTGTTTGGCCTAATTCAATGTATATTTATGTGCTGATGCCTGTAAGTGATCAGAAAGCAATCAGAATAAAGGCAGTAATTATGAAAAAAAAATATAACTAGACTCTCTGGTCATGGAAATGTTGCTGGAATTCATTGTGATTCAGCAAGTTAAAATAATAACCCGCTAGTGAGACACTTCTCCAGATCCCCAGAATTTTATCACAGATGTTACTGTATTGAGCTATTAGGCTTCAAGCCATTATCCTGCTACCCCTTAAGCATGCAAAAATGCAGTGTCAACTTCTGTAAGAAATAAATCCTACAAAACTGGCCATGAACAGGAAGTTCTTTCTAAACAATATATACTTCAAGACAACCACTCTTATGTGTTTCAATCATTTGAATATAAAGCAAAAATTAATTTACTGATGATTTGATTAGTACATACAAGAAATATCGTACTCAAAGATCTTAGAATTAGGATTTCTCATTTTTTGATGATGCTAGATGACTTCAAGCACTAATGAGTATCAGTCAGTTCTTAATAACATTTTAAGCAATGTTTGTCATGTTTATCAGTCTCTTCTCAGTATAATGGCCAAGAAAGCAATGATTTGCTTAACAGATAGCAGAAATTTTGAAATAATTACAGTTTCTTCAAGATAGCTGAATTTTGACATGTTTCTAATTAGGAGATTAATTAAATGTATTTATGCAAGAATGATTTAATTTCTTTGGTTTTACTAAGTTGAAATGATAGTGAATATTGCAGAACAGAATAGTTGGCTCCAAAAGGATTCATAAAATTCTTGTATTAAAGGTATTCAACAGGGGATTGAGCTTTTTGGACAAATCTCTTTTGGTTATCTCAGATGAAGACCACAGGTTTACTGATACACTTCCCTGAGTAAACTTGGTTGGATTTGACCCTTTTTATGCCTCAGTGCTCCTTGAAATAGAGTAATCTTATAAATCTATAACTTAATTCTAGTGTTCAGCTATATAATTAGGGCTTCTGGTTTTCATTTTAAACCAATATTTACCACTAAAAGCCTGCTGAAGGAAAGCAGACTTTCTGTACTGGTAAATATTTGTTTATACTGAAAAACCTCAAAGATTTTTCTTGCCACTTGTGGCCTGCACACCTCTGGGCAGCTGCTGTTGCCACACCTTGTCAGTGCCACTCTGCAAGCGGGAGGCAGCCTGAATACTTGGAAATAAAAACTTAATTAAAAATACGTGGAGGCTGCTGTAATAGCCAATGTGCTGGAGCACTCACCTGGCTTCCAGGTGGCATGGCTGGCCTCCTTCCAGTCTTCTGCTTCTGTGGGGTAAAGCTTACATGGAGTATGAAGAACTTCTGTTCCAGCATATCCTAGTGTGGAAACTGAATTCCTTGGTAACTACACGTAATGTTAGTATTCTGCACCTCTCTGAATGTATTTGCCATGGTTGTGGTGCTGTTCTTTTGCTATTAAAAGATCCTTGGAAATCTAGTTCTGGAGTGAAATAAGTTCATAGATATTGGCACTGTGCCTCATATATGTGTTTCCTCTTGTTTGGTATGATGTGATTTGATGTAGGTGCAACTTTGTAGAGCAGGAGAAAACCAGTAAAAAGTAAATAATCTTCAGGACTTCGTAGTCCTGCCAGTCTCCATTTAGATATCCAAATTGTGTCATTTGGACACCATCTTTATAGAAGGCACAGCCTTAATCCAAACTCTGGTTTATCAGTTTTGGGGATAGGCTTCTAGGCCTGTGTATTTTGTAGGGCAGAATTAGGACTTCATTAATTTTGGGCATGCCAGTGCAACCTGTGATTAAAACTCTTGGTGAATACTGTTGTAGTCTCCCTTTCAGGGGGAGGCTCTGAGGCGCATGTGGATCTGACAGCTTAGCCAGTCTTCCTCTCTGTGATCTTTCTCATATTATATTGTAATGAGATACAAATGGTTTTGAAGTGCCATGTGCCTCTTCTAAAATACATTAGATAATTACTTTATTGCCATTTTATGGCAGTAGGTCATAAATAGAGCAAGCAGAGGGAAAATGCTATAATAAACAGTGTAACAACATTCTTGATGTACTGTATGAAATAAGATTGTTTTGGAAATGTAAAATCAGCCTGGGAGACTAAGATGAAGCAGGTTTCCTGTGACGCAGCACCACTGTGCCAAGGTGACATGTTGAACATCAGGAAGGCAAGACTGGATGTAATTCTTTTCCTTTCTTCCTCTCATATATCTATTTATTCATTTTTGTCTGCTTAGCTCTTGGTTGTATCAGGCTGGCCTGATACACTGCCCCCAGATGCTGCAGGACCAGTCACAGCTGGCCTGTGGTGGGCTTCTTGTATTTCACATCAGGATTGTCACTTTGTGTCCCATTGCAGGAAGGCACATCCTGAGGGGTCCTTTAAGGCTGATTGTTGCTATGATTTAATTGATTGACAGGTTAGAAACAGATTAATCCCACAGCCCTTACTCAGAACACAAGACATGTAATGGATAGTACTTTGTTTCTTTCTTTGTGTTCCAGGTAATAATTTTTTCTGTGGATTTGTTATGCAGTTGTCTAATCTTATGTGTGGTGGTGTCTTTCTCGGGGCTTCCTGATCTCAGTTTGTTAGTGTTTAATTGAACTTTTATTGATGGGGTATACTGTCTTTAGAAACTGGAGGCCTAAAGGGTTGGGGGAAGAACAACACCTGCAGAAAGTGTGTCTTGCTGGAGCAGGGTGCAGTAATTTGCAGTTTGCAGTGCAGGTTTCCTGAGAGAATAGCTTTGAGGAAACAGAAGAAACTCTGGCTAGGCATAGCTGCACTCTCCTCAATCAAGAGCCTACTTAATTTTTATGAAAGTAGACTTCTCCCCTGTTGTTAGCCAGCACAGGATACGTTTTGTATTCAGTGGTGGTTCCACAAGTTGTTCATCAGATTCTGTATCACCTGTGTCTGTTTGCCTTGGTCACTGCATAAGTTGTGCTCTATGTGCAGCTTTACACGGGTGTCAGAACCTTTGGGATTGTGCTGGATGCAGACTTGAAGTAAGCATAGGGATGCTCTCAGTTGATATGGGAGCAAAGGGAGGATCTCTGGGTCAGAGCTTGGCAGGAACAGTCCATCTGTCAACTTCACTTGCAATCGTCCTTATCAAATAAGATTACAGCTTCTGTTTCCCTGTATGTTTATTTTCCTTTCCTGTGGTGTGTTGCTCAGCATTGCTGCTCACTTAGGACAGTCTTTGTCATTCCTCTTCCATCCCACAAACTTGAATGTTTAGTGTATGAACTTGAATACAGTTTTTGACAAAGGTGACTTTAAATATGTTCATGATCTGAGCAGCCTGTGATTGTTAGAACAATCAGCCTGGGTAACAGGAGGCCATCTCGATTTAAATAAGATTTTAGGACCTTGAGATCTTTGAATGTGCACATATGAAAATAGTAAGAAATGAATCATTAACTTTTTTTTTTGTTTTGCAATGACAGTGACTCCCATCTTATTCTTCTTCATCTCCCTGCTGAACCCTAAAGATGAAGAAGATATAGAGGCATGTCTGTCAGTTTGGTCTTGCTCCTCAGACTCAGTAAATATTTTTGTAGAATGGAGCAATTGTGGCCTGGACTGTTTCTGATTAACCATTGCACTGTGCTGGGGAAATATATTTGTAGCTTTTCAATCCTACATTTCTCCTTTGGTTGTTTCCTCATCCATTCTGATTTTCCCACTTAGTTTTATTTATCTAATTTTTTAAATAAAGGATTTCAGACTTACTGAACAGCCTCATTCATGCTAAGGCTGGTGTGCAGATAGAGGCATGAGGACAATAATTTGGTTTTTTGTGACAGTTCGGTAAAGTCGGGCTCTTCTTTGGAAGGTAGATTGGGATGTAAAATATAGCCTGTTAAATTAAAACCTCTGCCTTCTGGTTTTGCTTATAGATCTTCACTGAAGTATGAAGGAGGTCTAGCTTTTATCTGGAAAAATATTTTCAATGTTGACTTGCTGAAGAATCTGTTGTTTTCCTTTCTACTTCTCATTTTATGAAATGATTCATGACCATTATAGCCTCAGAAATACCAAATGAAAGCCACAGTTCTTTTGTCTACAGTCTTAATCATTTTCATCCTCTTTTTCAAGCTTCCCTCTCTCTCATATTTTGCTGGAGGACATCAGAATATTCAGTGATGTTCAGCTGAGGTTTCAAATTAAAATTTGTTTCCTTTCAGGAACATTATTTTCCTGTCTCTTTTCTTCTTTGTTTTTCTCACTAATATTCCATCTTTTTCTCTTCCCCGTGTATAGAGTAAATTACCTGTGTCTGCTAGGGACAAGTTGAACTAAAACAGTGGGATCTGTATCAACAGTGTTTTCCTGTTTCCTTGTGGTAGATGTGCAGGTAACTGGCCCTTTGAAAATGTAGAGTCATTGTCCCAACAAGGAGAGAGACAAAGGGTAGAATAGTGTGTAGTGAAGGGAGGAGGAGAAATACTGGTAACTTACCTAAAATAAATCTTCAGTAGGCTAAGGAAGAGCACTTAAAACACAAATTAATAGCATTGCTTAGCAGTTAAGGGTGTTCTCTGACAGTATTGATTCAAGTGTTAGGTATAGGAGACTCCCTAAAGGACTGGGTGTTCTCCATGGTGGAGGATGGTTGGTGACACCAGCACAACCTGCAGCATCCAGGGGTTGGCTAGCCTTGGGTTTATCTGGCCAGTGTGCCCCACAACAGCCCTGGTGCTGCTGCTCATCTTGGGCACAGGCTGGTGGAAATCCTGAGCTCCCTGGGTACTTTTCCTTGGGAAACCGTTAGAGGTTTGCCTCCTCAGAAACCATTAGTAGGTACATGGTGAGTATGGGGAGTAGACCTGGATGTGTGAAATGATCTCTCCCTGTTCCCCTCTTGGAAGTGACATCTGGACAGCTAAGCATTGCCTTAGCCATCAGTCACATCCATTTCCCATGGGATGTTTTTAGTGCTACCAAATAGAAAAGACTTCTTGTCCTCTGAATATATCTTTTTAGCTTGGTCTTTATTGTGTGTGTTTTAAAAAAGTACCTGATGAATCCTTCCTGTTTATCTGCTGCACTTGTCTGGCCTGGCAGATAGTTTCTTGTGGTGATGGACTTTATACAGCCATGTAGATGGGTTTTGAACTGGACCCGTTGACATTCTCAAGTGGAACAATGAAGGAATACATGCCAGAAAAGCGTCTGTCCCTGGCTATGAATGAGAACAATGCCTGGCTGTCAGGTTAGATGAGCGTGTCCCTGTAAAAGACAGGGTTGGATTTTCAGAGCAAGTGCAGAGGAATTCTCTTAATGTCAATGCTGTTGTTGGATTGCTGTATTTAGCTGTCACAGTGTGATGGAGGTTAGGGTTAGAAAAGTGTTCAGTGTTGCTGCAGGAAACTTGCATGTCATTTTGAACTCTTGACTTGCACATAGGCCAGAGCCAAAGATACCCATAGAGCTGCTCAGCATGTTATTTTTTTAGCTGAACTGAGCCAGGATTCTGGGACAGCGGTATCCTTACTGTCAGAGTGAGAAATAGTTATCATATTAGGCTCTCTGCATGGCATATGTTAGCTTATTGCAGTGTAAAAATGAGTACATCAGATGCAATCCTTTGTGTGTAAAAAATAAATTTTGCTTAAAAGTGCATGCTTATTCTTTATGGTATAATAGAAGCTGAATATTTTGTTTGTTCCAGAATCTAGCATAGTTTCATAGGTTTTCCTTTTATATAATTGAAATAAATAGCTTCAGGAGTTGTCCTAATGATCTTCACTGCACAGTGATAAAAACATCCTATTTCTACAATATTTAGCTAAACAACAGAAAAGAAATGCCTGTTTAAACTTTTTGGGGTACCTGGAAACGAGCCTTATGAATGCTAAATGCAGACCAGTGTCTGTGTTTTTGGTTCTGTCCAATGCACAGTTAAGATTTTCAGTTTGTGGGTGTACCCACTGAAAGTGGTGAGTTCAAAGCACAACCAGGCTTCTTCCTTGGGGCTTGAGCACTGTGGTGTGTCAGGGTTGCTGCCTGTCATGTGCTGTAGCTGCTACTGCTGCATCCTGCTAGGAACCAGATCTTCCCTTCCCAGTTCTGCTTTGCTTGATGCTCCTTGGAGGAGGGGATAGGTGCCAGCACAGCTAAAGGAGGTGCTTTAGATACCGACCTCTAATTTATGCATACTTGGCTTCTGTCATTTAAGTGAGAAGGGATCTTGGAAGGCCATGTGGTCCAACCCCCCCACTCAGAGCAGGGTGAACTTAAATCAGGTTACTCATGGCCGTGTCCACTAAAGTTTGGCTATATCTGGCAATGGAAGTTCTTAATTCTGTGGGAAAGCTGAGTAAAACTCCAGTGGAGTCAGCAGAGCTGCACTTAGTCTGTGCATTTAGTATTTATTCTGAGACAGTGAGAAGTTTAGTTGGGTACATAAAGCTGGTTTACAGCAAAAAGTATAGATCTGATTTTGTGTCTCTTGAAGCCTAGTAGTAAAAGCCATTAATCATCACATTCTGGAGCCTTAAGCACGTATTTTAAGAGCAGCCTCCCATTGTTTCAGGTGTAGTTTGTCATTCTTTTTAACTCAGTGGAAGCACGGAACCATCACTCCAGTTTTATGTGGAAATGATCAGTAAATAGTTATGGGTACAGTTTTAGCAGCTACCAGAGTTACCCACATAAGAAGAAAAACAGGCAGAGCTTTCTCTAAAAAGAATCATTGGCTGATGATATTGCTTTAAATTGTATTTTTCTGCCAGAAAACTGGGTCATATGCTTCCCACTGCAGCCAAATAGTTAATAGAAGTTGTTCCTGAAATGTTCTCTTTTAAGAAGGAATACCCGTGTGTTTTCCTAGGGAGAGGAAAAACGAGTTGAGGGAGCAATGAGAAACCCTTCCCAGTATCCCTACATCCCAGCTCTCTCACTGGTAGTCAGCTGTTTCTCTTGCTCTCTCAGCTGCTCTCTGCCCACTCTGTCTGGTCTCTGTTTAATTTATTTCAGACCCGTGCTTTGGGTTTGATTCAGCACAGATTACGCCAGCGTTGGCCGGTGCATGGCAGTGCTGCTGACAAAATTTCTGCCTGAAGCCTCGCTCAAAGCAGTGCCAGAAACTCTTCCTCCCATGGGAGTCGCAGATGGGCAATGCTCTCTTCCGGACAGGGCTGAATTTTCCTCGAGGGGTCACAGTCAGGGCAGAGTGGGGATGTAGAGACCTGGCCCTCCCCGCTGGCAGGCTGCAGCACGGGGCTCCGACCGCGCCTCTGCCGGGACCCCGCGGGTCCCAGTGCCGGAGGCGTCCCTGCCATTCCCGGCTGGGTGCTCGCTGCTGCCGGCTTCACACAGGGCTTTTGAAAGTCTCCCTCACTTCTCTGACTGTCACTTACCCTCTCTGCCTGGTTACAGCTGATAAGAAGACTCTGCCAAGCTTAGCGTGATTTACTTATTATTATTTTACCTCTGTGTGCTGGCTCTGCTAATCCACCCGCAGTGCCTGGGTAAGAGGTACAGGTCGGAGGAGCCGGGCCGACACGCATCCCTGCGGAGCCAAGGGCTCTGGAAGCACGGGAGGGACAGATCCAGTCTGTCCTTTCCGTGGGTGACATCAGTATTGCCCGGTGGAGAAAGGAGACCTTTCATTTGAGAGGCTGTGCTGATCACCGCGCTGACCGGGCAGGACCACGCGTGTCCATCCCAAGGAGCCGATGCTGCAGCTCTGCCCGGCTCATTCCCCACACGCTGGGAAGGCACCGACACGGCTGCACTTCGTAACGGGGTGCAGAGCTGTTTCTCAAGAAAAATATCTTCTACTTTGGTGCTTGCAGGTGCTGTCAATATCTATGCAAACCTATCACTCTCAAGTGTTAATTACCAGAATTTCCAGATGAACCTTTTTCTCTCTGCTGTTCAAAGATTTTTCTAGTTGATGACTCATGTCTGAAGTCTTTTGATAATTCAACTCACTTTGCTACTGACTTGCTATTTGCGTATCATTAATCAAAGATGCAATATCTTATTTACTTTGGACATCTTTGATGAAA
Organism: Cyanistes caeruleus; assembly: GCF_971803275.1. Classification (NCBI taxonomy): domain Eukaryota; kingdom Metazoa; phylum Chordata; class Aves; order Passeriformes; family Paridae; genus Cyanistes; species Cyanistes caeruleus. The sequence continues at coordinate 10,547,636 of NC_141713.1, forward strand.
CTCTGGGCATCAGCCATCCTGTCTCCCAGCACCATATCATTACAGAAATCCTTTTATACTTTACAAGTGCATTAAGTGACTCTAAAATAAAATGAAAGACTTCCTTGGTTTTGTTTTTTTGGGTTTTTTTTTTTTTGGGTTTTTTTTTTTTTTTATATTGTAATGGTAACAGCTTTGTTCTGAGCTATTCTCTATTCCTTCTCTAGGCTTTGGAGTGTAAGGAAGGTGCTGCAGGTGGTTTCAGGGTGTATATGTGATATGTTTTTGCTTATTTTATCATTACAAATCAGATTTTATAACTCAATTCTGTTTCTAGTGCTGTTCAAGAAAACAGTTTTATAAGAATATAAACCTCTTTTTTAGTACTCATAGCTTATAAAGCAGCAGGAAAATATGCTCTATTTAACACAAAGTGGGTAACTGTTTAAAGTAAGTGCCATGATAGAGCCTTTACAATTTGATTGATAGTTTCCATGATTTTACATGAGGTAAATTATTATTGCCTTGAACACTTTATTTATTTATGGGGATTTATTGCTATAGTGTCTGATCACCTCATAAATACCAATGAATTTAACCTTCAAAATTAATTATTTTCAAAGTAATTTTACAAATATGCATGATTTAAGAATACTCCCTCTGTCTCAAAGAAACAGCATTCAGACCTTTATATAGTTTTTTTATAAGCTAGACAGCAGCCTTCTGACGAAAAAGTGTTCCACTGGAAAATGCACTTGTCAGGCTCAAACTGTTCCATAGAAGTAGAGTCTGATGATGACTTTTTTTTTTTCTTTTTTTTTTTCCCAAAGCTAAGCACGCCGCACCAGAGTTGGAGCCTCCTGGGTGTATGGCTTAGCCTACCTTGTGGACAGTTTCAAGGCTCTCAGGGTCTCTGACTTCATGGTTGCTGGCACATCTAGGTTTTCTGGAGTCCCATTTTGGAAAACGATTTTTAAAACCAGGTTTTTCTGTGACACAGAAATCTCCTCCTGACTCTTAACGTGGACCAGATGGTCCCCAAAGCCACATACTTGCTGAGACTGAAATTTGACAGAGTACATAAACATCACTTTATGATCAGCCTTCTATGGATCCTCACCAACTGGAATTGGAAATGGGTGGTTTATGCCCATAGGTTGTAACAGGTAGCAACAAACCCATTCTGGCTTAAGTTCATTATTTCTTCTAACTGGAGAAGGTGAAAAGCAATCTTACTTGTCTGCTTGCCAGTCTTACTTGGCAGATGATTGTGGAGCAACATTTGGCATTGATGAACAGGGAACTCTAGGAAAGTTACATGGTTATAGCCCTGCAGGAAAGTAGCTGACATTACTAAAACTGAATACATTGGAATTAAATGAATAAAGCTTTGGGTCGTAACACCAGTTGCAGGAAGGGAAAAGGACCCTGCAACAAGTCCAATTGTGTTGCTCACATTCACCTGAATTACTACTTTGTAATTATCCAGAACAAGTGGAACATAATGGTAGTGCTTGCTTTGACTTAAATAGTTTCTGGCCATGTCTGGAAAGAGTAGGTGCCACTGAAATTGGTGTAATCAGAGTACTTGAAATTGCATGAGTAATGCATATTGCTAAATCAGTACAGTATATAACTCTGGTTAGTTAAAAAACGTGCATAAAGAAATGTTTGTATATCTTGAGATTGCTTGCCTTAAGTTGCCTCACTATATGAAGTAACTGTTGTTTACTTAGACATTTACTTAGCAATACTAGCAATGAAGAACTTTGTTAAAGACCAAGGATGAAATAGTAATAGAGAACCCTTCCTAAAACAGTAAACATTTAAATTTGTCTCTAATGTGTATACAGTATTTTAATATAGCAGTTCCTAGGAAGTTTCTAGCTGGTTCTAGCTGCATTAATCTACTGAGTAATTTCTCACAATATCAATAAAGGTTGTAAAATTTTCCTCTGCTAGAATTATTAAGCGTAACACTAAAGAAGGCGCATGTTCCCATTTTTGAAGGTGTTCTTACTAGCTTTATTTTCATGGATAGATTAATTAAATAAATAGTACAATATAGCTTAAAAAAATCTATTATGTATGAGGGAAATAGAATAATTTAAACTTTTCTATTTTTTGTCAATAAAATCATGATTGGAATAGTGTCAATGTCAGCTTTCATTGTAGACTCTAGTAATAAAGTTATTTGACAGGGCAAATGTGGATGAGAGGAATGGGTTAGAAAGAAAAATTCCTGTGGATGCATCATTTAAGGAGGGCAGTAGGCCCCTCATTTCATAGGACCCTTTCACTACATACACCCACATCCTTGATTATTTTTGGTAGTAAGTAACTTTCCTAATGAAGAATTAACATATCTTGACTCATTTATTTGGCTAATGTCCTTGTTGGCATGTTCCACTCACACATACACAGTTTTGTTCATGGATAAAACAGGGAACAGTAATAGTGCTTTAGAATAAAGAAGAGAAAGCAACAGGAAGATTAAAAATTACCACTCAAAGAGCAGTAGATTTAATTTGTGCTTATTAATGATGCTGGAATGGGATCCCTCATTTTTTATTCAAGTGTGAGTTTTGCTCAAAAAACCTGGATGGTTACTTCTTCAGATATGGAGCGTTATGAGACAAGGTTTCCCCATTCTATTCCTGTTGTTCAGATGTTACTGATTTGATTTTGTGCTTGTAATGTAATCTTTCATTTATAAAAATGTATGTTACCTAAAAACCCCAACAACTACAGGATAAAAACATATAACACTTCTAATTTTAATTATTGACATATATATTACAGTGATTTACCTTTTCCATTTTATGCCTCTACTTTTAAAACACATTTCTGAGCAAAAATAAGAATTCATCCTTATTCTTTTTTATTTTTTTTCCAGACCAAATGTGTGTGGATCACGTTACAATGCCTACTGCTGCCCTGGATGGAAAACGTTACCTGGTGGAAACCAATGCATAGTCCGTAAGTTAATCTAGTTATGTGTTATGACTGATGTTTATCTTTGTCTTTCTATGTCTCAGGGTGGTTTTAATTGTATATTAGAACTGAAATGTGTTTCTGTATGTTCTCAATAGCAGCTGTAAATGATTGCTATTTAAAATATAAGCTAATATACAAAGTTTCATGGGCTACAACACAGTGATGTGATACCAGTATTTAACAAAAGATTAATCTCATCCACATGTTCTGTTTAAGTCTGTGGTAAAGGGTTCCAAGGGGTGTGTGAACTCTCAGGAATGAGTGGAATATGTTAATCTATTTAAGTTAATGGAAGGAGGCAACAGCATCAGGCCAGCAAGTGCATTTTCTCCACTTCTTTGGACTATATCTCTGAAATATATATGTAGGGATATAAATATATGCATACATCATAATGCTATATGTGTATTCACGTGTAGTAGAACAGTGTACCAGGAATAACTCCTAAAGGCACTTTGCCCAAGGTTGATAAGACTCCCTCCAGAGATCCTGCAGCAGCATGCTGTCAGGTGGGAATTACTGCTCTTGTCTTCGAGTGGTGCAGAAATAAAGGAAGCATTATGTTGGCATCAGTGTCATTATGTTGGCATCAGTGCCATCCTCCCTCCGAGGAAGTCTGGTAAAATGGACAAGAGTTTCACTTTTCCTAGGAAATCTCCCCATAGCTAGTGTGGCCTGTGGCATGTTCCCAGAAGCTTTTCATAGCAGATGGTGAAGATCTAGGTTGTAGCTGCTCCCCATAAAGAGGCAGATGAACGGGAGGAACTGTTTTGGGATCTGTTGTATGTGATTTAATGAGTTTGTGGGTATTTATGTTATAGTACTGAATTTTCTATCAGGTGTTTTTTTATGCATTTGAGGTTTTTGAGACATATTTTAAAGGCTTTTATGTTTTCTTAATAGCAATCTGCAGACATTCCTGTGGGGATGGATTTTGCTCTAGACCAAACATGTGCACATGCCCAAATGGTCAGATAGCCCCCTCCTGTGGTTCAAAATCAAGTAAGTATTTCTTCTGTGTCTCTGATATTGCTCTTTTGAGTCTGTGAAGCTACTAAGGTATGTAAAATAGTTCAGTGGTCAGTATTTAAGACAAACAACCTCTGAGTCACCAGACGTACTTTTACCACAGGAAGGGAAGTGTAGCTTTCTGTGATGAAACTCAAGAATGACTCAGAGACTGGCTATTGGAGACACTTTTTATTTGCCAAATCAAACCCAAATCAATCTTATTGGAAGCTATTTACATTTGCCATTTCATAACACTGATTCCAGTCTTCTTTGTTTTCTGTAAAGTACCTTCTCTCTATTGAGTGGTAGACATGAGCGTGTATACAACAGAAGTTGTAATGATGGAGAGACAACTCTTGACAATTGGCTGAACTTGACATGCTTTGCAATTTTCTCCAGATTTCGAGGGTTATAAACTAGACACTGTGTATGCTGAATGTTAATGCCTAGGCTTACAAGCTTTAGAGCATTTCCTTGCCAGGCTCAGCACATATCTTCTGAATCTAATACTGCTGACTTTCTTCAGGTGACACTTTGCTAGGTACTAGAGGTACAGAGTTGCTCAAGATTTTTAAGTGGAACAGCTTTTCATCAGAAAAACAAAGATGCTTTGAAAATGAAACTTTTCAGAGAGGTGACTTTTCCTAGAAATGTTTGTATTTCAAGTTTTCAAGGAAATTTCCCCAGAGCCAGGGAAAAACAAGTAAAATTAAATTCATTCAATGAACAGAGAACTCAATGGCTAAACATGAGATGAGTGTTTGATACAGAGTAGGATTCATATCTGAGATGCCAAGTGAAAAGTACTCTGTATTCTCATTTGAAAGTGGTTCTTGTCTCTTAGAATGTAGAAGATTTCAGTTTTTTATAACATGTGAAGTTTTCTGGAAAGAATTTTGGGGAGACTGGTTGCCACAATGTCTGTAACTATCTGAGCAACATATTAACAGAAGTCAGTGGGGATGCACTCAGATGAGGTCTGTAATATTATGCAAAGCGGTCATCCTTTTAGTTCTGAGTATCTTTTGAGACTCAGTGTGAGGTCTGCTTTGCTTCTGTATTTTTTACTTGGTCATTTTTTTTTGCTTTCCGGGTTGATAAGAGTTCTCCCACATAACTGACCATTTCAATTTGTGGTTTTAGCATCCTTTTTATGCAATAGCAGTGGAAAAAAATTAACAACTGCAGAATGTAATGGAATGGCATGTACTAAAATGGTAAATATTGTTCTTTGTAGTTCAACCCTCTCATGCTCCTGTGATGTATGTTAAGGAGAGGACAGCATGAGGAAGATGTGGAGCTATGAAGTTCCCAGAGAGAACTGAAGGGAAGGAAGGGTGCAAAATGGTGTACAAATGTGTGTGGTAGTGTGTTCCTGCCTGGGTTTGCAGCTATTGTTTTTCCAGGTGCTTATGCCTTAGTCCTGTAAGCCAGTAAAGGAGGGTATGACCTTCTCCCAGGTACCCTTCCGGGCACAGAAGGAGAGATCTGTCCCTGTATCTCTTACATGTTTTGGCACCTTTGGCAGGAACAAGTAGGCCTGACCTCATTTTTTTCTTTGGCCCCACAGAAGTCTTTTATGAGCCAACACTCAAAAGAAAAATTGGGTGAAGTTTTCTGTTCTTATGGTTCTTTCCCTGAAACAGTCTGCCATTGATCTCCATAGTTTTAGCCTTCATTGGAATAGCACAGATAAATGGGTGCTGGACTTTACTACAGTGTTTAATCAAGCAGCTTCTAAAGCATCTATGATGTAGCTAATTTGGTTGTTGAACATTACTTCTCCTAAGTATGAACTTTCTACTAATCATAAACTTTAATCAGTGCTGACATTATTTTCCTTAAATTGCTGCATAGGTTTGTCTGTTTTTAAGTGTTGATTTTCTGTATACAGTATTAAGTATTAACACTTTTCAAATAGACTTGGCAGTTGGCTTAAAATATATATGGTTTATTTCTTGTTCAATTTTTTCAGTAATGTAAGACACATTTTGTGTATGTGGTTACATCCCCTTTATTTATTAAAACATACCAATTCTAAAAGCAAAAGTATCTAGTAAGTTGTTGAGAGGAGAGACTCCTCTACTTTTGTGTCCTCTTGTGTAATATTTTTTATGATTTAGCACATCATTAATACTTACAGAACATATTTTATGTAAATCATTTGTGCTGTTGGCACTGTAGACAAAACCCATGAATATGTATTTACACAATAGACCACAATGACTTAGATCTGCAGTTAGAAAATTGCAAACAAAGTAAACATAAAAAATACTGTTAGACATCAAATGGTTGCTGTCAACTACCTTTGGTAACAGTTAATATTTTGGCAGAACATGCATTCATTAAATCTTATTTTAATTGTATGTTTTAAAAAATAAGAAAAAATCTAATTAAAATAATTAAAAATCAAATGTAAATAATATATGTTTGTCACATGCAAAATAAAAATAGCAAATATGAATGAAAATGCCATGCTTTGTCAGAATTAAGTATATAGCTTCTGATACATGAGATATGTCAGAGATGTCCTTGGGATATTTTAAGCTATACGTGTCTTTAGCACTTAAAGAATCAGTAGTGGGCATGGATTTTTTAGCAAGTACATCCAGAGACAGAAATTGAATTGACAGTGACTCTTATACTCTGGTTGTCTGTTGAAATAAAATATTTAATGCAAATTGGAAAGCGTGTGGATTTGAGAGCAAAACAAAGCCTCCAAGTCTGATTCTTATGCAGGTCAGTTGCTGGGACTTTTCTGGTTAAGAGTCAGCTTTAGGAATCTGATTTGTGGTTGAAAAGACCAACTGGTGGTTTTCTCAGCAGGGTTTTTAGTGACATCAGTAAACTTGCTGGCTGAATAGTGGTTATTTCAGTGTAATTAGTGAATTTTTGGGTGTGCTTACAGCAGGCTTGGAGATAAGATAGCCAAGTGTGGATGCCTCCGTGCTGCTCTGATGTGTGGGTGCTCTGACGCTGCAGGTGCACCTGTGTGGAGATGTGCAGCACTCTGTGCTGTGGAGATGTCCTGTGCTCCGTGCCCTGCCAGCTCTGTGGTGGCAGTGGCTTCACTGCTGCTCCCACAGCACTCAGGCTGTGGCTGCTGTGTCCACTCCTGTTGGTGCCACAGCCTGGCCCTTCTTTGTGCTCCATGCTCTCTGATCCTGCTACGTGTTAGAGCTGCTGCTCAGCCCCTGTGGGAGCCGGGGGCAAACAAGGAGGAGGGTGTCAGGCTGCCCCCGGCGTTATGGGCCAGGTCTGTCTCTGAGCTGAGCCCCTGCTTTTGCTTCTGTAGTCAGAATGGTTTTGGCTGGCTGAAACAGGGAAGGCATTTGCTGATGGGGCTATTCCTGAAGGAAGGGAGCTGTGACAGAAGCAGCTGTGGTGGGTGCTCGGGGTGACAGCTGTGGAGACAAGTTCAGAATATCAGACAATATTCAGAGCAGGGCCTGCTCTGCTCACCTGCCAGCAGCACCAGAGGCAAAGCCAAGGACCAAACTCTTCCTCAGAAATTTCTCACCCAAAGTATTCCTCAGACACTGCCTGTGCTGTGGGGCTGAGCCTGGACCTCGGCTCTGTGCCCTGGGACCCCACTCCTCGGGTGCTATGGGAGGTGTCCCCTCAATGGCAGTAAAACTTTGCCCTTGCCTTGTATTCTGCTGCTGTCAGAGGTGGCGTAACATCTTGAATTTCGAATATTGCCAGAGTTCTTGAGGGTACGGCGGATTTTGCCTATGCCTCTTGCAGGGCTGTGGGGCAGCAGGCTCGTGTCCCGCCTTGGTGCTAGCTGCCATCTCTCTCCTGAGTCAGTCACTTGACACAGAAAGCACGCTGAGCATCTGGGATGCGATGAGGCCGTCATTCCTTGTTTACAGCTCCTGGCAGGCAAATCCCTGCGTCATGCACGGCCGGGGCTGGGAGCGTTTCCTCGGCAGGGGCACAGAGGCCAGAGCCGCCTCTCCTGCGGTGCCCGCTGGCTGCCCTGCCCTCAGGCTGAGGTGCTGGGCCCTCGGCCGTGCTGCGTTTCCCACCTGAGGACTGCAGGCCCGCACACCTCGCGTTTCTTAGGTGCAGATCGCACGTGTGCTGCCTTCGTCTGCTTGGTGAGCTCATGCACGTTTTGTGAGTGGTTGTGGTAGTGCTCTGGGTGTGATTAAGTCTTTACTTACAGTTTTGCTGGGTATTTATTTAAAAAGTCAGGCACTGTTATGCTTAAGAGGGCAGCACTCTGATAAAAAACACAGCTATCGCCCACACGCGAAGCCTGTGTGGATATGGATAGTCTTGCTGGCTCTTTTTCAGATTTATAAAGTTGTGTTCCTGCAGTTATTCCTGTTTTGACTTCAGACATTTCCAGTGCAGACTGTTTACAAATTGGATGTGAAAAAGAACTATAATTGATTAAAAGCAACCATTTATTAATGTTAACTTTTCCCATTCATGCCAAGATAAGGAAAAGCTATATACGTTGATTTACCAGCCTTATGGTAATTCCTGTGCTCTTTCTTTGAATCTCTGTCAGTGTGATATCTTGGAAGGGGTTGTTTCATTTACTGGAATATCTCCACTGACATTAATGGAATTGTTGGTATAACTGAGAAAAGAGAATCTGGACTTGCAATAATATACTAGTTTTCAAAAATGCATTTTGAAAATCATCTTCTGAGCACCAGACAGCCTTTGAATGTGTTTTTGTAAACTTCTGGAAGGATAATATTACAGAATAGTCTGTGTAATTTTGGAAGTAGTCTTGTCAACATTCCCACAAAAGAGGGCAGAAAATAAGTAATTAGTTTACTGACTGTATGTCAGTGATCCTCTTCCCTGTTAATAGGTGAGGAAGCTCACTGATCTAAATGTCTCCTTTTAGTAAGGATGACTCGGTGTCCCAGCAGTCTCCCATAATAATTTTAGTTTTAAAAGGAGGAAGAGGTACTTTACCTTGGAAAAGTTCTTTTATGAAGCAGTAAGACAAGTTATGGAAACTTTGTGTGTGTATCCCAAAATGAGGAAATACACTTTATTTATACATGAACAGATAATATGAAAATCATCATTTAAGCTACTGTTAACCTTTTTATCTCAAATGTAGTTCAAACTGCTTAAATGGCTTTGGTCTTCATGTGGGAATGGAAATTAGCTCTTGGCATAGTGTGCTCTAATTGAAATCAGTTTGTGGTTTTTAAGTTCCTTCCCTGCTTGACAGATGATATCATTTCCTATGCTTTTTGTAATTCCCTGTTTTTCTAAGATTGTATAAAGCTGAGTTGAACTACACATTTTAAAGTAACTAAACACCTTTTTCTGACCTACTTAGGACATTGTCCAAAAATCTTCACCAGATATTCACTTGGTATTTGCAGACAATTTTACTTTTTCTTGAGGAATGTTAGTACATTTTTGTTTCTTGAAGTACTGAAGTACATTCAAAGCAGAGCAAATATGTATAATAACTATTAGACACATAAAAAATGTAATACACTGTTTTTGCTTTTAAAATTGGAGAACTAAGGTTACTAGTATTTTAAATGCTAGATTGCTTTAAATTCTCCAGTTGTATGCTTTAGTTCTGTTTTGTGGATTCACATTGTTATAGAAGGCAGGACAGTTAAAATTATTACTTATACTTGAAAATAAAAAAAAAAAATTCTATTCACATACTTCTGAACTGTCAAAAGCCAAATGGTGCCTAAGGGTTTTGTATGAGATATAAAACTCAGTGTTTGGTATGGCACCTGTTAGCTGCAGGCTGACAAGACATGGCAATTTCCATTTTTCCCTCCTCAGCATTTCAGACAGCACGGTGTAGGTATCCAGTGCTCCATCACAATTTACTGAAATACTGATCAGACTGTAATCCTATCTGGGGAGGAGCCTTTCATGTGGTTCCTGTTAAGAGGAAAACCATTTCCCAGCTGCTTACTGGCAGGTCTCAGTTCACAGCTGTGTTGGATAGCAGGACCTGTAAGGACTTCGCTTTGTTGGGAGACCTGCCCACTTTTCTATGTCTGATGAAGAGCCTGACATACTTGTAGTTGCTCCCAACATCTATTTAAGAAATATATTTGCCCTTATTACCAGAAAAATGCATCAGAGACATTAAGTTTTACTGGCATGGGGCTTAAGCTGCCTGTTAACCATTATAAGTGGTGGGGCTGCAGCTGAGGAGAGAGTGCTGTTGCTCCCCTGCCTCTGCCCTTGGGACAGGAAGGTTTTTGGCTCTGGTACAGTGCTGTTTGTGAGCTCTGCAGCTCCCAAGCACAGCAGCTCTACTGGTGGGTTGAGCCCACAGTTGGCATACAGAAAGAAATTACTCTTTTATTTCTCCTTTTTATGCAAGAAGTCCTGCTTGGCCAGGTCAGCTTCTGGTGTTCCATGTGTTGGCAGAACAGGGCTGTCTTTAGGAGCTTCCTTATATTCTTACCTTTAATACTTCCCTCCCCCACTTCCCAGATGATAAGACTCCCTTTCTAATGGTGCTGTCTGACAGAAGTTTAGTACTTCCTTTATTGAAGGCTTTTTCTTATAATTGCAAACTAGGAAAGAAATGTTGAGGGTTTATGCTCATACAAAATGCCTATGACTTCATTTGAATGAGAGAGTGCATCAAATTCTTGCACCATGTCCTGTGTTCCTTAGGAACTGTAAATCTACATTGTGTTCTGTAGTGCCATGTTAAGTATCTGTCCTAAAATGTGCATTCTTCTAATACTTTCTGGTTCACACAATCAATCCCTAAAAAAAGGCAAAGTCCTTTAAAAAACAGTAAAATGTTTCTGACTGGTTTGATTTAACTGAGGAAAATCTTTTTTCCTTTCAAGTCCAACACTGTAACATCCGGTGCATGAATGGAGGTAGCTGCAGTGATGACCATTGCCTCTGTCAGAAGGGATATACAGGAACACACTGTGGACAGCGTAAGTACACTTCTAGGAATGTAGATATTGTTAAGTGATTCTGTGATGTGGGGATTGGACACTCTTTTGCTCTAAATTTCAGCCTCTGTTTGATCAGGTATAGTGAAATTTTACAGAAAAACACATGACTTTGTAATGAATGCTGAGTGAATTCTTACTGATGGAAACTATCAAAATAAAAATCATGTGACTTCATAATAATTGGATATAACTTGATCCTGTAGTTCCCACACTGGCATAATTCCCATTGACCTCCATGACTTCTCACCCACTAGAGCAGTGGGTCATACATCTAAATTTTACATGGGATTCAATTTTCATTTTATAGACAAAATTAGGATTTTTAATACAAAGTCTTGTTTTCATTTCAGTGTTTGCATCAGACGTAGCTAGTATGCTTTACAAATTTTTATGTTGTCTTATTAGAGTTGATCGACAGATATTTTTATTTCCTCAGTCAGTCCTTAGACAAAAGCATTCCTGGATCTGCTGCTTGAAATCTTTCCCAAACTGACTCTGGTGCTCTCTTGTTCTTCTTGGCTGGAATGCTGTGAAGTAACTCAAATAAGGATGTAGACACTGCTTTTAACCAGGGCTGTTCACGTTGCTATCTAGTGAAATATTGGTCTGACACAGAAAATGTGTTTAGCTCATTTAATGAAAACCTTTTGTGGTCTGTCAAAATCAATGGCATGCTTTACATGAACTTCAGTGGGACCAAGAATTTACCCTAATAATCTGGAGGAGGATCACGTGGTGAAAGGATTAAGAATTGTATTTCTGCCTTCCCTGTGAAATATCAAGTGGATAAAAGAGGATAAATGGAAATCTTCTTTCTACTGAAGTGAATGTGAAACAGAACAAAGAATAACATTACTCAATGAACATCAAATTGTATTTGAAATCTCCTTTCTCATGTGCATGTTGTATTTTCTGATTATTTCTGAGAGGAATTGCTTTTGGAGTTTATTATTAAAAAATTGAGTTCTGAAGCTAGTGACAACATGAAGAGGAAGAGTAACTTGGATTAACATGGAATAGATATTTATTAAAATTTGCTATCCTCATTAATAGCATTATTTATTTAACACCAGCAAACAGCCTTTTAATACTGGATTATTACAGGAGGAACAAATACATTTGAGGATTTAGAGATGAAAAATGCCTCTCAATCTTCTATCTGCAATTTCTATCAGTGTTTATTTGTTGCAAGTTTGAAAGAGGTATTATTTTGAAGTTAATATGGGATTATCCAGCTATCCCAAAGAGAAAGGCTCTGAGAGGTCAGAAAAGCTGTGGTTGTTCCTGTATTTGTGTTATGCTCCCTTGAAAAGATGAGCTCATGGTACTAATGAGGCCAGGAAGTAGTAAAAGGTCATAAGATTCCAGGAAAAGAAAGAATCTAGGTTTGGTATCCTGTTATGTTTACCATTTTTACCAGTTTACCTAAGTACATACCTTTATGTCTTTCTGTAAACAGCTCAGTAAAGATTACTCTTGCCTTCCCTTTGATACAGCTGTCTGTGAAAATGGATGTCTAAATGGAGGGAGATGTGTAGCTCCAAACCGATGTGCTTGCACGTATGGCTTTACTGGACCCCAGTGTGAGAGAGGTATGTGCCCTAAATTAGTGGGAATAATTATGTTCCAACACCTCTAATAGTAGGGCTGTTGGGCCATTACCTATTGTGTTCTATAGCTGAATTGGTTGTGTTTGTTTTTGTTGGTCTCAAGACAGAAAATAAATTTTACGTAGCATTTCTGGAAGTATGTGAACTTCATAAGGATAGAGGCCAGGATGAAACACAGACGGAGCTGTTTACTTTTTTTGTGATGAAAACACTCCAGTGGAAGAGGTGGCAAATGAAAGTTTTTTTGTGCTTTTGCTCAAACTTCAGTTACTAAGTCAGCAGAAAAGGTGTTTGAATTTGATATATGTGATAAGTAGCATCCTGCCTCTGTCTTTGTTTTCTTTTGCAGAGTTTATTCAATTCTCTTTTCCATTTTGCACAGATTTATTGTTTTCAATTCTAGCTTTTTAGTTGCATATCCATAGTGATAATCTTCAAATAAAAACAATGATGCCAACTGCCTTATATGGTATGTGGATTTTTTTCAGGGCTATTAAACCAATTTAATGTTTCATTTGTGAGCACTATAGTGGACAATATTTAGGTACAATCCTGTTGAGTTTTATAAAAATGCAAACAAAATATTTTCATTTATTGGAACAATTGATCTCTGTATTTGGAAATTCATATAGTCTATTCATAGAATAGGTTGTGTAACTTATCTATGGACTTGTGACAGAAGAGATGTTAATAGTCAGATTTTGGGCTTCCATGTAGAGGATGTGCTTAGCACATGAAATTTCTGTCAACGAGTGTGTCAGTGCTGCACCTGGAAGAGTAATAATTGGCTTTTTCATGTGGTCAGCATAGGTGGGTGATACAGAACAACAAGAGGGTCCCCCCTCTGAGGGGACCAACATTTTTTATTTTCTGAGCTTAAACTGGTGGTAGGATGAATCAGTTATTTCCTGCACTCCCTACAGTAGATAAAATTTGCTGTGTTGGCACTGTGTAAAGTCTTGCCAGTTGTCCATTCAGATGTTATAAAAGTAGCTCAAACCAATAGTGAGTTTTTTCCAAGGGTTGAAAAGTAGCTCAGCTCTGAATCATGGGATCTCACTGCTGGAGAGGAGTAAGAGGAATGGGCAATTAGGTTAAAGTTCCTAAGTCTGAAGAGAATAAATGCTTATAGGTGAGAATGCACAGAATATTACTGCAAAGTCTTGGAATTTCAAGCAATTACTGCTTGTTCTTCATGGGTGAAGTTTCTGAGCCTTTAGTCTGGTGAGGAGGTGTAAAGCATAAGTTCAGAAGATTGTTCAGTGCTACTTCTGTGCTGCCTGATCTGAGATCAGTTTGACTCCACATCAACAGGGCAAGTTTCTAGCCTGAATCCTGATAACAGCTTCAGTCCTGTCCCTCAGGGCTCCTTCCTGGTGGTGGGCAGAGTGAAAAATTGGTGGCACAGAGCCATTTGAGCCAAGTCAAGCTGTCCTGAAATTACATTCTATTGAGCACATTTGAGGTGGAAATCTGAAACTTACATGCCTTGTGCATTGGCAGTTTTTTACATAAAACATGTGATTGATTAAAACAATAAAAATTATCAGTAAAAGAGAAAATAGACATTAGTATGCCTGGTTAATGCTCATTTGCTGTGTTGAGGCCAAATTATTGTCATATCTTCCCAGAAAACCTCTGAAATTTGGCTGCTTTCACAGACTTCCTGCAGCCTCTCTACCTAGCTGAGCTAATATGTTCCCCTCCTCTAAAAAGGGTGTGGTGGTTTTTGGTCTCAGAACCACATTATGCCATGAGAAAAACTTTTTCTGAAGATAACTTTTCAAGTATAAACTAATCTTGGTCTTAGAATAAGTTGCCTTGTTCAGCACATGCACCTGTGTGGTCACTGGGGAGTTGTCTGGCTGCATATGATTTTACACAGCTGTCAGCTAAGTAAGAGGTCCATATTTTGAATCTAGCTTTGGAAAGTTCTGTGGATTTGACACTCCCTGGTGGGCTTCTGATGTACATGTGAATGGATGTTAGCCAGTAAATTGACAAGATTCGTGCCTTGTAGAGTAAAATCGTGTGTTTATTAGAAAGAAAAGAAAGAGGGGAGGAAACAAAACAACAAAACCAAAGCATCTCTGTGCATGGAGGTGGGGTAAAGGAAAATACTCAAGAGAAATATTGTCTTAAACTATACCATTTCTGGCAGAAGCAGGAGCAGCAGACTGTTTTGAAAACACCATTTCTGGATACAAATGTAATGTGAAGTGATACAGTTTTGTGGCATACACATTCTCCATCTGTTTGGCTGTGGTTTGACTTCTAGGTTATGCCATCCCACAAACTAACAGTTATGGAAGTAATTTACTGCTGTGTATCACCCAGTGCTTTTCTCTACAAGCATCAACTAACAGTAACAGTCAAAGAGTGTTTGTGGCACATATGTCACACACCAAAGAATATTCCAGCCTTTGCTGCATATGTCATAACTTAGAACTGACTTGAATAAAACAATATCGAGGCAACCAAACATGTGGGGTTATTCTAATAATCCAATAGGGAAAACACTTAAAATGTTGCAGGTGGTTGGAACAAAATTAGATCCAGTTTCTTAGATGCAGAGACAAGTTATGTAGTTCTGTAGTTCTGTGCCTACTGTTTTAAGTAGTTTTTCCATATATTACCTCAGTAAATGTCAACCATGTGATTGTTAATGAAGATCTGCAAGACTTCTGTGTAGGTCAAGGGCTTTATCTGGTGAAAGACTCATTGCTTTCACAGTGCAGCAAACTCCATCAAATCTGTGGCATGAGTGTTTCTATGTATTTATTCAGTCATTCTTTGAGAGGGTAGCAGCTGGCCCTGGACATTTTCAGCACACAAATCACTTTCTTGTATGTCTTAGAAGTGTTAATCTTAGTGTAAAGCACTATAAACACAAACACAAGTAACTTTGAGATTCACTTTTATCAGTGGAATTCCTTTTTATGTTCTGGGAGTGTACACTATGTCACTGGTGAGACAGGCTTCACCAGAGCTGGATTGATAACTTTATCATGCTGCAAGTGGTGCACAGGTATCATTAACTCCTGAGCTGTTGTGTGTGGTGTTTGGCTCCTTTCCAGAGTGGGAGAAGCTGCCTGGACACACTGTCAAGTATATGCAGCTGTGTCATAAAACAACAGACCTGGCTTTTCTTTGGAATAGTGTTCAAAAAGGTTGACATGACATAAACTCAACAGTAAAAGTGGAGCGGAGCCGGGAATGCTTCCCACAGCCATCTAAGACACATTTAAAATATACAACCCAGGAAGGAAAATATTTCACAGATACTGTCTCAGTTGAAAATTGAACTTTATGGACTCTTTTGGGGAAGGTACTGAGTGCTCTGGCAGTGGTCAGTGATGGGCTTTGATATGCCTTTAAATTCAAACCCATGATGTCAGTATGCTTAGAATTATGCAAGTGCTTAAGGGCCTTGCTGGATTTTGGCCCAAGCTTTCAGAGTTAGTTAAGATCTGAGAGATGCACTCAGCTTTTAGTTTATCAATAGTCAAATTATTAATGAAATCACAGGTAGCAAAAAGTGAGGATGTGGGCAAAGCAAAATTTTTCCCACTGTTTAAAAACTGGATGCCATCTTTAAGCTGTTTTACTGTTAATGCTGAATAACTTGAGTGAGTTGCAGATTCTGCAGTTTTAGTGTTGCTGAAGAGACCGAGAGCAGAAACTTAGCTTATGTTCCCCTGAGGATGATTCAGAGCATCAACAGCTCTTTCTATTGTCTGTAGAAGAGCCCAAGGGATTTAGCTAGCTGTGGGAGATGCCCACGTTTGGGTCATATGAAAACGTCCCTGTATCCTGCACTTTATGAAAGTCCAGAGGAAAAATCAATGTTAGGAGCTCAGGAAGATCAAAGAACCCTATCAGATTTGGTAGAGCTGTCTACAAATTTGTGCACAAAGGCTTTCTTGACTCTTTGAAACTGTTTCTCTTTAGACATTTGAGTGATAATACTTCAAGAGGGTGAGTTCTACATAAATGAAGGTTGTACATTGTTGTTATCCTTGTATTGCAGAAATGTAATGAAATGTGCTTTTCTTTTTCTCTCTGGTTTCATTTGGAGGAACACAGTGGAAGCTTAGAATGTGTTACAGCCCTGTTTGTTTATTTGAATGCTTGTGACAACATCAGGGGCTCAATCCTGCTGCATTCTGGAGTTTTGCCACTCGCTTCACATAGGAGCAGAATTGGGCCTGGTGCAGTTCAAATATTAAGAACGTACCACGTGTGTTTTGTTTTTTTATGGACTCAGAATATGAGCAAACGATTGCTTTTTCTTCAAACAGAGTCGTTTCTGTACTGCTCTCTTCATGGCAGGAATTTTTGCATAATTTTTAATTATATTTGGCCATTATTAAAAGTTCCCAGAATTAATGCCATATGTAAAAATATCTTTCCCAGAGCCTCCCTATGAAAGTGCAGCCGCTGAAAGTGGTCAAGAGTAATGTAGGGCTCTGTATATTTTTTTTTCTTTCTAAATACTACAACGGGTAGAATGTTTTTACAAAGAGGACACTGCACCCCTTAGTGTGCCCCGTCTCTGGTATTTAGTCTAAATGGAAAGTAAATAACAAAGTGTAGATAGCAGTAAAAGTATGTTCCCAAAGCCTTATGTTGCATTTAAAGTAGTATTGCAGCATATGGTAGCTGGCAAACATTTGAATAAACTTGATTTCTGTTGCTTTCGTCCAAGAAACACATCTGTTGACATAGACATGTAGTTTCTGCAGCCCTGTAACATGTACAATGTTATAGCAGCAAACTGAAGGATGGCTAAACTTGAAGGCCAATAAGGACTTTTGCACACATTGTTCCCCCTGAAAAGTTATGAAAAATGTCTTCAGACTGAAGATCAATATATTTAGGCACAGAGTGATGTTTTACTGACTTTAAATTAATTTCAGTATATGCTGTCACCCTTGATGTCTTTCAGTTTTCGAATCAAAATTCCTTTGGATTATCTTTTCTATAAAAGAGATTGAGATAACTGGATGAATTTTTTAATTTTTAAAATTGAAGCTGCAGTTTTATGGTGAAGAAGTCAGCGTCTACAGAATGATTGTGTGTGATATAGGTGGTTTTTAATGCTTAACAATATATCAATAACAATATATCAATAGATCTCTGCATCAGAACTCAGCTCAGTCTGTTTGATTGATTTGATTTGATGCCAAAAAGCATTTTTAGGATCTTGTGTATAGGAAGACTTTTATCCATTTTTCTGGTCTTTGCATGTACACACCATAACCAGTCCTGTGTTACTTGCTTTATGCTTCGTGTGTCTTAAAATATCACATAGCAAATTTTAAAATGTTTCTTCAGATATATGCTTATAAGCTTAATCAAGATCTATAAATGATTAAGTACATATGGCTTAGGTCTCTCGTGAGATGTGAGGGCTCCAACTTTTGTACATGAAGCTGAACATTTACATTTTGTTCCAAATTGAGTTTTGCTTTCAGTCAAACAAATCTAAAGTTTTCATTCAGCTATTTGGCAGACCTTTTTATATTTCCATGCCTTCTTGATTGGCTGCTAAGGACACTGACCTTGCAGTGTGCAGTAAAGGATTGTTTGGACTTTGCTTTGTTTTGATTTCAGTTGTAGCAGTGGAAATGCATACAAATTTAATCACAAATTGTGGAGTCTATATTTGGTATAAATTATCGTAAAAACATTTGAATGAAATAGCTGCATTGTTCTAACCTGTAAGATTTGGTTCTTGTATGTAGGATATCAAAAAGACTCACAGGAGAGTCACTAGATCATTCTTCTGGTACTGCAAACAGTTTTGTTGTTGAACCTGACTCCTACCTCCAGCTTTGCTGGCAGCCTCTGGCTCCTGTTTGATGTGCAAGAAATTGGGTTCAGCTCTCACTGTAGCTGGGCTGGACCTTGTAGTGGCTTTGCCCGCGTGTGGTTCTTGCCATCTGCCTTGTAGTGTCTTGAGAAATGAAGAGTGGAGGCCTGTGGAGGAGAGGCTTTGTGGAAGTGACCTACACGGAGAGATGCCTGTGTTTGATTACGGGATGTTACATGCAGCTTATACAGATACAACTTCTCCACAATGCAGACAATTGAAACCTGTAACTTCCCTGAATAGCCTGCATTGCCAGATCTGTGCTTTGGAGTGTTCCAAGTAGAATTGGAAGGAATCCCTCTCATGTTGTATCACAAGTCATTTTTTTGTGTGTGTGTGCTGAAAGATTAAATCAGCTTTTAATAATATTGGTTGTCATTGCAGCATGGTGTTACATCTGAGGCCTTCAGAATATGTGTCTTAGGATTGGTCTTCCCCTCTTAGTACCATTGTACCAGGCCCATTTTTCTAATTTCAGCCAAAACTTGTAAAAAATAAAATAGCTGCACACAACTGATTTCTAATGGGACTTTCCAAAGAAAAGGTGCCTTTGAAATGGTGATTCCCAGAGTTGAACATAATATAGGAAATGAATAAATGCAGCTGAAAGCTTAGCTAACAATGCACATTTAGCTGTTCATGGAGAAAATTACTCCTTCTTCTCTGGGCTACAACATATTTTGATATAAGAAAGCACCGCTACCTGAAATCCTCTCATTAGTTCAGTGAAAACAAATGTTTTCCTTGTGAATCACCCATTCATAGCTTTTTTTTCATTGGGCTGGTAAGCTGAGAATTTTTTCAGAGTTGCTACAGAAACAAGTATCAGTGTGTATGCATGATGCCGGGGTTGAGTTTGTGACTTACTTTTTTTTTCTTTGTTTTTACAAGTGATCTAAAACTTTATTGATAGTCAGTACTAACAAAGAAAAGAAACCTCTTTTAAGAAGTAGATCTAACCTAATGAAAGGATAAACTGATGAAGGCATTTCCAAGTAAAACAATTCTTTTATGTAGGTCAGCTGCAAAATGCTAATGAAAATGCATCTTAAACAGAGGTGCTCAAAATGG
Source organism: Cyanistes caeruleus (assembly GCF_971803275.1). Lineage (NCBI taxonomy): Eukaryota > Metazoa > Chordata > Aves > Passeriformes > Paridae > Cyanistes > Cyanistes caeruleus. The sequence goes on from NC_141713.1 coordinate 10,567,117, forward strand.
TCAGTGTAACTGTTTTGACACATGTAAGTTTTCTTGCTGCATATTTGTAACAGAGCTGTTGAAATCTCTGTGAAAATAAAACTTTTCTAAAGTAAACAGTTAGATTAGAAAGAAATCTAACCTGTATCAGCATGAAAGCTGCAAAAAAAATTGTGGGAAACAACTACCTAAGAGCAGCTGTAAGGACAGGCACATTCTCACTTCCAGTTGCCCTTGAGAGATTCATGAATAATGACTGAGTAGTTTTTGTATTTTTTTTTTGGTAGTTTGTACAGTTTGGCACTTTAGAGAAATGCTGTAGGAAAAGAAAAGAGGCCTAAATAAGGTCTGAAAAGGAAGGAGCCCTGAGAGAAATATCACTCTCCAAATTCTGCTATGCTGTAAAACAGAGCCTGGCTTTGCACTCTTTATCCAGAAGAAACTTCTTTTGGAAAAAGGTGGAATTTTGCTACATAAAGAAATCAAGATTCAGTCTTTCCCTTCCATGGAGGAAGGCGTGCAAAGGCTAGGGATAAGTAATTTTTAAAAAGCATGAAATTTATTAAAAATGCATGTGTGTTTACACACATATACACGTGGGTTTATTTTTTAAGAGATGTGAACCCTTTTAAGGACCTGAGTTTTGACTGTGATCTTACACATTTACTTTGTATCTGTTGCAGGCCTTACCTGAGCTAAGCTAGCACAGGTAGGTTCATGGAATCAGACTGTTGTGCCATAACCTTCCTTTCTACATTGGTGGTGTAATTCAGATTATAGGTCTCCCATTCTGAGAGAGTGGTCTCTGCAATGTTTTACTTGTCCCTGAATGTTTAATTTAGTGTGTGATTCAATTTATAAAAAGCATTTAACTCAAGTAAGCCTGACTTACCAAGTGATCTTGGTCAAGTTTTATAATGATCCTGTCCTCAATGTTTATGTTTATTGCAAAGTTTACCCAGTGATTGCCAGGTGTTCAGTACTGTCCCCATTTGCTCTTTACTCCTTGTAATGAATGGTCCTCTGTGACCCTCTAGGGCTATTTCTTCTGACACAGAGGTGCTGACAGTCATAGGGAAGCAGGAGCTGAGGAGAAACCTGTATGCACACAGTTGTTGACTCCTTGAGGATGCTTTCATCCTGCACCACTGCACACAGCATGGGACAAAGCCAGAGGTGTCCTTGCTGGCATTGCAGCAGTGGTCATAAGTTCAGTGGTATTTTACTAGACTTAAAATTTTCCTTATTTCTTTATATACAGGGACTTCATAATGCCCTCTGGTCTCAGGATCAAACCCTTAGTTTTTTGCACTAAGTCCTTTTAGCTCGGTCCCATTACTTAAAATTGCTCCATTGAATCTATTGATAGCTGAATTTTCAACAAGGTTTGGAAAATCAGTTTATCTCCAGCAAAACCAGACAGCTCACCAAAATGTATATCTGCTGGTTAGTGGGGTAACTCACACCTATCAAAAATGCATTTAAATTCTTTTAAACATGGAAATGTGGGAATTACAGGATGAGAGGGTAACTCCTGACTCTATTTCAGCTTACAGAATTGGTAGAAGGAATCTCTTAAGATCACTTAGTCCAGCTCTGCTACTCAAGCAGGGTCAATTGGAGCAGATTGCCCAGGACTGTGTCCAGTCACTCTCTGGAAAATGTGCTAAAATATGTGTTAGTCTGTGATTTGTAACACCTCCAGCTGTACTATTCAGATCTATTAGCTATTTAATGAAGATCCAGTGCTAACATTGTCAAAGTGTTCATAATTCCAGATCTGCATTCTTTTCTTATTCATGTGTTCTGTTATCCAAAGAGTGTTTGTCCTGTGGCAGTGATTGATTGAGTGCTGTGAAATGAAAGCACATGTTATACTGATGATTTCTAATGTACTTGCCTAATAAAATTTTAAAAATGGAACAGTTAGTTAAAAAATAAAGAATAAGCTGACAAAATTAAAGTTGCTCTTGGGGTGTGAAATAAGGAATGGTTTTAAATTTGAGTAATACTAATAACTACAGACATACTGTCAGGGGAGTTTTCCTGTTTGCACTTCACACTAATTGTAGTTACCTGCTTGTCATTTAATACAAAAAGATGGGGAGACCTATTAGATACTTGACAATTTCGCCTGATTTAGGAAGCAGCTGGGTCTCTTAGTGATGGGAGATTTTAGGACCTCAACAGCTCCTGTTTGCTTATGTTTCTGAGAACTACAGCAAGAAAAAGGTGGTAAACATATGCTGTGCACTTTCTTCAAAGTGCAATTAAGGTGGCTCTTAAAGTGAGACACACCTTGAACTGTTTCCTCAAGGGCCATTGGACTGGTGTCTTGGCTGGATTGTCCAGATGTCTTAGCTCAGTTGAGCAGTACAGTGACAAAACACTACTTGGACTTGAGATGTTTATAAGAAGTAATAGTAAAACCAGCAAGCAGTGAAGCATAATTGTCCTGCTGGGATATGATGAAAGCCTTTGTGAGAATCTCTATGTCCTGGTGGGACAGTATGGGTGGTAACTTGGAGAGATGTGTAAAATGCAAGTATGGCAGCTTTACAGTTGGATTAATACAGGCTTCAGAAGAAACCACGGTGTCAAAAATTACTTCCAAGCCACAGGTTTCAAAGGCCAAAAGATCTGCAGTGAAAAAAGAGGTGAGTGATCCACCTCTGTGAAAGGAAATTTGACGTTAAGTTACTTCAGTTCCAATAACCTTTAGGATAAGTTATAGCTTAATGATGCAGATATTATGTCTGGAATTGAATTATACCACATGGTGTGAACTAATTCCAGCTACTTGATTATTGAGTTGAGAAGTTAGAGTAGTAAGAGGGTGATTTGTGAATGTTTTGAGGAATGAAGTAAGGAGAGGGTAATGCTTTAATACACTGAAATTTGGTAGTTGTAGGGGCTCATAAAGCAAAAGCAAGATAAACAGATGAGAACGGAAGATAGGCAATAAGATCATGACGGAGAGGATCTAGCCAGACAGTTTTCACGTATCTTGGGAAAAGAGCATTGGTGGCAGGTTGAGACATTTAGACTGCTGCTTGGGCAGGGGAGACCCAGTAGAGATGTGCATTCCATTCATCTGAATGGCTTTTCTAGTGAAAACATTGCTAGACACAAGCACAGGCTAGGAATGGCAAATGATGAATGACTTAGCTTGCTATCTTGCTGGGTATTTAATCTGCATGGTTATCTAAATAATTTGAACTGCTTCTCTTGGCCTGAGACAGGCTGGACAAAATGAAGTGCCATGCATTAAACCTTGTGCTATTTCAGTTCTCAGGTCCCAGCAGGAACCCAACAAAGATATGGCTTCATGAAAGGTGATACTATATTAAACCAACAGTACAAGTTGTATCAAACATGGCTCCAAATTCAATACAAAAAGTCGTGGTTTTAGAAAGCATTTTAATCTAGCATTAGCACTTCAGTCACTTGCTGATGTCAGTACAAAAAAAAGTGCTTTGTACAGCTGCTGTGTGCAAGGAAAATGAGAGGTTAAATTGGGTTAGCAGAAATGAAAGACGTGCTGTGGAAGAAGTTTTGGTATCAGATTGTTTATGGAATTTGTCATTAAATAACAGAAGTGTTTAAATTTGAGACCAAATTTAAAGCATTCCTTTTTATAAATTTTTCCCCATTTATGTGCAATTGAAATTATTTACAAAGGTGTACAAGGAAACATTAATTTCTTTCCCTCTTAAAAAGGAAAGATGATGGCAAATCCCTCTTATTCTCTTGCTGTTCAAGCCTTCTTGAGCTTAGGCCTGAGCCACCGGTGTGTATTAAAATAATTCTGCTATTCTTACTACAGTTGATTACAGTGCTCTGTTATAAAGGGTGGAGGCACTTGGTGGTTCTCCAAAGAAAGTGAGTAATAATTGACCTAATGTACAGAGCACATGAATAACATATTCTTTTGGTAAGAAATTTATGTTTTACAGGGTGTGCTAGAGTTCACATCCCTTTTTCACATCTTCCAAAAGATTTTAAAATACTCAGCTGCTCTATTAAATTTCTAATTCAACAAATACTCAAATACAAAGTATGCGTTAGATAAAGCTCTTGAGTTGAATCCAAACATTGAAAAATCTTTTAATCTGCCTTGAAAACAGCTGTTTAGAATTTTGAGTAGAAATAACAACTTCCTGCAGCCTACGTTGTTGATGTCCGTTTCAGTTCAAGCTGGGAGGAATTTCTCTTTGTTACTCTGCAGCAGCAGCAAGCCTTTGCATCTATGATTCGACTATCCCCCAAACATATTAGGACTGGTATCCTGATCCTCTTTGAAATAAATGAATGAATAAATACACTTCCTTTGGATTCAGCATAATGGAGGAGAGCCTTACTGAGAAGACAAGATAGATTTGACATGAGTGGGAGTTGTCTGGAGTGCAGCTTACAGGAGCTCCTTTTAACATCTCCCACCACTCAGACTGCTTCATGTTTGTCAGCTGAAGGAATGTTTGATATGAGAATTGAGTCTTTTAGTATCTGAAATTATTTAAACAAATTAGATGGGGTTTGTGCATATGCATATATAACTTTTAATCGCTGTTCATAAATATTTAGGTAATCTTATAAAATGTTACACAGTGATTTGGCATCAAATACCACATACAAAATTTCTAGGCAGCTGCCCATTGCATCCCAGGAAATACCAAAAGAGTTCAAGATGACTGATATTTCAATGAACATCTAAAGCAGTAATGATTTGTCACTTAGTGTAAACTATTGCCAAAACCCTGCAGGGAATGGTTTGTGTTTATTCTACAGCCTGTTTTGCTATGTACAGTGGGTAGATTATACATGCATTTCACACAAACACACATGCACAGTTGTGCCTGAATCAGTTTTATAGTCAGACATTTGGGCAGTACTTTAAACCCAAAAGTGGAAGTCTTGACATTGTGTAGAGAAGTGAAGCCTGGATGAAACTTTACAGGTCGCTCTTGAAGTGATCCAAAACCTACTCACATAAAATAAATGTGTGTCCCGAGATCTAAGTGGGCTTTGAATCAGGAGTTAGAGGGACCTGTTCAGATCTTGTCAGCCAAATTTCAATGAGGTTATTGAGAAAGCAATTAGATCTGTGCTGTGGTACCACACAATAACATCAATCAGTAATTTTGGATAAAAGTTAAAAGCGCTTAAATGCATAAGCCACAAATAGGAATATGTTTTAGTGAAGATTGTGGGTAGGAAACACCATTGTATGGAATGGTATTTATTTAACTACAACTAGTAGTTTTAAGATGATGAGTGAGAAATATTCTGGTAGAGTAAATAGCAAAGAAAATCAGTACGGCCTCATTCAGTTTTATAATGTACTGTTCTTTTTCTTTCGGTCTTATGTGCTACATACACAGTCTTTCAGGCAATATTTTAATTTCTAAAGTGCTTTTAGAATGCAAGTGTGTTAATGAACATTGATTAACACCTAGACAGTGTTCTCCATAGGCTCTGATGAAGCTTAAGTAGCCTTTCTAAATCTAAAGAAGATGTTTGTATTTTTTTAGGATTTACTAAAGCAGTAGTTATGCTCAAATTTGAGCAGATGTGGAAGAGTTTTGGACGTCCCTTTTTTGCTGAGATGATGTCCTTATGTCTCTTTTTTATGCTTGTTTTTATTCAAGTAGTCAGTATTATGTATGGTTTGCAGTGGGGTGCAGAGGTGCAGATGCAGTACTCAAGATGCCAGTGATTCTCTATACCTCTTCCTAAGTGGAATGAGATCACAGCAGAATTACTGCCCTGCAGAGGGGCAGCCTGATGCTCACGTGAAAAATAACCAAGGTCACTTTCGTGAACAGGGCTTTAAATCAGCTGTTTAAAAGTTGCTGATCCAATTTCAAGTTTCTAGTTAAATGAAATGGGAAGAAGAAGGAGATCAGCATGCTGCCAGGCAAGAGTTCCAATCCAGTGGTTATCTCATTGCAGACGTGTGGCCTAAATATCTGTATAACTTAAGCTTATAGTATATTCACACACTAATAAAATGTTCCTATGTAAGGGTAGTTTAACCACCACAAGCTTAATTTATTTTATAAGACTAAACTATTTGATGCTCTAAAAACATTTTTTTCCTGTGAATGGTATTTATCACAAGTGTAGCTGAAACCTGAAACTTAATTATTAAAACAGATATTCAGACCCTTTCCTGACAAGAATGATGTGGATAAAAGACATTATTTCTGGAGGACATCCTATTTGCCTTTTGGATGTAGTGCAAAATATTTCTGATAACCAGGAGGAAGTTTTCTCTTCCACTGAAGTGTCTTAAATGATGAATTTTCTACTGTTTTACAAGAATTTTTTTAAAGCGACCTAGAAGTTTTCCCACAGTGCTGGTTTACAAGCAGCTGAAACTTTAGACACCACGCAGAACAGTGTGTTGTTCCACTAACATTGCTGGAAGTGAATCACATATGTATTGATGACCACCTAGATTGTTAAGTGTACCCATTTTACTAAAAATTAAAAGAAATAATTCTTATATTTTTAGGTACAAATTTAAATTGGCACTGCAATTGCTAACCTTGCAGCTCAGGCAGATGCCAGAGCTCCTGAGAAGATCCAGATAATGCAGTTTAAAATCCACAGAAGGATTTTAAACTGCATTATCCTACACTCTCTATGCTTCCCCCTCTTACATAACTCTTCACTACTCCCTCTTCCTTCCTGCTTCCCTTCCCCTCCCTCCTCTTACCAGTTGTGGGAACCCCAAGGTGCTGCCTGGTAGGTACTGCTCTCTTGCACTTGGTCCCAAGCAGAATTTGACTTTTAACACCTGAAGTATCATCTGTCTCAGCTGTGAATCTCTTTTGGTTTGAGGGTAAGAGACTTTAATGCATCACTGGTGTCCTGATGGCTTGATACATCATTCAAAGCCCAGTGAAGTTAAAAGGTAAAACATACTCAGGAGTTTTGGTGGTGTGAAGCAGGTCCTATATCCAGAAAGGTAAGGTAAATATAAAGAAACTGCCTACACCTGGATTACCTCACTTCTCTTCTTTCTCTGAGTCCTGATTCTTTGACAGGATCACCTGTTAATTTAAATACCTGTTTTGTATGATGCTGAGTTACACCAGGAAGACTTGTTGGGGTGAGAAAAAAAAATGAACAGGATGCACTTAACAGTCTTGACAGTTTTCACTGTGAAATTAAGCTTGTTCTTTGCAGAAATAGCTTTCATACATATATACATATACCCCCACACACACCTTGCTGCTCTTTTTTGTTTTAAATAAATTTTAGCTCTGAAGATAGAAGCACAATTAGACCTTGTCACGGTTTATTCTAAGCCACTCAATTGTTCATTATTGGTCTTTTAGTGTAAAAAATGTTTCAGAAGACAGCACAAGTTTTTTTACTATCTAGTAGAAATCCTTTAGTAACAGCTTCCAATGTTACTCAATACAATTAATTTTATTTCTTTGAGATGGATAGATAGGAGCTGCCTAATTGAACAGATAAGCAGTATGTTGTCACTGCTAGATTAGCCCATTCTTCGTGTGGTTTGTAACACTTTTTTATCTTGTATTCTCATTTTTCACTGGCCTTGTGTTTGTTTTTCTTAATTTGGAATTATGACATTGAACTATATAAATGATATCGGGGTACATAATTTGTACTTTGTCATCTTGAAAGTATCAAAGTAGAAAACAAACATTCAAAGTATGAATATCAGCTCTACAAATGTGAAGAAAATGCCTTTTGGGAAAAGGGATGGTTAATATCTGCAATTTCTGTAGTCATTGTTTATTCATATTTGGCCACCCAATGATCCTAGTGGATAGTATTTCAGAGTGCACAGCCAGATGTGTCAGTGAGATGCCGGGATGTTCTCAGGCATCTTTTTGCTTCTTGCTCACTGCTGTCTTGGAGCACAGGGCTGAGTGCTGCTCCTGCCCATTCCACCGCCATGCGTGGCGCTTGCTGCAGGTCACCCAACTCCTGGGTACAGCTGGGATTGCGCCCACCCTGCTCCATACATGGATTCCACTCCTAGATGGCTGTGGCTGCCTGGCTGCTCTCTATGAGTTGGCTCTCTGGCCCTCATTTTTACACAGTTAGCTGGCCAGCCTTTCCTGGCAAGCATCCCTCTCCTGGTCGGCTGGTGAAACTCTCAGGCTGGCCAGCCTTTTCCTTCCCTTTCCTTTCCTTTTCTCCCCTTCTCACACATGGTGTCTGCTGGCTCCCACTATTTATCTCTCCTTGTCTCTGTGCCTCCCACTCATTTCTTAGATTTGCTTTGATCCATTCCGTCTTTGCTGCCTTCCTGTTTTCGTCCCTCTGCTCTTTTTCTGTTTGGCTTCTTTGTATCCTTGTTTCCTTCGCACTTGTTCCCCGAAGGCTTTTTGCTCTGGCTTTCCCCTACCTACAAGCAGCATGTATCTTTTCCAGAGCTTGCTGTCTCCTGTCTGCCCATCTGATGTAGCAGCCACATTGTTTGAAACAGTTACTAACAGAACACTGATTTGTGTTACAGATTGGAGAAACTGTAATGTTTATCACTTTTTGTTTACTATGGATATTCTTATAAGTTCTTTAGAAATCTAGTCTATGCTTCCATAGAAACACCCATAATAAAACCCCAGCTGAAGTACTTTGTGCTTCTGTGCCTTTTTTTTCCCATAATTGTGGATTATCAAGTATCTGTGTATTCTCTATAATTCACTGTCATCTCCCTTAGGACTCTTAAAAATGTCACAACTCACTGTTTTAATCCAGACATCACAATTATAACTCTGGTTCCACAGACACTTCATTATGTTAGTGTGGAATAAGGACTTTTTGGTGATCACAATGATGGGAAAGGAAGTGCAGAGAAAATTCATGGCAGTTGAAAATTTGCTGCTGTAAGACCCTGTGAGAGAAGGCAAAAAATTCTCTGGCCATTCTTCCCCTGCTTGTTTAAATCTTTGTTCCAGAGTCCTTATTCAGACACAGTTCTGGGTGATGCTGATTGAAGTTTTATCCGAGTTAGGACTAGAGAAACAGATACCTCTAACAGTTGTTAGATGCTGTAGCAAACCTGACGTAATATGTGGTTAAAGACCCTCTAAATATCTACATTTTTTTGTCCCTATTTGATTCAAACCTCTTTTTTAAATGTGTCTTTTTCTCTACACATGTTTTTATTCTCCCTAATTATGGGGGAAGCTAATATCATAAACTACTCTAAGTACTGATTAACAAGTCTAGATATCCTTGTCAATGGGAAAATACTCTTATGCCCTCCATATGTGTTTTCTCCCTTCATGACAGGAATATGAATCCCATATGAGAGGACATTACTCCCATGTATCAGCCCATTCCATTCAAGTGAATATCATCAGTCTTTCTCCTCTAAGATTTTAGAAGTTTTTGAGTTGCTTTTACACATGTGTACAGATATAGTCCTGAAAAAAAAAAAGTTCATAGCCTCTATTGAGTTGGAAAATTAATTAGACGACCTAATTGATTGTGCATGAGTTGCTCCATGGAATGTGTTCTGCTGCTGTTGCACTCGCCCAACACAGAAAATCTCAGGAGCGAATTCCTCTCATCTTTTACTAGAAACTGACAATTAATTGAACATTAAAACCCCCATAAAACACCACAACAGTTCCTCCTCCAAAAAGGAAAAAATCCCAAACCCAACCAACCATAAAACCTTGAAGAACCATAACACAAAAAACTTTACATGAAAGATATTTTCTTACTTTATTAGAATAATTCCAAGAGGCCTGAACTCAGCTTGAGGCTCCCTTTATCATTCAGAAAACATACAAGTCTGTATCCCAAAGCCTGTGTAGTCTAAAGAGGAAAAAGTCCCACCAGCATCCAGGAGTATTGGCAGCCCCACGTTCCATGTGGGGAGCTAATATACAGGGAGATTAAGTCACTTGTGTAAGGATGTACTGGGAGTCTGTAGCAGAGTCTGAAACTGAACCCAGGTCATCTCAGTCCCAGCCAAGTGTCTCAACCACAAGACTCTCCCTCCTTTTCAGTATGTCATTGTAGAAAGTAGGCCAAAAAGCAGTTTCCAACCTTTAATACACAGCATTTTGCAAGGCTGTGAAGTATTATGTATTAGACAGGCATCTGGATCAGCAGCAGTTTCTTTTATCTGTAAACAGAAGCAAAGCCTGTAAGGGCTTTGTAAAATTTACATAAATTATTATTTTATCAATAAATAACATAGCTAAATTTATAAAGACTGTACTTAAATTCAAGGCATTTTAATGATTTTTAAGAATGGAAAATGTGTTTAAAGGACTTGTGTTGTCTGTGGCTCTCTGATTTTCATATGTTTTAAATTCTGGTTCTACTCATCCATCATGATGCATTAGCAGTGATGCGTAGTACGCCAGGCTGTGCAGGGTGTTGCACCATGCGGTGTAAGCTCAGAGAGGGAGGCTCGGGTCGCATGACAGGCTAACGCTCCAGTGTTATGCAAAGGTTAAGTATTCCTGTGTTGGGAGTTAGTGAGGCTTGCAGTTTGCTGACCTAAATCTGAGTGATTCCTATTATGTTGAGTATTTGCTTATCTTTTGGAGCATCTCTGTGTAGCCAGAGTGTAACAAAACTTCAGCTTGAATCTGTACTCTGAATGGAAGAGGATAAAAGAAGTGCAAGTATGAGTGAATATATGTACATATATAACCATCCCCCTTCTTCGACTAAGATCTTCTATTTTGGGCATGAAATCAGCATTAGTCTGTGGTAGTCTACAAAGAACATGCCAGAGCTTGTTTGTTCCCCTCAGTGCACTAGTTAGTTATTCACAGACACCTGGCTTGTTTGCTGAATCCCTGATGCCTTTCTCTCAGATCCCCCAAATAAAAATTACTTGTCTAATTCTCACTGGTTCTCAAGTGTGTTCTGGAGCACCACTTTATGGCCTCCATTATTTGAAACCATTAATCCCAGATGTTGTGTGCATTTACACAGATAAATTTCAGTGATTGTCATGGGAAAAAAAAAAAAATCAGCTTTCATGGGATTTACACAGCATGAAGGTGACAGAAACCTTGTTTTCTAAAATAAATTATGAAAAATTATTCAAAATGGTGGTCAGTGTAACGGACCATTCAGTACACATGACCGTTTCCAGGATTCTGATGCTATTTCTTGTAAGCACATAATTAGTAAAATACAACTGGAGTGTGTCCATTTTGTTTGAACCACTGTGGCCCAGCTTTTGACAAGAGGCCTCTGAAGCTGGGTGTGTCTCTTCCCCACACCCCTCCAAACACTGGCTGTTTTCTGTGTGAGGGAGTGTTCATGCAATCAAAGGCAATGGGATTCCCCCACTGAACAGTGGTTCTCTCATCAGTGAGTCTAACCTTTCTCTTGTAACTGGGACCTGGGCTTCATGCTGCAGGTCATGTCGGGACACCCACAAAACCAAGCAGTTCTAACAGAGGAAAAAAAAAAAAAGCCTGCTAGGACTGTAGTCTTAGATCTTGAATATTCCTGTTGAAGACACTCAGGCTGGTGACTGTTTCCAAGTTTTAATGATTTGTCCCTCTAGATGTGGAGGCAAATGAAATCTTAGGACTTGACATTCCCTTCAACAAATAGAAGAGATGCCAGTTTCCAGTGCTGAGGTAAAAATAGATTTACAATATCTGTTAGACTGAAATAGTGTATACAGAGCAAGTGTGATGAGTGAGAAAAGGCCAAAGGCATCAGCTCAGATGCTATTAAAACTTTAAAAGTGTTAAACAATATGCTAAGACTGTGAAGTTGCTTACACTTTCAGTAAATGCACAAAACCTTTCCCATATTTATCTAGAGTATTCATGGTAACTCAAAGTCTTTTAGAAAAACTTGCAGTTGTTCTTGACTAATACCTTAAGTTAAAGAACCAAAAAGTTCATTATATCGCTAACAGGAGTCAGTAAAGACCTTTCGCTCTTCTCTCCTGCTGCATGCAAGTAAGAAGAGAACTTGACCCTCAGTTTGAGAAATGTCTGTGGATTAATATCCCTTCCCCTTCCCGTCTTCCAGTTTTAATATGCTTATTCTGTACTCTCTCACTGCTTGGGAAAATCAGACTTTTATGATTTTACAAAGAGTTTAATTGACAATTGTCATAAATATATTCTGTAATCTTAGATTAAAGATGTGATGGGCCTTACTTGAGGCAGGTCATTTACTGACTCTGACCCATTAGTGCTAAGCAAAGAGAAGGCTTCTTCCACCAAGTGGTCAATGAAGACAGGAATGACAGAAGGCCTTAAACAATGAGTAATGAAACACATATATTAGCATCTCATGTACTTCATATTGGTGGGTATAATATATATTTAATAAAATTATGCTTGCTTAGTTGACAACTTGTGAATCAAGATTGGATCATTTACCTTCTTGATTTTTTGCTTCTAGTAATAGAAATTGAGTACATGTGATAATTCTAGAGTTACGGCATGTATTCTGTAACTTTTCAACAGAGATACCTCAGGCTTTTTCAGAGTTAAATAGTGCATGTTACTGCTGTGTTTATTTTTGGACCACAGTCTTAATGCAAATCCCATATATGTGGTTATGCAAAATGATCCAGATTCTGGTCGTGATTACACAGGTGTACATACAGAGTGATGCCACAGTTTCAGTGAGGAAGGAATCTGATCCTGTAACACAGAGGGTTGTATGGTATTTCAATTAAGTAGTTGATGTGTTTCACCATAGAGTTAGAGGTGAGGTATTAGTGTCTGAAGCAATTTTTGTATGTTATTGACTTACATTTTCAACACTTCCTGAGATTTTTTGTGGGTAATTGTACAACTGTGAAATGAAACAATTGTTAAAATATTTCTATAAAAATAAAATACTCTTTGTTGTCACTGTTTTTCAAATATTTTTCATGTCTTTTTAGCTGGCTGTACAAAATATAAAACTCTGTGTTACAGCCTTATAGAAGGAGAACAGTATTAGTTATTCCAAAGTCTTTAGGCTAGTAAAAAAAAGAATTCTTTACATCATATCAAGTCTATAATCACTGAAATCATATCACAAAAATATATGTATATGAGAATACAAAAACCTGAGTGAGTGTCTGGTTGAAGAAATTTGTCCAGGGAGCTGTCTGCCATATGGAGAAGAGTCTTTACAGGGATGCAGTCTGTTTGCCCCTTCCTTTCATTCAGTGGAAGGTTTCCACCGTTACAATTTCTCAGGAGTGCTGCTCTTTTTGGTTTAAGGGGAAGAGGGACCTTGCTTCAGGTAAGTTTGATGATCCAGTTATAAAGGAATAAGATATTGATTGTTCTAATCACCTTGTTAAAGAGCTGCCAGGACTTCAGAAGTTCAGAGTTCTGTTAGGACCACAAAAGCTATTTGTGTATGTATCATTAAGTTAACATATCATTGCAACACCCAAACCACCATTATTACATTTACTGCCTTCGCTCATGGAAAGCAAGTCAACTTCTCTCCATTCCTGCTGTACTTCACTGAGCTTTAGCACTGAAAATTGGTTCCCTCTCTCCCTCTCACCTCTCCTTTTTATTTATAACCAGTTTTCAGTTCTGGACTGAGTTTCATTCCAGTGCTGTGCAATCGCATTCTGTTTCATGGCACCGCAGAGGAGCATTTATATTTTAGAAAAGATTATTTCTAGTGTACTATACCCCTCCATCTCCTTTGTAAATGTAAGCAGTCTCTCTTTAAAAGTGTATGCATTGCGCTGTTCCCGCTCTTTGGATGCCACTCTATGTAATATTGTGTAAGTCATAAGGATCTATTTTTCTTATGCAATTTGCATTACTTTTGGATAGTCTTACTTACTTTAGTCAGTGTCTTTTGAAGCCAAAGAGAAAACAATACCCAGAGCTTGTCTACTAGTTTTGTCTTTACCTTGCTAGTTAATAGTTAATACTTAGTCATATGTAAGGAGAGTTTCTATAACGTGGCATTCTTAAGAACACTTTTGAAAAAATAGTGATAAACTTCAGCCAGCTTGTTCTTTTAAAGTGAAACTTGCAAAGTTCTGTAGTAGAATCCATTCTCTTTAATAATCATCTGGTCTTGACAATAAATACGTCACAAAACTAGTTACTTTTTAGCAAAAAGGGAGATGAAAATCAAACCAGAATTTTATTTAATTATTGCTCTTGTGAAAGAAATTGGAAAAATTAAAATCTGCAAAGACATGGTCCTTTGCAGGTTGTACAGAAAAGTAGGGTAGGCTAGAGTTTGTCAGGCAACTGACTATTCAGAAATGAGAAGTTATTCTACATTTAGCTGCATTGCTTACTGTTTTCTTCATCATGGAAAAGAATAAAATGTGGTAACAATTTTCTGTATTTGGATTGCTGCTGCACATAATTGGGAACAACAGAGCTAAGACTTTGATTTTGGTGAAATGCTTAGTCTGCGTGTTGGATTAAAATGTGTGCAGCAAATCACTCCAATTCTGTAATAATAATTTTTGAACACTATTTTTTTTATTTTATTACTGTAATGTTATTGCTTTTCAGCTACAGACTTTGAGAACTGGGTCAGTTGCAAGAACAAAATTGGCACGAAAATAGTTGTATATTTGTTCTGGAAAATAGGTTGCCAACATACATTATAAAATAGCCTGAATTGTTCTGTGCATCAAATGTAAGTGATAATGTTAGTCTCATAATACTAGTAAGCTATTAATTCAAAGTCCTGTTCTTTAATCAGTGTCCTAGGAAGACTAGATAATATTTGCTAGATAGACATGTTAAACAGATCATCTATGCAGAAATGGATTTGTGAAACAGCTTACAGAATGGAAAATAAATTTAGGCTGAAGTATGCCAGCAAGTCAATATATGAGAATAATTTGCAACAAGCAAAGGTGAGGAAGACATGAAGAAATGGGGTGATCAGATTAATGAATTAAAGGGTAATATTCCTGTGGCTGGGTTATATGAGGCAGTAAGTAACCTTTTGGCTGCCTAATACAGAATAAAGAGTTGTGGCACCAGTGTTAGATATGCTTCCATGGATATTTTTTACTCTTGTGAAAATAATGAGAAGCAACTTGGAGCTGTGATCTGTCCGCAGCACAGCTGTAGTAGTTTGAGACATTTCTGCTGCCAGGTTTATATCCCTGCCAGAAACAGTGCCTGAATGGTTGCACTCTGAGTCCCTAGTTCCAGTGACATCTTAGCACTAGCCAGTGTTAAATCTCAGCTATTTGAGCTCAGTGCTGCACTGTGCACTGGAGCAGCTGGGAAATGGTCTTGCTTATATGTGAAACCATCTCTGGCATTGGAAGGGAGCAGACAGAAGTGGCATGGTGATAATTTCTTCACATACCACGTCCAAACCTACCAAACCTCATTGGTAAGAAGTGTCAGACATCATAGGAAATAAGTTTTTAAATATTTACAGAGTTTTGTTTTCTTTCCTTCTGAACACCCTCTGATATCTTTGCCATGTACTTTCCAATGATGACACATTGGGATCTGACTGGGGTGAGTAATGGTGTCTGGCTGGGGGGAGGAGAGGACAGGGAGTGCTTAACAGTGAGTAATTATTTAAGGAAATGGCCTGTGTGGAAAGAAAAGTGTGTTGTGATTGGATGCATTTATCAACTGGCCTTTCAATGTCACCTGTGGACAGAGCATTATTGTGTCTGAGTTTTTAAATAGTTGGAAGTCAGTTTATTGAACTAACTTTGGAATGCGTCAGGGTCTGGTGTTGATTTGGTTTGTGAATTGGGATGTGAGGTGTGTCCCCTATTGGAAAAGATGGAAGTAAACATTAGTTACCCCATGGGCATCTCTGAGCATTGTAATTCACTTTTCTGACCAGCAGTTAAAAGTCATAAGGTCTTGTATGCAAAATATAATTTCATGATCAACATAATTTCAAGTCTACAAGCAACTGACAAGAAAACTTTGCAAGTGAAGATGGAGTTACAAGCTCATTGCTCTTCCCTATTTCCTCTGTACAGTGACACACAGAGGTGTGCATTAATTTTTATGAGGTTCATGAATGTAGAGCCTTCTGTTTGTTCTCTCTGTTCTTATCAGGAGATTTTAGTATGCCTGAAAATACCTAGAATCAGTTTGATTTTGAAATGAAGCCTACAGTGCTAAACCTTTGTGTTCTGTAACTGTGCTGTGGTGATGCTCACTGCTACAGTCAGCTTGGTCACGCTGTTTTCTTCTGTCAGTGCCAAGACTCTGCAATTCTTCAAATTTTACTGCAAAAGTTCTCATTTCAGACACAGCATACTCTGCCTTGTGAAATGAGGCATATTGTGGTTTTCTCCATGCTCTTCAAGTGTATTCCCGCCTTCTCTGAAGAGGGTGAAATGACTGAAGTACAGTGAAATGTACAGAGATGGACACTATGTTTTTCCATTGACAGTATATATTGTTTGTGTATTCTTTGGCTGTGTGGAATTAAATTCCAAAGGACCATTCTCAGGTACAAGTGACTGTGACTCCCTTTCCTGATGTGTGGCTGAGCAGTGGTGCAGGCTGCCAAGTGCAGTGGGTCCCACCTGGGCAGCGCTATGCTGCTCTGCAGAGATGAGATGGTGTTTCTGCCCTGTGCAGTCTCTCTTCCAATACCCCTCTTTTATCTCCAGCTGGTGGAAAAAACTCAAACAAGCCTCCAAACAGCAGAAACAAAAGTGCTGCTAGGCAGGAAAGTCACTTTCTGACCTTTCTTTCATTATTTGTACGATAATGAAATATTCCTTCCTCTCCCTTTCCTTCTCCCCTGTACTCAAGAAAGGGGAAGTTGGTTTGGATTGCCGAGGGGGGTTTCAGTTGCACAGCAGTCTTGGCTGTGTTTGGGCGTTCCTGCTGAATTTTCCCCCATGAGGTGCTAGCAGCTCTCAGGAGCTGAGTTTACTGCTCAGGCAGTGCTGCAGCCCGAGGTGCTGTGTGAGCTGTGCATGCTGTGTGCAGAGAGCTGGAAAAACACTGCTCATTTTATCATTAGCCATTTTTCTTTGATGGCAAGAGATGGCATTTTCCTGTTTTCTGTAATGGGATCTTGATCATGATCAGATAAATGCTGGCTTGCTACAGTCTCATGCTTTGACCTATGCACTCATTCAATTTTCATTTCTTTTAAGAGAGGTGAAGGAGTCTGTCAGCCTCCCTTAACAGGTGGTTATCAGTTTGAAAAATCAGGCTGTTAATTTGAAACACCAAGAACTCTTTTTAGGATATTTACAGTGAATCCTAGAGGATAGAGGGACCAAATTTTATCCAGCCTCCTTGCACTAGCATGATTTTTTAATCTAGGTTCCATTAGTTCACAATGTTTTTAAACTTTGTTTTTGCTTGAAACTAAGAAGGTATTATTGTGAACTAGGAACTTAAGATGTGTGTCTGGTGTCAGAAATCTTGCACTATCCTGGTGCTTGCAGTCTCTTTGGTGCTGTCCAGAATTACTTGGAACAATTATCGTTATTTATTGCTGTGCTTGGTTTTGATCAAAGTCTACTGGGACTACATATTTCAGCAGCCTCTCTGCTGCTTTTAGGAATATAAAGGATCTTTTGAGAAGATAACTAAAATTAGTTGAAACAGGAATGAGCTCTAGATCAAAATCCAACTTGATTCCTGTGGAATTGTTAATCTGAATTGTTGCATGGTGTAAACTGGTGTCATTTTATTGCCCTCTTACTCTTCTTGACATCATATGAACTTAATGTGGTTTTATAGTTTCTATCATCTTCCGATTTGTCTGAAGCTCCCTGTGGAATTATTCCATATCAAAATAACTAAGAAGTATGTAAAGAAGCAGATAAAATTGTTTTAGATAATGGTGGCTAATGCCTTACTGAGGGCTGCTTGCACGTGCTGAGATTTGCATTAGAAGTGACTCAGAAAATTTGAATTACCAGTCACACGTCTTAAATTGTTTTACTAAAATAATTTCAAGCCTCAACATTCTTCACTTAAATTGAAGTTATCCCTAAGAAAAAAACCAACAAAAAACAACTGATACAAATTCAGTAATAGTTTTTCTGGGTATATTTGCCTTCTTTCACTCTTTCCAGTTCCTGACTGGTCACTGGTACCTTGTGCTTTACTTATTGAAGTAGTTTGAATAATCACAAATGTCATGAATGTATAAGGAAACTTTAATGTTACAAAGTAAGGATTGGGGTTTTAAGCTCATAACCTCTTTTCATTTTGTCACTGTGTTTGTAGAATCTCATTTTCTTCTCATAGGCCTTCATCTTGTAATAAGTTAAAATGTCTTAAACTCACTATTTGAAACACTTCAATTTTAAAGCTCTTTTTATTTGGCCTCTCTATGAAAAAATGGATTGATGTGTCGATTTCACTGTGGCCTCAGGCTGGTGGGTACATTCAAATAATCTTTTTTATATGGATTTTCTGACTTTCAGAATTTTCCATTAAATAAGAACAGAGAAGAAAAAAATCTTACTTATGAAAATGTGGAAGAATTTTAGAATTTGAGAAAAATAGAAGGAAAGATGTATTTAGAAGGAAACTGAGCATTAAGAATAAAATTTATCAAGGCAAAATATTTGGTGAAAGTAGAGTCTATAATTCACCATACTACAGTGTTATGAACTTGAGTAATAACAAATAGGAGCCTGACTTATTTGGTTTTGAGTGCATATTTGACCCACATCTTGTTACTGAGACCTTGTGGAAGGATTTGCATGATTATGAAGTTAACTTCATTGGGTTCACCATATTTCTAAGAAATATTAGCTACTTCTAAATCCTTTATAGCTTGAAAGCAAACAATTGTAAATGCTGATCCATTCATATCCTACCATAAAACACAAGATGGGTTATTCACTACTGTCTGACACGTGCTCCCACTGCGACGGAGAACAAAATGACTCCTTTTTAACCCATGTATATATAAACAGCAGAGGCACAATCTACAATGGGGAATTTCATTCTGGGGAGGTACTCAGAAGATTTCCTGTTGCCAACACAAAACTATGGCATTTCTGAAGAAATTGTTGTCTCTTGTTTTAATATTCCAGTTACAACATCAGGAGTTTTGCATAGAGTAAAACACATACTCTTATTTTGATCAAGGATGAAAAATCGATCAGGGAAATATTTTTTATTTTATTTGATAAGTATAATTGATCATGATTTATTTGTATTAATTTCTGTATTGAAGGAATAAGATAAAACTGGTAATATTTGGGTTTTTACTGCATGCTTCCAAAGCTGCATTTCTAGAATGAGAAATGAGAAAGAAGGCGATGTAGGTTTTGACAAAAGCAAAACAAGCCTGGGAGAATTCAAGCAGTTACAAAAATCCTTAAAATAGGGAAAAACATAACATAATAGAAGCTGTAGTGTAGAAAATTCATATGGAAAATGAAAGGACACAATAAGAAATACCAAGCCAAAGAAAGTTAAGAGGATGATAAGGAATTAAGTAATTGAGGGCAAGAGAGATGTTATCAGAGCTTCTGACTCATTTCATAATGAGGCTGATGGAATTGCTAGAGAAGGGTGGGAGAAGTGTTCAGTTAATGTAGCTGTGCTGTTTGGAGGGGCTAGAACAGGAATTTTATACTTGAAATCTGATAGCCTTTAAGGCTGAAATTAAATAGCAGGAATTAGATTTATGTATTTTTATATAGCTAGTCCAGCTAACCAGGGAGCCTGAAAATAGCTAATGGATACTCACAGGTTAATTCTCCATAGAGCTGGAAATACAAGACAAATTTCCAGAGGCTGAAAGAAAATTATTCTTGATTTGTTATTTTTAAGAGGAAGACAGATTATCTGAGTGATTATAGTTATGTTAAACAGACTGAGAATGGCATAGAATGCCAGTTATTGGAGTGATACATATTTAATGAAGAATAAATGGCATTCAGTGTAATTTAGTACATCAGAGTAAGGTCCTTCGATCTAACTCAATATCCTTTCTGATATCATCATGTTAATGGATGAAGATAACAGTAGCAATATAGCATTATTGTTTGCCTTACAGAATTTCTGTAAGCCATTTTATTAATTGCATCAGAATGGCTTGATTAATGATCAGAATTACAGCATATGGACGCAGCATCTCTGGTTGGCATGAAGATTAATTAAATGATAGGCTTTAGGAGGGTGCATGTGGTGTGTGGAGATAGAGCAGATGGGAAAGACATCCATTCTCACTTCTGCCCTATCTAACACTTTTTAACAATGGTTTAGTGAAAACATTATTTTTAACGAAGTTTGGATGTGGCATGAAAATCAGAGGAATTTATGATGACATGACCCTTAGACAGTGTGTGGATTACTGAGTGATCTTGACTGAGGTATTTGGTAACTACTTCAGTATTCAGGTTCATAATTTTCTGGCTGTTCTTACAGGATGCTGGACTCTGTTGTGGTGCGCCATAAAATAAAAAAGCATTTTAGGGTTGCTTGCAAAGAATTAACTGGAGTGTGCACCCTGGATGTACAGGAGACAGCTGGAGTTGGCAGTACCACTGTTTGGTTTTTGCCCTTGGAGGATGGAACAAAATGAAGCCTACTAGTGTTTTTTTAACATCTTAGCTTGATTCTGTCTGTTGGCTGTGGCCTGTCCTACCATAAACAAATCAAAGCAGATGTATTCCACATGCCCTCCGTTCAGCTGTAGGCAGAGTTTGCCCACATATCTGGTATAGCATACAGCTGAATAGCAGTGAAAAATGTCCTCAGAAAACTTCCTGTAGTCTGAATTTGCTTCCCTTGAGCCTCATTTGAGAATGACCATCCAATTTGTGGAAATAAACATATCCCAGTATTCTTTTATCAGTGTTATTTTAAATAATGCACTGAATATTTAAAAGAAACTGATGAGGGAGCCTGGGAAGAATATTATGAGTGGATTAAATGAAACAGCAAAGGGGACCTACAGATATAACATTCCTGGTAAAATAATCACAGTTTGTTTTCAGTGGATTTGAATTAAAGAGAGAAAAAAAATCCTCTGTAGAACACTTCTAAAATAATTTGTTGGATTGATGGGCAATTTTTGTGAAAAGAAATTGCCTAAAAGTGCTGTTGTTTTGCTTTACTAAGAGTTTTGTTGTGTGTTTTTATTGTAATGCTGATCAGGTTTCCTGCTTTTGGCACAGATTACAGGACTGGCCCTTGCTTCACTTTGGTAACCAACCAGATGTGCCAGGGCCAGCTCAGTGGAATTGTCTGCACAAAAACCCTGTGCTGTGCAACAGTGGGGAGAGCATGGGGACATCCCTGTGAAATGTGTCCTGCTCAGCCGCATCCCTGCCGCCGAGGCTTCATTCCGAACATTCGAACGGGGGCCTGTCAAGGTAAGTTAGCAGCAAAGCTTCCCAAAAGCTGCTGAAATTGTTACTGGATTAATCTTAATTGAGTTACACTGCTGTGAATAACCTGTCCTAAGCCATTCTCAGCTATATGTGTGAAGAATGGAAAAACACTGTCAGATGCATTACTTCATGATTCAGTGAGTGCCTGATGTTCAAGTGAGTACATTAGTAACTCAGGTCATGTGAGAGCAGCCAGCATCTTAATGAATTTCTCACTGCCAGCAGTGCTTTCCCTTGGTTCTGTAATGGTGTTTTTCCGAGTGTACCACTCGATCATTCTGTGGAGGAATTTGTTCTGTTTCAGAAGCACTCAAAACATGCAAACATCAATCTGTGGCAATAATGCCCCAGTTATCCAGTGTGAGATTTTTTGGATAATTTGGATTCATCTTGGTTGTCTTATCTCTTAAGCTACACTGCTTTGACCTGGAGAAAAGTGCCTGTCATGCCATTTGTAATGCTTTATTATATATTTTATACAATTTTGGAAATGCATTTGCATTTGTTTCAAATCATAAAATCCACCCAGATGTTGCTTACTTTTTTCAGAGCATGCCTTACCATAGAAAGTCCTTACACTGCTTTTGGCTTTTACTCTAATACTTCCAGCTGTATAAATTCTTTTCTTGTCTGGATGTCTGGCAGGAAACAGGAGAAAGTTAACAGGGGCAACTATGTATTAAACTGATGTGGATTATACATTCCCAGCACCATATCTTTGGGGCCAGTTTATTTCAGTCTTTCTAACATTTCCTAATGAGTTGCAATATTTTTGAAAATAGGGAAGATAAAGATTATAAATCAATGAGTAATTCTATATAATCATGAAATTCCTATGAAGGGATTTCAAGGCATTTGGTTGCATTAAAAATGTAGATACCCTCTGTCACAGGCCAGGTCATGGCTGGTGCCTGCAGACAGACATGATGAACTTCAAGATGAACAACATGATTGTGTGCACTGTATGATGTGCCCATATTTTGACCTCAGTGATTCTATTCCCCTCTTATTGTGAAGGTCAGGATTAAATTGTACTGGAATCTGTCAACCAAGGTTCTGGACACTTTTGAAAGATTATGTACATAAATATGTGGCCCACACCCCTGAACTTATGCCACACCTAGTTATATCCCTCTTGTTTGTGTCATGGGAAAGCTGCAGTGAACTCTCCAATGGGTTTGTGCAGTTTGGAATAAGGATACTTCTGCTTACTGCACATTTCTTAGCAAGCAGATACATTGATGGTAATCTGTATGTGGTGCCAACACAGTCTTGGCCTGGTATGTTTGACTTGTATTTTCCAGTTTTCCCTTCTTAAGTATTGTGTTTGTAGTTTCAACAGATGTTTTATGGAATCACATATTCAATTTATTTTTCATGCAATTGTACTAAATCCTTTTGAAATCAGATAACATCCATTCAAACTGAAGACATTTCAGGGATTTCACGTCCATATTCAATCTAAATAAAGGAAAACAGGTTAAATAAAATCCAGGTTCTCTGAAGAGAAAAAGGAATCATTATTATTGTGTGGAGAAGTAAAAAAAAGTAGAGAAATAGTGAGGGCAAGGTTATTTTCAAAAGTAAATAGAATATCACTGTCCAAAGTTTGGCTTTGGCCGAAAGTTAAATTAATATCACAGCTGAGATTTTTGAAGACACAAAGAAGAAAAATAAAACCAAAAGGTGGGATTTTGAAACAGACATTATGACTCAAAAGCATGACTTCTGTTCCTTTAGTTTTTGATGGTTTTTTTAAGTCAGTACAGTGCCATGAAGTCTGGCTTATTGCTGTTACTAAAGCCCAGCCCATTGGTATAGCTCAGGTCCCAACAGCAGTGTGGCTGAGTCAAGGCTGCTGAGGCTGTGCTGGTTCTGTGACCTCCCAGCACAGCAGTTCCCTGAGGGATAACTCTGCTCTGTTGCTGCACTCCCAACCTGGATTTGTTCACCCAGGGATCTTTTTTGCCATGTGGTGCAGATATGGTCCTTGGCATTCCTGAGACTTCCTACTCCCAGGAAAATTGCCTCTTACCCTTTTGTACATACATGATACTTCACTTTTCAGACTTCAAGACTTACTACAGCTGTCTCTCAGGGATTTATAAACAGATATTTGAAGGTATCATTTCCTTTAGCTTGCATCCCTGCATTGAAATCTTTGTCAGTGTGAAGCCCAAGAACTCAAGCAATCAGTTTTTAGCAGCAGCAGCAGCTGGCTCTCCTGAAGAGATGGGGAAAGCATGAACATTTGGATTGGAGAATGGAGTTTTCTGTGCTCCTGAAGGAGTTCCTGAGGAGCAGAGACAGGGCAGCCCCCAGAGACTGTGAGCCAGACTTCCCCAGTGTCCTATTGCAATGCCACTCCTCCGTCTCCTTTAGCCTCTTTTCTGTAGCTGTTATTAAGCCATAGCAACACTTCTGCAGCTAAGTGACGACACAGATGTTGTTGTGCTAAAATAATTGTGAGGCCAGAAACGGGCCTCTTGAAAATGTTTGTCTTGAGCTTACTACCTAGCCTGTGATATCATCTTTGTTTTTTCATTTTCCTTGGTGAAAAATGAAAAGCAAAGGAAGAAAAATAAAAGGGAAAAACCCCTCAAATTTATGTATATCTAAGTAGGCCATTAATAATTCCTCCTGAGACATTAATTATGGCTATAAAACTTTTTGAGTCAAATCCTAACCACAGTCTAATGTCTTTGGTGCTGATCTCGCTGGAGTGTCAAGTTAATAATTTCCATCAGAAATTACTCTGCAATTGCTGTGCCTCTCCATGAGGCCCCCTCCATGCACACTGCAACTGCTCCTCTGTGCTGGTGGCCTAAGCACAGCATGGAGTTGCCAAGATTTTCAAGGGGGCAAGTGATTTTGGGTGACCAGCTTTAGACACTTCAAAGAAACTTGGGTTCTGGCAGGCTGTGTTTTCTGCACACCATTCCCCAGATGTTTTGGAAAAACAAAGCAATAGCAGTTAGATATTTAATGTCTGTAACAATAATAACCATGTGATTTCTTACATAAAATATTTAGAGTACTGTACTTAATCATACTTTGCATAGAGTAATTACAAAATTAGTGTCTGTCTTCCTAAGCAAGTATCATAATATTATGGTGGGTGAAGAACAGATTTAGGCATATTTAATTTCTGTGTAGACAAATTATTATGGCTGTTCTTGAGAAACGAAATAAAAGTGGGTGTTTTTTCCTTTTTTTATATCGTAGATGTGGATGAATGCCAAGCCATCCCTGGGATCTGTCAAGGGGGAAATTGCATTAATACTGTTGGATCTTTTGAGTGCAAATGCCCAGCTGGACACAAGTTTAATGAAGTAACACAAAAATGTGACGGTAAGAACTTCTAGAACTTTCATCTGAAAGTAGAAGGGGGAGAGTCTTCTTTTGGAGGACCAGCTTTGTTTAACAGTTTGTTAAAAACTTCCTGTCTCTTTTGCCTTGAGTGTGCAAGTAGCATTATTCACAACACAAATAGGCGTTCTTTCTCCCAATCCAGAGAGTGTTAAATACTGTTCCTGCAACTTTTATCACCTTTTTATTTATGTAATATTTCAGACTTGAAGGTACATTTAACATTAAAACATTAAAAATACTTTCTAACTCATATGTTGCTTTAGAAATGCTTGAGGCACTTATTTCTTTGTGGATCTTTTGTCCAAAAAGTGTACATGACTGGAAGGTTCAACACATTCCTACCTACTCAGGTGAACTGAGTTTTTGACATATTTGACATAAGTGGGAGTTTGACACTGCTGTGTGAAGACTGCTGAATTGTGTCCCAAACTCAGCCTTACAGTTGCATATGTTGCAGAAGGACAAACATTTTATCTTCGCTTGCTAGTCATCCTAACTTAGGGCTAGAGCAGGTGCTAGATATTAGTGTGGAAATTTGCAGCGTGTGATTATGGAACTGTGCTATATTTTTACTGTGATTTGATAGTATTTTTTTTCTTCTTTCTAATATAATAAAGCATAGATGTCTCCTTTGCTTTAAGAGAATTTTGAAGTAACATAGTACTAAAATGTGTTAGTTGCACATTATTGATTTGTATTTACAGTGAAGTCCAGATAGTGTTTAAACTCTTGCAACTGATTCTACTTTCTGTCATTAGACTAAAATTAACTTGGGTGGAAAAGTTTCAAAAATGGCTAGTGATTTTGGAATGCAAACTTGCAGTACAATAGAAGTATTTGTGAGAGAAAGGTGTGCATGCATTCATCATCCTTTCTTGTATCAAGTGCCCTTTAAGAAGCACTCAAAACTTTTTAGTCATTTTAGAAGAATTATGAATTACTCTTTCAAAAGAAAAATCGTTATTTTAGGCAAAACTTTATAATTTATTTGCAGGTTAGGAAGAGAAATTTCAGAAGAGCTTGTACACAGCATGGTTTATATATTTCCTGCCAATGATTTTGGCAGAATGTAATCTACATTTAGAATAGAACATTGCAAGTGTTTCCTTCTGTGGATGAAGTACCAAGAATGTGGTGAATAGGAGAGACTGAACATGTGCCTTGTTAAGTATCAGTACATGAAAAGCTGAGACCTGTAGGCTGCATCTCATAAACATTTTGATGGTATTTTTCAATTGCTGAATCATTTTAAAAACAAACCCCAACCAATAACCAAAGAACAAAAAGCCCCAAACAATCACCACCCTCAGAGCCTGCACTTGCTAACAGTTGAACTGGACACAAGAATCTGGTATAGGTTGATGTGTTCCCATATCCTGCCACAGATTTCCTGCCCCATTTGTGAAATCCTTTTGTAGTGAGCAAAGATCAGATGCAGATGTAGGCTGCAAAGATCAGATGTATTTTCCCTTCTTCAAATTCATACCTATTGATTTTTTAACCTCTGCAGACAGACCTACTTTCAGTACATCTTCATATTGTATGTACCAAGCAATTTTAGCTGAAGCTGTGTAGGTATTAATACAATTCAAAGAATGAAAAGTACCACCTTTATACCAGTGGCATGAAATAAGATGGAAACAGCATGTAGGAGTATGATCATGCAACAGCAGCTTATCCATCCTGTTCTTTCTAAATTATCTTTTGAACTTTATAAGACGATATAAGACAGGTTTAATTTAGAGTAATTAACTATAGTTAATTCTGATACATAATGGATAACATCTGATTGATTGCTTAGTTTAGCTTCCTATTTAACAAGTAGGACTTCTTGCAGTTGTAAAATGTCCTTGGTCACTGATTTAATTCAACTGGGAGCTACCTGCTGAATTACCAGTACTGTTTTTTCAGGTCTCCATTAAAGTAAGATCATAATAGCAATCGTCAAGGACAGGTAGGCAGTCAACAAGATGGAAAATGAGGGAGGTTGGCTGAAGTTCTCTTAGCATAGCTGGTGGAAGTCTGTATTTTAACTGCTACATTATTTCACTGCTTGATATAACCATTTCTTTTCCATTTGCAATAAAGCTGAGGTAAATTCTATTTTTTGTGGTGGCTCTGGGGGTGTAATTTTTCCTGGAGTGACATTTAAGTCTGCGAGTACAAGTTACTTACCTTTGTAAAATTCGCATACTTAAGAATGACAGTGTTGCTTATATGGATGTCAACACTAATATAAATAATGAAATACTGTTTGGGTTAGGCTCAACCTTAAAATAAAGAGTGATGATTTTGCTTTTAAAAAGGTCGAACTTTATATAAACAGTGGCAACACTGACTTTAAGATAAACATTGGTGAATTTGAGTCAGAAAATGCTTGAATCTGTTCCATTTACAATTGCATTTTTCTCTGTTAATTAAGGTCTTTATTCAGACCAAAATTCAATTTCCGCATTTTTTGTCACTGAGACTTGTGGGACTCCTGTGGTGTATAATCTTGGAGCAGAAGCCAGAAGTCTCTTAGCAGTGCTCCCAGGGCACTCGGACTTGAGGCTTTGGCAACATCCTCGAAGTAGCAGTGAAAAAAAAGTCACACCCCTCTCACACACCCAAGTGAGGAATGTGACCCACATCAGGACAACTAGCAAGATGCTGGGGAAGAACGTGCCCAGGGGACACAGGGCCCCACTCCACTTAGGATGGCTGAGTCTGCAAACTTGGGTTATCTGTGTGCCGTCCCAGTCCCTCCACTACTTCCCTGCTAAGGCAAGGGGCCACAAAAATATTAGAGCGTCCCACGCTTTACTTAGGAGACCAGGAGTTGTTAGTTTTCATATTACTGTCTTCACAGAAGAAGTAGAACTGAGATCCTTTCTACTTGCTAAAATGCTCATTAATGGTCCTGTGGGACTTTGGGTGTTCCCCCATCTGTTGGGGCCAATTTCCAATTTAGGCGTTACATTTAAACTCTTCCAGTCCTTTTTAATGACAACGGTATTATTCACTCCTTGCCTTGGTGTGTTGGGTGGTGTTGTAGTATTTCATCTCAGAAATTTTTGTGGTTGGTGAAATCATTATTACAGTCATGTGTCTGTCTTTTCGTAGATCTCTGGAGGAGAGGTTGGGTAGAGTCCTGTGATGCTCTGATTTCTAGCTGGATGCTCCCTGTCAGGAGAGCAGCTGGGTGATTGGAGATGGCTGTGACAAGCAGATGTCATTGATCAGTCTAGAGAATAATCTCCCTTTCTGCTCTGTCTGGCTGATTCCTCTTGTAGGTACCATGGAAAAGAGTGAGCTGTTTTTAAGCTCAACAGAACTCCAGGTTCCTAGGAGATGAGGACAGTGCTAATTAGATACAGCTGCATTGTTAAGACAGTCACTGGAAACCAAGGGGAAAGTAGCTACACATCACAGGCAGGCTACTGGGGGTAATTAAGGAACACTTGGAACTGACATAGGTTGTTATTCATATAGCTGTAGATTATATAAGCTAGCTATGGAAGAAACCCTTTAAGTTCCCTCTGTGCAGCTATGATGAGTTGTAGGAATTTGTTAGGTTTTTTTTCTGCAGACTGAAAATTTTTCTACGTTGTATCTATGAGGATGATTTAGTGTATGGATTGAGATTTGTTAGTGAAGACAATCACGATACGGAAATTTTATTTTAAAATCACTGATAAAATGTAGGTGGAATTATGGACACTTCCTGGTTTCTGCAGTAGGTATTTTGGTTATAATCTAGAAACCTGTTGAAACTTCAAAACATTAATTTAGTGGAGAAAGTCAGGGAAGATAATTTTTGTTGCCTGCAGTCATCCTGGTCTGAGCTATAATCCTGTCAGATTGCATTAGTTGAACAATACGTAGTATTTCAGTGCTTTTGTGTGTGGGATTTCCAAGACAAGCCTGAGTGCAATAAGAAGGACAGACAGTTCAGTAGGTGGTACATGTCCCTGTGAGTGTGTATTGAACCAGTGTGGTATGAGGAGATGCTGTGCTGCTGGAGATGACCATTAAGCTCCTGATCACTGTGGTCATTACCCAGTTTGCACTCTGGTCCCAACACAGTTTTCTTAATTCTAGTATGCAGAATTCAGACTGGATGACTTACAGTTTTCTTAGAGTTAATAAATCTCTGCAGTTTTAAGATTTTCATCCATCATCATTAAGGAGTAAAACTTTTGCAATTTACAGATACTGTATTTTCAGTTTGCAGATACAGTATTTTTTTAGGTTCTGTTTCATTCTGTTTATAAGATGCCTAACAAAAAATTCTAATTCAAAACTACTGATTATGTCCTGAGTTTGATAGTTGCTACTAGTTATAAAATACCTTTTCTTGTGCCAAAAATAATTTAGCTAACCTGTCTTTGCATCTCTTTATGTCTTAAAGATATTGATGAATGTAGCACCATTCCTGGAATTTGTGATGGAGGAGAGTGTTCAAACACAGTTAGCAGTTACTTCTGCAAGTGTCCTCCAGGGTTTTATACAGCTCCTGATGGCTTAAAATGCATAGGTGAGTAGAGTCCTGTGAACAATAGGACAGTAGGTATTATAAAAATTCATGAATATCTAAAATGGGTAACAATGTGTCAAAAACATATTTCAACTTGTGAACTTGAAATCCTTTTATATAGAAGTACATCACGTGCCTATATATGTATTCTGAAATGAGTTTTCCATTTGCAGGATATTTCTTCTTTGCCTCTTCACTGAGACCTTCTCTTTTATTTTTCTACTACAGTTTTTCTATTATGTCATATTTTTTGCCTCAGAACTTGTTTAAAGGTCTCCTTCGTATTATTGCTCTCATATTTGTCTTTAATTTAGTCTGTTTGATATTCAGCACTCATTTAGAAAAGCAAATTTGTATTCCAACTGTTATAACCCTAATGCAGGTCTTTGTCATTAAAAGAAGTAATGTGATAAACTGAGTATGGGACATTTTTATGTGCTTTTATGACATTGATGGTTTGGCAGAGCTGTTCTCTCAGGCTTTCACTGTGGTAGAGCGAACCCATCTTCCAAAGGCTGGTCTGGGAACCAAATAACTTTGTGAATGAAATGACTGCCACTGCAGTGCCAATGCCCTGAAAGAACAGTATTAGCAGTTAATACTTCTGGGAAGCATACAGCCTACTCTGAGGCAGGTCTAGTAGTTAATTAATTTTTGTTTTTCTCGTTTTTGTGCAGTAATTTATTTTTTCAGTGCCACTGCTGAATTTTGGGCAAAAATCAAATGAAAGGTTTATTTCCTCAGATTTAGCATATTTATTTAAAGGCTCTTACACAGTGCCAACACTAGGAACCAAGACAACATCCTGTCTTTAGTACCTTTGGTAGGAAATAATTCTGGAAAAAAATTGGAAAGAATCCCAAACTTCACAAAGTTCAGTACCAAATAATACTAACTTTCCCAAGAGATGTGGAAGTAGTTGGGGTTATGATTACTTTTGAATGGTGCCATTCAATTTCTGCAGGTTGTAAGAAATAAACTCCTTCTCTTCCATCACCAAGAATAGTTTTTCTGTAGATTTTATCCCTACTGTACACTTAAAATGCCAATGGCAATTTCTTTTATTGCTTCAGATGAATAGCTTCTAAATTGCTATGGATAATCAAATAATTGATTTCTGCCTGTACTTAATATTTGTGAGCAAGATTTACCTTTCTGCAATGAAAATTTTCTAGATATGCACAACTTGCATTTGCTTTTTAGTTTTTATGGTCACCACTCTGTCCGGACTGCCCAGCATTCACACCCATGTCATATTCCTGAAGTTTCTCAGCATTTTTACCCCCTGTATTTGTAGGCTGAAGTAATTCAGCTAAAGAATTGGAGTTTTAAATGATGACAAGGTATGATAAATAATATGCCAGACTATATGCCATCATTGAGATTTTGGCTTTGTGTTCAAGGCAAAATGTGCTAAATGGGAAGTACTATCAATTGTCTGCAGATCTTTTGGATTCTTGTCTAATATGCAGACTCATACTTGCCATATTCACAGGGACAGAGCCCAGATCTGTGTTAGTGCTGGGCAAAACATTTAATCTTGATTTAATTACAACATGCCTGTCTTAGCTGGACGTGTCTGTTCAGTTAGAGAGGAGGAAATGCTTCTGAGAAATGTATTCCCTAGGGTACTCAAACCCAGCAGCACTGGGGCCAAATATTCAAAGGATACACCAGGAGCTCCATTATCACAAACCTTAAAAATAAGAATAGACAAAGCAAAGATATTATCTCCTAGAGCTGAAGAGCAGAAACAAGAGGAGGACATTTTATCCCAAGTGTATGAAGAGTGCAGTGAAGAAAGTTGCTAGCCCGTACTTCCAAACAGCATAAATTTGTTTGGTCTGTGTTACTTTTTAATGGCCTCTTTTTACATTTTCTCTTTTTGAGAGACACATTTTTATTGAAATTTATTCTTGTGATTTTTTTGCCTTTTCAGAAGACTATAATTTTTAGTAAAAACAATAAATGCTAAAAACTAAAAACAGATAAAAGTTACTTCCTGCTGTTCTTGTCCTGGTTTGTGTGTTTTTACCATTTCAAACAGAAAAGGGAAGGGGGGGGGAAAGTAAAAATAATAACTTCTGATTAGGAATATGGAAAAATTTGGTATTTTTCTCATAAATTTACTGGGTTTTTTTCTGAAAATTATGTGGTTTTTGGATGCACTCTTATACCTGTAGGTGAATAAAGCTGTTGGCTTATCTCTTCATGGCACATTGTGTACTTGCACAGATCCCATGTAGATTCCTTTTCCACTTTCCATTACTGCTCTTAGATGTTTCAAAACTTGGTGCTGACCAAAATGGAGAAGGATAAATTTCAAAAGATGATAATGAGGTCTGTTGGATTACTTCCTTCTTCCCATCCACCCCACCATCACACTAAGCAACTGAATATCTCTCCAGGGGTATTGGAGAACAGTTTCAACTCCAAGGAATTCTATTTGATTTTTAAGAGGGTAGATGAAGGAGTAAATATGTGTGGCAGTGTAACTGGGCACCAGGAGAAAATGAAGAGTCAGTAGTAGACCTGAAAACTGATTTTTTGTTCTCTGTTTCAGACTTCCATCATATGATAGTATGAGTGACTAAAGTTTGGAAATAAAGGACAACTGACTCTTTTAGCTGTACTGTCAGTAATATCCATGTTTAGGGTCCCACCTTATAAAAGGCAGAACTATCACAGACTCTCACAACATATCAGTATATGTCAATTTCCTCAAAATAGTAAGAAACTCACCTGCTTTTTTATATCCACTTGTGAAGCTAGTAAATTCTGGAAAGCGCTAGTACTAGACAGATGAATCCACCATGCCCTGGATAATTGAGGTACTTTTTCTTTAGGGAATTATGTCTGCTGTTGTAAGATTAGATCTGCAACTTTCTCCACTACATTTTGACAGCAAATATTTTTGTATTTTAGAAACAAACTTAGTCTGGTTTATCATGCAGTGTCAAATCACATTACAGCTTATATTGACTTTGATATGATGTCACATATTGTGAAACAATTCCTCGAAGCTTCAGATGGTATCACAAGTTTATTTTTTATTATTTTTTTTAATCCTGTCCACATTTTGTTGTCCTTTTCTAAGCTGAGCTATCTCTAACAACATTGCACAGAGCTGAGTATATAAAGTCTGGGTACAGGACATTCTTTGTACAGCACATACCCTTTTCAGACAGGAAGCCAACAGATCTCCATAAACAGTGTGATTGCACCAGTTAAAACTGTGTTGCTCTTTCTTGCCTGCAAGCCTATATCTTGTCAAATCACTACGTACTTCAGCTGGGGAAGCCATGACTAATGAAAAATGAACTAATGCTTTGTGAGCTGCAATGCTGTGAATTTACTGCTGTGCGTCAGTGCTTTCAAATTAAGACTTAATTGATCTGGTGCTACCTTTAGTAGAGATGATACTGCTATTTTTCTTTAGGGCCATGGAAGCATATGTTGTATATACTGAATGTATGTTTTTACTGCATTTTCACCTCCATTAATGCACTGCTGCTCTGTATTTCACTGCAGCTTTCTCACAGGTTACACTTGAGTCTAAAGCAGCCCAAATATTGTCTAGATTTTTTTTTTTTTCCTGATTCTTGTAATGTTGCAAGGGCTATGTCATTGATTATGCAAATCACTCCAGAAAAACGGGACCTTTCCCTTTTGTGAAAGCCATGTTCCTCACTGAGCTGATGTTCACCCATCCATTTCTTTCTCTTGGCAGACGTGCGCCCTGGATTCTGCTTCTCCACGCTGAGCAACGGGCGCTGTGGCAATCAGCTGCCGCAGCCCCTGTCCAAGATGCAGTGCTGCTGTGACAGCGGCCGCTGCTGGGCTTCTGCTCCTGCTGCTGCTCCAGAAATGTGCCCCATCAGATCCACTGGTATGAGCCCACCTGAACTCTCATCAGCATGGTTGAACACTGAATTAGCAGTGATTTATATTTTTTTGTTTTTTAGCTGTAATGTTTTAATTAAGGAACCACACAGAATGGTTGAGGCTGGAGGGCACCTTGGCAGATTGTTTAGTCCAACCCTCCTGCTCAATCAAAGCCTTCTATGGAAGAGTGCTCAGGACCCCCAGGAGGGCAAGCAGACAGAAAGAATTATTTGTTGCTAGTTAGTGTTTTGTAGATAAGTTACTCTGACCTTACCGGCTTCAGATTTGTTTTCCTCTTCAAGACCAAGTTATTTCCTGTAGACCTTCCAATACATCCCTATTCCCTCTGCATTTTCATTCTCATTGGGAAACTGTGATTTCCTTCCTCATGACAAGCTTTCTGAGGTGCCATATATTTCCTGAAATTTGACTCAGGAGATGATTTCTCTCTGCTACCAAAATGTGCTCTTCTTTATTGCCTCCTTGGGTATTGAGATCCTTGGATAATGTATCACTTGAATTGAGAGAAGATGGTGAGCAGATTGTTAAACTAAGCATGAGGGAGTGGAGGGAAGATGATTCTGAGATTGTTTAGGACTGGAGACCTAATAAAATGCTTTAGAAAAGGAGAACCAGAAATCTAAGAATTTATGGGAGGAGGTTAAGGGAGGTGCAGAGTTTATGGAGGAATGGGATTGTAACACTATAGCAGTGTAACTGAAAAAATTGTCAGAGCTCATATATGGGAGTTTTTATTATTGTTGTTTTTAATCCTTTGAGTGAAATTGCATAATACTGGAGCAGAAATCTGCAATCAGAAATGCTGGAAGACTTTCTGTCACTGTCTTATTAATAATATTTATACATGTTAAAAATTCAAAACTGGCTAGAATATTGCTAAAAACACAGTGCACTGTATTGATAACCATCTGAAATAGGAAGACAAGGAGAAATTTTGCAGTCTTAACATAGGTCTTGCTTCCTTCAAATACTTTCTAATTATTCATATCTAATGGGTGAATAAACTGGGTGGAAAAGTGAAGTAATTTGGCCAAAGCTGCAGACTGAGACATCATGGAGAAGGAGCTAGAACCAAGGACTTCCTGACTCATAAATCCATGCAAGGTCTTCCAGATCATGGTTACGTGCCACTTCATTTTTGGTTTTGCTTCTGACCTGAGATATAAATTGAAGCTATAAATTACTCTTTTAAAAAGTGCTTTGAAATTCTTTGGAAAGCTTTACATGCATTTAAGGTATTGTTGTTATTATTTAATCCGGTTCAGTTATTTCTTACTTAGTGTATCCCAAGAAAGCAAGACAAGGAATTTAGAGCTGTTAGTGGCCCAAAGCCTCTTTAACTCTGAAATGGAAATTTACTGCAATATAAAGGGGAGCACTAGCTGCATAATGTAACCGAGTAGTTGCATTTTAAATGTGGGCAGCAGACCCAGATACTACTACAAAATAGTAGCTAAAAAATTGCTAGAAATTACACATGGAAATTCAAGTTGCAATAAAAAAGGCTTGCACTGTATTTTTTTATAATATGGTGGGAATAGTTTATGTGGAATAACAGGGTTTACCATTGAGACTATTTAAAGACTAAAAGGAACAATAGAGGGAAATGCAGTGACACATGAAATAAACTGATCACCCAACAGCATTAAACAAATGCAAATGTCATAATCAGAAAAAGCAGATCTTTAGACTATGATGTTTGTTTAACAAATCCTCTGTGATTCAGGAAGAGATTCTAAGAGCTTACAGGTGGAAGCAGATATGGTGAAAGTTTTGAAGGCTGAAATATCCAGCTTAGTTCTCCCAACATTTACTTTATTTTTCTGTTCTCATTTTTCATATTGTTTCAGGAATTCATTAATATCTAGATTTTTTTTTCCAGTTATATCCTGTTGTTCCACAGACTTTAAGTTTTGAAGTTCGAAGATAATGGCTGCACAAATAATTACTTGTGTGCACACAAATTGTTAACAGGAATTAGGTCAGCTGGAATGTGGTCTTTAATTGTGATACTCTGTGCATTTTTTGGATCACAAGTTCCAAACCCAGACTTCCCAAAGACAAAAGAGTCATGAGCAAGAGGAAAAGTGGGGCAGTAGGGCAGATGCCACTAATGGAGATAAACAATAGGAGAATGCAACACACTCAGAAAAATAGGTAATTTTCCCATCATCTGGAAAAAGATGAATTTGTGTGGATTTGACTTGATTTCTCTTTGGCTACATTGCTTAGACTGCACCTTATCTGGTTTCTGCTTTTATTGGCAAACTTAATTTTCACAGGGAAATTGTGTTAGTGTATTCATTCTCTAATTGGTTTTGCCTCATTGCTTATATTTGTATTTCTTTGTTTTAGGAGGTTAACTTTTAAGAAACCCAGTTGAAACTGGGCTTTTTTCCCTGTTCAGTATTTTTCTAACTCTGTGGCAAGCTTTCTATTAAATTAACTTGGGATCAAATCCAGAAGTACTTCTTTAGGTAAACTTCACACTAAGTTCACCAAAGATTTTTACTTGAAAGAAGACTAAGTAGATTAGGATCAGGTCCCTGCCTCACTGTTCAATTTTATGTCCAGAATGTCAGTTCTGTTACCTTTTTACTGGCAGTCTCCTGACAAGTAGTGTTGAGATTCTGTGGATTAATGACTCAATTCAGAGAACAAAACTTGTTACTATGAAGAAAACATATAGACTCACATTTTCCAGATTATTTAAAGTTTGTT
The DNA here is from genome assembly GCF_971803275.1 of Cyanistes caeruleus. Taxonomy (NCBI): domain Eukaryota; kingdom Metazoa; phylum Chordata; class Aves; order Passeriformes; family Paridae; genus Cyanistes; species Cyanistes caeruleus. Next base: position 10,602,903 of record NC_141713.1, read on the forward strand.
ATTGCTAATCTGAAACACTGCAAAAAGTTGGATTAAATGAAACAGGCTGCAAGAGTCTAAAACAGCATTTATGTTTTCATGTTTCAGACGAGTATCGTAAATTGTGCACAGTATCTGCTATACTGCCAGCAAGACCTGACCTTCCTCCGGCCCGTCCTGACATCATCCCTCCGCCACTCATTCCTGGAGTTTACCCTCCTCCACATCCAGAAATCATCTATCCATCTCGGGCTCCACCAATTCATCGTAAGAGAGAAAGAAATAAGCTCTCCTTGCACCGTGTGCATTTAGCTTCTTTACAGATATGCATTTCTCAGGAGCTCCCTTCAGCTCTTGGTGTCTTTTACTTACTTTATGTGCACATGGAGGCTCTGGATACCCTTTTAATCAGAGCCTGCCTACCATGTACCTTATGGCAAGGTTTCAAAAATTACATTCTCATTGTCTGTACTGTGGCTCATGTATTGTAGTTACATTACTGTTATTTTAAGGCTGTTGTGAGCTTTGCTGCATGTCAGCACTGCAGAGTATGAATAGCTCTTTGACTAGGTTGTGAAAGATGTTTACATTAAAGAGCATGTCTGAGAGAAAGCAACTTCTTTCAAGTTGTTTTCCTCATTTGCACTTGGCCAGATAGGAAAGGTACTGATCAAAATACTGCTATGTTGGACACTGAGATTGACCCAGTGCACAGAAAGAACTATTTTAGTGCTACACATGGATGGGTTAGTTTTCCCTAAAGTAAGAAGAAAGCCAGAGCAGACTACCAGTATAGAGAAACATACTAATATAATATAGTCCTTTATCTGTCTTTGCTCAGAGAATTTACTACGTGCTCCTGTAGTCTGGAGTAGGCATGTGCCACCAGAAATCATTTGGCATAGCCACATATTCTTTTGCAAGTAAACATAAGCTGATTCTGCCTGTGCTCTGTGTATATGCAAGCAGTCTCTGCTTGCGCTGGCACCAGCTGAAACTATTTAGTCTTGGTTCAGCACCAAGCTGAGCTAATAAGCCTAAGAGGCAAAGTATTTTAGCTCAGGCTGACACTGCAGTGACGTAGCTGCACAGCTTCTGATCAGCTGGTAGCAGGGACAGAGCCAGCTCATGCCTGCCTGCCAAAGACAGTATAGGCATATTCCCAGGGTTATCCCTGCCCTCTTCACTGCTATCTGGGAAAGTGAGAATAATGAACCAGTCTGCCTACTCTTTGCTACTCCAGGCTTTCAGTAGAGTCCCTGCAGTGCCACACACCCACTTTACCTCTAGGTATGAGTAGACATGGTCCTCTTTGGCAGGACAAGAGATGAAAACAGAACCAGACTTGCCTCAATGGAAATTTCTGTGGTTGTTAGCTGTTTTCAAACAAATCTCTAAAAGTGCCATATTCTGCCTCACATTTCACTATGTAATTCACATTACAATGGAAGGTAAATGTTGATTTTTTAATGGAAAATCCTGCTCAAGTTGTAGATTATCAGAAACTGTTATGATGAACTATTAAAATATTTTTCCAACTGCGGTTATTTCAGCGATCTTGCCGGTGAACTTAACTGACTATTGCCAAACATTCCGACATCTCTGCCGTAATGGACGTTGTATTCCCACTCCTGGGAGCTACCGCTGCGAGTGCAACAAAGGATTCCAACTGCATGGTAGAGAGGAATGCCTTGGTATGTGGTTTTCTGCTGTAAATCACAGAGGGGAATTTCACTTTAGAGAAAAAAACATTCTTCTCCACACAATGTAATAACTGAGTTCTTAAATAAAAGAGCCCCGCCTCTAAAAATACCCCAGTAAAAAGACCTCGAAGAACTGATAGATTTCAATGGCAAACTTATTTTTACAACAATTTTGCCTTTAAAACAATATTTAACAAATCTTGTAACAAAATTATACAAGGATTTCTTATTTAACTAACCCATGACTACAATGTGTTAGTTATTGAAAATTATCTCTTTAAAATGGTATGAGCTTTTTGAGTATGCAATGACCTATTGTTAAAAAAACCCCATAAACTCAGGCTTAGTAAGATTTAAAAATCTTCTTTAAGCTCATGAGTAGTATCTTGAGTTGGGCTCTTGAGACCTTTAAGTTTGGAGCTCAGCAAGAGCCCAACAATAGAAGCAAGGATTAACTGTCTCTTACAGGCAAGATTTTGGTTCTGTCAAAATCTTCAGTGGAGCTGGGAATGTGGAGATGTGGGATAAAGGCCTCTACCTCTCACACATGCAATTTCTTACTGAAAATTCATTTTTCCTAGCTCCTGTTTACCCTAAAACATGGGATCTTTTTTTTTGGGATCTCAGCGATGTCCTTTTTTCTTATGAACTGAAGGGTGCTATTTCTCCAAGTACAAAATGATGAAATACCCCTGCAGGAAAAAATAACTTTCAGCCAGTGTGGTAATAAAACGGTATTGTCTGTATTCCACAGATATTGATGAATGTGAAAGGAATCCATGCATTGGTGGAGACTGTGTGAACACCCAAGGATCCTACGTCTGCCAGTGTCGTATTGGGTATCAGAGCACAGCGACCAGAACGGAGTGCCGAGGTAATGGGCATAGAGCCACATCTGCTATTGTCTACATATCAGGAGGGAAAATAGTTTTGAAGGAAAATTTAACAGATGGGTCAAATATGAGATTTGAAAAAAAAAAAATAAAAATTCAGATATGTCAGTAAAAAAATGACCTGTTGGAGCTGGCGGTTCACAGACTGGGTTACAAGAAAAGGCATTTTGTCTTGTGCTAAAAGGATCTTGGCACTATTTATGGCTTTGAAATAGAAGAGACATATTTTCTTGTTTTGTTTTTATTTGTTTGTTTGTTTTTTAAATATTAAGACATTGTTTTCTTTTGTTGCTTGGAGATCTCAAGGACAATTAAACATTCCTTCTTTGGAGGAAGGAATGTTTCCTTCTGTGTATAAAAGACTAAGGAAATTGGGGGAAAGATAAAACTTCCAGTGGGTAAATATAAAGTTACACTGCCCATGTGTTGTCTCTGCTCACTGCTAGAGAAAGAAATAAACATAAACTACAGCAATGAAAACTTAGGTATGGAAAAGTAGTGAGTGGAGCACTGGAAAAGTCAAGATGGGGAAGCTTCAGAGTCCTCATTATAGTTATTTTGAAGATCTGATTTGACTGTAGTCCTGATGGTTTTCATCCTGTCTTCCTATGGGAGTGGGACCACATAACTCCTCAGGGGTCAACCAACCCTCTGTCAGGGTTTTGTAACTCCCAAATTGGGGTAGGGATTCAACTGGATGGATGTAGTCTTTTATAATTAAGGCATAATGAGAGATTTCTGGCAGAAGAATACGTAATTGCTCTGATATTCCATAAGAAATGAAATATCTAAATGAAACAGGATGTTTGAATGCTCAGAGTCACAGCTAGTCTTGTTTTTTGCTTCTTGCACCACATGCAGAATGCAGAGCATGCACTCAGTCTGAAGCAAAAAGTTTCCAAAAAGCCAGAAGAAAATTACCTGTATTAGTATGCATTCCTTTCCTTTTGTGAATCACAAAGGTGTTTTTGGTACAGAAGCTTGCTCTCCAGTCCAGAACATGCAGAGCCAAGCCAAGCATCACTGCTGCACGTTGCTGGGGAGTATTTGACCTAATTGCTGCCAAGCAGCTGTGTTGTGGAAGCATCTTCATAGTTCAGCTGACTGGTGGTGAGGGAGTGCTGAAGGGGAGTCTCAGCCGTGATGAATTTACTCATGAGTCATTTTTGTCACACGCTTTTAATTTGACTGATTCATTACACAAACACATGGTTGTCAGAAGCCCAGTAGCTTAATGGCATTTAAGTGTGGTCACTTAGCAGTTCCCTTGCAGTCTATGGGAGCTGCTTTTGCTTGACAGCTGGAGCAGAAAATGCTGAAATATGCAAAACCTTGGTTTTCTAAAGGAATTTTTAGGACCAGTGTAGGGAAAAGAAAAAGGCTAGTGGGGTGCATTTGGCAAAATGTACACATAGCACTGCTGCCTGTCAAAATCAGCATTTGCTGTAGAATTGCTACACATGACTATTTTGGATGTTGAGATTTTATTTTTTTGCATGTACAAATGTGTCAGTGCTGATGTGCTTTTGGAAATGTATTCCTTACGTCTGCTCTTGAAAAATGAAGTCTCCATAATGACCAGATGTTTATCTATTCCTTGCTCTGAGGTTCCAGAGGAGGGTTTTTTCTGCATGATGACTGATTGGTGACTAAACATTGCAGTCTGTATTGCAAGCTACTGATTCATCCATTCTTAGGATCCTTTATAACTCTAGTAGGAGCTTGGCTGAATTAATATCTTAATTGGAGACAAAGGTGAATAAAATCACATTGTGATTAATGATCTGAACAAAAAATGCTTCTCAATTGCAGAAGAGAGGACATGAAATGGACCCCAAAAAAAGGTGAAATTTTATGATGATTAGCTATGAATGTGCACTTTAATAGCTACGTGCTTACTATAATCTGCTCAACATTTCTGATGAGAGGAGGTCAGGTCTTACAGGGAGATTACAGAAATATTTGATATTTCATTGAGAGATAGGGCTTTGATTTTTTCAAGTTTCTCTGAGGAGAAAAAAATGGTGATGTTATTTCATTTGAAAATTGGAAATATGTCAGACTAGTGGTGGGACTCTGATCAGTAGTGTGAATATAAAGAACAATGAGATTCAGTATTAATTTTCAACACATTTAAATGGCACCAGGTGCATAAAAATACAAAGCCTAACAAACTCTGAAAATTAAAAGGCCTTGAGATGCTGTGACATTTCTGCCTGTCCTGAGGAGGAAAGCTGGTGGAGTAGCTGAAGCTAGACACTGGTGCAATCAAGGGCCAGAAAAGTGAGATGAAAAGGGACTGAGCAGAGAGGAAACTCAAATTTGTGCATTGCTGCTTGATGATGCTTGTTTATCAAATGAGGTTTATCAAGCCTGTACACACTTTTGGTAGAGGACTGCAAGCTGCTGCTGCTGTGAGTGGTCACTGAGCTGCTCATGCCTCTGCTGGCCTGGTTGCCTGCTTGCAAAACAGTGATTTTAAAGGATTTCTTAGACTCTTCACAGAATGACCATGCTGCTGAGAAGAAAAGTGTAGGTACACAGTTTCAAGAGGCATCAGCTCCCTTTGCCTAAGTGTCTAGAGAGCAGGGGCATTTGGGAGGGAACCCTGTGCTCCACTTCCCAAACACCCCCAGGGTATTTGGGAAGCATGGGTCCATGACAGGCAGGTCTGCATGGGCTGGTTGTGATCTCTGTGAGAAGAGTCCCCTGTGTGCAGGAATCTCTGGGAGATGGTCCAGGCCTTGATGGAGAATTTTGAGCAATCTGAAAAATGTCTAGACAGTCTGTCTCAGCATCTCCTCTCCCTTCCTTTGGAGGAGAGGGAGAGCTGCCAGCCTTGTGTGATATCACTCTTTAGGTCCTCCAAAGCACTTGCCAAGCACCTCCTGCAGAGAGAGGGGAATGAGAATCTGATGTTTCAAACACAAAGTAAGCAGGATAAGTTATTCTGAGGTGGGAAAATGTTGAACTTTCTTGTTATCCTACAAAGCAGCAGCAAAAGACAAGGTTTCCCCATCTTTCCTTAAGTAGTTAGGTACTGTTAAGTTAAAGTTCAGTAAAAATATTTTGATGATGAGCACAAATGAAAGAAAACTGGAAAAATTGTGATTCTTGTTTGAGAAAGCTGCAGGGTAATGTTCACTGAAAATCTTTTACAGCAACATGAAATTTCAAACTAGCAAACATTTTCCAACCCCATAAAGTTCAGTTGTGGAAATCAAAATAAATCATTTTTCAGGTGAATACAGTTTCCATGTAGGTTTAAAACCTAGGGGAAGGGAAAATGGGAAAAATTCCACTAAAGTATAATAAAGAATCCCTCAAAATGTTATTTGTCTTTTTGGTTGACTTTCAGACATCGATGAATGCTTACAGAATGGTCGTATCTGTAATAATGGACGATGCATAAATACAGATGGCAGTTTTCACTGTGTGTGTAATGCTGGCTTTCAAGTGGCAGTTGATGGGAAAAACTGTGAAGGTAGGACTTTTCTGAAGTTATTCCATATCAGTAATTACAGTTGCAAGAGGTTATTCACATCAATGAAAAAGAAAAAAGACCCCTGTAGGGGGGGGAAGGGAAGGAACAAGGAATCAGATATCCAAATACCTTTTGCTGTATCTGGGAGGGTAAGTAAAATGTATTTTGCAGCCAGTTCTGAAGCCTTGGCTTGGCAATCCTCAACGGGATGTCTGTCCAGCAGGAGAAATAGCACATACCACTATCACAAAATGCAATTTCTTTGATGGGAGTGGTACATTTTAAAACATAGCACAAGTCACATGCTGCCTGATTTTACTGTGTGTTTAACAGCATGCTTTATGGGATCTTACTGAGTGACTAGCAATGTGGTTTATGTAGATGCACGCTGGTCTGACCTATAAAAATTGTTTTAACAAAAATTTGTAAACATAATAGATGTGTTCCTACCTCCCAGACCTTTATTTAAGGGGAAAAAAAGAAGAATGTTCTTTATCATGCTTCCCAAGGTCCTTGGGAGGGTTCCCAATGATCTATTCATACGTTAAAAGAATTTCAAGCACTGTTCTTAGAAACATTTTTGGCAGAATATTATCTCAGTGATTCAGCTCAAAGACTTAATGCCAAAATTCTTGGTTGGGATAGATACACAATTTTTTTTTTTTTTAAATCATAAATTATTTTTGTCTGACTTGCCCTGTAAGTAAAAAGAAAACACACTATGTCTAGAAGTGTAATTTCAGTCCAAGACAGCTGCAATATTAAGGAAAATAGCATGATTCTGACTATATTGTAATGTCATTATGATCCAGTGATTTTATGTGCTAGTAGTGATTCTGTTAATCCTTGGTAGAGACAGACATTTTAAGACTCTATATTTCCTGACTCTTTTTTAGATACAGTTTAGCACCATAAGCTGCTTTTAAAATACCGTATTATGGAAGTACATTGACTAAATATATTTGGAAATTAGACTATTCAGGAAAAAACTCTCTATTCTGATTTCTTCCTTTCCCACCAAATACCATGTGCTAATAGTAATAAAAACCAGGACATCGGCAGTCTGGTAAAACATTTTTAATTCCATTGCATGTGCTGCCAGAATGTCTGTTGCATCCACTTATGAAACAGTTTCATCTCTGGCATTGTAATGCATTGAGTTGTATGCACACACATTAATCAGTAAAGACCACGGCATTGTGCCATACCTTAATGTAACTGTGTGTAGTTCTTTAGATGAAATTGGTAAATACTACTGATTTTTTTGGATGTAACATCCAAAACTGATTTCATCTGTGCCAGGACAAAGTAAAGACAGAGGATATAAAAGTTTACTCAAATCAAGCACAGAATTCTCTGTACTTGTCCTTTTTTTTTTTTTCTTTCCCTTTTTGTGAGTAACTGTGCAGGGCTCAGAATAACAGTATGTGAGACCTCCACCTTTTCCTATTTGAATCCTCCATGATATCCCATTAGGTCAGAGGATGAATAAAGCTTTTATGAAGTTCTAATTAGTAAGTACCCTTATGTATGGTCTGTCATGCTGAATGCAGAAAAATGGCAAGTTTTATTTTAAATGGAAGTTGAGGATGGCTGTGCCCACGAAATTCATGCTTGAGCATAGTGCTGGGAATTCTCCCATACCATGAATTTTGTCCAGTGGATATTACAAAAGTTTTCACTCCAAACCCAAATGTTCACTCCTTTCCCTTCAGGTCTTCTTAGTAATATAAAATTATATTTACATTCCAAACAGAGGCTGCTTCTAATGTAGCTACTATTTAAATTAAGATTATAAACCCTCTTTAATTACATCCTTTCTCACTTTTTGATGGCATTTACCAACTGGAAGTTCTTAAGCTGTCCAGTTTGTGATCTGCTTTTTGTTCTCTTTGCTTTTTTTGGATTCATTCCTTTTTATGTTAATGATTCATTATGAAAAATGGAGTCATTGCTTTGACACATCCTCTAGGACAGGGCAGTATGTCCCATCATATGTTTGTGATTATCGTTATAGCTCCGACAACTAAGAAAAAAAAATTAAGGTTTATCTTTTGGATATAACCAGTAAGAGTTCTTATGCTTTAACATTATGAGCATTATGTCTGTTGTGCACATTTTCAGATATGGATGAATGCAGCATCAGGAACATTTGCCTCAATGGGATGTGCATCAATGAAGATGGCAGTTTTAAATGCATTTGTAAGCCAGGGTTCCAGTTAGCATCTGATGGACGCTATTGCACGGGTAAGCACAAAAAGTGATGGGTTCCCAAAACTTGTGAGTCCTCTCTCTCTGAGTAGCTTCAAGCATAACCTCATTTCCTTACAGTGATTCTTGGGAATACTGGGCAGAGTTCTCAGCAGATAGGTTTTTTTAATCAGCTGGAATTATTTGTCATTGTGCAAGACAGTACTCAGTCATCTCCACATTGTTGAGCAACCACCCCAACCAGACAGTGGGAAATATTCTTTCAACAAGGACTGCATAATCTGACCTAGAGAAACTCCAGGTATTTTTTTAATATGGTGTCTTCTACAGGTTGGTTCCAGTATATTTCACATTTTTTGTTTGGCCTTTGAAAGTATTCTGCCTTTGGCCACCCAAACATCCTGACTTACTACCTTTTTTTGGCTTTTCTCCCATTCCTGTCTGGGTGCTCCTAATCAATACAGCATCTCTGAGGAGTTCCCAGCACTTGGTGTGACCAAGATGCAGACATGAGCATCACAGCAAGATTGTCTTTTCCATTTGCTGTGCTAGCTCAGCAATAGGCCCTGTGGGAGACACTGCAGCCTCCTGGCTGCTACTTATGTCATTAAAGTTTTCTTCTGTCCCATCAGGAAATGGAAATTTTATCTATACAAATCTTTGTGGTTTAACAGGTTTCACAGGCACAAAGCAGTAGTCAAAATAAAGAATAAACAAGTGGTGGGCCAAGTTACTTATGGTTTTCTTTTTGGAAAATTCAGAATATTTTAACTCTTTGAATCAAGGCATAAAAAGTGCTTCATTACACTTCAGCAGACTTTTTAAAAAGTCACATCTTGTGGACCAATAGCAAAAGTAAATGTTTGAATAATTTGGTTTTGAGAGTTAGTGGCATGACAGGTGAATTAATTTGGATGCTCTTGCTTATTGAACACTGTACCAGTCTAAAACAGACTTCAGATCAAAATCAGGACAAAAAAATCATGTAAAACATCTGAAACTTCTCTTGATTTGATACCTCTTGCACTAGGTATGCAGGACAGTGCTACCCAATCTTTAGATGAGGGAATCAGATAATTCTAAAGAGATGATCCCATTCTGGCTATGTGAAACTGTTGCTTTGGTTGGGGTGTTCTTTAGTGTCTCAAATGAAATACAGTTCATTGCTACACAAGTGTCTCCTTAGCATAACAGCTGCTGGCTGTGTTGGCTGCAGCCTTCACACACTTGGAGCAATGACATTTATTTCAATTTTTACCTGTTTTCCATGTGGGATGTGTGTGCTTTGCCAAAGCTTGTTTTCCAGCTGGTCTGTGTGTGGGATGTTAGTGAGACTTCAATGCCCATCAGTTCATGGCACATCAGCCAGTTGTGTTTCCAGAGATCACTGGCTGCTCTCTGTGTCATTAACAGGGATGTGACTTATGGATGCCAGCTCAGCTGAGCCCAAATGCTTCTCTTGATTTTTGCCTTGGTTTGGTATTTTTATTTTTATTTTTAAAATTACATGAGTTTATGCCCTGAAATGATATCCAAGAAGATGGTAACTCTACCTGACTGAAAACACAATGATGTTCAGCCTCTGTTATGTGCCTCCTGGCTAGGAAGGAGTATGGATACAGTCAAAATGGGGTTTCTGGCCCTAAAGAAATGTTACTTCTCTGCATCAAAGGAGGAATATTTGAATATTATCCAAAATTACAGAGAACTCAACTGATTCCTACTGAAAGTTGGAACAAATCTTGTAGTAAAAAGAAGGATTTCTCCCACTGCTTTTCAGCACTTACAGTATGCCTTGTTCTTTATGAATGAGCATGCAAATATTTATTACATGTTAAAGTTGTTTTTGGGTCAAAATCAAACCAGATTTTGAAACCTGGACACCCAAATTACACTTTTTACCCTCTTCATATATGTCTCCTTTCTTCTATTTGCCCAAAGTATCATAAAACAATTCCCATGTCTTCATTAGTTAGAGCACAGCTCCCTCCAGTCATATTACTAAATTTTTAAAAGTTTGAACTTTAATAATGTCTTCTCCTGTATATTTTGATATTTGTCCTTATTGAGTCCTTTTGTACATGCCAAATGTGCAAAGTAAATAACTTGTGTCCTACAGAACTGCAAGTCTTTGAAACACTCATTGTTGCCACTGCATGTCCTGAATTTGTCAAGTGCATGCATTAAAATCTTACAGATGCTAAAACTCTGTGTGAGACAAGAAATCCTGTTGACTTCTGGTGAGCAACAGAAAGCACTCTGGGAAATGTTCAGCTGATAGCAAGGTAGAAACAGGTCCTAAAACCAGAGAACAAATTGTATGGCTGGCGTGTGGCCGCCCGTGCGTGAGGCAGTGATTGGCTGGTGAGATGCACGAACACCACGTGATCAGAGAGCTTGTTCAGTGCATTTGCATTTGATGTCCAGATAAAATAATTTATCTTGTAGTTGATAATGTCTCTTTTGGGTATCATGGATGGGAGGTATAATTTGTGTTTGTCTGTGTGCTAGGCTGCTGTCTCTTGGCAGAATTCAGATGCTTTTTGTGCAGTGTTGGCAGATTTTGTGATGCAGATTTTTTTCCTCTTTGCCTTTGGACAAGCTGTTGTGGAGGTGTTGTTTGCTTGCCTTTAACACCGACAAACTCTTGTGTGCTGTAGCCTTATTTTTGCTGCATGTGATATTTTTTATTGACTGATTTGGCCGTACAGTGAGGGCAGTCATTGCATGGCTAGAGGATTGTGGGTGGAAATATGCAGTAAATCAAATAGGTGGCAGGAAGATTATAAATGGATGTATGCAATGACTTTGCAGGTGGTTCCACTCGACAAGGTGGACTTCGTGCAGCCTTATTGGCCTTGGGGTTTTTTACACAAGAAGCAGTTAATATGACTAGTGATTCTGAATATATTGTTTATATCATAACATTAATACATAGAGTTTTATAAAGGGATTTAGCTATTAGATGATTATTTGATGTTACTAATATGCATTCCTTTGGTTGTTTGTAGGTTGTTTATGCTAGCATTGGTTATTTAGCTACTTGTCTGCAAGAAATGTATGATTTTAAGAAACTTTCCCAACTGGTGTTGATAGAGGTTTGCTTGAAGGATATTTTAGGGAAACCCTCCCTTGTCAAGGCCTAGGCTCTGGCCAAGCTTTGGTCCTGGCTGGTTGGGAAATATGCCAACAGACCCAGGTGTTTCTGCACTAAAAATGTTGCCAAGTCATTTTGACTTGCTGATTTGGTCTTATAAAAGCTGGCCCCTGTTTTTGAGGTCAACTTGGAAACTTTTCCTGGGAAAGGTCCTTCAGGTTCTTACTGTGAAATGAGCTCCCCAATGATTGCAGACTCTGGGTGATGGTAAAGTATTTAGGCCTTTGATGATGTATTACCTTGCTTATTTTTGCTTGGTGTGCGCTTATTGTGTTTTATTAGATGTATGTTTTACTGTGCATAGTCTGAGAAGTGCATGTTATCAAAAAATAAAAAAGGGGGAATATGGTTCCTCAAGAACATTTAGATAATGCAATATTTACACTAAATTTTTTGAATGTAGATCATAAATTTTGGTCCCTGGTAGATTGATACTGCTCTGAAGATTTTTGTGTGCAGAACCAATTTCCAAAAGTTTTATTTAGGGATCAGCAATTGGGTGTGCAATGGTGAGGCCCAGCTGATGTACTAACCTAAGGGAGAAGGTACACGTGTTCTATCACCAGCAGGTTCAAAGTGGTCATCTGCTCAACTGGACAAACAACTTTTGCCTCTGAGACAAAGCCCAGTGAGAGGAAAAATGATTTAATCACCATCCAGCCCTCGTGGCCAAAGCAGGAGCAGGGTAGGGTTGCCAGGAACATGGCTGTGCCTGAAAGCTTGCAGGGGCAGCCTGCCAATAGAGGCCTTGTGTCTCACTGCACTCACCATCATATTGTTGTGCTCCTGCTGACCTTCCTCAGTTATTCCCTGCTCCATGCTTCCAGAAAGACATTCAGTAATGTCAAAGTCAGTATTTCCAGCTGATGGACTCCCTCTTGCCTGAACAGCACGGCCCCCAAGCTCTGGCCATATGAACTTTGGAACAGTAGCCATTTATTTCCAAATGCAGAAAAAGCAACTCCCTTCCAGGGGACATTGAACACTGTCTTTTTGTTTTCCTATGCTGTGGGTCTCTTTGTCAGTGGCGTAGTTGTCTTTGGTGTGCTATTATTGATTAAACAAAGAAGGGGGAGATGTGGAAGATAAGAAATCCTGTTCACTTCTGGTGGGGAACAAAAAGCACTCTGGGAAAGGTTCAGCTAACAGCGAGGTAAAAAACAGGTCATATAACCAGAGAGCAGGTTGCATGGCTGGTGGGTGGTCACTTTGTGCATGGGGCAGTGATTGGTTGGCAAGGTGCGTGGACACCACGTCATCAGAGAGCTGGTTGGGTAAAAGGACGCGTGAACAGCCGCACCACAGTGGCAGGCAGCCATTGTGTGTCTGTTTTGGTGAAGTTGAGAGCATAAAAAGGCTTGGTTTGTTGCAATAAGTGATCTTTGGGGCAAGCAAGAAGGAGGTCTGTGTGTCTTTGTTTGCCATTGCTGTGAAACTGTAGGGTCATGCCCAAGCATGCCCAGTGTGCAGGGAGAATATGCACAAATTGATATTTCTGCAGCAAATTTGTTTCCCGCGTGAGCAATTTTGATAGGGAATTGAATGTGTTTTTTTGCCAAACTAGGGGCTCAACAAAGGAATGGAAGAGTGCAAATCATTGCTTCTATAACTGTCTCTTTTGATTCACTCTAAGCTGAGTTTTCAGCTGTTAGGAAGGGCTTCTAACCCAAAGATGGGGATAATGTAATTAACATTTAGTTCCATAAAATTGGAATTTAAGTATAAGTACAGGGCATATGCTTGGCTGTCTGGTAAAAAATTCCACTTAGACTTTCTGAAATAACATGCCAAAAAAGAATGTTACACCACAGTCTTGTATATTCCCCAAAATACAAGACATGCTAAATTTATTCACCATTAGCTTCTTTCAGTGATGATTTGCTTGATTTTTCAGAAACACTTGTATCAGGCATGCAGAAGTTTGAGGCGTTATTTTTGTTCCATACGTTGTTTCATCTTTTAGATCAAACATGAATTCCCCAAATTAAAAGCCATTGCAAGGCAATTGAAAATGATAGTTTAGTAGTCTGAATAAATTTTTCCTGCTTAAAATTAGAGGACTCTAGAGTATTCATAACACTGTGTACCCAGCTACCACTACTAATCAAGCTAAGCAGAAAAGGCAAAACTCATTGAACATGGAAAATTAATACATTGCTTGGTTTTCCAGAACCAGGTTGAGTATATTTTAAGTTGTCCAAATGGTGAATTTTGCCACAGAAGACAGCAGAGCATTCTCAAGGTTAGAAATTTGGACTTTATTCCTGTGGATGAAGTTGATTTACTCTGTGGAGTCTCAGGCCTGGTAAAAGCAGAGGCTTTTTACCTGACTTCACAGGAACCAGGTTTTCAGCTGACTTGCACCATTTTAAGTGACCCACTTTACCTTTAAAAAATTCTGTAGTGGTATTTCTAACACATTTGTGAATCAGTACAAAAGAAAATAGATGGCACGTTTCGCCCTTTACTAGCTTACAAGATCTTTTTTTTAAAAATGAACTGCAGGAAACGGGAAAGAAGTAATTTTGCCTTTCTGTTCTAGAAATAACTTTCAAAAAGGAAAGCTTTTTTTCTTTTTTTTGCTTGTAGGAGAATCTGTAATAGGAGTTGAGTGGTGTTTACCAGAATAACTGTCTACACTATTAAATAGTATGGGTTCATTTTGAATCCCAACTCTGTTTTTACCTGCAGTGGGTAAGGACTAAATTTAAAGCGGGAAAAACATTTAAGATTTGTCTGAAACAGAACAAAAGATTGCAGGATGGAGTAAAAATTATTTGAGCCCATGTATTTAAATATAGCTTTTATTTCAAAATGCAGTTTGAAAAAGGAATCTTGGATCATACAAGCTATTTTTAATGCCAAGCAACACAAACTAAGTAAAACACAGAGGTGTTTCACTCTCAATTTGCCCTTTTAAGGTCAGAAAAAAGGAAATTGTCACACACACTGTCTGTTGTATATAGTATGGAGAATTGTTATGAAGTGATTATTTTATAAAGGTTATGCATACTTCCAAGCAATATTTATAGCACTCCTTTTCTTTATCATTTCTAAAATGATAGTATGCTCTCTGCATCTAGAGAATGACCTTACTATTAGCAGGATACACTGCCTGTAAAGATTTTTTACTAATTTAACATTTCTTTGCGATAGCTCAATATAATGAAGTCTCATTTCTGTATTTCATTGCTATGGGCCCTATTGTCCAATATGCCATTGTTGGGCAAAGGTGGTGGCTTGTGCCGGGCAATTGCTTAGGGCTCAAATCAATAATGAATTCCTTTCAAGGCTGGAGTGCAGTCTGTTCATTGAAAGTTTATAAAATGAGCTGTGATGAGCATCCAATAGGAAAACCCATTTGTCATGCAGATCACCAGAGAGACAGGGACTTCAGGCTGGGCTGACTGGGGAGATTCAGATGTACAGCAGGAGGAAAGGAAATTCTTTGGTGGCCCTATGAAGGCACCTTGTGGGGGGGTGAAAGATTCAATTTGCTACCTCTGATTTCTTACAGCATGAACTGTTAATACAAAACGGGAATGTCCTATTATATACTACACAAGTTTTTTTTCATAGCAGCTACATTTTCCTCCTTCCTTCAATTATGATTTTGCCTGAATGACCCTTAAATCACAACATGTACCTCTTGGGAACAAGTTAGGAAAATGTAGTCCCTTTCATTCTCCAAGGAGAGCAAAATCTTTTTGTTCTATTTATTTCTCCTGAATTTTGGATTTTCTTATTCTATTTCAAAGAATGAATTTATCATTATTCCTAACAAAATCTTTACTTGAACTACTTTCCATTTACCCTTGATATTCTTTTGTAGGATATATTGAAAATAAGCTGCACAAATGCAAGTTTCAGCCAGGCATCAAACACTACGTAGTTTAATTTCTAATAAAGCTCATTCTGTTCTCCAACAGACATCAATGAGTGTGAGACAGATGGAATATGCATGAACGGGCGCTGTGTGAACACTGATGGCTCTTTCAGATGTGAATGCTTCCCTGGCCTTGCAGTAGGACTGGATGGACGTGTCTGTGTTGGTAAGACAAACTTAATAGAGTCACAGTTAACCAAGGTTAAAATAGTACTAGACTGATGGACAGATCAACATTGAATGTAGAATTTACCAGTTTTTCACGGAATGGTGGGTAGTAATTATAGTGGATACTAATAACTCTGGAATGTTTACTGTAGCAGCCCATTTTGTTCTGTTTTCATTTCCTTTTTATTTAAAGAGAAGAAAAGTGGGGGTCAAATCACAAGGTCAGGTAGACTGTACAGTGTAGAGGTGACTAGTGCAGCATCAGTTCTGCGTAGGTGAGAATTTGCCCTGTTTCTGTCAATGTAAAATTCATTTGTCACTAAGCTTAAAGATGTAATTACTCTGTCACCTCTTTTTAACATGGGATGTACCCAATTTTCTGCCAATTTCTGTACAAGCTCAGTGTTTGATTATCAAATACTAATATGTGTGAAAGCCATTTATTGGTCTTTCTTAAAAAAAGAGAAAAATCACCCCTGGACCTGAAAACATAAACATATGAAGTCTTATGTACGGGAATAGCATTAATGACTTTTCCTTGGGTTTTTTACAAGCAAAGAAAGAGCAAAGACTTCGTCCATTTTCCCCACAGGTTCTCTCAAGGTTAAGAACTGATTGTTTGCCTAGTTCAGCATGTTAAGTCATCAAATGCAGTGACTATTTGTATGCCTTAATTCTTGGGAGCGTGAGGAAGAAGAATTTCCTGTCCCAAGTAGAGGAGGGTGTATAGGTGGCTGGAAAGCAGAGAGAAATAGTGGAAGATACTTTTGACAGCTATTTCATGGTGTTTATGACTCCCTAGCTACATTTAATACTTGCTATAATTTATGGCAGCATAGTTGGCTATGGCAGGATTAAGAGAGATTTCTTCCCTCAGATACACATATGCGAAGCACGTGCTATGGTGGCTACAAGAGAGGACAATGTGTGAGACCATTAACGGGTGCAGTTACAAAGTCAGAATGCTGCTGTGCCAGCACTGACTATGCCTTTGGAGAGCCTTGCCAACCCTGCCCAGCACAAAACTCAGGTATGGCATGTTCACTGGTAAATCTTCTGATTTATTAATTCTGTTGATAAGCTATTTTTAGAAAGGTAGAAGAGACTATATTAACATTGCAACTTAAATCAGGAGATAACATTGTTGTATAATATGTTACATATTTTGAGCAGTCTTTTATTTTTTATATGTTTTAAGACTACAGGAGATTTTTTTTAAGCAAGAGTAAATGACAATATCTGGCCCCAGATTTGTTATGCATATTAAAACCAAACAGGACATTTTCAGACAAAAAACTGTATTTTGGTAGATGTAGATAACAAAAAATATAATTTTAAACTCAAATTATTAATGGAAAAAACTTGATTAATTCATAGGTTCAAATCCTTATGTACACCTGCCAGTCAGATGCTTCCTGCATGACTCCTATATCCTTCAAGTGATCTGAAGTAGCTTATTCAGTACCTTGCCTTTGGGTAGTCAATGCACAGACAAATGTCCAGTTCAGTTTCTTGTGAATACTTGAGTCTGTCACTGAAATCCCCACCAAGTGAAGCTGTCTGGACATAACTTCTCTCTGGAAAGGAAACAATCCTAACCATTCCTACGAGCAGAAGTGTTTTAGGAAAACTCTTCTTCCAACAAGACTCTGCTGACACAGTCCTTGCTGGAAGACAGTAATTTAGAGAGACCTTGGTTTCATGGAGGTGACAGACTGCAGGGAGCTGGTTTGAAACCTCAATTTATTATGTATTTCTTGTCACCCAGCAAATTTGTTGTTGCACATAAACAAAGTATAGCATTTGATATGTAGTTCAAAAGTGTATCATACTACCATGGTATTTTCTCTGTAGGCAAAAACAATTCTAGATTTATTTTTTAAATCTGTTTTAACTGATAGCTTTATGAAAGCACTGGGGAGCCAAACCCAATTGGAACAAATTAGGCTGGTAGAGCTGATGTGAGCTCTTCAGCAGGAACTTGCTGGTGACCATTTTATAACTTGGTGTATTGTTTAGAATAACAAAACACCAAGGACATGTTAGTGAAATCGGAAAGAGCTTTTCCTGCAGCCTCTGGTGATGTTAGTGGGCCCTTCTTATTGTACAGTAGAGCTGAAATCTACAAATACTGGACTCCGTATCACTGACTTTGTGTTATGTTTGATTAACTTCATTGGAACATTTACATGTGTGTAAGCTATTTTGACGGTGTTGTTTTCCTCACCTCAATTCTTAATAAAAGGACTTCTCATGCAGGACAAAATTATATTATTTTTTAATTATTATTCTTTTTATTATTTATATTTTATAATAAATTATATTATTTTGATCTACAGTGAACTCATGAAGATACTCCTGCTAAATGGAGTTAAATATGGGGTAGATTTATAGGAAAAAATGTTCTGTTTCCTGGTCTCTTTGAACAAGCACCTTGGGCAACGACTTGGATGTAAAGTTCTGGAGAATCTTGCTGTGAATATGTAATGGTTTGTTTGTATAGGAGGACAAGCATGAAGTTTATGTCTATTCTTAAATGCCACAGTTCATCATGTGAGTTTTTACTCATCCATCTTCATAAGCAGATTCAGACCCTGAATCTGCTAAAATGCTTCGTTCAAAAGGTTCAGAATACTGTGAGGTTATTAATGTTTTCAGAAGAGTTGAAGGCATAGTATTTCTTTCAAATAATTAATTTTCATACTATAAACGGTGATGCTGAAAGCAATGAGCTAAGAAAGAATATTCCAATAAATTTTTTAATATTTTTTCCAGCTGAATATCAGGCTCTGTGTAGCAGTGGAACTGGCATGACTGCAGGAGGAAATGGTAAGATCACGTAATGTAATTCGAATTTATATATAGTACTTTTGTCTGAAAGTGTTACTTTGATATCTTTAATTTGTTAGCCGTGCTGATGGGGATGGTGACAGAGAGAGTGAGAGAAAGGCTTAGGGTGAAATGAATGGAGCATGGAGTTTCAGGATCATTCATTTACCCTCATTTCACCAGTGGGGCCTGTCTGGCTTACATCATGGAGTGTATGTAAGTGCCATTATAAAATAATGACAAATGTATGAGAAGTGTCAATGCCTACATGACTTTATATGTAAATCATATTTGCATATTTCAGGTGAAATCATCCTGAAGAATAAAGCCATATTGAACATTGAGCTTACTCATGTTTTCATCTGTAAAAATAGGCCAGAGTTTGTTTAACTATAGAGAAGAAGGAAATTATTACAATAAAAGCTTTGTTGTCATTGAACTGTGAAACTGCAAACTCTTAAGTCAGCCAATGCTCACTAGTAGATTTGCTGGCAGTAGATAGGGAAAAGCACTCAGAAAAGAGGGATATTAATGCTTTGGCAAGTGATGCCATCTGGAAATGCTGTGAATCAGGAGATATGGGGAGTATTAGTCCATGGGGCCTCTCTAAAAATGTAATCTCTGATCTCCAGTTTAATATCCCAGTTCTCACCTAGAGTTAAAAGTTTCCTAAATGACCATGATCATTAAATCAATGATAAAGAGATGCTTTCTTCTCTTGAGTGTGAATATTTAGGTGTGAATTTCCTAATCAGAACTACATAATTATAAATAAGGAGCAGCCAATGTTGATGATGTTGAAACTGATATTTTCTAGTTTGGAGAATTAATCCCTACAAGCCCTCAACAACTGCTGATCTGATGTTTGGGTTTTTTTACCTTTATGTAGATATTAATGAATGCTTATTGGATCCTGATCTCTGTCCAAATGGAAGGTGTGAGAATTTGCATGGAACATACAAATGTTATTGTGACCCTGGATATGAAGTAGACTCAACTGGGAAAAACTGCATTGGTATGAAATATCTTATCCTCAAAGTAGTTATAAAGAATCATCATATCCTTTCTCAGACTTCATTGGCTAAACTATCCAAATCTATATTTCCATTTTTTTCAAAAAATAGAGGCTGCAGCCTTCTCTTGAACATGACTGATCTGACCAGTGTACAGTGTTCTGATGAAGTCTGACCAGTGCCTTGTATAATTGTGCCAGAAATTCTCCATTTCCCCGTGGAATATCCTGCCTAAATTGATTCTAGAGTGCATTAATCTTTTCTCAAATATGTGTTATACTGTGGGATCAAAGTCAACCTCTAATTGGGAGTTACATCCAGAGTTTGCTCACTAGCATTCAGCTGATGAGTTCTGGTTTCTAGCATGTTATTGTTACTGGTCCCTAATTGCAAAGTTTTGAATGTTGGTGATTATATTTCATCTTATTTTTCTTGTTCATGTTGTCAAGATTAATTTAGCCTTGCCTGATTCTCTGTATTGGTAATAACTTCCAGCTTCATGTTGTCCACAGTTTTTGATTCAATTAATTTTTTACTTCTGCATTAAAATGAATATTTTATAGGACCAGTCCCAAGTCTGATCCCTGATAGCGTTTCTAATATCCTCACTTCATCATGATTATTCTCCTTTTTAATATATCCTACTGTAATCTTTCCTTTGTCCAGCTCTGGAACCACCTTAAAATTCTTAAATTCCTTTCTATTATCTCCAGCTTACATAATAATTTTATTTGGGTTCTGTATTCTCTATTTAAACCTAAATAGCTTAAGTCATGGGTGTAATCCCAGTCTAAACTATCCATTATCTTAAAAAAAAAAAAAAAAAAAAGGAAAAAAAAAGAGTTGATCTTTCTTAGATAAAAACCACACTGTAATTCATCCCATTTTCCCTTTTGCTTCTTTGGCTTTAATTATCCATGTCCTATTCCAGTGTTTGCTTGTAGCTGATGGCATCTCTTCTCCCAGTCCATCTGTGAGTTTTCCAGATGCTCCCCAGCCCACCCTGTTGAAGCCCACATCCATTCTGCATCACAGCTGTTTCCCATTCTCCTGTAATGTTCCACCTGGCCCTCTCTCAATTTTTCTGAACTCCTGTGAAGCTTCCCACATGGTCTGTTTTATTCTGCAAGTCTCCCTTCTTTTCCTAGCACTTTTGCTGTTCCCAGCTGCTGCACTGACCCTCTGAGTCTTCCCAACTTCTCTCAACACTTTCTGAGGCCTCTCTGACTTAGCCAATTGTTCCTGTCTGCTCTTTGGGTCTCTCCTGGTCTTCACCTGCTGTTCATGGCCCATTGCCACCTTCTTGCAACTTCCCCCTAATGACTGCAGTTCTTCCAATGATTTCCTCAGGGTTCTTAAATTTAGCACTAGCAATTCTATTTAAATTTTTCATCTCTGAAGCAAGTGTAGATTTACGTTAGTCTTTTTAACTATAACAACTGAGGCAGTTTAGAGCCAGCTTGGAAAAAATGGTGATTTAAAGACCAGGATGACCAGCAAACCTTTTCAAACCAATCCTCTCCTTGTTTCTTTCATAACACTGCTGTGCAGTGACTCAGAGACTGCATAGACCTAATCCACAATAAAGGCAGGATAAAAGTGTGATTCCCAGCTTTATTTTGAACTGTGCTGTGGCTGTCACATACTGTGAATATGTGAGGAAAGAAAGTATAAGTCCTTGTGCAAACCTGTTATCTACAAAAACAATCCAGTATCCATATTTCATACACACACATCCCCCTGCCCTATTTATCTCCTCTGAAAAGCAGCTGTTGAGAGGGAAATTCTGTCCTGACTTCTATTCCAGAAATGTTTATTTCTTAAAAAAGTTCTTTATTTTCATTGTAGATATTGATGAATGTGCACTGAACATGCTACTTTGTGACAATGGACAATGCAGAAATACCCCTGGAAGTTTCACCTGCACCTGTCCAAAAGGATTTGTATACACTCCTGATCTAAAAACATGTGAAGGTAATTGGTAACACACCATTTCATCCTAGTTTTATTATTTGAATTGTTCTCAGATTGTGCCGGAAATACTTTGAACCTTCATGAGGATATAATGTGTAAAACTGAAAAAAAAAAAGCCACCATAAATAAATTCTGTGGGGAAGCAGGAGAATGAAGAGGGAGGGACAAGGCCAAAACTAAATCATTAGATAACCTCATGGACTAGCCCGTATTTACTCTTCTTATTTACTACTACCAGTGAGCCCACACTGTGCCAAGGGTGAGAAGAACCAAGTTTTACAAATCTATTGTCTGAGGAACAGAGCCAAAGGGCTCCTAGTTTGAACCCTTTTTCAGCCACAGACAATTCTAATGTGTTGGTGTGTCTTTGGGACACATGCATTCTTAGTCTGTTGTGAAGAGTTTCACAACAGAAAATGGGAATATTAGCAAGACTGGTTATGAGGAAAGCTTCATCCCCTTTTTCCTAAACTGAAAAGAGCCATATGTATTTTTGTTAATGTTTCCTGGCACTAATAGCAGTGTGTTTCTTTTCTAGATATTGATGAATGTGAATCTAACCCCTGTGTTAATGGAGTATGCAAAAACACACCAGGTTCTTTTGTTTGTGAATGTTCTCCTGAAAGTACTTTGGATCCAACCAGAACCATCTGCATAGGTATTTATTCCTCTGAAGGTTTTATGTTTGCTGGTTGAAAATTTCCAATGACATGTGAACATTTTACATCAGGTTAAGAAAATACTTTAAAATAATTTGTGTAGATTAATTTAGTGGAAAACATAACAGAAATAATGTTAAAAGGTGCTTGTTTTCACCATTACTGCGAGAGCATAAAGTGCACTTGGGAGCTTGGTGTGCTTCCATGTCAAATTCGAAAGAGAGGTGAACATTTTTTCTAACCAACACAGGAATTCTAGGACTAATACTTCATGTCTGTGCTTACCTTAATTTCTCCTGTAATAAGGTGAACATGTTCTAATTAGGATCTGCTCTCTGAAAGAATTTTGTATCTGAGATGGAGCACGAACAGCTTATGCACAGTCCAGAGCAGCTCATGGACAATGCTGTGACTCAGATACTTTGTGGGCTCATAGTTTCCTTTAAAAAACTGTAGGACTACAGCTGTCTGATCCTTAGCTATCTCCTGCCATTCCCTATACAGGAAGATATCCAGACTAGGGGATCTAGTAAAATAATAGAAGATGTAGCAAGGGTCCATATCTACTCTGTTCTTCTGCATGTGCCCCTAATATGAGTCATAATCAATACAGGAACTCAATTCTTCAATCGTATTGGCATACTCACTGTTAAGGACAGTAAGTATAAACTAGGATTTGCAGGAGCTCTGTGCTGGGATGACTTCAGGCTATAGTCCAGCATAGAGAAGGTTAAATTAAGAGATTTAAAATGGATTTAGCTCTGATGTGGTAAATTGTAATGAAAGGATTATTTTTTTCATGGTTAAATTAGCATGTGTTTGTAAATAGAGTAATGCATAATGCTAGAGAATCTGCATGAAAATACATTATATTTTTCTCAACAGAAACTGTCAAGGGTACCTGTTGGCAGAACATAGTCAATGGAAGATGTGAAATAAATATCAATGGAGCAACTCTGAAGTCCCAGTGCTGTTCCTCACTAGGTGCTGCTTGGGGAAGCCCATGTACACCATGTGAAAGAGGTAATGCTGTTAATTTTCCTCAGGAACCTGGGATTTTTCCTCTTCTGAGGTTAGTCCAGATTATTGTCATAGAAGTTGGGTGCAGGCTAGACAAATAACTTCTGTTATCTAACAGTCATTCCTTATTCAGTCCCAAGAAAGAGAAGTCTTAATATTGGAGTGGTAGCATGTAGCTATATAAGGTTCTAACTGGATTTTACAGTAAGTATTTTACAAGTTTAAGTGCTTAAGGGAAGGGACCACACCTACAGTCTGTAACTGGCAGCCTTACTTTAGCATGGTTTGTCATAATTAGTGATCTGGAGTTCCTAGTGATGTAGCAATAAATGCATGTTCCCCAGAGATCCCAAGGAAATGTTTGCAACAAATGGATCTTTGGTGTGGTAATGAAGGGAGGAGAGGGAGTAGCCCTTGTTATTATACTCTGTAGATTAACTGATGACCTGGACAATCTTACAGTCGACCGAAAAATGGGTTGAGGTCGCTGTATATTCATTTGATAATTTTACTGAACTGTGGGATGGGCTGGGAACCCAGGGATGAGCTGATGAACGCAGAAATGTGTGTGGGTTGTTATTTCTGTATCCTGAAAGATGCTAGTTTGCTCAAATCTTTGGCTGATTTCATTCTGTGTATCTTAACAGAATTCATCCTCATTCATCCATGGTAAATAGGGTTGTAATGTGCTGTGATCAAGTGAAATGACTTAATTGGTTCAAATGAAACAGAAATCATAACCACTTTTAGGCTAGCTAGCTGAGACACATGGGAAGCAAAAGAGGATAAAGGCTGACACTCTATATAGTTTATGCAGTTGCCCCATCTTATCTCTTTATTATTTCAGAAAATACTGGGATACTGTCTAAGCACTCAGACTTCTCATAGCAATAAACTAGATAATGTTTCACATGATCAGTTTTGCACAATAAATTAATGGTGGGTTTTGGACTGTAGTATTCTGAAACTTCACTTTTGTTTGTTTTACAGACCCAATATGTCAAAAGGGATATTCAAGAATAAGAGGAACATTGTGTGAAGGTATTTATTGTTGCCTTAACATAAATCAGAGCTTGAATAAAAAAATGCTAGTGTTTTAAGCAGTTAATTTAGCACAGAAGAACACCATGCCAAGTTCTTACCTTGTGTTGTTCCATTGACTTCATTAGAGTTATGTCAGGGATGAATTTGGTTTCAGTTTGTTTAACATTCCTGCATACTCACAGTTTATCTCAAAGTACACACTTACAAATGCAGTGTCTACCAGTATAAGGAGATGGCTCACTCTCTTCAAATACTGTTAACTGAATAACCTGTTTTTAAGTGAAGTGTCTTATATATACTACAAAACATGACATAAGTAATACAGTGGTATGATAAGCTATTACTATGCTTTAGGAAAATAATGTTTGAAGACTGTAGTTCACATTAGTTTTCTTTTTTTTCCCCCTGACCTTGGCTTTCTCCCATATGACATTATATGAAATCTTACACATTCCAAAACATATTTTCATTTTCCTATTAAAAAAACCAAACCAAACCAAAAAACACAAAAAAATCACCCCACACCAAAAAAAGCCCCATCAGGGCACAGTTATACTTTGGTTAAAGAAAAGGTTAATATTTTAAATGTGTAGTTTTTTGCTTGGTATGAGATGACTCTATACTATTCTGTGAGAATTGAAGGTCCCACCCTATTTCATCTTTATTTGAATTGATTTGAACCCCTGGAAAAGTACTGCATATTTACATAATATGCAGAAGCTCAGAGAGTCTCAAACTGCTGTGGGTCATCCTGACTGACAACATCTGACATGACACTGCAGTTAAAATATTTTTTAAAAATTACTCCCATATGTAGCTTCCATAAAGAAACATTGTTTTTTTTCCCTTAAAAAAAAGAAAAAGAGGAACACCCTCACACATACTCTTTGCTTTCCAAATGATGACTGAATACCTTGGCACGTCTGTGCTGCAGACCCACTGTACATAACTTATCTGACCTCAGCAACACTTTGTGGAGTGTGTAAGTGAAAGAAAAGAAAAAAAATAGGTCCACCTATCTCTCTTCACAAGGAAAGTCTTAGAGCATTTTCAACACTGCTGGGATGGAAAGTTCCAAGATACAGACATAAGTGTTTTCAGCATTTCCTTTACCAGCACTTCGGATTACATCTATTACATGCTTTGATCTTTCTCATTTCTATGGGACCTGGATAGTCTTAGGTTTTTTCAGAGTAGCTTCCCTTCCTTGTAACCTTACTGAAGCCTTACTTGGTTTTCAACCAATGTAAGCATTTTTCAAGACAGGGGGAGGTCTCTAGGAAATTTACTGGCAAGTTTGAGACAGGAGTAAGTTTAGTTCCCAAAAGGTGATAGTCAGTTCTCCCATACACAGCCCATGTAAAATGAGTAATAGATCTTGTGCAAGGAAATAAGCAAACTAAATTGGCAGCATTCCTCTCGTTTACGGGTGAGCCCTGAAGTTGTCAGCTGCAATATTGCTCACAGGCTGTGAACAGTGTTTCAGTGGTTTCTAATAATCCACTGGCTTTACTTCATACCTTCCAGTCAATTTACAATATCTGTTCAAGGGCAGAGGCCACTGATTTGCCCCCCAGAGTTT
This sequence comes from Cyanistes caeruleus, assembly GCF_971803275.1. NCBI lineage: Eukaryota > Metazoa > Chordata > Aves > Passeriformes > Paridae > Cyanistes > Cyanistes caeruleus. The sequence goes on from NC_141713.1 coordinate 10,628,505, forward strand.
ATCCTCCATCATGCTCCATGAGGTTTGAGAGGTGCAGTCTCTTTGCACCAGGAGTTTTGTCTGGATGCCTAACCAGCCCAACCTTCCCAATTCTTGGTTACTCTATACATGAGTATTCATCTACAGATTGCCAGTCATTCTTTTTCCATTTCTTCTTCTTAATACTCTCCTCTCCTCAAAATTGTCATGCTTCATCTTGGAGCATGTTTAATGCTAGAAGCTTTCTCCCAAAGGCAGTTGTGAAGCATATGCTTTCTACAAAGGACATGGGTGGGAGGACCTCACACTTAGATTACTAAACATTTATTTAAGCTCAAGCCAAGCTAATGCATATAATCAATTTATCCTTACCCAAAAGTGCTAAATTTTCATTTTAAATATAGAAATACAGTTTTTACTTAATAAAGTTAAACTCTGTGTGTAGTTGTAAGGAAGTTATTTTAATATATATATATATATATATGAAGTTGCTAATTACTGACAAGGCCATAGGGCCAGATTTCAAATGGTGTTGTACTTTCCAGACATGCAGATAGAGAAAATTTTCAAAAATCTTAAAAAAATACTGAATCTAGTTGGAATAATGCATAATGTCATTTTGCACTTACCTTGGTCTTTCTTTTCCCATTTGCTTCAAATATCTGACCCACAGTAAGTATGAAAATGGATATAGTTTTTAAACACCCCTCCCTTTCTGTTAATTTTGAATTTAATTTCAGTGTGTGTAGGAATAGCTAATAGCAACATGTATTATTTCTGATCAGCAGCAGTTTTCTGTAATTAATTGGGTCTGTCTGGTTTGCTTTGGGAATTGTAAATGTTTTGAATTTTTTCAGGCCATGTAGACTGCTGTGGTTTTTTATTTTATCCTGAAAACATGACAATGTTTTTATATTATTTATTATTTTTTTTTATATTTTTGCTTATTTGCTCATTTAACATGCTAGTAATTACTCTTGCTTCTTTTTTCTTTAATAGATGTTAATGAATGTGAGGTGTTTCCTGGAGTCTGTACAAATGGGCAGTGTGTCAATACCTTGGGATCCTTTGTTTGCCAGTGCCCCAGTGGAATGACTTTAGATGCTTCTGGGCGAACTTGTCTTGGTAGGTGTTAATTCCATGTACTAGGGAAGAGCAGATCTATGCAGTGACCAGTGGCTGCACTGTGTGTTTTTTAACAAGAAAGGAAAATTATTTTTGCCCATTTTTCAGATGGAATTAGGGACATGAACTTAGTTCAGCTGGAACAGGAGCAGGTTCCAATGGCAGTAGCTAAAGCACATCACCATCTGCTAGCTGGTGAATAGCAGTGATTTAGTTCCAGATTGTTCATCTGACAAATCCCTACAGATCATCCATGCTCTTAGCACTCTTCATCTGCAGCCCCACTGAAACCACCTTCCACAAAGGCTGGAATAGAGGAGGCCAAGACCATGCCATTGTGGGCTGGACCTTGGCCACACCATGCACCTTGATGGAGTGTGCAACAGAATATCCAAGTTTTGGTGTCCACCCAAAGCACCTTTGTCCATTTATGACAATAATGCCAAAGATTTGCCTCTGAACAAGGCATAGCTTGTGGTAATTAAAAGGCCTTATATAAGTATGGCAAGCTGGAATGTTAAAAATCCTTTTCGGATCCAAAATTTACTTTGAGTGTTGAGCACCATTTTCAGAGTGGTGCTTTAAACTTACTTCAATTGTTAATTTCTGATTTAGTGTTAATATTTTGCTGTTAGGAATTATGCAGTGAGCTTGGTATGCTCCTCCGAGTCCACAAAAATGTGGAGTGAGCTGTCCTGTGAAGGGATTTTGGAAAAAAATTCCCCTACAGTGAACTAAATTTTCTCTTTCTCACCATGTTGTTGAAATTTCCCAACAGACATTCGCTTGGAGAGCTGCTACCTACAGCACGAGGATGAGCAGTGCACATCCCAGATCCCAGGCCGGCACCGCATGGACGCCTGCTGCTGCTCCGTGGGGGCAGCCTGGGGCTACGAGTGCGAGGAGTGTCCTCCCAGGGGAACTCCTGAGTTTGAAGCTCTTTGCCCAAGGGGACCTGGGTTCTCTACGAAGATAGAGATTAGTGGGAAGCCTTTCTCTAAAGGTATGTGATCCATTTGTGGTTAATTGCTGGCAGATCCTGGTGGCTTCTACTTTTACTCTTCCATCAGACAGCTCCTATGTGGTTGGAAATTCCAGTGATAGGCACTTCACTCACCCTAAGGCATGTTTGAAAATCCAATTAGATTTCATGTCAACTGAAGCCCAAATAAAATACAAGAAAATTTAGTTTGTGTTAGAGACCATTAAATACTATATAATACTGTAGCCTCAAAACACAGAATTTGTGTCTCTTACTAGAGAGGTTAAATTGTGCCTGACTTCGCCTCCTGGCACCTCATAGTAAAGAATTGGAGCAAACTGGGCAGTCAGCTTTGGATGTATTGAAAGAGCAACCCTTATTTGCAAAGGGTGCAATAACTTTAATTGTAGTGTGGAACAATGAAGAAATGTTGAATAATTTTGGGAATTTCTTGTGAAGCTACTTGGAGAAGTAGAGGAAATAGCTTCCAGGATGATGGCTCGAAACAGAGAATTTTGTTTACAGTAAAAAAAATCGTGTTATGAGTCTTGTTGGTAAACTTCCAGCATTAAATGGGAATCACACATTGACACCCCAGCATCATGTGCTGAAAGCCATCTCTCCAGGGTTACCAGTAAGGTTAAGCAGGACAATGTCAAAAGTTGCACTAAAACTAAACATTATAAAATCTGAAATGAGGGGAATATATATATATGAATGGCAATTGCTGTTGTTAGTTTCAGCCTTGTTTTATAAACAGTTACTAAGCCATTAATTATCCATAAAGCAAAGTGACATGTGCTTTTATTTGTGCTCATTTTGTTTGCTGTGACTCATGGAAGTCACATTTTTTTCTCAGAAATCAGAAGACAGTGCTTCTTTTGAAAGCTGTCTTTGCCTTGATCCTCTCTCCTTATTCCTGAAATCTTCCTGAGCTGCAGATCAGATCCTGCAGGACAAAGGGGAGGTGAATACCATTCTGTAGGAGAAAGTGTTCTTGGCGATTCCAACACAGAGTGTCTACAGTGTTGGTTAGGGGCAAGTCAGTATCAATTTATGCAGTATGGTCTAATTTTCCTACAAGGAGGGGTCACTGCCATGAAATAGGATGAGCTCTGATGTCAGCATTGCTCTTTTGTGCACTGTGTTTTGTATGCAATGGTAACATCATATGTCCACACTATCTCATTTTCAGACATCAATGAATGCAAAATGTTCCCCAGCCTTTGTACCCATGGAAAATGCAGAAATACCATTGGCAGTTTTAAATGTAGATGTGACAGTGGATTTGCCCTTGATTCTGAAGAGAGGAACTGCACAGGTAAACTGCATGGATGTTTCTCATAGCTTTGAACTGAAAAGGGAAAACTGAACTGCTTTGAAAATCCTGTGAATGTGTTTTGTCTTACAGATATCGATGAATGCCGCATCTCTCCTGATCTTTGTGGCCAAGGCATCTGTGTCAATACTCCTGGAGACTTTGAGTGTGAATGTTTTGAAGGTTATGAAAGTGGATTTATGATGATGAAAAACTGCATGGGTATGTTTTTTATAGACCTTAGATGTGCAATAGTATGCTATGTACTTGTATGCTATGCATGGGGTTTTTTGGAGCTTTTTTTTAAGGTTTGATTATGCTTGGGTGTAAGTCTCTCTCATTTTGTGAGCCTTATTGAAGCTAACTTTAAATGTGAATTTGCTGCTTCTGCAAGTTGCCAAAGCATATATAAGCAAGGGACAGGATTTTAGGATGTTAAATTTATCCCCACAGTCCCCATTTTGCTAAGTGGGACAGCACCCTGAACTTTGAAGTTAAGGTAAATTAAAATTTAGAAGAAGCCTTTTTGAATTTTTTTTTTTTTTTCCTAACGGCATTATGGTGCAAGGGATGCCTGGCTCTCAGACAGGCTGCAGAGTCAATCAAGGCAGATGGTGCTGTGATGGCTGGGGGGCTGCAGTGAGGGATGTGCTGGCCCTGCACTGATGTGCCTCCTTTTCTTCCCACAGACATCGACGAGTGTCAGCGCAATCCCCTCCTCTGCCGAGGTGGCACCTGCATCAACACAGAGGGAAGTTTTCGGTGCGATTGTCCTCCAGGCCATCAGATATCACCAAATATCTCTGCATGTGTAGGTGAGACATGCAGGCAAAATCAACACTGTGCACAGAATTTTGTACCTCCCTTGTGCTGTGCATTTACAACTTCTGTTTAGTATCATTTTCAGGACAAAAATGAGTTCCTCTTTTTCTTTTGCAACAGACATTAATGAATGCGAGCTGAGCACCAACCTGTGCCGAAATGGCCGTTGTGTCAACCTGATTGGAAAGTATCAGTGTGCTTGCAACCCTGGGTATCAGTCCACACAAGACAAGCTATACTGTATCGGTAAGGACAAAACCTACACAGGAGCTCTAGCAAACAGGGAAGATAAAACACACAGAATTGTTTCAGTTTAGTATAAAGTAATTTTTAATCGTGAATGAAAAAATCTATTACAGTTTGTCAAAATACTATGCAAAATCTCCAAAACATGCACATCATGAGAGAAATGAATGAAGTTATGGCAGTGCTACACTTAGCGGAGTAATAGATTATTTTCTCTAGTAAATCAGTCATGATGCATAAAATCATGTGCTATTTTAAATGCCCCAAGACTTTCAGACTATGATGATTAAGGGGGAGTAACTTGTTAGATTAGATATATATTTAATTAAAAATCATCATTTCTACTGGACCATGAAATAGAATCATGTGGTTCAATTGCATGCACTCCCACTGTGCCATGGAAAAATCCACTGGCTTTAATTCTGCCAAGTAATTTTTTACCTTGATTCTTACAAAATTAGTTATCCTCATGGTCCTGTGGTAACTCAGTGCAATTTCTATATGTAGAAGGAGAAGCACAGAAGTATTTGTATGTCAGATATCATCTCTTTCCATCCCTGGTTTATCTGAATCTATCCCAGTGCCTACCTTTGCAAAAATTTGAATGTTAGTGTGCAAACGCCAGGCGTTGATTCTGGATTGATGGTGTACTGGAAAGCTGACTCAAAGTGTGTCCTTGAAATGTGCTTTAAAGGAAAAGGTATTGTGGATTTTTACTGTAATTTTCTCCTTTTTAGATATTGATGAGTGCCAAATAATGAATGGTGGCTGTGAGGACTTCTGTACAAACTCGGAGGGCAGCTATGAATGTAGCTGTAAACAAGGCTTTGCTCTTATGCCAGACCACAGGACATGCACTGGTAAGGGAGATTTTGGGAACTTTTCTGCTTAAAGGGTTTATTTCAATAGTTTAAAAATGAACCTTCCTTTTAAGGTTAAGGGTATTGTAACAAATACACTATTAAAAAAGGAAAATAAATAGAAAGAGAAGTTCTTTTTCTGAACTAAATATCTCCAAAGTATCAGAATTGGGAAACTGCAGAAAGAAGTGCTTTGAAGGGAATTGGTTCTTGATAATTTCAGAAAGTGTACAAGTTGATTCTGATTTTAATATCAAAAATCTCTGATTTTTTCCATAGGAGATAAATTTCTCCCCTTAAGATATTGTAGTAGATCCAAATCAAAAACAGGTTGAAGACCATTAAAAAGTTATCATGAACAGAAGCCAAAATGCTGTGCAAGTGTATTGTATGGTTATATTGGAGAGAGAATAGACAGAGATGCTAGAAAAGAAGCTGATTGCTCTGTTCTTTGGTTTTGTGGTGTCTGCTCTTAAGCAATCAAGAAAATTCCTGGTTTTAATTCTTTGTTTAGTTAAGTGCAAGTATGCTGCGTTAATTCAGAGCTGAATGGCTTGCAGAGAAATTGAATTCTGAATAGTATGAACCTTTCTTAGGAAACAGGTCTTTTGAGCTCTTAAAAGAGTTTGTGAGAAAATTTTCAGAGCTTCCTTATGGCCGGGTGTTCTCCTTTGGGAGTCTGGGAGTCATAATCCCAGGAAGTGAATTGCACTTGGTGATTTCCACATAGGTTACTCGAAACATAATTCTACTTTTCTCTTCTTGCTTCACAGCTACTGGCCTGATGAGGCATGTGAATATTTGCAGCTGTTTGCCAATTCTGTCCAAGAGCTCCTTGAAGAGCATGAGAATTATAACAGGGTTAATTCCTTGGAATAGGATTGCTTTTATAGTTGAACAAATGGAGAGTTTTCTATACTGGATTATTAGAGCACTCACATTTAGAATTTGTAAATATTTATAGACCTTGAACCAGGGTCTCAATTACCCTGAGGCCACTCAATACCATTCCAGAAGATAAAAGAGCCCTAAAGCACAGAAAAATGCAGTTTTCCTCACATTGTATCTTGCTCTGTCAGAAAGTAGCCAGCCTTCAGCAACTATCAGACCCTCATTCAGAGAAAGAATTCAACTAGAAAAAGTGTGGATTTGATTGACCCCAAAAACCTAAAATATTTAGATTAGAAGTATTTAGAAGTAGTTTGCTTTAGCTCAAGTTTCTAGAAAAGGCAAGCTTTTAAAAAAAGTGCCCAAATATTGGTGTTTGGGGCACTTTTTCAATGCAAAAATAAATCTGTTTAATCGAAATTGTGCCTCAGCCAGATTCTAAATGCAGTGAAAGGATTAGAGTGACAGGAGAGGGAAGGGAGGAGGGAAGGGAGCAGTCTCTAAGCCACTTTTCTGTTTTCATCTTATTGATTTGACTCAGACCAAATGACCCAAATATGCACTTGGCCAGTCTTTGGGATCTCAAATTTGATGGCTAAGAACAGTTCTGTCTTTACTCCCCCTTATCCTTTGCCACCCAAACACATCTCTAAACCCAAAACCAGAACAGATAATTTACAGCAGCACTTTCAGCAGCACTACAGCACTACAGCTCTACAGCATTAATATGCAGCACTTTCCTGCATATTAAACGAAAAACTTTGGAATAGGAAATGATCATCTTTCTATTCTCAAAGTCAAAATGCAAACATCTGCCTTTGCTGTGGGGAGGGGATGAATTCTCTGTGGTTTGTCCACACATTAACCTGACCCTAAACACATCCAGAGAAGCTGTAGTCAGATCTTACTTTAGGTGTGAATTTCTACATATATTTATTTCTACATATCCAGCCTTGACTCTGAAAAATAGTATTTCCTTCACAGGCAGCTGTAATAACTATTAGCTATTAATTTTCATACACTCCTCTAATAAGGACTTGAGTCCAAGAGCCACACATGAAAAGGTTTAAATAGCAGAAACAGCAGACATCTTTGGAAGTCAAGTTAAATCTAAATATCCAGAGATGTGAGGGGTCACCTTCACTACCCAATTAGTATTGAAAACACTGCTTCCGTCTCTTGAAAAGATGTTATTTACATATGTAAATGTCTGGTGAATATTCAGATTCCACATACTAAAGTTTTGCCTCTGCCCAAACTAATAAGAATAAACATAACTTATTTATATATAATAAATAATTTATTTATATGTAATTTGTGATACTTGCTTCCATGGCACTAAATATCTGGTTTTTACACTGTTAGACATTTGTGCATGGCACAAGATAAAATAGGACTTCAATTGTGAAACACCTGTTTTACATTTTCAGTTTTCTCTGTGTGTGACCATGTCTTTTATCTTTAACATCACACAAAGCTGGAAGCCATCACAGAATATATTTCCTGATAATTGAGCTGGTAAGAATGCTTTGCAGTTCAGTAGTAGGTCACATTTGAATTGGTGAGGTTATGCATAAATAATCAGCTCAATTAGGAGAAACAACAGGTTCTTTGTCAGCTGATTTTCCCTCAACTGTGAAATCAGTACAGTGGCAGGTTTGTAAATAAAGTTCTTTATTTCTGTCATTATTATTCCTATTTCTAGAGCTTAAATATGCATATTAATTCAAATTCCATTGCAAATTAACATTTTTGGGCTAATGTCCATGCCAAAATTATTTGCTTGTTAAGATAAACAGGGACTGGTCAGCCTTCTTCCTTGCAGAAGCTGTGTATCCACACAAGCACTAGCTGCTAGAAGTACAGCAGAATAATGAACATAATATTTTAAATTAATGTGAGTTCATTTTCTGCAGCTGCATAATTACTGCAATCCACAATAGACTGCTCTGATAATGAGTTACACCCTATCTCTTGGAGAGGATTCCTGAATCTTGTCCTTTTTGTGCTGACTTTTTTCCCATGGTATCACTAGGCAGAGATTCTGATTTTTGCTCTTGCTGGTCTGTGTTGGTGCTGACACAGGAAGATTCTAGGGATTTTTACAAGGAACACTAGCATAAGCCCAGGGGCTCTGAAAGATTCCAGAGCTTAGCATGGTTGCCTTAATATAATAAAGTATCTGCTTCTGAAGCTTGGCTCCAATCAGTGATGGCAATTTTATCAACTGAGAAAACAGCTTTTCATCCTAGAGGATATAAGTATATGGCCGGCCTGACCAGTTAGCTGAAGTGCTACATAAGACCATAAAAATCTCTTAGTGAAATATATGTATGTGCTGTAATTATTCCCGTCATTAGTTGAACTGTTTCCAGTTTGTCACCACCCCTGAGATCTGCAGAGGTATTTTGCATGTATGATGGCTTTTTTAAGCTCTGTAAAGTTTGACATTTTTGTCACTGAATTTGACTTCAGAGCTTCCATTGATTTCAACAATGATGGATAGTATCCAAGAATGCCCAATTATATGTGGCCTTGTGGTGTGACAAAGGTTCTGTTGGAGTTCTTTTCTCTGTAGGAAAAGTTGGTTCCTGTTCCTCCCACTTGAGTCAGAAGGGAATGTTTTGCCACTGACTTTAGCTGAAGACAAGGAGCTTACTCATCAGGACAATTTTGCAATGTACTGCTCAGTTATTTACAAGGATGCAATCTTCACCATGTTTATCAGAGCATTAAAATGTTTATTTGCCATGATGATGGTTCGTTGTATTGGACAAAGATAATGTATTTTAATCTGATGTTCCCCTCTAGATATTGATGAGTGTGAAGACAATCCTAACATCTGTGATGGAGGCCAGTGTACAAACATCCCAGGAGAGTACCGATGTCTTTGCTATGATGGATTCATGGCCTCTGAAGACATGAAGACTTGCATAGGTAATTGGAAGTACATATATTCTAATCTGCATTTAACACAGAAAAAAAAATATTTATTTAGGCACTCTTTCCAATGATATTTGAAGAGTGTTGCTCTTATCTCCTAATTTTGGTCACCTGACCATAGAACCAGCCCTATTACACAAATGCAAATGTAATCTGTATATCCATGTAGATTGGGATGCAAACATGATCTATAGCACTGCATTTTTAGGTGCTCTTCCAGTGAGGTTTTTATGCAGCTTAGATGAAAGAATGCCTGCAGAAAGGAAGTGGAGGATGCTGTGGAGAATTCCTAGCAAGATAAATCACCAGTGCTGATTTAAACTTGTCTCTGAGACAAAACTATATAGAAGTGTTGTATCTTGGTAGAACAGAGTCATGAAACAGCATATCTCCAAAACCACATTTTCACATTTTAATTTAAAATCTTGAGTGTATTTCAAGAAAAATCTCTGACAAAACTAAAAAACGCATGCATGCATATATAAATGTATACAGACACTTATATGTAGAAATTATCAATAATTGTAGTCATTCTTTGGATAATGTGCTGCACCTTAGTGTCTGGTTTTAGGAAGAACAGGCATTAACAGTATGTTAATGCAGATATGGTAATATAACACTGCTACCTCAGATCTCAAAATCTATGCTTGCATGCTAGGTAGGGAATAACTACTATAAGCAACTTTTCTTTGCATATCTAGACCTGTTTTTATATCAAAATTCAAATCTAAAGAGATTTTTTTCAGTTACTTTCTAAGAATTGTATTTAATAAATCTTAATTCATGGTTTTTTTAAGATGTTAATGAGTGCGATCTGCATCCAAACATCTGTCTGAGTGGAACCTGTGAGAATACAAAAGGCTCATTTATCTGTCACTGTGATATGGGATATTCAGGCAAGAAAGGCACAACTGGTTGCACAGGTAAGTTTTAAAGCTTAATTATTAATTTTTACTTAAATTCATGAGTCTGCTTCTCTGGTGTTTAGAACCTCCTCTCTGTGTGCTTCTTTTTACTTACTTGTGCTCTTATGTTACCTCTCATCCAAATTTGCTGAGCTTTTGTTCTGCTAAGCTTCAGTGGTACAGCATTCAGGCTGATACTGCTTCTGCTGAAATGAGTGGAGCAAAGATTGGGATCAAAACTGGGCGTGTTACTGCACCATCGTTCATCTAAGAGAACAGCAAATGTCATTCTCTGTAACACGACAAACTCCTGAGGACCTCAGTGCATTTGGATTAGTTAATTGTATACTGTGGAAGCAAATAACAGGTATCTGCTCAAAGTATTATTTGGCAAACACAGATGGCTTGAAATATCTGCTAAAATATATTTTCAGTTTTTGCAAAGTGTCGACAATACAGTAACACAACTACGTTCTATCAGCTGAAACAGAATTTGCTTTATTTCATGTATTGCCAGGAAACAGAAATGAGATTCAAATATACAGGCTCTGAGGGCATGATATTAATAATCCAAGTTCTGGTGTCTCAAGCCAAGGTGTTGAGAGTCCTAGGCTTTGCCCAAATATGAATGCAAACATATGTTTAATATAATTTCTAATGTAGACTTAGGGTAAACACATTTCTGGCAATATCTTTGAGACACACTTTTATTCTTAGTCGGCCCTTATTGTATAGATCTAATAATATATTTTTTTAAGTGCTCCAAATATATGAAGCTGGTTTTTTACAGCTCTCACAGAAAAATCTGAGAGCTGGAGTTGTATTTTGCATATTGGACTATGGATGAATAATTATACATTAGTCACAGCTGCCTTTGAGTTACATATGAGCTGATCTAAATCCAAGAAATCCCTAATTGTACTCTGTAGACCGGCATTTCAGTGTTCCAGCCTAAGGAGCAGGCAGGGAAGATGAAGCAGTGAGTTGAAGGCAAAAGAGAAAGGTTGTGGAGGCAGGGGAGGAATCTGAGGTATGGCTTCTGGAGAAGTGCCTGGAAATAGTCCCTGGTTTGGCATCACATGATTCAAGGCAGTGTCCCAAGCAATATTTTTTTGTTAAAGGAGAGGCCAGGAAATCCCTCTGTCCTGGTCCCAGCCAAGCCCTGACCTGTGGATGGACACTGTCTGTCATGAGGGCTCTTCCCACCTCCTTACACATTTTTAACCCTTCCTGCTGCTTTTGCCAGTATTTCAGAGAGTATGGCACTCACCAGGAAAAACAGCAGTTCCAACAGATACTATAGAGGGGCCCAGTCATTTGAAAGAGCCCAGTAGTGTAAGACAAAATGGTGAAGGATTAGTTATGTTGATAAAGCTGAGATGGGACCATACTCAAATAATGAATTTTTTTAAAATTTAAAGCAGAAAGAAGAGCAGGAAATTTCTAGATTGGTTTCATAATGAAAAAACTGTGGATATATATCCTAGAGTGACTGCATTGTGCAGGTTCTCACATTCTGGTTTTTAAAATGTCTGATTTACTGCTGGAGAACTTTGAATTCCCCATTTCTTGTTTTTATGCACAGTATTAGAGCAGAGTTGAAGTTCCCAGGCTCAGGTACTGCAGACCATGACAGCATCCTTCAATACTTCTTCTGGAAGGGCCTTGCCAACAGCACCTTGACCCCAGAATCCAATTCTTGTCTTACAGACAGATCAAAAGCATCCACAGTTTTTAAGAATTCCAATGGAAAAAAAAAAGTTACAAAAACATGTACAGCACTTTGAATGGGAGATCCTCTGTTTCATGAGAATCACTAAATCATGTCCTTTGGGTTCCATTCCAGTTTTGTCTAAATATTTCAGCTCCCTTGTCATTGCTGAGTGTTTCCATTTTAACAAATAAACTTTTTTTTCCCCCCCAATCATTTACCAGTATTCAGAATCCACCCACTGACTTACATTCCCATCCCACACAGATGTTAGTTCCCCTAATTCTTCCCTCTCCTTGGTTCTCAGTAAGAGTGTGGACAGAGTTTAATAACAAAAATACAATTTTTAAATTACTATGCAAAAATACAGATTGTAGATGCAGCTTTCCAACATCAAGTGCTGTGAGTGGTTTAATTTCCATTCACATGGCAAACTGTGATAATACTGGCTTAGAGCAATTCATTTTAGATTTTCCTAGGCAAGCAGTGGTATGCAGCCACTAGAGAGAAGATTGCTGCGTTTTCCCCTATCCCAGTTCCAGATCTCCCAGCTTTATGGCAAATACCTTGTCTCTACTTTTTCTGTCAATAAAGTACACGTGTATTTGTGCAGAAAAGAAATCCTGCCTTGGCACTTGTGTTTATATTTTGTGATTCATCACCACTCTGAATTACTGCCTGTAAATCTGCAATATTTCACTGTTGATGTAGAGCCTTAAACTTGCTCTGATATTTTCACAGAGAAATTCTTCTCTGACTCTCACCCATCCATCCTTGCAGTTACAGCTGTGTGCACAGCCCCCTGGTAGTTCCTGATGGACAGGGGCTTGCACAAGCTTGGGGTGCTCTTACAAAGTGAAGCTGAAAGAGGTGAACTTGGGCAGTGATTGCCCAACATGGCCAACAAATCAAAAATAAATATGTTACAAGTCAGCTGGATTTCTTCACAGCAGGCTCAGGGAGCTGGGAGGCTGAGACCAGGCTCTGATGCCCCAAGGGCCATGCTGTTGCCATGTGGAGATAGGCTAGTGGAAGGTATTCAGCTGCAGCCTTGGTGTGGGCTGTGAGCTTGGAGGGTTTGGTGTCGAACATCTTGCAGTGATGATGGCGTTGGTGGGTACACAACATACCTGCATGGCTGGCAGGAACTTGGTTCTGGGGAGGTCAGACATCTGATACATGTAAAGGAGGAGACAAGCCTGTCATTTGCCCTCAGAGCCATAATATTTTGTGACTTGTATAATGTGCTCTCCTCTCCATTATTAATGGCTTCTGGCCATTAATAATACATTGTATTTCAGGATTGTTGGCACAAAAGAGTTCTGGTACCAGTGAGCCATATGTTTGCCATCATGTATCTGGGAGCTGGCTGTGTCAGACCAAATACCAGAAGATAATGATAATGGGATGCTGCCCACAGAGAGGGGTGTTGCAGGAGGAGCGTACTGGCAATAGACATCTGTCCAGGAATAACACTGGGCCTTGGTGTGCTGATGATGTAAGGATGGATAGCAGGCAAGAGCTGAACTGTCCCATGTAAAACTCCAAGGATACAGAGTGCTGAATAAAATCTGAGAATGATTCCAAGAGAGAAAACAATTTCAGATCTAGGAAGATCAGAATAGGGGGATTTTTCCATATACTTTTCTACTTGTATGAGTGCCAAGTTGAAATTCACAGTTTTTTCCCTCTGAAAAGCCTTCGTTTTTCCTACCTGATTACATGGGCAGCAACCCAGGAGGAGGAAATGCCTTGTGACTTCCACCAGACGACTGGCCCTTGGGGAACTGGACCCAGGCTCGAAATACTAGTGAAACGTCAGTGCGATAAAATGCACAGATATGCAGAGACTGCCAAAAAAATGTAAAAGTCAGAAAATACTTAAGGGATTTACATAATTCCTGACAAACAGTACTGATTTATAGGTGGAGTCTGAATTAAATTTACAGTTTGCTAAGGATCCTTATAGAGCATTGAAGCCCAATGAAACCTAACAGAGAACGGAACACAGGGTACCTAGAGGATTTCATACCCAATGATGAACACGTGAATTTTCTTCAGTTAATGTACACTCTTATTCTGTTCAAATGCAAAGGAACTTTTTTAGAGTATAGGTGAGGAAACAGTGACTTACTGCCATGGTCCTCTCTAGCCAACTTCAATGATCCACTTCCAGTCTGGGTGAGAATGTTTTGTGCAGATATTGGCTAGCTGTTTCTTCTCTTTGGTTGCCACATTTTGGAGGCATAGTGCAAAGGGTGACAGGTATATCGATGTGTATTTTTGCTGCACACATGCTGAGAGCCCTAAAAATTTGTGCCACTGTGATTAATGGGAGAGACACTTTCTTCATTGCCAAAGGCTTGAGAGAAAAAAATATTTGTCCGAAGAAGAGAACTGAAGGAGCCAACAAAATAGGGTGACTGACAGGTTTTTTTCCCCAGAGTGCTTAGGATTGTTATGATGTCAGACCTGCATATTATTTATTGTGCGTATTCTCATCTGTTGTAGGCAGACAGCTCTCAGTATAAATGGGAGTTGTGCAATTGCAAAGCTGAGAACATGTGTGCAGCAGCACTGGGGCACAGTGGGACCAGCTGAGGATGCAGTGTCAGTCTCTGACTGGAATGTCTTTATTTTCCTTGGCTTGTCACGGACTCATGCTGGAGGCAGAAGGAGAAGGTCGATATAAATCAGTGACTCACTCCTTTACTCTTTAGTGAAAATCCCCATGAAGTCAGTGGGAATAGGCTATCATTGTGTGAAACCCTGACTTCAGTAGTGTCCTCATGAGTGCTCTTTGGGTCATGATACCTTTACTCAGACCGCGTAATGCCTTTGTCTTCAGACAATTAAATGAAAATAGCTAGAGTATTTGAAGGGTATAGTACTGTTTGTACTGCCATACAGACAGAACAGGCTGGACTCATACTTTTATTAAAGATATTGAGTTAATTTTTCCCCTACAGAGCTCAACTTCTTTTTGTTTCATTCTGTGAAGCCATAATTCAATACTTATGGCAACATAAATCCATATTAAGCTCCAGTATAAGCAGGCATAAATTCCACTGATTTCAGTGCACCATTTACACAGGGCCATGTTTGGTCTGAGATCTCTTTTGTCTTGGAAATAATTGCAATGCAATAAATGTAGACTTATAACTCAGCTGTGCAATGAAAGGAGAGAATAGAGATTATAGCAAAACAACATCTGAGTTAAATACAGGGGAAAAGAAGTAAAATCTGGGTTGAAGCCAATGATGGGATTTTATATGCCTCAATCAGCTTTCATTTACATATCTGAGAAACCTTTCATGCATCATGGAAATAACCCCTGCAATGTCCCTTTAAAGGTAAATGGTATGAGAGAATACAAATTGCATTCCCTATTTGATCTTTACTCAGACAAAAAAGTATTGAAATCTATTAAATTTTTTTACTGGAGAAAAGCTTTTTTTTTTTTTTTCTTTTTTTTTTAATTCAAAATAAGTGAAATGACATTTCAGTGGCTGATGCCTGAGAAAGTGGATGCCATTATAAATACCTGTATTTGAGTACAGATTTATACTTGCAGCTTTTATCCTAAAGAAGATTCTAAGTTTTTTAGAGTGTGTGTCAAACAGCTGATGGACATCAAGTGTCTGCTGCAAGGGCCCCAGTGTTGTGGTGCTGCTGTTCCACTGGGAGGTGTTAGCAGGAGTTCTCAGGTACAATGTGTCAGTGGGTCAGTGCATGGTGGGATGGAGTCCACAGTCACTTTATGGAGGGTAGAAAATTTGGCTTGGATTTTCTTAAATTTGAGCCTGAGCATTACTTCATTGCGGTGTAGCTGTTGCATGCAAGTTTCTGTTTGTGTTTGCTGGTGGTTTAAAAAAATTCTTGGCAGAAACCTCTCTACTGGTGATGGGGTGTTTTTGTGGTGTTTTGTTGTGCTCTGCAGGGTATAAGGAAACTTGTGATTATATGTTTTGAAGCATCCAATAATCAAATACAGTGGAGGCTTAATGTGAGAAGTGGTTTAACAGTTTGGAGTTTAA
This sequence comes from Cyanistes caeruleus, assembly GCF_971803275.1. Taxonomy (NCBI): domain Eukaryota; kingdom Metazoa; phylum Chordata; class Aves; order Passeriformes; family Paridae; genus Cyanistes; species Cyanistes caeruleus. The sequence goes on from NC_141713.1 coordinate 10,644,321, forward strand.
AATCATGTAAATGTTAAAATATAGAGCATTTGCCTCAGCTTTTTTATGTCAGTGTATACTGTAGCTGACCTCTCTAAATTCCTTCCAGTGTTTCCCCAAGCCAAAATAAGTTGCTTTTTTTTCAGGCCACCCTTAAGATTTTTTGACAGACATGAGTTTCCTGTTTAGGGTGATGTTATCTTCATATGAGTTTCTGCACATGGTAAAGGCAAAACTGCTCTGAGATTATTTGCTCCTCACTCTTTTTTAAAGTTTTAAAAAGTAAGTGTCCATTTGCATGTTTTCAGGCCTGTTGGTGGAATTAATATTCATTAATAGTAGATTCCAGCTGCCAGGTTTAGATTCATATCTAGATGTCAGCATTCAGATTATGGGAATGCTCATGTCTGGAGTTTTGAGTCAAAGCAATGCCTTGCTTAGAGAGAGACTCAGAAAAGTAAGAATGGAATAAATTCCACTTCAACAGACTAAAAAAACACCAAAGAATTAAAAGCCAACCCACCAAAAAACCCACAAAACTCCCCAAACAAACAAAACAAAAGAAAAAACCCGAAAACCAAATCAAAAAATACCCCCCAAAATCTCAGCAACAAAAAGCCCCAAGCAAGCACAAAACTCACCAAACACCCCGTCCCTCCCAACCAGCAGTCGGTTTGGGTGTTTTCTGGCCTTGAGTATTTCATATTAAGATAACAGATAGATGTTGTCTGCTTCTTGGAAGTCATGTGTTGCCTTTATGAAAAGGTAAAATATGTGTACAAGGCATAGTGAAGGGACACAGCCTTTTGTCTAGAGAAGTGTGGACAGAAAATCCTAAGAAAGTGTTGTGAAGGAAATGGTTAAGGTGCTACCTGGACACTTTCTGCATTATCTCCACTACCCCTCAAAGCCCTCTTTAAAGAGCTAATTGTTTTTAGGTAAAATCATAGGGAAATTCAAGTCTGTGATTTTGGGGCTGAAAATCCCAAAGGTTGTTACATATTTGATGGCTGATACATTTTCTTAATCATCTTCATGAGAAGGGTCTGAGCTGGGTTTTGTCTATGGAATCATGTAGAGTTGTGAGCTTGTTTTCCCCTTCCATCAGCTGTTTTACAGAGTGAGATGATTTGGCTTACAGCAACATCAAAGACACCTAGGAGGGATAAAAAAATGGGTATCAGTTTTAAGTGGTTTGATGTGAACTCTAGGTAAGTTACATCCTGCATGGAAGTTAAGTGCAGTTTGATAGCTCAGTTACAGAAAACACTGTAAAATCTAAAACTCAGGCAAGAAAATTCCTGCCAGTTTTGTTTCAGTTACCAGTAGTAATTTCTGAAAACTTTGTTTAGTTTATACATTCTCCAGCTATGGAGCATGAATATTGTTTTGTGAGAAGGGAGAATGGAGTTCAGTTTGGGTTTTGCAATCTATACATTTTGACATTGTCAGCGACTGCCCAGAAATGAAAATAAGGTGAAAATAGCAAGTACTAAAATAAAATGTGCTGGCATGACCATGTATGTTGAAGATTGGATGACTTGCTGCCCAGTGTCTCCTAGGATGCTGACTTCTTCCCACTGTGTTAGGTTTCCTGAGTTCCTAATAAACTGCCTGCCTAATGAGCTTCTCAGTTGTCTTGGTAAATACAGTGGTACAGCCTGTCCCCAGCCTTGCACACAGCCTGTGGCCAAGCAGAACCTGCTTCATTCCCTGCCTGGGGACAATCCTAGGGGCAGCTGGCTGGTGGTGCCTGGCTGGTGTTCATCAGCGCCTGTGCAGATAGTGGGGGCTGTGGGAGTGCTACATTCCAGGAGTCCCTGGGCAGCAGAGTTTCCTCTGAGACTTTTTAGTAAACTCTGCAATGTGGAGCCACCAATGTAGTCCCTCTCTGCAGACTCTGCCCATCTCTGCAGGATGGGCACACTGGGAAGACTTTCTTCTGAGTTACTGTTTTCCTTCTTGAAAATAGACTTTGGAGTGAACAGCAGCAGCACTGCTTTATATGCCTGTCAGAAGAACAGGTAGTGAGCCAGCATGTTTGAAATGTGCTACATGTTTCTTTACTTTTCTTTGCTTTTCTTTGCTTTTCTTACCTTTTCTTTGTTGTGATTTTGTCTTCATCTTCCTTTTTAAATGTCATGTTGTAAAGAAGTGCAGGCTTGCTTTCACATTCACATTGCCTTTCTTGAGAAATTCTAGTATCAGTTATCAGGATATCAGAAAGTGTGTTCCATGAACTCCTCAAACATCTCTGTTTACAGATATCAACGAGTGTGAAATTGGAGCCCATAACTGCGACAGACATGCCATATGTACAAACACAGCAGGAAGCTTCAAATGTAGCTGCAGCCCTGGCTGGATTGGAAATGGTATCAAGTGCACAGGTGAGGGTCTCATGCATTTGTACTTATTTGTAAGGTCAGACCACAGTGGGGTTCTAGCAATTCTGAAAAAAAAATACCACACCTATACCATGAGAAGGCAAATGGTTATAAAACTTGTTAGGTTGATTTGACATGATCTGTTGGAGGACAAATCCTCCTCCATGGTAAGTGTGAAATCAGCATTATCTTCTGTTTGACTTGGGGAACAATGAGAACAGACTGGACCAGGGAGAGAGATGCTTTGTGCTTGAGGGCAGCTAATGGGAGGCAGTGAGGGGCCTCTTGGTGCTCCCCATGAAAACAAGGTACAGACCTTAGTACTGAGTGCCCTGGAGCTTCCACAGTCAGTTACCTTGGCAAATTTCTTCGATGGGCTTTGATAGCTCCTCACTTTTTCAGTCAGATGGCCACACATATGTGTGGGTTTATTATGGAAAATTATTTAAAATAGAGCTTCTCTGTGCCATACACTATTTAAAGTTTGTATTCATGTGTGGTTTTTTAACTATTTTTTTATTTTTGCCTTTTTTCCCCCTATTTTATTATTTTAAAGATCTGGATGAGTGCTCCAATGGAACCCACATGTGCAGCCCACATGCTGACTGCAAGAATACGATGGGCTCCTACCGCTGTCTGTGTAAAGAAGGTTACACTGGGGATGGTTTCACTTGTACAGGTGAGCTGTCTGAGGAAAGCAAAGGATAACTCTAGTGGTACCATGCAACCTAAGTTAGTCTATGAGCCAATAGGCAAAACCAGCTTTAAAACATTTGAAATTTTCATTAATATGTCATAATTGATTGGCTTCTCCTTCACCTAGGTTGCCATAGCTTAAAAGAAATACTATATGTTATACACAGTCTAAATCAATCACTTTTTTTCCCTTGATAAAACACAATTTTTCATTGAGCTTTTCTTGTTAGTTAAAATGAATGGCAAAATTATTAAAACAATGCTTGATTATGTAATTTGGCTAGTTAGTAAACTAGTCCATTGGCTACTCATCTTAATACTTATATAACAGGGCATATGCATCAAAATTACTTCACAAAATTGCCTAAAAATGTTTGTCCTTTCCACAAGTGAGTGTGTTATGTCTGTCTTCCTTACTCCATCATCCTGAGAGCTGGTGTCAGGATGCAGTGCTGGCATGTAGAATGAAGGAAGTAGCTGCTTCTGAAACCTCATTTTATAAACTGTAAATGAGATTATAAAACTTTGCTAGAGAGATGTTTCCCACCCACACTTCTTTGAAGAACAGATTAGCTCATGTACGCTTAGTCACGAGGAGCCCAGCTCTCGCGCTGAGGATCGCAGTGTGCCTGGGGATAATCGGTGGAGGGTGACGCTGTTTGGAGCAGAGCCATGGGACAGAGCTGGTGGGCCAGGTTTTCAGCTGGTGCAAATCAGCAGCACTCTATCAACTCTATCAACTGCAGCAGGCTTTTAGAGCATGTGAGAATCTGGATTACCAGGTTTAAGGCTGAATTTGAATAATTCCGAATTCTAAGCAGACCTTGGAATTCTGCTTAATTCTCTCCATATAATTTCATCTTGAATTCTGATTCAGCTTCCTCAGTGGCCTTCCTAACCCAGTGCTCTTTGTTAATTTCCTGTATGATGATTTCCAGGAGTCTGTAAGCTACACCCTTCAGATGGAGTGCTTACAGAGTTTCTGCATTCAGTAGAACTTCTTTTTATTTGGATACATTGTGAATTCAAGAGGTGTCTCAGACTCAAACTAGAGCACTCAAATGTTCTGTAAGCCCTCTGCCAAAGTGTGCAGTATGCAGCATTCCCTCTGGTAGGTGATTTTTGATTTACCAGCCACAGACTTTTCAAAACTCACGCTGCCAGCCAGACTCTGTTGCAATAGGAAGGTGTTTTTGTGATGTGTAACATTTCAGCTCGAGAGTAAGGGCCATGATCTATCTGAAGGTGAGTGGAGTCCGGTAGCAAGGCTGTTTTTCTCATTAGCTGTTAACCTGCAGTTTAGTTTTGATGAAGTTCTTTTCATGCCACTTATTGTCAGTGTTTTGATGTTTGGCATGGAGAACTGTCTATTACCATATGTTTGCTCACTGCATAGAAAACCTCTTTTTTTTTTTCCCCCAATTACTGCCTCTAGGTTTCGCTCTAATAGAAATAATTACAATAAATTTCACGTGCTCATTCTGGGTCTAAATTTGACCCTGTGACTGCCTCCCATTGTTGTTAACTGGAGCTATTCTAAGAGTCTGTGCCTCTCTGATTTTCCTTTTGATTAGAAACTGTATTTGAAACGTGTCAGGAATATACAGAGCTGTTACATTTTGTAATCTCAGCACATAACTAGTTTGCAGTTTCTTCTTCATGTGTTCAAATATAATAAAATAATTAACATGCTTGGAACACTGAATGCTTCAGATCAATTGTTGGTGAGAAAACCATCTTTACTGCTAACTTGCAATATCCCTTCCTTTTACAGACCTCGATGAATGCTCAGAAAACTTGAATCTCTGTGAAAATGGGCAGTGCCTCAATGCCCCTGGAGGGTATCGCTGTGAATGTGAAATGGGATTTTTGCCAAGTGTAGATGGGAAAGCATGTGAAGGTAATTCTTTGTAAGCTTTAAACAGTACTTAACAGATTCTGCCTTAATAGTATTTTACGTTCCAATTTTTTGCAATTGTTTGCTGTTGTGGTTGTATTGAGAACTACATGGCATTTTTTAATATGCTTTTTTGCATATTTTTTAATGTGCCTTTTTGCACTTCATACATTTATTATGGACCTCTAAGGTGTTCATCTACCTGCTGTATATAAAGAGAACAGCTTTTCAAAGCTTATCTTATGATATATTATTTTGGGGTCTGATTGGTGATCCAAATGGCACTAATAGGTGCCATTTCTTCTTGATCATTGATATCCAGTTCTTCATTTTATTCAAAACAATTAAACAGAAAAAGTTGTTACTTTGCATTGGTGTGTATGAAGCTGAAAAACAGTGATTTGGTAGCCCAAACAGTGGATATTCTTTGAGGGCTTCTATGAGGTGCAGAATCAGAGTGTGAAGCCTTGCCAAAAAAAAAAGCCACACACACACAAAAATATCCTGTATGAATATTTGTTCAGTTTCAAAAGTGAGCTGTCAGTTAATAGTTGACAGCTCATTCATAAGAGCTTTGCATATGCAAATATTCAAAACAATCAAATAATAAACATGTTACCAACATGATTAAGGTCATATATTTGTTTAGAACATTTGAACTCCTTATTTGATATAATACTAATCAGTTAAGTCAGTCAAGAAGACCCAGCCTTATCATCTCACATACCTAATAACTCATACCAACTGGTATTTAATGGGGTTCAGAAGTACATTATTTTAAAAAGGATTTTTCCCCTTGAAAATTGTTCTGTGTATTTTTTAAAAGTCTACTGAGTGAAATAATCTGAGAGTGAGTTTTTCTTCAAGTGAAACTAACATTAGGTTTCATAATGTTTCATGAAAAAAAATACTTTAAAACCTTTTAGCCAAGTTTAAATAGCTTTTTTAAGGCTAGCTCCTGTTGCTAAAACAGACTTGCCTTCATGTCTCAGATGTGTACTCTAAGTGCAGTATTTTAAGGGCCTTTGTAAACACATGCTTTTTTTATTGTATCAAATTAGTTGTTCTTTGTGCAGTGCATGTGGCATTCAGTAAATACTGATTCAGACTCAGTGATTTGGAGAAAAGACACAAAAGTGTCTGCTTACCAAACTTTAAATCCGTCAAATGCAGAAATCTGAAGATGAACATGAAGTTCACCTTTGGGCACAGGCTTTTCTCTTGCTGGTGTCCAGCTTTCTGCAAATGACTGCTGATTTATGATAAACTTAATTTTATTAAGGCATATTTTCTGCTATGTTTAATATTGCTACTTGTCAGATTAGCCCACTAATAATCTAGGATGGTTTCTGGCATAGCTTCCAGAGTATTGTGAGGAGTCTTTTTCCCAAAAAATCGTTATGGATTAGATTCCTTAGGCTCCAACATAAATCTTCCATGTTTCTTTTCCTTGTCTTGGTGTTCAGAAGCTGTTGTCTTCCAGATCCATGCTGCTGAAAGTGTTTGCAGTTCTCTATGTCTCAAGAAGATAGGGAAACCTCATATTTTTCCTCTCCTGTTCCTTAACTAGATATTGATGAGTGCTCACTTCCTAACATCTGTGTCTACGGTACTTGTCATAACCTCCCTGGACTCTTCCGATGCGAGTGTGAAGTGGGCTACGAGTTGGACAGAAGTGGTGGTAACTGCACAGGTAAAACTTTGAACAGTATGCTTTTTAATCTTCTGTCAGTGCTATAGTCAGATCCTTAGGAAATTCTTTTAAGAAGCTGTACAAATCAAACTAGGTATAGGAAAATGCAGACTTCTCTACTGTATAACACAGGATTCTCCATACCTTTAGAGACCAGTATCTCGTAACTAATGGATTTGTGATGGTCAGCATAATTCTACCTGATACAGCAATGGTTTGTAGTGTCCTTGAGTACTTGCTTACCACGTGCTGGTTTTTTCTTGCAGATGTTAATGAATGTGCAGACCCTACAACCTGCATTAGTGGCACGTGTATCAACACTGCTGGTAGTTACACCTGTGAGTGCCCTCCCGATTTCGAGCTGAATCCCACCCGAGTTGGATGTGTTGGTAAGGGACCATTCCCTGTGCTGTTTACAAGTGGAGGTCTACAGAGGGGCTGCAAGCTTAGGAATAAAGTCCCAGGTCATGGGAAAGGTCTTGGTCAGGCTCTTCAATTCCCATCCCACTGCCCCTGACTTAGAAGCTGTAATAGGGCAGCAGGAACATGTCCAGAGTTAATGCAGCATGCCAGCAGTGCCCTGCTGCCAGAACCAATCCCTTGGGGCTAGTTAGAGCTGTCCACAATCTCCAGCAAGTAGGAGACAATTATAAAATTCAACAAACTTAAGTGCACATCCAGCTGGCCCTAAGATGGCAGGCAAATGAAGTTGTGGCATGAAGCCACCCACGCTCTTGGAGCACTGAGTGCACTTGGCTAGGTGCAGCTTCATGACCAATGGAAATGCTCTTATATTAGGCTCCAACTGCTTAGTAATCCTAATATTTTTTTGGTTTTGTTTGTTTAAGAGGGTGTAGAGATGCTTCTCAAATTTTAATGTGTTTGAAATTCCTAACATTTAGTAGATGCTTTCCTGCTTGTAAACCTTGAGTAAAGGAGAAAGCAGTGGATATCTGGAAATGGAAAAATGTACAAATGTGAGGGAAAATGTGAGTAAAAATGAGAAAAAGCCTGGCTGACATGCCCTTGGACTCAATGAATAAATTTCCTTCTTTGTGAAAAGTCAAGAAAAGCCAAGGAATGGGGCACCAACATCCTACCTAAGTGGGAAACGCTGGGCCCCCCTGGGCAACACAGCTTACTTGCTTTGGTCCTGTAAGAAATGGGAGCCATCAGGAGGTATCCCTCACCCTCAGAGGCTGTGCTGTGCTTTGCTCTCTCCTAAAATGTGTTTGTCATTATGTGCATTGTGAACAGATACACGGTCTGGAAACTGTTACCTGGACATCAAAACTCGGGGCGATAACGGTGGCACCTTCTGCAGCAATGAGATTGGAGTGGGTGTTTCCAAGGCCTCCTGTTGCTGCTCCCTGGGCAAAGCCTGGGGAGTTCCCTGTGAGCACTGCCCGCTCGTGAACACAAGTAAGTCTGCGTTTCCTGGCTTAAACACAGCAATGTGTCTGGTGGGTTTTTTCCTAATTTAGCCAGGTAGCTCAAATACTGGTGTGAATTTGTTGTGGACAGGCAAGGGACAGGCTTCCACTGGTCTTCACCAAAAACTTTACTAATCTTTCAGAAAGATTATTTAGTCAGGGTATTATTGTAATTTCTGAGCAATTTTGCTATTACACTGAAAACTACTTGATGAAATGGAATAACAGATGATGTTACAGAACAAAACCTAACATCTCTAGCTGGTTAGCTTGTAAATTTACATTTAAATTATCTGTAATAGTCTGATCTGTTTTCAAAAACAATTATGCTGAAAATGTTTCTACTATCATATACTCATAAATCTGTTTTGTTTTCAGCTGAATATAAGGTTCTTTGCCCTGGAGGGGAAGGATTCCGACCAAACCCTATTACAGTTATATTAGAAGGTAATGCTTGCAACTTCCTATATTTACATGTCTGAAATTCTGAAACTCTGTAGTGAGGGTCTTTTTTCTCATTGAAAACATTAATGAAATATTTATGCATTTGTTTGGACAGATATTGATGAATGTCAAGAACTGCCTGGACTTTGCCAAGGAGGAAAATGTATTAATACATTTGGTAGCTTCCAGTGTCAGTGTCCATCAGGGTACTACTTGAATGAAGAGACTCGAGTGTGTGATGGTATGGAGCTTTCACTTAACTAGTCTTCTGCTTTATTCTTAGGAAATAATGACAGATCAAGATGCAGAGAATTAATTGTTCCTTGAAAAGGAGAGTAACCAGACTAAGCAGTATAAAGCTCTAGGGTGGGAAAATTGAACAAGTTGAAATCTTGCATTAAGAGTATGAAAATTCCTTCTTGACCATGTTGAAATATATGCAAGTTTTTTTCTTTAAGTTACCATATTTTGATCAAAACCTGAAAACCCAACAATTTTTTCTATAGTTAAGACATAATTTGCTAACTGAATATAAAAAAATAGCTGTTTGGCAATGGGAAATGAATAAGCAGTCAGATAAAAGAACAAATTTTCCCCATGAATCTGGTGGACTGGTGTGTCCATGTATTTTTCCACTGCTTTTTTCATTCCTGCTGATCCAATAGTCAACTGAAAATATTGGTTGTACTGCAAAACATGTTCTTTTCCCAGCACAGTCAGAAGTACTTGTCACATTATGTGCCACTCTCGAGGTGTACTGGATATAAAACCTTAAGTGACCCATCAAGTTCAAAAATTTCCTGTTGTGCAGGCTGTCTTCAGTCTTCCAGGTAGTTAATCATGTAGTGCCTATGAGGTGGAAAACACTGCAGAAAGATAAAACATTCAGGCCCCAAATTAAGGCTGAACCAAAGTGCTTCATCCACATTATGCTTATGCAGCCTGACAGATGCTGAGTGGTGTGTCAAAGATATTCTAAAATTTTAAGGCTGGGAAAATATTTTTGACCTTTTGGGAACTGAGGTGTTTTGGAGCTGGTGTTTGGTTTTGGTTAGATTTTTTTTAAACAAAACTTAGTCTCTTGATGAAGTAAATACGATATCTCGTGCTGGAAAAGTGGTTCACTTACCCCAGTCAGGCAATGCTCAGTCGGAACTCCACAGGGAATCACTTTGGTTCTTTTCCAGATCTAAGAATCCAGAATGGAGGAGATCCTCAAATACTATTTTTATGCAACAGATGCAAAAGCCAAATTGCTGTTTATGAGCTATCCAGACATACCAGAGTTCCCATCTTTGTATCACAGCTGGGATTTCCATGGCCATCTGTGCTACCACTTTCTTCTCTGTGTGGCTTCACTCCACCATGACCTTCCTCAGAGCCCCTTCAGCTCTTCTCCGCCAGTACCTTCCTACCTCAGGCATTACTCAGACATTTTTGTTCTCAGAAGCACAACAAGAAAGCTTCTGTGGCCACTCACTCACTGCCTGGATGTTCTCTTCTAGATGTGAATGAGTGTGAGACACCTGGCATCTGTGGACCTGGCACATGTTACAATACTGTTGGGAACTACACCTGCATCTGCCCTCCTGATTACATGCAAGTCAACGGAGGAAACAACTGCATGGGTATGTGCTGGGGTTTCTTTAAAGCTTTATCTTAGTGCATTGGGCCAGGAAGATCATCTTCCCTGAGAGCTGCCTACTGCACTGGCCTGAGGTTTTCTTCATTTTCACAGATATGAGAAGAAGTCTGTGTTATAGAAATTACTATGCTGACAATCAAACCTGTGATGGTGAGCTGCTCTTCAATATGACCAAGAAAATGTGCTGCTGTTCCTACAACATTGGACGTGCATGGAATAAGCCTTGTGAACAGTGTCCTATCCCAAGCACAGGTATGCATTGCAAAGCTATCTGAAGGCCTTGGTAACATCATAATTACAATTAGTGAGTGTAATGCCATTAGAGATGCTATGTCTTTTTCTACTCTTGTGTGTCCAAAATGAGGGGATTAGTTGCCTCTTTGTCCTGGAGGTGATCAGCCCTAGTCATGATGAAGGCATATGTGGAGTGGTTTGTGTCCATGCTGCTGGGTTGTACCTACCTTGTGCCAGTTTCACTGTCTCAGAGACTTCATGCTCTATATTGATTAATCCATCTCTTTGCAAGTGCTTGTTGATCCAATGTTGAGGCACTGACCAGGATTTTATTGGTATTGCTTCAACAAATATGAGGTCTGGTCTGCTCTGCCTTGATTGCTGTTTGCCATGAAGGGCCTTTGTGGCAGCCAGGGGATTACAGAGATACCTTGGTGTGCTCTGAGAATGATCTGTGTTGAGCAGCCAAATGTAAGGTAGAGGAGGGTCTCTGCTAATTGAATTGCACACATGGCTCTTCCACACTGGGTAAGACTGGAGGACATCCCACCCTGCCTTGAGGTGGTTTGCTTCAAGAGCAATTTCCTAGACTTGATTAACTGCCAACTTGTAGTTCAGGTTTTTAAGAATCAGATCTGAAATTGTATGCAAATACTGTAATGCACAGGGATAGGCATAAGCAGAGAAAAATAAGCATGTAATCCCAACTGGATGAGAACCCAAGGAGGCTCACATGGTGAGTTTGAGAAAGGGACTGCCTACCTCTGTGTGCCCTGCAGGTGCTGAAAGAGTAGAAGAACAACTTTCTTGGCCAGCATATGATGAATTTTTGTCTGTTAATTAATTCCAAATGCTTTAATCACTGCTTTGCTTTCCTGTTGCAGATGAATTCTCCACACTCTGTGGAAGTCAAAGGCCTGGCTTCTTCATTGACATTTACACAGGATTACCAGTTGGTGAGCTGTAATTTATGTTTTGAACTAAATTCCATGCTACCTGTGCCCAGGGAAGAGGGGAGGTTTGTTTTCCCAGTTGGTTTCTTTTTTTTTTTCATGTGAAGAATAACAATTAAACAGTGTAATGTAGTTCAGCCCTCTGTTTAAGTAAAACTTAAGTGCAGACTTTCTGCCTGGCTACTCCTAGCTGGCAGCAGTGACAGCTGCTTGTAATCAAGGCAACACAGCTCCAAAGAAGCTGTAGTCAGGGCTACACGAGCACGGCACAGATACTGGGAATGAGAGCTCTGGGAGTAAGGCCAACCAGCACTTGGTCTGAGAGGAACTGGGAGTCTTTCCTTCAAACTAAAGCAAGATTTAGTCTGACATTTCACATCAGTCCCCCTGGGTATTGGTTTGACACAAAAATCCTTTTTTCTGCTCAGCTGGAATATTTCTCACATATGTTATTGTGTGTTACATTTGAATCGTGAGTAACAAATTGCAAAACAAGAGGGAGAGAAAGAGGAATTTTAGGACAAGGAATTGAATAAATCCCTAATGGGACTCCCTTTTGTTTTCATTTACACTGAAATGCAAATGAAAAGCAGATAATGTACCCTGTAACAAACAGAGATGGCATACAGGCAGTAATCAGATGCTTTACCATGAAGCTATTGCTGTGTGCAGTGTTTAGCTAGTTAGATGAAAATATTTCTAGTAAAGTGGGGAATGTAATTTTTAAAGAGGTTACAGAAATGCACAATATTTATTGTTTACGAGGTCATTTCTTGGAAGCGAAGTTTCCCCTTCTAGCTATTAGCATTAGTCCAGATTGTTGCAGGGTCTGCTCAAGCTAATTGGGCCCTTCATCAGCATCAGCAGGGAGCCCTGGGATCTTGCTAGCGTGCACAGGTAGGAGCTGCAGCGTTTGCCATGTGTGCAGGGGTGTCACAGGCTGCTGTGTCTGCGCTGCCACAGCTCAGAGCTGTGTGCTTCAGGAGCCAGTGGAAACAGAAGGGCATGTCCCACAGAGCCCACCAGTGCAGCCACTGCGTGCAGGCCTGCCAATGATGCACACACAGCTTCTCACAGCTGTGCAAATCACAGCTCTCCTGCTGCTTTGGGATCTGCTGTAGCACTCAGCCTGCTGCTTTACACAGGGGTTACTCATGTCCCTTACATCTGCAGGCACAGGATCAAGGGAGAGCCCTCTGCAGGGACAGTGCTCTGTATATGCTCTAATATTTCCTTACAGTCCAGTGATGTTACTCTCTGTTTGGATTTAAGTTCTATATAGTTACTCCAGGTGTTTGTTTCAGAAACAGAAATAGTTTGTTTTTACTCATTCTGTATATCAGAGGACTTAAAATTACAGAATCTAATGTAGAAAATTAAGGGTGGATCCAGCAGCAAAACAAAAGAAAACAAACCCACAAAAAACAAAACAAACAAATCCACATTATCTGATGGAAGCTACTGTTAGCTGACAATTTCCCACCATATTCTATGATTGTGTACCTCAGTGCATATGTCAATGTTTACTAAAGGCAGGCTTTGGAGGAGTTTCTGAACTCTCTCATGTCAGAATATTAAGACGTGTAAGGACCCAATAGGCAAGACATATAATTTTAATAGCAGCTGCGTTTTTTCCTGCCAAAATCAGTTACTTAACTGGGGTATATATAAAGCATTGGCAAGCCCTGGCTGCCTGGCCTAATCAATCTAATTAATGGCATGTTGGCAGCACTTCAGATGTTACCTGTCATTGGCACTTTCAAATTATTACGTAAGACCCTGAAAGTCTTTTCAGATTAACTCGGGTAAAACAATGCAAAACTAACTCTGATAAGTGTTGGCATTCAGTCACGCTCTCCTGAATTAAACCAAAGACAGTTCCATTGGCTCTCTCTTTGAGTCTTCCCAAGAACTCCACTGTGACATTTGGGAAGGTGATGAGGTTCATCAGGGCTGTGCGTGGGAGACATGAGGAAGGATGTGTCTTCCTCTGTATTCCTCTGTAGCAGAATATATCTTCAGTACAGAGAAGAGTCAGAACCTGAGAAAGCAACAAATACCTAAATTTCCATAGTTTGGGATCACTTGCTTACTGTTCAGTTGGGAGCATTCTGATGCTTGCATTATATGTTTGAAAATTATCTTAAAGGGAAAATGCAAAAGACATACTGTGTAGCAGAAGATTCCATGAAGTGCTCAATACAAGTATTAAAAAAAACCCCTATTCTTGCAGATATTGATGAATGCAGAGAGATTCCTGGAGTGTGTGAAAATGGGATCTGTATAAACATGGTTGGCAGCTTCCGATGCGAGTGTCCTGTGGGTTTCTTCTACAATGACAAGCTCCTGATCTGTGAAGGTAGAGTGCTCCTCTCATTCAGAGGAATGGTGTTTCAGCTGGCAACTCAGACACTGCCAAATCAGAGCCTTGAAGGCATCCTTAATGAGGGGAAAATACTGCTGTCAGTGTAATAAGTCTGTGTTAATTCAGACATTTTGAATTCTTTTGCATAGAAAATACCACATTTTCTGTCAGACATCTAAGGCCTTGAAGGCACATGAGTCAGCAGTCATGGGAAGAAATGTGTTTTTTTCACATTTGGCAGTAAAGCTAAGAAAAAATAGTAGTCTTGAGTCATGAGCACAATTTTTTAATTCCAAGATATTTTTTTTTCTAATGGAACAAATATTTTTGTAAGAAATATAAACAGATGGGGTTTTTTTCTAGTTTAAACATTCCCTAATATTGTATTAATCAGTTTAATGAAGAAATTGAAGGTAGCATATGAGTTGCTGTCATTCTCTGGTGTGTGTTATGACTGCTGACAACATGGGTGCTGCAGGCAAGGTGTTGAGAGCTTTGAGTAAAAGCTTCTTCTGTGTGCTGTTTCTAAGTGAAAACCAGTTACATTTCTGGAGAGATAAAGTTCTCCTTTTGCAGCACCTGAAGTAAGGAAAACTGATCAAAATTTTTTTGCCTAAAGCTTTGTGATAATGTTTACACTGAAAGCTACTAATACCTGTATGCTAAAAAAATACGACATCTTTCCACTGCCAGCTTACTATAAAAATCAAATTCCTCTTTTGTCTGGACAGATATTGATGAATGCCAGAATGGACCAGTTTGCCAGCAAAATGCAGAGTGTGTGAACACAGCTGGGAGCTACCGCTGTGACTGCAAGCCTGGCTACAGGTTCACATCCACGGGGCGCTGCACCGGTGAGTGCCTGGCAGGGCTGCACACATGAGGGGATTTTAAAGGGCTTGCAAAAACAGCTCTCCTCCCCAGAAGGTTGGTATTTCAGAGGATAAGCTGAGCTTCAAGAGTTCTTCTCTTAAAGTCTTTTAGGGCATCCCATAAACACTGAGGTAATTCCAGGCCCATCCTATGGATATATAAGTGCAAGTTAAAAACCTAAGTAGGTGTTTGTCTTTCACTTTTCCCCACCAAATCCAAGTGTTTTTCTTTAGTCCTTGTCACGTCTAGGAGGGGAAGACCATTTGCACCACCTTTCTGTATTTTCTGATTTTCTATATGTGTTTTAGCAATTTATTTTCCACTTGTATTCCTACAAATAATTCCCTGCTTGCTGCTGGAGCCTCTGTTGATAAGGTAGACTTATCTACTTGCCTGTATGCAATAACTAACTTGTAAATCTTATTGTTGAATTTCCTAACTTTGATACAGATTTAAACTCGGCCCATAACATTATTTTTAAATACTCACTGAGTGGGACTGCAGTTTTCTAATCTCTTTGCTTTTTCTTACAATATCTTCGTCCAGAGAGGCATTCATGTTATCTTACTTACTTGAAGAATTGCTGAGATTTTAAAGACTGCACTGGGCCAAGCTGCTGTAAATATTACATACTATATAAATTTCTGAAACAAAATAAGAACTACAAGGGAAGCTAGAAACAGTATCCTTGGGTTTTTGCTTCTGAGTACTTGAGTTTTAGGAAGTGCACTTTTCCCTGCAGTGCTGTTTTTCATTGTTTCATTTGACCCTTATGGGAAAAGGGTGTAGGGGAAGTCAGAACACTACTATGAGAACTAAAACTTTGCTTTGTTAAGCTATGCAGCGGCACATGTAAATATTCAATATGTTCCTAATGTAATTGTTGTTGTTAAGGGTTCATTACAGCAGTACAGGAAGAGCAAGGAAAGGTTCTGATATGGGTTACAATTCCAAAGATGAATTGGCACAAACATTAATACTTCCCTGTATTTTGCTCTTACTTTATGTTTGGTGAAAATAAAGTTACACAATTAGAGTAAAAATAAAAGTGGTTGAAAAAGTACGTGATCCAGCAAAGGAAGGAAATTCCCAACCACTCTGCTGGGAGCAGAGAGAGGTAAGCACCTTGCAGTATTGGGTCAGCCGTGCTACTGCACGGAAAACTATCACATCCCGGTAGTTTATGTGCTATTGAGTCAAACCCCAATATTTCACAGCCACTAGAACTAGGAGTACTGAATCTATCTTGCCTTCAAGATAGCATTCTTCTGGTGCTCTCCATAAAACAAATAATTTTTCTCGTAAATTAGTTTTTTGCATGACTTTTCATTTGCCCCCAAAGCAGCAGGGAGTCATAGTTTTTCTTTTGTCTCTGCTCTCCTCTGCTGTGAAGATTAGGAGTTAAGACAGCATTGGCTTTCCTTCTGCCTCCTTCAGACTGTAATTAGCAGTGCTATCTATCATCAGTGGCACTGGGAGAGCTGAGGGTCCTCAGTGCACACCCATCCAGAGTTACTCACGGCCCCATGGGATGTACAGAGATCCTGGGGATGGGGCTGTCAGCATCGTCCATGTGCTGATTGTCCCTATGCCAAGAAGAGAGCTCCCAGTACAGAAGAGAGGCAGGAAAATGAAATTTAGTACATGAAGTTCTTTGCAATTAGGAACAATTTGACTCTTACTTTAGCAATGACCTGGGGATGGTTTGCTGAGAAACTGCATCTGCTTGGCTTAGATTGCATATAAAAGAAAATTACTGAGCACTAGAGCCTAATCAATTTTAATACAACCTCATGGCAGCATCTTAGTTCTCATATTTTGGAGCTGCAGCATGGGAAGGAAGGAAGCATGTTGAATCAAACCAGCTCTTGGTGGTGATGAGGTCAACAGAAACACCTCATCTGATGTTTCTGATTTGTTGTGGAATAAAACTATGCCAGAGAGCAAACATTTTGTTTGTTAATATTTTATTTCATTTACTATTGATAGAATCCTGCGTTCTGCCTGAAAGCATTTCTAACGAGAGTAGCAGGAAGCAGTTGGCTGTTGAAGAAGTATAAGAGATGCCCTGCTATTGTAAGGCAGCAATCACGTGCTGGCAGGAGAGCTCTCCTCCTTCTTTGCAGAATTATATAAAATATCCCCTGACTCCATACAGCAGTAACTCTTCTTGCTGTTTGAGCTCTGTCCAATTTATAGGATCACCACATTTCATGGATGCTGCAACACATGTATGTGTATCTGTTTTTCTCTTTGCATGAGGAGTTGATAAATCCAGTATCTCTCTGTAAGCCTAGTGAGAAAAGTGTGATGTTCATCTTCCTTTCTGTTCTGTTGATTTCCATGAGTTGATCATGCAATTTGTGCTACAGTCAAATGTGGCTAAATGCAAGTAGCTGCTTTTGTGAGAAGAAAGCAAACTGTAATTCATATGCCTCTTTCATATCTCCTGCAGTCAATATAGAGCCATAAGACTCAGACCCTTTCCAATCTCGTGTCATTAATTCTGCTCTTAGTGGGCCATGGTGATATGCTTTCCCTCCAGCACGAATTTGAATTTTCTAAATATCATTTTTATGCTAAATTTTTCTTGGATCCACAAATACTGGAAGAGGTAATTTACATGTAAGTAAGCCCCTTTTCTGGGATTTACTTGGTAATGTTTCTGTTATTAATAAATAAAAAATACTGTTTTAAGTTAGACCATGCACTGGATACTGTCTTGGTTGCTGCTAATGCATCTTTCCAGCCTTGTAGTTTAGAAACCTTAACTGCACGTCTTTGTTTTCAGATCGGAATGAATGTCAAGAAATTCCCAATATCTGCAGCCATGGGCAGTGTATTGACACTGTTGGAAGTTTCTACTGCATTTGTCACAATGGATTCAAAACCAATGATGACAGGACAATGTGTATAGGCAAGTATATAAAATTAAACTGGGCTTAGGCTTCCTTTGAAACAGTTATTAAGTCTGTCCTCTCTGTAATAAGGAGTTGCATTACAATGTCTGAGGTTGTGAGCAATTTACCACCAGACAAAGGTGCAAAACTGGCCATTATAGATGATAAAAAGCTGATACTGAATGCAAACCATCTCATTAAATTAGAGTGAACCTTTAAAATTACATAACCTGTCTAATGAAGTGCTAATGCTTAAATTTTTGAAGAAAATATTTCATTCTTAGAATTTTTTGGAGCATCTTGTCACATTTATTCCTTTAGGCAAGAAATTTAATAGAGTAATATTGCAATGCAGCAGTTGTATACAGCCTACCTGTTAATAGAGTGAATGAAGGGTAGATTTTTTGCCAGAAAAAAAAACCCTTTTAGAAACAATCATCTTCATTAACAAGGGAATTTTGTATTTAACCCATTCACAGTTTTCAGTTGTGTGTTGTATAAACAGAGATTTTAGAATGCTTAAAATTAAAGATAGCATACAATTTATTTGGGAAGGGTGATACAGGAGCCACAGTAATATAAATTATTGTTAAACCCTTGATTATTTTTGTGGATGTTAATATCAAGCATGTAAACCTATGTAAAATTTTCTTTTTGGGAGACAGGACAATCTTTTTCTCTGCTATTCAGTCTGTTGGCAGTGGATTATTTCTCTCCTGTTCCTTTGTAGATATTAACGAGTGCGAGAGAGATGCCTGTGGCAATGGAACCTGCAGGAACACCATTGGCTCCTTCAACTGCCGCTGCAACCTGGGCTTCATCCTCTCACACAACAACGACTGCATAGGTGAGGAGTGCTGAGCCCAGGCACCTGTTCCTGAGACTTCCTACTTCTAATGAAAATACCATCTTCTCTTTTGTATGATCTCCATGATGAAAGACAAAACCCTATTTTGTCAGTCTAAAAAGGCCTCTTTGATTATGCAATGCTTACTTTTCTAGAGCTACTTGAATGTTTGCACAAGATACAGGAGCATTTGAATTTTACTCCTGTTCTGGTAATTCTATAATACAGTCATTTCCTCTCACTTGCTTTTGAAATGGGATTGTGTTATCAGTTACTTTGTTGATATGGTGGAAACAGAAATCTCACCTACCCAGTTTCCATTGTTGCTGATATTTCTGACATATTTCAATGTTATTTTTCTTAGACGTGGATGAGTGTGCAAGTGGAAATGGGATGCTCTGCAGGAATGGTCAGTGTGTGAACACCATTGGGTCCTTCCAATGTCTCTGCAATGATGGCTATGAAGTGGCTCTGGATGGAAGGACTTGTGTTGGTGAGTGCTTTCTTTAATGACAGAAAAAAAGGTGCAGCAAACCTTGGGCAGATATGTTAACAGTAGGTTCAGAGAGGAGTGTCACACTGCCATCACCACACCTAGCAGAAGGAAACAATGACAAGAGGACAAGAAGATGATTCCTCCCACTCCTGAAAAGTTCTACATTCAGTTTGATGGAATCTAAATTAAAGTGGTCTCAGTCAGAGATTTATTGAGATAACAGCAATTACCTCAAATAAGTTGTCTTTTTTTTTCCTTCTAGATATCAATGAGTGTGCACTGGAGCCTGGAAAATGCTCACCAGGCACATGTCAGAACCTGGATGGCTCATTCAGATGTATCTGTCCTCCTGGATACATCCTCCAGAATGACAAATGTGAAGGTGTGTACAGAATAATCCTTCTTCTCTGTCTCTTTCTTAGCTGCTCACAATTGTTACCTATTTCCTTTGCATTTAAATGTGAGTAATGTTTAGTTTTTTGTGGCAGTCTACAGTTCTGAACTGTAGCCACTAATAAGTCTCTCCTTTCCTAGAAAAGGTCTCACATTGCTGAACATTTGTTTGAACCAGATAACTACTTGCTCTGAACCCTAGAAAAATAGAATCCCAGGCTATTTCTGTGGTTGTACATTGTTGAAGTTTGCCCACTGCCTGAGGACTTGAAAACTAACTGTGGATTTTGCACTTGGATTTCTCTTTCTGTTCTTTTTTTTTTTTGGGGGGGTATTTGGGCTAAATATGATAGATATCAGTGATGATGTAAAATTGCCCTTTATGCAGTACAGCTGCCAGCGTATATATTAATATTTCTCATCTCTTTAATTACTTTTCTTACAGACATTGATGAGTGTGTGGAACAGCCAGAAATTTGTGCCCTGGGCACATGCAGCAACACTCCAGGCAGTTTCAAATGTCTGTGTCCAGAAGGCTTTGTATTGTCTTCCACAGGAAGGCGATGCCAAGGTAAGTTCATTCCTATTTTCTGGCATTTCAAAATTCATTTGCTGTTTCATAAAAACCTTTTTAGTGAGCTGTTTCTAATACAGCAAGAAGGCTCTGGACTCAAACAGTGTTTTTCATAGGGAAAACATGATAATTCTGTAGCTGGGGCCAGGTTCTGTCTTGCCCTAACATCTGTTTTTCATTAAACAGAACACTGCAATAAAAGGGGTGAAGTTAATGTTAAATGCTTCAGGTTAAGCAAAGAAGTTATGTTGTCCTGAAATCCTTTCTTGAACCCCTGAGAGAAATGTTGGGGCTACCTGGACTCTTTGTACACACCAACAGGACACAGAGATGGAGCATGAATACAGGCAGGAGACTAAAGACAGCATTTCTGGTTTCAAGGCTCTCCTTGGCACTTACCATGTTCGCCATAACACTTGTTATATGCTGATCCTCTCTGCAAACATGTGGGTGGAAAAAAAGATTGTTGGGAAAAATAAGAAAGCAATGTTGTGTTAACAATAAGCACCCATCTGCTTAGGGAAATCTGAAGTGTCTTTTGGCTTCCAGACTACTACATACATAGTTCAGAGCCTAAACATGGGCACTGACAGATGAGATGCTAAAATCTGAATATCTAGTAATTGAAAGCCACAGGTAAGATTATTTTTTGTATAAAGAACAAACACAACAAATTAGGCAGTGAGTTACTTTAAAGGCTTTGGAAATGATGAAATAGATACTGCATTAAATGTCCTATACACTGTTCACAGTGGAAACCACTGATGAGTAAGACCTTTATAAGGACCTCTGTAGTTTTGCTTGGCACAGAGCAGTGATGCTTGTTGACACCATAGTGAGTTCTTCACTTCACAGTGGGCTAAATGAAATTGTGGTTTTGGTAAAAATGAATCCAACCTGCAGTAAACATTCATCCAAGTCTGCAAACCACCATGCAGTTTGGCAGTTACTTCACTCAACATCAAGAAAGCATGTTTTAGCTGTGTTTATGTAGCTTGTATAAATGAAGTTTCTTCAGTCTAAGGGTTTTCTTTTCATCAGGTAAGAAGAAAAAAAATCACAAAAACCCACCAAGAAACAGTCCTAAAAAAGAATGCAGCCCAATCTTCTACTTTTTTAACATAGACCACTGTTCCACACAATGTCAGAGGAAAGTGCACACTTGTGTATGAACTTTAAAAGGGCTTCTCTCCATGCCCTAAAGAGGTCTGTTCTTTTTTCAAGTATCTCAGGCCAAATAAAGTTTTGTTTAAAACTTCCCATTACCTAGGACTTTGTTAAAACTTGGACATTGCCCAGCATTGATGCTGCAGCCGGAAAACTGGAGGAGCAGCTGCTTCCATAACTGCCCTGCTGCTGTCCCCCTGCCAGCACAGAGAGCTGCCAGCTCCCTGCCTGCTGGATGCTTGTGGTCTGTGATCTCAGCTCTGTCCAGCATCCTGGTTACCCAGCTTCAGGGAATAAAATGTAGTGCCACAGGGAGGGTTTGCTTTGTTTGTGTGTACCTCCGGAAGAATGAGGAAGGAAAGGGCTGTTGAAAATTGCCTCTCATTTTAGCACTACACAATATTGTCATTGCAAGTTTGATGAAAATCTCTTGACTTCAGTGAGTCTTACTTGTAATATAAATTCATGAGGCAATATTAATTTTTTTTCAAAGAGGAGTGAGGATAATAGGACAGTACTGACCTCCCATTTCTGCTGGACCAAAGAGAAAAACCCTTGCTTTTCTATGACTGAAGTAGGAAACTGTCCCATAGATTTTCTTTACCGAGGTGGGGAGCTTCCCTCCTTATTCAAATCTTCCACAGTCAGAGACAATGATGATTAACAGAGCTAGATGGAAGTTGTGTGTTTTGGTGGGGGCTATCCTGTAATTTTGCAGTTAACTCCAAGTGAAAATTGTGCCAAGGTTACCCCAGCTGCTCATAACAAGCTTTTTCTCTATGCAGATCTGAGAGTGAGCTACTGCTTTACCAAGTTTGAAGATGGAAAGTGTTCTGTGCCGAAGTCCCGAAACCACTCCAAACAAGAGTGTTGCTGTGCCTTAAAGGGGCAGGGATGGGGAGATCCCTGTGAGCTGTGCCCAGAGGAAGCAGATGGTGGGTTATTGACTAGTTTACCATACTGCCTGTCAGAACTGAAAGTAGATTGCAATTCTTATTAGAAGGAATTTTGAAAAATAATTTTCTAAAGGTGTTTAATCCTAGTAATTGTCATAGGTCTCTGTAAAGTAGATGCCATTGAAGTCTAAAAAACACATCCCCTAGATAGTCTGATATCAAACATATTTCTTCTTTGCTTATAGACTTGTTACAGTGTTTAGGTGCTGGGTATTTTGTTGTGGGGCTATCACATACAGAAACTGGAAAGCAGTAAATAGGTATAGGAAGAGGTGCTGTAAACATGAAGTCAAATTAGAATAAAATCCCAAACAGTTAAACTAGATCTGCATCTGAATTTCATTATTAAGAAAATGTAAATTTATGATCTTATCAATGTGAATGACTTGCAAAAATAGCAGGGAGTAGCAAAATGCAGGCCTTGACGAAGAAAAACCTGCCTGGACCATTGCTAAAGAAACACGTTTCTTTGTTAGTATCCTTTTTAAGACTGAGTAACTTGACATCAAGCAACTCAATAGGCCTCTGTAGCATCATGGTGCAATTTGCTGAACGGACTTTAATTCGTGCTGACAAATGCGGTTAACAGCATCACTGGTTTCAGCAATACATGATTGCAGTTCTTTTCATTCATTAGTCATGTAGATGTTTTGCAGAAAATCCTCACCAAAGCCGAGGTTAGAAAAGAGAATTAGAAGTGCCAGTTGCAATATTCCTCCTAGACCTATTGCCTGTGCATGTTTCATTCCATTGACATGGACCATGTGAACCAAAGTCAGTTGAAAAGCACAATTTACGTTGCAGCATTTCCTTGAAGTGTCAGCACGTGTATTTCTCACAGTCCAAACTCTCCCAAAGGATATCAAGGTCCTTTTTCTCATCTTTTAGAAAATAAATTGCTTTAAGATGGCCGAGTCTGGATTAAATTATGCCTTCTTCAAAAAGTGTAAGAAATTTTACTTTTACAACAGGAAAAAAAACTATTCACTACTACTGATACTTCTAAAATAGAAACTGCATTAGTTTGTTTCTTAAGGAAGTTAAATACTGCTAATTATTCACAGGGTTTCATACATATGCATGCAGGAAGATGAAATGTAAAGTAAACATACAGTTTTTGCATGAATATAAAATAAGTTTATACATTTACATACTTTTTTTCTGGACCTGAAGATGAGGAGGATGAACTGGTAGCAGTGGTTACATGTAATTTGTCTGGAATGCTGATTGCCAAGAAAAAATTTAACATATGGTTTGATTTTTTTATGGGGTTTTTTTTCAGAGGCATTCAGACAGATTTGTCCATTTGGAATTGGCATCCTTGTTGGACCTGGTGATGCAAGGCTGGGTAAGTGCATCAGTGTCCCTTTTCCACCCATAAGCCATTCTCCATTTCAATTGAGAATAACACCTCTGCAACTATTTTCCAAAGCCATGAATTGTGGAAACTTCTATACCTTTTATCTTCCTCAGTTTTTCAGTAATTTCAGATTCCAGCTTGAATATCTCAAGTATCAGAAATTAAACTTCTTTTAGGGCTAGGAAACTTATGTAGAATCTAGAGAATGGATCTAATGTCACGTAGCATACTTGTCTTTTCTTATACAATATGTGTAGCCTGTTTACAGTAAATGGTTTTAATCCTCCAGAAGTGCAAACCACAGTTTCCCAGATCCCTTCAGTACATTCTGTTCTCTCCCAAGACAAACAGCACTTCAGCCTTATT
The DNA here is from genome assembly GCF_971803275.1 of Cyanistes caeruleus. Classification (NCBI taxonomy): domain Eukaryota; kingdom Metazoa; phylum Chordata; class Aves; order Passeriformes; family Paridae; genus Cyanistes; species Cyanistes caeruleus. The sequence goes on from NC_141713.1 coordinate 10,667,976, forward strand.
GGCAAAAGTTTGTATTTAAGAAGCACTGGATGACTACTGCTTTTCATATCTGCTGCTCTCCCTGTAGCCCCAGTCAGAGAGGTTTATATCTGACATTTAGAATCAGTTTCTTTTCTGCATTCTGAAAGCTGGCCTGCAAAACAAATTCTGTGCCCTAATCCTAATATGTCAGAATTTAAATATTCGTATTTTTTGTGATCTCAGAAATATTTGTTGCCAGAACACTTGTTCTTTGCAAGAAGTCTAAAAGCATATGAAGCCAGTCACACTTACTGTGTTGTTTTTATTTCTGGTTAAGATGTGGATGAGTGCCTTGATCCTGATAACTGTAAATTTGGGCAGTGTATCAACACAGATGGGTCCTTCCGCTGTGAGTGTCCGTATGGTTACATCCTACAAGGAGCAGAATGTGTGGGTAAGTGTAGCTGTTCCAGCTTCCATTTTAAAGATTCTCCTGAGCTGCTAAATATGGCATTAAGGAGCAGTGGGGTTGTTTTATTGTAACATTGTGGAGTCCTCATCCCTGCTAGTGTTTAAAACCTACCAGGGCAAGGCCTGAGCAATCTGCTCCAGGTGGCCCTGCTCTGGCTGAGTGTTTGACCCAGATAACTTCTAGCAATCCCAAATTATTCTAGGAGTCTGTGGCTCTAGTTCAGTACTTTGAGTTCTTGTGTTTTCTATTTTTCTGGTTGTACATCAACAGCATAGATTTTTTATCATTTTGTTTGAGTATAACCATGTATTCTTGCCTTGGTCTAACTGTTTGCAGACACCGATGAATGTGCTGTTGGAAACCCGTGTGGAAATGGAACTTGCAGGAATGTGATAGGAGGCTTTGAATGCACCTGTGTAGAAGGATTTGAGCCTGGGCCAATGATGACCTGTGAAGGTGAGACTCCCATGTTGGAGTAACAGTAAGGATTGTTGTAATTGTGTTCCCCAATTTTGAAAACAGCTGAGGGGAGTAAAGCAGCTTTAAAACTAAAATATGGACACTTGGAACAATACTTCTTTATCTGAAATGGGAAAATGGGCTCCTCCTCCCTGTATCCACCTTGCACTGCAGTATGTTTTTCTTACTGGAGCTGGGGTGGAGAGACTTTGAGGTGGTATCTACTAAGGGACTGCCCAGAGAGGAGCATGTTGGGGTGCAGTCTCTTCAGAATAGTTCCCATAAGTGCTGCTTACTGTGTGTATGGTTTTTGCCTGCCTCCTTGAGTGAAGATACTCACTGTGGATGATGAAGATAGGAAATGTGTTGCTTGAGTGAGTTAGGGAAGAAACAGAGAACAAACGAGAAAATACAAATACAGTACTCAACAATTACCATGGTACCCCTAGGTTGAATATTTTTCATGCTTTGGTGTCCCACTTCAAAAATTAAAATTTTAAAATGGCCAAAGAGAAGTAAGGAAGATCAGAGGTATAGAAGGGACACTCAGAAAATAAATGAGAATTTTTCAGTGTGGAAAATGTGGTTGAAGAGATATATGATTTTATAAAGCCACAAGTGGTAAGAGTACCAAAAATAGAGGGACCTTGTTAAACAAACCAAAGCAAACATTATTATATGCATGGTACTTATTTAAGTTGTGGAGCCCTTTGCTGCAGAATATTAGTGAGGCCACAAGTATAAATTAACCCAGAAAGATTATACAAATTTGTGTGGGAATCTATCAGTGGAAATTAAACTTGATAGTTTGGTTGTGGCTTTTGGCTGTGGAAGTCTTTAAACTAAGAGGCTGTATCAGGGGAAAGATCCCTGCATAAATGGTATGAGGTTTTTAATATTCATCTCCTGTTACAACCAGGGAGAGGAGAATGTCCTAGGACGTTCTGACACTGTCCTCTGACTTGACACAGCTGTTCCTAAATTATCTGCCACAATCTATTTCTTTGCAAGCCCATGCAAAAGAATGCTTCTATTTTTGCATCAGATTGCATTATTTTTACATATAGTTAGAGCTTCATTCACTTCCCTGTGGAATTTGGGCAAAAGCTCAAATTGCAGAGGAGGAGCTAGCAGAGTGCATAAACATCATTATATAGCAGTAATTACTCAAGTAGTCCAGGCTGTATGTAAATGCACTTCAAAATAATATTTCTAGTAAGGATATAATTTTATGGAATTCAGTTTATGAAGAAGCTGAATTAGTCAATGTAGAATTTAAATAACCAATAAAAAAAACCAAACAAACAAAAAACAAACCTAGGTGTGGAAAAGACAGAGTTTTAATTGAGCAAGCATTTTGGCAGCATGGATTTGGAAATTATTTCCATTGGCTGCTTACTATTAAACTTATTGAAACTTCAGGTAGCTGTGCAAACATCCTGGCGTGTCTGGTGCCTGCGTCTCCACAGATATCCATGAAGACTAGAACCAAGGGTCCCCGACTATTAAAATCTAGTCCTCAGTAAACTGGGATCTGGGGTATTGCCTGTACCTAAAACCTGTGCACTCAAGTCTGCTGGGTTTTACACAAGTGTTTCCCTTCCCCCATGGTCTTTGCCATTCCAAATCCAGATGTCAATGAGTGCATTCAGAACCCTCTGCTCTGCGCCTTCCGCTGTGTGAACACGTTTGGATCCTACGAGTGCAAGTGCCCCGGGGGGTACGTTCTGCGGGAGGACCGGAGAATGTGCAGAGGTAAAGTTCCTACCAGACTCTCACAGCTATGAGATAGTGATTTCAGTTCCTGCAGGGGCAGGGCTCTGACTTACAGCACTATTGGGCAAGAGTTTTAATCCCAGGAAGTAACTGAGTCAGATGATAGGATGAAATTCTATGGTTTTCATTATCCACTTGACTGTACTAGGCCTGTCCTGCCAGTAAATTTATACATCTGCCTAAAGTGAGGTCATATCAGATGATGTGGTTTTGTCTTGCCCTAAAAATGGGCATTTGGGAGAAATCAATTTGCTCAAGGCTAGTATATTTTATGGTTAGTTTAGAACAATAAATATGTGTAGGGTTTGATTATGATTGAGATTCCAAAGTCAGAATTTACTATTGTGAATTTCCAGGATCATGTCTCTATATAATAAAGTCTAAACCTTGTGTTTTAGATCAGAATGAGTGCGAAGAAGGAATTCATGACTGTGACTCTAAACAGATGGAATGCAAAAACCTAATTGGCACCTACATGTGTATCTGTGGGCCTGGTTATCAGCGCAGACCAGATGGGGAAGGCTGTATAGGTAAGTGACACTGAAGTGTTGAAATACACAGTTCCTCAGCAGAGCTAAAAATTTTGGATTTAACAGAGTGTTAAGGAACTCAGGGGCAGAATTGCACAACTATTTGTGTAAAGGATCTGTTGGTGGTGTGCACACTTGGTTTTGCTGTTCAGGGGTAAACATCTGTGGGCAATAAGTAGAAAATCTGAGTGTAGGTATCTTTACAATCAGTTTGTACTGCTGCTGCTGAATGCTCTGAGGGAAGAAGGTGAGGATTTGGGTTGGTTGCTGTAGGCTTTTTTCATCTCTGCTAGCATGACTGAGAATAGATACGATTTTTTTTTAAACCTTGGATGGCATTCAGAAGTACAGTTGTAACTATGAAAAATTTTGAAAACCAGTGAGGAATGTACTGCAGATATATATAAAAATTGTGAGCTAGATGACCTTCAGTTCCTCTGAAAAATGAAAAAAAGGAACTTTAAAATATAAGAAAAAGAAAAAAATTGAAGCTTAACCAGGCAGAATGCACAGCATAAGAGTTCCATACCAACCTCTTACCTACATTAATTTAATTTTTGTCATAAAATTTCAAAAATGCAGATGAGAATGAATGTCAGACCAAACCTGGGCTCTGTGAGAATGGCCGTTGTGTGAACACAGTGGGGAGTTACAGGTGTGAGTGCAACGAGGGATTCACAGTCAGCGACACCCAGGACGAGTGCCTTGGTAAGTCCCAGTTTACACCTGAATGAGCTGTCACTTGCATAGCAGCAATGAGGGCTGAAATTAAACTTAGAAATGTATGGTGAGAAAACACACTCTTGAATTTACATGCCTTTGGGAAGGGGCCTTCGTACGTAGATGTCCTCTTGCAAGTTCCTTCTTCCCATGCTCACCATATCCCTGCCTCAGTCAGTCCAGCTGGGGTGACTTGCTACGAAAGCTGACTGTTCCATGGTTTCAGTCAGCCAGGAGCTGCCCCGACATTTCTTTGGTCCTAATTTTCAAGCCAGTCTTTTTCTCTGGGTTCAAACAGAAACATACAGTTTTATAAGCATATTTCTTCATATACTTCTTGTCACCCACCTTTTGCTAAGTCTCTTCTCTTTGTTTCCCTTAGATGTCATTCTCTCGTTCTTACTGCTATAGTCTCTCACTCTCAGTTCCACAGTCTCAGGGTGAAGTATGCCCTTTCTGTTATATTTCTGACTACATTCCCAATGTCTCATGTGGAATTCACCATTAGGATACTCTGTGATGCACAATTTGTCTTCCAGACAACAGGGAGGGCTACTGCTTCACTGAAGTCTTACAAAGTATGTGTCAAATCGGATCGAGCAACAGGAACGCTGTCACCAAGTCTGAATGCTGCTGTGACGGTGGCCGAGGCTGGGGGCAGAACTGTGAGGTCTGTCCCTTCCCAGGCACCGTGGCCTTCAAGAAGCTTTGCCCTCATGGCCGAGGATACACATCCAGTGGAGCAGGTATTTTTCATTAAATGATCTCTTAGACAGTGCCAAATTAAGGAATAAAGTATAAACTCTCTTTTTGCATATTTGAATGCTGTAATGTCCTAAATGTTTTGGATATCAGCTGAAATTTTCTGAGATTTTTCATGTTTGACTGAGTATAGTCCTTTGGGAGGAAAGTGCACAGCCAAAGGCCCTGGAAGATGAAGCACCCATCTCATCTTGGCAGATACTTGCTCTATGTCCTGGTTGACTGACATGCACTTAAATGGGAATTTGCATTCTCACATTTGAGTGTGTTGCAGGCAGAGGTTGAGAGCTATTTGTGTACATGAAGGCAAGGTGATGTTTGATTTGTGGAGGCTGATACATAATCAGCTCCAGTTGTTCTCTTCCACTTGCAGCTTGTTCATTGCATAAGAAAGTTAGGTTAATGTTCCATTCTGTATTTTACCATTTACGATTTCTCCTTAAATCTGTGCACTATTTCACTATTTTATGTAACTATTTTATGTATGGTGTGGATTTCTCTGTGTCTGGTCACTGGAATCTGTTGAAGCTATACAAAATCAGTTTTATTCCACTGAGAACTAACCAATGTTTAATTGCAGATATTGATGAGTGCAAGGTTATTCATGATGTCTGCCGCAATGGGGAGTGCATCAATGAGAGGGGAACTTATCACTGTCTTTGCAATCTGGGCTATACCACAGATGTCACTGGCACTCTTTGCATTGGTAGGTTTTCCATTGTGGTGTTTGTATATAAAGTTTATTACTAAGAGAGGACTTGAAGAAGGAAATAGAAAGATTTTGAAAAATGAGAAAATAAAATGTCGCTTGTTAATGCTTTGGGAATTTGTATTTCCTTCTGATCTATCCTGAACATTTTGTGAAACATTATCACAGACCTTGATTATCAGCACTGAGGTATCTGGTTTTGCTTCTTGTAGATCTGAATGAATGCAATGAATCTCCAAAACCTTGCAATTTCATCTGCAAAAACACAGAGGGGAGCTACCAGTGCTCATGTCCTAAAGGATACATCCTGCAAGAAGATGGGAGAAGCTGCAAAGGTAAAAATCAAGAAAACAGTTTACTGCACAAACTGTTTCACAGGCAAAAATAATTGCAAGGACATTTAAATGATGCAAATCTGTCTCCTTGATTTGTGTGAGTGCTTCCACTAAAGATAGTGGAGGTGGCCTGCACAAGGTGGAGCTGATATTTCAGTTAATTCCTTGGTAATTTGGACGAACAACAGATTGACAGGAGTTTTTGCAGGTTGATGGAAGCTGATCTTAAAAGATTTTGTAATTAATAATATACATGATTGTTCTTATTTTGGTAAGCCTGTTGGTTTAAGCCATATTATTCAATGGTAAATGAATCTTATTGGATGCAAAAATGACCATGGTTTGCAATGCATTGACCAGCATCAACAAAAATTCCAAATTTGGCATGGAGAACGACAGTGTACTTTGTTGTTAGCATTTTAATATTTCTTTTGGAGTAATATTGTGCTTCAGTGCAAGGCCATTTTCCAGTCTGCCAGATCTCATGAAGAAGGTGACTTCCCATTTATTGGCTGAGCAGACATTTATTATGTCACAGCAACTTTCAGACAGATGAGAATGGTGTCTGCAATTCATGGACACTGTGTAGCTCCAAAGTCTCATTCATTAAATGTTGGGCTTCATGTAAGAGGAACTGGAAACCAGCGTGGAAAGTGAGATGTAAATTCAAAAGGCTTTATTTTCTGTTATTTATTTGTAATCACTTCTTTCTGAGTCCATAACTGAAAGAAGTTTTCTTGATTTTTTTAGACCTTGATGAATGTGCAACAAAGCAGCACAACTGCCAGTTCCTTTGTGTCAACACTATTGGGGGATTCACTTGCAAATGTCCTCCTGGATTCACCCAGCACCATACAGCCTGCATTGGTAGGTGATGTGGGAAGGTAGACATAGATTTGGGATTTATTATTGACACTTACTCCAGAAGCAAAATAGCAAGGAGGTAAAATCATATTCCTGAGGAACCAAATGGAAACATAAACCAGATTCTGATCCTAATCCCACCAGAGATGCAAAGAGGCCCCTTCCTCCTACCTTCCTTTGCTTTCATAATCTGTCTTTGAATTTTGCACTTGCAAGAACCAGCCAGTAAAAAACCACTTTGTAATTCTGGCATTACTCTTTCTTAGATATTGAGCAAAAAAATAGTTCTAATTTTCTCTTTTTGTATCTCATTGAGATCATGTTAAGTATTCTTGAAACAGCTGTGAAATACACATTTCTGCAGTTGTCCTCTGAACACATACCCATGGGGTACATGGAAATGTTAAACTAAATTGTTTCCTCCTGCAAAGCACACTTTCTTCTCTGCAAACTGGATCCTATTTCTTTGTCAGTTTGATGATCCCATTGTATCGGTATGAATTTGGAGGTGTTTGGACACCAAAACATCAAACTCCATATTTTTTGTGAGGAAAAGTTTCCCTTCCTATTACTTTTGTGTTTCCAAATTCAAAAGAAGGCAGTGTAAACTGTCCTGTAATGGAAAGTGAGAACCTGGGAGGGCAGTGAGACACCTGTGTTACTGATGTGCCTTTACCTCCTGCCACAGCCCTTCCATCACTAGCATGGCCAAAACATCAGCTTTGAAATGACAACTGCAGACTAACACTGAGCTTTGGTTTCCCTCAGACAACAATGAGTGTGCTACTGAGATCAATATTTGTGGGGCAAAGGGCATTTGCCAGAATACACCAGGAAGTTTTGTTTGTGAGTGTCAACGTGGCTTCTCACTTGATCAAACTGGGCAGAGCTGTGAAGGTAGGTACAACACAGTGCATTTAACTTGGTATTCTCTTGCTTCTGAATCTTCTTTCAGCCATACTGTCACCCAGGGAAGGACCTGTGGAGAAAGCACCAAAATCTACAGAAGCAAGCATGTGTAGGTTGAAGTGAGGGGGAGTACAGAAATTTAGCTACAAGGCACTATTTCTCTCCATGGGCCAGAAAAACTGGATATATTGTGGGATTTTAAAGAGCTGGACAGATATTTTCTGAGGAGACATAGCCTGTTTTAGTTTAAGTGTTGTAAGTTCAGTGAACCTCTTTTGAATTCTGCATAGATTTATGAGGGATTCATCAAGGACAGGAAATCTTGCATCTCCAAGGAGACCTGCTAAAGAGAAAGTTCAAGGGCTGTAGACTTATTCCTCTGGGTCCTTAGAGCCTTCTCCTGGGATTGAGTTTGGGTTGTTTTGAAAAGAGATATCCTGGGATTTTTGGGTTGGATGCCTGGGTAGATGCAAGGGTTGGTCTGCTGTGGAGCTGGGACTCTTAGGAAGGCATTAGGGATCCCATATACAAATGGCTTTCTGCTGTCTGCTCCAGAGCAGAATGCAAAAACTGAAAATTTTTTCTGAATGTGAGGGCTTTCCATGGTTTTCAACCCTATATTACTTGCTATGGAGCCACAAATTCAAACCCGAAGACCCCAAAGTGGTTAGGTTTTTGGAAGATCCTGAAATATACTCATATATATGATAAATGAATGTATATGATTATTTGAAACATGTTTTCCAAATACAGCATCATTTGAGCTTCTCTCCCAAAACTCAGAGTGTGTTTCACCCTTCTAGATGTTGATGAATGTGATGGCAACCACCGGTGTCAGCACGGCTGCCAAAATATAATAGGAGGATACAGGTGCAGCTGCCCACAAGGATATCTCCAGCATTACCAGTGGAACCAATGTGTTGGCAAGTGACTTTTGTAAATTCATACCTTAAAATGCATACTACTTTTGTTAGCAGCAAGAAGTGAAGGGCAACAGTGCAGTTTTCTATACTTGCTTTTTTTGATTATAATTTGCTAAGTTCAGCAGAGTTTCATTACAAGTGTGGTTTCCTGTGAAGGCAGAGTGGGTATGAAGCACACAGTAGCCCATGTCCTGGTTCAAGAAGTGTTTAAGCACAAAACTCTCCTTGAGGGTGCTAGAGGTTGTATTGACTTTGAGGAAACTTGTGTTACTCATGTATTTTGTGGTCTGAACAAAGGAAATCTTACTTAGCTCTGCAATGGTCTCTGCTTGGACAAAGGACCTAAGAGTGGATGGTGGATTGAGCCTGGCACTCTCAGAACTACAACTTTGGATTCAACTTCTGGCCCCAAGCATTTCAAATTCCATTAAAATCCTACTTGATCTGTGTTTTTGTCATTCTTACAACACCTACAGGAAGGTGCTTGTGCAGAGTCTAAGGGTCTCAAAACTTTTCTTTTCTTTTTCTTCATATTTTTTTTTCTTCCAACACTCACCCAAAATATGTGAGTTGATCTCACTAGTGTCCCCTTTTTCTTGCTGCTGTGGAGCATGGTGAAGTGAGCATATTTGCTTTTGGTACAGTTACTTCCTGTGGCCTAAACAAGCATCTGTGATGTTGGTATGGTTGCTGTGAGGTGTGATAAACACTGAAACATCGTTCTGTTAATGGCAAACCCTTACAGGCTCTGGGAACACACGATTCACCCCCAGGTTTTAATACCTTGTGGTGTCCACATGTTCACATTGTACTGTCTTTAACTATATATTCTTAAGATACTTATCTGGATCTCCTGGGTGTACCACAGGGGAAGAATCCATGTACTAGGTTTTTCCATGACAATTCCTTCATATTCCTTGGCAATCCCAACTCTGCAAACAGTTTGTGTCTTTTTTAGCCTATTAATGAATCGTTCAGGGATTTTTTATGTTGCTACAACACATTTAGATAATCACTGAAGAATGCTTTGGTTCCTCCCATATCTTGTGCTGTCTGTGACTGCATCCCCTGCCCAGGCACTTCCACAGTACACCACATCATGAATCAGGCTGCAAGAAGCAAAGACATTGCTTTTAAACAAAGAACAAAGAGCCACATTGTTAGGAAAAAGACAATAATGGTCTGACTTATTACTTATTTTCCCATAACCTGGATGTTGAGGTCAGAGATGCTGCTCTGTACTTCCCAAATGGAGTTCCTTATGTGTGCACACACCCACAATGTACATATGCATCACAGAAAATGGAGAACAATAATATTCAGAACCTTTTGAAGCTATTTGCCACATCAGATATCAAAACTCAGACCAGGTTCATTTCTAAAAGCAGCCATTTTCAGTATGTAAGCCTGAACTGACCTCAAACTCCTACAGTGCCACCCTTAGGAAGTTTGGAAAAGGGCTGGTTCAGAATATAGCGGTCTTTTGTATCTACAGCTGCTTTTAGTTTTACTTTACTACTTCCCGGATCTTACTATGTCTAATTTTTAAATATAAGCGTGTAGGGAGGAATTTTCAAAGCCTGGAAAAAGTGTCAGAGCTTGATTCCTTACTCTTTTTCCTTTAATGTTGAATAGCACTGTGAACAAGGGATTACTTGACCAGATTGTTGGCTGTACAGTTTTATTCTTCTCAGTTATTTCTGGGAAGAAAATCTATCTTCTCTGTTTCTCTGCTGTCCAGAGCATGAGCTGACATGTCATGAAACATCTTCTGTAGAGTAGCCCCAGTGCTGCTGTTGTGCGGTGTCGTCAACTCCCAGGGACCACTGCCCCAGCCAGGGGGGAGGACAAGCCCAGTTGTCTGTGTCCGTTTGAGGTGACAGCACAGTCAGCCAAGCATGACCTGTACAAGGGATAGGCTGGACTGTAGCTAGGTAAAAGTTAACATCTTCTTCTTTTCCAGATGAAAACGAATGTCTCAGTGCACACATTTGTGGAGGAGCATCCTGCCACAATACTTTGGGAAGCTATAAATGTATGTGCCCCACTGGATTTCAGTATGAGCAGTTTAGTGGAGGTTGCCAAGATATCAATGAATGCGGTTCTGCACAAGCTCCATGCAGTTATGGTTGTTCAAACACTGAAGGTGGCTACGTCTGTGGATGTCCACCTGGTTACTTCAGAATAGGACAAGGGTAAGGGATTCTCATTTTAAACTAACAGATACCAAGGGGACATAGTCCACTCCTTTCTTTGCAGTGTGGTGCAGCAGAGCTAGGGGGATTGTCAGCAATTAAAGAGGGATAAGATTGGGAAGGTGCTCAAGAGTTGGATGCACCTACTGATTTTGGAGACTTTGGTGGGGAGGGGGAAGGTTAATACAGAAAGGGAGGGGTTTAATACTTGAAACTGAAATTTGGTCAGGGTTACCAGGTTCTATTGTCAATTTTAAGCTTCTGCTTTCACCTCTCCTGCACACCCCAGCAGCCTGCCAAGTCCTCTGAGCTTGGCACTTGGGAGCTCGTACTCCTTGCTGTGATTCACTTGTCTCCTTAAAGAAGAACAAAACAAACATTAATAATAACACCCCCTACCAGCTGCAAAAAGAAATTACATTATACAAGTGGTTTCACCTGCTGGTTAGAATAACAACTCTGCATGCTCTTAGGTTATTTTATGTTCTATATTCTTCTGTGTTTCAAATCAATATTTTTTTAATAAATGTCTGCTTTATCAATAAAACCACTTTTTCCTTGCCCCAGTGGGTGTGTTAGGGCTGTACATCATATAGGACCAAGCAACCCAAATGGAAAGCAGAAAGATTGTGGTTTAAATTTTGTAAATGACTAAAAGCTTTGGGATGCATTATGAAAGACCTCACTTTTCAGATTTTTCAGCAGTTGTTGAAAATTGGTCTCTTTATGTGTTCCAGGCTGGATATCAGAAATCGCTTACAACAACGCAGAGCTTAAGCCTGTGTTTTTAAGACTGTTAAATTTTGGCAGGTCTCTCTTGGGCAAAAACCCATGAAAGCAGATTCTTGAAATAAAGAGTGGCCTCATTGTGATTCAGTGAGAATTCTGTCTGTTGACTTTAGCAGAAATTTTTCCTAGGAAATGAATGCAGCATAATTGCTTAATTATTTGTACTTACAGCCCCCCAAATGCAGCTTTTGATAAGATCTATGTCTCACTGGAGTTAATTTTGAATTTCTTCCTTCCTCAGACACTGTGTTTCTGGAGTGGGGCTAGGCAGAGGTCAAGGACAAGAGCTTTCACTCAGTGGAGAAGTAGATGACAACTCCCTCTCTCCAGAAGCTTGTTATGAATGTAAAATCAATGGCTATCCCAAGAGAGGAAGGAAGCGCAGGAGCACTAATGAAACTGCAACTCAAGCAGAGGTAATTGACCCTTTCTGGGGGGAAAAGGTTTGTGGCTATCTTGTGAAAGCTGGATTCAGAAGGATGTGTGCCAAGAGACAATCTCTCAGGAAAAACCTACACCCTAAAGCAGACCAAAGCTGGTTTTGGATGTCAGGTATTGCTTTTTCTCAGAAGTGATGTAGAGCTTCCCTTGCTTTCCGAATGAAGATGTTACAGCTGGTGCTGCTGTCTGAAATATTACCACCCAATCAGAGGAGAAGGGTGAGGCTGCTTTTCCAGCTCTCTGCTGCATCTGCGGGCTGCCCTGGCTCCACGCTTAACTCAAATGAATCTTGCTAATCAGAAAATCCCCACTGAAATGTTGTGGCTCCCTCACAGGCCCTGCTCTTCTTCAGTTAGTTCTCCCAGCCTGTGGCTCCTCTGGCAGAGAGGAGTGTGCCTTGTTTGCTCTCTTTGCAGGAGGCTGGTCACAGGCTCCCAGTATGGAGGGGCTTCATCTGTCAGGCAGCAAGGCCCATGTACAGAAACTTCCATCACGAGTCTCAGGCTCCTCTTACCCACACAGGGGTGGTGACAAACTCTGTACTTCATCCGGAGACTCATAAGAGTGGATTTGACAGATGATGTTACAGAACCTCTTTTTTAAAATTGTCTGATTAGTAACGAGTGACCTGGGCAAGAAGCATGTGTGAAATGCTCTCTGACAAAGCCAACTGATGTCCTTTCTTCTTGTGCAGGATCAGCAAGAGCTGGAGCCGCCAATCAGTCTTGCCAGCTGGGATATTGAGAAAGCAGCGGTCTTCTCCATCAACATCTCGGATCTCAGTAACAAAGATCGCATCCTGGAACTGCTCCCTGCCCTCACAACACTGACAAACCATAACCGATATTTAATTGACTCTGGAAATGAAGATGGTTTCTTTAGAATCAATAAGAAGGACGGGATAAGTTACCTTCATTTCACAAAGAAGAAGCCAGTGCCTGGAAATTATTCATTACAAATCAGTAGTATTCCACTCTATAAAAAGAAGGAACTTAACCAGCTTGAAGCAAAACATGACAAAGACTACCTCAGTGGTGAGCTGGGAGATAACCTGAAAATGAAAATTCAGATATTGCTTCATTAATTCATCAACCAAAGACCAAATAATTAAACCAAAGATAGATAGGTAGGACTGAATATTCCTCCCAATCAGATTCTTCATATCATAGGTACAATCTTACATGAGTACATTTGTATGAACGAGCACTATCATATTATTACATAAACAAGGTACAGGATGAATACATGAGCTCAAAACTACCACTTTCTCAGGCTTTTACGTGTAGCTGAGCTACCTTGATATGTTGAATCTTGAAAACTGGGACTTTTATCCTTGGAAGTTGGCCACTGATGCTGAGACACGTCATCATTTCAGCAGAGGTACAAGAATGTGCTTTCAACTAATGGACAGCTCTATTTTTGTAATTCTTAAACTTCGCTTCTCCAACTACAACTTACTAGGTCAGCCATTTATGATATCCATTTGGTGCTAGTAAATTTTCAACCTAGATTTATAAATGCACTGTAATATTTACACAACTTAGAAGCCAAAATTGCCATTATTCAGTCTAAATACTTCAATCAACCAAAGTTAGCTCAGTAGTTTATCTCAGTTATGCCTATAATACATTACATGTAAATTAAGTGTGTGTATACTGTAATCATGCTATTTTTATCAATGAAGCATTTGTAAACTAGATTAATAATACCCTTAATGTGAGGGTTTGTAATGGTGCTTATAAGACCAACTACTTGTTAACTGTATACACAAACCTGATGATAAAATTTCTGTGACTTGCCAAAATGCACTGAGGTCAGTAGGGACCATTAAACATTCTCAAAAGTCAGATGACAATCAGTGCCATCCTACACCATGACATATTGTAACATGTCAAGAGTACCCATAGTCATTCATATCAACAAGGGTTCAATGTCATAAATGTCACAATAAAACAGTTTTTTTTTTTAGTTTATTCTGTGGCCTTGTGTTCTTGCTAAAAGTGTGATCAACTGCATTCTTATACTTTAGGCATTGTCAGTAGGGTTGTCTTTGTATCTGACTGTGTGTCCAGGTAATTCCTCCTTGAAGGAGCTGTTGTTCACTCTTCGTGCAATGGAAGAACAGAAGTACAGAAGCCTTCACAAATGTAAACAGCAGTGGACCTCTCTCAAGTTATTGTGTGGTTCCAGAAAGGAAGTGAGAACATTTCCAATGACATGACCTGAGTAGTCCTATCAATAAGTAATCTCATAGCCAAAATATGGAGAAGTGGATGTTAAATCATTATACAGAAAACACAGTTAAGTGTGAAAATTCTTCTTTGCTAAAACTGCCTTAAGATATTCCTTTCTTTTACCCCCACTTCAACACTTTACTGTCATATAGACATCAAGACTGATAAGAGGAATAATCCAATACCAGAATCACAAGTTGTAGATGGGTTTTAATATCATGTGAATTATTCAGTGATGTGGGTGTTCTTGTATATGCAAATGCCATTGTGTATCTTTTAGCAGCAAGAGAACGTTTACTGAGGTGTGATGCTATAAAATCTGGAAGAAAGAAGCACTGAAACTGCTGCTGGGACAGCACTGTAGTTGATAGGGGGAACATATATTGAGCTATAATAGCTTTGGAAGGGAAATGTACTCCTATAATTCACCCCAAATTGTATTATTGTTCTCTGTGATTTCTTCTGCATAACAAATATAACTATATAAAAAAGAAAGTTGTGCACAGGATTACTTTGATATTTTTAATAGACCATGTCTGGATTTTATTTATTAGTGTGCCAAAATGTTGAACAGTGTATTTTTTCCACATGTTGCATAACTATGGCGAGATATAATCAGAACTTTACAGTTGTAAATGGCACTTTTATATCAGCAGGTTGGGAATGATTTTTAGTGCCAGTGTGCATGATTGTATAGTTAATAGGGAAGTGTACAATTTAAGTATTTTTTCTCAGCTGCTAAACACTGAGAGGAACTGAGAAAGACGATTTCAGAAAGACCTGTCAGGAATCTCTCCAGGAGAGTTGGTTTACATTTAAGCTCTATGTAACACCTTATGATGCCAAAGGTTCTTTGACTGTATTCCAGCAGCCCCAGTGTTGCCCACACAGTTCTGCAAATTGTCTTTGTTATGCTTCAGAAACAGGAAATCTTGACAGTAGCTCTTTTAGTAATTTTAAAATGGAAAACCCAGTCTTGCTGTACCAATCTGCACATAAAAATCCATTTTTTTGTACATTATTCATCTGTCTCTTTGCAGCAATGGCCTTTAACAGATATATTAATTTTGGTTTTAGTTGCTGTATGTGTATGATTATTTCCATTAGTTTGAATTTCTGCAGCTTCCTTGCCATCTCAGTGAAGCACAAAGGTTGCACAATAACATTGCACAAAACCTGCAATTAAAAAGTGGTTTGTAACTTGCAGTGTGATTTTGAAGCAATCTGCTGTATTTCATTCAATAGTGGGACCCCAGAATGACTCTAAGCACTAAACAGACTGAAGTAGAGGTCTTTCTAAATGCAATTAAAGGATATTTTTCAAATTCAAGGAAATAGCAAAATGCTTAATTATTTGAAATAAGTGTGGCTCCCTCCGCTGCATTGTGCATATGACTCTGCATGGATGATTGCATGGATAATAAATCTAATTTTTGGTTAACAGTTTAACAAAGATGGCTTGTTACTGTACACAGAAAATCATTCTCTTATTGTGTGTTGTAACAGTATCTTGTAAACTTGACAGCCCACGTGTATTTTGGCAGAACACCACTCTTTCCACAGTCTCTTTTAAGCTGACTTTCAAAGAACCCCAAGTATTTGCTTTCTTATGGCAGGTCTTGAAGGGTCATACTCAAGTTTTCTCTAATATAAATATTCTATGCTGTGATTCAAGTTCAGCTTTGTGCTTTGGAAGAGCTAATCAGGTCAAGACTCCTCAGCACAGAGAGGCCTGAGCTGTTTGGAGAGCAAGATGCCACGGTTCGTGTCCAGCAGCTGCCTGTACCTTCCTGGACCCAAGTTTGGCACAGCCAGTCTCTGCCAGCAGCACCGCAACAGGTAAGTGAATCACAAGGCACCAAACCTGCTGCCCTAGCCCAAGCTGGTGGTGGTGGCACTGGCATTGCAAAAGCTTTCTCACCACTTTTAAAAATTGATGTTGTCTGTGAAGGAGTGGCCACTTGAACCATTAAAGCCTCACAGTACTCTTGTGGATCTGGAGATCTCTGCCCAAATTAGCAAGGTTAACTGCTTATGTTGTGCTGCTACTTTCTAAGAAGGCACCAGATAAAGAGGAGAGAGCTTCTCTTACTTCACTGTTATGAGAAAATTTTGTCTTTTCAGTTATAGAAGGGAAGTCAGAGTTCAGCATTAGATGAAGCTGGAGCTGCAGGAGCTGTGCATCCCTCTCAGTGCTCCCCAGCTGCCCTGTGCCAGGTAGGACAGGAGCTACTGGGACACATCGGTTTCAAAAAACTGCAACATCTGAACCCAGGATCTCCTCCCAGAGCAAATCTTGCAGCTTTTCTGCTTGCAGGAGTGGCCAGAAGCTATGGCCAAGATATGATGTACACCAGATTAATCCAGTAAATCTGGGTTGGCAATGTCCTACCAGAGTATTTGCCCAGAGTAAGCCCTCATGTTATCACAATCTTGGCAGAATAGCACTTGGCCAAAACCCTTGTGTTCAGAAAATCCCAGAGCTTCTAGTGTTGCCTGTGGCCTGAGCATGTTGGATGCCTGCAGAGAACTGTGCAGTCCCTGTGTGAGCTCCTGTGGTTACACAGATCTGAGTGGAGGGCTCTGTGAGCAGACCCCATTGGCACCACAGGTCGGGGGTGTCCCAGTAACCTGCAGGATTGTGCTGGTTCAGGATGCTGTGAAAACTTAGGGCGAGCAGACAGGTGTGATTTGGGGCAAAGTATGCCATCATTTACACCAATGAAAACGTGAATCATTGTAGAGGTTGCAGTAGAAACAAAAGGGGAAGCAATAGGGAGAGAGCAGAATGCTGCAGTAATTCAGTGGCCCAAAGCGCCTCAATGCATGTTCTGTTTCACTCACATGTGCTGGTTCTGCACAATCCCTGGTGCTTTGTGCCTCTGAGTTGCTCCTTGCAGGTCCCCAGGCAGGTGCAGCAGGGGCCAGCAGCTGTCCTCACAGAGGTGGACATGCCCAGGCTGCTCTTGGAGCAGGCAGAGGCACTGCTGGTGCCAGGCTGGTGGCAGTGGTCGGCAGCAGGGTTCTGTTTGCAGGCCCATTCAGTGAGCACTTCCCCAAGGCTGGTGCTGCTCCTGGAGACTTTGAAGTCTGATCCCTCTGGAGTGGACTGTGTGCTCTGGTTTGCCTGAAGATGAGACCCTCTTTCTGTGCAGCAAAAATGTTGAAGATGTAGATGACTTCAGCTCTGACAAATTCCAACAATCTGCTTCTGTTGTCCTTAAAACTTGCCAAGTATTTCACACCCTCATAACAAATGCTTTTGAGGAATATCACACCCAAGCCAATTTCTCAGTTATGGGCTTCCCATTGAGTTCAGGAGAGGAACCTTGGGGCCAAAGAGGTCAACAAAGTGTTTGTTTTTGTATTTTGAGATCTTTCTATTTCTACTGTGCCATGCAACAGAAAGTGTCTGTGGAGCCCCAGGCTGCCTGACTAGTGGGAGTTGCTGGCAAAGCTGGTCTGCAGCCTGGTGCTGGTGCCAGCCAGTCCAGCATGTGCCATTGCTGCTTGCTTGTGTACAGCCAAATCCTCAGCCTGCTTAGACATGTGCCCATTTGTGCACATAGAACTGTAGGTGGTTTTGTCTGGAGAGTCTAGACAGATACTGTTTAGCTCGGTACCTCCAGGCCAAAGTCATGCTGTGGAAAGTCTTTGTTAAGTACCCAGGAAGGGCTTTTCCCCTTTCTTGGGCTGGACCTTTCCCTTGCACGTGGCAGCAGCGCTGTCCCAGCCTCTCCCTGGTTTGGCTCTCACATCTGCAGGTTTGTTTGTTTATGAGCTTCTCTATGGCTCCCAGGGCTGTAGGATGTTCCTTACTACACCCTTGTGAGGTTGGGATGTGTTTGTCATCCTTGTTTTACAGGACAGGAACTGAGAACCAGATGTTTTGGTTTGGGAGAGCTCACAGGCAGTGGCCCTTCTGCCAGGAGTAACTCCAAACTACTGAGGTGTCCCTGGAGAGGAGGACAAGAAGCCACAGGGGCCCTTCAGCCATGACAGCCCCAGCTGATATAAAGCCATGGGAACTGCCCCTCTCCACTAAAATGCATCTCAGACGGAGTCTGCTGGAGCCCTGGCCACTCCCCACACTCTTCAGAAAGTCAGGAGCATGACCCTGTGCCCTAGCATGGAGCCCCTGGAGATCCTCTTCCCATAGGTACCCCACCCAGGATGGTGCAGGTGCAGCCTCACCCGTTTTTTAAAAAAAAAAAAAACAACAAAAAAGTATCAGTTTTTGGCAATTTACTGCAAAAAAAGATTTTTGGTAAGCATCCAGACCAGCAGGCTGCATGGAGATAATCAAAACTGACACTGCTGGTGAGCAGGACCTTGGCTCTGCCAGCCTTCCTGGCTTACCTCTCAGGCTCCTGGATGAACCAGCCCAGAAAACAGGGCTACTGCTTAGTTTTCTTTGGAGGTTGATTCTTTATCTTTATTTAGGTTAATTTCTGTGTGAGGTGTTTCAGGGTGATATATTTTGGGGGGGTCTTTGACAACCCAGGAGAAATAATTTTTTTAAGCAGCCCATCTGGGGCTGAGTTGGACTGTAGCTCCAGTCCAGTATATGATTGAGCTGGTGAGGTCAGACAGGTAGGAAAGCTGTCTGGACTTCTCTGTAAGTGCTTGCAGCTCTGTATAAATGTGTTGCTATTATAATCATAATAAATACTAGAGCTGTGAGAAATGTCTATAACCCAACCCAAATCAGGTGAAACTCCCCTGGTTTTGGGTTTCATTACAAACTCAAGTCTTGGGCCAGGTTTGTGGAGGTTCATGAGCCTCTCTGAAGCTGGGCTCAGTTTCAAGGAATAATAGGCCAAGTTTCAGGCAAATCTAGGCCAAGTTTTGAGTAAATTTGGAATAAACTTTAGGTGAATAAAAAATGATTTATTGTTTTAGGTTGAAACCATACCAACCATGGACTCTTTGCTTGGTTTTAACCTGTAACCAGGAAATCTTGGCACTTTGGCTGAGTTTCACTTTGATTCTGAGTTTAGACCATAAAAACAAAACAATCACAGCTAAGAGGTGAGTCTCAAGACAAGTCACGCAGGAACTGGTTTACAGTGTGGGAGCCCAAAGCCCTGCCCTGAGCACATGCCTGTTATGCTGTATCAGCATTGAGATCTGTTCCCCCCCTGCAGGTGATGCTGTGCATGGTCTGGTTTCTTGTGCTGCTCCACTAAACCATCCAATTAAGTCTTCCCCAGATTCTTAAGTTGAAGTTGCATGTGCAATTTCCAAGCCTGGAGTGCACTGACTTCAAGTTTGGCTTTGATCCAATCCTTAATGTATGTTTACATTTTGATGAGTAAATTCAGCTAACAAGGTGATTAATGAGTAAGTTTAGGTAGGAGATGAGACCAGTAGTCTTATCCCCATATTGCATTTAAACACAGCTCACATCCATGCATATAGTGGGGAAATGGACTTCCTACCTGAAATGCTGAGATTCACAGTGATGTGGTGCCAGTTCCCTCAGTCGAGAGGTGCCCAACATGATTATGGGTCTCAGCTTCTCAGTGCTGCCAACTCTGCCATAGCACAGATACCTTAAAGATGGAAGAGAGCGGAAAACACTTGTCAATTCAGATTTTCAGTCATTTTAAAGGAATCTTCTGATACAAAGTTACCTTTTAAAATAAAAAAGTATGTTTTAAAAAATTTTAAACCTCTTTATCACAAAATTTGTTTTGCATCAAATGTAAGCTGTAGATGGAAAATATTTGAGCAGGAACTGGAGTCAAAAATCAGGCAGAATATGGACTGGTAATGTAAGTGGTGGGTCCAGAGAAGAAGGTGATAGCACAAGTTGCTCCTGCTTTGAGAAACCTGTGATAGAAGGGACGGGGAGGAAGAGAGGAAGGTGTCAGTGCAGAGCAGACAAGGAATATGAAGGGACCAGCCTCTATTCACATCAGTGCAAAGCTGAAACAACAGGAATCTGGAAGAGAGAAGAAGGGGAATGAACACTGTAGCACTGTCTCTGCAGGGCAGCCGCTCAGAAGACTTTCTGACATGCATCACCAGCCATCTGCCTTTGTGCTATTCAGCTGCACAAGGCTGCCAGCCTTAATGCAAAGCCTTCCCTGGGACTGATGCTCCTGAGCTAACCAGCACTTTAGGAGTGACTGCAAGGCAGTACACAGGGCTTTGGCTGGTAAGAAGTTACCAAATGAACCAAAGAAAAAAACCCCACCAGGTCCAGATCATTATGAGACTTTAGCAAGTATTATGTGCAGATTAATAAGCCCTTAAAGATAATTCCTTACTTACTGAATTGAAAACAAAAAGGTAAGTGATCAAGACAGGTTTAACAGAATTTAACACATTTCCCACTCTGTATGTTTAAATTGTATTTGCCAAAGGCATGAACTCCCTTCACAGTAAGCTTTTTGCTATAATGTTTCTGCCTCCATTTTTCACATATGCTTCCAGAAAGATGTCCCAGTACTTTTTCAAGATCCCAGTGTCCTCACAGCACTGGGGAGAAGTCGCCACAACAAAGGATGGAAAGCTCAGAGATCCTCTGTTAGCAGAACTCTTACATCAAAGCTCCACAGAAGTGAGATGCTGTTGTGTCTTAGATCAGCAACAGATTCTGCTGTTGGGTACAACTGTGGCATGATACAACTGAGGCCAAATCTGGAGAATCTCAGGTGGAGTCTCAGGCCATAAGAGCTGCTGTACGGCATGGAAACATTTCAGTGAAGGATGGCTGGAGGTCCTGAAGAGACCTGGTCTTTGTCTTTAAACCATATATCATCTGTGTGTTTCATGGTTTAAGACAGAAAGCAGCACCCAGAAATGGAAGGGAGAAAAAAAGGCTGAGAAAATCCACTACACATGTGCTCAGAGCAACGGTAAGGAAACAGGACGCAGAACTGTAATTCAAAAGTTCACTCTTTGACAAAGCTAGCTGTGTGAATTTGTCTGTTATACATTTGCCCTATAATATGATTATGTCATTTAGGAGACTGAATTTACTAAAGATCATGTTGTGACCCATACGTAGGCAAAGTCCACACTCCTACATCCCAAAATATGCTGGGAACAAAAGTGTTTTCTGCAGCACAGATAAAACCATGGGAGGAAATTGTGGGTCCCAATGCGACTGCCAGGCCTGGGTTGATGGCCAAGTCTGGTGGAGTTGCACAACCCTCTGGTCAAAAAGACCAACTATTTGTGTTGGGCTCATTTGTGCTAACAAACAGCACAGTCTTGAGTTCCCCACAGACCAGCCTGGAATTTATTTAAAAAATAGAGAATTGGTAAAGGATTTATGCAGGGGGACCTCCCCGTCAACCCCCTAAGCATTAAATATCTCATGTCCTGCATGATCTCTAACAAAGAGCAGTCCTACAAGAGAAGTAGCTGAACATTGTCTTTGAGCACCAGCTGGGAAGGCAGGGTAAGAAAATAAGAAAGTAATGCTGTATTTGGTGTCAGCTGAAATCCCACTCTGAAAAATCAGCAATTAACCAAATGTTATTTGCTGCCAGTCTCAGCAGTGCCACCAGCCTGTCTCAGCCAGACACACTTTTCAAATCTGCTGCAACAATCAAGCCCTGAATGACAAATCCACTTATTCTGCCACATCCCAGCTGCTGTGACCTGTGCTAAAGCTGCCTCTCTATAGCATGTGCTGGTTCAGCACAGTCACATGGCAATGGTACCTGCCTCTGCTTGAGCAGCAAGAGCAAAGTGCCCCAAGGCTGTAACAGAGCTGCCTGGAGACAGCTCCCATGCAGAGACTTCAGCCATGGGCCTGCACCAACTCCGGTCATTAATGCGGAAATGGCATTTTCAAGGCAGTAGTGCAAAGGCAAGTGAAGGACCTCCAAGTGCCAGAAAGAAAATACATATTAATGCAGGGAATTATGTTCTATGTGGCAATGGATCCTGACACTAACTGTTGTCTCTTTTTATTTACTTGGAAATGAGAACAAAATCAAATCCAAGGGTTATTTTGTGTTCCATTACTCTAGATTAGTCCAGATCTGCCCTTCTTTGGTAGATCAGAAAGTAGTTTTATCAGAAAGTAGTTTTGGTGAAGGATCACTGTGCTTATGCTTCACTGCTCCAGAAATATGTCAGCAGACTGATCTCTCGTGACCCAGGGTCCTGCTCAGAATAGTTGAATTATGTTTATAAAGTCAAATAAGAAAGATGATGTTGATCAAAGTAATATAAACTATGGCATGGAAAACGAATTTTGAATGAAACACACAGATAAATAATTTATCTTCACCAATACCCTCTCAGTGTTTCTCATCCCAGTAATTGAGACCATGTGTTGTGCTGCAAACAATAACTATGAGAAATTACTCACAATTCTTCCTTCATAAACATGGGAAATGAAAGTGATGGGAAGTATGATCATCTTAATTTTTTTTTTTTTAACGTTAACAGCTCTAAATTATTAGGGTGGGAAGAAAATGTCAATAGAACATAAAAGTGCTTTGTATAGTGTTCACATTTGCTCATACTTTCAAATCCACTGTGGCTTATTAGTTCATGGGAAAAATGACAAAAAGGAATAAAACCCAGAAAATGAATCCAGTATCAACATCTTGCTTCTATAGTAACAGAAATTGTAACTTGTGGGTAAAAAGTGACAATATTAGGAAATGTTTGTTGGGAAATTATGGTAATTAACCCGCTCCTTTCCCCAGTACATCCAGCCTCCCATCAGTCTGACACATTCCTACACATTAAAGAGTATCCATTGCTCTCTGCTGCTCCTTGTATTAAAAGCCTGGAGCTAGTGAGGTCCTTAACCTCTGTTTCAAGAGTTCATTGCTCAGCTGTAAAAATTCTCCCAGGGCTTTCTGACAGAAAAATGTCTCCGCCTGGGAGGAGTTTCTGTTTGGAGTTTGGTTGGAATTACTTCAGCCCTCTTCCACTTCTAGTAGGACAATGGAGCAGGATTCCCTCTCTCCGTTTTTTCTTTTTAAATAAAGCGACCATAGTGCCAGAGCAGTACACATGGCAGGCAGCACTCAGACCACAGTCTCTCTGCAGCTTTAGTTCAGGGTCAGTGCTGGCTGGTGCAGCAGGGGCCTGGCCCTGTATTGAGCCAGGCTCCATCCCTTCGCTTGTGCAGCTGCTGGCTTGGATGGTGGCTTCAGCCAGCTTTGTGCTGAGGTTGCTGAGGGCCAGCTTGGCCATGGTGCAGGCTGGCAAAGTCCACCCTTGCTGCTATTCCTTGAGGACCCAGCCCACTGCAAGCAGAACCACCTGGGCTACACCTCCATGGGACTTTTGGCTTTTCCCAGAGCTGGGCAGTACATATGGTTATGCTGCTGTGGTGGAGGTACAAGTCAGTCCCACTCAGCTGCAAACTTACAGTGCAGTACTGGCTTGGTAGGTTTCCCAGATGAAGGGCTTGGCACAGGGAGGCTGCTCTCTGCAGACCTTGGCCTGAGCCAGGGGATTCATTTCTAGAAGCAGGAGTGCAATATCTATTACACTTCTGTATGGGCTGCCTGCAGGGCTGGTAAATCTATTAAAACAGTCAACACTTTATGAATGGAGTCTGGCCCCACCGAAGCCAGTGGCAAAACTCCCATCGATTTCTCTGGACAAAGATTTTACCCTGAATCCTCAAAGTGCCCCTGGGATGTTCAACACAGCCATCCACATCTCCAGCAGAGGAAAGGAAAACAAAGAGCAGAGAAGAGCCCTGGTGCTTCCTTAGCTGAGCCTGTGTCCTGCTCAAATGGAGGTGCTCAGATAGGTATGAGAGTATCACTTTGGCAGTCCTGACAGGCCTGCATGTGAGATAGGTGCTGTGCAGATATTTTGGCTCAGAAGCCGAATTTCATAGGTCAGTGGAGCTTTGCTCTGAGCTCCCAGAGGGCCAGAGCAGAAGTTACACACAGATGTAAATTTTTATGTATGGAGAGGGAGAGATATCCCACCCACCCGGTAATGCCTCAACCCAGTGCCAGAAATCCAGCCTCCAGAGTCACTTTGTGTGCATTCAATTGACTAAACAGCCACTTGCTGTCATCTAGAACTGTTTATAAAATTAAATGTTATTAAACATAAGGGCAGGCAAGTTTGCCAAAGCTTATTGCAGTAATGATGCTGTGCTTGCCACTCCACAGATCTGACCTGTCACTTGAGAACTCAAATGACCCAAAACTTAATATATTTTATCCAGCTATAAATTTAGGCAGTTTCATTAGCTGGACCTGGCACTGTGTCCACCTCTTTTGCTATTATTTAACTGCCTCCTGCTTTTACACTTTCCTGTCACCCCTGCACACGTGACCTCTAGTGACAATATTTTGCCATCTACCTGAGTAAATTAACAAGTAAGATCAACTAAAGAAGTTAATTGCTGTTATGTAGGAGCTGTTCCACTGGTTTCTTGTTTTGCCAACTCTCCCATACCTTACTATTTGCTAAGCTGACTGAAAGGTTTTCTCCGTTTTTTGGTTTAAACATTTTTCTCTTTGACAGCTCTTTTAGAGTTGCCCTCCTCCTGATCACAGGTGAACTCATCTCTAAACTGTTCTGTGGGATTTCTGATATATGGAGCTCTTTCAACACTAATATTGGGGTGGGAGCTCAAATCTGAAATAAGAGCAGTCTGGCACCCTAAAGGAAAGACTTTTATGTTTAGGAAGAGCCAAGGCTCAGTCAGGTCTAGTGCCCACAAGGACATGCAGTAGCAGCTCCTCCCTAAAACTGCTGTCCAATACAGGTGAAGCTCATCCTGCTTGTTTTCATCTGGATACCAACTAATCCAGCCTCTTCTTCTTCTGCCTTCTTTCCTGAAAGGCATTTATAAGCTCAGCAGCTGGTTGACATTTAGCTCTTGCTTCAGTCTGGCTGATGCTGACCAGTGGCTTTGGGCTTTGCAATTTTACTAGAAGACATTTAAATACATACACAGAGAAAGCAACAGTGAGTATTAAAGTTAGCTCATGGCTTATACTGACTGTGGAAGTTCCACTGAACAGGACTTGACACAATTTCAATCTCAGTGCTATACATAAGGTTCCTTTCCACTCCTGTCTTTCATTATAGAAGCTAATTAGGAAAATTGTTTCTTACTTTACCCCAACTAAAATGCAGTTAATGCCTTTTTAATAATAATGTAAAAAAAAAAGTCCTTCAACCGCTTTGTGGTGTGATACCATGGAGGTTTTTACTTAGAGCCAGGTTGGATTCTGAAACTCAATCCATTATTTTTATTTCCTCTTTTGCTCCTTTGAATCAGTTTCCTTCTGATTTTTACGGTAATTTCAGAGATTGTTGACAGTACACGGCATCATAATCAGTGCTCTAAAGAATGAAACAGTGCCCAAAATGATGCCACTCAGCTTAGCATGTGAATTCCTTCACACTTTTCCCCAGGATATTGTCCCTTCAGGTCAGAAGAAACAGGTGGCATGAAGAAATATTTCTTTTCAGGAACTATAGGAATATAAACTGATCTATTAATTCTGTACTGCATGTTCAGGTATAAGCACAAAAAAAACCAGTGCTTGCTTATACTCTTGCAGAGCAGGCAGAAGGAAACTGTGTGTCTACAATCTATTCTGGGACTTGGTTTAACATTGTAGTCTCAATTTATGTTCAGGACATTAAGACAAAACAGTTAACATCAGTAGATATATACATGGGTGGGGAAAGGTGAGCTGTGCTTATGGCACTGGGAGCTTAAGGAGCTCAAATAACTAAATGTGTTATAAACAGGCATATGAAATGTATCTTGGTGGTAGCTCGGAAGACAGAGGTAATTGCAAACTGTGAGACAGTGAAGGATTAAAAAGAAAGAAACATATTCAATGAAGTCCACAGTAAGTACATGAAATCTTTGTAGTCCTATTGTCTCTGCCTGACTGGGGAAGCTTAATGTGTTTATTTGCTCACTTCAAGCAATAAAAACTTCTCTGTCCCTGAGAGTGGCAGTCCAATGGTGTTAAAATTCTTCCAAAATTTATTTATTACATATGCCACTAAGATGAGTTTTGGTTGCAGACTCAATAAATTAATTCTAGATGAAATCATAAGCATTTTCATGTGAAGAAGATAAAATAATGTAGTGAATGCAACAGCCAGCTGGAGAAAAAGTTCTAGGACTACATTCCTCACTGATTACTATGCAAATCAAATAATATGAATGATTGCTGGTATTGCAATATCCAGAGAAGGATGATATATTGTAAAATAACTTTCTAGCTTAGATATTGTGGTTTAATATTCAGAAAACCCTTTTCAGGAAACAGATTACAACAGAGTGGATTAGCAGCTCCAGTAGAGCACAGTCAGACTTTCAATGAACCCTCCCTACTAGTTTCCCATCAATGAAATCAGACTGTCTTTTATTCTGCAGTCATTTGCAGATCATCACCAGATACTCATGCTGGTGTATATATCATTGCCCAGAGGAATTTTAGATGGGGCACTGAACAGCCTAGTCTAGTGGAAGGTGTCTTTGCCCATGGCAGGAGGTTTGAACTAGGTCATAAGGTTCTTCCTAACCCAAAGCATTCTATGATTCTGTGACACTGACAAAGGTAGGAGACTGGCAGGTGCAAACAGCTGCAGCCAATAGAGCCTGTTCTCATTCCCCTGCTTCCTGAGTGTTTGTAGCATTGCTGAGTTGGTGAAGAGAACATCATCAGTGTGTTCAGGACTTTGAACTACTGAAGTTGTAAATTCTGTTTTCCTCTAATCTAACCTGCTGTTATAGATGGAGCATAGTCTCTGTGGGTTATGGGCCAATTTGGTTGCTAGAAGACTATGAGAAATAACCAGTCATGTGAAATTTAAGGAGCAACTTGGAAGATCCTTCTAGCTTAAAAAAAGACTAATTTTGTTTTCTAAGACTGAAAGGATTTCTTAGAAAAGTTGTATTTTATCAGTGATGTATGTGGGGGAAAAGGAGTTTCTCTTGACTGCTGTTGCTGTTTAATTTGTATGCTGAAAACATGAAGGGAGAGGGAGCAATATCCATTCTGAGAATGATATTCCTCAGTCACAGTAAGGCAACCAAAGTTCTGCAGTCCCAAGTTCCAGCTGTTCTCCTATCCTTGGCCTTTCCCCACAGCTGGGGAAGCACCCATGGCACAAACATCACTGGAGATTTTGGAAGGCCCTGTCTAGGGTACATTACTGCAAATTAAAGTCTATATGTAGATTCCCTTTTCTTTTTGTACTGTTTGTGTCTGGCAGATGGGGAATTTTTCTCATTTGTGTGTTGATAAAGTGCTCTTGATACTAAAGGACAGATCACCCTCCCCTGAAATTTAAGCACTCATGCTCCAAACTCCTGATCCTTGATGACTATTGCATTAGTCAATTTGTGGCTAGCCCAGTAACTCGATAGCAGCGAATTATGCAGTTATGTGGGAACTCTGCGTTTTGGAACAGGCAGATGTTCCCAAGCTCAGGCCCAGCACTGCTAGGGTGTGTCATCTGTGTGAGACTTTTAGTGGAAAGAGACAGCTATGAAGCCACAGTCCCTGATGCTTTCTGGAACACAAAATATAGCAGCAATATTACATTAAGGTAAGAATGGGAACAAACAAACAAAACTATTTCAGCACCAAGATCTTTTCTCTGTAGTGAGATTGGTAACAGAATGCTGCTGCATTCAGACTCCAAATTTACTCTGGAGAGTAAACTAGATTGTGATAGAGCCAAGAAATAAATTGCTAGATTCATAAGAAACATTCAAAAAGATACCAACATGGCCTTTAAAAAGAGCAACTTAAATGTTACTAAGTGCCAGATTCTGTTCTGCCTTCCATATGTGTGCAGTTTGATCCACTGAATATCGGGGATACTGGCCTGTGGTGGACCCTAACACTCAGCTTTCAATTCTGGAGGAGGTTTTTCCACAGGGCCATTCTACAACACATGGGAAGGTCTGGATTTTAAGATATTTTCCTAAGTCACATAGCAGGGGTACATTTATGTAGATCCCCCTGAATTCCAAGAGATTTAATAGTGTTGAGGTGTTCTGTTTTAGACAATAGCAAAAGTGTTGGCTTTCATTTTATGCTTATTGATGTAAGTAAACACATGTGCTTTGTAAGAAGTGCTTGAATTATTGTATGGTTGTGTCCAAGGCTACCATATCAAACATGACTTTCAGAGCCAAGATTCTTGTCCAAGAACCCACCCAAAACTTTACTGTTGAGGTATGAAGCAATAATGGAACCCACTGATTCATCTTTTGATGAAACCAGGAGTGCCCAGTATTGCCCAACAGAAGGTTACACAGGGCCCTAATGAAGTGTTTCTCTTGCATAAAAGAGAACAGATGTGGCCAATCTCATGAGAAACTGAGCTGTGACCTGCTGTGAGTTCCCACTGGGCAAAGTTTCCTTCAGATCTGAGAAGCTGCTCCAGCTGAGTCAGAATATTCCTCTGGTACCACCAGTCCTCCAAAGGCCAGATTTCCAGATTCAGATCTGGTTGCTGTAGGCTACATGCTATGATATTTCATCTAGTTGATGTATTGGCAAAATATCTTTCAGCTTTGCAAACTGTTGGAAATCTGACTGCTGGCTGAGGAACTCAGCTCCAAGGACCAACAGAAACTGCTCACAAACTGGTTCTGCCTTAGGGGCTTTTGATGTATATGCTGTGGAGAAGCAAGTGACCAAGTTTTGGGTGACAAGAGAGATTGTGAATCCTCCTGCTGTACTCTGAGGCAGAACTGGAATTGTGTTTGCCCCTTAAGTAATTTCAGTGGCAACAGGGTAAAGTAGAAAGTCTGGTCTTCAGACTGATAAATAAACCTGACAAAGGCTTTTGTGAGCTTCTACCAGCTTTACAAGTGGATGTGCTATAGAGAAGAGGCTTCTGGTAAGCAGACTAGGTGAAGACTAAGAAATACTGACATGTTTGTTGCAGAGTGAGGATATCTAGATTAGTTTCTGCATCTCCTAATGAACCAAAATCTCAGGACCAGGCCAGACATGGCTTATAAATCCAAACATTATCTTGGGTAAACAGTACAATAACTAGTTATGCATCAGGGGTTTTCTGCATTGAAGCAGCATGCTGACAACCACTGCAATTAGAATGTATTGATGCAAGTATTTCAGGGGATCCTGGTGTTAAAGGCCAGAATAAACCCAACTAGCATGATGGGGCATGTTCCCACTGGCATTCTTGTTGCCTCTCACCCCATACTAGAATATTTTGCTCAGTGGTATTTGTTGTATTTCTGAGTTCCAAACTACATCTTTATTAAGGCTTCCAGGAAAGCAAGAGCATTGTGCATATCCACAGGGCCTTCAGAATCGAAGCTACAGAAGAAAATTACAGATGGAAAAGACCTGTCAGGTCATCTATTCAACCTACCAGCCAATGCCGCGCTGTTCTCTGTGCTGTGCTTTTTCCTTTCTTTGTCTTCATGAAGCCAGAGGGGTTTCCACAGCATCCCTGGGGAGAGTATGACATAGCTGACTAGTTCTTGCCCTTAGGAATAACTTTGAGCCTCTGGAATAATAGAAGCATTCTATGTTTCATTTTGATGGAAAAAAGGAACTCTGAGAGAAGGTCCCTCAGTCTTAAGACTACATTATATCTCAGATGTAATTCTATATTAATGACTTCTCGTATGCAGATCATATGAGGTCAATGCTGCGTCCCACCCCACAGCTGTCTCTCTCAGTAATTATTCCTTAGACAGATTTTTGTCATCTCTCAGTAGTAAATAGTGCACAGACCCTGATCAATTGCATTTCACTTGGCAAACATTCAAAATTTGCCCTGACTAGTGTTTGAAGCATCTGTCTGACTCTCACTCCTTTTAATTGTGCCAAAGTTCTTTGGCAATTTGTGAGCTCATGTCCCAGAAATGCATAAAAAACTATAATTCCAATATATTTTCCTTAGGTGAACTAAAACCACTCAACAAATGTTTACTAAAACCAACTGGATTTATAGATAGAGGAATCTTGACAGCTATTGATTTAATACTTACAAATGTTTTCATTCAAATCCCCTGGGCACCTACTGTTGATCAAGTGTAACTTTCTGGCATCCTGATCTCTTGCAAAGCAATGCTTCTGGCCAAATATATGAATGTTCTTTCTGACCTTGAGTATTGGGCATTAATAAACACGAACCCAAATATGTTTTTCAGAGGGGATAAAATACTTCCATAGCTATTAAAACATGCAATCCTCTGACTTTTCTTGAAGATGTCTGTGCATAGAAACTGTTCAGTTGTGTATAGTTTTAAAGCAATGCCAATACCCTTAGCATTCTGAACAGGGCTATCAGTTTCAGTTCTCAGCTGCTGGAAATTATGTTTAGCATGCAGGATTACTTTAAAGATATTAGCTATAGAGCTATGGAAGGCCATGATTAATACCACTTGGTGATCATTTGAATTGTTCTTCACACAATGAGCAAGAATTCAGAGGAAGCCTTTGTCTGACTGCCACTTTGGCTATGGGAAAAGGGAGAAATCTGAATACCAAACATGTCTTTGTTAGCAGTTGGATGTTATTTTCTTTTGTTTAGCATTTGCACAGTGCTCTATGTAATGTAGGAATATAATAAAGCTTTGCCAGCAACAGCACCAGACTTTGGGAATATGCACAGACCAATGAGACTGTGGAATGCACTTTTATCAGCAGAAGAAGCAACTTAATAGACCTATAATGGAGTTGAAGAATAGTTTTCCCTGGACTATTGGCATGTGCTTTATAGTGCTAAGCCAGAAGCTTTGCTCTTAGGTGTAATTTTGATTCTAATGTCGAACTTATAAGCACTTTTCTTTTTTACCAGTTAAATATAGTTCAAATTATTTCTCTGTTGTTCATTAGAAGTGAGAAAGTTTCATATGAATTTTTCAACCTCATATTTAATCACTTCTACCATTGCCTGCTAGAAGACAGCACACCTGGAGATTAAAATTTGGTGGTCCAGAAGGTAGAGATCAATAAGCAAAGGTGTGAGGAGAAAAGGATTTATCCAGGGAGATCCTAAGGCATCATAAGATATGACTTAGGCCTTAGCTTTCTTCCCATCTACTCTATTTGTGCTGTCACAGTATTTTTAATGAACTCCACATGTAATTTATAACCTGGGTTAGTATCAAGAACAGTGTCTTGATTACCAAACCTATCACTGATTCTGATTTTGATGTGGTGGTGTTTTTGCTGATCTGTGGCTCTAGAGGCACTTGGTGTTCTCCAATGGAAACTGGACGAGTAACTCATTTTCTGGGCAGATGCTGCTGCATGTAACAACGCACGTTGTTGTGCACACAACACAGTGTGGGATTCAGCTTTATCCCACCACTCCACAGTGGGACAAAGCTGAGTCTTCCAGACACCCATGGCTATGACTTTGCTTGAGTTTCTTTAGCCTGAGTGCCAGCTTAAACTGATCCTATCCCTCTTCTCATCCAGCTGTTCTATTATTTTGGCAGCTACTCAAGATTTCCTGGAATAATTGCAAATGAGTAATAATTTTTCATTTAGCTTGTATGCAGCCCTGGAATCAGTGATCATTTGCATGCTGTAATAAATATCCAGCCATGCCTTGTACATTAGTTCTGTACATTTGAATAGCAAACTTCAGGAGGAGAGGGACAGACGTAGAGTCCAATTTTTTACTATTGTTATTAGTTTAGGTTGTCATAGTTTTATAATCAACTTTATTAGCAGAAAATAATGATGTCAAAATAAATAGGCAGGTTCTGTTGGCAAGCAGGTAGCCAGGAGCTGACAAAATTGAAAAACTAAAAATCCTGCTGTAGGATCCAAACTACCTGGAAGTGCATGAGGTATGTTTTTTTGCTCAGTCCAGGCTGCCCCATAAATGCTAAGCATCTCAAAGGTCATCCAAATAAAAAGTAAATGCAAACAGAGGCTTCTTTCTCCAACACAGCAGACCTCCAGCCTGCTCAAGATACAAGTGAAAGCTTGCCTGTTTTGACTATTAGTCAGTTTTACTCAGCTGCCATTTGAGAAAGTATATGAACAGCAGTCTGGGGGCTCTTTGCAGGTGACCTAGGGTGGGACACCTCTGTCAGGCTTCCAGAAATATGAGGCCCTCTTAAAAGCCACTCTTAAAACCTTTCTTGGCTAGAAACTGATAACAGTGTACAATAGGAATGATTTTCAACAAAAAAACCCAGTACCTTGCTGCCTCCCTGGTGCAGCAATTTGGCTTTATATCAGGTAGCAGTCTTCCAGGCAGTGAGTTTTATCCAGTTTTTCCTGGAGAACTTGTAATAGCTTAATTGATATGATTAGTACTAAAACCCAACTAACCAGACAAAAAATCCCATCCCAAACAAAATAACCCTCACCAAGATGAGTAGAGTCACCTCCTCTTCATGTCCAGGGAGAGCAATGAGTTCTCTGTTGCTGAACACATGATTTCCTGACATTGTCACAGCTCCTTTTTCAGTTTTCTCACATTACTAATGACTTAAATGCAAGTTGAGAAGAAAGGTAAGAACAGGACTGAAATATCATACTTTCTCCCCTAACAAAATGCCTCCTTTTGACTGCTCCAGCCTATATACGTTGCTAAGATACAGAATCACAGAGTGAAGAAAAATACTCCTGAAGAATTTAAATGGCTTGAATTACCTGTAATGTTGATCAGCTTGGCAGCAGTAACTCCTAGGAGCATAGGTTAGTGAGACCAGTGTTTTTGTGTTTGCTGCTGTGAAAACCTGACAAGTGGGATTCCTTGATGCTGTCCTGCACCCTAAGGAAGGGTGCCTGGAACTTGGCAGTGAAAACAGGGTAAGCTAAGCAGGTGGGAAGGTTGTCATCCGGACTGAGGTGTGTTAGTAAGACAGCACTGGATAGCTGCTGTGCTTGCCAGACATGGGACAATTCAGCTGCAAAGGAAAGATGTTTCCTTCCAACTAGGACACATAGTTATTTTGTCTTGGACACTTGGAGACAACCTTTCAAAGTAGGAATCCATAAACCACAAAAACACTCATGTTAAAAGAATCTGGCCAAAGATGTTACATTCATGTCTGTTTGTTTTTCCTTTTACGAAATGAAACCAAATTAATTCCTTTGCTACAATCAATAGTAGACAAAATATAACTTTCTTCAGTTCAAGGCTATGAGCAGTATTGATAGATACAAAACTCTTATTTGTTACAAATTATACTATACAAATGTTCTCTAAATCCAGAAGATTAATGTAAAATGTTTGCAACAATGAAAAAAACCCCATCAAAATCTAAGGGGAAATTAGTAAGTACACATACACAGCTCACATGTGTTCCTTTAAACGTACTTTACACGTTAAAATACAGTAGTTACTTTCTGGATGAGAGCTCTCAAATTATAAAATGAATCTGTCAGTTTTTTAGACTTGGCAGGGTAAAAGGTTTTCTTGCTGTGTTCTGAGTAGGGGAAAAAGCATCACTTCAGTGGTAAAGAGCTAAATAACCACACAGTTAATGGAGGGAAAGTTTAGGAAAATAATTACATAAATTAACTTCAGACCTGATCCTGCAACCTTCAACCATGCAACGACATTCTTTGCCCAGCAGCAGACCTGAATTTACACTTTGCAGAATCACATCCTTACTGAGGTAGAGACTGCCAAATAGCTGTTAGTGAGGGAAGTGCCATGTGTGCCAATTCTAGAAACCAGGAAGGCAGTACAGTCTGCCCTATATTTCCAGGCTTTCGGTAACTTACATAACTAGGTGCAAAATAGTTATTTTTATTTCTGGTTCTTTTCTTTGGAAGTGCAGTCATGTGCAATCAGGTGGAATAAGTATGCTGATAATTTTCCTTCAGAAATTGTAATGGTTAGTGATGTGGACACTTTTCTTTTTAGGCAGAAACCATGAGGTACTGAAGCAAGCATTCACTTTTCTTGCACTTGAGGTCGCAAATTTATGCAAGTCAAAAATGTTGGGCCTGCCAAAAACATCATGCTACACTCCACCAAATAAAAGGACACTGTTATTCTTACAAGGAAAGGTTTGACAGGACAGGAAATAGGCAGGGTCATAGAAGTTTACTTAATACCAAAACTTACTTAACCATCTTTAAGCCAAAATACAATGATAGTTATTTAATAACAACAAAAATTTTTTAAAAAATAAAAGGCGAGGAGGAAGACAAATACAAGAAGGAAGACAAAATCCAAACTGTGTTATTACAGGAATAGCAACCAATACAGAAACTAGGGAACCTTAATTTACATAATTCAGGTTACTATATATCACTCGTCCTTACTGAGTTAATGTGTATTAAGTAATTTTTAATTTATATCCTGAACTTGCAGCCAGAGGCATCCGATTTAGAAAATCCAAAGCAGAGTTTACCAGACTATACATTACTTTCATTACAGTGCAATCCTTAAGTAGACTGCATTCCACTTAAAGGAATGAAGGGAGAGTAAGAACACAGTGAATACGAAAGATAGGAAAAATGTTGCTGTTCATTACAATTTTCCATTTTTGTTGAAACGCAGCAGGAGAGAAAAGCCACAGGCTTCTCAACTGCTCTTGCATGCCAGGAGGGATTATGCAAACACTGCAACCACCCAAATCTTATTTAAATTATAGTCATTGTTCCCTCTTTAATGGTTATACTTTTGCCTGCTTTCACTCAAATATTGCATCTTGCTTTCCACCAACATAGTCCCAGTGGGAGTCATCAACTCTTAATTATAGATGAACAGATCTTTGAAAAATACCTCTGAAAAAGAAGTGGAAAAGAAAGCAGGCTTTAAGTGCCATCTAGTGGCTGATCTAGAAAACATTAAACAGATAAAAAATTCCTAACGTGCCATAGAGTAATATAACAGTAGCTGAGCTGAGGAAGCTGTGCCTAAATTCTCAACTACTAAACACCAGGTTAAAATTCTGGGGGAAAGAAAGAATTAAAGCTCAATGGTAGCAGTGGTATTACTGCCAAAATTTTTGGCTTAGGATTTTTATCCAAAAGTGGAGAGTTCAAGTGGTAGGAATTGTATAAGAATCCCATGTTTCTTCAAAACCCTCATCAGCTTATGATCCTCTGCCTTTCTAAGGACATAAAGGTTATCATAAATATTGCAGATGAAACCAAAAAATAGAACCCTCTCAGACCTCAAAATAGAACTCAAAACATGGAGATAAATCTGGGGCCAAGCATCTCAACTTTCCCCCAAATTCACCTGGGGTGGAAGGTCAGATTTTCTCTATCCCTGTAACAAGTCAAGTCAATTTCTAAAAAAAGAAGCAGATTGTTAGTCAGTAATGTCCTTTTCCTTTCCTTGCAGAAAAATTATTCTTTCAGCTATAGATAGGAATACCCAACAAATTAGTTTCATGTTTCATTTACGCAGAGGATGTTCCACAAGATTGTTCTTCAAGCTTTTCTTTTTCTTTGTAACTTCTCTTGCAGATGAGAGTAGCTGAATTAAAGAGTAGCTTTGCCTGGATCTGGTCAGTGATAGTTATCAGCCCAATGTAATTTTTAGTTAAAGTGATTCTCATTTTGTTACTTTGATTTAGACTGCATTGGTATGATGTGCTCCTTGCTTACACTGGCCTTTTGCAGTGTGTGCCTGCTCCTGATGGTCTGTCTGGGGGTACAGACACAAGTACAGTGTTGTGATGAGGGGTAAGGACCAACAGCAAAACAACTGATCAGCATATCATGCACTTAAGAGGAAAAGGCTTCTACCTTAGACAAAGATAAATCTACTCGTTTCAGCACTGCCAAGCCAGTGTAATGCCTATCCCCATGGCTGAAGGGATCTGAATGCTGTCACATTGCTCTTTATTTTCCAGCTCCTTACAGGGGCAGGCAGGATAAAATGCATAAAATGTGTAGTGCTTCAGGCCTACTTCACTAAAAACAGTCCTAGACAAGAACATGAAACTAATACTGACAGGATTACCCTGAGCTGAAACTACCAAGCAGATGAGCAGTATGAACACCAGCCTACAAAGGGCTCATCTTTCCACTGCTAAAACTTCAAGCACAGTATTTCTTAACTGTGATCTTCCAGATAAGAAAATCTTAAAGAACAGACAGCTGCAGGAAAAAAGTGTTTGAGAGCCTCAGAGCCTTTTCTAATTCTTTTATGTAAAGTGGAAAAATAGCCACTTAGAGCTGAAAAAATGGTCACTTGAAGATCAGCTAAAGATCAAAGTCAGAACTTTGGCTTTGAACATAAACACAAGTATTTGGACAGGTTATAGAGGATGCAATATTAAATATCTTTGTCTTACTCTAATTTAGGGGCGATAGTGGAAAATTCTATTGATACTGTCACTGATATGAAATAGGCTCTCAGTATGAATCCTGAGCCATATGGAAGATAGCTTTCAGAAATCTAACAAAAACTGGCAAGGGAACAATTGGCTGTTGTAGTTTAGGTGAGTAAAATAAAAAAAATCATTATTTTTCCATTTATTACAGTATAAATGCCACATAAGCAATGAGATCTTATTGCTGTGGACCAAACATCTTGAAAGAAAAAATAAGCCATCAACTAGTAAGTCAAGCCAGTCATGCATATTTCCTCATTATGCAGACAAATTCACTGGAGGATAGATAGGGAGAAGTCTCAATAAAACTTGAAATATTTTTATGTACTCCAAAAATCCTACTTCTAATTAAGATGAAAATTTAGAAACAGGACAACAACAAAAAAAAAAAAAAAAAAGGAAAAAGAAAAAAAAGAAAAAAAAAAAAGGAAGCACATTCAAGTAAATTTTCAATTCTTTCCAGTAGAGCCAAAGCCACCTTCACCACGTTCTGTGTCATCCAGAGTCTGAAAGACATCAATTATGATAAGCTGATTTAGTGCCTTAACTCCTTAACTTGCTTTTTGTTTCTGTACAAGAGATGTTGTCTATCATTTAGTTGTAACAAGAGCTATTATTAAGAAGCCAAAAAATGTATGTGAGACACTTTAGAATATCTTTTGTACAAGCTTAAACAAATGCT
The DNA here is from genome assembly GCF_971803275.1 of Cyanistes caeruleus. Classification (NCBI taxonomy): domain Eukaryota; kingdom Metazoa; phylum Chordata; class Aves; order Passeriformes; family Paridae; genus Cyanistes; species Cyanistes caeruleus. The sequence continues at coordinate 10,704,983 of NC_141713.1, forward strand.
TATGAGACAACCATTTCTAGTATATACTGAACTGTTTCACAAAAACTCTGAAAACTTATCAAAAAGAAAATAAATCCATACAAGTATGTATAAAGAATCAAGACTCATTCAGGCAGCACTGCTGCTATGCAGTTTTAGCACTGAAAGTAATTTTAGCCAAGTACTTATCTATATAATAAATTTCATCTTATATACAAGTATCTTAAACTAATAATCATTGAAAAAAGCAGAAACATTTTCTTTTGGCTACTTACTTCAACTTCTTCTAGCTCAGGATAATAAATGCGTTCACAGATGAGCTGGGCAATTCTATCCCCTTTTTTAACTGCAGAGAAGTTAATTTATTATTACTTCCTTCAAAAAGGTGAACAATGAATACAGACTTTAGATGACCTCCTTTCAAGAATCCGAATACAGTAAAAATGAAAATGCTTACTTGAAACTTAGCTAAACAGATGTTAACAGACCCAGAAAAATACAAGTTAAGATAGACTTTTGTTTGGTCCTTCTAAGGTGAACGTCAGCAGCTGTATCGGCTCAAGATCTTTCCAGTCATTCCTGCTGCCATACTCTGGCATCTTAAGTCATTATGCATAAGTACTGCAGAGATGGAGAGACAGATGTATGGATAATGTAGCTCCTTTTCTGAACTAGACTCAGAAATTTGGGGGCAAAAGGGCAAACTGAAAAAAGGAAAACAGGATTTCTCACTAGTAACCAATCTGGCTCACAGGATTTCCACAAACAGCTTGTGAAGATGCAGAAGAGGCCACAAAAGCACATATGTTGTAACTGGGCACTGAAACGTAAAACTGACTTTTTGCAGAAAGACAGCATAATAAAAGGAAAATCCTGTCTTTGTTTCTCGTATTTCCCAGGATTCTTGTGAAGTTTTTTCTCAAATAATGCTCAGTTAATTTTTTTTTTTCAGGGAAAAGCACTAACTTAATACAAAGTTGCATTTCAATACAGTCTGTGAATCTAAAGCTTAGCTAAGTAGAGATGTTTTGGTTTGCTTTTGTGGTGGTATGGTGGTTTTGGGGGCGGTTTTTTGCATGCTGCTTAATTTGCTATGAATAGAATCTTTTCATGTTCCCTTGACAGGACATTATTAAGTATCTATGTTTTTCTTAACTGAAAGAAGAAAAATGTTCCTAGCTAGTTCTACTTCTGCATAAACTTTTAAAGAAAAAATTAGTTTCTCATTCCCAAGTCAGATGGCTGAAAACAGACTCTGCCAGGCTTAACACTTACCTTCAAACGTCTCCTTGCCAAAGTTGAACAGTACCACACCAATATTTCCCCTGTAATCCTCATCAATAACACCAGCTGTCATGAGAATTTCCAGAGGTACCCAGTTAGTAAATATCAGTGTGTGAGATAACTAGATTAGATAAGGTTTAGATTAATAAATGATTTCAGGATCTCATAATGACATCCTTTATACTTCTGATGTACAACTAACAATATATATGCAAATACTGACACATCTAAAAATGCTAATCAGTCTTGCAAAAGGAACTAAAAAACACCATCACATGTCAAATGCTTTACCACTCTACTACTAATTTTAGTAGTAATACCCTATCTGAAATCAAGACAGCTGGACTAAATTCAGGCTCCATTTGTTCTGCTAACTTCAGCTCTTTCAGTGTCAAATAGAAATCTGTTCTTAACTCTAACATTTCATTTGAGAGCTATGGATTTGCACAGATCCAAACCCTGTATTTCTGGCAAGGTAACAGAATCAAAGCTGTAAGGAAATGATTGTCAGACAGCTATATTCAAGTACCAAGGCTATAAAACTAGCTTTCTCTTGTATTTCTGAACAGCTTCCTAATTCAGGTCCTAGTAACACTGGGAGTATCCCGAGTTTTGAAAATTTAGAAATACTTCCTAACTTACAAGTTAACTTACTGGTTAAAAACCCGGGAGAAACCAGCATATAAGAAGTAATCTTTAATGCCCAAGTCAAAAGATAACTTCTATGGCAGGCACTGCCTACAGAAGTATGATACAATTAGTATTTTAAAAAATTGGTATTTTTTTTATAATTAAGCAAGTTTTAACATAATTATGATGACCTGTTTCTCTCAGGTGTTACCCAGGCATCTCCTTTTCACAGAGTACCCAAGAAACCGTAACTTATTTGCATGTTACAATGTGATCAATATTTACCAAGTCTTAATAAAAAGAACAAAAAGCTTACCTCCAACATCTATGAAATGCTTTGCAGCTAAACCAGAACGTGGTGCTAGAAAATAATTTTTTTTAAAGTATTAAATTTGTTTCTTTAAAAAGACTGTATTTATAGGTTATACAGTGTGTTTGCACAGAGTCTTGGCAATAACAATTGTTTCCAGTCTTTTCAAAATAAACATATTACAGGAATTACTGCAAGAGTTTACATATATATTAAAGAGAATAACAGCTGCAACAGGCTGTTGCAATAAAATTGCAATCTTTAATTAATGGAAACATATCTTTATTTGACCTGCAATTGCAGAGTAGGTTTCTCCAACGAAAGCAACTAGAGCTGACCAAGACTGTCTTGGCTTATTTTTGGTGACTACCATTGGATCAGCATCATCTCAGAAGAATATTAGGTCAATCCATTTAAGTTAGGAAGAAAAAAAATATTTGGCAAGCAATTTCCTAAGCACTATTATACACAGATAAATTATGTGTGGGGATTTGGATTTTACTTAGCCTACTGTAATGAGGAGCTAAAAATTATATTATCTTCAAAATTTTCTTTGGGATAAGAGAAATGCATGTGTTCTTTTACATAAAAGGGCATGGCAAACTCTGATCATGTTCTTTCACTGGGGTGGCTAGTGCTTTTTTATTTTAAGAATTTATACATAATTCAGATAAAAAAATGAACAAAATAAACAGAATATCATGTACAGGTTCTCTCAACTATTCTGTCACAATATGTAATTAAATTCTACTGCACTGGTACTCTGGGTTAATTTTTAAACATCCAGGGATGCATTTTCTGTATGTTCATTACCTATTAGTCTCTGTGACTTGAATTCTGAAACTGCAGAGAAATAATGAACTACTGCAGAGCCTATAAAGTTGTATGTAGAATACAGGCATTTTTGCTGATCATCCTTTAGTCACTTGACTAAAGAATTATCATACACCAAACCTCAAATGTATCTGACAACAGGTAACAGGAAAATCTTTACTACAAGATTTAGTAAATCACACAGTCACGTGGCATCCCTTTTTTGTGTAGACAAATCCTGAAAGCTTTAGGCAGAATCTAAATGTGAAGATGGTGTCAAACCTGTTCTAGAATGACTCTGCAGCCTTTTGACAGCTGTGTACTCACCTACTCGGCCATAGCATCCAGAAGGAAGTGCTATTTGAATGTCTGTTTTTACCACAGCCTTTTCCATCGGCGGTATCACACAGTCATAGGCGCTACATTAAAGAAAGAAACACTAGTTTATATAGAGTATTTTTTAAAGTTTCTTTACTGTACCTTAAGGTACAAAATTACCCAGAATTTATCTGCCTGGGCATTTACACCATGAAATTTAAACAACAAATATTTACAGATTTGCAAAATTTAATGAAGATCCTAAAAGACAAAGATGTTGCCATTCTGATGGTGCTAGTTTAAGATTCCAGAAGCGTCATTTGAACAGGACACTCCTGCAATTGCCAGTTTGAAATGTTTTATTAATTGGTAAGATAGACAAAAAATACAAGTGTAACTTTGAAGTAACCCTTAGGTGAATGTGGTTTTGCATTTTTTGTGCAAAACCAGAAACTTTATGAATAATACAGTCTGATTAAGTTTTCTACTTAAGCAGATCTACGAGCAGATGAACTAGTTGTAATTAAAATTAATAATCTATTAAGTTAACTTTTAGGTAACAATTTCTAAGCAGTCTGACAGTTTGTGATTCCCATGATTCTCCTGGGAACTCTGAACTACAAAGATTTTAAGAACCTGATGAAGCTACCCAACTGGAGGCCTAATGAAAAGCAGTGGTGACAACACTTGTTATATCTTGACCCTGACAAAGAATTGTTTTTTAAATACTGGGAAGCACTGAAAGGCTTTCTATAAAACAGTCTTTTTCCAGGTCTACAGTGCAACATCGGAACAAGAACAAAAACAAACCCGGTGAGATAAAAGGGATAAAAAGAGAAAAAGGGTAAAATGTGATGCAGTAAGTCTTCAGGAAAGAAGTCAGAGAGGTGAAGGAAGAAAAATGCTGGTTATTCTATGTAATACTAAAAAAGTTAAGTTAGAAGTGGTGGCAGCAAAGTTCACTCGTTCAAAACTAGTGACTTGATCACAGAAGCACTGCAAATAACCACGTCTAACTACAGGTATTCCTGCACATAGTGAAAGACATTGGATAAGGGCTATTATTAATTCAAACAATCCAAAGTTTGTACATCAACCCACGTGGTTTCCAGCTAGGAGCACTATCGAACTGCTGCAAGGCCTTTGGTAGGCAGCAACCCCGGAGCCAAGGGGAAAGCAGAAAAGCACAAGTGCTGGCAAGGAGGGCCTACGTGCACTACCATTTTTTCTTTTCAACAGGAACGCAACCTGGCCAATGGGAGCACCAACAGCAATTCTGGATGCTATGTCAAGCCTGACTTTTAGCCAACGACTGCATCCTGTGCCTGATGAAATTAATGCTGTAACGTGGCTGGACCACAGACACTCGAAAATGGTCAGGAATGGAGGAGTAAGGGAGCTACGACTAGGTCAGCTCCGGCTTCTTCTCCTGCATGGCCAGCAAGACTGTCCGAGGGCTCAGCTCGCAAGAGGCCTGAGGGTCCTCTCAGCCGCCGGAGTCCCGTGCCCAGGGCTCGTCGAGCGCGGGCTCCCGCCCCGGGTGCCGTACCCCCACCCACCCTCACCTGTACAGATCGTAGCCCGCAGCCCGCGGGGAACCCCTGGAGGGGGTGAAAGCATTCTCGGACAGCTTGGTGAAGCGGAGCCTCGCGGAGGTCTCTCCAGGACCCGAGCCCTTCTGCTTCTTGCTGGGGGACGGCTCCGGCACGGCCTCGGAGGCGGGCATGGCTGAGGGACCGGGAAAGACGCTGTGATGGACGGCCACCCGCCCGCCGAAAATCCCGCCAGAACTCGGCACGGCCCACGGGGGCGGGAGCAAGGGGGGAAACAGGCCCGTTCGCGGCCTCTCTGGGCGCGGCGCAACCCCATTCACCCCCTCAGTGAGAATGGCCTCGCCCAGCTCCTCCTGGGCACCCCGCACCCGCCCTGAGGGCCCCGCCGCGTGTACCAAACGGGGCTCCCCCGTCTCCCCAAACCGCAGCCACTGCGTCGGAGCCGGCGCCCTCCGAGGGGCGCAGAACGGGCCTGTGGTGCGGCTGGAGAGCGTGTATCCACCCCAAATCTCCTGAGGGCTGCGGGCTGGGCAGCATATACTGCCCCGCAACTCTTCCACCCCTCCTTACAGCGCCTGCAGGGCTGCCGGAGCCACCGGAGGCATCGGGCTAACACAGTGCCGCCGCCGCCGTGCGGGAAACGCGCCATGGATCGGACCGCTCGCCCGGCGCTCCCCGGCGCGGTCCGCACGGCTCACGGGGTGCGGGCTGAAGCGCCGGTGCTCCGTTTTCCCCCTGCCCGGGCTCTACCTGCCGGCGCAGCCCCTCAGGCAGCAGCCCAGCCCACGGCGCTCCTCGGGACGCGGGGGCGGCGCTGCTGCGGGCTGCCGTGCGGACCCCGCGGGCCGCGCAGCGTTGCCGGGGGACGCGATTGCGGCTGCACGGGCGGGCGGGGCCGGGGCCGGCGCGGGAGGTCCCGGCCCCCTCAGAGGAGCCGGGGGGCCGCCCCTCGTTCCCGCCTGGCACAGCCAGGGAGGGCGAACACGGCGGGCAGCCCGGCGGCCTGCAAACAGCCGCGGTCCTCCGACAGTCACGGGGTGCTTGGGGATGGGAGGGCCCTCTGCAGAGCATCCAGTCGAATCCTGCTATTAAAGCGGATCTTAGAGCACGCTGAAAGTAGAGGCAGAAGGAGACTCCTTTATAAATGGTCAGGCCAAGAAAGAAGCGTTTGCCTTATGAAAAGAACAATTTTTGACAATGGGATGGATGGGAAAACACGTCAATGCTCGGCCTGACCTGGTCTTCTGTCTTGGAACAGAAGACTTATTGTCTTTAATACCCTCTGCCCATTCCATTTATGATGTATTTCCCCCCCTATTTTTCCTATGTTTTCCTATGTCTTTCTATCTATATACCTTTCTATCTATAGTATATATATATATATATATATCTATAGGAGATATATTTTATATATATATATAGGATATATAGATATATTCTACGGGACATATCTATATCCCTAGGAATAGGGAATTTCCTGAATTCCCCCATGCCTTTCTGCTGTGGGCTGAAAAGACTATCCATTGGATTCATAGTTTCAAAACTGTCCCTGGTGAGGCTAATAGAGTTATTTCACTCTGCAGAATTGCTACATTACTTTTGGATTCTTTTTGTTGGTCTCAATTTTGTCAAACAACTAGTCTTTGTGATTTTTGTTTTAAACACTTTAAGTGTATATGATTGTCTCCTTGCTATGTTACATTTTCTAAATGCAGCCAGATGGCAGTGAAACCTTTACTACACATTGCAGTTCAGTTGTGAAAGGTATTTTTAAGGATGTCCCAATTTGGGCTTTCTTTTATTCCTGTACAGTATTTTCAGTCTAAATACTATGGACTGTGTGAAAGAGAATATGTATGTAACACAGATCCACATGAAAAAACTACTTAAAATATTTTATAGTTTCTAATGTAAGCTATCAAAAAATTGAAGTTTATAGGAATTGAAGTTGTATCAAACTAATATGTAATTGTAAATATTTATATATACATGCAGGGCTTTTTAGAGTTTATGACTGCATCCTACATTATACTGTAGAAAAGGACCGATTTTATAAATGGCCAGGCTTGGTGAGGTAGGCTGGGTTCTAAATTGTACTTGAGGTAGCCTGGAAGCCCATGAATAATAGGAGGACTCCTCCAAAAATATTATGAAGGACAAAGGAGTCAGCTGATTGACACTTGTTTTTTTTCCCAGATCTTTTCAAAGGGAACATCCCCCTCCCCCAAACTTATGCTGGAAGTATAAAACCAGGTTTACCTTGGTTCTGGGAATGTGCTGCTCACTCTGTAGATAGTCAGTAAACCTTCCTGCATTCTTGATCGCTGATTAGTGCTGCTTTCCATGGGGCATTTCCACCTGACTTTGAAAAACAATACTGAGATAAAGTGAAATCATCTTTTTGTCTGGACTGACAGCAGGAGTAGAAGCTGCTTTGTTGTACACAGAAGGAAACAGAGCCTCTTTCAGGGGTAATAGCCATAAAATTCTCTCCACTGAAGTTTTGGTGTTAAAATGAAGATTTTTATAAGAAAAAATCCATAGCTTTAAGAATGACTTCCCACCCCATTCCTACTTAGCACAGCTGTCCCTTTCACAATGATTAAGGTTTGTAATTTAAAAAGTCTGTTATGATGTTGCCTGTTTATAATGAAACTTTATTTTTGATTGCGTGTTTGCAGTACAGCATGGGGGTTGTGGAATTTTGCCATTTCTTTTTACTCTGTTTCAGACAACTTTAGTGTGTTTGATTTTGTTTGAAACTCAATTTCCTCTGATGAAATTCCAGCAGTGGCATGACTGTGGGTTATTGCACTTGTTTGTGGAGAACGTGAGTTGCAACTCAGTGTATTTGTTTCCATTTTTCCTTGAGAGTCAAGGCCAGTGTGAGGTGTTCCCTCAGCAATGCGGGCCCCATGGTCTCGATGGCTTGCACAGCTGCCAAAGGGCTGTGCCCTAGGTACCAGCATGAACAGATGTTTAAGCAGTTGCCTGAACTGCTGAAGCACAACGTTTGCAAAAACCTCGGCTTACAAAACCTTGAGGGATGAGTCACTCATTTAGCATAGAGCTGCAGCACTGAAGGTTTTTGCTCTGCTGCCAAGAGCTGGAGAGGTAGCAAGGGAGCGAGAGCAGGATCTTGGAGTGATCCACACTCACTTCATTCAAGTCCAATGACAGCCCCACAACCAGAGGGAGAAGTTTAAGGGAGACCCTTGAAATGTCAAAATGAAAGTACTAAGGATTACCAGCATTCTGTTCCCTCAGCTTTGCTGATAGGTCAGGGATCTTTGCCTGAGGGGAAGGGACAAACAGCTAAAGGAAGTTAAAAGAGTCAGTAGTAACGAAAACTAATTGTAGCTGTTTGCCCCATATGTACAACTGAGGTCTGATACCTGTTGCCTGTTGACATGTCTTGCTTGTAAACTGCTGATCAGTTGCTGAACCTGCTTTTGCTGAAAAGATATTGAAATCCCTCAAGAAATTAGAGAAAAAGAGAGAAAAAATGAGAAATGTCTACATTTTCTGAGGATTAGTATTGCTTAATCAAGGAAAGCTTTTGGTAGGACTTTTCAAAGATGTAATGAAAATTGCAGAGGTTTAAGACAGATGAAATTTCCTATGCTGGTGGCTGGAGCTTTGTACTTGTGATGATGAAGATATAGTGGAAACTCCTTTGAGTGTGAAGTAGGATAACAATGTGATTTTTGTAGTGTAGTTGCAGTTGTTTATCCTCACAATGCAGTGCCTTTTTGGTTAGGTAGCTTTTCTACTTGCACTGTTGGGTAGCTGATTTAAAAATAAAACAAAGAAACAACCCCCTCAAAAAGAATCTCTTGGGGACTGAAAAATCTAGTGAAAGGCACATTGGAAGAATGCTGTTCTGGACAGCATAATCTGGACTGTGCTTTAGAGGTATGTGATCAGGATGGGCAACTTGCCAGTGGTCGTAAAAAGATTTAAGGCAAGTGTAGTCTCTGAATTATGATGAAATGCCTTCTGTGATACCTGTTGGAGCTCCACTAACATTAGGAGGGAAAGGTAAGATTCACTGATGAGAGGAATGATATCATTTTAACAGGCCCTTAGGCACAAGCTTAGCTGTGCAGGATACCTAGGCTTTTGAACAAAATTCAAGATATTCTTTGTTCTTGCTTCATAGCAATGGTATTTTCACACTTAAATGTCCCTGGTCACTTTACCTATGCTTGCTTTTGTCACAGCTGACCAAATACAGCCTAAATTATATAAACTTGTGGAATTGGTAGTGTGATATAAGCTAAAAATATGCTAGACAGCATTATAGCTGTATTTTTTCCTAGATATGTCAAACATGTAATTAGGGTTTAGTTACTAACTTTATGACTAAAATTCAGCAGTTGTTTTATGCATAACTTATATAAAGAAGTGTCTCTTACAGAGTTGGAAATGAGGAAGGTGGACTAACAATATTTTGCAATCAAAGTTGCAATTTAAGATAGTCAATAATTAGTATACTCTCCAAATTGGTACACACACTTTCAGAAATTATGGTGAGGAACAGGAAGTAGAAGCTGTTAGGAAAATACTTTGTTTAAATTACTTGTGAATTTGTGGAAATAACACCTTCAGGTAGTTAAGTGCTGTTGCATCCTGAGTTTATCCCATTACACTGTTGTGTGGGTACATCTTCTAATTAATCACTGTAGTGCAAGCAAGAAATTTTATAGAAATGTATATGTAAGTACTTAGTTTTTGATGACTTTATTTAGAAAGGTATCTCTTGGGATTTATTTTTGCAATGCCCACAGAAGTGTGTTTGTGAGAGAGAAGTGTGAATGTTATTGAAAGTGCCATTGCTGGTTCATTTTGTGCTCATTCTCTTTTTGGATCTGCCTAGGTCCCCCAGAACAGTTTGGGTCAATGTTCCCTCTAGACTGAGAATTGCAGTACTTAGAAATCTTTAGGAAACAATCCCCAGTCGTGTACATAATTAAAGGGCTTAACAGAGGTGTATTAAGGTTCTTGTGTAGATTGTGATAAGAAACACACAGAGCCTGAGTGGAGCCTCCCTAAAGGCTTGGCTTTGGCTGGGTGCCATTCAGATTGTGTGTGAGGTGAGGTGGACAGGATGGTGACCATTACAATTCTACAAGGAACTGCAAGCATGTAACCAGCATGTAACCAGCTCCAGTATCACTGCTGACGTCACTGTGAAGGATGAGAATAATCTCCTTGTGTTGCAGGTGCAGAATGTGAGCTTTGGTTGGCTCAGAGTTGTGGAGGAAGTCTGGTATATGGAGGAAACTTCTGTGTAATGCAGTTAGATTGTAAAATGATCCTTCAGCCTGATTGTAAATGTGTAAGAAGCAAAGGAAGAACATTATGAGAAAATATCAATATTTAATATCCTGCCTTTAATAGATGGAGAAAATAAAGCATGGATTACTGGGCGACATTACCATGTTCTGCTGAATTGCTGCTGTTGATCTCAGAAAAAATATGAATATTAAATATTTGTCATTTTTGGAGATGGAGTGCTAAATCCACTACAAGTTAAATTCTAATAATTCAAGCAAGATGGAAGCTGAGGCCTGCTTTAAAATATACAATTAGTAAAATTCAGGGTTCCCTGGCTTTCATGAGTCTTAGATGTTGGTTGGTCTCTGCAAAGGAGTTGCAGGACAACAGAAAATAAATTAGCCAATGTTTCTTGATGGTCTTTAATTTAAATAATGCTTACACGTAGGATATAGCTTTACCCATTAAAAAGAGAAGCTGCTTTTCTTGACAGCTGAAATTATAAAATACCATAATGTTGCAGAGTAGAAAATAGAAAAATGACACAAAGTAATGAATTGCCTTTATTTAAAGTTAGTGTATAATTAATATTATTTTAGAAAGTCACAAAAGAGAGAAATGTTTTATATAAATCAAAAATAAGGCATTCAACTCAGCTAATGAGCTTTTGTTATTTTCTAATCACATAAATCACTGTACATATTATCCCAGCATATAATGTCAGATTGTACTAACTCTAACATTCATAGCAAAAATTGTCAGAATATCTAGAGTTTTACTAATTTTTTGGTGAAATTTATTTACCACATTTAATTATTTCAATCACACAATCCATTGCATGTCAGAGCTTGAAAATGCATTATCAAGTCTTTTAATAGAGACCATATTTCTGGAGATCTATTTTTTTTTTGTTTGTTTGTCTCTAAATCAGAATTTTTTGAATTAATTTAAATTAGCAGAACATTTTAGGTAAAAGCTTTTGCTGTAGGCATAGGTCTTAATTTGGCACTATTACAATCAAAAAGCATTGCATGTATTCTACTTGTATCAGTCCATGACTTACACCTGATGGATACCATACAGGTTTTTGTCTCACAAGTTGGTGCATTTCATTTTAATCCTACTGTGTGCCCATTAGCAATTATAATGGTGCAATTTGAAACAATTATTTAGAGATTTAATGCTTTGTGTATTATCACAGTTAATTTTTGCTTTCTAGGATAAATATCAAAAACTTTTTCAATACCTTATAAAATCAGAAGAATTTCTTCTTTGTGTGCTCAAAGTATTTGCTGTCTCATATGACACATAGGTAGATTTTCCTTCTTTTGCCTGTACTGGAGTGTAACACTAGCAGGGACCATTTACATTTTTGGTCTAGTACTTTGCTGTGTTGCTTTGGATTTTTGAAAAAAAATCTGTCAATTATTAAAGTTTTAGATTTGTATTAAATTAGTGTGTCTTTGATGAACCATTGCCATTAAAAATGTAGCTGTTGGAATCAAGCAAGACATATTCCAGGCAGTGATGTTTTTCTAAGAATAGAAAGTCAGTACATTTTTGTGGTTGCCTCTGACCATTAAGATTGGAGGAAGGTTCTTGGAGAGAATTTCTAGCCAAGCCATGTACAGGTAATCAGACACTGCTCCTTTTCTTGCCACAGGAAGGCTCCTGTTTGGGCAGAGGAAAAAATAAAATTATCATTATGAAGGCAAGGGTAGCCCAAGCTTCTCATTAAATACTAAGCAGAGAACATCACTGTTCATATACTACTCTACAAGACTGCAAGATTGTTTTAATATCATAAGACCTTAATTTGCAAACCCTTGCTCATCTGATTGTATTGGACATGAACTGCTTGTGATTGGTAAAGAATATTTTTGGGGTCATAAAACTCACACATAGTATAATTTTTTAAAAAGGATAAAAATGCAACACATGCACAGTTTTGTACTCCATCAGCCTATTTTCTGATCTGCAGTTACTGTGAGATGGAAGTTTTAAAATATGGGTCAATTTATGGTAAGCATTACATGACCACCCCTTTTTTTGAGACTGAATTAATAGAAGTGTAGAGGATTATCTGTGTATCACAAGTGCAAGCTAATTTATTGGAGCTGTGTATAAAAATGTGTCTGTAAATGAAAATTGATTCTAGAAAGGGCCTTTTTTTTTGGTAATTTTATTGGTGGCCTCTTTTCCTTTGTACAATTGCTTCATCACCAGGAAAGATTCACATTCAGTGCAGTCACAGAGAACCATCAGTCCAGATGCAAGTCCTCCAGAAGGTACTTAAAAGATTACTTTTGTGCTCAGTGAATTAGCACAAGGGTTTCTGTAGCTTGAGTTCAGAATCCCATTACACAATATTCTTAGAATCAAAAATCTTGCAACTCACAGGACAATGAGGTTGGCTGCTCTCGAATGCTCTTGTAAGAGTTCATTCAGACGGACTTGGCGGTAGCTCTGATTAAAACACAGCAGGGAAAAGAAAAAGATCTGTTAGGTCAGTGATCCTCAGTTCTGGTGTCTTACGGACTTCGACACTCCCCCTTGCCTGCAAGATTTTCTGCTGTTTGGCAGCACTGGAAGCCAGGTCTGCTCTGGTGTCCAGAGTCTCAGCAATGGCAAAATAAGAGGCTGAGCCACACTTTTGTATAATTACATTAGGGCCACTCTAATGGTTCACCCCTGCCTAAAGTTTCCTGGGGATAGGGATTATTTTTTGTACGGAACTTACTTTATGGTCAAGTTCAAGCTCTCAAAAATTTTAAAATTTAACAAGTCACAGGGAGCAAGAGACCAGGGCAGGTTTGTGTAAGGTAGATGTATCTTAAATGATTCTGTAAATTATTTTCTCTTTCCCTGGAGAAAGTAAAAAGCAGGTTTTTTTCTCCATTCATACCTCAAATTTTCCTCCTCTACAGAAATTTCAGTGTTGTACATGTTATATAGGTAAGAACCCATATAATTTAGCCAGCTGTTACTTCATGAGAATCATACTATAACATCACCCTTTATCTGTGCTGCCAGGTTTTTCTCTATTGAATTGTAAATGTGTTCTAATGTCCTCTGTAAAATTCCCAGAACTGCCCTACTTTTGAAGATAAGGGCCATGTCTTTCCAGATGTGTAAACTAAACTATTTGCTGCTCTTGTTTTACAGAGTAATTTGCCATTTTTGTATTGCTGACTCTTTTCAACTTTTGAGGAATTTTTCTGATTCCTTAATTAGTGGCCTAGGCAATACCAAGCTTTATCAGGTATTTGTTTTCTTTTGTATCCTCACTGGTTTTGCACACAAGTGTCTGTGATTATATTCCTATTGTCTTTTATACTGAGTTGTTTTATGGGCTCTGACTCTCAATTTTTGATAATTTAAGGTGAGAATAATTCTAAGGTTTTCTGCCCATAGCTAACTACAATAACCTTTTGCTGTTATCAGCTCCATGAAGAGGGTAATACAGTCAGCAATCAGTCTGCTTCCCAGCTGCTGCAGTTGGTAGTATAGTGTGTTAGCTTAAATCACCATTGATTTCTGCTTATGTTAGTATGTCAGGCTGTGACTTCTGACAGCTCTGAGCTCAGAGTCGCAATCTTTGCTCTGCTGAGGAAGTTATCAGTGCCATAAAGTGGAGATAACTAAAGTCCCAGTGTACTCAGGTTAATTCCACAGGAAGCATAACTAAAATTGCTAGATTAATTCTCTGTGAGAATTTGTCTCTTAAGGGTGAAAGAATTTCCATCCTTTTGTCACTGGCCTGATGAAGCCTGGCTGTTCACTGGTAAAAAGGTATTTTTCCAACAAATTTAAGAGCAGACTGATCTGTAATTCACCCAGTGGATCAGCCAGCATCAGCCTTGAAGTTCCTCTGAACTGCAGGAGGGCTTCTCCATGGCAGACTGGTTTAGTCTTCACTCTGCCATTCTGGTAAGAATTCATGCTGCCTTTGGAGAAATTTCTTGCTGTAGTTGAAGTGTCTGGATTAAGTTCTAAATTGCCCAAAGTGGTGAATGTTTGGAACCGCACCTAAGAGATTCAGGCTCCAAAACAGTGGAGCCATTTAATAAACCTCAGCAGACCCAATTAGATCAGGCTCAGTGCAGAAACTGTTTGGCTTCTGGTTCAGAGGTGGTTTTCATCTGTCTGGCTTTGATGTGGGCAGAGCTTCTCATCAGCCTGGAAAATACTGTGTAAACATACCAAGGTCTGAGAGAGCTCAATAATGTAATCATAACACACCTCTGCAGTGTTTACAATATAAAGCCAATCTGTAAATATCAAATACAGGTTTGTACATGCCATGTTTCTAATGCCATATCTGGTATTTCACTGTTTCTTACTAATCACTTCAAACACCTGGAGGGTAAGAAAAGGTACATAAGGAAAAAATAGGTGAGGCTTTACCTTCTCCTTGAATGCTTCCAGCTCTGCATCTGTAATTTTCCATGGACTCTCTCGCTTTAATTTCTCAGCAGTTGTTATATCTTTGCAGCTTTCATGGAGGCGATATGGTTCAATCATCTCTTCAAAGAATTTCCAGCTGAAACAGGAATTACAAAGGAGGTCTTGCTGCAGGGTATGAACTCACTAACTTACTTCACAGTCACTGTGTATGACAGGCCTCACTGATAATTATTATAGCTGAAAAACATGCAAAATCTTTAACTATTCTTTGCTACATTGTGCCCCAAGAAGTATGTGCCACTTCTGTATGTTTGGGTTATTTGAGGATAATTAAAAGGTTATTTGAGAATAATTAAACACTGCATTTAGCAGAGAATTTTCTGCATTGTCCTGGTTTTAGTAAAAATACTGAAATGAGTTTTAAAGTAACTCCAAACTGCAGTGTATTGGTTACTAATATTAGCAATGAATATGGGTCTCTTTATGAATACTGAACATTTTTCTATTGTTTCAGCACTAGCTGGACCAATCACCTCACTGATATGGTTTTACTGATGGCTTTAATGCAATGGATAAACAGGTGATAGAAATTGCCTGAGACAAGGACCTAAAGAAAACACTGTAGGTTTTTTGCTATATCTGAACTCAGAATTGTGTTCAGACTTTCTAAATTTCAAGTTGTTCCTTGAACTTTTGAATGTTTTGATCTGGAACCTTATTGTCCTTCTGTACTTCCTTGCTTCTCCATTGTTGAAAATTACTATCCCACAGAGAGCTCAGAGAATTCCTTTTGTGTGGATGTGGGTATATTTCTCTGAGCACTTGGTGCTGACAGGCCTCACTGTGAAGTGGAGACTTGGCATAGGCTGGCCTTGGCTGTATGGCCAGCAAACCAAGAGATGGGTTAAAGGCCACGATATGCAGCATTTAGTGTTGTTGTTCCTAAGTTATCAGAGTTTGTCAACATCCTTACTGTCTGTTTCAGTATGTAAAATAGTGATAATCCTCTTACTGTTAATGAAATAGATGGGGTGCCAGCTGGAAGAGAGATACAGTGGTCTGTCTAGCAAGTGTCTGGCATAATACTCACTTGTTCAGTTCAGATAGTGCTGATGCAGAAAATGTGTGGTTTTTATATTAACGCCAGATATTAATTATTTTTGATAGATTTTATCTATGTAAAATCTCTGTATTTTACTGGAGGAAAAACAAGATATGTATTGCACAATTTTTTATATGATTAAAAGATATTACTTGAGATCCCACTAAAAAGGGGACTTTAGATATCTATAGTCAGAAAATCTTTATATTGTTTAGTTGCACTTCTTCAGTCAAAATGGGCCATAGACACCCTGATGAATCCTGTATTGTTTTTGCAAAGTTCTGTGTGTAAAAAAATGAGACATAATGATTAAGAGCCTAACCTGGGATTGCACTTGAACTCAGAGGAAAGACTTTGGTTGGAGTAAGGGATGGGATGGAAGAGAATATAGCAAGGTGGGCACATTTTCAGAGGAGTTTTAAGACTAAGAGCAATGCTGTGAATTGAATTTAGAATTCAGTTATTCTCTGAACAGCCTGCTGTATACTTTTGTCTCCATTAGCAGAACAAATAGATGATTTCTATGGAGGTATGTTTTAAAAAGCAAGGACTTTAAGTTTTGGCTTGGTTTTTTTTATTTAGCTAACACAGAGGTGGAGCTTTTTGAGCACTGTTTTACCAACTTCCTAACCTCTGCTTATGAATATTAATTCTGTAGATAAGTTAATTTTAAAAACTATTAAGCCTTCATTATATCTGAGAGAGGGGAGTATTATAATATTGTCCTCATGGGAGAAAGAAGTATGCTTGTGTTTTACCGGAAAAATGTCACGAATTTATTGTAAAACCCAGAAAGCTGAGTTGACGAGATGGCAAGTTTACAGGAGAACTATGACTTACTGGGGCCTATTGCAACTTAAATAAATATTAGAAGTCATCATAAAATATCTGTTAAACTTAGTGGCTTGTAAGTATGGTGTCTAATTAGTCTTTACAACATAAAAAGACTACACATGGTTTTGACCCTTTAAGCTGTGATTATTAAAAGATGATTTTCTTTTTCCTGCTCTTGGTACTTATAAAATTATTACAATGAAGGATAGTGTTATTTTTTGTGCTGTGATTTTTTTGTTTGTTTGTTTTTTGCTTTGTTTTTGTTTTTAATTTTCAACATAAAAGAAATAAGCTCTAGATAAAAGCTGGCTGCTAAATACTGGGTTTTGGTAATGCTTCTTACCTCTCTTTGTTGGGTTTTATATTGATATCACAAATGATATTAATATCAGCAAATTTTATTCTGAATTTGCTTAGGAGTGAAGCCATCCTGAAAACAAAAGAGACAGTTTTTTATCACTGTACTTCTGAGTGCCTTATATCAAAGAATACTTGTAAAAGAGTAAGACAGCTGCATTTTATATCTTATCTTTAACTATATGACAAATTACTTTAAATGCTTGAGTGTTTCAATTTCCAATTACAGAACTAGATTAATACGATTGCTGTAGCATAATTCATTTAACTGATGATTGATGAAAATCACAAAATAAAAAGAAATTAATAGCAGACAGAGGACAGGGTGTTTACATTTTGGGAAAACAATGGTACTTTAAGTATTCCCAAAGGCTTGAGTTAAAAAGGAAGAATATTCAATATGTAGTAGGTCAGAATTCTCCAATACTTACAGAAGGCTTCTGTTACTCTGTTACTGTCAGAATGCTGTGGATGGAGTTTTACAATACTGGTAGTGCTTGTGTTGGTGAAAATTTGGTCCAGAGGGTTGATGTCTAATACTTAAAGAATCTTCTTCATCTTTTTAATTTATGAATTTATATTGATCTACTCACACATTGTTTTTACACATGTTCATAAAAGAATATACTTTGTTTTTTGCCCCAGCTGGCAGAAGGAATAGTTTATAGTTTTTTGCATGTTTGTGCTGGGGATAGGTTTAGTTTAGATTTTTAGTGAGGTTTAATTAGGTCAGTTTTGCCTTTGTTTGAACCATAGCTGGGATCTTGTGGTTCTTCCCCACACTTCCTTTTCCCACCTCCTTTTTTGTTTCTATTTTTGGTATGTAAGCTTTGGATTTTGAAAAGATCAGAGAGTTCCTACGAGCAAACCATGGTAGAAATACGTATTTGTTTATGACCTGAGAGTTTACTCTCTTTTTAAAGTGTATTTATATAAAAAGAACATACTGCTTGTATAAATCTTGGTGTCCCTTGTGGCAGTCCCTCTTTTGAGCACGATAAAGAGCAAAATCTCAACTTCTGTGAAAAGGTTTTAATATCTGGGGAATTATATGCCAGTAAAAGTCCAGTTAAATTTGACTTCTGAATTCAAAATGCATGGCTGAAATTGCTCTTGGATGATTTTGTATTAGATCTACCTAGGGCATGGAGGAATCACCCAGCCCAGATTTGTCTCTGAAGGCTTTTGCACGTGGCAGGTAGGTCATGTTTAGATTACGCTGCTGTTTGAGTAGGAATACACTGTTTTCTTGGGGACAAACTGGGTCTTTTCAGCTGTCCTGATCATGCTGTTTACTCTGGCCTTTGTGGGACAAGCAGTGTATGCAGGTTTCAGAACTGCCTCTGTGGAATCTGTCATGTTTTGACAAATCTCATCTGGTGTCAAAACTTCTTCCTTCCAGCAGAATCAGATGACTGGAGGGTCTAGGTTCAGGAGCCTGTTTGAATAGCCAAGACTGGGAAGACTCTGGACAGGGACCAGAGAACACTTCCCAGCAGGTCCTTGAGCAGCTCTAGGGCTTTTTTTACCCAGTTATAAGCTTAGTTTGTATAAACACTTGGGAATCTCTTCTACAGAAGTACATTAACTTTAGGATACTGTTTAAAAGTGATGGAACTACAGTGAAGTTTGCTTTATGTGTTCCTTTTTGCTTTAAGGGAACATCCTGTGGCAGCTGTCTTTCCAAGTTACTGCGTTGTAATCCTAGTGAAGCTGGTGATTCTAACTCATGTCCTCGCACCCTTCTCACTTGTTTGCCACTGGAGTTTTGGCTGGAGATGTTGTTTTTAACTCTCTATGTGGTGGTTCTGCTCTTTATTAAGCAATCACTGACTTTCGTCCCAAATTGAGCTGGTTCCACTGGTGGTGAAATGGCTGTGCCTATAATGTGTAAAGCGCTTAGGAAGGAAAGGTCCTACTTGCAGTGATGATAAAAATAAGTTTGTATTAGTACCTTTCATTTGCTCAAAGGCAAATGATGATTATGAAATCTAGACTTTCTTTAAAACACGGATTAAAATCAACTTGGCCTTAAAGTTGATTAACTTGCTCTTTAACTTCTTTATATTTTACCACAGTTAATCACAATTATGTGAGCTATCCGTCTATGCTATTTGCATGTGAGACCTTCATGTGCAATTTCACTTTCTGTTGCCTGGACAATCTCATGTAAATCCCATAAAAGTAATTATATTCTCATTACAGAGTGCCAACTGCTCTTCTCAGAGAAGGCAATATGAGCTATTAATGGGAAAAAATGCTGGATGTGAGTTTCCTCTGGTAATCACCATTTGCACAGCCTTAAGGGCTATGCCATAACCTTAACACCTTTCAATCAAGTACATTTTTTTTTCATGCTTCCCACAGTACAACAAACCAGTTGTGCTGAAAAAGCCCAGCTTCCTGCTGTATATGCATTATATTCAGCATTAATTCAAACTCTTTAAACAAGTGAGACAAAGTTATATTTACACTAGTTTTTCTTCTTCAATCCTATTGACTTTTCCTCCAGTGAAGATTCTTAATTTACAGTTCTTCCACTTCTTCCTGATAGTTAGAATGTAAGGAATTAGGATTGTTAGACCTGGAAGAACACAGAAAATTGGAGGAATATCAAATTAATGCATTGTATGGTAAAAATTCCATCTTTCACTTCAGCAGTGTTGGATGCAAGTTAATTTTAAATTATTTAAGCCTGACATAAAATTGATAATGTAAGTTTAATAAAAACCAGCTTTATGCAACTTCCCAAGTCTGTTTTTATATTTGGTAATAGAGAAATCTCTCCCCCTATGATTTTACTCAAATTCCTTACCTCCATCATCGAACAGCCACCAAATGTCAATTGTACCTTTTCCTTGCTTCTTTCTAAATTGAGTGCTGGCTTCTAGCAGCCTCTGATTGAATTCACCCACATGCATTGACTGTATGGTGTTAATGGTGCTCTCTGTAATGAGAAGAAAAAAAGTGGAAGGGTGTCGGATATGTGAGGCAATAAGTAGCTTTAGGGAGCCAAATGGAGGGAAAGCTTCAGGAAAATGACCTGTTTCTGACATAATTTCTATCTTTTTAATCTGAAAAATTAAAAAAAAAGGTACAGAGTAGATGCTTTGGACTTTTAATTTTCTCATATGCACAGAAACCAAAGCTTGTGTAACACATTGTCACTAGATTATAACATTTTGGAAAAGGTTACCTGATTATTTGTTCTCTGTCTCTTTTTAGTTAATTCACTGGGGCCTTAAAAAGCAACTGGGAAATATCGGATTGATTTTAGAAGTGAATGTGTCATTTTGCATCATTCACAAGCTCAGCTGTCTTGTAAAATACAGAGCTCCCTGAAAAGCACAGTCACAGTGAATGAAATGAGCTGATGGGGTGCAGGGATAGCATAGTTGAAGCTGGAAGTTAGAAAACACGAGCATATATGGGTGCTTCCCTATGCTGATATGGCCACTGCTAATTGGAAATAAATTTTTATTCTAGCTTTTTGCTTGGCTGGCTTTAAAATACAGAGTCTTGACTCTGTACTAACAATACCTTCTCTCATTCTACCTTTTGAGGCCTGTGGCTTTATTACTGCTTCTCTTTCAATGATTTCAAAGAGATGGTATAACAGCAGTATTCTAAGTGGAACAAACAGGCTTCTTTAGAGGTTTTACTCTGATCTGCTAGGTTCTGAAAATGCTTTGTTTGGTTTTCCTGTGTTTCTGGAGTGTGTAAAGGATAGTTCCAAAGCACTTATTTGCTTTCTTCTACATTTCTAGCATCTCTGCTGGAAGATGGAACAACTCTGGGGAATATGAACATAAAAACAGAGAGGTGGGGCTATTTAGTAACATAATCTATCTAATACAGAGAGCCAAAACGTGTAATATGTATTTACTTTATGCATTTCTCAACTAAATCAAAAAGGGAAATTGAAACAGGGGTACACACTCTTGGTGGAGTTGTCATAAAAATATGTTCTACTGAAACAAAATCAACTGAAGCCTGCCAGCTGAAGAATAATGGCATTTTATGTTCCCAGTCTGTAGATCTTCCTGGCACCTGTGGGAGGTGCATGCACAGCCAGATGTAATAGTCTCTGCAGGTGAAAACTCTCAAAATACATGTCTGTGTACAAGCATGGCTTCAGGTGGGTCATTATCATTACAGCCTAGCAGTTGTGAAATGAGACCTTAAATTGTGTCTGTATCATTTTACTATATCTGAAATGTAATATTGACTTCATCACCTACACATTCAAGTTATGTGTTAATTAGTTATTTGACAGTATGCTGTGTATGTGCTTTCAGTGCTATTTTACTAGCTTCACTTGTGTATTTTTATGAAATTATGCTTAGAATATAAAGCAGTTATGCTATTTTAACCTCTTTTTCAGCTGTGTACTGAGTTTGTGTGTGTGTCTATTAAGTGAAGTAAGATTGCTTGCTCCCTGCATGTTGTACATATGTTCCTATTTTCTTTAGAGAGGAGGAAAAAAAAGGCCCCTGTTTAAAAGCTTAGAACACCCTATTAAAAAGAAAAAAACAACCCAAAACCCCCTAACCAACTTTGTATTCCTCAAACCTTAATAACCATTTAATAACTATTTTTGGCAAGTAGAAGTGAACATAAGCTGAGCTGAGAGGTTTATCTAGCAAATGAGGGGGAATGGTTGTGTTGCAGACATCGTGTTCTACAAGCAGAGGATGTCACTGTGCTGCATTACAGGGTTGTGGCCACAGGTTTGCACAAGGGACGTTCTGTTCCGGGGGCTTCTGTGTAGCTCAGGAGCTTTTGGCTTGGAGTAAAGTCCAGTTTGCATGCTGGCGAAAGTGTGATGCATTGAAAGGTTGGAAATATATTGTCATTTTGGAACTTACCCTTCTTTGTTTCATGTTTTGAGATATTCAATGTGCTGGCTTTTTTGAAGAATCCACAGATGCCCCTTTTCCCTTCTTCAAAATCATTTTCTTTAATGGTGGCTTCCAGTGCCAATCTCTCCTGCTCCAGCTTCTCTAATTCCTCTGTATATTAGAAAGAGAACTGGTAACATATTGCTTCTTTTAAATTAAATCCCTTACTAAACTAATGGTGATGATGTAATTTGTGTTGTAGTGCTTTGTACACAGCGTAAAGCTCCTGATATGAAAATTTCTTTTAAAATGCTTTTTCTTTGGAAACCAGTAGGGAGAAGGAAGCTGGATTAACCTCTGGAAGCCCTAGCTTGGGGTGCCTGTGCCTACAACACTGTGGTGTGCCAGCTGCTCTCAGGTGGTCTCTTCCAAATCAAATTCGGTATTATAACATTTTATAGTTACGTAAGATATTATTTGTTATGTTTGTGGGTATTTAGTTGGTTTCTTTAGCCAAGAATTTGAAAGGACATTAGGAAAGCTGTTTTCCTACACTGAGGAAACTGATTTATTTAGTTGTAGCCTGTGGATCTCTTTTCTTAGAACAAAGTCTCATGGTTTGTACTTTGAGATTCTCAGAAAAATATAAGGATCCTGAATATACAATCATTCTCCATGCAGAAATATTTTTCACGTTTTAATTTTTTGAGCATTAGCTGCAAAGATGTAAGATTTAGCTAATCCATTCTGTAAACTTAGTAATACAGAAAACAATTTCATCTTAGCAATATTAGGCTTTTGCTGAGGAAAACATACCATGTGTTACTGTGGAATATATTATGGTGAAGCACTAATTAATACGATACAGGCATTTGCCTGCAGAAAACTTTTTTCATAAGGAAATCTTATATTTACTAAATATGAGGTAACTTCATTTAAGACATTGTGTTAAAAAAGTAGAATAAACCCTCACTAGCTAGACATTATTAGCTCTGTTAGCAGTCTCAGTTGCCAACAGAAAGATTATATTTTCTTTTACTTTTTAATCAATGACAGTCACATATTTTAGACATGGTGACAGCCACAAACTTAATGGTTACTCAAAACTAAAATTTCAGGTTTTCTATTGAACAGAATGTTGTACTAAATCAAAGAGAACACAATGATCATTATTTTCCACTACAATGACTGTATCTGCTACAAAATATTTCTTTGTATTTGAGGCTCCCCCCCTTAATTCTTTCTGAATCCTTGTGTCTTAATACTTGGAGAACATTTGCTCATTTGTAAGATTGCAGAGTTGTTTTTCACTGTATTTTTACAGCTGTTCCAGTGACTGTATATTTTGGGCACTCAGTTTCTGACTCGCATCAAGCAGAGATAGGCAGATATCTCTCAGAAATCACCAGGGGGAAAAGAAAAGCTTGATTATTTTGGAATCTTTTCTGAGTCCCTGTAGTTTTGTCCCGTGGGTCTCTAGGCACATCAAGCTGCCAGTGCTGAGCTAGTGTTCATCCACCCTTGTTCCTTAAAGGAGTCTCTGGCGCCTTTTGACCTGCGGGTTCCTTGTTTCTGGGGGTCTCCTGCTGCCCCGGCCCCGCGGTGCCGGCGCTGGCGGGGCGGGAGCTGGCGGCGGCGCGGCCGGCGGGCAGCAGGCGGCAGCAGAGAGCCGCGGGCCCGGCCTGGCCGCTCCGGGGGCAGAACTGTCCTGCCCAAAGTCTAGGGAATTGTCCCGCCTTTGCCACCCAAATGGCTGTGGGATGGCGGTAGGTTCACCCTTTCCCCCCTGAGATATGCGCTGCTGACCTAAGGAAGAATGAACAAAAAAGGGAGAGAGAGAGCTGATGTTTCCTGCGGGTTTCAGATTTTTCTATGGGTGGGAACTCCGTGGGACTCAAGAGTTTCACAGAGATGGTACCAAAAATGCAGCTTCCCATTTCCTGTCTGTCCCAGAGATATCAGGCAGGCAGACAGAGGAAGGTGTGCTGACACCAGGAAGGAAACATGCAGCAGAGTTACTGGTTGCTGTGGCACGGTAAGATTTTATTGCTTTAGTCTGTGCCTGTGCTGGAGCTGCTTTGGGAGTTGAGTTCTCTGGTGTGCAGAGCTCCATAATGTGTGAGGCTTGGACTCCTTCTGTCACTGCAAGGATTTTAGGCAGGGTTTAAACTGCACAAGCAAGGACGAACTGTGGAAGTTGTGAGTATAGGAACTATTCTAGAAAGCAGATGGTGACTCTTGTGAGTGTCAAGAGTCCTTATTGCTGTGCATCTAACCAGCAGAGATATTCAGCTGTCGAGTCACTACATACCTTGAACCTGAAGGACCTGAGATATATCAAATCCTTGGCTAATTCTGATGATAATTACACCGAGCTCAAAATCAAAGGCATCACTGGAAAGAAAGAAAAAGAAGAGTAAACATGATTTTACATTGTGCGTGATGATGAGGAAAGCTGTTTTGAAAAGATCAGTGAAAGTGTTCACAGGGAGGACAGACTAGGTAAAATCACAGAAGGAACTGCCCCACATAAAATTAAATAAATAGGTTTGACTGGGCATGGGAACAGATCAACTATTCCTGAAGCCTTTCAGACAATGCGTTTTTAGGAACTAGGTTGCCGTAGCATAATTTTTTCTCCCTTCTCTAAGTAACAAAGCCGAGGTGGGGTTTGTTGCTCTGTAACTTGCTTCAACTTCACAAGTGAATTTTCAGCAAACATCTATGAGAAGCCTGTTCTAAAATGACTGTTTCCTAGCTAAATCCCAACCCACAGAGCTGCTGAGCCTTAGGGACACATGAGGTTTGAACCAAAGCTCTTCCTGTCTCCTAGGCTTAAAAGAAGAATTCCATGATGTTCTCTTATTCCCTTAGTATGTACATTAGGGTTGTTTTTCTCTGAGTTCCTGCCTGCTAAAAATGGGAAAATACAGTTCTGCAAAAGCACTGCCGACAGCAGAGCAGCTTCTTCAGCATTGTCAAGCCACCTCAGCTCTGATGGTGCCAGGTATTTGCTAAGCAGATCCTATGAGGTGTGGGAAGCCAATGAGTCTTTTTTGATGGGCAATAACTTCAGCCACAGAGGTGGGATGTATGAGCCCAGGTTTGTATGTATGTCCTTGCATTGTTTCTACACATCAAATTCTATATGGAAATGCTACATTAATCTAGTGTAAGAGGAGTGAAAAAGGAGGTACTGAGCTGACTTACTGTATAATGCCTACATAGTTCTCAACTTGAGTGGCAGGTGCACTTCTCCAGTCCTTCTTAAATCCAATCACCAGGGTATTTGGTTTCATTCTACCCAAGCCTGAGGCCTGCCAATATTAAAACACTGCTTGAAAGAGGTACACATACATGCTCTTACTGTAAATGAAAACGTAATGAAAATGTAAATGTAAGTGAAAAGTAATGGCAAAAGATAATTACTTCTGAAGTAATCAGAAGTAATACTGAAGTAATCCAGAACTAAGTTCTGGAGACACAACTAGACTGCATTTCATAAATGCCCTTCATGCTCATATCCATGCAGAAAGCAGAAAGATTAGCTTTAAATCATTCCAACTATAAATTATTTTAGATGACAGAAGTGTAGTTTTGCTAAATTAGCATTCATTTGCATTTCTTCTGACATGCTCTCATTAAAATGGTTCAATAACTTGGAATCAAGAGAGAGTTCAAGAGCTGTTTGTATGCTCATTCTAACATAATGGCATAAAGCTTTTATCAGCTTCAGAATACACAGTAGATGAAGTGGGTCTGAAGTCTCTTTAAGCATCTCAGATACACAGAGAAGGCATAGGCTCCTAAGAATATTATTTTTCCCTTGAATTTGGAAACTCTTGTTTCATTTGCTGTGTTCTTTTCAAAAGATTATCTAAAATCAGCTGAGCATGCTTTGTAGATAAAATTATGGTTTCTAAACAGGAAAAAGACATGGTTTGTAAAGATATTAGTTTGCCTTCAAAACTGGTTCTGGATTCTAAAACCTGGACAAGTAAGGGAAGTCAGATCTAGATTCAGCTAACCTGATGTTTATAGAAATCTAAATATTCAGTGAATTGGGAATACTCCTTTAAGAGGAAGCACACAAAACACCAGCGTGTAAAGCTGCTACACCTGCCAACTTTTTACTACTAGCAAACAGAAAATAGGAAAAAATTGTTGGAACCTTGGTGGGTTTTTGAGTAGCACTGTTTATGTTGAAATCAGTAATTGCTACCAATGTCTTTAGGTTGGAATAGTGATAACGTGGTTATCCTTCTGTTTGCTGGAGAGAATTATTTGGGGTCCAGTAGTTGACTTTGGCAATAGTGCTTAAGTAGTAATGGAAAGGAAAAGATCATCAGACCATAGCAGTTCTCAAAAACATCAGAAAGATCTCCTACTGAGACAATGTGTAAGCCCAAGATGAAGTGTCTTTGTGAGGCTTTTACAGAACAAAGGGATCTTTATTAATAGCATTTCGTCTTGCTCAGTTGTACTGTCCATTCAGCAAGTGTACAAAGAACCCTGTTAGGACATCAGTGGGTGACTTACCCAGAGTATTTTAGTTGATTCCCTACTGTCTCTGCTGGCACAGATGTATTTTCAACAGTGTATCTTGTGAAAAGGATATGAATTTGCTCTACATTTTGCCTCAGTACCCATATGTTTAAATATTCATATATGTGAGAGAGGAAAGGAGATGGGAAAAATGACAGTGTCTCTGTGCCTTCATTATGGCCATTTTAAAAGGACTGTTGGAAATGATCTCCTGCATTCTTAGAGTAATAGAAAAATATTGCAGACTTTTATTTAAATGACCTTCTTGCTATTTGCAGAAAATGTATATTATACATTTTCAGTTTTCATTTATTGCCAAAACATTCTCAGATATTTAATATGCTATATAATACCAAACAATAAAATTGATTTGAAGTGTATCAAGTGTCAGCTGCATAGACATTCATATGTGGCCCTGTAGATGCTTCTCTTTTTTCATAATAGTGTCTTATTCCTTTAGGACAGAATCAGTGTGCCTTGTCTCATAATTGCATAGCCCAGAACTAGATCTTTATGAAATAATCTGTAATATAATATACACGTACCCCCAGAAAGGCCTTTCTGTCTATAACATTACCCATATATATGCAGAGCTTCTTCACAAGCTAATAGTAATGTCTCACATAAAGGGATGCTTTGATGTACACTCTCCTGTGTGTTCTGTAAACAAAAAGCTTACTTGAAGTAGACTTTTGACTCCATCTCTGAAGCTGTCAGCTGCCACTGCTGCATAAAAGGCTTTTCTTTTGTTCTTTGTGAGCCAGGCCTGCTTTTTTTCCATGCCACTGTTCATCTCCTTAACACACAGCTTGCGTGGTCCCTGCATGATACAGTAAAATATTATTACAAAGGCTTTGTATTGTACATCACACAGTGATTTTGAAGGAGTTACCTAGTCTGCTGTGGGAGCAAATGGAGAGAGTCAGAAAAATACCTTTCCAAAAAGGGTCCACAGAGATTCAGCCCTTTGAAAAGAACTGTGCTGCAAACATAATTCACATTCTGTTTGAGAGGGCTGAGGCTGTTAATGCTACTTAAATGCAGTCATTCTGACAGAAAAAAAGGACTTTTATGGATTGTAACATTTTAAAAAAACATCTAAGGTATGATAAAGCATCTCAGAGTGAATAAAGTCCCTCTCTGACTTGAATATGTAAAAGAGTCTCAGCAGATCTAAATATACATGGTTAAGTTCCTGTCTACTGACAAAGTAGAAAAAGAGAAGAGAGTTGATGCAATGGAATTAAAGATGCAAATGCCTTTGTTACCAGTTTTCTTTCAGTGGTCATCAAATAATGTAATGGAAAAAAATCCATGTCCATATCCAAGTCACAAGACATCAATGTAACTTAAGAAGAATTTGATCCTGGATGTATGAATAGCTGGGAATAATAACTTGAACAATCAGCTTGAAGTTTCATTGTGAGTAAGGAGAGGAAATGAACAAGTTTTGCCCGTCTCCTCTGTCTCTCAAAGGAAAGCACTTGGAGGTGGTTTTGCAACTGGCTTGCACAGTGCAGGTCGGACCCACCCCTCTCCCAGGTGCCACGCTGTCTGTGTCCTCCCCTGCTCCTCCTTTGCACCCGTGGAATGTTTGTGCAGTTGTACAAGGAGTCCAGTGAATTTGCAGACAGAACTAACCCTGAAAAAGCCCTTACATGAAGGGAAGGAGTAAAATCAGATATAGTCCCTTTTACTGGAAACTCTGACTGTTCAAGCCATTACCTCAGAGACAAGTAAACTTGAAATCATCTCTATGTTCTGTTGAGATCTTTATTTTGTCTATTTCTGAGCCATGTATCACCATGTTCCTGTAAAGTTTCTTGCTGCCTCTTGGAAGAAAAGAGTGGAAGATGTTCTCTCTAGTGTGGTGTTTCAAAACTTTATGCATCACTAACAGCGTGTCAGCTTTTGAGGCAGAATGTACTGGGTGTTACATTTATGGCTGAATAGTCTTGCTGTATTTGTTGTGATATATATTGCAGGCTGCTCTTCAATATGATTGCTTGAAATTTTATCATCTGCTTTTTACCGCAATTTTGCAATTCATAAAGGTTCATTTTGTCACACTTTTATTACCAAGGAAATTAAATTTCAGTTAAGTTGCTGAAGAAATAATTAGACAGCCCCCCTAAACAATTCAAAGCTTATATAACAAAATAGTCTTTGGGGTTTTTTTGTAAAGACAAGAATGAAATCTCAGTTCTCCACAGAAAGTACTAATATTAGAGAAACATGCCTAAGAATTCAGAAAAATTGCTTAAACTCAACTTCAGGAAGCTGCATAGTCTCAGGATCCTGTTGGGATTGGTTCTATGCTTCCTGAATGCAGTGGGAAATCTAACATTAATTATAGTAGGAAGGAATTAGGATCATTCTTTCTTTACAGATTCATTTGATTTGGAAAGAATCACATGTGGATCTTTCATACTCTGTTTCTGCAGAAATGTGGCAGCATCAAAAGAAGGATACCTACATTGCTGTAGAGGAATACATTGTCTTGGCTGGACTGACTCTATTATCTAGATTCTGCTTCCCCATTTAGTGCCATGAGCTGTTTTTTGAGTTTTTTTCTCTCTCAAAATTAAAAGGGCACTGTAATATTTAAAACAAATTTTTTCTCTACACTACAAACCCATTTTTATTCTGTCCTAATGAGAGACTAGATCTTCATCCTCTAAGATACATCATTTGCTGTGTATTTATATCTAGAAATACACTTTGCTTCTCTCTTTAGATCTCAGAAGAGCATGTTTATCCTCAAAATTAGCATTGTAACAGTTTTGGAGGAACCTCTGAAAAGAGAGCTGATTTACTCTCCAAACCCCAACTCTGCAAATCAGAGACAAAGCTGAAAATAGAACCTGGGTAATTTGACTCCAACACAATAACCCTTCAAATTTTGCGTTTTGTGTGGTTAGGGGATTTTCTGTTTTCTAAACCTAAAATCTTTCCTTGTAATATTTTTTTTCCTCCAAACAATTTTTTTGTTCACCTACTATGACCTTTGAAATGCATCTCAGTGAGGCATTTACCAGCAGGCTTTGTATCAGCTGATAGCTTTCATGTCAAGAATTATGATGAAATTCATTCTCAGTGCAAACCTCTTTGGTGGTGTGCACAGCTGCCAATCAGCACCAGTGAGAACACCATGTGCTGAGTGAGAGTGGAATTGTAACAGAGACTTGCAGCCCCCACTGGTGCTGGGTGTGCAGATTTGGGTGAGTTCCCTTACCATGTACACTTCACAGCAGATACACAGCCCGTTGTTCTTTGTGAAGCTGTGGGTGATGTCTAGCAGAGCAGGCCTGACCATAGGAGCTCCTGTTAATGCTAGGCACTGTGGTCTGGTGGAGAAAAAAGAGGTTGTATATAATTGGCTGATGTACAGATTCAGGACAAGCCATTGTATTGTTCACTGGAAATCTTACCTGAAGTTTTTCACGTGGTCTTCCACTGTTGTTAATGCCAGAGCGCTGTCTAAGGCATTAACAAAGTAAAGAGCCTGAGTAGAGGAGCCCCAGTTTACTTCTGCATATAATAAAGATAAATAATGCATATTAAACCATGGGCTTTTCCTTACATTCTGTTGCAAAAATCAGCAATGGTGTTCTCTATGAAAAGCAGAGTATATTCTCTCATAGTTCATAGATACAGACTTGTTCTTTGTGCTTCATAATATAATGAATTGGTTTTGCTTGTGTGATGCAGAAAACCCCATGCAAGTAAATAGTTTCATTCTTTGTTTAAATACTGTAGGGAATGTTCTTCCCCTATTTAAAAATTATTTTCTAATTTGTTCCATTAACTTTGTGTCCTTCTCCTATTTAGAAAATGGAAAGCCCTGAGTCATGTATGTGGTGTGGAATTTCAGGAAGTACAAATGAAACCAGTAGGTTTCGAGTGCCAGTTTGCTCTGTTCTACTGTATAGGCCAAAAATTGTTCTCCAAGCCCCATTTTGTCATATACATATTTTCTCATTATTGTGCAGCTGTTTGGTCAGTGGAGACATATAAGAAATGTCTTGCTACACTTTGAGATCTACAGGAATGTAGATAACGTCCTGTTATGCCAAGATACAAAACTAATATTAAGTGCAGCAAAGTGGAGGTTTAGTGTAAAGTCACCTTTTCTAAGGAATATTAGTTTTCTCTGAACCCTTCAGTTGCTGGTAAATAACTGCTGAAGTCACCCTCTTAGCAGGAGACAGGGCTTTTGTACAGTGGCTTCAGTGAATTTAGCCAAGCTTTAAGGTGCTACTTTGCATCGGGCACACTGGCAATATCCAAGGAAAGGGTAGAAATCCTGTCATGTTTTTGACTACTGGTTGAGATGGGTCTGCTTTCCTGCAGCTGATGATATATTTACAGGGAGAGAAGCACGGACCATCCCAGTGGGTGTGAGAGGGCGCAGATAGGGAGGACAGACAACAGCAAAAGAAACAGTAACAGTCTCACACCAGGTGTTGCTGTCCCAGGTTAACTCCAATAAAAGCATATCTATTGCTGGGAACCATGCTGGTTTTATTTGTTGGTTTTGTTTCGTTTTCTGCTGCAGAAGTAATTCAAGTGATTAGCACTGAAATCTGGACCTAGGTTAGTTTCGTCCTGGATATGAACAGCCAGACTGTCTAGTCTTATACAGCACACAGGTTTTTAAGGACAGCTCCTGTGATTTGCTGAGCTACTAAGTGGTTTTTTTCCAGCAGTAAAAATGGGCCCATCTGTCTTGATTTACAGGGGAGTTGTAGGGAGGTGCTGGAGGATGATCACTTCATAAGTAATTCAGCTTGCATTTTTATTGTATAATGGGCATCAGATTTACATTTTGAGTGAGGACTCTGCATGAGTCAGCTGAGAGCACTGCAAAATTCAGGTGAGGTTTTGTGCATGGGTGGAAAAAAATTAGGAGTGATACTCAAGTAAAAGCCCAAATGTCATAAAGATGTGGTGGGAATAAACCAGTCTGCTGGAATGTTTACAGAAAACCCTGAACCGCACTTGAAGTGCTTGTTAAACAGACAGTCACCAGACTATCAACTTCATCTATATTATATAAAGTGGAATTTAATGGGATGCTTCAGACTTCCCTCTAAATAGAGATAGCACAAAAAAATATTTCTAATTCTGTTAGCAGAATTAATTTCTTTAAAATCCAGTCTAGCAGCAAAACATATGCATGTAATAATAGTGGGGTTTGGCCTTACCTGGCTTCTTATATGTTACATAAATATATAGGAAGAGCTCAATGGCATAAGTGATGAGAGCTGCCCACCAGTTGATGACAAACATCACCCCGCAGCACAGCAGGGCTCCAAAAAGTGACACCCACATGTTATAATATCTGAATGCAGGTCTCCAACCTGTTCAAAGAGAATTGAGGAAATTGGAAGAGCATGAAATATATTGATATCATGGTAATCCATGATTATTGTGCATAAAATCCCATGCACAGTTTGTTACAGGCTCTGTCAGAAGGAGACATATCTGTAAATTCTTAGGCACCATGTGTACAGATACTTTCAGGTGTTGGCTAATGTAGCTTTCAGTTTATAGAATACTGAGTTTTACAGGCCTTCTGCTGCTCTCTTTCCTACTGCTTTGTTCAGGCTGGCTTTGAGTAGCTATTCTGTTTATATGTAATTTTGCAAAATTAAAGTTTACTGGTTCAGAATATTTCAGAACATCAGAAGGTTTACCTGTAACTCCAGATAATTGATGACTGTGTACTTTTGATGCATATAAACAGAACTCTATTGATAGCTAAACACTTCCTGAGAGGAGTGTTTATCCCAACACTGTAAGTGCACCTGTCTTAAACTTGGAAATTGCCGAGTCTTGTGGCAGAAAAATAAAATCATCTGCAATTGACTTTAAAAAGATATTATTCCTGCTGCTCTTCAGCTGCACTACGGATTCCATCCCCTGCTACCAATTAAAATGATGAGGCAAGCACTGAGCCTTCATGGTTTGCAGATCTCTGCCAGGTGTTCTACAGAGCAGATTTTGGAGAGGGGAAAAACACAGAAGATACAAGAGGCTGAGCAACCCTATCTTGGATCATCTTTATAATGAGGGAATGGGAAGGACCTGCTGGGAAGAAATTGTCTGTCCTGCAGCCTTGCAATTATTATAATCTATCATTGTGAATTGGCAAAAATTAACTGGAGGAAATGAGAAAAGAAAAATGGCTGAAGTTCTGACTGAAATGTTAAATAGTGGCAGAGTAGAGTCAGATGTATGGAGATGAAATCTATAGAGGTAATTGTCACTCAGCTCCAAGGCCATATGGAGCAGATCTGCATTTGTTCAGCTCTGCAGGTAATTAGCAGAAGTGCTCATCTTTTCTGCCCTCTAAACAAATGGCACTGTGCAGATCTATAGGAAGGAAGTTGATGCAGGCATTTCTGTCAGTATTGCAGTTTCTTCACAATGGAAATCAAAAATGTGTTCCTTGCTC
This sequence comes from Cyanistes caeruleus, assembly GCF_971803275.1. Classification (NCBI taxonomy): domain Eukaryota; kingdom Metazoa; phylum Chordata; class Aves; order Passeriformes; family Paridae; genus Cyanistes; species Cyanistes caeruleus. Next base: position 10,737,696 of record NC_141713.1, read on the forward strand.
CTTGAGTTGAATAATTAATTCATAGAAGCAGGAAATTGTCTTTCCTGTGTGCTAAACCAGTGTTGCTCAGCTGATTGACTTTATTCCTGAAGGTGTCACCCCTTCATGAGATGGTGAGAATCATTCTGCTGTGGCAATGCACAAGTCTGACAAGCCAGAATGTTCCTTTGCTGCAAATGTAGAGGGAGGATCTCAAGTTACCCCTGAACAGGACCTCATTGTGCTTCACAACTGTGCTTTACAATTCTGCTTCCAGGCACACAGCAGAGTTGTGCTGGTGCTGTTTGATGGACCTTCTCTTGCTCTACTCGTTCCCCTCCAGGCAGCATCACTTGTAGCACTGTTACTGTGCTTAGGAATCTCCCCGTACATTTTGCTGTAGGTTTGGAGAAGGGAGTGATGACTCCCCACTATACCTTGCTTGCTTCATTGGCCAGAGTTGGCATAAGCTTTTACCCACACGCTTTTTAATAGTGAGGGGAAAAAATGCCAGCTTGAGGAAAGTTGTTTTTTCTCCAGTGGGATGCACCAAAGCCTTTCTCATCCTGTACAACTGTAGGCATTGTAAGGACTAGGGCTGTTATTTTTATCGTTTGGAGTTAAATAAAATGCCATCACATTCAATAAGACATCAGCTCACATAACTTAGATACTCTACACATACTGCAATTTTCTCAGACATACAGTCTAAAGCTTCCAGAGATCAGACTATAAGGCCTGTATTTAAATCACTGCTGAATGCAGACTCACCTGGAGATTTTGCATATGAGGCATGAAAGCAGGAGAAATTAATCAAAGCGTATGAAGCCAGGAAGAAATTGGAGATGATGGGAGCAATGGTATTCAGTTCAGCTGCAAGACACATACACAAGTCATACAGAGGCACCAGTTTCCTGGACTGTTGGCTAGCTGTTTCCTGATGATGCATTAGATCTGAACATCATCTGCATTTATCATCCATGGAGAGTTTGGGTATTTTCCTGCCTTACTAAGGCCACCTTGATCTACCTTCATCCATATGAATTATGCCTGCTAATCCTGATTTTAATAATATTATGTGCTATGCAGTGTTATACTTGATACTGTGATTCAGCATAGTGTCTTTTAATTATGTAGATCTGATGTAAAGTTCAGAATTTTAAATACATAATTGACAGGATGGATGCATTAAAAAAAATATTTGTAGTTAGTTGCAACTTAGTGGGAATCTGAACTCTCTACTAGACATCCTATTTAGTAGTGTAAGACAGGTTGAATTTCTAATCTAGGAAAAACTGATTTAACAGTCCCTGCACTCCTAAATGTGGTACCTGGGATTTTCTTTCATTATTGCTGGTAAACTAGGATTTGCTTTGGAGCTGATGGTGGGAAAGACTTGGTCAGAATAGGCTTCCTAATTATCTCCAAATTACCTCAGAGTTATGTGCAATATAAACTGGAAAACCATTTTCAAAGATTGTGACTTATCTGATAGAGTTCTAAGCACTGCCCTCTTCCAGCAGAGTGAACAGGAATAGGAGCTACTCCACATCTTGGAAAATGAGGCGGTGGTGGTGGTGGTAAGTCACTGGAATCACTGCTGGTTTCTTTTTGCTTTCATTAGGAATAATGCAGTTGCTACCAGGACTTGGAGTATGCTTATGTCAGAGCTTACCCAACTGGAAATTTTTCAAACCGCAGCTCCTAATTGTATTATAGTATCAGTTTGTATAATTTCAGAACATGACACTATAGTAGCTGTGTAACATTATACAAACCAATCAAAATGAATGCCATGGCAATCACGAAAGTGAGGACATATCCCCTGATAGGCTCGTTATTTTTTCCGTATCCTTTGGCAAAGAATTCTAGCCCTTTGTAGACGTTGTCCTTGCAAAGAGCCTGGTAAGAAAATCAGCACATAATTCTATTAAGCAGCACTTTCTTGTACCAGAAGTCACTGTCTGTGAGTGGCAGCTTGCTAGGCTTTTGCTAAACAAAAGTCTGTCTTTAGTGCTTCAAGTACATCAACTGCTGTGGCAACATTTAAAAAAGGTGATAACACAATATGCTACTATGTTATTATGTCATGGGAAATGAAATTACAGACATGTAATACTTATTCAGTGCTTTAAAATAAAAAGGTAATTAAATAGCTAAATAGAATCTAGATTGGGAGAAGTTGAAGCATAAATCAGTGGCTTGATGTAATTTGTACAGGTTATCTCTCCCATGCCTTCTGCTCCCAGTCTGTCCACACTGCTGCTGCCCAGACAGCTTCTGGACAGCCTCTTAAGAGCACACCTGCCAGCACCTGAATCTTATGGACCTGAGGGTTCCTGCTGCTCTTGTGCATACAGGGTGGCTTTTTGTAAGATAGAAGTGATCCTGAAAGTACCCTTGAAGCTATTTATGACAGGCACATGAGTATCCCCTGCTTCTGCAGCAAAGCTGAGCTCTGACCAAAGGAACATTATCACCCTTTTGTGATGATAAGACCTGTCTTTTTCTGCTGAAAAACATTCTACATATTGCTTTCTCTGTCTCTTCCTGCTACATGTGTCAGTGTTGTTTAAATATACATTACATTTGGCACACAAAGTTCAACTTTGTCTCTGGAGTAAAACCAAGTATAAGGAAATGGATAGTTTAATTTTACCTGGAAAACTTTGGGTGCGCTGACAAGAGATGCTAGAGCTGATGACAGAGTAGCTGAGAAGATGCCAGCTGTGATGAGAGGACCAAAGCCAGACACCATGCTCATCACCTTTAGGAAAAAAATGAAGGTAAAAAGAATAGGCTTGCATTTGGATGCACTTTCTAATGACAAATCCATCTAAGTGCTCTCTGTGTCTCTGCTTTTCATGGTTCTAAATTTAATCTGCTACAAACAGTACTATTATTTCTGATTTAGTTAAAAGGAATGGAGGCAAAGCCAAACTTTTATTCAAATATGCAGCTGTCTGCTGGGGCAGATGAGTACTCTGTGAGATTTCCTCACTGCCTTTGCTAACTGATTGCTATATGTAAAAACCTCTACTTGATGAGTAAATAGTCAGCTTATGGACAAGAAAATGGCAGCAAAAAGCACCGATGTATTAAATGTGGTTGGAGGCACTTTATTTTCTGTGTTTGTTTTTTTCCCCTTGATTATTTAATATGGCTAAAAATAAGAGAAAATGCCTGGTGGTGCTGATGTAACTGCAGTGCTGCAAACAGTAATGATGGTCACTGTCAGGCCTCCCTCAGCCCTCCCAGGAGTGCTGGACTGGCCTCTGTGACCACTGAAGTGAAAGGGTTTTTGAGAAGCACCTGACAAGGAGACTAAAAGATGGATGGATGTGATTGGTGGTGTGTGGGCAGTACTTCAGGAAAGAAACCAGTGAATCCTGAAGATTTGTCAGATGCAGTCATACTGTTTTCTAGCTCTAGCCTGGCAGGAGTAAATGCAAGAAGTGAAAGTTTGGCTGGCTGTAGGGAGGTCATGATTTTAAGGAGTGCCCTGAGTGTGTGCAGCTGAACTGAGGTGGGAGTAAAGATGGTAAATTATCAAGGAAAGAAGGGAAAGTAGTCTATGAAAGGGACAGCATACCCCTTTCAAGGTGGTTACCCAGCCCTGTCATTTAGCTGAGCCAGCTGGGAATAAAGCGAGTGACTTTAAAAGCTACAAATGACTTGTTGAAAAGCATGTGCAGGTGGGTGGTGAATTCTTCTCGCTGGCCATGAAGCACAGGGGCTGAACAGAGATCTGGGACCTGTGGTTGTCAGGCTGCAGAACTGCTTTACTTTGATGCTTAGCCTAAGCTGTATTTTGAAGAATAAAAATGGCAGAGAGGCTCTCTCTGGCCTAGGAGAAAGACTCCATTACTTCTCACTTGATTTTTCACTCTACTATTTTTGGATACTTTTTTTTAAGAAGTCAGGACTCTGGTTTTTGTACTGTGACACAACCCTTTAACTGTGGCCACAGCACCCCTGAGGTAAAATCACAACCATGTGTCAAGAGCAGTGAGGTGAGTTCCTCATCTAACAAGAGTTCCTGAGGTCCCTGTTAAGTCTGGGCTTTCAGTTTGAAGATGTTACAACATATACTGCTGCATGGTACTTGTTAAAAGAGGAGATAAAGGCCTTACCAGAGTGTTAGTAAGGCTAGTGATGGGCAGTGTAAAGGTAAATGTGCAATGCAGGGGATTTTTGCCTTTCATCATTCCTTCCATCATAGTTTACTTTTTTAGATAAAATTGGTTGTCCTGTTGTAGTTGTCTGCAAATAATGGTTGTACTTATTGAATGTTTGTACTTATGTATTCATGTATAGCTTATTATGCTAATATATGCTAATACATATTATCTCACTAAAACCTGAAAATTATTCATCAGCCCATAATCACATGGCTGACTTGCACATCTGGAAAAATCATAGCCTAGGCCACAGGCAGATGATCCATTGCAGCTCATTCCAGGTACAATTGTATCATTTACGTTCCCAGTAGCATCTCGTACAACACAGGAGGCTGTGGAAACAATGATATATTTTTATTTTTCTTCCTTGTGACATTGAAAGAATGTTCTTACCACATTTTGACTCATAAACTGCACACTTTTTGTACAACTGGTGCCCTTAGACTCATCCCAAGGAGCAACATTTCATGTTGGGCAGGGATTGCCTCCCCGTATTGTGACTGAGTTTCTCACGGTCCTTGTAAAGAAATCTTTGCGTCTGTTACTTTTAAAATAATCAGCCACTTAACTCATATTCCTGAGATTAGAGACCCAGACAGAGATCAACAATCAATTGACTAAATCAGAAGTCTTTTGTTTTCCTGTTATCACTTTTAAAAGTGCCAGTATTCAGAGCAAACAGATCAGTGAGGCTTTTAGGTCTAGCCATACCCTTTTTCTGTTTAACAAGGGCACAAAATTACTTTAGAGACCAGATCCTCAGCTGTTCAGGTTGTCATAGCCCTGCTGACACCAATATGATGAGAAAAACTTTGAACAGGAAAAGTTACCTATATTATTTTTGTGTTTATTAATATTTATGTTGGTTTTTATTTTTCTTATGTCCTAGGGTGACTTTACGATGCTGGTATCCCAAATCATCTGTTCTGTTTATGCTGGATATTAAGTTCTACACCTTTAAGACTGGTTCCAAGAGCAAAGGGAGGGAAAGAAGTGCGCAGTTTGTGTTCAGAAATGGCACTCCTCCATGTTCTGCTCTGGACTGTGTTGTTTGCAGCACAGACAGACTGTGGGACAGAGCTCTCCTTTGCTTTTTAGTTAGGTCTTTTTTTTCAGCTAGCTGAGGCAGAGAAGTTCCCCAGGCTGTGGCTTTTCTTTTTCTTGGATCTTTTTAAACCTGCTCTGGACTGAAAACCCAGGCAAACACTGGGAGCTCACCCCTGGGGCCCGCCAGGCCCAGGATGGGGCAGTTTCTGGTGCAGAAGGGACTGGTAAGAGACTGAGAGAGCCGAGCTATACCCCACAAAAATGACTTTCTGAATTTGCCATCTCTTCAGAACAGCAAGAGGTTTGATTGTTTAATATTATTTATTTGTTATGCTTGTGAATACTTTGCTTGTTAAATAAGAAAGTTTTTCCATTTTTCTCCAAAGAAATCTTTTCTGGAACCAGCTGGGAGAGGGGCCACTTAAATCTGCTTTCTGGAGGGACCCCTTTGGAAGTTTCCTCAAAAATTTGCCCTAAACCACAAGAAGTGAGAAGAAACTTAGGAAGTGTTGATCTCAATATTTTTAGTGGCCAAAATGTAAATTTATATGATGTCTTCAAATTTGTCAAAAACAATAAGAGTCCCAAAATATCCACTGGCTATTTAGGAAACTAACATGCAAACATGGGGGAAAAAAATAAAAATAAGTATTACACCAAAAAATGCACAGCTCTGAAGCTGAAATACAGCTACTGCTTGTGAGAGCAGAGCAATGTTCTCAAATTAGTACACCAACAATTTATAATATAAAGTGAATTTATAAAAGAAAGTGAAGAATGTCTACTTAAATTTTAATTGCAGGGGGAAATTTGATCCAAATAACACAATGTCCTGAGCTGAGGCTTGAGTCAAGTATTCTGCCTTATGCATTAAGTCCAAGAACCACAGAAGTTAAAGACTTGAGAGTCGTCTCCCAGAAAAGTGAGTTCTCTGCAGGGCTTTCTTGTGCTATTGAGGTATTTGATCATAAGAAAGAGTGTTGCTTACAACCCTCTTTCTTACAATACTATTAAATACAAATGGAAAATTATTTTTCTTGTCCAGAGATTTATTGCTTGTAATGAGAATTTTACTGCATAATCCTCCAACACAGTTCATGGCATCAGTACAGGCCTCCTTTTCACTCATGCTCATTTTGTTACCTCACATTCCACTACTGTAGAACATGTAGTTATGTAGTTTTTTTGAGACAGGCAACTGATTTCTGTCTTTGACATGTAATGTACAAAATGTGTGCGTTACCGTGCTCCTGTGATTCTCATGAGTGTTCAGTAAGAAGACACAGAAGCCATGTGAAATTTCAATGGGAAGCAGGAACAAAAGATAAACAGATTGATCAGAGGTTCCTTGGATCTTTATTATGCTTGTGTATACTATATGCTGGTGATCTTTGTCACTGAATCTTATGCAAAAATGGGGACTTTTGTTTCCATTGATTGCTGCTTTTATTAAACAACTGTTTTGGCATACAGTAAAATCAAAACTACTGTGTCTCTACATAATAAATCCATGACATGAAAAAGCAGTGAGGCTAATCATTCATTTGCATGCCAAGTTTTCAAACTTAACTGTACAAAAGAGGACATGAAGCATAGGTTCTGTACTTACCTGCACATATTGCAACAGCAATGTAAGCAATTGTGGTGATCAGAATGGCCAGCATTGTTCCCTGGGGTATGGCACTTTGTGGGTCCTTAAACAAAGCAGTGACAGGGAAACATTGTGAGTTTGTGTGCTGCAGCCTGATTGCATTTGCATGCTGGGAGTTCTACTACACTGTGGTATGAAGATACCCTAGAGAGCAGATTTTTATCACTCTGACCTGCGCCAGCAGGCAGACACAGAAATGCTTCTGTGGTGCAGCACTCCTACCCTGCACATAGTGAAGGATATTCTGCAGAGCAGAGCTCACATTTATAGCAACAGAAGGGTCCTGAGGTCTGCACTTCTTGAACTCCAAACTCTCTTTACATTGCATTTGGCTTTATTTTAATGTTTAATGATGTAGTGGGTAAATAGTTACTGAACCATCAGACTCTTGTGGATGACAAGATGGGACCATTTTTGGTTAATTGGTAAGATTGATATAGTCACCCTGTACAGAATACAGTACTTCTGTGCTTTGCCAGTAATTGTTAGCTGGGTCTTCACAACAGCTTTCTTACACTGTATTGACTTAATTTAGATAATTTAATGAGGCTGGGTTATAATGCTTACAGATTGGCCCACAACGGTATAATCTTTGATAATGCAATTGTAAATAAGAGTCGAAAGATCTGTACTGTATATTTTAAAAGGATTTTTAATGCTAGATAACCTTACAATTGTAAGGGTGTGTTTGTTTATGCTAGGAAGAATTTTTTATGAATTTTCTTCTTATGTTGGTTTAGCCTGGTTTTTTAAGTCAAAGATTTGCTGAATGGATTTTAAGTCACAGACTTTTTTGTAACTATGCTTGTTGCAGGGTAAAAAACCAAAATACAAATTTGGAGTTTATTGTGAAGCATGCATGAATTGCTTAACTGGATTAGTAATTAATATAATTTTTTAAATGAGGTAAGGATTTATTGAGCTGGAAAATAATTGTGGAGTCACTTTTCCTGCAACTGCAACCTCTGCCTTTGCACTCAGACTACAGTAACTTTATGCAGTTCTGATGTTCATGTTTTAGGTCATTGTTTTTGTGGAATCTTGTGGTTATCTTAAGCTCTGTAATATTACATCTTAAGGTTAAATCTTCTTACAGCTCAACAACTTTTCTGTTTTACGTTTTTAAAATTTAAACCCATATTTACTATGCTGTTAGCAGTTTAGGGGCTAAACCCCACTGAAGTCAGTAGGACGTCACTAGGAAGCTGTCCCTATAAGTAGGCTCTGGAGTAGGACACAACTTGAATGTGTAGTGGCTGCAGGAGCACAGACAAAGGTATTTGTAACAAATTCTAAAGAAAGTTCAATTTTACTGTAAAGTTTACAGTGTTTGAACACTCCTTAGCTTGTCTTTTAGATTCTGGAGAGGCTGGTTAATTTAATCAGACTTGTCTAATGCATCTAAACATGCTCAGTGGGGAATCTGCTGCCTGGAGGACTTGTTTACAGAAGTCCACTTATTGTGAGACTGAGACGACTGCAGAGATCCAACGGGAGAACTGCTTCCCTAGGTCTGCTCGCATTGTTTCAAGCAGCTGATGAAAGAAGTGCTGCTGCACTGGGAGTCTGCCATGCAGACAGAGCACCATATATGGCAAAAGAATTATTTTTGTTCGATAAAAGGATGGAGATTGTGTGAGGCTGGTGCAGTCTCACTGGGCAGAAGTACAATGGTTTTTGTTTTTTTAATTAAAAATGGAATCTCATTGACGCTATCAGTGGCTCAGTTTCCACGTATTTTCTCTGTGCTTGGCTTGTAAAGCAGTCCTCTGAAAACAAAGGGGCTGAGGCATGCAGCTCAGGGTGAGGAAGGGAAAGAAAATTGGCTCTCTGGGGTGGTAGGATCTGGTGAACTTGTGACTTCTGTGCCAGTACAGAAATAGTAGACCTTTAGTTGAATCCTTTAAGGTCTTCAAGGCAATGGATTTATAGGATAAGGCCAAATAACTTTATCTGACATGCTGGGGTTATCAAGCTGTGAGCCATGTCTTGTTGGTGAGGTTTTTTTTTCTTTATTTATTTTGGTTGTTTTTTGAGTGTTTTTGTCATGAAAACTGGAGGGCACTCAAAACTGATTTCTGTAATTTACCTGTATGTTTAGATACTGGAAATTTCATCCCCTATAACTGCTAAACTGCAAGAGGAGAATGGGGAACTGACAGAATGGCCACAGCATGACAACTGGGCACCCTTGGACCTCCTTTCCCTTTCTCTTCAGACTCTGGTTTGTTTTTTTGTCGCAGCTGCAAGCTTGCAGCTTTTTCTTTGAGCAGCAGTACTGACATGGGATTGGAACATACTTGCTTTCATTAAATGCACTGTTTGCTCTGCCCTTACTATGACCCTGAATACAAAAAGCTGGTCTCCACTGATTCTTGTGAGTACAAACATGAGCTTTCCAGGTATGCTTTTTGGGACAATGGTTGGATTGATGTTTACAAAAGATGAGCTCCAAGAGATACACACGTAATTTCTCTTATAGCATGTGCTGCTAATGGACCATTAATGATATATTATTATAGGTTATTGAAATATGCTTTTAAAAGATATAGCAACCCAAATCTAGCTAAAGTAATTTCTGTAAATACCCATAGTGCATTATGAGAGAATTTGTATGTATTTAAATAATAAGGCAGGTACTTAAAAGAGAGAGCTTTGCTTCCCAAATTAAGACATGATTTTGAACTGACTACAGTATTGATTCATTATTTGTTTTCTTGTTATTTTTTCCAACCTATGGCTAATATTATGAAGTTTATGAAATACATACTTTCAGATCTCCTGAGATATTGGCTCCTGCAAGAATGCCAGTGGCAGCTGGGAAAAAAATGGCAAACACCGAAAAAAATCCTTCTCCACTTCTGAAATCTGGTCCAAAGTTTTCTGCAAATATTGATGCTGCAAATATAAGTGAGAATGAAATGTAACAACAGGATTTGATTCCAAAGTTACTTAATGAAGGAGGTGAATAAGCCAGTCTTTCACATCTGGACAACTGGGTTTGAATCTGTCTCACATCACAAGCAAAGTGAATTTGATTTCCTTAGTTTGCTCCCCAGAAGGATGTGCTTGTCTGCATCTCAGAGCTACAGATCCATGTTGGAGTGACAGAAGTGTCACTGCAGCACTTGCTCTTAGCTGTGTGTTAAAAGTTTGTCTGTGCTCCACTGACGTATAAATTACTCAAGCTGCATCTTACTGTGGTGTCAGCTGCAGCAGCAGAGACAGACTCAAAATTAGAGATTAAATCCATTCCCTTTTTTTGCAAGCTCACTTAAACTTGGGCAGAAGATTCTGATCTTGTGATCTTTTTCAGTGGAATTCTTAGCTTACTATTAAGTCAAAAGAATGCAAACATAATTTTATGATAGGCAGAAGGTTGCTTACCTTGGTAATTAAAAAAGCCTCTCGCCTTCTTTTCAGTGTTGGTAGGAATGACTGTCCCAATAAAGAAGTTTGCAATGGCAACAAGGAGAACAATTAGAAGAATAACTTGAGCCTGTTAATAGAAACAAAAAGGTTCTCCTGTTGTTTTTAACTCTGTTGCTGTGGAGATAGCTATATAGTAAGTCATCTGTATCTGTTCCCTATAACAGGTTATTAATTTATATAGTTTTTGAAAATATCAGGAGTCAAGATAGCTGAATCAGCTAATGACTATAGCAGATACTTTTTACTAAGGGATTAATGAAATATAGTTATAATTTAATTTTAGGTTAGCTTCCTTACAAGAAAAGGCAAAATGAAGCAGCTAATGCATTAGTATTAAGTAGTATGAAGTACAAGACATTTTTATATTGTTATAAATTTATTTTAGTTGCAGGGGGTTGTCACTTCAAAGGTTAAAATATCAAATTATTTTCTGATCTCTTTTACAAGTTGTTCTAGTCTCCATCACAGCAAAAACAAGGGTGCTGTTGAATCTGTTTTCTGGACCTGATTTCGATAACTTCATTCCACTCTCTAAAGTATTTCCATTTGAATTTACATTCTGACCTTTTTTACAGGTGAAGGAATAGCAGAAATCGTTAGAGATTAAGGAATGGGTAACAAATAGAGCTCTTCTGCTGAGAAGGGCTTGAGAGAGTACAGTGATAAAACCATATATTGTTTTTGCTACTGTTTATTCTATCAAACTGCATCAAAAATAAGGGCAAAATGGGCACATAGCCAAAGCTCTAAATGATACCATGAATTGTAAAAATGTATAACCAAGTTGTCTGCAAAACCCAAACTTCTTTGCTTTTAAATGTATGTTCAAGGAAGAGTTTAGAGTAATTGTGCTTTCATTGAATGTAATGATTAAACTGTTACTGCTTTTAGAAAGATTAAGCATAAACTGAAACTGAGTGCTTTTGCAAATTCTATCTGTTGAATAGCATTCCTCACACACTAATGCTTTACAGCAGGTTAATATACTGCTTGCTTTTATATTCTTTTAAAAGTTTACCTTTGCTTCCCATTCCATGCCAGCAACAGAGATGCCGAGGAGACACACCACGGTGATGGTCCCTATGATTCTGATGTCGTTGGACTCGTCTACCATCAGTGTATCGCTCTCCTGAAAGTGGTTAGAAATGCTGTGAGAACCAGTCTTTCTCTGCCCAACTGGTGGGATCAAGTAACAAGGTGAGATAGAAAGCAGTGAGCTGTCAAAGTGTCAGAGATATATGAGACCAAGTGTTTGTATGTCATATTCCAGCTGGCTTCTTGCAGTTGCAGTTGCAGTTGGGGTTATTTTGCTGTCTGTTCCTATTCTGATTTTGAGAGTCTTGTCAAGAAATGTATTACATATATTCAAAAGGTAAAGATAATGAAAAAGCACTTTGCAGCATGTTTAGACAGACCAGCTTCTTCTCTGCTAAAGATGCCCCTCAAGTCTTAACTAAAACATATCACTACTTTATTCAAATACATTATGTAAAACAAACACCACCATCACCACCCCCCCCTAAAAAATAAAAGCCATGCAAAACAAAATAGAAGCAATTTCATCACATACATGAAATATCTATATTTACCTTAAGAAGTTCTACAACTGTTTCAGCAAATCCAACTACATACATGGCAACTGCCACTGCATTCGCAAAGGCAAAGATAAGTCCTATAGATCCACCAAACTCCGGGCCCAGGCTTCTTGAGATAAGATAGTATGCTCCACCTGCAGACAGAAATTATTGTTATTTCAGCACATCAAAACACTCAGCTTTTGCTTTTTTTTTTCTCCCCACATAACTGGTAGTGGAGAAATCTGTGCTTTTAATCTCACAAATATAATCAATCTTTGCCCTGCATTAATAGAGGACACTGCAAAAAAAGCAATGTGCTTTATACTGGTTCTGCCTTCAGATTTTTGGTATGCCTTTCTATTCCAGCAATCTTTTTAATGCATATTAGCATGCAAAAGTGGACCTTGTTATAATTTTTCATGATGCATGATACAGTAACACAAAGGAGAGAGAACTTCCAAAAATGTTCTAACTTACATGGATCTCTCCCAATGTTAACATGAAAGGTCACATTCTGTGGTACGTAAGTTCCTGCATCATAGTAATGCAGTGAATCTTTAACGTTTTCTGCATTAAATCTAGACATATTTCAATTTGCTTTTGATCCACTGGGAGCAATCACTGCAAATATAGATATTCTTTCTTTGCTTATAACACCGTTATCTCAAACCCATTTATTTTTCTAATTCAAATCTGCAGATTTTTGTATTTTTCATGAGATCGTATTCACTTACCTCCTCTTACTACTCCATTAGTGCAAATGGCAGACATGGAGATACCTGTCAATGTTGTTACTACTACACTCAGAGCAATAACTATGATTCCAAGACCTGAAAGATCCGAAAAAGAAAGCATATGCAAGTGTATTCCAGTACCTGTTGTGCTTTAGTGACGTAGTAAGAACTTTCCATTTTCCACAGGGCTTAGACCAGACCAGTTATAACTTAAAAGCTCTGAAATGCACCAAAACTTTGTATCACAAAATACCTGTCATGGACTTTTGCAGCCAAATGGTTTACCCGTCTTCCAAGGAGGGGCTGAAATGTAAGGAGTGTTATAAAGAAGGCATTAAACTGAAGATATCCGCTAATCTGCATCAGTCTTCAAAATGACAGGAAGAGATGTCTCAGTTTGTTGAAGAATGTCCAACCTGGAATGCTCTGAATAGGAAAGACTGGCTGAAAGGTAAAAAAACTCCATGAAAAGCCAGAACCATCCCTTGCTCAGCAGTTGGCAGGAACATCTGAAATGTACTTTTCAGACTGAACTGAAATCCGTGGCTTATTAGAAGTGACAGCTCAAACATGCCTTAAATTGTGATGAGAGGTGGCTAGAATTGTTACCTTCCAATTCCATTAGACGTGCCCTTTGGTTTATGGTCCCTCTGGTTCGTCTCATACGAAAATAATACCTAAATACCTTTTGGGGCTTGAAAGCATTAGTAACCCTAAGATTTTTACCTCCACGGACAAACCCATTAGTTGCTATTGCAGAAGTTGACAACCCAGTAATTGAGGTTACCATCGTGGCCAGAAGAATTATGATTACTCCAAGACCTGTTAGTAATAAGAAGATAAAATATTTTACTCATGTTCCATGTTTCCTACAAATCATTCTTTCTTTAAATTGAATTTTCAGGCCAGAATCAGAGCAATAAACTGAAAAGATGGTTTGTTCACCACTTGCAGCTTGCAGAACATTTTCATGAAGTCCATGTCACGATAGTAAATTATTCCCATAAGTCTTCAAGCAGTGATTCTTTCTGATAGGAGTACCCTGCCCAGGAATTCTTATGATTTCCAAAGGATGGAGGAAATAAACAAACAGGCATGCCTTGACATGGATGCTTATATCTACCTTTAACACACATGGCTGTTTAAATAAAGAAATAGACACATTAACCAGAGCTCTTGTAACAATGCTGTTTCTTTCATCAGTTGATTAAATGTTGAATCAGAGGAAGACTGACTGTATAGATTCATAATGCATGAGGACAAAGAGCCTGTCAGGCAGAGGGACAAGACCCGACTGGGAGCCTTCTACATCCTCACTTGCTAAACTATCAAGTGCTGGGCTTTCCCACCCTCTGCCCATTGGCCTCTGTCCCTGCAAAGAAAGTAGTTTTACTCTAACACAAAACAAACACTTGAAAATGGAAATACTGCTCTTCAGATGCCATTTACTTTGACAGGTGACCTGTAATGTATAGTCACAGAGAACTTAGAATTTTTCTTTTATTTAGCTCATATCACAATGATAATCAAACACCAGAATATCAGTGATAGGTGATTAGTTATACATAACTGGGTTTCAGTGTAAGACTGAAATCTGAGATTATTTCCAATATGGCTGGGTTTCTGTTAACTTTGAAACTGCTAGAAACTACATGAACAGGATGTACTTCGTTTGATTTAGAATCATAGAAGCACTGGTTTGAAGTGACTTCTGAAGGTCTGTAGCTCAACCTCCCATAGCAGAACTACTGCCAACACAGGATTAACTCAGTGATGACCTTGGCTCGCTGGCTCTTGAAAACCTCTGTGGATGAAGATCCCACAGCCTCTTTGGATTACATGTTCTAGGGCTAGACTGCCTTCCCAAAAAAAAAAAAAAAAAAGCTTTTGTTTGTGTACAAACTGCACCTCCCAAGGTACAATTGCAGCTACTGCTGTTACATTTCTGGCACTACCTAGAGGAGTTTGTAGTTCCAGATCTCCTTTTTTATTTCAAGTCGGGTGAAGAAATAATATATTTTCTCTCAACTTTTTTGCTTTTATTCTCATTTCTATCTATGAGAAGGAAGAGAGAAAACCAGGAGAAAAAAATAAAGAATTACAGTTTGGTGCCAAGCCTGGAATCAGTTCTTAGTTTCATCTGAACTTGCTAAGGCTTATGCAGTATCTGCCTTGTTTCTGTAGGGTACAATAGGCATTCCATAGGTTCAATAAGCATTCAGTGTGGAGAATATGCATTGCTTGTAGCTGCATTATTGATCAGAGCTCATCCAAATTGAAACTTAGATCCTACAATTGACATTGAGCTAGAAGTACCATAGACTTATTGATTTATCTGCTGTATTTCTACCATCTGACTTATAGATCAGATTCCTGAGTTCAGTTCATACTGGATGGTTATAGACATCCAGTCCCTGAATTAATGTTCTTTGCTGCTTAAATTATAGCCAAGTTATCACAATCCTTTAAGTTAGAACAATGTAATGTGTGAGCCATAAATGATATATAACATAGTATAGGATATTTAAAGTGAATTGAGCCTCTAATAAATCACGTTAACCTTACTGATTTCTGAACTCTTACTATAACCAGTCATGCAAGTGTTTTATGTGCAGGTCTGTATAAAAAAAATCCAAATGGTCATTCTTTTTGGTCAGCCACTATTACATAGAAGCATATTGTTCGACCATGCAAATTTTGTGTCTGAGAAGTGCCTGGATATGACTTTAAGAGCTGTTAACTCTTAAACTGAATAAAGAGTTTAAGAGAAACTCTTACTTAAGAGTTTCTTAAGTAAAGAACTTCAGAATTCTTAAGTTCTCAAAGCAGTTTTGAAATTATTTGCTAAGTGTACATGCATCCTAAGGATACTTTCCAAGGATGTTCTATTGCATTTCTCAATTCATATTGTTAACATGTATGTGATATATAGGGTCAGATATTTTGCTAATCTGATAGTAGCATCTTCATAGGAAGGCTTTAATCAAAATTTAAAATAGAATATTTTAGCATTTAAGAAGAAAAGTGCATAAAATGAAGTGTCTCAAGCAAAACATCATTGCAATGTAACATAATTTTAATATTTGGAACCAGATTTGCAGGTAACATAAACTTGGTGCTTTTCTCTGTCTAACCATTCCATGTAGAGGTACAAATACAGATTTCAGAGAGTCCCCAGATATTAGCAGACTAGTTCTGGACCTGGAATCTTGTCAGAACCATACTGTCCCTTTTTTCCTAGCTGACGATAGCCCGAGATCCTTGTGGAATCCTATTTTTTTCCCCTGTAAGAGCTTTTGCCCAAGATAGCCTATCAGGGTGTGGAAATAATTGGGTTGTCTCTCTTTGGCCATCTAATGATGGGGATGTAAATTGTGCCCAGATGGTGGTTTAACAGTCTCATTTAATTTCCATGTTAGCAGCAGTACCCAGTGAAATCCCTGAGCCCTGGTGATGATGAGCTTCTATCACTGTTCTCCTTAAGCAGCTTGGATGGGGACTTAAAGCTTATTGCTTATAAGGTATTCCAAAAATGCATTGAGAAATGATTCAAATGGAATTTGACGTCTCATTTTAAAAAGTAAAAGTGTAACATATAACACTTGCATAACACATGCAATTTAAAAAAGCAACAGCAGAGCAATAAACCATAAGAAAGAAGAGCCTGCTTATCAACGAGTTAAAATGGTAAAATTAAAAATGAAAGCAGAAAGGTTGTAACTGATGTTGGTGTAAATTAATGTTAAAATCTGATTAAAGTTTAGATTGAAAACCAGGCATATGGCCCCTAAGTAAGTTGTTCCAAAATGAATTACTCTTGCCTATGGCTATTCTCACACCTCAAAACAAAGTAATACTTCTTGATGATCTCAATAAGTTACTAAACTGCCCTTAAAAACTAATTTTGCATGAAACCCCAGAGCAAAGTCTTGGCAATATTAAGATGCAGAATTTTCATGGCAAGGCATATAGTTATGAGTGCCCTGGGCTGTATGTGCTCATTTGGTATGCATCATAAAGTCAGAAAGCACCCTTTTGTCAGGCACAGTGCTGGAGCCATGCATGGAGCACTGCAGAAGTAGTAAAGTTCTTCCGCTTAGTTCTGGATATTTTATTGTTGGTTGGTTTTTCTTTTCCCATTTGTGTCTCTGTAAGTTTGTGAT
The DNA here is from genome assembly GCF_971803275.1 of Cyanistes caeruleus. Classification (NCBI taxonomy): domain Eukaryota; kingdom Metazoa; phylum Chordata; class Aves; order Passeriformes; family Paridae; genus Cyanistes; species Cyanistes caeruleus. The sequence goes on from NC_141713.1 coordinate 10,754,460, forward strand.
TTTTTTCTTAGTAAGCATTTAATTTGTTATCTTTTTATTAAAAGGTCAGTCTTGCTCAAGTGAAACTTCTAAGAATGTACTGCTTTTTATTGGAAATGAGACTTCAACCGTGCAAAATTTTGGTGATTTTCCTTTCACTTCCATTGACAAGGATGTGAATGATAGTTATATTCAATCTGATTTTGAGCAGTGACTTTCATCCAAGCCCAGCAGAGCTGACACCCCTCAATATAACTGAATATTTCCATTCTGTGATTATCCAAACTGGACTACTTGCCATCCTGCCTTTGCTGTTTTTTGTAACATCTGTGTGCCAGTCAAAAATCAGGGTCCCATTGCTCTAATTGTATGATGATGGATCACAGAGGGACACTGCCATGGCAGCTCAGGTTTCTGTGCTTCCCCAGAGCAGGAGCCCTAAAAAGAGCCCCAGCTCTGGGACATTGCAGTCGCTGAGCTGCTCTTACTGTGCTGGAGACTTGCAGTGATGGGAGCACTTCCCTCTCTCACTGGTTCCACTGAACACTCTGCAGTATTCTGGATGGAGGCCTCTGGTCTCAGTCTCCTAGGGATTTGGGTTCTGGAATTTGGATTAATTAAATTGCACAGTGAAGAAGCAAAGATACAGCACACAATGAAATATACTTATTTCATTTATATGAAAGCTGTAGCAGAGTTTTTAAAACTTAGTCTTTCATAGTACAGTAGTATCAAGTGCTGTTCTGTAGTTAAAAATAACAAAATCCTGATGAGCTGAGACCTCCTTCCAGTTCTGTTTTCATCTTGGCAGAGAAGTGTGAAGAAGTGTTGTTTATAATATGTAGATGACAAGGTTTGGGTTTCACAGAGAAGCAAAGTGTGAACTCTTAAAGGTTAACTCTGTACTCACATATTAGAAATTGGCCCAAGTCATAAAGTTTACATCTGTTACAGGATCTAAATACAAATTTCACTAAAGCTCAGAAATATTCAAATGTGATGATCATATGCATAGTTAACAGATCTGTGCCTCTAAGCAGTAATTTGGCTGTGAGTCTGGAAAATTCCAATAGTTTGGAGGATTAATGTCTTTTACCCTGGCAAGCATTTGAAAACATGATTTAGTTCAACATGCAAATGCACATCTCAGATTATATATTAATCATGATCATGTATAGTTTATCCTTTTTATCCCTTTCACAGTTGAAAATGATATTAAATAAGATACATACCAATTCCAGCTTGACCTACAATCCAGGATAGTCGAATAAAGAGCATCACACCCCAAATATTAAGCATGCATCTTACCTAGGTTTTAAAGAAAAATTACTGCATTAGTTCAGTGTTGAAAGTAATGTTTAAAATCAAGAAGGTGGTAAAGTCCACTTCACCCCAAACATCCCTGAAGTCTGTCTCCCTCTTGTAATTCTTCAAAGACTTAAGTGTAACAGAACTGATTTTATTTTCTTTTAATGATTTTTTTAGAAATACAGGTAAGTTTCTCACCAGCACACCCTTCACCCAACCAAACTTGACAAATCCTGTTTTGTTTTCTTCTTCCTTGCTGACTGCTGTCTCATCTCCAGTGGTGCTTTCTCCATTTACCACTCTCTCAACTGAGCCGGTGCTCACGGCAATGTTCTGGAAGATCACACAGAAGACAAATACATTTTTTGTGCCAGGCAGAGGACACCTGGCTGCATGAGGGAGACATAATAGAAAAGAATTCAAAAGATCAGGAATCTTATTCAGAATGTTACAGTCACTGCAGCTGAGAGCAATATTTTGCTTACACCAGGCATCACTAGGTGGGCTTGTTAACAAGGGAAGGAGATGAAAGAATCACTTAAGCAAAGTAAATACATTATTACCTGATCTGATACAAACCCACTTTAATTATATTTATTTATATTCTATTTCTGATATATATAATATTTATTTATAGTATATATTTATTATATTTATAGCTGGTTTATTACACATATATGTTGTGTTGACATGTTAGTAGAGCAGCTAAGACAATGAGGGTCTTGTGGTTGGTCTCTGTGTGCTCTTCCAACAATTTATGCATAATGCTAAGTTTAGAAACAGGGATAATTGCAAACAGTGAAAAGAGACCTAACTGAGTGCTGCATGGTTAAATTCTGTGATGAAATCTAGTGTTTCCTATTGAATGAAGTACAAATATAGCTGCAGCAGCAGATGGGTAACATATTCCTGAAAACAATTAGAGAAATGACAGTGAAATATAGAAATAGAATAATCTGTTCTGTGGCTTAGCCACCACTGGTGTTACCATAGTAGATATGATTAGGAATTGCCATATTTGTGGTGTAACCAGAGTAAGTAGCCCAGAATTTTAGATTATTCACATCAGTTACAGATAAAAATGTGTATTTTATCTCTTCAGCTCTCTTGCCCCATAATCTTTGAGGCAATTTAGCCCCAATATGTTTCTTGTGGTTTGAATGGGAATCAGTCATGGTGCTGAGACTTATACTCATTGTAATTGTCATAATTTAATTGTATTTTTGTTTTTGTTTTTTTTTTATTCAGAGCTCTCACTGTTTCTGTGAGGAACTGGCAGTAGGTTAGAAATTGCCTGATTTTTCTGGGTCCTCCTCAAAGGCCTTCAGAAAGGACCCTAAACATTGCCATAGTCTGGCAGAGAGTCAGGAGTGGGTACCGCTCCTGGAGAGGAATCAAGATGTTTTTAGGCTTTGGAGGGTGATGAAGATATTTCCAGATTAACTAAGCAGGTCAAGGAGGAAAGACATCTGTGATTCTGTGAAACATGAGATTTTAAATCTTGGTTAACTTTAAGGTTGTCTCTATATTTTGTCCATGAATTACCCTGAAATAATAATGTCTATGTTTGCTAAAAATAGCCAACACACAAACCCAAAACAGACATAAAGACCAACTGTATATACCTCTTCTACTAATGTTTGGACTTGCCTCTCAAGGATGGGGCTCTAGCCAAAATGATGTGAAGTTTTAGAATGCCTTTGACACAGTAAATCCTGGACTGTGCTCACAAATGAAAAATAAGTGACTGGATAATATGTTTTGACATGGGCTAAACTTGGTGCCATGGCCCAAAGAAAAGTAGGAATACAAGATCTGTTGAAAGCCTGTGACTTTGAGCTCCTTTGAGATACTTAGATAATTTTAACAATTCTTACCCTGAAATAATAATGTCTGTGTTTGCTAAAAATACAGTAAATGATTGAAGTCAATGAAGGAAGATCAGCAGAATAATATGACAGGCTTTTGCTACAGTGGTTAGAATTTCAAAGACAAAAAAATTAAAAGGGTTTGGTCTTTGTACTTGAAACAAGTTGTTTCCTCTGTACTCTGAATTAATTTGTGCTCTCCATGCTATTATCATAAATTATGGCCTTAAACCTTCCATAAATGCATTTTAAATTGGTGTGCTTTAGTGAATGATTGGTTATTTACCAAGCAGCTGTACCTGTGCTACTCATGCATTAAGGATGTGGAATAAAAGTGACAGAACATTTTGAAAAGCTACTAAAATAAAAAGTTAACTGCATTAAAAAAACCACCCAAAAAAGAAACTAACCCAAACATTTTCCATTCCTTGTTTCAGAATGGTTTAATCTTCATCTTTCCTGGGGCTAAAGATGATGAGCTCATCAAATTTCCAGAACAAGTGTGGAGAATAGCCAAGAGGAAGAAAGGTTAGATTATTTCTTGTGTAGGGTAAATATTAAGCCCAAGTAATTATCACCAGCCATCAGCTGTGAAATAGCAGTTAGACTATTTTTTAGTGATTTAATTGGCTTAATGTGTGCAAAAGCTGACACATATTGCTAAAAGATGACATACATTTGACTCCAGCAGTGTGGAAACTAGATATTTGAAGTTCCTTCCAGCTTTTCTTACATTCTGACATTTGAAAAATTACATATTAAAAAAATGTATTAAATATTAATATTTCTCTTCTGATGTTAAGCCCAGCATCAAAGCACAATGGGAATGCTTATGTGATGTTTAGCAATCTGAAGTCAAACATATGCCACTTCTTATCAGAATCTTGCAATGGGCTCTGACAGAGCAGTTGTCTTCAAAAACTTGAGTTTCAAATTGGGGGTGAGGGGGGTGGGATTGCCTTGGGGTATGGTGTGGTAAACCCAGTGGTTAAGTAAAAAATGAATAAAGCATCTGCTTCAGAAGTGCACCTTGGGCTATTACTGTAACTCCTGTCCATGCTCAGTGTGGCATCTCCTCCCCTCCTTGCCAGGGGCTGGAGCCCCATCCAGCGGACGTACAGCCTGTGCCTCCTGAGAGGAGCTCTGCCTTTTCACACATCTCAATTCCCTTCCCTAACAAGCTCCTATTTGGTGACCTCGTGTTTGTTTATTCTTCAGCAAAAGCTCTGCGGATCGAAGTGATTTGTCCAAGGTCACCAAGTGAGATCATGGGACAGCCAGGAATGGGCTCCAGCCATGCTAATGGGGCATCATTTGTTCCAGAGCTGTGGTTGTGCTCCCAGACTGGGGCCACAACCCACATAAGGGCACAGCAGGTTGCCAGTGTAACAAAAATCCCATTACCTATGACATTCACCTTCCTATTTTGAAAGGCATAAGATTATCTTTCTGTAAGATGGATACTGGATACTGGAAAAAGTCTGGAAATCTCTGAGTTAGATTATGCTCTTTTCTCTTTTTTCTAACAGTCCCAACAAGTGAAAAAAAATCTCTCTTCATTTTATTCCATGATGTAATCTGCCTTATTTTTAATCATCTTTAAGCGAAAGCCTTAAAAAACCCCTAAAATTAAAATTACCTAATTTTGTTTAAGACATACAAATCACTGAGAGATACAACAGTAAAACCCCCAGAATTTTCTGGTTGCCATCAAAACTGAAAATTCTTTAATAAACTGATGTTCAGTACATGTTCATTCAGCATTATGTTCAAAGCCAATATATGATTTTACTCCTACCTGGCCACTACTGAAGTAAATTATTTCTACAAGAGGAAATTTATTCTGGGCATGGAAATGTGTTTAGTCATTTGAGTAGCAGTTTGTACATCTGCAAATGAGTAGGGGTACTAAATTAGTATGTTTCCCTTTTCCTATTTGCTTTGTTATCTTTGGAAACATTTCTCCTTTTAAGCCATTTTACACAGGTCTGTGGAGAGTTTAATTTGAGTAAGTCAGGCCAAAACTTTTTAGATCTTTAGGATCTAAAAAGATCCTAAAGAATCAGGTCCTGATTTACTAATGGTTATATTTTTTCTTGATTTAATTACTTTACATTAACCATCTGTAGGAAAGAGGAATCTCCAGAGAACAGAAGTCTGAACAAGATCTGGACCAGCATTCAAAAATCAGAAGCTTGTTCAAATTATTCAGACTTCAGAAGTATGAAAAACTGAGTAGAATGGGGATGAGAGCCTGTTTTCTCTCAAGTTTTCTCATTTCACAATTGTCTAACTCTAAAAAAAGAAAGAACAGGATTTTTTGCTGCATACTGACATTTTCAGTCTCAGTTTAACTATAGCAATGATATTTCTCTTTCCAGCCCTGTCCTGATAAGTGCACAATTAACCTCAAATTTGTTCACTGAATGAGCACCTGAAAAGGGTTGTCTGCTACCCCTGAACATCCTTGTTCTTGGTTCTTTCTTGCTGTATGGTAGTGCTCTGGATATCTGATTAACTGAAATTGCATTTTTTTCACATAATATGTTTTATAATACTTATATTTGTTAATGAGTTCAATGGAGGAATCTGTCGATATTAGTTATGCATTGATGTAAAATTCAAGTGTAGAATAAGTGTGAATTGTGTAGCTTGGTTAAATTATGAATTGACATTCACCATCTGCCATCCTAACTCTTATGTGAAACAGAAGAGATTTGGTAGATCCATACTTTTAGACAAGATTATGCTATGTTTTTCTGCTTATCAAGTAAGTTACAATTACCTTTTAATAAAAATCTTTGAGCAGGGTACAGAGCAGAGAACAAACTTCAGCTACCAAAGGAAATATGGTAAGTAGTTACTTGTACTTCTTCTCTTGGGCAAGGTCCATGAATTTAAGGACTTTCTCTTATTAATAAACAGAATTAACAGTCTGGAAATGGAATAGAGAAAAATGTTATCTTTCCTTTTCACTTACCTTTGCCAGTTGTTCATGAATTTCTAATAAGCTTGGTCTGTTGAGCTTATTCCCACTGACGCTGCCAGTGTTTCTATAATAATCAATTTTGGGAACTGGGTCCATTGTGTTATGGCCAAAAGTTTGTAGATAATACATTTTACTGTGAGTATCATAGGGATGTAGGCTAGCTTCTGTTTTCTCCCCATTTTGACAGAAATTGTCATATAATTCTCTTTTTCCTGGTCTGTAACTGATTCTTAGTCTGTTATGTGTTTCATCAGTAAAAGATGTTTCTTCATAATGTGGTGGGTCAGAGCCCACATCCTCTTGGGTTGTTTCATTGTTGTCATGGTCTTCATTAATTATGTTAACTTGAAACCGATTTGCATTTGGATCCAAGAATACATTTGGTGCATTGTTCATTGACATCTTCAGGGATGCTACAGACTTAGGTCACTGATCCGTGTACTCTTCTGTGGCTGCAGCCACTCAGTTGCAGATACAGCAAAGGTTTTAGTGCTGTTGCATATCAGATCTTTGCTTCTCAAAGAATCAAGGGCTGAAAATTTTCTCTTGAATCTCTAAGCAGTTTTCCTGATGTTGGTTGCCAGTTTTCTGCTATAAAAGATATAAATAAACTATTTCTATTATCTTGCATGGTTAGATAAGTTTTCTACCACAAGCTCTACCCTCTCCCCTGCTTCACCAAGTATGCATGAGACTATCATCCTAGGACATAAAAAATTGAGTAAAAACATAGTTAAAGCAAAGACAGAGCTTGTGGAGATTTTCCATCTGTGATGGATGCACTTTGCCTTCTAACCAAACCAGCAGTATTTTGGTACAAGCTCCAGAGGAGGAAAAGGCCTGGGCTGTAAATGGACCAAAAACTCCTCCAGTTTTAATCTGTTTATGAAAACCCACAAAAGAGCAGGGTGACATGGTAAGCATCCATGTACACAAGCTTGGAACATGATCATGTAATTAACACATGGACAGCATGGGGCTCACTCCTCTGTAGCCTGCTCCCCCAGTCCCTTCCAGGAATTGCTCCCTGTATGGGGCAGATGTTAAATCTGTTTGAGGTACAGGATTTGCATTTGTCCTTGTTGAATGTCATGAGATTCCTGCTGGTCATTCCTCTGGCCTGTCTAGGTCCCCCTGAGTGGCAGCCCATAGAGAGGTGAGCACACAGCTGTGTACTCTGCTTCTCACCTCCTCTTTCCCACATAGATTTCCTCAAAGAAAACAAACAAGCAATCAAAAACTCCAAGAGAGGAAGGGGTACTTATATTTAAGGCCTTTAGGTATTAAGTACCTTTGCAGCAATTTAAAGTATGGCTTAGAAAGCCCTGAAATGAGCTAGTGAAATGATGGCAATTGTGTGTCTGGAAACATATTGCTAAGGAGATTAGGGAGTGTGGTTGTATAGACCTGTGCAATTCAGTAGGAGCCCGGTTTGTTCAAAGGCACTAAACCTGAGCATGCTTAGACATCGAAACTCTGTAAGCATTTGTAAAAGCAGAAAGTTTTAGAAACAGAACATATCTTATAAACAAATATATGACTTGAAAATCTGGATAAATAAGCCCATTACAGATATTTTTAAAAGTTCCATATTTTCGCAAGAGGTTGGACTAGATGAACTCCTAAGATTTCTTCAATTTAAATTTATCAAAGATTTTGTGAAATGCATTTGGCCTTTTGGCACTGAAAGATAAAATGTGACATCAATATTTATAGCTCAGTAATGTAAATTTTCTCCAAAATCACATATCCAAATTACAATTTGAAGAGCTGATAATCTGATGTCCTCCATCTTTAGTATGAGACACAGCTAAAGCATATTTTCTTATTTCTTCTATCAGCTACAGGTAATCTGCTGTCACCTCTCTGCTAAGACACCATTTTGTCACCCCCCATATTTATGTTCGTTTTCCTGCCTAATGTTGTGTAAGCCTCACAGCAACATATTACATTTATTTAGTTTATTTTACTTCTACTGGCTTTGTATTTTTATTATTATTATTATTATTATTATTATCATTATTATTATTATTATCATCATCATCATCATCATCATCATCATCTTCATCATCATTATCATTATCCTTATTGTTATTACTGCTACTACTACTACACATTTATGATCACAGTATTCTCCTTCCTTCAGCCTGTTAAAGTTGTAAGGAAGTGTTTCATCTTCAGGCATGAAGGAGCAAAAACAAATCTGTCATTGAGGTCAGTGAAACTGTTTTTGTTTCCATCTCCATGGCTGAATGAAATCCTCATTCTTTGATGACAATGAAACTTTTGCTACCAAGTAAAATGATTCTGTCATTTCACTGTCTTATTTTCATATTAGTGTTTTGCTAGGAAAAGTAAAGGCTCTTACCTTTCTGCTGTTCTTGAAAATAATACTTTGGTTTTCACAACATATTTCCAGAGATCTCTGAACTGTTATTTGCTATTAACTTTGTGTGTAGTTTCCTAGCATTATGCATAAATCATCAAGTTTACCTTATTCAGGGTAATTTAACTTACCATTCAATCCTGTGTTTTTAGGGAAGGACAATCTGCCTCTTTTTATACAGACATATAGTGTGACCCTCTCTTTGAGGCATTACAGACTCTGCCTTATTGGCCAGATTTTTCTCCTATTTAATATACTGCATAAACCATCCAATCCCGTTCTTTCAAAACATTTCTAGATGATGGTTTAGAAAGGCATTCTAGCTTGTTAACTTTTAACCAGCAAATGTACCTATCCATTACAATTACTGGGTTTATGGCATTGCGAAATTTCTAAGGGGCCTGAAAATACTTTTGTTATCTCCATTTCCCTCCCAGCTATGCCTGATTCTGCACAGATCATATTCTCTCTATCTCTCAGTTCTGCATATATAGTCATCCAGATAAGGAGAGTTCAGGACAGGATCTGTGCAGTGCATTTTATGCAGAAGATTCCAAGTCAGTGGGATCATTCTTTTGGGGGGTCCTCTTGTCCTACATGCTGTTTTAAAGCATTTACTCCTGACCTATTTAGTTTTACTCTGTATATTTAAGAAGCCTTTGAAAAATTATGTTCTCTGTATTGTTTCTGGGGAGGCTGACTTCCTAGTCTCTTTGGGATGAAGAAAAGAGCAGGCAGGAAGTGATGAAGCTTTGTAATTAGAAGGGAATTAGATAATAGCTTCCAGCAATAGATTGGGTCAAGAACAAAAATAATAAGACAATATTGGGGTTCAGATGGACATGTTTGCAGTGTTTGCTGTGTAGTTTAGAGATAAAAGAACTGTATTTAACCCAGATAACTTAAGTACCTTCAGCACTCTAACCTGACAGCCCAGAGCTCAGCTCAGATGTACATAAAAAAAATAACAGTGGATGATCCTATCCACCACTAACAGATCACATGAATCATTGTACTGATATCTACCTTGAATTTTATGGCTAAATTAACTAGGATAAATGCAATATATTGAATCTCTGAGGGTCTGGAATTTTTTCTTATGTATAATCTGAAGCAGCTGAAAGCCCTTATATTCACAAAATTGTTTATGTTTTATAATTTAAATGGACCAGTGTAGATTAATATTGGCTGTTCCTCTCTTGTATTTTTCAGACAAGAGATTCATGTCTTTTGCTGTACAATCATGTATTTTATGTTCCAAATGTCATCTGAGGTCTGCTGTTCCAATGTCTGTGTCTGCCTAGTATATAGGGCAAACGGAATAACACATATTTTCCAGAATACATGAAAAAGAAAACAACTGCTGTAACTGATCTCCTTGTCTTAGCTCCTCATTACAAACAGATCTGTTTAGCAAAAGTGACAGTGCCTAAAATTCTAATGCCAGCCTTCTTAAAAACGGAATTGAATTTCTGTCAAGTACTGTCACACTTGCTAAACAGCTGTGTGTATGAGGGTGACCTTGAATATCCAGATTTGAGTCTCTGCTTTCGCTCTTTCACTTCTGCTTTGATAGGATCTCCCATGACCAGTTCATCAGTGACAGTCCAGATCATACACTGTGCACAACTGCAGGAGCACAAACAGAACCAGCTGTGGAGAGTGCTGGAGAGTAGAGCTCTGGACCCCATTCCTCCTTGGAGGCTGGGTAAAAATGGGTAAGCAGCATGATTGTGTCTGTTTTGGCCTTGACAGGCTGGTGTAATTACTGCTGGGAGCTGTTAACTAGTTTAAGTTCCACTTTAAAGTGAATCATCTTCTGTAACCAAGTGGAATAAAGACATGGACACACAGCTCCTGCAGACACCTCCTCTAAGCCATAACCATTTGTCGTCCTCCACTCCTGTATCCTCAGTGTACAAGGACAGACACTGAGTTTCAGAAAATTGTGTTGGATGAGGAGGGCAGGGGGCTACCACATAGATATTCGCCATTCATGAGCCTGTCTTTTTCTTCAGCCTGTCATGAGACACGGTAGACATGAGATCCTCCTCTGAAGTGCCAGGTATCATCTGATCCTTAAAATACTGGCCACGGTAACTTTCTAGTGATTTGTTGTGTGTTTGTTTTCTGTTAGCCATTTCTTATCTACCATTCCACTGTTCATCAAATAAAAGCAACATGAAGTACCTTTTGAGTTTGCAACCAATATTTATTTAACAAAATGGATGCCACCAACATATCTCCAAAATGCAGGTATGTATAACAAATGTAACAACAGTTGGTTTCCAAAATGAAATCAACATCAAATTTAAGGCAGGATATTCTGTGAGTTTTCATGCAAGAGCATATTCAAATGTTCCTTTATCCAGCCCCTCAACTTCATCTTCCCACGTGGAAGAAGGCATACTGCTGTAGGGGTCTAGCAAGATTTTGAAGCATCTGATAATTAAAAGTCCCAAGAAAACACACAAAATCCCCACAAAGGCAAAGCCAGTTTTTTGTTCTAAGGTCAGGGGGAAGGCAGACATTTCGTTGACACTCATGCTGGCTGAAGTGTTGCTGCAGTAATTACTGCTCATCATTGGGCATCACATCCTGGTGGCTCTGTGGGAGTTTCACCTCTATTGCTTCTTTGCCTGCATAGAAACGTCAAATCAGTGTGGTTAGCTCTAAATGGGGTGCATGTATCTGAGCTGTAGCATATGAACATTTGAAAATTAAAACCAGCTTCGATTTTAGAAGCGTCCTGTTGTTTTTTCACGTTTAAATTAACATGATAAAATTGCAATTATTAGCCTCTACACACCATTTACTTACTGGCCTCTTTTTTGAGACAGCAGATTCACAATTTTCTGGCTTTCTGTCTCCTCAAAACAGAGATTTCAATCTACAGATTGTGATTTGGCAATATTCTCTAAGGTCTCCACATGCAGAAACCTGGTATGTTTCCTGAAATGGCTTTACATCTCTGTGCTTAAACTAGCTAAGTTTGCATTGACTTCAAAGGCAATTTCAACTAAATAATGTGGATATTACTCATTTGATTTAGCTCAGAGTCTACATAAATAGATCCAACTATAATCCAAAATAAAAGACTGTGTGTGCAATTTTAGTGAAGTCTTGGGCTCCAGTTTCAGAAAAAAATTCCACGTGTATTTTGAGACTGTAAGAAAGTGAGCAGATTGCTAAAATTACCCCTTCACCTTTCTCTACACGTCTACTCTTGTGTATGAGCAAAGATTGTGGAAGGTGGAAGAAGAGATAACAGAATTAAATTCCCTTCTCCTAAATCTTGCTCTCATTTGTTTCTTCTCCTTTGTCTTCCCTATACATGCCCTGACATTTTTACAGGCACACTAAACAGATCTGCCCGTGCTCTCGCGTTGCTCAGGGGACTGACCCTGACGTGTGTCCTAGGGAAGCAGGATGCTCAAGCAACTCCACCAGGAGAGCTCTGCATGTTTCCAGAAAGGAGAAACTTCTTATATTTGTCTTTTTAAGGAGATCTTACCTATAGATTTTTGTTCGGGGTGGGGATAATTTGCTTTATTTTAGGTTTTCCTTCAGATATTGGAATCACTTCTTTCTTTTGTATCTATAGACAGTGGGAGAATTGGAAGGCTGGGACATCAAAAGTGCCAAAGGACAAAGATACTTTTTTCTAAGGTTAGAACTTGAGGTTTTCTGGCTCTTGCTAACACCTATTTAACGAATGTGCCTCAGGGGAAACTCTTTTTGTTAACAATTCAACCTCTTTTTCCCCAGGGAATTGCCAGTATCCATTTATTTCTTGGCAGATTAATTAGGCCACTCAGAGTTTTGTGCTACCATGGCTACACTGCTTCAGGTACCTGCACTGCTAAGCCAGGTTAAAGAGAGTTCCAGTATCTCTGCTCTGTACTGCAGCCATGGCTGAGAGGGGCCATACTCTGAGTCAGCCTACAAGCAAAAACAGCAGAAAAAGTAAAAATAACTTTTGGTATTCCTGAGCAGTCACAAATGGACAGAACTTTTATCTCGTTTGGTATGTCCTTTCTTTCTTCAAAGTTTGTGGGGTTTTTGACTATTATCCTAAAGAACAAAAATTTTAGAACAAAGATCAAAAGGGCAAAACACAAGTATTTCCCTTTTTTGCAATAAACCTCAGTATAACAATATTAAATAATGGTTCCTGTTAGTCTTTACACATTTTCCAGAGCATAACAGGTGCTGGTCTGTTTATTCTATAGACCTGTATATGAGATCCTTCCTTGCTTTGAATTATGTTCTGCTCTTTGGGTCATGCTGTTATAATTCCTGTTAAGCTGGAAGAAAGATCCAGATACAGCCTATAGGAATTAGAAATAATGTCAACAACAAGCAAGATTTATTTTCTGAAAATACATCATAGGTAAAGCCCACCTGCTATATGGATTTTCATTGGGCATACCTCCAATTTTTCTATTAAGTTTGACCTTCTGCAGGAAAAAAAAAATTACAGAAAGTTCAATATCACAAATTTATGTTAGAAGTCAGTTGATTTGAGCAAGATCCAGTCAAGGAAAAATACATACTTTCCAAAAGTCCTAGAGTACTGGGTTATAAAAATTATAAACAAGGCTTATAAAGGAAAATGATACATAATCACTACATGGAAAAGCCAGACCTAAAAAACCCAGTTTCCCTCTTGAAAGACATTGAGAAGAATCTTAGGGGTAGGCTGGCCATGGAGAGCCCTGAATTTGAGCTGAGTCCAGACAAATATGTTTACATTTGACATAACATTTCTTTACCACAGAGAGTAATTTTCCAAGAATATGACTTCCAGTCTTACTAATTTTGCAGCTTATACACTGGAATTAGATGGGATTTGTTTGTACATTATGTGCTTGTCAGGAGACATTATGGGACAAATGTCTGTGCAAAGCTTGATTGATGCTGAAACGTGGAGAAATTGACATCTTAGTCTTATTTAACAAAAGTTTGCATGATAAAGCTGCATGAGAAAACTGTGTATTTTGCCTGGGGGAGATTGGTTCTAATGTGCAGATTTGTGTTCTTCTGCTCCTTGTCCTGAATTTCAGAAATTGTAATTGAAGCCTTAAAGTTCACAGGAAATTTTGTTCTAATTATGTATCCCCAAACCCGTGGCACCTTGAATACCTTTTATTGCTTTCACATTTCAGTGCTGCACACAGGTTAGATGTCCTCTCCCAGTTAGTCAGATACCTTTTCATTTGCTGCAGTGTATCTGTCAAAGTCCTGAGTCAGAAGACTGTGAATGCTAACTAACCTGGCCAGGATCCCAAAATCCTCAAAGACAGCCTTTAGGACAGCATCATGGGGACAGGCATTGTATGATTTATACTCTGCAGAGCCATTTTGTGGGGGCTGGCCCCAGACAGAGCTCAATCTTTTTTCTACAGGTCAGGATTCTTCTCCTTTGATTTGTTACTCATATAAACACTGGCAAAAAGAAAGGCTCCTTAACATCCCACTGTGAAATAAAAGGCCACTGGAAGTCCTTCTGAGGCCTGAAGAAACAGAGTCCTAAGGAAAATAGGAATGAGGAAAACGGCTTCATACTGAGCTAAATAAAACAGATAGGAGCTGGGTGTGCTGGCTGCACCTATGGGAGGATGAAGGGGAACACCATGGGTACCAGGTATTGTGAGGCTGCTGGAAGGAAGATGTCAAAATTCTTATTCTAGAACCACCAGCCCAACACTGTCAGTGTTTGGTGTGGATTGTCCCAGACCCAGCTGTTTGGTGGTTTGGGGTGACAGGGTGTCATTTTTTTCAGACTTAGCCTTTACTCTTAGGTTTACAGAGAGACTTAAGAAGATCAAGAAAGTAACCAGGATGATCTTCCTGGTGTTCTTGGCTTCAGTCCTTCTCTCACAGAACCCACTACAGGATTTTTTTCTAATGGCTCAATACTTAGGGAATTACTATTTTTACACGATCTCAAACTGGGAGCATTCATCCTCTTGGCATAACTAAGTCTCAGGTGCCTAAAAACTCACTTCCAAAATGACAGTTTGTAACAAAATTGACCACATCAGTGGCCATCTGTTCTCTTCTTGGATGTCTGCAGCCCAGCTGCTGGTTCATGGACGTGGTCATTCTGAAAGTACTTTGAATAGCTTCAGTCCTGAGCTTGTGCTTGAGTAACAGCAAACCTAACTTGGAAAGGGACATATTAAAAGGCATTCTCTGGGAGCTTTAAAAGCACCTCATTTGCCTTTAACTATCTGTTCAGGGAAACAAAACTGTGTTCCAGAAATGCTATTACAGAAATTGGTCATAGAAAGTGGTAAGATGAAAAGATTAGCAATCTATAAAATAGGCTAGAAATAGAAATCAGCATGAATATGGAATTCTCTGAAGAGTCTCAGCTACCTGAGTTAACGACACATGGCCAGAAATGCTGCAAAAGGAGCACCACGACCACACAGCTGACCTGTCATACTTATATGCTCACTGCATGCCTGTATTCTCTAAATTGCTTCAGGGTATAGGTCCTAAGACATTCAGGGAGGTGAAGGCAGGAAGGCCAGGACATAGATGCTCAGCAAATGAAGGCACGGCTCACAGCTCTGCAAAGAGAGCCCCACACAGTATTTTTGCAGCATGGTAACTCAGGGTGCAAGCAACACTTTTCCACATAAACAGCATTCCCCTGCAAAGAAGCAGCAGCCGAACAGTGACACTTCCAGCCTTCCAACAAGGAATGAATTGCAAAAATAAGATTTTATCTGTAGCAAATAGATGAGCCTGGAGTCTTCATTGGATGAGAGCTTCTGTGTTGTGAATTCATATACGTAGTCTAGATTTGGATAATATAGAGATGCAGGAAAATAAAACGTTCACTAGCATCATTCTTAACTTGGGAATGTGGAAAAGTGTTGCCTGCTTCCCAGGGGATGGAGGCTGACAGAGACCGAGCACCTGCAAAGCAATTGTTGCTGTAGGATGGCGCGCCCAGCCTTCGCTTCCACCGGTCTCGTTACCCCGGAGAAGGCAGATTTCGGCGCTTACCCTGCCCTGCTCCCCCCGCCGCCCGGTGCCTCCCTCCGTGTCTCCGTGCCCCCGCCGGGCCGGGCCGGGCCGGGCCGGGCCGCAAGGTCAGCCCCGCGCCCCGCCCGCCGGCCCCGCCGCGCCGCCCGCGCTACGAACCCTTGTGCTCCGCACCCGCGCTGCCCATGGTGGCGGAGCGCGGAGCTCGCCGCGCCTCCGGCCGCCTCGCCAGCTGCCGACAGCCCAGCTTGGAGTCCCGACGGCTCGGGGCACGGGGTGGTCCCGGGCGGCGGGGGCAGCTCCTCCGGGCTCCCCTCGCCGCCCGGCGATGCGATCCCGCCGAGAGATGCTCAAACCGCTCTAATTAAAAAATTAAACGCGGCCGCTGCTGCTACCGCCTCCTCCTCCACCTCTTCGCCCGCCCCTTTCCATCGCTATTCAGCCGCGCTCCTCTCCAGCCCCGCTTTGCACGGATTAAACCTAGGAGCGTGGAAACTTCCTGCAAAACACTACGTGCGGTGCATCGGTAAGGGCCGGGCCGGGGCCGCTGCGGAGCGGGGCGGGAGCAGCCCTCCCTCCTCCGCTCCGCTCCGCTCCCGCCGCCCAGCCCGGGTAGCAGGGCCTCGAAGGCCGGGTGGTCTCTGCAGTGATGGAGGACGGGGCTGCGGTACCCGCAGGAGGGGCTGCGTCCCCCCGGGCCCCGGTACCGGCCGAGAGGCGCAGCCCCGCCGCCGAGCGGGACCTGTGGAGCCGCGCTGGGTGCGGCGGGGCCGCTGCTCGCCGTGAAACAGCGGGAAGGCTTTCTTTAACACTGATCTGAGTGGGGCGTGCTGAGCCCAAAGCCTCTTAGGCTGTGCCCGCAGTATGGCCTCGAGTCCCCCCAGCAGCTCTAATAGTAATAACGATTAAAGCATAGACCTCGCTTTATATCCTTTCATTAGCTGTGTTTAGCTGATGCTGGTTGTATATTAGAGAGGTTTCTATTTGCCACAACAGCAGGTGTTTAAGTTGGATTATGAAAGAAGATTCATTTTCCCAAAGCTGGATCCGTATATATTGCATTAATAAATTGCAAATCTGTTTCAAATGATAGTGATTCCATATTTGTAAATCATCCGGGTGAATAAACCCCTGCAGGGATGCACGTGGGTCAGTGGAACAGGACTGTATCACACTGTCATGCATCATGAGATTCTGAGACTGCTGTCGACCTACTAACAGAATTTGTTCTGTAGAAAATAATTTAAAAACTACTCGTGTTTCTTGCTACATGCAATAACACTATGATAGGTTAAACCTTCTTGAAATGATCTGGTAAAAGAAAGGGTTTTGCCTTGCCTGCCATTTTAATGCCCAGTTCCTCTGCTGTGACTGCAGTGAACTTCTAAGCACTGGGTAGAGTCAAAATACAGCTTTCTCTTGCTGTTAGAACTAATGGTTAAACCGATGGTTTACTAGGTACTTGCTAATGGTTACTGGTTTGATTTTCTAATCCTGCAGCATTAGTCATATGATAAACAATGTCTGTAAGTCAAGCTAATTTTTGAGGTGCGTCTCGTATTTAAAGATCCATGAAGACTTTTTAAATAGATAGTTTAAAATAGTATAAGATTGTGCTTTCAGAATATATATATATATATATATATATAGAGAGAGAGAGAGAGAGAGAGAGAGAGAGAGAGAAGAGAGAGAGAGAGAGCCCCTGCTGTTCCTGAGGAGCTCTAGTTTTCTTTTTTAGCCCTGAACCTGATTTACTTGGGGGCCCCATGAAGGTGTCTCACTAGATGGAAAGCTGCAGTTTGAAATTTCAGGAGGAGCAAATAAAAGGTCTCAGAATTTCAGAGTGCCTCCTCAAACTAATGCTAGTAAATTGTTAAGGGAGAGTGACAGAAATCCAGGGATCCCTAATAATTGCTGAGCATTGCCATACTTGGAGAACCTTATTGGAAATATGACTTTGTAGGAGCCAGGACCACTCTGACTGCTGTGGCTGGGAGTGAGGGACAGCATTGAGAAGAATATTCTGAGTGGCTACATCTTGCCTCTTCTGCCAGAATTTAGGAATGGATGCTGGGCCTTTCACTACCATTTCCTGGAAAAGGTTTACTTGTGGGATATTACTCCTTATAGATACATTATCCTTTTTTCTTGTTATTCTTAATAGGACTGAACTTAAAGATTCATTTTTTTTTTTTTTTAACACTGAAATAATAGTTTCTCTTGTACTCTGGCATGGCAGAAGTTGCTGAAATGGTGTGTTTATTTATAGGAATCTGACACTTATGTTCTGTTCTGAAGACTTCTGATTTTATGTATTGAAAACCCACTTTTCTGGAATTTAAACTGGAAAATAAACTGGCAGCCAGCAATAGGGAATGACTCTCCTTCTTCATCTACCAGTTGTCAGCACACAAATAGCACTATTTTTCTGTTCAAGATGGTATATTTTAAAATGGAAAAGTGATGGAATAACAATCTTTTCCTACAATTCATTTCTTTTTCACTTGAAAATCACAAGTTTTGCTTTTGCATGGGAAAAGTGATTTTTTGGTAAGGCAAATGGAAGAGCAGTACATGTGAATCATGCTGGATATATGGACAAAGGGAACATTCACTACTCTTTGCTTTCAGTTTCTTTATCAAGATCCATCTTTGTGTTCAACTGACTGTTACTATGACTTTCATCTGACTTCAATCATATTTGCTGTTGATTTGATCCTTGTGTAGGGAGTGCTGTGTTTTCTCAAAGAAGAGCCCTTGATCAGAAATAGAGATTTTATAATCATCTAGTGATTTGTTATGTTGAGTTGGCAAATAATTTAAGCTTGGGAAAGACACTGAAAGACAAGTGGGTGCCAGTGAGTGAAAGGCAACATGGAAGTCTTAGAGGTATTAGCTGGTCAATACTTTTAATGGTTAAGGATCACTTGAATGGTCTAGGTGTCAAGAAAATGAAACTTTTTTAAGGGATAACTAACTCCCTTGTAACTTGCTTTTCAGTTTGGCTTTAAACAGCTCTCTTGGTGTGTTCCTTTGCAAGCAAACAAACTCCCTTCAATTGCTAAAAAATTTAAATGGGCTGAAGTGGGCAGAGTCAGTGAAGAATATTGTGCGCAGAAGAAATAGATCAAGTTGAAGTTCCCCTCCTAAGCAAATACAAACAAGTTTTTTGAGAATGTGCAGAATCAGAAAGAAACAGTATATACAGGAGATAAAAGCAGTAATAGAGGTGCACAGCAAAAGTGGGTGGATTATATATTAATTTATGTATTGATCACAGTTGCAACTTGGAATTATTTTATGTAATTTGATTAAAGGTATTTACCATTTTTAAAAGAATAAATATCTCTATTCTACCATGGTTTTTTTACATAGTCTTAAAATATCTGAATCTCTATTTGTGCTTGTTCAAAGGCTGTGCTTTTACTAGACACTGACTTCACCAGCAATATAGAGTCTACAGACATATGGGTCTGTAAGGCACTGCTTTGGTGACTGCTAGGAATGAGGCAGAAAAAACAAGTCCTACAATGCGGTCTCTCCATTTAAACGTCTGACGAGGCCCACTCTTCAAATAGGAAAAGTGTAGGGATTCAGAAACTGAAGAAGGTTGAAAATCCCCCCCTTTAAGTCCAATTATTTTATGTGCTGGGGAAGGTGGAAGAGTACATGAATACAGTGAATACCAACAGTGCCACCTTGTGTGGGTGAGAGTCATCCAAGAGGAGGCAAATGGTCCCCGGTGCATCTCCAGCTCCTCCACCTTGGCACAGGGGTGAGCCCTGGCCAGCTAGGGCCAGGGCAGAGGGAAGGATGAGTTCCCTTAAGACCTGCAGGAGGGAGGTGTTTGCTGCCTCACTTGAAAGGCAGAGGTGGTGTGTACATTAGAGGCACTCAGCTTGACAGTGGAAGAAAGACCAACAAAAGAGCAGGTTGCTCAGTTTTTTATTTCATAATCCAGCAGCTAGAGTAATGTCTGGGGGAAGAGGGGATAATGTGAATTGTTTCCATATAGGAACAGTAAAAATGTTACCAAAAGTCTGGTCTTATGCAGCCTTTTAGGGGTAAAAAATCGGTGAAGATTGAGGCTCAAGCTGTGGTCAATGGTTGTACAACACTGAAAAAAGTTTTAGGATACTCAGGGAGATGTAAGCCTTCCATGGGGGACAAAGAAGTTAGGTCCCTGCAGATCAAGTAGAGCAAGTCTCCTGTGTGACTGATACCACATTGTTTCTCAGCCCAGAAAGATACTGCTTAAATGCAAAGAGAGCCTTTGGGGAAAATAGTATTTGCTTTACTATAGGTCCACTATAAGTATGCAAAAGAGGGTGCCAGTTGCAGAGTAGGGTTAATTTTATATTTTTAGCACAGAGTAAAGCAGTGTAGGTTGGGTGCAGCCTTAGGCGGTGCAGACCGATCTGGAAATCCTTGTGTCTGTGCAAAAAGGAATCTTTAAATAAGGTATGAAAGTAGAAATATTTACAAAGCAAATATATTGCTAAAATAAACCCTTCTCCTGCTGTACTTGGGGCTTCCTGGAGAAGGGAGAGGGTCTAAAAAATGCTAAGCACATTTAGGTACCATGGCAAACAAAAGAAGGATAATTATGTGTGACATATCCACCATGCAGGCATCATATAGGTGAGAACTGAAGAGAATAATTTACAAAAAAAAAGTTAAATGGATTCAAAAGTTATGAGGCTCAAATTTCCTATTTTCTGAAGTTCCATACAAACCAAATTTCAGGAACATAGAATTTTTTCACAAGTTCCACCTGGCAAAAGTATTGATGAACTCCTTTTGATCATGACTTAACTAGAAACAAAATTAAAAAAAAAAAAGATATAAACAAAAGACAAATTAAAGTGGTCCTTTCTAAAAGGATGATGATACATATTTGTTCATTAGCATATTGGGAGCTATGCCTTGTTTGTCACTGAGGACTTGAGACTTGAATTTACTGGGGAGTTATTGTTTTGAAAAGAACCATGATACTTAAAATACAATATTTTGCTTCAGTAACTACTTGTAAAAGACACTTTTAATAATAGTTCCTTTACAGTTGCTTATATTTACATATATATGCAAGAATATTCCATTATCCTCAACTCTGTGTGTAAATTAGTGCTGTCAACTCTCTGCTTGCCAAGAATGTACAAGCATTATGCCATACACCCTACCTATAACTGTGAAACACTATTTACATTAGGGGATGACAAGAGGCATTTGTCAGGACAGAAGATCAAAAACACTTGTAACAGTGTTGGACTAAATGAAGGATCCCCCTTTAACAGGTACATTCCTCAGAAATCTTGTCTGTCTCATGTAAGAACATAAACAGAGGCAGAAGAGATGTTGGAAGCCCATATATCAGAAGAAAATTTTTAAATATTCCCAGGAGGGACCAGTAGTGTGTGACAAAGGAGACTATCTCAGCACAGGAAATGGCATGGAAAGACAATTGTTTCCTTTTTTTCATTTAACTATGGTGAGTAGATTAAAAAAAAAAAATAAAAAAAAAATCAATCATTTTATACTCAAGAGTCTACCAAGGGAAAAACTTAAATATTTTTTAACACAGTTTTGTAGACCAAAGAAATTCTACTTTTTAATTCCAGTTCACCCCTGTCAGGTCCATAACAGCTCTTTGTGGTGTTGCTCTCCCATTTTTATTACTGCTCTTTGGAGACAGAAATGCTGAGTGATTGTGTGTGGGACTTGTAGAAAAGGAGGCAAGACTTCCATAAAAATCCTGACACAAGCAACTGAGCTGAACAGAATGCTCTAAATTGGAGTTGTGGTGTGAGGGAGACAGGGCAAAGCTACCGTAACTCCTCCAGGCTTTTAGCTGGACTATGCCTCAGTGCAGCCTTAATACAAAACACCTCTTCATCTTTGGATGTGTATGGATTGTGCAGTTCTGAGTATTTATTGCAAAATCCATTGTGTGACAGCAGAGTTTACTTATACAAAACCATGCACACTGCGCTGTGGTGGGTTGACCCTGACTTGCCAAGTTGCTCTAGCACTCCTCAGCAGGATGGGATGGGAGAAAATAGAC
Source organism: Cyanistes caeruleus (assembly GCF_971803275.1). NCBI lineage: Eukaryota > Metazoa > Chordata > Aves > Passeriformes > Paridae > Cyanistes > Cyanistes caeruleus. The sequence continues at coordinate 10,776,053 of NC_141713.1, forward strand.
AGAAAAAACACATGGATCAACGTAAAGGCAGTTGAATAAAGTAAAGACTGTGTATGGAAGCCAAGGAAAACATATTTACTCTCTGTTTCCCATTAGCAGACAATGTCCAGCCACTTCCCAGGAAGCAGTCCACATAGCAGTTGCTTTGGAAGACCAATGTGGTAACAAATGCCCTCTCTCCCCACCCTTGCCTCTCCTTTTTCTTGGCTTTTGCTGCTGTGCAGATGTCATACGGTATGGAATATCCCTTTGGATAGTTTGGGTCAGCTGATCTGGCTATGTCCTGTCCCAAGATCTTGCCCACCCTCAGCCCACTGGTGAGGGGAATGCTGGAGATATGGCTGTGATGCTGTCCCAGCAAACACCAATGCGTTACCAACTCCTTTCCAGCTACCAGTACAGACCACAGCATTGAAGGCTGCTGTGGGGAAAATTAACTTCACCTCAGCCAGACCCATGGGCCCAAAAGGTATATAAACTTGGGGAGGTAGCAATTGAAACAGACAGTAGATTATTCAGAACACGTAGGGAAATTGTGTGTAAGAAAGTCAGCAACTCTTGTTATATCCACAGGCCCATCAGCACAGGAATTCAGTGTCAGCTGCTTGGTGCCATAACACTGCTTCAGAGAGTATAGGATTCCAACACTTGAGATGCTCTGTGCAAAGCACAATCAAACACAGGGTCTGGTAACCTGAACATGGGAATTACTCCCCTTCATCCTGCAGAAGTGAGAGCTGTAAAATGTAATGATAGCAATATCAAGTAAACATTAACTATTCCAGCAGTGATTATTATCGCAAATACCAAGATATTTATCTAATTATGGTTAATGTATAAACAGAATTACATCTCTTATGTGTCCTCTGGACATGCCTTTCTGCCTTCATCTGGAATGGAGGTTGTTGGAGTGTTTTGTAGTAGCTTTGAGTGCTTTCTCCAAAATTTCACATGTTACCAGCACCTGCTATGACAGTCATGAGCACAGACAAAAGAGATTTCCAGCAGCTCATAAGGAGTTTACTTGCAAAAGCCACATTAGTACAGGTCAGTGGGTCAGCAACCAGAAGCCACCAATCTAAATTCATTGCAGAGGACTGAATGGCTTTCCTTATATAATAGATATTTATATAATATTTGGTTACCCCTTTAAAAATGCTTTTGTAATTGTAATTAGTAAAATTATTATATTTTGTCCAAATGATAACTGCTTTTCCCTTCTTTTAAAAATATTGCTAATTAGAGAGTGTCCAAAGGCGGCAACAAAGACGGTGGAGGGTCTGGAGGCCTTATGAGGAGTGACTGAGGTCAGTTGACAGCCTGGAGGAGATGGAGGGGAGACCTCATTGAGATCTTCAGCATTGTCACAAGGGGAAGCAGAAGCTCAGCTACTGATTTCTTCTCTCTGGTGACCAGCGATGGACTTGAGGAAATAACACTAAGTCAGGAGAGGTTTAGGTTAGATGAGGAGAAGGTTTTTCACCCAGAGGCTGGTCGAGCACTGGAACAACCTCCCTAGGGAAGTGGTCACTTCACCAAGCTTGAGAAAGTTTCAGAAATCTTTGGACAATACACTTGAGCACATGATGTGTCTCTTGAGGTGTTTTGTGCAGGGCCAGGAGTTGGACTGGATGATCCTCATGAGTCCCTTCCCACTCAGCCTATTCTATATTTGGTCTGAGCTGTCTCAACACAGGTTAAGAGTTGATTTTGTGTCCAAATCCTTCAGAATTCCAGAGCCTTCAGTTTATGATGAATGTGGGGATCTTCTTAATATTGAGAGGTACGGAAATGTTTGGAAAAAGGCCATAAAGATTTTTTTTCTTTATCGGAAATGGTGTGGCCAGCAGGACTAGAGCAGTGATTGTCCCCCTCTGCTCACACTGGTGAAGTTGCACAATGAATCCTGTGTTCAGTTTTGGGCTCTTTACAGCAAGAAGGACATTGAGATGCAGAAGTGTGTCCAGAAAAGGGCAGTGCAGCTGATCAAGGGTCTGGAGCATAAGTGCTGTAAGGAGCATCCGAGGGAGTGTTCAGCCTGCAGAAAAGGAGGCTCAGGAGGGCCATTATCACTTTGTACAACTGCCTGAAAGGAGGATGTAGCCAGGCGGGAGTTGGTCTCTTCTCCCTTGAAACAAGTGATAGGGTGAGAGGAAATGGCCTGAACTTGCACCAAAGGAGATTTAGGTTGGATATTAGGACAAATTCCTTCACGGAACGGGTTGTCAATCACTGCTACAGGTTGTCAATCACTGGCACAGGCTGCACGGAGAAGTGGTGGGGTCACCATTGTAGGAGCGGATTTAAAAGACGTTAACATGTGGCACTTGGGGACTTCGCTTAGTGCTGTACTCAAGCTGTGCTATATTAAAGGGTGGACTTGAAGATCTCAGAGGTCTTTCCCAAACATTCCAAGTTGGGATTTCCCAACCGCAGAACTGTTTCTGTGACTGACCCAGTGAATGCCGCTGCTGCGGATCGCAGTGGCGGCCATGGCGCCGAGCAGTCCCCGCGTCGCCACGGCAACGCACAAAGCCTCGGCGCGCGTGCCCTCCCCCGGCCGCGAGCGGCGCTCTCGCGAGACTTGGTGCGGCGCGGCGCGGCGAGGCCGAGGCGCTCGGGGCCCGTTTCAAACCGGCGGTCGCTGGGCCGCGGCCCGGCACGAGATGGCGGAGAGCGACAGGGCGGAGGCGGCCGCGCCGCGCCGAGCCGAGGAGGCGGCCGGCCAAGCGCCACAGCCGCCGCCGCAGCAACAGCAGCAGCCGGCACCGCAACAACAGACGCCGCAACAGCCGCCGCAGGATGAGGAGGCGGCGGCGGCGGCGGCGGCCGCAGCACCCGGTAGCGGCGCGGGCAGCGCAAATGGCGTCAAAATGTGTGTGAGGGCAGAGCCGGGAGGGCGGCGGGGGCAGCGGGGCCGGGGGTGCGGCGGGAGGAGGTGGCCGGACCCCCCCACCCCCAAGGCTCCTCCTCCGTGGGGTCGGGGCAAGGCCGGGGTCGGGGCGGCGGCTCGGGGAGGCCGCGGCCTGGGCACGGGGCAGGTGGCGGTTCTTGGTCAGCGGCCGCTGAGGGCGGCGAGGCCGCCCGGCAGGGCTGGGTTCCGAGCCCCGGGCTCTGGTACCTGGCGGACCGGTTCCCATGGGGTGCTCTTCAGGAGTGTTCCGCATCGCTTCTGGTGCCGTTTACGTTTCCACTTCTTGCCAAAACGATGTTATTTGTAAAGCCGTTGAATTAGTCTTTGTTTACGTGAGAATGGTCAGACAGCCCTAGAATGAGTTACTTTCTAAAAGCGAACCCCGCTCGAAGCGAACATGCACGAAGTTTTCTTGGAAGCTGTAACATTTTCATACAGGGAGTATGTAAAATTATATAGTAGGTCTAAAAGGAATTTAATGCAAGGGAGCTGGAACTACCAGCTCTCTGGAACAATACCATTAATAACTTTGTGTGTGTGGTTGTTCTTGATGTCAGGCTTTGAGGATTGTCACTCTACATGAACTAGGTTTTAGCCTCAGATCATTGGAATTTCAATATCTCTTCCAATCTCATTCAGATCTTGGAGGGAAAATACATTTACAGTAAACCCACTGCTAAAGTACATCAAAGCTATTGGTGTCTGAAGTTTTGACACGTTCTAAGCAGCCCTGCTCTAACACAGTTGTATTTAAAAAATGTATGTGGGATCATCTTCAATATAAAGCTGGAGGAATAAAGATGTACTTCATGCCTTTACTTGACTCCATGTAAAATTTAATTTCGTTCACAAGCTATAAATTCCACTTTACTGTAAAACAGAATTTGTGGATTTGTTTTTTACCCCCATGTCTGGTCCACAGCTTCTAAACTGTGCAGATTAGAATTGCATTTTCACAGGACGATTGTCACCCTTTTGCCCCTTTTTGGTGTATAAATTTTATTGCCTTTAGAGGTTGCTGATGTTGAAATGAGGTATTTTCTCTGTATCCCTCCTGTCAACAATTTATTTTCCCTCCGAAACCTCACAAGCAAATGAAAAATCCCAGTCATTCTGCATGGTAGAAGTCACAACTTGAAGTTAGAAAGTAATGGGGGGGTTCTTGGTAACAGAGATACAAATCTTATTCTTTCACATGCAGTTTCTAATCTTCCCCCAAACGGCTGTACAAAGGATTAAGCTGTCAGTCTGTAGGTTAAATATATTAAAAAAAAAAAAGTATTTCATTAACCTGGTTTGCTTAGCATTCATTAAACTGGACAGGAATCCTGGCTCAGTTTGCACACTTCCTAAGTTTTTTGTATTGGTATTGGGCAGTGGAACTGTTCAGCACAACAAAGCTTTAGAGAGCCATATGCTTTGGAATCACAAGTTGTGAACTTCTTCCACTTCAGTCTGCTTATCTTGTTGTGGACACTTGTGAGGAGAGAAGTTAGTTTTAAAAAATCAAGTTTTAGGGCTTTCATGTTGATGTATCTTGTGCCTATTATTTTTAGGCTTCTAGTTTTGCATGTGGAAAGCCTGTCTTTTGTCTTTAAAACTTTATGGAAAATTCAAAAGTGGTTTTTTTTGGGGGGGGGTTTTTGTTGTTGTTGTTGTTTTTTCCCCAAAAGGGATAATTGGTCTTTCAAATCAATGAGCATATGCACTTTTTTTTTTAAGAACTAATTGTAGACATTTTTTTTCCCAGTCCTAGGAATGGTGATGGTCTGTGATTTCACAGGCAAATATTAATTTAATGTGTGAAATGTGTAGCTCATACAAAAGGTAAAGATTAGAAATTACTATTGCTTTTCCCCCATGAAAATGTCAGTTCATAATTTCTGAATCTGTCTTCTCTGTGGTCTGTAGGTGACTAATGTGAATTTGAATGTATTATTTGATTGAAATTATTTTTAATTTTCAAGGAGGAGGGTAAGAGTTTTAAAAGGATCTCTGCCTCTGGCCTGTTCACTGACCTGTGTTGGTTTTGGCAGATGAGTTTTGCAAGAAGGATTGTTTCTTTAATTAATCCTCTATTTTCAGCAGCCTGGCTGTGATTCCCAGACCAAGTGCACTGTCGCTTTGTTTCCCAGATTTAGGAGTTTATGCCAGGCTTGTATCTTCTTTGCTCTTGACTGATTTATACAGCCAGGTTTTTCAGAGCCTTTGGATTCCATATTTGGAGACCTGTCTCATCCTGTACACTACACTGAGCACCAAGGGGCTGTTTCATAATCCTTTAAGCAGAAAAGAGCTTAAAAGGCTGAAGAGAATCCATTGCTCTAATCCTAAAACTTAAGGAAGAACTCAGATTTTTATTAGGTGTCTCGTTGGACAGGGGATAGTTTTGCATTTGCAAACAGAATTGGATTGGAAGGAAATAATCTGACTGGAAGAACTGATACTCTGCTCTTTGCTTCCTCCCTTGAATCCCTCCAGTTCCTGCATTGTTCCCTTCATTTCACTTCATTACACAGCCACACAAGAATTACGTTTTCACACAGACACAGGATGGTGTGGAGGAGGGATGATGCAGAGGGACGTTGGAGGATGCCTGAACCAGATAGCGAGTTGTTGACTTGAGATGTTTTAAATTTTACAAATACTTGCCCCACGGGAGTATCCATGCATTTCCCAGTTGCTAATCCACTCTTAATCCGCATGTAAACACAAGGACTGTGAAGTTAATACCATATGAGTATTTCAAAATTGGGGAAAAAGTCATGGGAGGAATATGGATGTGTTTGAACGTACTCTTCTCTGAAAAGTTCCCAGGCTTGAGTAGATAATACATTTAGCTTCATGAAAAGCTCCTTGCATGTGCTTTTGAGTGCAGGACTGCTATTTACTCACTGTTTTGTTAACAAAAGTGCAGAGAGCTGAAAATTTGTCAGTTAATCAAAATCACTTGGTTTTGCCATATGTTGTAGTTGTAAAACTGAAATGCCTGAAACCTTCCAAAGTGTCTAAATGAGATAAAAACTAAACCGTCTGAAAAGTGGGAAATAAAGATTAATTTAAGAAGGAAGGTTCACAATCATTCACTTCTGTCAGTCCTGTAGGACATTGCCTTCTAATTGTTCTAACTCAAGATGCTAATTCTTTTTAAAATACATGTTTCTGTAAAAGTACTTTTAAAGTTTCTCTTTAAGTAGACAGTGATGTGTAGTTAAAGTTGCTAAGTAGCATCTGTTTAGTGGATCACATTTGTGTGGCTTTATTCAGTGGATTCTCTCAGTTCAGCAGTTCTTCTTTTTAAAAGTAACAATTCAAGCACCTTGAGCCTCTTAGCATGCTAAATGACCTTGTGGTAGTAAGGATATCAGGAATGCTGAAGAGTTACAGATATTTCTTCTAATTCTGTTAGAAGTGTATGGTCTTACTGACCCTGAGATTTGGCCTGCCTTAAAAGAGAAGCAGTCAGTTTTCTTGCGTTTTCATCCAAAAAATAAAAATATTTTAAAAGGAGAATTTTTGTGCTGTTGGTGAAGTTTTGAAAGACAAAGGGCCAGGCATCTGTTTTGTTGTTTTTAGTGGATAATACCTAGTTATTTAATTAGTCCTAGATTCATAGCATGGCTTTATACAGCTGTTTCCTTTGCGTTTAGAAAGTTTTCAACTTCTAGTAGTGTTAAGCAGTGAAACTGAAAACAAATATTTGTTGTTCTTAGTTAAATTTTAATTTCTGTCTAACAGTAGTCTGGCACAAATTGTGAATAAAAATTATTTATGAGGTAGGTAGAACATAATTTGATATAAAACCTATTGGAGTTGATTTTGATATATTATGACTCCATTGAATGAAGCATCCTGAGCTCTTTCAGCTCTCAAACTTAGACTATTTCTACTCCCACTTCTGTGGTGAATATCCTGTAACTTGTCCAAGTGAGGTGTGAAAATTACCAAGGCACCAATGCATGGGTATTATAGTTCATTTTTCACTCTTTCTGTTTTTGTCTTCGTGGTAGTTTCATAGTTCCATCTTTTAGAGTCTTGACAGACAGGATGTGCTGGCACAGGTTGCCCAGAGCAGTGGATGCCCCATCTCTGGAAGTGTTAAAAGTGGGATGAAACCCTGAGTAAGGTGATCTAGTGAAAGGTGTCCCTGCCCATGGCAGGGGTCTTGGAATTAGATGATCTTTAAAGTCCCTTCCAACCCAAACCATTCTAGGATTCTATGATTCTGTGAAGTGGAATGTAAGTGAATTAGTAAGATACACCTTCTTTACTTAATATTGTAACATTTTTTTGTTCTTGATTAAACAGTGTATTTTGAAATTACTCTGGTAGCATGATTTCCTAATTTTAAAAGCAGTGTTTGACATCCTGGGAATTCCAATAGCATAGGAAATACTCAATTATGTAGGTAGGAGGTGGGGTACGCTAATGACCCAACAGAAGACTAATAGTGTTTTTGTTTGGATTTTTGTTTTTTAATGTAGGGATAATGATGAGACAGCAAAAGAAGGGAAAGCACCTGTGAAAGAGAAGTTCGTTGCAAAAGCGAAGGCAATCCCTTCTCTTGGAAACAAGAATAGATTCCACCCCTATGCAAAGGAGAAGAATGCAGGCGCTGGGGACAAGAAGGCTGTTAATCGCAATAGAGTTTTTATTAGCAACATCCCGTATGACATGAAATGGCAAGCTATTAAAGACCTGATGAGAGAGAAAGGTAACTTACTGCTTGTAATACACTTCACACAGAAACCAATAGGGCTTAAATGCAACCGATGTGTCCTTTGAGCCACACAGATTTGATTTGACTTTTTTTGTTTTGGCCTTTACTTGGTACATCTATCTCCCTTCCCCCTCTTTCATCCGAGACAATTGCATTGCAGGGTAGGCTGGGTAAATGAAGTGCTCACAATCTTCTGCCATTCTGGTGTGACAGTAGAGAGTATATGCATGACCTCATGGGTTCTTAAAGAGATTGTGTTTTGTCTAGTTGTAGTTCTTGTAGATTTTTTTTTCTCTAAGGGCTATTGTATTTAAGCAACACATGAAGTGTGTTAACCTGAATAATAAGGGATGTCTTTCAAAAGTTGTTTTGTATTTCTTTGGTGGAATCTGGCTGTGGCATTAACTTTGTCTGCATTGTCACTACTGCCATGACTGTTTGTCTGGAGCTTTGTATTAAAAGCTTGTTACTATTGTTGCAGTTCTGATAGAGAAATCTGACTACCCCAAAAATTTATTTTAAATTTGGGGTAAAATAATGATAATATATAGATTCTGTAAAAAGTTAGTTCTGTGTTTTCCTTGAAAAATTGATTCTTCAAAAGTAATGCAAAGCACACTTGGCTTTTAGGCTGTGAAAAATGCCAGACCCCCTTCTGTAACTGCTGGTTTATCTGTTGTAAGGTGACGTGACTATTTGATTGCTTTATTTACTTAAACTTCCTACCTTAGAAAGTGAGTCGCTTGCTGTGAAATATTTGATGTGTAAATTTGGTTATTACTGAAGGCAAACTTTTGATTGAAGATATTCAGGTAGAAAGTCACCTTAAAACAGGTGTTGTGAGTAGGATGATAAATGCAACACTTTTCAGTGAACGTTGTCGTTTCATTTGTTAGGTTAAGGGACTGTGTATATCTGAATTTGTTCACCAACTATATCATACTGGCCAAAATATGATCTGTAGTATGAATTAGGTTAAATATAGTTGTTTGTTTTTAGCTTTTGAGAATGTGGCTGCTGCATATTTCTGAAAACTAGCTAAATTATATAGCCATTGACAGGAGGTATGTTGGTCTGGTTTTGATTGTTGGTGAATAATAGGTGATTCTCTGTAGACTTGTGCACAGGGGCACAGTAAAGAAAGATACTGGTGTTTAAATGCATTGTCTCTTGGTATTTTCCCTTTGTATGTCTTATGTAGTTGGTGAGGTTACATACGTGGAGCTGTTTAAGGATGCTGAAGGAAAATCAAGGGTAAGTGCCGTGGGCAACAATCTGCTAGAGGTGTAAAAGTTCCTCAGCAGTTTTATTTTTGTATAATACCTGTACCAGTTATTGGAAAGTAAGTTTCATTTTTACACTGATTTTCATTAAGGTAGCCTTGAGGATTCTGTATTAGAAGTAGTCTGACATCTTCATGCAACTCACACTAGCTGGTTGTAAGGGCAAAGTACTTCTCTTAATGTTAACAAATGGCATTTACTTAATTCTTCTTTTTAGCCAACACGTTTGTCTTGGTACAAATCTGTTTCATATAAAGGATGCTCAATAAACCAATCATTTTATTTAAATTTTGTTAATGTAGTATGCTCTTCTTGGGGCCAATAAGTATAAAATGTTAGCTAAGAGTATATTGGGTGAAGTGCCTGATTTCACAGCTTTGCAGGATTGGTACTTTTAAACACTGGCTTAATGTATTTATTTTCTTAAAACTAAATGGGTGCAGATGGTTGGTAGCCAATAGAGTGCCTGCAGTGAGGCACTAATAGTGAAGATTGTTAAAGCTCCTCTGTCTTCTTAATAATAGTCAAATGTTTGGCCAATAGCAGCTCCAAACCTGCAGTGAGAACGCAAGAAATGCAGGTTTGAGTCTTAACTGAGGTCGTATCGATTGTTGTAAATTACTTTCTTTAATACTTGTTTAAACTAAAACATGCTGTCAGCTTTGCTGTACTTAAAGAAATCCTCTTTGCTTTATTAGAAGGATGCTGGTGTAGTCAATAAGGTTATTTTCTTATAAGGTAATTTTTCAATTATGCTGTAGTACTGAAGAGGTATGCAGATTGCTTTTTCACTGTAGTGGTGTACTTGATGTAGGTAGATTTGAATTTTGTAGTTAGTGGACAGCTTTTAATGACATGATGAGTGTCTTGATTGGTTTTTGGTTATGTTTTGGGGTTATTTTCTTTCCACCCTTTCCCTCCCACCTCCTCTTCCCAGTTGTCCTTACATGGATCTGTGTGGCATTTTTCCAATTCTGGTTTGACTTAAAATATGTAAGAGAAAATGTGTTCTCTTGCATTTGAATGGTATGTATGCTGTGAAAGTAGGAGAAATTCAGATTGGCTACCACTAAAGAGCATATATTATGAATTTTGAAGCTGAAAATAACTTTGTATAGTTACTTAACAGTGAGCTGGGATCTTTAACTGGAATCTTCATTGCTCTGTCATATGTGCTGACTGACTTCTTGTTTTTTTGCTTGTTTTCTCTTTACATATGATGACAAATCTCATGGATATAGGGTTGTGGGTAAGTTTCTTTTTTTATGTGTATGGAAGCACACTGCTATCCAAACATTCTATTAGTTTTGGCATGTTAAACTTTATTTTAATGCTCTAAATGTTTTGATCTCTTTCTAAGTGTGGTTGAATTCAAAGATGAAGAATTTGTTAAGAAGGCATTAGATACTATGAACAAATATGATCTTAGTGGAAGACCCCTGAATATTAAAGAGGTATGTTTATTGCTGCTGAATTTGGAACAGCGAAGATACTAAAGCTACTGGGATGACCATACAGTGTTTTGAGAATCTGAGATGTGTAATTTTCAGTTTCATTTTTCGTGAAATTTTCTTAATGGGCTGAACTGCCTGTTGGCTGCAGAAGGTTGGATACTATGCCAAGTAAACTGATAAAAAGCATTTCCTTAAGTCATAATAATTGAATGCTGCTTTTTGTTAAAACAACTTGACTTCATATTCTTACCTTAGTGTCATCAGGTCTTTTCCAATCTAAGTAATTCTATGTTTACATTACTTACGTGCTTCAAAATATGACACAGAATGAGCTAATCATTAGACCACTACATATGTGCAAAAATAGGGATGGAAATAGAGAAGTTGTGCTCTCTGGAAAGTGAAATAATGTCAGCTTTTCTATTGTAGTGCTGTAGTGTATGATGGTTTCTGATGCAGTTCTTCCTGTCCTGTTACAATTTTAATAATGGTATTAATAAATAATACAAAACCATCACCTAATTAAATTAATTCAGTTCTTGGAGGAAAGTGCTAGGCTGACAGTCCTTTAGCTTGAAATCTTTTCTACTTGTCCATAGGCTAGGTACAGCATGTGAAGTGGCAGTGCACGCTTCCTCAACAAGTGCTTTGCCAATATGCCTCAACCTCATCTGAAAGGACCCACCTCTAGAGGTGAGGGAATTGGGTCTCCATGCTAATCCAGTTCATGATCCCTCTGACATGGACAAGCATATTTATTAGTTGATAATTTTGATGGATTTGTGCTGCATTTCAAATAGTACCATTTTGTTTGTTGCCAGGCCTGTTGTTGATGGTTAAGTGGCTTTGTTTTTGCCCATGTTTCAGGATCCTGAAGGGGAACATGCTCGTAGAGCACTACAGCGTGGAGGAGGGCAGTTTCCAGGAGGACATGGGCCTGATGCAGCACCTGGAATGATGAATTTACCACCTTCTATTCTCAATAATCCAAACATTCCTCCTGAGGTTATCAGTAATTTGCAAGCAGGCAGGCTTGGATCCACGATTTTTGTTGCCAATGTAAGCTTAAAACTGTATTTTATAACTTTAGTGTTTGATCTTTTTAAGACATCTTGTACTTGTGTAGTTCAATTTTATTATAAAGGGGGGGTTGGAAATAGTTCATAAGTTAGTATATTAAATTGAAAATCTTGGGTTTGTGTTCATATTTTGGACATGGAAAGATACATTAAACTCTTGAGACTGATATGCACTACTAATTATTGCAGTCATCTGTTGATTCAAAAATATTTTATAAATCTTTTCACTATTTACAATTACATTTTTAAAAATTAAATATGTACTTCAGTTTATCTTGCTAGTTTCTTTAGACTAACACAATAAAGTTCCAACAAATACAGTGGTTCAAATTCTTTATTAGCACAAAAGACTGATGTATTTATATGAGGTCTTGTGGAATTACAGCTGCTCTTCTCAAGAACCAACTCAATGTTAGTATGTTAATTAAAGTAAAATACATGTTGAATAGAATGAATTGTTGATTTTTTGGATTTTGACACAATGTGTGTATATTACAAAATCTCAACTTTTTACAATTATCAAGCATTTTGTCAATGAAGAATTAACAGCAATGTAGAAAATTTCTGCCAAATGTGATGGCAGAACAGAGAAAGACACTGAAATCACTGATGTATTTCTGTGTTTAAGCTTGACTTCAAAGTTGGCTGGAAGAAACTGAAGGAGGTTTTCAGCATTGCTGGAACTGTGAAGCGTGCAGACATCAAAGAAGATAAAGATGGCAAGAGTCGAGGAATGGGAACAGTTACTTTTGAACAAGCAATTGAAGCTGTTCAAGCGATATGTATCCTTGGATTAGAAAAATAATCGATCATATATTGATTAGTCTTTAATGGCTCTGACAAAGTAGTTTTGCAAATGGTGCTTATTTTCCTTATATGCCTTTATAGCTACCATATAGGGACTAGAGTGTCGAAATTCTAAAAGTTCCTCATGATGTTGAACAAAATTAAAATACCTAGCAGTGTGACAATTGTGAAACTAATGTCCCTAACAGCTTTCATTGCATCTTCTGGCCCTTGAATTTGGTTTCTAAAGATAAGGTAGGGGAAGATAAGACTCAGAGTAATTGTACAGAAATATAATAATTTATTACATTGATTCTTCAGAAACAGTTAAATTGCCTTCTTAAGATTCCTTGACTTGCATTTCTTCAGCTATGTTTAATGGACAATTCCTGTTTGACAGACCCATGCATGTAAAAATGGTAATTCGCTTTCATTTCTTTCTACTTTATATGTCTTTGCCAAAACACTGAAAGGATCATAGCATAACATCCTTGTTGTTTTATCAGGATGACAAATCAGTTCCTCATGAAGACTTCCGTGTTGTGGACAGCAAGAGTTCACAATTACCTCGTAAGTGCACATTCTGTTTTCTACTCCTTGCACTTAGTACATGGTGATCCATGTTTTGGCACAGTTTAGTAATACTTTTGCTTACTGTGGTCTCTGTGATACAGAGGAAGGTCTCTCTTCTGATCATACTTATATTTTTTTGGTTTTTGAGGTGGTCTTGGTGGCATTGGTATGGGACTTGGACCAGGTGGACAGCCCATCAGTGCAACACAGCTGAACATGGGTGGTGGAATGGGGAGCATGGGTCCAGGAGGTAAATCCATATTCTTTATTTTTAAGTTATACAGAGCTTGTTTAAAAATTTTTAAGTTTAAAATTGTCATTTCTGTGTTTGGAAAAATGACTGACTTTTGACAAAGCAAGGCTTGTGTAGTGTGTTTTAGAGATTTTAACTCTCTCTAACTTAGAAAAAATCCATTAGGGTGTACTAAGTTTTGTTTATCTTTTTGGTTTAAAGGTATGGGAATAGACGGCCCAGGATTTGGTGGAATGAGTAGAATGGGAGGCGGTACGTGCAATAAAGTTTTTTTCATTAAATATCTCTTTAATACTGTATAGAAAACACTTTTCCTTTTTTACAGGACTTCCTGGATTTCGTGGAATGGAAGGAATGCCTAACATGGGAGGATTTGGAGTCAACCGAATGGGAGGTAGTTGAACACCGTTCCTGTACACCTCACCTACTAGTTTGCTAATATTTATTTATTAAAAGCTCTCCAGTTAGGGGTGGGTAATAAAGATGAGTTCAAAGGAAGTAGTTGCATGACAAGGCCTAGGAACTGGCGGGAGAGTTGAGTGTGCAATAGGTGCCTCTGATGCGTGCTTTAGATTCACTTCTATTTAAACAAGCAGCTGTGAAACAAGTGTTGTAGGAGCATCAACTTACAAGTAAGTAACAGAATATTTCTGGTTGTTTGCTTTGTTCTTTACAGAAATGTTCCGTGGTGGAATGGGAGCAAACATGGAAAGAGAATTTGGTCGTGGTGACATGGCATTGAACCGTGGTTTTGGAGAGTCTTTTGGAAGGATGGGTATGGTAACTGTTTAATTTTCTGACATAGTATTGGAAGAATTTTGCTAGAAGAGGAGACCTGGTTTCATTTGGTCATCTATCCCTTCACTCCATGTCATTACTGTAAGGATGTAATCTGAGTGTTCATTACAGCTACCGCTTCAGACAGAGGTTCAGGTGTGGAGGGGTTTTTTTCCCTCTGTAAAATATAAATGGAATAACTATTTGAGGAAAGCATTTACCTTCATACTGTTTATTTTGTGGAGTATTAAATCTTTGGAGTGTTGAAGTATATGCTTCTGATAATCCTGAGCAAGCTGTCCATATACAGCCTTTGTAACTTCCATGAGCCTGTTTTGGAAATGCATGGTGTAATACTGTTTTTACTTCAAATCAGGTAGCACTGGACAGGAGTATTGAATTTTGATGTCCTCAGTTTTTGTCCTGACTTCTGAGCTCATACAGCTCAGAATGGTATTTATTGGTCTCTTCTGTAACTGAGACAGCATTATTTTGTTTATAGATGATGTCTTGTTGGCAGTGGGGTTCCCTCAAATGAGTTACTCTTCCGTCTTCAGAGGTGTGGAAGAGTTCAGCAGTAGAGCCTTTGTTACTATGCTGTTATCTGGATGAATCACAGAATCCCTTAGGTTGGAAAAGATCGTAGAGTCCAGCCTTTAACCTAACACTGCCAAGTCCACCACTAAAGCAGGTCACCAAGAGCTACGAGCCCATGTCTTTTAAATCCCTTCAGGGATGGTGACTCCACCACTTTGTTGGTCAGACTGTTTATATGATTGACAACTCTTCCTGTGAAGCATTTTTTCCTAATATCCAATCTAAACCTCCCAGGTTTAACTTGAGGCTGTTTCCTCTTGTTCTATTGCTTGTTATTTGGTAGAAGAGACTGACCCCCCATGTCTTTGCAACCTCCTTTCAGGTAGTTATAGAGAGTAACTACCCTAAGTTCCTGAGAGTGTCTGAGTCTCTTCTCCAGGCTGAGAACTCCAGCTCCCTCAGCCATCCTTCACAAGGCTTGTGCTCCAGAGCCTTGATCAGCTTTGTTGCCCTTTTCTGAACACTCTCCAGCACCTCTGTGTCTTTCTTGTAATAGGCCTGAAACTGAGCACAAAATGCATTATAGGGGACAGCTGTTCTTCTTCCCTGTTTCCTGTATTTTCCCATTTGTTTAATTCACCTCCTTGAAAGAGAAGAACTGCTAAGAGCATAAAGTTCATCTGGTCTAAAAGTTGACTTATCTTTTAAAAAAATTTATTAGTTGGGGCAAGTCATAGCAAAGAGTAACTGTTGTGTGCTTCTCTTCAATACTGGTAATTGTGTAGAAGTGGTTAGAACATAATAAGCTCATCCTTTGAGCTAGTCTTAATGCCTTGGAATGAATGTCTTAGAAAATAGAGTGAATGCTTTCACACTGGCTACTTGCATAAACATCTGTTTCCTGAGTGAAAATGCAAGGCCACTTCAGTTATAAATGTTTCTGCAAGCAGTAGGTTTCTGAGTCTTCTGGTAACACATTGGTTTAGAAATCTGTGAACATGGCTACTGTGAGAAATAATGTGGGTGTCTTTCATTCAGTAGATCCAGCAGGCTTCAATATACAATCTGTCAGTGATCTGACCATTTGAATAGTGTCCTGAGAACCAAGATCAGATTCCCAGCTTAACCTTAAATAATGGAAGGAAATTGTAGGGTCTTTTAATAGATACTGTGTTTGATCGGGAAAGGCCCTAATGTACTCCTGTTGCAATATTTAGGATAATGGTATCTTAAAAAGAAATACTGTGAAGGCATTTGGTTTTAGTAAGCTTGAAATCAAGGAAGGCGTCTTTGGTTTGGCTATAGTATCAGAGTCGAATTGAGGATGTTTGATTTGCAGCAGAATTGTTGACTTTTTATACTGCCAAGTTCATATAAGATGAAGCCTTGAGTTTTGAGGTTGTTCTTTCTGATGTAGGAAATGGCCCATTTAGTTCTACCATGTTTGTGCTGCTGGCAGGCTGTCAGAGGGGAGAAAAGCTAGAAACAAATCAGAGTAGCTTAAATCCTGTAGAATCCTGTAGAAAAGGAGAAACTAATTTTACTTACTAGATGTTCCTATTTAGCTTGTTTAGTAAAGGCACGTGTTAAAGTGCCCTTATAGAAAAATATTGCCAGGTAACATTGCAAACAGTGCACTTCATTAGTGTGTGCTTTGCTTTTTTTCACTAACTGGTGGTTTCGGTGTATGTCACTTCATTATTTTTCTCTGTTTAGGTGGTGCAATGATTGGTGTTTTTGCAGGAGGAATGGGAGCACCTAGCATGGGCCCAGTAAGATCTGGAATGAGTAGGTTAACTTGTTTCAATAGAACATAAATGCACAGGCAATGTATCAATACGGTGTACACCTACTTGTATCAGAGGAACTTGCTGCAGTGTAGTGCCTTGCTGCTGATGGAAGTAGAACTCTGTTGCATGTGACAAGTCTAACAGTTTTCAAAGCTGTTTTGTTGAGGTAAAAGTTCAGAGGAAAACTAGCTAATACGGTCTTTCCCTTAATCTTAGATTTGGAATGGTTTCAACTTCTAGTTTGGAGAGAGAAGTGAT
The DNA here is from genome assembly GCF_971803275.1 of Cyanistes caeruleus. NCBI lineage: Eukaryota > Metazoa > Chordata > Aves > Passeriformes > Paridae > Cyanistes > Cyanistes caeruleus. The sequence continues at coordinate 10,792,477 of NC_141713.1, forward strand.
TAAAGCAAACTTGTGTTTCAGAAAAAAGACAGGCAGAGTTATTTGAGTAGACTTCATGAACCTCAGTAGTCTGGCATCATTGAAATAAAAAATCAGTCTTGAATTTCAGATTATTACCCAGTTTAATTTTTTGCAAAGCTCCAATACTGAGTTTGTATTGCAGTAACTCTCTGAGTTCCTCAGGCTAGAGCAGATGAGAAACTAAAATCTTTCTATCACCAATCTTAGAAGGTATAAGGCTTAAAAAAGGGTTCTTCATGAATTATATTGATAGTTTTACTGTACATTAATTTTTAATTATGAATACAGAAATATTATTCGAATGCTATTGCTCTTTGTTCCGTATATAAAATAAATTAATATATTTTATTCCATGTATGTACTTTTTATCGGGGTTTAAACTATGACACATAGGAAAGCTCTTTACAGTACTTGCAGTTACTTCTGTTCTTGGCCAAAAAAACCCAAAACTTCTCTAGAAGATTTTGTAATTAGGTGTGGGTATGGTTGCATTAAGTAAAGCTGAATATAAATGCAGAAAGCCAAATAAACAGTAGCGTGTCTGGTCAAATTATCTGTATCTATGTATTGCCACAGTTATTTTTTTGATCTTTTTGGTAAAGGGTATCCTATTTTTATTAACTAAACAAGACTGACTTTAAATATGTGTTCAACATTTTGATACATTAGGTGGTGTGGCTTGATGCACTTTGGTTTTACTGTTATTTTAGAACTGACACTCTGTATCTTGTAATACTTTGTCTTAAAATACTAGCCGTGCTCCTCAATAAAACACTGTGCATGTGTAAAAGTTATGGTTTATGTTACAGCAGTTTTAATAAAGTTATTCTTCTCCTGACACAAGAACTTTATTTTATACCAAATACTTGTGTGTTTATTATTAAAAGGAGATTTTATTTTATCCTCTATTTCTTTCTCTGTGTAGGTGGTGGAATGGGTGGTATGAACAATATGGCTGGAGGAATGGGAATGGATCGGATGGGTTCCGGTTTTGATCGAATGGGACCGGCCATGGGTGGAGGCCTGGACAGGAACATGGACATCGATCGAGGATTTGTGCCTGGCCCGATGGGAGGTGGCATGAGAGAGAGATTAGGCTCTAAAGGCAACCAGATATTTGTGAGAAATGTAAGCAATTAAATATATAGAAACCACAAGCTTATTTTGTGTGTATGTTTGATTACACACTCTTATTCTCATTGTAATATTTTGTTATCAATAATACTTTTTTATTCTAGCTTCCTTTTGACTTGACCTGGCAGAAGCTAAAGGAGAAATTCAGTCAATGTGGTATGTATATGAACCTTACCCCTGCTCATCTCCATGGACTTCATGTGCTATGTGGTGTTTATTAGATAACAACAGGAAGACTGTTGTTGGACTCTGAAGAGGAGTCTGGCTAGCTTAATCTTTCTTATTTCACCCAGCTTTCTTGAGATAGATAAATAGTTTTTAGGCATGCCCAAACACAAGACCAAGGTACAGTGTGGGATGAGTTGGCTTTGAGTGCTCACTTGCTATAAACTTTAACCTAATCCATTAATAAAATTACTCTTTGAAATTTTTCTCTTTTTTTGACATATTCCCTGGCTAGTAAAAGTCTATAATGTAGTGTTTCCTATGAGATAAATACATGCAGGAGCCTGGGTCTGTCCACATCATGCATTACTTCAGAAATAGTGCTGCATCGAATCACAGTTAGTAATTTTGCCGGTGTAGCATTACTGGTTTTCTTATACATACAGGTGATCCTGATTAGCATATTTGCAGGCTGTAATGTTCCCCTTTATCGTAAGAAATAAAGGTTTGCTACAATAATTCAATAATCGTTTTTATCTGATTCAGAAAAGTTGGTCTTTTCACAGAAATAAGTGAAAAATAAAGCTTGGGTGTAGAAATACATGACATGTTTTGAAAACATTTTCAGAACGGAGAACTTTAACTGAATTACAGGATGACTTCTTATTTTAGATAGACAGAAAAGATAAATAATTTAAAACATACTACTGATGCCTAAGACAGTCATCATGCAGCTGTGTACAGATTTGATATAAATTAGACCTCGCAGTTCAACTGTGAAAAATTACAAGGTGTTGATGTTTTTTTTGTAGATGGAGGATATAGCACAACAGGTTCTTTCTTCTAAAAAGTCTTAACCTCCTGGGCAACTTTGAGATAGTTCAGAATTTTTTTTTCATTATCTCTGTTTGCTAATGGATGTACTAGTTATGTTCAGTTGCTTTTAAGAATTATAAGCAACAAATTGTGTTCATGTCAGTATCGTAAGGAAATGCAAAGACTGTTTCCCAGTATTCAATTTCTTTCAGTGAAAGGCCAGTCTTACATGATATTTAAAAATAAAAGGCTTTGTATTTCAGGGAAAAGTTTTTTCTTCCTAGTGACATTCAGGGGGCTCAGGAGGGGTGTGCTACAACATACCATAAACAAAAACTCATTAGCTCCAGGGAACTGAACATTCTTAGAAGTACCAAAAGATCTTTATAAGAATATTTCCTTGTGAGTTGAGTGTCCAGCCTCAAGGAAGTTCAAAGCAGGAATTGAATAGTGCATGCTACTTTTCCACCACTCCCAGTCTGGTCACTTTATTGCTTTAAAGGCTTTAATTTTGCTCAGCAGTTTCTTAAAAGAATTGCTTGGTATGTTTTTGTGATGAACATGGTGGACTGGATTAAGCTACAAGTTGGATAATGCCTATCAATACTCACATTTCTTTTAGTATGAAACACAAACCTTTCCTTGAGTCTTACAGGGCACTTTGTTTCAAACTTGAGGTCAAATACAGGTGTACTTCAGGAAAGATTGAAAATAGCAGATCTGGATTTGGATTCTTTCCTGCTGTTTTGTCCCATGTCATCTTGCCTGAATGAGTGAATGTACTATCAATCTGAAAGTGCCAATTTCATATGTTCCCCTAGGTTATACTTAATGGGGTTTTCTTAATCACTTCTGTAAGTTGTTAGTACACTGAGGACTTGAAATAACTGCTGTTTAACTTATTTATTCAGGTCATGTAATGTTTGCAGAAATAAAAATGGAGAATGGAAAATCAAAGGGCTGTGGAACAGTCAGATTTGACTCACCAGAATCTGCTGAAAAGGCCTGTAGGATAATGAACGGCATAAAAATCAGTGGCAGAGAAATTGATGTCCGCTTGGATCGCAATGCGTAATTTAAAACTGTGTGTTCAGGAACATTCCTATGTCTGTTTAGCTTCTCTATCTTAGTAAGTCATTTTTAGTAACATTGTATGCTTACAAAAGCTGTAAAAAGGAACTTTTAAATCCCACCAGCCTTTAACAGTATAGTGTTTAATATACTGTGATACTTGTTAACTGAATCTTACTATGTTTGGTTTTTAAAGACAATTTGCCTGATTTTTGTTGTTTTTTTAGAGGCACTGAGCACCTGCAGGTCCCTATAGACTGTGGATGCTTTGGATGCTCAGTGTCTTTGGAAAATTAGGCCAAGTGTCTCTAGTCATTCAGTTTAAATGAATGGTTATACTGTTTTTAATAAAATAAGCCATTTTCTCTGTTAATCTCCAGATTGCATAGTGGGATTTATTTAGTGTTTTCTGACCTTTTTTTTTCCCCCTCCAATGTGTATCAACATTGTAATGTAAAAAGTAGATGTCTTTTTCAGAATTTTGGTTTTATATGTGTGTTGTAGTCATACTGTAATTCTTGACTCTAAAAGAAAGGGCTCCAATTAGGCTGTGATGTTTTTGTTCTACTTAATATTACTTTAATGACATGATTTAGTTCTGTATATAAGATTTAGAGCCCAATGGGAGTTTGGAGTTGGTTTTTTTAATTTTATTTTGACTAAATGAAGAAACTGATCTTTTTTTCCTGCTTTTATTTTTTTCATCAGCATAATCACTGATTAAAACTAGTTACCACAGACCCTTGTAGGATTGTTTCCTATGATGCCAAGTTCATATAAAATTGATAATACAGTAAATACTAAGTACAGGACAAAACAAATAGTTCCCAATTTTTTATCTATTTTCCAGCCATTCAGGTGAACTGCCAGAAAAATAAAACCAACAGAACAGATAAGAGAAATGGCTGTGTATGTCAGACCACTGCTGTTCACTTCTATGGGTCCTGATGTATTTATGAAGGCAGTTTTTATAAACCAGGGTATTCCCAAGCAGAGCATGTCAAATACATTGGATCCTACAATGTTAGACATAGCCATATCTCCATTTCCTGTAAAGGAACAAATACAAATAAGTTGGCTTAATTGTATTGCATGAAATTGCCAAACTGTTTTGGAGGAACAGACTGCCAGCCCTCAGTTTCTCACAGAGCACCCTTTCCAGATTTTGCATCAGAAGAACTATAGTTACGATTCTACAGAACATGGGTACCACAACCATAAAAAGTCTCCCTAAATCACCAGCATCTGCACAGTTGCACTTAAAATTAAGCTAGACAGGCTATTATAAAGTCCAGTTATGATTAAAATACCGAGACCTACAGTTGCATTCTGCAGTAAAACTGTAATACTTAATCAACATCAAATAAACCAATCTCAAATACTTCTCTGAGATACTGTGAGAAGTTTTTAAATGTCTGAGCCACAGCTTTTTCAGGTAAGCTATTTATTTATTTTTAGTAAACTTAAGCTCTAGAATCTGGAGCACAAATTTTGAGGTAACTCCTTGAATTTATCAAAATATTGACTAGAATTCTTTTATTTGTAGTACCTTTTAAACACATCCATTGGCATGAGCCTAAATACTAAAATCTTTACCTTTTCGAGCCACCAGCACACTTGCAACTGTATCTGGCACACTTGTTCCTGCTGCTAGTAATGTGAGACCCATTACTGACTCTGGGATACCCAGCGTTTCACCTGCAATTGAGAAATAACAGTAGAAAATACAAGTGTGATTTTAGTTTGGGTTCATCCAAAGAAAGTGCTTTGGACTTTGTTTGCTGGAGAAAAAATCAGTAATCATACAGTAATTTCAAACGAAATGTGTGAGCTAACTTAACTACATGTGAGGTGACTGAACCACAAAGCAGTTAAAACAAAGAGTAACAGCAAATATCCTTTCCTTGTTCTTCAAGTCTGCAGTGGTCAAGACAACACCAGTTATGATTTTTTTCTTGCAGATAAGGTAAAAGTTTTAATATCTATCAAATGACTACTCTTTTTTTCAGTTTTGCGCATGTCCTTGTTAGTGTTCAAAAGTCTTATGAAGCAATAACTCTTAGGATCATTCTTTTTAATCCCCTTGGGGGAGGGGAAAAGCACATGAATTTTCTTGGGGAGGACAGTCATTAAGATGTTATAAGAGTACTGTCTCAACTACATGCCTTTACCATTTCACTCCATTTAGAAAGTGATTTGGAAGAATCAAAATACAGGATTTTTATATGACTTGTAAGTACAAGTAACCCCTTAGAAGTATGAGTTCCTTTAGGGAAATATTTGTTTAAATTAAAAAAAAAGTTTTAAGTTGTTATTAGAAAGGCAGCTTGTTTTTCCCTAATCTCTGTTTTTCTTAGCCCCAAATGTTCTGTAACCATATTAATTTCTAACGTAAAATACAGGGATTCTTCAAAACTGTTTTAGCAGTTGTACCATTCAGAAGCATCAGTATGCTGAAGTACTTGATACCTCTAGTCAAGCTACAAATAAATTAATTTTTCTTAAACTTTTTTTTTCTCTAAAAAGTATCTTAATATTTTTATTGTTGAAATCTTAGTTCTTACTTGAAATATTTTGACACATTTAATAAGAGCAATTTTATTTAAATAAGAGGCAGTATGCTAAGCTAGGTCAGCAATACTTGTCTATTACTTACCAGCTTAGTCTAGAGCAGCCCAGTAAATTTATGTTTGAAACTGTTAGTTATTTTCAGAGGGACTAACATTATCCTGTTGCAGAATTTGTACTCTCTTTATCCTTCCATCACTTCTAATAGATTTGTAGGATGAGGGACCAACAAATCAGCTTTTATAAACCATCCAGGCTGGAAAACAATGGTTCAAACCAAGTTGAAATATGAATGAACCAGCCTTACATACCCAACCTTAGTTTCTAGCCCTCTGAAGGTTATAAGACAGAATATAAACTCAGGAGAAACTATTTTTTCTTTTTATTAGCTAGATTTATCTTCTATTTAATGTGTAGTGGTTTATTTTTTTTTATGGCAACTGACCATAAAGACAAAATAGTCTTATTTTTCTAGGCTTTTAATTTTGTGTATCAATGTGTTGCTATAAGTAGTTGAATTTTCTTTGCCAGCAACAGAAAGATGTACTAAGTTAGGTTTGCTCTTGACCATCCCAGTTTAGTGCCCAGCTATGACACCTTTGTGACATTCTGACAGGCTGATTATGCAATGGTGGAGCCTATGAGTCAACCTTCATGAGAGCCTGGACTTGAATATATTGTGTGTTTAACTTGTAGTGTTTTAACATGTAAATAGAATATAATTTACCTAGAAGTAGTGGGCCAAAGATCCCAATACTACCTGTGATGACTCTTGAAAATGAACTAATACAGTCTCTGAATCTCCACCATACCTACTTTCATATGAATTAATGCATTGTCTTATAGAACAGCAATAACGTTGATTTGAATCCTGTTTCAAAGGCTTTTAGCATCCAGGCAGTAAACCCTTGCTCATTAGGTACAAGTAGAAAATTATTTAACCAAGGGGTTAACGTGGTGGGTATAATATCCAGAAAGCTACTAGTAATTTCTCAAAGGTTTACTGAATGTGTAGGTCTGTTTCTGCACTGAACAAGGAATTATTCATATCTGAACTAGTAGAATGCTTGAGTAGGATTAGTGAGCTATAATGTAAAAATGGCAAGCTTTGAGAAATTTCTGTGGAGTTTTAATGTTGTTTTCTGCTTGTTCTTAAAAACTGGATGTCTTTGAAGCTGACTGGAGAAACAATGAAATGAGGAGATTTAATACCTCAAAGTAATTTTAGGAGAAGGTTTTTGCATACAAGTTCATACTCCTTCTCTCACTCAAATGCAGTCCTTTTACTGCCCCACTTTATGATGCAGATTTGTAAGAGGTCCACATACACACACTCCGAGAATGTTTAATAAACACATTTGAGAAGCTTTTTGGCAGTTAATTGAATGCCAAATCTCTTACTATAACATTTGTGAAAAACACAAGGTGTAGAAATTACAGATTTTTTCCAGTCTTAGAGGATTTCATGTTTGTCAGCCTTTAGCATGGCAAGTTTATTGCTGTGTGTCTAATTGTTTTGCTTAATGAAGCAGGTTAGTGAAACTGTTTTTAAAAATAGACCGGGTTTTTTGTAGCTACATAAAGTTCTCATTCATGTGATGATAAGCAGTGTGAAGCAGCTAAACTCAGAAGTGTTCCGTCATTGGATAGAAGAGTGTGGCAAATTAAGCAGTCAAGTTTCTGTTGTTTTTCTTTGCTGTGTTTTTTTACAACTCAGTCTGAGTTGCTAAACTAACTTTTAAAGGGAAACCTCACAAGTTTTTCAGTGATTCTTGACTGATATAGCAACACCATTTTGGGTACCTACCTGCTATTGTCACCATCCATACAAGAACATAAGTTATTGCAGAAATCCATGCTGCTGAAATTAAAAATGTCACCATGAACCAGTTCCTCCAAAACTGTCTTCTGCAATCTGGTATAGTTAAATAGAGTAGTGTGATAATAGGAAGGGATAACACCCACAAAATTCTCTTCATATCTGCTTCAGGCATGGTGAAGACATTTGGATGATCTGTTAAAGAAAAAGTAATTTTTAACTTGTAGCATTAAGTTTGAATCCATAGCATACAGTACATTACTGTCCTCTACTTGTGAGAATACTGAAAAAAAGGTGAAAAATACTTCTCCCTCAAGTTTCAGCTGTAGTATTACCCAGTACCTACATATCTCTGGACAAAATTCTGAAATGAGGTTACAGTGGGGCGATTCTGCTTGTACAAGAAAAGCATTTTTTTCACAATGAGAATAATCACCAGTAAAAAAAATCTCCCCAGGAAATGGTGATTCTCCGATGTTGCACACTTCTAAAATTCAGCTGAACAGCTGCTGGCCCATCTGGGACCATGCTTTTGCCAAGAAAGTTTGGACGAGATGGTCCTTGAGATCCCTTTCCAGCCTAGTATTCTATGATTAAAATGTTTTTTATTACATCACCAGGGAAGAACTAAGGTGGGTGAAAAATGGATTTCTTTATAAGGGTTTACCCATAACATTTACCAAGTACCAGCTGCTGTTTTTTGCCTAAGAGGAAACATGACCACATGTGGCCACGTCACAGCTATCCCTTTACTTCTGATATTATGCATATTTTGGGCTACAAACCTGCCACTATCATAAGGAAACAGTGTATATTAGTACAGTACCTGTGTGGCTTTCAGGTGATAGTGCATTTTACAAACAGTGTTGCTGAGAAGTTTCAAATACACACAACAAAGACAGAAGTTCTACCATGACACAGATAAGCAACTATCCTTGCATTCATCTAGCAACTAACTTCATATGAAAACTATCACTATGATTTTGCTCAATGTTATATTCCAAGTTATAATGATGATCTACTTGAATACTAGGCTGGAGTTCTTTTGTGAGCAGTCTTAATCTGAGAATCTGCTCTTGATCAGAATTGAAGACAGGCATGTGGAGTGCTAGAGACAGCTGTAGTAACGCCTATACCTTCAGAGATCTCATCGAGCCCGTGTAAGCTTGTTGAAAGTTGAGAGTAGTCCAGCTCATCTTGAAAAATTCCGCTGTCTGTTCTTGACTGTTGACGAATTAGAGGTCCACTCTCATCTCTCCATCCAACCAGTGGCTGCTGCTCTGCATTCTCTTCCATAGCTTTTGTAAAACACGCACAGCAGGGACTGAACTTTTTCATGAGGTATTGGTTGATTTTAATGTCAAAACATAGTACCAGAATATAACACCCATATATCAATAATAGGGATGCACTTTCATACCTAGAATGAAAAACAAGTTTTATATAACATGTAGTATAAAATAACCCAATTGTTGGCATAAGGAGAGAGAGAAAATTTGCATGAAGAGCAAAAAGAGAACACACAGAAGCATCTATTTGCAATTGTATGGCTACTGTCATGGAAGTTTGTGAGTGTCCCCATGTCTTTCAGCAGTTCGATTAACTCCCCTTCCCTGCAGAATCTTGTTTGTGTATTGTATAGCTGCATGTTTTTTCAGGGGATCTTACTGATTGAATATTTTCCTGATGTTTGCAAAATTGAGTCTTCATGTGATGCTTAAATTATAAACTTCAAGAGACATAATGCTGGACCTGACTGTCTTGTTGAGGTAACAGGAGTTTCAGTGTTCATGGAGGAGTTAAAACTTCAGAAACTCATGATCTTCTGGCAGACAAATATTTTTCTGAACAATGCTGCTATGAAAGAAAAGGCTCAAAAGGAGTAAATGCTGAACACTAATTGATATGCCAGAACAGCTGTGATAGAAATTGTGAAGTCTGTACAGACAAACCTATGCAGATCAAACTTCATCAATATGCAGAGTTTGAATGTTTAGGTAATAATCGTTACAAGCATTGTGACTTTTTAAGTTTTTTAAAGCCAACAGGATGTTTATTTCTGTTAGTGAACGGCAGTTCAGGCTTCTTGAAGTTTGGGGCTTGGGGATTTTCATTTGTTTTTCAAAACACTATCTCACAAATCTCCAGTCAACAGGAATTCAACACTACTTGTGCTCTTACCAGTAAATTCTGTTGTCAGATATCATCGCAAGGACCGCTGCTGCACTGATGGTATATGCCAGACAGTCTCTGAACAGCGGCCAACAGGATAGCCTCGAAACCTGCAGATCAGTCATGTACTTTTCTTAAACCTCTCTGTAATACTTTCACTAAGTGCTGTAAATGCTGCATCAATATGTTGTTTCTATATTATGTAAAAATTAAAGATTCTTAGGAATGACTTAAGTATGATATTTAACAAGTTAGTGTTTTTAAAAACTTTCATAGCAAGTTACCTTAAAACTGATTACATGCTGGTTTTGCTACTAAATAATAAACTTGGCAGTTGTCATAGTAAGTCTCTCTTGGCTTTTGTTGGCAAATGAGAAAGGATAACTGTTTGGCTCCTGGGAGCAGAACTATCAAAGTTGATACATACCACACTGGAAAACAGCCCACAAGCTGCAGAAATACCAAGAAGATTATATATTGCTGATCCAAGGATGGTGCTGACACCGATATCTCCCTTTGTCACAAAAGCTCCTGTAAGGAAAATGACTCTGGTATGTTTCAGTTTGGCATGCAAGGAAAATAATTCTAAGTTGTAAGAAGTCAAAACACATCTCTTACCTAGAAAAGCAGTGACAAGCTCTGGAGCAGAGCTTCCAGCAGCCATAAAAGTTGCTCCAGCAACATCCTGTGAGAGGCCAAGGCCTGAGGATAAAACAAAAAGAATTGCTTTAAAAAATTGATACTTCAGTAGCCTGTACCCTTTACTCTCATTAGTATATAATGTTAGCTACTACTACGGTTGAATAAAGTTTATTTTCATACAGTCAAGGCATTTATATGAGATTCATAAATAATATATTGAAAATTAGCCTGGTCTATTGGGCTAGTTTATTTCTAACTTCGTTACAGAAATTAGTTTAAATCTCTTGTAAAATCAGCATTTGTATGCAGGATTTAACTGTGTTTCCTATTGGTAATAATTGTGGGGAAATTCCATGGACTGTAGTGTTCTACTGTTTTATGATCCATATCAAGTCTGCCTATATTCCAGGAAAATCTGTACTATTGTTGTCTTCACATACCAGAAACATAAGTTAAATTCAAACCAGTGCTGTGATTTTAAAATCAAATTTTCACTTCGTATGCACAGTATAAGAACCTGTGCCTTGCTTAAGAGAAATGAGATTTTTGTTCTGGCAAATTGACTTTCTGAGATGTAACTCACTCTGTAGATGAAGTCCTGCACACAGAGTACAGGGACGTATGGCTGGCAATTGCAGAAGTCTTACAAATGCTTACTTCTCATCAATAAACAAAACACCAGCTCTTACAGCAGTGTTTAAGCTTATGTTTGCTGTAAGTGTTCTGATTTGGAGAGTATTTTCCAGTTTAGGGATGAGTTTCCCTAGGGAATTTTGTTAATTCTTGGCAGTGAAAAGCTGAACTTCTTGCCAAGACCATCTCTTTACTTCAGTGGTCTGCTGAAGCCAGGGGAATTGTTGCAGGATGATTAGATTTCTTAGAACCGTGGTAACCATAGAATTCCTGTCCCTCCTGTGTCATACCTCTAGTATGTTAGCAGTAGCTCATCCTGTTACTTGTTCACTGCTTTCAAAGAAAAACAAGCCCTAGGAAGAGTTTTGGTTTCACACATCACCATCCCTCTTTGTTCCTTTTACTAGTAGTTACCTGGACTGTGTAACTCGAAGTTACTTGTCAGTTTAGTTAATACTGAGGATTGTTAAGATTTTCTTCCAGGCAGAAAGAAAGCAAATATTAAATGAACACCTATGCAGTGTAATTTAGAGGTTTTCTCAAAAAAATATTGATTCTGTGTATCAAATTAAATATTGTATGGACACGTGTGCATGGAAAGTGAAACGTTTTCTTTCAGAGCACTTTAACTTTGAAACTTTTTAAAAGAGAAAGTTTTATGCCAAGCTGCTCAGTTTTACAGGAAAAAGATCGGGATGTCACTTACATTCACTGATGATCTCTAAAGAAGGTAGAAAGTAATCATCGCATACAATGGACACGGCCAAAAACATGTACAGTATAATTATGAAGTAGATAACGATTCCTCCATCCTTCCTCTCCTGCGGTGTGAAAAATCCTTCAGGAAACTCCGATGAAGAAGAGAGGACGCAACGCGTCCGATTTTCTGAAAATTGAGTGCAAAAGTGTTACACATCCTGACACCTTCCCATTCCTTTGGCAGCGGGACGTCTGCGGATTCGAGCCCCGGTGGATTTCGCTCTTTTGCCCATCAAGTACCGCTGCAGCGATGCCACCAGAGCGCCGACACCTGCGGGACGGGCTGTGCAGCGCTCGAGCGGACCCCGGTGCCCTCTCGGTGTCCCCGGTCCCCTCCCGGTCCCCCCGTACCCGCGGGGTTCTCGGGGCGCTGCGCCCGCGCTCCCCAGGCCGCGAGCGCCGCCAGCAGCACCAGCGCCGCGCGCCGCCGCGCGCCCGCCCGCATCGCCCGGCCCTGAGCGGGGACGGCTCCGAGCGGGAGCGGCCCTGGACACGGGCGGCCCTGAGCGCGGGTGGCCCTCAGCCCGGGCGGTGCCGAGCGGGGGCGGCGCCGAGCGGGGCGGCGGCGCTGGGCGACACCGTTACGTGGGGCCGCGCCCCCCCTGCCCTCCTCCACCGCCCCTCAGGGGTCCCGCCAGCCCCCAGGTTCCACCGCCCCTCAGGGGTCCCGCCAGCCCCCAGGTTCCACCGCCCCTCAGGGGCCCGCCCCTCAGCGCTCCGCCGCTCGCCGCTGGCAGCGAGGGGCCCGGGGGTCTGCGGGCAGCGCCTCCGAGCCCGAGCCGCGTCCCAGGGGCCCGGCACAGGGAGCCGCCCTGTCCTGCCTTGTGTGTGAGAGCTAAGGTTTTGGACGTGGCGAGTTCGGCCTTGGTGCAAGATGCTGACCGCGATACCCAGGTGCTCTGTGGTGTTTCGGGACGTAGAAGGTGAATCTAAGCTTACTCCTAAGTACCTTTTTTCTGCTGCGACAATTTCTGCTTATTCCCACCGATTCCCAGGGTTTCTGTGCCAGGCTGTGTGAGCACCGGGCTCGCCCTTCACTGGGGCAGATGGCCATGCCAGTTACATGAATGGTTAGCAGGGGCAAAGCTGAGACCCACACACATTTCCTCCCTTCAGACCCAGATCACTGAACTCCTTTGTCTGGTGACCTTTCCACAATGAAGTCATGTGTATAACTGAAGATTAAAGAGTAGAATGCAGTCTTTAAGCTTTTATAAAGTCATCACCCCTACCCCTTCCCCAGTCACTGGTTTTACAGGAAGATAGTTTTTTCCCTCGTGTCATTGCAGACATGTCTCCAGAAACATTTGCAACTCCATGATACCAAATGGAGTTTTGGGGCGTCCATTTTATTACTTGTTGTTTGTGAGGCGCAGGGCTGATGCTTGCATTTGTGAGCAAGGAGTGCAACAGGAACAGATTGTTTTGTTTCATTGCATCTAATCCCTCTAAACTCCTCAAATTCCTTGCATGCATGGTGTTTGGCTAATATGTGATCAACCTCACCCTAGGATACAGGAGATAAAGTGAGAAAGTGGGTGTTTTACTTTTGAATTGAATCAAACATAACCATACAGCCACTATTATTGTATGAATGAGAAAAATTGCCAAACCATCATAATTGTGTGGAATAACAAATTCTGTAGCAATTGCTGTTGCCCATTTCTGATCCCTCTGTGGCCCCAAATGCTTTTTACTAGAGCAAGAATGATTTACAGGAAAAAATAGATCATTTTGGTTTGGAAAGATTCAAGGATTTTCTTCTGAATCCCACTTTCCACCAGAGAAAACAGTACAAAATTCCCTACCTAAATTTCTGGTGGCTCTTTCCTTACATGGGTCAACAGAGAGGGTTTTGTTATCCAGGTAAGTGGCTTCCTTGCCACTGCTTCTCTTCCTTGAAACATATAATTGGCTTACTCTTAAAACTCCAGCACAGTTTCTAATATCAGCTGCTTCATGCCAAAGTAGTTTCGATTTTTTTTTTTCTGGTGTGCTCTTTTTTTAATTGCTTTAAAGTACTTATAAGCCTGCTGTTCTGATGGGAACGAGCTCTCTGCTACAGCAACATGTTCACTGTGTGGTTAGGAAAGCTCAGTCATGTGATTTCGGGATTTGAAGGTTTTGCTTTGGTCTGCTTTTACTCAGTGTTCAAGCTCTAATTCCTTTCTATAGACACCCCCTCTCCATGCATAGCTGAAGCAAAGCCAGAGCTTTGATTTTACTGAAGGTTTAAGTCCACTTAGTTTGCTGAGGAGTCATTGAGTGAAGGTGCTGTGCTCACACCATCGTTGCCAAGAACACCTCTGGAGAGAGCAACAAACGGAATAAAAAGCCTCTGGTGTCCCAGCATGAGGAACCACGCGCTGCCTGTCTGCATGCTTGACCCAATGCAGAAACACAGGCAGCCAGAGAAGGTTTTGGCCTCAGCATTGCTGGCTGCCAGGTCTGGGCTATTGCAGTGTGAGAGAGAGCATTCTGTGAAGCTGACATTGGTCAAATATTAGTGCAAATTCAAAGCATGCTGCTGCATTTTTTTAGCTGATGTTAAGATGAAGTTCCACTCTCTGATAGTAAAAATAATGAATAAATAAATTTTTCAGAGCTCCTGAAGGAGAGGGATGGGTGACTGTTTGCTAATCAGATTGCTACACTAATGCTCCACCAGGGACATGCTGAAAGACTGCTATGGCTGCCTGAGCACAGCCCTCAGAAAGGGTAAAGAGGCATCAAACTACAGCAGCTGCAGCTCCTTTCCCAGTGATCATAATCCGGTGTGAACTGGCTACGATGCATCTGAATGACCCACACAACTGGGAACAGGGAGCTGCCTTGCTGCCCAACCAAGCAAAGGGAGGTTGGGCTGTCTAGAGGTGTGACTCCAGCTGTGTGAAATTAAGGGGGCAGGTGGGAGAGAAAATGTTAATTTGGATCAGCTGTTGTATCTCCACAAATCAGGTGCTCATTTTTCTTGTGAGGAGACTGGGACTTCAGTTCAAGACTGAGGAGTTTTTCTATAAGCAGGGAGTTTGCTTAGGATTGTTTGAAAGTTTTTTTCTTCTACTTTTTTCACTATTTGAGCAGATGGACCATGGATAGTGAGGGAGAAAGGCAGGTGAGTTTATCAGAATTTAAGGGGAGCATTAGTAGTTGTTGGTAGGATCAGTCCTTAGCTAAAAGAGAGATGGGGATGGCATGATGAATTAATGACTGTCTTAAAATAACAACAAAAAAGTATTATTGTGTGGTGTTGGCCCTAATCAGTTTAGGAGAAGGAAAGGTTGGTACAGATCCTTGTGAGGAATCTGTGGTTAAGTATAGGTGATCATATGTGTGTAGGAATCCTCAGTTTCTCTGGCTTCCTTAATTATAAACATGCTTCAAATATTTCTTATAACTAAAGCTGCAACCTACTGTTTTAATCACAGTGATTAAAGCAGATCCATGTCTGCGTCATCCTTGCCTTGTGGTTTTGTTTTTTGGGATTTGTTTAGGCTTTTTTTTGTTTTTTGGTAGAGGTCTATATAAAAATATTCTGGTTGGGCTGGGTTTGGTTGAGGGTGCTCAGACACCCCCAGGGCTGGTATGAGGGCAGCTTGGTGTTAGCTGTCCCTCAGTGTTATGGCTCCTGCTGCAGGATGTAGAGCCTGTGTGACAGCCTGTGCTTGTACATACCACTTGTGTTCCCAGTCACAAGGCCTAATGTGCTGGCAGACAAAAATAAATCAAGATGTTTTCATCCTGAAACCAACCAAACCTCAATATTGTTGTGATAATCTGGTGTTATTCCTGTTTGGCAGAAAAGAAGTTGAGGATGAACAGGGCACTGACTACCTGGCCTACTGCTGTGTTGGGGGCTGCACTAGGGCTGCTCAGAGGATGAGTTTCCACACTCCTTTTCTTCTCTCTGTGCAGCTCCTGTGGCATCTCTGGAGCGTAAAATGGTGGCTTTTAAAAGAGCTGATAGAATAAATTCTCTTGCCCTGAGGTGCTCAGAAACCACCCTAAGGTGATGAGATAAATACTTTACTGTTGCAAAGTTAAAATGAGTCTCTTCAGTGTAACTCCATTATTCTTCATTTAAAAGATAAATATACCGTCATTGTCAGATCAGATATTCCCCTTTGTCAGCATTTCATGGCTCACTTCCTGGGAATAGATAGATTGATGATAGCTGTTTAATATTCTTTCCTTCATAACCACCAATTTGAGAGTTGCCAACTCTCATGATGGCTGCTGCTTTTCTTAAAGCATCAGCTTGATGTACATTAGCCACCCAAGAATCAGAGCTTTCTCTTTTTTTTTTTTTTTCAAATAAATAGTTGTAAAGAAAGCTTGAAAATGGGAATCTGAGCATCTAATGCTGGAAGCAAATAAGCACATGACAGTATTATTTTCAAGCTAATCTTATGACTTCTTAAGAAAGGGGAGATAGGTCATTCTTGGCTTTAGAAAAATGTCAAAGGGAAGGATTTGATTTCTTACTCTTAGCTCCAAGATCCAAATGCTCTTGCTGGGAATATCTCTGAAGACCACTGGAAGATACAACTCAACTGCAGTCCCTGGTGACAACCAGGAAAGCTGCTAAACTGTGGAATATTTTGTGGTAGCTGGTGCAGGCTGGTGTGAATCAAACTTATTCTAGGTCTCTTGGCCTTTGTGTTCTGACCTTGCACCTATGATGAATAGTTTTTGTTGACTCTAAGCTGTGAAGCTGTGAACACTACGTTTTCAGGTGGTCCATAATTAGACTTCAGTGTTAATTGTATGTCAGCTAAATGCAGGAAGTGAGCAACATGGTTATTTTTGGCATGTGGTCCATGGAAACATTCAGATGACATAATCAAGGGGAGGTAGGTGAGGGTGGGGAGCTGCTGAGACTGGTCTTCTGTGGGGCTTGCAGTTGTGGAATATTTTTCATGTATGCTGTGGAGTACAGTCATCACCTGTGACAGTGTGGCTCATATCCAAATCAAGGTGCATCTTATGGGTACCTACAATGTCAAAAAAGCTAAAAACTTCTTAGCAGAATGATTTTGCTTGGTGGTTCTCAGGTGAATTCAAGTTCAAGAGAAAGGAGGATATACTATTTTTAGTTGAAGAAAATTGAATCTGTTCATATTGGTGACTGGGGATTTCTATTTTTCCCAGCAATTCAAGTGTACAAAATTTCACCTTCCATCTTGAGGCTCAAAGACTTCTATCACTTTCTCTTCTGCCTATGTGGTAAAGTTCTACAGCAGTTCTCATGGTCTTAGCTTGCTCATCAGATGATCTCACCAGGTGATCTGTTTAAGACATGGAAGAAATCTCTTGAATTGAAAACAAAACATGTCTCAGATTAAATGTTTTTCAAATTTAAGTTAGTAAGAACTTCTCCAGTATTATTTGAGTGCTCCTCCATGTTAGCTGCTTTCCTTTGGTTAGAAGGTCTTATTAAGACAACTGGAATGTATTGTGACTGTCAGTGTTTGTGGTACCATGAAAATGAATGGTTTCACCATGAAACTAATGCTGGTTAACTAGGTTGATCACAACAGAAAATCTTGCCACAAAGACTTATATGTATATATATAGACTCGTATTTATATATAAATGCCTACATGTACCAAAAGAGCAGGGCTATTGCCAGTAACAATGCTGTAGAGAAGCTTCTTTGTAGAGTTCTTTTTTTGTCTCGTGAACAAAGTGAAGTTCAAAAGATTGTACACAGTCTAAAAAGATTTCAAATAAAGCCAGCCTGCTTCAAGTACCTAAGTCAGGTTTGAATGCAGAATGGTCAAGGAATGGAGCAAAATGATGAGGCTTGTGAGGGGCATCCTATGGATAAGATTAATTATTGCACCATGATCACTTCAGGCTGCTCTGTTCCATCCCTCCAGGAGTTTGTTTTTAGCCCAAATACACATCCACACTTCTATTTGTACACTGTTCATCAAGGGGTCAGGTAAATACACCACAACACATAAATGGCAGTAGATACTGGCGATGAATGAGTTATGGATTTCTTTGCTAACACCTTGGGTGGGTTTTTTCTTGATTGGTATTTTGTTTTGCTCCCCTCCCTCAACTATTCGAAGTCTTGTTTCTGTGAACAAAAGAGAATCAGAGCAGAAAACTCACTCCTTGCCTGCAAATTCTAAGCTTCTCTTTTCTGCCACTTTTGTGCACCAAGGAGTTCTGGTCTCTCAGTGACTTTTGCTCCCACTTGCTTTCTTTCCTCTTCCTGTTGACACAAACACTTCAACCAGTTGTTGTCCTTGTACATGCACTGGAGTATAAGCTTGTTTTTTCCACTCTTTGAAGCCTATGTTTACCCTGAAATTTTTTACTGCATTTCTTGCTCAGGCTGTCTTGAGGCTTGGCTTCATCTGCTACCTGCTGTCCTTTCAGTGTACCTCTCTTGAAGCATTTTGGAGAGCAAGGTGTGTGTTGAAGGCTGCGTGTCACGGTCTCTGTTGTCTCAGTGCATCTGCTGGGTTTGTTAAAGTTTTTCTGTTTTTCATTGCATTGCTAATGAAAAAATCTAGCTGCACTGGCAACTTTCAGCTGACCTTGAATTTGCAAGTACTTACGAATTTATATTCTCTATAAATAAATTGGAAATTATTATTCTTGTGATTAAAATATTATTCTTATGGTTATTGCCTACAAGTTCTGTAATCTCAGTGGTATCTCAGGAAATAAAACAAACTCTCAGTACATAAGTGTCTGTATAAACAACAT
This sequence comes from Cyanistes caeruleus, assembly GCF_971803275.1. Taxonomy (NCBI): domain Eukaryota; kingdom Metazoa; phylum Chordata; class Aves; order Passeriformes; family Paridae; genus Cyanistes; species Cyanistes caeruleus. The sequence continues at coordinate 10,811,003 of NC_141713.1, forward strand.
CAAATCATGTTTTCTCCAATGCAATTGCTTCTTTTCATGTATTCCTATAACTGAACAGGCATTAGAAAAATAATTATTATTGACATACTGGAAAAAGGGACACATTTAATTCTATCTTACAGGTTACCAGGTTGTTTCACCAGGTAACATCAGCATGTACTAACATTATTTACGATGTAATAGATGTTGTTGATTTGAGGATGTTTCTCTGTTTCAGAAATGGATTGCTACAAGGCAGTGTGTTGCAAAATTCTACGTGCATGTGTTGGTTTATGTTACTGTGCATCAGTCTAGAGGAGACTTCTTTCATTTTAAAGCACTTTCAGTTTTTGGTGCACTAACTGTGGTGCTAAACCTTTGTTACTTTATGCGTGTTGTGAGATATTCCTATAATTCTTCCTCCCTTCACTCCTGTGAAGCCTCAGGGGTGAGGCTGACAGGGAAAAATCAGCTTGGTTGCTTTTTGGATGTGTTTTTTCTGAGGAGGAGAATATAAGAGTGATGAGCAGTTTTCTCAGGAGCTGGGGAAGAGGTCTTTGTTCCAGCCTGGCTGGACAGTGAAGCATAAGCCTGTTCTGCAATGAAGGAGGGTGTTTGAGGCATCAAGCTAAAGAGAGCAACCTTCTGATAAAACATAAATGAATGCCTGTATGCCAAAAAGATGGTCTAGATAGATAGCACTGTCAATCTGGAGTTTATGAAAACTGGCTGAAATTCAGCTGTAACTTCTTGGTAAATCAATTTTCCCAGTTAATATTTTGGGTAGAGTTCACGTAAATTATATCCAGAGTAATATACCAGTTCTACATATGTGCAGATGCCTGCCTTTCCTCTGGAAATGCTGTAATCTTTACATGAGGACAAAGGAACAAAATCAATTCTGTGCTTCTGCAGAGGAGATGACAGAGCTATTACTGCTCCAACTGAGCTGTGCAGACAACTAAAAGATAGAATTATTGCAATCTCTGAGAGTGTTTCTCTTTAGAGAGCTTTGGTGCAGTCCCTCTCTGCTTCCTCATGAGATATCACCAGAAATGCAGTTTGGGTTTTGTCAAAGGACTGAGTGTTTCTAAAGCTGGCATAAACTTCTGCTGAGTTACTACTGATTCCTTTACAATGCTGACTTAAAAAAACCTCCACTGTGAAATGGAGAATATTTAAAACCTCCTGCATTTAATAGTAATTCTCTCATTGCTGTATATGCTGGAGCATAATGTTTTCAATGTTCTAAGGCAACTTTTAAATTTCTATCAGACCTTAGAAAGATGAACATATTGATGCCTTAATTGCTAGCACAGAATGTATAGATAATACTGTATCTTTCACAAGAATCGTGTTCTGCTGACAGAAGAACTGATGTGATAGAGCTGAAACTTTTTCCCTCAGGATACAACAATTATTATGTCCTTCTGTTGCTAAAATGGAAGTCTCATATTCTCACATTTCATGAAATCTAAAAGCTTCTAGCTTATGCATCTGTTCCTTGGCCACTAGAAACATCATTTCATTGTAGTAATTTGTCACTGATAAACATAATCAACAACCATGGAGACAATGCACAAAGTATATGCAAGTTTATATAACTTCTTTCATTGACCATTTTCCTTGTAAGCAGGGCATGGAAAGCCAGGTCTCCCACTGGTGTTCTCTTTCTGCTGTCCAATAAAGCTGTTTCAGTACTGACTAGTTTACTCATAATAAGCTTTTACAAACAACTTTGACTTACCTTTTCCTGGATGACTTTTGAATGTTCCCATCCATTGCCAAAGATTTCTCAGCTGGAGTTTGCCTGGATGAATAGCTGAATCAGCATAACTGGCTGAAAGCCACCAGCTGTGATTAAAAATGGTGGGGATATAAGCAAATTGGCTAGAAATTGAATAGATACTCTGTTAGTAACAACTGCATGAATCCAATGGATCTGCTATCAGATGTTTTGGCTCTTTCTTGTTATACCCACTCCTGACCCTCTTCTCTCAATTTGAATAAGAACAGCTGGCTCAGAGGTTTTTGTAAATGTTGAGCTAATATTTTGCTTTCTTAAATCTGTTGCTGCTGGATTTCACCTGCCATACTGAGAAATTTGTAGTTAAACGAACTGTCTTTTTCCTGCAATTTTTTCCCATTTCTTTGAAGAGGAGCTTTAGTTTTGTGAACTGACTCCACAATTTTGTCTGGAAATACATCTTGATTTTTTTAGTGTTTTAATAACTTGGGCTGAGTTAAGACTCTGTGAAGCCTCATTGTGCTCTTCTGGTGTTTATGCCCACAAGAGTCAAGTCAGAATCGCTTGGAATAAGGAATGGCTTTAAATGGATGCTTGGATTTTTTCCTGTGAACTGATCTTGGAACCAGAACTAGTCATTTTCCAGTTAGAAGAAACTGATTTCTCTTTTTTAAAAAAAATTGTATGGTACTTATTTTGATTCTCTGGGGAGGGTTTTATTTATCTCCTGTCTAATGAGTTGATGCTTTTGGTAAGATACCTAGTGCAATCCCTAAACTTTAAGACAGGACAAAAAATGGAAATACAGGACTTCAGGCTTTTAAAATCTCTTCTTGAAAACACTTTTTTTCCAAGCACTAATTTAAATATTCTTTCAATGTTGAAGCAATAGAGAAAATTATGCAAACATTAACAGACTTTAAAAATATTCAATTCAACCATCCCTGAGATACTGAATACTGAATTTGCCTAATGGGATTTTCTGCTGTCCAAGAACTTGAAAATGTTATAAACACCAGTCTGGTTCCACAATTGTGGATATTTGACCTTTGGATGCTCAAGAGTATTCTCAGCTTTCCCCCTCCTGCTCTGAAATAGGTCTTGCTATGGCTGCTAGCCTCATAGAGTGTCTTGGTTACTCAGAGGTTCCACTTCTGATGAAGATAACTAATGTTTCAGTAACTGAATTGAGCATTTAAGTTATTCTCATTATTTGAGGTGGGGTTTTTTTTGTAATTTTTTTTGTTTTTTTCTTAATATGTTTCTACTCTCCACCCTGTTTGGAGCAAACCAACACTATGGATAAGACCTTTTTTGCAGCAAAAAATTCTTGTGGGCTGTTAGCATCTGTTAGTGCCATGAGGCCATTTCTGTGTAAATCAGCTTACTGCTGTGAAGTTATGCCAATTCTGACCAAACCACAAAGGGACTACTAAATATTCTAAAAGGTTTCAGTGAATTCCTACATCCTTATTTACCATACTCTCAGGTTCTAAATGTTAAAAGCCAGCCACAGGTCAGATCCAGTAGCTCTAAAGTTCTTTGGCAGTCCTCTTGGAGCAGATGCAGAGCTTAGGGAAGAGAGAGTGCAGTTGAAAACTTGCATAAACAAAAATCTTTTTGCTTTTGACTTCCAGCACAGGTTAGAACACTTCCCCCTCTCTCCCCACTCCCACGTCCCCCACTTTGTTAAAGCTCTGCATTTGGGATTACAGATTACAGTTCTGTCTGAACTAAAAAAATAGAAATCTGCCTGTGCCAGCACTCAGATCTGGGACCAAGCAGACTGTGACCCTTGTCTGATGGAAATACAAATCCCAGTGTCTGGAAAATCCAGATCTAAATACAGCCCTAAAGAGCTATCAGTGAAGGATCCATAGCATTGGAGTGCTATAGGGAGAAGGAGAAAAAAATGTCATTCCATAACTGTTAAAAACTAATGGAAAACGCTGTAGAAGGAATTAAAAAAAACTCAGACAATACTCTTACTAAGGTATTTCCTGAACCTACACTGAAACAAAATAGTTTAAAGCTTAGCCTGTCAGCCTTCTTGTGCTGGCAAGACTGTGAAGACAGCAAAGTAAATCCATATGCTTAGAATATGTAAGGAACAAGCAGAGCTACAAAAAAACCTGTTGTGTCCACTTTCACTCATCCACTCCTTGACTCGGTTTCTCTCTGGTGTTTGGATTTTAGTAAGAACATGGTGCCTCCTACTGTCCTTGATACACAGCATTGTTATGTTTGGATTTGCATAGCCCATTTTGGCAAGCCAGCCCCCTCTGCATGCAGGCTTATCTCTGGTTAGTGCTGGTCTTACACCCCTTAAATGCTTCTCTTGAGCTGCAGTTCTGTGGTTATGGTGCATTTTGCTTGGGCAGTATATTTAGCAAATTGTGTAGTCAAATGATTATGTTAGACTGAGTGGTTGACATCTAGTACACAAATAATTATGACACTAAACTTACTATGTATGAGCTGGAGCCGTAGCTGATTCCAGTGACAGATGGAAAACTCCACTGAACCTTTTATTGGCCATATGCCATTTCTGAGTGTTGGCCAACAACAAGATTTGTTGCTAATATATAATGATTTAAACAGTAAAAAGAGCAGCTGCACTTTGATTTTTGGTGCCTTTACTACAGGTTTTCCTGGAGCTTTTGAATCTCTACTGCTGCTTTCTAATGCAAAGCTGTCACTTCTAGTCTGTGAGAAGAGACTTTATCTTCCCAGCACTATCTGTGGTAGAATTTTATATTTTGATACTTATAACTAAAGCTTACTTCTGCCTTTTATTGCATTATTAAGTTGACAGCATAAAAATCTTCTGAAACATGGAACTGGAAATGGCTTGGAAGAAACTGTCTCTGTTGTGAAGTACTGCAGCAGAGTTTTTTCCAGGCTGTCAGTGAGTCTTTTGTTTTATGGCCTGTTTGAGGACTGGGAGAGCAGCAATCCTCCAGCTGTTCAGAGAAGACAACTTTCAAAGCACGGTTCACTGAGAGGAGCCCCATGTCCTGTTCACAGTATTACTGGGACAGCACTTGCAAATGTGTGTGTAGATATAAAATGCAACTGTTACCTATGCAGAACATGTTATAGTGTTCCTACTAAGGCTGGTGGAGCAGGAAACTAGCTACCATGCCATGTTTTGACCTTTGTTTCTCCTAAAGAGGGCTTAACTGCACCGTCCTTTGTCAGCCTGCTCATTCCAGTATTCATCCAGAGAAAACCAAGATTGGAATCTGGAAAACAGATCTGTTCTGGCATTTGGCCCAGCAGCAAAAAGCATGGTAAGGAAGGCACATGGCAAGGTGTATTCCAATAGAATTTTTTTTTTTTTTTTTGGTGAAAAAAGTACACTTTATTTTACAAAATTTGTATTATGAAAGCTTGAATACAATGAAAATGACTAAACATTTGATCATCCTGAGCATCATCAACCTGCACTGCATTGAAAAGGACTCAATGCAGTTGGGTTTCTAGCATTTGTGTTTGGCTGATCCTGTGGATCAGGTAGAAATGATCATGTTGCCTCTGTGCCAAGGGAGGCATGAAGTGGTTATTGCATTAGGTAATTAGGAATTGCATCCTTTGAAAGTGTCAATGTATTGGCCCTGCTCATCCCTTTCTTCAATGGACCAATATGTTTGTTTACTTATTTATCTTGTATCTCTTCCCTTAGCTCTGGAAAAAACACGTAACTGCTGGCTGCAGGCAGATTGTCTCTTCAGAGCTAATAGCTTCTCTCTTGTAGCTTGAATGTTTGTTGGGTTGCTCCTTATCTAGCTCATAGTTTTTCTTTTCTGTCAGATTCCTCCTACACTCCTCTTTGATCTTACCTACAGAAACCTATTTGTCTCAAACAGTCAAGATGAGCTATGCAAAATGTTCATAAAGTGATACAGCTATTTCCCAATTTGTCACATCTTGTGAAGCATTGGACCCATGTAAAACCCACATCAGCCATGAGGATAGAAAACAATGTAATTTGTATCAGAACTGAGAAATAATAGAGAGCGCCATTTCTGAAAGAGGTTTATAGTGGCTGTGTTCTCAATCTGAAATGATACCTACTGGGGAATAATTTTTGAGTGATGTGGATTCCCCTGTGTATCACCTCTGAGCAGTTAGAATCAGTGTCCCATACATGTTTTTAGATTGCATAGCTAGTGCCTGACACTCTGAGCATCTGTCCAACAGAGGCCAAATATCCTCATTCATTTCTGCTTTTTTACTCTTTTTTTGATGTTACTTTATTTGCTTCTTTTGGACTGGGATTTTTTTGTTTGTATACCAGCTTACACTGAGAGTTTAAAGGCTACAGCTGTTTTTCAGATCACTTATGTCCACATATATTACCCAAAACTGAGAGAGAAGAGGGTAATTCTAAAAGCTGTTGGGAAGATTGGTGAAGGTTGTTTCTCCCCTCCCCAAGTTGTCATTATGTACTTCCCATTGATGTTTATAGGCAGTTGTGTGTGCAGTCAGTCAGGAAAGAATCAGATAACAGAAAATGATTATGGAAGCAATAAAGCTCTACAGTTTACTTTTTCCCCCTCAATAAATTGGTTCTTCCTCCATATAAAAAATGAAATTATTTTTCTGTCTGACAGGTGTACTGTGGGTACTGTTTAGCCATGGTTAGCAACATTTCCTTGTGATGTTATTTCATAGCGAGACCAGTGATTTACAAGTTCAAGATAAGAATCCTTGACACCATCACTGCAGTGTTTGAAGCAATTAAAAATATGATGATTTTTGAGGTGACATGTACAAAAATGAAAACTCTTCAGTAGAATGCAGGACTTGCTGGTGTCAGCTGGTGATTAGTATTTGTTGTCTTAAAAGCCCAAGGTTATTGCAGTCTTGTCTGGTTTAACACAGCAAGCTCTGTGTGATGGGCACGACATGCTTGGCTGAGTGCTGTGGCTGCAATTTCTCTTCAGCTGGTACTCATGCAGAATGAGCCTGTTAAGATCTTCAGCCAAATCTGGTTGAGCAGTCATGCCAAGCATGTCTTTAAAATCCAGGGGTGTGAGTAGAGACTTCCAACAGGTAAAGCAACAGTATATGGTGAATGTTTCTGTAACTGTTATTTAGTGTACTTGGATTTTCATAAAATGGAAATAATTTTCTGTATTGAAGATTTGTGATGACTTGGAGGGGAATGAAAAATAATTCCTACTGCTCTTTGTGGCTGTTCTACATCCACAGTGATTTCTGGGGTTTGTGCTATTAGTGGCCTTCGCTTGGTGGGAAGTGAGTGTCTGCAGCAGTGCTGTGCGGTAGCCACTTGGTGTTTGCTCCAGGCACATGAATTATTGTGTTTAATCTGGAGCAGATTGGTTTACCCCTTGCCTTTCAGTAGCTCAGCCCACTGTTTCCTTGTGTGTTTTGTTCCACAAGTGCTGCACGGGTCTGTGCTGTGTCTGTTTGTGTCTGCAGGTGGATACTTCACAGCTGTCTGGAGACACTGACCCTACAAAGCACAGAGAGCAGTGTGATAAACAGATGCACATTGCTGTCTTTACTAGTGCTGGAAGGATGAGTTTAGCAAGTTCCTCTCATATCTATAGCCTTTAAAACAAAGACAGTGTCAATATTCTGTGTAGGAGTAAAAAAATCATAACGTTCTAAAGATTAGTGTTACTTGAGAAATCATTTTCTTGATTATGCTGTACATGGGAAACAAAACAGGAGCAAATGCTCGAGTGTTTTCTGATAGCTGAGACAGGAGATGGCATCTGTTGCAGTCCGTGTGGATTTATTAATGGAGTGACCCTGTCTCCCTAGAGCTTGCTTCTGTCACATGTTGCCTTATTCTGTGTTCCCTATTGGAGCACATGCGAATACAGTGTGCAAATGATAATTAATTTTGTTAACACTTGTAAGGAAAAACTTATGTTATTAGTTCCATACTGGTGTTGATGATGATAGATGTATCTATATAGATACAGGCAAAAATATAATTACAACATTCATGCATTTGATTACTTTATTTTGATTTTCTCTTGTTGCACTGAATATGATATATAATTAGAATATTGAAAGAGAAATTTTTACAAACTAAATCCTGGTGACCTTTTAGTTCCTAATCTCAAAGCTGTCAAGAGAAATCCACATGCTTTGGAGTCATATCCAAATGCAGACAAATCTTAGGTGCAAGAGGAATGGCTATTAATCAGCAGTTGTGCTTATCAACATTTTAATTATTCTGCCCCTAACTGAAGTGATAGGTCCTGTGTGTTTGCAACTGATTTTGGATCAAGTTCTGAAGGGACATAATCTACTCTGGTAATAAAATACTTAAGTTGCTACGTCATTGTGGATCTAGCAATTTACCTATATGTGTAAATTATACTTAATACCATAATACTCTGAGACAGAAACAGTCACAGCCAGATACTCTTAAATATTTTGTTCTCAGGAAATTCACTTGTTTGAGTAGCCTGTAAGGTTGTGCATATGAAACAGATGATGTTTTTCTGAGGTTTCTGTCTGCTTCAGGTATATCTCTGCCATTGTCATCCCAAATATGCAGTGAGGACATTTGGCAAATTTAAGAGCTCTCAGAAAGCAAATGTTCCATCACAACTAATGTTCTCCTCCTGCTGGTGACAATATCTCAGAATATCAAAATGAATGGCAAAAATGAAAGCAAAAGAGCATTTATTTGACCACCAGTGTGAAGCATCAATGTGAAATAAATTAGAACTTGTCTGCTTAAGACTTTTCTTTATATTTTTGATTTATACACTTTTATGATCTCTTTCCTCTGTTGACCTTGAAAGCACTGGTTATTTATTAGCATAATATGATTACATTCCTTTCTGCAGGGTTTAAGATGAAAATTGAAACCTTGCAATAATTTGACTAAAAGCTGCTAGAGCATTCAGCCAGCTGTCGAAATTTTAAGAGAAACCATATTAAGCAAAACAAAGTTGTAGCTATCTAACTGATATCTAAACACAGTCAGCATAGCTACCTGGGCAGGAGGCACTTTGGCTGGCTTAATTTGCTGGCTACAGATATGAAATATTAGCAAAATGCAATTTGGCGACAGTTTACACACTGTGGGCCATGGACTCTTCTCAGTCCACATGTGCAGCATGTATTATAGCCAAATTAGATGCATTTATAATTAATTCTCTCCCTCCCTCTCTCTCACACACATTCTGTTCTGTACAATCTGTATTTGTGACTGAGATGGACCAGGGCTTTGTTAATTACATGTCCAGGAAAGCATAGCTTGCTATCATCTTATTGATTCCTTATGGATAGAAGTGGCTAAGAACTGACTAAAAACTCATGGCAGAAATAGCAGCAGCAGTATTCTTACCTAAAATGTGATGGCAGTTTGTTTAAATGGTGGGTTTTACCTCTTGGAAAAAAATTCTACTTTGGCTGTGGGTGACTTAGTGTTGCTAATTCCCATTTGGCCAATGCAGTGGATACGTGCCAGAACTTGCTTAATACCCTTTCTTGGTCCTAAAGGTAATTAATTTTTTAATGCTGAAGCAGTCATTAGTTTTGGTAAGTAACTCTTTTGCTTTATTTTGCTTTATTTGTTATTGCTTGTAATAAAAGTTGTAATGGCTGTTGATACGTTTAAATCTGTCAAGAAGACCATTATATTCTCAAAATCTTGCTTTGAAAGTATGTGCAATCTTGGTGAGTTGTCTATTACAGAATTATCTTGTTTGGATTCTGTTGCCTGCAGAATGTGAATTAGTATTTACAGGAGACATAAGGACAAGTTTATTTTGTAAGGTTGGACACAAGGCCAAAGTGCTACCAGTGCAGTTAGTTACCTACATGGTAGTTGTGGATGTTTGAGGGAACAGTCTGTTACAAGGTTTCACTGAGTCTGAAAAGCCTAGAATTGCTCTGTGGTCAGACTCCAATACCCAAACGGGGGAAAACAGCTTTAAAGCTTTTGTGTTGTATGTGCTGGGGTTGGTTTGTTTTAAATGGAAGCTGTTTGGTATTGAGCTCAATAACTGTAAATTCCAGTCAGTTTTCTCTTGGATGGATGGAATATTCCCTCTGCAGTTCTTCATACTGAGTACTATAGACAAATGATAATTTACTTAGGAACACTTACTGTATTTTGTTTCAAAACACCTGCTGAATTGGCAACATTTCACAAATGTGTTATTTTCTCAAATAATCTCTAATACTGTATCAAATATTTTAATATTTGAAAAGAAATTCTGAATGGGACAGAAATTCTTGTAGCAATAGAACGTAAAGGTAATTTTTTACTGTACAAAATTTCTTTTTAAGTTCTTGATATGCTATTATTTTAAAATGGTGTGGGAGAAAACAGCACTGAGGTCTGTTAAATGATTAATGTGCATTCTCTGAAGTCCAGATTTGAGAGAATGAGGGGGAGAAAAGACAGGAAACAAGAGATTAGCTATCAGTGGCTAAAAAGTTCAGAGAAATACTTGTTCTTCTGCTGGTATCCATTTCTGAAAACAGCTCAGATGGCTCAGGGGTGATGGATATAATTATTTCACTTCATTCCACCATTGTTTTGCAGTGATATGTAACTAAGCCTTGCCTCTCTTATGCCTAAAAATGTACTTGTGTTATTCAAACATAAATTCAGTTTTCATCTTGGATTTGGTAGAGATTATACTACAGGCTGTTCTGTTAGGAAAATTTTTAAATGGGTCTCAAAGCCTCATAGTGAGGGAATTGTGCAGCTAAGGAAAAGGTCACAATTAATCAGAAATGTGTTCTTAAATGGCATGTTCCTAACTGTTGTGAGGTTCTGCAAACTCCCTCTCTCTTTCTAAATTGCCTGAATGGGAGGCTAAAAGCTATGTACCTTGAAGACTGAGTCACAAATCAGTAATGTTGGTTGGTTTAACCCATGCAATCCCACTCTGCTCCTGCACCCCATACATGGATGAAATGACACCTGCTCTCTGTTCAGCCCCCTTCAGAGTCTTAGGGACAGTTTGCAGTCAGAACCTGCTGTGCTCTCTCTAGAGGCTGTGACCCTAAAGCTGAGAGGTTCCTCTGAGCAGATTCTGTGTGGTGCAGACCCCTTGTATGTGGATCCATACCGTGTTCTGAACAAAGACTTCCCCCCTGTATTGCAAAATCTCCCTCATTTCCTCTGGATACTCTGTCACCAGCTTGTCAGCTGCTTGTTATGGACTGCTCAGTTCATGCAACTCTAGCTCGTTACTTACTCAGAATTAAAGTGGTTAAAATTTGATCAAGTTCCCTTCACAAGTATGTGAATATTTTACTTCGGAATGAGAGTGTTTGCAAAGTGGCTGTATTTAATGATTTGATATTGAAAGGTAATTTAGGTTAGTATTCTTCAGCATGTGTTGTTCCTTCCTTCCTACCCTGTATACTTGGTCAGGATTTTAAATCTTGCAGTATGGGAAAAGCCTGAAACCATGAACCACAGCTTGGGATAGCAAAAGCAAAAAAGGCTTAAGAGAGTAGTGAGAAAATGGTTTTTCTAACCCCATATTCACCTCCCAATATTGGATGAATTGCACGTCTGTAGACCCATCTGGCACTGCAGGGGAGTAATATCCTTTATGACAAAGACATTTTACTTAAGCATTTCTTCCAGGTCTGGTCCAGAAGGGGGAAATTGATTTAGCCTGTGATGTTAGAAACCAAAATCAAGAAGTGTTGAGACAGAGGGCAAGTTGCACTGTGACACCTTCTGTGCATTCAGACTAGAAACTGGATCCTTTCCCTATTGCAGTGATCTCCCCTTCTCATCTGTTGCTCCCTTCTTATTCATACACATGCGAAGTCACATGTACTGTGCTGACAGCACTGCAACTGTTCTGGAATCAAAGGACTCCTCATATGAGCTCGTCTGCTCTTGCTGTAAATGCCAGTCTGCAAAGGACAAATCCTTGGACTTTTTTCATCCCAAAAGGAAGCCTTTAGAAGAAAAATATTTTTGCTGGGAGTGTTTGGGAACAATATCCCGAGGGAAAATATTTTTTTCTTCTGCTGATGCCAGTCTGACTTCTGCAGCTGAAGCAGTCTGTGGAGCTGGTATATTTGAATGAAAGGACAAGGACTTTGGTGAAGTTTATTTTGGTCCCTTTGGCTCATGTGAGGAAATGGGATGCAGATTGTATGTGTGTGTCTGATGTGTAAAGTGATAACAACCGTTTCATAAAATACCAGAGCCTGTAGTCCATTCCTAAATAGAAGATTAGGGTTTAAAAATACTAGGCTTTTGACGTTCTATTTGATAGTTATTTTTTGAGAGACTCTCTTGTGTTACTGCATTTGTGAATACTGTGTGTATCCCTGGCCAACAACTTCTTTCCCTCTGATGCAGTGGTTGGAAACTTCCAGGGTGGCAGAAGGGCTGCACAGCAAACAATCATGTCTGGACTGAACTTCTAGATGAAGGGTCTTGTTTCAATTTCATTTTGGTCATTTGGGTTTATGTAGCTCAAGTAATCTTTCAGTGACCACCAGCCTCAGTGTTCATGAGCATAGTGCATCAGCCATTCTTTCTGGGGAGCAGCAGGCCTGTCAATGCTAGTCCCAACTCTGATAGAAGCCTGTTTTTTGGGAGTAAGTACTTTGTATGAACCAGAATATCTTGCCCAATTAGGTTGATTAGGGATGTTGGCTTTGAAAAAAATGAGAACTTCTGGTGAGGTAATTTCATTTTACTGTTTGAGGATAGATAGAAAATGACTTTTTTTTTTCTCCTTCTAAATTGAAAGCAGCTTTTCATTTTTTAAGCTCTTTTTCTGCATGTACAGCATATAACCATAGTGAAAACCAGACATTTAGATTGATTTGTAATAATTTTATGGGAAGTTGTTTCATGAATTTCTATTAAAACTATGCAGAAAGCTGAAGAAAGCTCAGAAGTTTTCATGAAACCAAACCTCTGTACTTCACACACCTTTCATGCCAGTCCCTGCAGTGTTTCCACCTAGATCTCTGAAGTGTACTGCAATGGGGATACATGTGCAGAGCAGCAAAAACTTCAGCCTGGTGTAATGTGTCTGGTCCACTCCATATGATTTGTACTTGTATTTTCATTGGTGTGATCTAAAATTAGCAGTGATGATTAGCTGACAATATGATTCTATTGCTTGTTGATGACTGTCAAATTTTGTGGCTGTCGTGCTCAGAATATGAAATATTCAGTGATTATTTAAAACAGTTGTATGAAATGAAGTTTGAGAAATCCCTAATTGTTATGATATAGGCTCATTCAAATCATCTGTCAGAGCAGTGCTACAAATGTACCACAAGAGAACTCACTGTAAAAGAGGAACTGAACTTGTTTCATACTATTAAAGTCTGAAGTTTTGTCTCTTACAGCTTGGACTTAGACTTGTGGAAATTGTTTCACATTGTATGCAAATGGAACTCATTCCAGGACTGTTATGGGTAGCTCTTAATATTTGTATTTCTCTTTTTTTTAATCTGAAGATGAAATGTCATGTTTTTTTCTTTGTTGTTGTAGCTTCTCCCAGAATTGTGGAGGGAACAAAATACACAAAAAAGCAAAATTGATTCTTCATGTCTGCTGTCACAAATACTCCCTTGAAAAAACATAATGGTAAGGATGAAGATTGGTACATTTGTTAGGAGAATCAGCTTGCTAGCAGGACATGATGTGGAACCTCCTCATCAAGGCTCGTAGTTCACATGCAATTGCACATTTATACTCTCTGATGGACTGAAAGAAGGACTCTTGAAAAGCCAAGATGCCATTATGAATCTATCAGGCTGGAAAGCTGCCATCAGATTAATATGAGCCTGCTCAATTTTTCAAAACATATGTTTTTAAAAGAACAATGCTTTGTACTTTGTTTTCAACCAATAAGTCATCCTTTCAGATACAAAAGATGCACTGAAACAGAATTTGTAACTAATTTAAATTAGGATTTTTTTAGTAATTGTAGAAATTATTAAGACTGGTTCTGAAACATTTTTCACTTCCTTTCTCCTTTTCCTGTTTTCCTTATTTGGGTCTTGTAAACATAGTGGTAGGTGCCCGATCGATCCACTGTTGCAGAATCCCTAGGAGAGGGTGGCAGGACAGAGGTTGCTGTGGTCAATAGGCCTGGCTGGGAGAGAAGGTGCCCTGCAGCAGAATGCTGGTACACACTGCTGATTCCCTGTTTCTGGGGCATCTTGCCTGAGCCTCTCAATCACTTCCTTGATTTTCTAGTTCTTCCTTAACTTAGGACTAAGGAGCAGGGCCAGCTGGTGGGGCAAGAAGCCATTCTGTCACGCAAGATCAGTAGGAACTGGAGTGCCACCAAACCAGGCGGTGCGAGGGTGGACAAAGCAGTAAAGGGGCTTGGGATGGTGCCTTCCCTTCTTGATGCTCCCTGTATTTCCTGCTGCCACTTGCATTTGTGGCAGCTTCCTCTCTTGGCCTGGCTCTGCTGCCTGCTTCCAGACACAGCCCGTGCCTGCTGTGGTGATCTGTGCTGAGCGAGGGAGCGACACCTGAACTGTGCTGTGCCCATCTGTGCGAGTTTGGGAGTGCCCAGCAGAGCTGGAGATGTGGGCTGTGAGCTCCCACTGCTCCTTCCACTGCAGAGCATGGGGAAATAGAAAATAACCCAACACTGTCAAATGATGTCTGGTGCAAAACAGGCTTCGATTCAACAATTGCCCTTATTTTGGCATTATTGGATTAGGAAAAAAACTGTCATGGTATTGAAATAGGACATTAAAGACATGAAAAGTGGAAAGTAATGCTTCAGGTGATGCCAAAAATGGGCATTCAGAGCCTTAACACAACTTTTAGACTGGTTGGTGAGTTGCTTCATTCCTTGTATTCTTTTCAGCTTGTGAAAGTGCTACAGAGATTAAACTGTATCAAACTTTTTTTCTCACACTGTTCACCATTTAATATAAACACTTTACAGATGAAACAGGAGCGTTAGTTTGCCTAAGAAAGTTGGCAACATGAGAAGTTTTAATGAAATTTTCCTTACATGTTTAGAATAGCAATAAGTAGCAGAATTTCATTCTGTTTTAATGGTTTGCATGTGGCTGCCTGGAAATTCAAACCCCTGGGAAAATCTCACAATGCTAAATGTGTTTTCATTTGGTGTCAGACCCCTCTTCTTTCCAACCTTCTCCTCCCATCTATAAGGTTTTTCACAGGATGGAAAGTAATTTTTGAGATGTTCAGTGTTTTCATTTTATGAATGTAAAATCTTAAGTATAATCTTTATTTGGTACAACTGAAAATCCTGTCACTGGGAAAAAAAATCACATAAATTTTATTGCTTCAGTATTCATCAAGGGAGTTATTGATATATTCTTGCAAGATATTTAGGCTTCTGATAAAACTACATTTCCCACAGAGAATGTAGCTCTGTCTTACTTTGGCTATGATTAGTACCAGCCAGCAGCAATCCTATTAGCTTTTCTTAAGATGTGAGGTCGAGTTTAAAGCAAAAGCTTCAGTGTGTTTACATGTTTGTGCAGTTCTAAGAATGCTATTTTATGCAACTTCATGGACCTTATCAGCAACAAAGAATAGAGAAAAACTGGGCTGCTGACTGTAGGGATATATAAAACAGTGACAAAACAAAATTACACATTGATAGTATTGGCAAGTGGGATTTTTAATTGTTGTAGTAGCCAAAATTAATGGTTTTATGCATCATGATAATTGAAACCAGTTATTAATTTGGTACTCAAGAGTGATAAAGGAGAAAGTTGATCTGTAATTAGCAAAAAATGCAGTCTTGGATGTCAGCTGGTGGTAGTATTTTTTTATCCCTGGTGTAGGTCACAGATTCTCTTCCATTAATTCTGTAAGCTTAATATTTTTATTGTTAGCATATTTTAATGCCTTCATTTTCCTTTAATTTGAAGACTCAGAGCAGTATTTTACTGTCTATGAATGAGTGTTTGTTTAAAAAATGCCCTGATGTAAAATGCTGAGAGGGTTAGCTTTGGTTTTTTCTTTACCTACTGTATACTTTTTCTGACATGTTAGATTAACTTTCAGCCTCAGGCCAATCTGTCAAAGAAACAGGGAATGTCTCCTGCTATGACAGATTTGCCAGAGGCTGAGGTTTGAAACAAGCTTGGTATTGCTTCTTACACAAAAGTAATTTCTCCCTACTGAAGAGAGCTATCACTGAATCAGCTGAACAGAGCCTCTGACTTGCATTACTAGGTTCTGATCAGAAAATCTGCAACAGGCATTTTTTTCTAATAAACTTATATGCCACAAAGGAGCTCTGTCAGTATGACTGCGGGAGAACTTTCAGCAATATAAGGTCAAAATAATTTCCTCAAGGATATCAGGAATCCAATATATATTTTAAAAACTTTCCCTGGTTGACTTCAGTATTGTTATCATGTTGGGTGAATATACTGCTGCAGAGGTAGACCCATAGGTCAGGCTTTAGCATAGAGACAGGACCTGCACTATAATCCTGGCATCTGCTCCAAAAATAAAACCACCCCACTCCTTAAACGTGACTCAGTTTCCTGCATGAGCGGAACAAAACTGAGCTCTCCACACCCCATTTGTCCTGCTTTGGCTGTGGTGCTGAGGTGCTCAAAGCTTCTGTACATCCTGAATGTCCCCTTGCTGCAGAGCTTCTTCCGAGACAGTATCAATTTCCACCTCTCAAAGCAAGTCCAGGTGTGCAGCAGAGCCTGGGACCTTTGCAGAAGTGGCTGAACAGGAGTGTCTGTCACAGGCAGCCCCTGAGATGGGACTGGGCAATCGCAGAGCAGCCACGGCTGCCAGGCAGCTCGAGGGCTGCAAGGAACTCAGGCTTCTTTCTGTCCAGGCTCCTTTAGGGACAGACTGGCATCCTTCTTCAGGACTGACTTGGCAGAAGGTGTGTGAGTAACACAGGAAGCGTTATGAGAGAAAAGAGAGGATTAGGTTTGGATTCTTTGCTGCTTCTTTTGCCTTCTGTGCTATGAGTGTTCAATGCTGTGAGCAGTGCACTCTGCAAACTGGAGAGTAGCATAAGGTTTTTGTTTCACTTCAGGACTTCAGGACCCCTTCCATGCAAGTCAGACTCGAGGATAAGATTTAGGTTTAGTGAAGGAATTAATGCATATCCTCCTCAGGCAGATATCATAAAAAAGAACTGATTTAAACCATTAAATGGACCCCTTATGGCACTGGAATAGCTGAAGCCTTGCCCATTTCCATAGACTAATTTAGGTAATTACAGCTGTATTACCTTATGCCAGCCAAGGATCTGACCCAATGAAATTGGAATAAGAAATCATGTTAATTTTAAGACTTTCTCCAGGAATGCATGTCTGCCATATTTGCTTATTACTGATCACAAAGTTCATAAGCTGCTGGTTATAATTTAATTTCCCCTTTATGAAGTGAAATCCCTGTTTAGATTTACTTAAATACATATTTATGTGTTTTAAATGTTGCAAACAGTAAATAGATATGATATCAATTTATATTATCATGGTTCCCAGAGGCTGTAGTTTCCCCCGACAGCTGCATGAAAACACAACACAGTTCAGAGGGCTGTGGCAAGGTGGGAAGTCTAGCTCAATACTGTTTCTTTACTAAAGTCCAGGTAGAGTTCCTGAGTGCATTTTAAGAAGAAAACACAGTACTTCTGTTGAAGTGCTGTGAAGTGCTGTGGGCTTCTGAGGAACAAGAAACTTGCAGGTTTAAGGGTTCAAGAAATGGAAAAAAAAAAAAGGTTTTCATGTGTGCTTGAGTTGCAAAAAATGAATGGTCATGAGGGCTGGGGATCTCCTGCTGGATCTGAGGTAGGTCCTGTTTGGTTTGAGGTATGGCTGTGCCTTAATACAGCTAAAACATTAGCTCACTAGGGGTACTTAGCTGCCTGCAGTCAGAGCTGAGCAATCCTTTTTGCTGACACACACATCAACCTGGAAATTGTACCCTATGTCAGAGCTTCTTACTATAAAAATCAGCAGACAACTGGCAGGAAAAAATAAGAACAAATGTACCTGAATTAAATGTACAGATTAAATCCTTGATGCAATATCCATATTATGAAAATGTCTCCAGCCTTGCAAAACTTTAAGCTTGATAGTTCTCGCAACCCCCTTGTGGCATTGCCTCAGCTCTCTGCAGTTTTACTGACTGCTTGCAGAAGAGTGTTTCCAGTTACCTTCATGTTTATGCTGCCATCAGAGCAGGAGAGGTGCAGCTAAACCATTAATACCGTGACTCTGTCCTGTCTGTTCTGCTACAGACTGTCTGCAGTCAACCTTTTAATAGTCACCATCGGAATTAAGCAACAGATATGTTATACTGACATAGTTTAGTCTAAACTCTTTGTGGTTAGTTCTGATTTGTAAATAATTGTTTGTGACAAATACTGATTGCTGTTGGTTGAACAGGGAACTTGACACCTTCTTGTGGACTGGAAGGCACCTTAATCATATGTAGACAGTCAGTGTAGCTGCAGCATATGTGCAGATTCCAGCACACAGTAGTAGCGCCACAGTGATTTTTGTTCTTCTGAATTGTGTCTGGGAGCAAAGTCTTAGCTCTTCAAACAGGCTGAGAGGACAGGATTGAAAAACATAATAAATGAACATGATGGTGGGGGTTTTTATGCTTTTTCTGGCCACTACTCTCACTGGTATGCTGTAGTATGTTAGGAGACTAAATTGCACTTCGGAAAAACAAATGAGCAAAGTAAATGATGTGCTGTGATACCCTTGGCTGAGCTTTTTAATAGGGTTTGTTTGCTTACTTGCTAATTTGCAAGGTCTGGTAATTTGCAATTGGCCTCCCAGTCCTCGGTATTTGGAATTAGTGCAGTTCTATCGTATCAGAGGGACAAGCAAATCAAAAAGAGAAGCATCCCATGTTGGGGAAGCTACAGGAAAATGGCTTGAATTTCTGTCAATTTTTAGTGTGGTACTTATAACTATTTCATTTTTGCTTAGTTCTTAGTTCATTTCCTTGCATGTAAATAACTGTCTGAAAATGAAAAGTCGCTCCTAGTCTTTAGTGAAGGTGATCTCTTGTTATTGTTACTTTGAATGCCTCCACTGTGGGCCTTTTATCATTTTTATGATTGTGTAAGTAATGTGTCATCTATGTAGCATCTGCACAAGGTTTACTGAAAATTAAGCTGGTTTAGAGGATTATATTTCAAGTCTGTCATTGCAATTTCAGTGGTGATGTTCTTTTATTTTAAGCAAATTATTCTGAAGTTCTTATGTGTTCAGTTGTTTTTTTTTTTTTGAGAGAGAGAAGAGATGGGGAATACAATCAGTTTGAAACTCAGTAAAATCACTGTCATATGAAACCTATATGGATTTAAAAAAAAACACTACTGGATAGAACATCATATGTCCTATCATCAAGCCTTTCTTTCCTGATGCCTTGAATGAAAGGATGATATTTTGTTATAAATTGTGATAAGAGCTCTCAGAAATTACCAGCACTTCCCAGTTTTCCATGGACTTTCTGAAAATGTTGTCATAACCTCAAAAGTTATGAAAACTCTGTTTTAAAGCAAGACATTAAATAACATTCTTAATGATATTTTACTGCTTTATAAAATAAAGATCTCCAGAGTTTCAAACCATAGATGCATACTGAATAAACTAGACAAACCCATGTATGTAAGAAATCATTCCTCTTGCTGGAAGTCAAGGGAGTATTTGCTGTTTTTTCTCTGAAGAAGAGAAGTAATTTTTGAAGAGATTCTCCAGACTATGTTTAATCTCTAAGAATAATAATAGAATAATGCTTCTAAGAAAGAAAATCAGATGTTGTCTTTGTACTGAAATTATTGCTACCACTAATATTCTATTTCTTAGTGCACTCATTCTTTTTGCTATCCAGAACCCTCTAATTATGGCAGGTTTTGCCTCTGAGGCTGGTGACAGACAAGGTTATTCAGTGTTTGGAGCTGATTCCCCTTTCCATCTGTTACATGATCCTCTGTTCCTATAGATGCCAGATGAATATTTCTTCCTTATTTTATGGTTCCTTTTATTCTGTAATATGCCAATGCATAGTTTCATATTTAAAATTCCTACTATGATATGAACTACCTTGAATATAGAAAACATTTTATTCAGGAGCACTTTCTTTTTCTTAGTTGAACAATAAAAGAAAATAAAGTGAATTCCTCCTTCACATATTAAGATTAGCTGGAGAAAGTGGCAGATTCTTTCCCTTCTGCTCTAAGGATGGTTATGAGCTGGTTTACATGTTTTTCTGGTCTGGTCCTTGGTTTTATAGTTTAAGATCTATGCTTCATGGACAGAAGTAGAGTAAGTTATAAAGGTCATTTTGTGTGAGTTTAAAACTCTGAACACCTGGGAATGGAAGGGGATGAGATATACTCATTGTACCACAAGATGTATTTGTTTTAGTGGAAGTTATCTGATATACTTAACTGACAGGCTTTTCTGTTTGTGAATGAGGTAGGCAATTTCATTACTGCTATGTGTCTTAGCGTCATCTTAGCTTTATATACAACCCCCATTATCACAGAACCTAAATGATCCATACTTACTAATGGATCGTGTTTATGTTTTGTCTGGAAGGCCACTATAAAAATGGAAAACAGGATCACTTGACTGATTAAAGGCCAAGTTTGGATTACCAAATAGCTGTGCCTGGTTTATGTATACTGAATTTAAATGCAGGAAACCAGTTGGTGATTAAAACTTTGTGCTGAAGTTCTTCTCATGGTGCCCCAGAACTGCAGGTTGACCTATTGAGATGACAAAGATTTTTCAATTTTATTAATTTATTGTTGGAAAAAAGTCAATGTGGGCCATGCTAGTCAGAGGAGATGTTTCACAACAAGCCTGCCAGAAATGATCAGGCTTTCATGAAGTTTAAGGGGAAACTGGGTTGGATTATGGTGGATGCTGCAAACCTTTGGTTTCCTCACTGTAAAGGTAATCAAGACAGCCCAGGGCATCAAGGGACAGAGATGTTCAGTTGAATGCAGATTTGTGAATTAAGCTGTTTTACATTATCACAGAATAAGTCAGGTTGAAAGGGACCACTGTGGGTCACCTGGTTCAACCTCCTGCTCAAGTGGGGCCGTTCTAAATCACATGGCACAGGATTGTATCCAGACAGTCCTAGAATATCTCCACTGAGGGAGACTCCACAATCTTTCTGAGTAATCTGTTCCAGTGTATGGCCACTGCACAGTAAAGGAATTTCTCTTCATATTTAGGTGGAACTTGCTGTCCATCAGTTTCTGCCTGGTGCCTCTTGTCCTATTGCTTGGCACCACCAAAGAAGAGCCTGATTCCATCTCTTGACATCCTCCCTTCAGGTACTTGTAGGGGTTGGTGAGGCCCCATCTCAGTCATCTCTTCTCAAGGCTGAACAGGCCCAACTCTTTCAAGCTGTCCCAGTAAGAGAGAGACGTCAGTCCCTTAATTATCTTTGTTGCCCTCTGCTGGACATGCTTCAGGAGCTCCATGTTTCTCCTATACTGATGAGCCCAGAACTGGACACAGCGCTCCAGACCTGGCTTCACTATGACTGAGAAGTTTGAGATCACAGAATATTCTGAGTTGAAAGGTACTTGCAAGGATCATCAAGTCCAGCTCTTTAGTGAATGGCCATTCTTAAGTGAATGGCCCCTAAGGGGATTGAATCTACAGCCTTGGTGTTATTAGCACCCTGCTCTAATCAGCTGAGCTAATCTGGAGGGGTAAGATCATGTTGGTTGACCTTCTGGCAATGCATGTCAGAATACCAGTGGCCTTGGTCACAAGGACACACTGCTGGCTCAGGGACACTTGTTGTCCACTAGGACTTCCATGTCCTTCTCTGCAGAGCTGTTTTCCAGCAAGTTGGCCCCCAGCCTGTACTGGTACATGGAGCTGTTCTTTCCCCTTTGAGACAAGCGAACACTTGCCAGCAGGTTTGCTACTGTACAAACAGAACCATGATCCCCTCCCCCAAATGCTGCTGGTAGCTGCAGTCTCAAAGCCAGGTGTTCATCTGCATGATTTTCTTGTTTCTTGCCCCATTGTTCCCTTCAACTGCCAGCACAGTAGAGAACACAACTTCTCCTCCTTAAGTCCCTCTAGATTATCTTTAGACTTCTTGTTGGATCTCATTGCTGCCTGAAAAGCCAGTAGTCAATGGGCCATACCTGGCTGGGAAGTTTCATTGTGATGTCCCTTTCCTGGGCACCAGGGAGGTAAAATACACCTGTCTATGGATTGGGTCTGACTGGCTCATCAGGTCCTCCATTCCTCTCAAAAGGGAGTTGCCAATGACTAGTATAATTTTTTTTTCCTAATGGAAGAGGTTGTGATATTCTTTGCATATGTCTTTGGGAAGAAGATGGGTGAAAATTCACCTTCACAGGGGTAGTCTGATATAGCTCAAGGTATGTGGAATTGCTAGCCTACTTTTTTTCTTTGCAGCATGGCTTTGGGGATTCATCTTCTAATGTACTTTTTGTGGGGAGGGGGGAAGAAGAGGTGAGAAGCATTGTCAAATTCAATAAGCTCTTAATCTAAGTACAATGAACAAGTGTATATTTGTGTGTGTGCATCTGTATATATGAAGTGTATGTGTGCATAACATTGTTCCACTCCCATTTGTAGACATTATTGCACTTGCACGACTTCATTATAACTACTGTGGTGTTCATTCAAGTATATATATATTACTGGGTTTATTCTTTGACTTTGCTGTAAGCCTTGTTTCCTGCATGTCTGTTTCTTTGTTTCACCAGTCTACTCCCACCCTGGCACTTTTTGTCTTTCAAAAAAATGTATTGGAGACAATGTCATATCATTAAACTGTAATCTTGTCCAGTCTGCTAGTGTACTCTCTATTTTTCTAATGTCCTGGTAGCTCACAGGTTGGTCTGAACAGACTTTGTAAACAGCATATCTGCTGCTGCTGCTGTTCAGAGCACAGTGCTCCTTCAACTGCAGCACAGCCAGGTTTGGAATAGTTTTCTCTCTTCAAGCCAAATATATTAACATTTGAAATGATATGCTGTATGACTCACTTAAAAAGATAAGTGAAAAAAACATAATTAGCTAAGTAGTGTGAAACTCGTGTGCAACATCTGTGCTAACTTTTGGGTTCTTCTTAGTTTAACCCTGATTTGCCAGCCTCTGTAGGTATATTATTTGGCTAATTGCCTGATGGTGTGGAGGTGGCTAGGGAAATATATGCATCCCTGCTCTGTGTCTTGAGAGCATTGTCTCTCCTGTGGATTCTTAAGGAAAAGTTTGTACTAGCAAAGCTACTTTGGGATTTTGTGTCTTGTTTGTTTGTTTGTGTGTTTTTTGTTGTTTTGTTACTTGGTTGTTAATTTGAAGGTGAGTTCCAGTAACGGCCTTGGCAGGGAAATATTTCTCTTGTTTTTCCATATATATGCCTCTTTTCAAACTCTACATCATCCTGGTAGTTTTGTTGAGTGATATTTAAACAATTTAAAAGCTGTTTTTACTATTCAAGGATTGTGATACTGACTCATGTGATATTTTATGCCAGTCCTGTCATCTGTAGTCACTAAATTTAATGCACTTTCCAAAATTGTCTGGTGTTGACCTTGTTCTCGAGGTTGTTGCAAGTTCTAGCTAAAATTTGCAGTGTATTTTCAGATTCTGAATTTCAGGGTGGCAATGAACCATATCACAGATTTGAGAAGACTCTGTTTCTACAGAGCTTGTGAATCCATGGTTGTATTAAACAATATAGACTGAAAAAGATGTGAAGGAACTATACAAAACCTCTGTTCCCCGGCCAAGGCCAGTTTAACATTTATATTAGCATGTTTTAGACAACGGATAGTTTGATGTCTGAGGTCATGAATTTTTTAAAGTAGCCATACCATGTCACATTTCTTTTTGATCTGCATTTAAATTTTCATTTACTTCTATATGTTGCTGGCTGAGGGCAACCAGTTTTTTATCATGAGAAATGGGTGCTGAATTAGATTTGCTTTTTTCACCCAGCTCTGAAAAGATGTGCATTGTCAAAGCAGTTGTTTGGCTGAGAATAAGAAAAGAGAGCGTTCTGTAGGGAATATGCTTAGCAAAGCAATGCCATAAATAGGTCTTGTTTGCTGTAATGTCTTGATATGTGTCATCATGAATTATATATTATTCCAGATTTATCACTTCTTCCACTGATAAGGGACATTGCTTCTTTGAGTGAGTTTTCTTCATGGCTTAAAAGATTTACTGATACATTGAAATTCCCTGTATTGGAGATTCAGATGAACTTTGGAAACTTGAGATAAGAACTATAAATCTGCTATGAACTAGGATGCCATTTCTCAAACTGTGTATTTATTGACAGAGTTTGTACTAGCTTATTCTTTTGCTTCTCATTTGGGTGAATCAGAAGAGATTTTCTTTTCGACAGTATGAACCAAAAATAAAAACTGTGTGTCATACAGTGTATGTATATATATATGTATATATGTGTGTATATATATATTGGAGTAGACAGCTTCATTTAATTTAAGCTCTTTATGCAAAGTTATCTTCACTTGAACACATTTGAAGATAAGATTGCTTGGTGGATAGCATAAGGACAGCAGGCAGGGAAGCCACTATAAACCTTTGATCAAAAAACCCCAACTCTACTTTTTATGTGGAAGGAGACCTAGTATATCCTTGATCTAAAAATCCCACCTGCTGAAATCTAACCTGCAAGATTTAGCCTGCATGGGAGAATAAAAAGGACATTATTAGTCCATGTGATCTGCCACTGGATCCCCAATAGGACATTATACCCATACATGGGTATCCCATATGTGAGATCCTCAAACATATTTGTGCAAGGAGATTCTGAAAACTGTGTAAATCTTTTTCTTTCCCAGAATTGGTAGGATTGTAATCAGTAAAAATTTACTGCTAATGAGATACCAGAACTTGATTTTTGAAATCCTTAACTTGTGAAAAAGTCTTTATTAAAAACATTGAGCTGTAGAAAGGAATGAGTAAAGAGTACCTTATTTCAGTAGCTGTCTCTCTCTGATCCCAATTGAGTTGCATTTTTTTTGTCTCTTTCTAGCTGCTTTTATTTTGTAAAATATTGACACAGAAATTGCTATTGAAATTTTGTAATAGAATTTCATAACAAGCAGCTTAGTTACAGAATCTGTCTTCTGTTCAGGTTTGCTTTAGTCCCATTTTATGGTTCAGCTGAGTTCAAGATAAGACTCATATAATTTCCTCTCAGGGTCTATTAGATCGAGCAGGTGATTTGGTATCACCTCCCTGCTTTTTACCCATGGGCAGATTAGGGGCTGTTTTACCCCATTTTACTGACACAAAGTGAATAGTAGTTCCACTTGCAAAACTGCAGAGGTGCTTTGTATTGCTGCTATTTCATCTGCTCTGTTAGTTCTGGCCACTGAAAAATGTGACAAAATCAGGTTTTTACTTCATTCATATTGCCAAATGTAAGACAATCTAAGCCTTAAGACATGATCCCAGTACTAAAGCAGTGAGTCTCAGTCTTTTTGCCACTCCCTCTTCTCCGAGCACTGCATTTATCAGCTGAAATAGGCATTATGGACAATTCTATTGAAATTTGGAGTCACATTGCAAAATGCACATACAGAACAGAGAGATTTTCAATTACAATTGTGGGATAATTCAGATAAGTCATCTTAGATCCCATTATAAAATGGGGAGGATGAGGAGAACACATGTTGCATGTGAGTGACAAGGAATTCTCAAATTTAGCAGTTGATATTATGGTATGGAGAAAAAGAATGTAGGAATACTTCACTCACCCCCCACTTCATCCAGATTTTAAAATCCTAAGTGTTCAGTTTCTGGCTATTTATCTATGAGACTTATAAGGACAATCAGTACTAATTAAATATTGAAGCAATCTAAATCAGAATAGCTTTGTTTCTTTTGCTTTTGAGTTACTCAAGACCTGACTTCAGTAGCTCTGAGCTGCTGTTGTTTAGCTTGGGTGCAGGTCTCTGAATGCATCTTGATAAATGTCAGGGGATCTAACTCTTGCTCATCCAGTTTGGCATGTGAGCACCTGGGCACCTCCCCAGAGATATGAGGTTAGGGCTGTGCATTGGTTTGTGTTCTGGGCTGTTGCAGCACTTGTGGAGTCCAGGGCTGTCTCTTTGGGTACATCTTTCATAATTTGAGAGGCCTCTTATGCCATAGTTTAGTGTCAGATGGGTTTTGCTTCTCAATGTGACTTTGCTGTTTGCTGAGACTTTCTAACTGCCAAGACTTGGATAAATAAAGAAGGTGTTCTGATTTTATACTTCAGGAGATGCCACTCTATAAGGAAGAGACTGAATCTTGGGCAGTCATGATCAAACGAACACCCTGTTTGCTGCTTAGCTGGGGATGAATGGTAAGCTTAGAGTGATGGGTGCTGCTGATGCCATCTCTCAATACAATAGCAGCACTTGGATCGTCTCATGCTATCAAATGGTAATAAGTGGTAGACAGAATAAAGAAGTTTTGATATTTTAGTCTCTTGCTGATATAACAAAGAAGGAATGGCTAAGCTTGTGCAAGCTTTAGATCACACAGACTGGCTACTTGTTCAAGAGGAATTGATTTCTGCCTACAGCAGGTGCCATAAGAGGCAAGCAAAGATGTTTTCTTTCTACAATTTATCATAAAGGGTAAAAGTGCTCAGCAAAAGGGTAAAAGTGATTTACAGCAGTTAATTAGAGCACTGATGAACTTCTGTTTGTCTGAATATATGTGGTGTGTTGAAATGGGAGCAAGAGAAAATATTTCTTTTCACTCCTCACCCCCCTTTATTTGAGGGCCTGGGGAGGGGCTGTGCTTTTTTGAGGAAGGGTTTGCTTAATTCTGCTGCAGATCTAAACCTAGGTGAATTTACAGGAATTCATCTTTTGAGATGAACTTGTCCCAGCCATTCCAGCTCAGACTATGAATAAGTCAAAGCTGGTTTTACTCTTTTTGTCAGACTTTTTGACTGTGATTTTTGGCGTGCAATCATGCAATCACAGTGGTCTGTCTGCATAGAGCTGCAAACAATATCAGGAACTGTATTTTTAAATTGTCTTCCAATAATGGGAAATAAATCCTCCAGATTGAAAATAGAATGTATTGCTTGTTGCATATGGGGGAAAGTCTGACCAATGTAATAGTAAATATAAAAATACAACACTGAGATGAATAGATTCACTTTCTTGCATTACATTTGCAGAGTCACTTTCCAGCTCTGCTCAGACGGACAAGATCAAGAGAATGGCTTCCTCGTTGGAGTTTTCTTCCCTAAATCTGTGAATTGTTTTCAGTATTCTTGTAGCGCAGGCTGCTGTTTTGCTCCAACACAATATCGGTGAGTTTAAATTAAGAAAGCTATCAATGAAATTTTAAAGGCACAATTTTTTATCCTAAATTTTAGTGTTTTGCATTTCTGTGCATCAAGGCTGATTCTTTGACTTCATGCCAATGTAACTGTTGGTTTTACTCAATCCAGGGTTTACCTGTCAGTAATCAGTTTGGTGACAATCAGCAAAGTATCTGTTTTTACCCTACTGCCATGCATATATTCACCTTTCTGATATACTAATAGCCCTGATGCATTTGTCTGAAAAACATACATGCAGAGAGATACAGATGTTGTTTATGGGTGTAAAACACCCACGACTGTTCTAGGCTTTATCTCTTTGCCCAGCAAGGTGTAATTTGCATATGTAGCCTACTGGCACGAGTATGTTTTAGGTAGTCTTCTGTGTCTGATGCAGAAGGTGTGAATTACTGTAGCCACTGGGAACAAGCATTAGTGCTCTATTCAAGTTGGTGCATGACATGCTTTTAGCTATGGGAATCCCTGGTGTGCTGCATGTGGGTGGCAGTTGTCTATTAGTGTCAGATATTTTCATAAGCAGAGTACAAAAAATGTATTTTATTGAATGCTCAGCTTTTGCAGTTGTGAGCTGAAACATGTGAACACAAAGGGAGCGTGTTGCAATCTGATACACAAATGATGTCCCAGCATTTGTGCAGACTGCCCAGGGAACACATCTGAAGGATGCTGTAAGAATCTGAAGGATTTGGGGTAGAGTCGGCTGCCTCTTGTCCAGCTCTGCACACAGGCAAACAAGCTGCTCCACATGTCCATCCCTTTGCAGGAGTGGTGTTAATGATGTCAGGTTCTGGAGTGCTTGTGAAGTTCAGGGTGCCTTTGTAGGTAGGTCTCGTTCAACTTTAGGAGTCTCTCTTCTCTGTAAAATTCAGGACTAGGGCTGGGTTTGTTACCTTCTGAAAATGAAGACTTGGAAAGCCAGATTTCACTGTTGAAGCAGACCAGGTTCCAGTAGCTGTTCCATCACTCTTTACACAGGATAGAATAATCTGCTGTGTTAGTTTGCAACAAGCAACGCGGGAAGAAGGTGCCCCCTGCATTTGTAGGTTACTTGTTTTATTTTCTTTTGGTGTGGTGATGGTTGCTAGTGTTATGTAAAATATCAGTTAATCAGACACAACCCACAGGAGCTAGGGCAGTTCAAAGCACAGCTACTTTCAAGAGACTCCTTAATGCCTTAAGGGAGTAAACTTTGGCAGACACTGTAGGTTTACTGTGTCCCTAGTCAGAAAATTGTGTTGTTTGGCATGCTGATGGGAGTATTATTAAATAAACATAATACAATATTTACACTCTGATTAAAAAAAAGTCTAATACACTGTTCAGAGAAAAAGGCACTGATAAAAGTAACGTGTTTTGTTTTTTTTCTAAGACTTCTTGTTTTGTTATTTTTATTTTTTTTACTACTGGTATTGCATGGTGATAGGAATATAAACTTGTAAACTATTGGACTGAAAAGTTGAGACTTTCCATGTTTCACCGAGCGCTCTGTAAAATGGAGACTTTCTAAATATGTTCTTTGAATATGGAAGTTATATGCCAAACCCCTATTTCTGAGTCATCCATAGTTATAGACTACTTTCTTCCTCTATAGTGTAGATTTTTTGGTATTGTTTTAAGCCTCTTCTTAAATAATTTTTCAGTTTCCTCTTTCCTGAGTTCTTGTTATAAAGATCTATTCTTATAAACCCAACTTAGAACTAAGAATAAGCATCATAAGGCTAAAACCTGCAAATTTCCATAACTTGCAAGCTAAAAGTACAGCCATGAGAGGTATTTGGGCCTCTATGAATGTTGATATGACCTTAGATGAGGATTCAAGGACTTATTTACAAGAACAACTTGCTTTAATCTTTGCATCATGGGAGTGGAAGCATCATGTGGTAAGGATCTGAAGAGGTCTTGTATTTCCTGCAGCGGATCTTTGCACTCTAAAGACTACAAAGCAAAATCTCTTATTCTGTGCAGAAGATGCTGACTTGTGTGTCTGTATTGCTCTCTGAACACCGGAGTCAGAACCAGGACGAAGCCTCCCTGTGGCGGGTTCCACGGAGCTGCGGGACCCGTGCCCGCGCTGGGGTCCCAGGGCTGTGGTTTGGGGCCTTCCTGGGACTCGCACCTGCAGGTGGCAGCATCTTCCTGTTTTATGGGATGTGGTGCCTGTGCCCGGCATCCCAGTGTCACTGGGAAACTGAGAATTAAAACCAAGAGCTTCCCACCCCTCTTTTAAGGTCAACATTCTGCTTTTCTACGAGTAAATGTGAGGCAGGACTTGTTTGACATCTCTGTCAGACTCACTTGTTCTTTGTCTATTTGATTTAAACATAGTTTTTCCTTTGGTTTTAGATCAGTTTTTCTCCATGTGTTTTAATCTACTCTGTTGTCAGACTTCCAAAGTCTGAGGTCTGTTTGAAGGTAGAAGCAGGGAGTTGGAGAAGGGTTCCCTGACATGTACTGGCAACTTGGCAAGAGCAAGCAATTAGTGATTATTGAGAAAACTGTGTATCATTTCTATTCCTGTTGAAATACATGTAACATTGTTGGACCCAAAAAAGCTCCAAGATAGCTGGAAACCAAACAAGTAATGTTTTGACTTTTAACAATGTCATTCTGATTTCCTTACGATCTTCATTCTCTGAATTAAGGCTGTTAGAAGACAGACATTATTATCAACTTGAATAATAAATGTGTTGCATTAATATATGAATATTAATAAGAGCAATTAAATAAAAAGTCTTAAATTTGTTCCAGCAAGATAAAAAAGCCAACAGAGAAATAGTAAAACAGTAGGATAAATCAGGATAGTGAGAGAAATGGTTCTAGAAAATAGAGAGGACTGAGGATTTTTTTTTTATCTAACTACATTAACTACTAATAAAATTTAGCTGCTTTTTCATTAAAATATCAAATATTGAGGAAAAGAACATAACACTTGTGCCATTGGGACACACTCTCATAAGGATCATCCTCTAGTAAAGACACAGGGTAATGGCTGCTGTACCCCATTCCTTGGGGTTTAAATCAAAGACTGGAAGAGAACTGAGTGTAGGCAGTCAGATGTAGAGGGGGTGGAAAGATGCTCACATGACTACTCACAATAAGCCAAATCAGCCAAGACAGGGATGGAAGCAGGTGTCCAATGTCTCTTGTATTGGCTTTCTGTGCCCAGGGTTTCCCTTTCATGGAGGATTTACAGCTACACAATTAGAGCAGCCTTGCAGTGCATGAAGCACCTAGAGAAGTATTCAATCTACTATGTTTCTCTACTGGTGGTAGGTAAAGTTACTGTTCCAGAATGACACTGGCAATATTCGGATAATACTGTGGCTTTATCTGCTGGCTGCTGCCCAGTAACTGCTGCTTATCTCAGCAGCAATATCAGACTGCTTCTTTAGGTTTGTCCATTGCATTGGAAAATGTGTCCCATGAGTGTTCTCTATACCTCTGTCAGGGATTGTATCCTACACACTAAATCTTTTCTATGAAGGAATGTGAACAGTACCCTTTTTTTGTGCAGGGGATCCATAATACTCTACAGCTTTTCTTCTGTGAGGTGAAACTAAGAAATGCCACAATTTTGAATGCTGCTTCATCTTCCTTCATAATAACATGGGAGATCAAAATATATTGTTCATGCTATGAGGAAGTAGTAGTACATTTGTGACAGTGACAGGTTCAGCCAGCAAAATTCAAGTGCCATGCCTTCTAGGAAGCTGAATGGAGTGCAACAAAACACTGATTGTGCATAGAAGACTTTTTTGTCTAATGCAACTCAGTCTAGGCTATAACAGATTTGGAATTTGGCTTCAGCCATGGACTGTAGAATCCTTTGGAGGGTGATTAAAATAGGAGCTCTCACTCTTCATCCATGTATTTAAAGCCTTTTATTCTAATGTCTTCAAACACACTACAAAAATGTTTTGCTGTAGTCTTCATGTTCAATTACCATCATCTCTGCCCTGTTCCACACCTCTTGTACATATAACTTTGATGTGAATTACAGGAATTATCCTGCATGTGCACACATCCTTGTTAAAATATGTGGGTCAGTGCTGCTGTCTACTCTGCTAAACAGCTCTGATTCTCATCTATATCAACTGCCCTTTATAGAAATTGAAATAATACCCCTGGCCAGTTGTAGTGTTATGCCTAGAAAGTACATCACACATGAGGATGTGTCCTGCCACAAAGAATTGTCATGGAAGTTAACATGATACTATATTCAGTTTGAGGGCTTACTTAATTCTGTGTTTGCAAGGCATTTTTCTTTTTCTACATAGACTGATAATTGGTATCTCTTCTAGAACAGAAAAGAAACTTGTACTTGTTTTCTTCTTTGGTGGTGAGGTGAGTGTAAAGGTGCTTGACAAGATGAAACTTTCCTGTTGTGTTAATACAACTGTAAAAAGTTGACTCTAGGCACCTTAATGACTCCCTTTTGAAAACGGAGCTGCAGACCCTGGTCGTCTCCTTGCAATTTGTGCTTCTGCTCACCACAAAGATGGCCAGTGGTGGGACTCCATGGGGTTAGCTACAGCTTGTCGTGATCTCATTCGGGCTAGAATGCAGTAACAAACAATACCATTGATTAATTCCTAGTTATCCTTAACAGGGAGAATCATTATTTATCTATTAAAATTAACAAATCTGCTAGGCTTATCTTCAGCTTCTCTATCTTGACTCTTCAAAGATTGTAGAACCCTCTAGGAACAGCAGTATGAATGTACACAAATAATTCTTGAAGGATGAATGTAGTTATTAGCTGCGGCTATTTGAACATCACTGTTCATGTCTAGCTCCTGTATATCCCACATAGAATAGACCAGAAGATGCAATGCTTTGGTGATCAAAAGAACCAATGTTTGGGGAGAACAACACTTTGGGATCCTGCAGTCTTTCTCTCACAGCATTTTCAGTCCCTGTCCGTAATTTTTTATCCACTCATCAGCGTGTTTTCACAAGGATGTAAAGTAGGAATTAGACCAGACTCCTTGATGGAATCTATCCTTTGCTGCCATGTGCCACTCTATCATGTAATCCTACCAGTGAAGCTATCAAATTCTGTTTTTCCCATCTTGACAGCTTTGACTTTTCTGCATCTCTTTTAGTGTATAGAATACACCTAAGCTTCCTTTGCTAATTAGGCATAGAAACATATCTGCACACAAAAACAAAGAATACACAAACCATGTTTTAGTGTGAGAGTGCTCGATTTTGATAAGGTCTGTCTTCTGCAAAGTCAAGGGAAGGCTGGAAAGAGTTATTCTTGCTATGGTTATTGAGATGTGAGAACAAGCCAGACCCTTAGATGAAGCAGAGATGACCACACTTTTGCTGTGTTTTGGTCTCAAGATTGCTACTACAAAATTGTTGAATGAAATAGAACCATCAAGGGGAAAATCTCACATTATTTGCTTCTGTGCTTATTATAATTCATTTTTTTTTAACATTGTGTGATCTAATATTCAGAAATTTAGTTACTATTAAGTGTCATGTGGATTAATTCTGAAATATGACTTTTTGATAAAATACTGATAAAGATGTGATTTCTTTCACAGTTATACTTAGGTATATACCATATAGTAATTTCTCTATCCAGCTATAGAACTGGTACAATGAAAGTCCCTTTTGATCCCTCTCCAGTTTTCTGCAGAGGGCAGAATTTGGATGTGGTAACCCATTTCCTGTGAATTGTTTTTTTCCAGACAGTAAAATCTCAAAATGGTCTTGACTGAAGGGCTTTTCACTGGAAAATCCCAACCCAACAATGATAGCTGTGGACCCCTGATGGTTTGATCAGTGTTTGACAGGAAGCCATGTTTTGTTAGTATGGAAAGATTTATGTCTTGTACAATTTGGAGTGTAGTTACCATGAAACCCATACTGCAATATTTTGGGATAACTCCCAGGTTGTGACTCCTGGGAGTTGAAGTTGGAATTGTGTTGGATTTTTTCAGCAACTTTTCCTTAGATGACTGCTGAAATGTGAAGCAGAGCTAAGCTGGTACTTAATTAATTCTGCAGAGACTATTCTACTGTAGAATTCTTTTTTTCCTGGTTGTATACAGTTATATGCCACATAAATGTTCATTTGGAAGTGAGTCCTAAATGATGCTAAACACTTTTGTTTGGCTGGGTTTTTTTAGGCTTCTGTGATTAATGAAGTTTACACAGCATCTTTTGGGCTTAGGTCCTTCAGCTTTCTGATAGATATTCAGAAATATTTTCCATACCATGCTTTTCCCCATTTCATACCATGCTTTTCTCTTGTACCCGTGACATTAGTCATGAAGGCTTAGATTTTTCAAAAAACTTCACACAAAACTCCCTGAGACAACTGCCCAAAAAACCCCCAACTTTCAGATTATTAAACCCCACTGGCCTTTCATTGAAAGCAGGAATTAGGAAGTGTTTCAGTAGATAATGGACTATTTTGCAGTCTGTGATATGTATATAGTGAATACATACCTTGTTATTTTCCTATGGAGAGCTGTTGTGATTTCAAGAAGTTGCTGCCTTATTTAAATGATAGGATTGCATATTCAAGAGTGCATGAGAAAATAGTGAGCAATGACAGGTGTTTTTATTTTTTCGTTCAGCTGACTTTTCTACCATGATCAAAATTGCAATAAATTGAAATATTGCTGTTAAGTCAGAGCAGAGTCAAAAGAGTGTCACTTTGATTATTCAGTGGCCTGCTTTTTAAACAACATACTATGATGGTAAAAGAATTTGCAGGCTCTAAATATTTAAACAGCTTTTCACCAAACAAAGCAGGAGAGGATACCGTCATAGTTTCTGAATCTTGCGTTGCTATTCTTCTTAGATTGAAGGAGCAGGTCAGTTTATGGTATAATGTAAAAGCAGACACTCTCTTCCCTCAATCATAAAATGGAGATAATACTGCAAAGGACTGTTGTGGTGATTCATCTTTATAAAGTTCTACAGAAATGGTAGATGTTATTAGCATCCCATGTGATTACAGTGACAGGATGATATGGTAGTTTGTCTGAATTGGTATTAAATGCTACTGGAAGGCTCTCAAAAAACCTGTTCCTTCTGTTTTTTCAGACACTAGAGATTTAGAACAGTTTGGATAAACATCTGGATTGAACAGAGCTCTGTCTTCTTTAAAGGTTACCTTAAAGGACAGATGAAGGAACCTTATATTTTGGTAACCTTCTGCCTGAAGGATCTCAAAGTACTACAGGAATCAATATGCAAACTATATATAGATTACAGTAGCTCTGTTGAGGTAGAACACTGTTTGGAGAAACAGTGAAACAAAACAAAATATTACAGAAATGTAATGGGAAAACAAAATGTTAAAATACTACAAGAATGTAGTCAGACAGAAAGTAATTGTCAGCTGGGTCCTGGCAGGAGACTGGGAGGTGTAACTTCTTTTCCCACATGATGTACCATGAGAATTGGGGTCTGAACGCAAAGGCTCAGAAATGCCTTTATGGCTCATGTGAAAAATTGCAGCTCCAGGGACAGGCAATTTGCTGGGATGCAGGTTAAATAATGTTTCATATAGAAGAATTGCAACTGCCTGTTTGTCAGCATAACATCCCAAAACCCATGCATTTTAAGCTGTTGTATTGTTGACAAAAAGGTGCTGCTTACCAGGCTGTGTGGAGCTCTTGCAGCAGCAATGTCTTTGGAAGAGGCTCCCTTCTGTAACCTTACTCAGCTTGGCTGAGCTGAGATTGCAGAAACTGGCTGGTATCACTTACATGTAAAGAAACAAAAATAGATGTTTTACAAAGACATTTTATAAAAAAAAAAAATAAATTAAATCAAGCATAGAGAGATGACCAGCTTTTAAGAAGCTGCTTTTATTACTTTTGACCTCGTGCATTTGCTTGCTTTTGGCTCTTTATGCTCCATGCATCAGGGAATTGGTACAGCTCATCTGAACCAGCAAAAACTACTCGTCCTGCCTTCCTGCTCTGATAAAGACACTGGTAGGAGCAGTCTTAACCAGACTGTTGCTTTAAATTTTCTCATCTCCTAGCATAAGTGAAGCTTGAGAAATTATGCTTTTCAACCATAGAAACCTATTAGTACTCAACAATATGGCAGACAACTTGCTATGAATCTTAACTAAAATAAATTTCTAAGGTTTAATATTTTGCAAAGAGGGGAGCTGCTCAGAGAGATGGACATGATAGAAGTTCTGTGTCTGTTTGTATGATTTCTATCTAGCTATCATAGCCAGGCTGTCACCAGGCTCTTTGTATCTTATTTCTGCCTGTGCCCAGGGCACATGACTGACTAGTGAGTTACACTGTGCTATGCTGAAATTCCTGCAAATGGCAATTTAGCAATAGCAATTTGGAAGCAGTGAAAACTGATTGTGCTGAATCAGTCAAAATGTTACACTGTTTCACATTTAATGTATTTGCTGAGATTAATTATTTAAATGTTCAATGATTCTCTTTCCATCTTCAGAATAATCTCTTTTCAAGTGGTCCTAAACAAGTATAACACATGTTTTCCTCCCTCCATCTTTTAAATATTTCACCAAGTTTCCCCACCACTGTGATAATTAAAGAAATTGATAATGTGTCTTTAGAGAAAGGCCAAAGGGCCCTAAAGGGTAGTTTCTTTTCTTTTCAATCACTGTGTAACATT
This sequence comes from Cyanistes caeruleus, assembly GCF_971803275.1. Taxonomy (NCBI): domain Eukaryota; kingdom Metazoa; phylum Chordata; class Aves; order Passeriformes; family Paridae; genus Cyanistes; species Cyanistes caeruleus. The sequence goes on from NC_141713.1 coordinate 10,846,699, forward strand.
TGCCAATAAATAAAGAACTGCTTCTTAAAGTCAGGTAAAGGTTTAATCTAAATGTGCAAGTTGTTGTGCAAGTGCCTATCATCTGGCTCAGGATCTTGTGCCATTCTTAAGCCTGTGGCTCACTTCCCAAAGTTTGGAGTTGTTATTGGTTCCTAAAAACTTTAAGATTTTGTTAGTGAGTGGAAAGACATCATCAGAAAAGTGTTTAATGAAACTGGGCGGTTAAAGAATACTCAATAGTCTAAGTTTGTAAATGAGTCAATTCAAATACAGAGGCAGCTCTAGAATTCCAACAGCAATTCTTAATTTGTGCTCAATGGAGTGAACCTGGGTTGATATTCCTATAGCTAGTAACCTGAATTTGCATGCCAGACCCACATTTCTGTGTATGCTTCCTCCAGAACAGAGAATCAGGGATGTTATGTATGACTTGTCTGATAGTTTGAGAAGAGACTTCTGGTGTAATGAAACCATTCTTGCTTCATTGCTGTCAGGGTCAAGCACGAGCCTCAAAGGAGACTGAACGTGCTTTTTCAGGAGATAACAAATAGAGATGGGTTGATTTCATATGATTTGAAAATAACAACTCTAAGCATGCCTGCTGCTGGTGGGGATGGCTCTGGATCTGATGGTTTGAAGACAACCGGGAGCCTTTGACATAAGAACTGTAATTGATTATGAATCATCTAACATTAGATGAACAAAAAACAATTTGCAGGCTCACAAGTTAGTGTGCTCTAACATAACCTCAAAACACTGTTCTGTATGTTAGATTTCTCTAGGGGTATTACAAAAGGGATAAGCTTCACAGAGCTCTATGCTTGAAGAGTGCAACCCTGATCTAAAGAAGTATTTGTATTCAGCCAATCCAAAAAGGAGGTAAACACAGCCTCATAATCCTGTTTATATAAAGGTAGTACAAACAAGTACATTTGCTAAAAAAAAAAGAATAGTGTACTTTTTTGGCAAAAATTCATTTATAGTAATATTTCTTACTGTAGGCTGTAGTCATTGTGTCCCCTTATTTCACTTCCCTAGAGTGTTAACTCAAAGTGTTAACTCAAATTGTTTTCTTCCAAAAAATCAATATTGTGGGGTGTTTTTTTCCCCTTCCATACTTGCAGAAAACAGTTTGAAAAGGCATAGACTACTTGACCAATTTGTTATGCTTTTTTGTAAAGGTTTGAAGCTCAGATAAATGTTTGCTGCACCACTGTGCCACATGCTTGTTCAATGCATTCTGGTGATCCCCCTGTGCCCAGTCTAATTTCATATAAGTGTTGACAGGACTCTCCCAATTATCTATTTACATCTGCATGTTGTGAAATTTGGGTGAATAAACTTAAAGTAAGCTGAGGTGAGGTGCAAATATATGAAGAATTCATATATTGTGAGGCAGTTGCTGTGCCTCACAACAACTAAAGCTGTTGATATGTGTAGTAAATCTTGAGAATTACGTGCTAAGCAGACTTTTGAAGGAATACAGGTAAAATTATTTTTTTGTGAATTCAAATATTTGTCACAAGCAAGCAAGTCTGACTTTCATTTCAGTAATACCATCCTCAGCTTTAAAGACTTTCCGAAGAACCAGAGGGTCACCCCTGAGCTGGATCGTGCCAGCCCATCACTTAAGTGCTCAGTTTCCAGGGTCCAGATGGTGGCAAGCTGCAAATGGATATTCTGCAGCTGAAACATCTATCCCCTTGGCAGACTCGAGAGACGCTGGTTCTGGCAGATTTAGACTTGTCTCTGGCTATTTAGCACAGTTGTACAGTTAATGGGCTGTTGGACAATTTTGTCAAACTTGCTATTTTCTGGTGACTTGTTTATAATTCTGGGAAAGGAGTGCACGGTTAGTCATTTGTGAATAATTGGAAATCCTCTTGAGATCTCAAGAAAAACACTTTCATTGTTAAAAAGGGTTGATTCACCTGTTTATTTAGATAGCCTAGATAGAATCTCCATATCGACCCTGGAATGCTCCATATATTTCTCCAAATTGGATTTTGCCCTTGTGTGTGCATCTGATGTGTTTTAAGAGGCCAAAGTCTTAATTACTGTTATTATGCCTAGTTTCCCATATGATTGCAGTTAATATTAATTAAAATGGGGACTTGGTAAAAGTAAAAGGCAGATCTACAGGTTCTAGGGCTTGCAGGTACATTTTTGTGTACATCTAGGCATAAAGATATGAAGTCTTGTTAGCTGCTTTTGTTTTACTTCTTACCAGTTTACTGATCTGCTAATGGATTTCCTGGACATCAAAGCTCTTGACCAGCCTCAAACCAAACTAAAACCTAACTTATCCTCTAAATAAAAATCCCTCATGAGAAAACTATTTCCAATAACTATCAGGCTTGTGGATGGAAGCAGTATCAGTGTAAAGAGATTTGCTCTAGCTTTTCACAGACCTCACTTTTCTTGTCACACCGCAGTACCCTGCTACAATCAGTCATTTTGTATGGACTGTTTGAAGTTGTTTTGGACAGTTCTGCTATGAATTAAGAAGTTAAAACCTTCAACTTCCTCCAATACTTGCATTATGATTGCCCAGCTTAACAAATAGAAATGTGTACAAATAGCACTGATAACATTTTCAAGACACATGGCCAATGCTTAATGCACCAGGATATAACATTTAGGATATGTGTTGTCTCTGGGTGAAGTTGACATGAATACTTGCTTCTTTTCCTGAGCATGTGTAATGAGGGTCTGACAGTGCAGATAACCTCATGCAGAGAGACACATGTAATGCATATCCACATAGAAGAACATGTGCTTGAGAGACATTGTTCAATGGTTGGAAAAAAAATTCTATTTTCCACCAGAATTGTTCTAAAATTCTAGATGATCCTGGGATTGGTATTCTGTGCAGCACACTGGCATTTTGCTGTATTTTCCTCTCTCAATATAGTTTAATCTGTATTAAAGCACTGTTCTGTCACAACTTTCATAAATTATTACACAGCCAGCCAATAGAAATTACATAAATACTGCAAATATAATCGTCTGTTCTTAGCAGAGAGTCTTAAAGGACTTTTAAACTAGTTACAACAGCAAGTGGTAATCCTTCTATTAAAACTTTCTTACCATGTTATAAGTTTGCTGTTATGCAACATTTTTCACTTTGTCAGCTGAAAACTGTTTTTCTGAAAGTAATCTAGACCTTGCTTTGCTGAGATGGAAATACAGGGAAGTTTGTCTTGACTAAGTGCTCTGTTTTCCTATGACTCTGAGCAAGTAGTAGTTAGAATGAAACATTGGAAACAACAGTAATTTACTAATCAGGAGAAAAATGGTTGTTATTGAAACAAACCTCATGTTTACTGCAAAATTGATTTAACGCACATTTTAAAATAACAGCTCAAGAAAAATAGGCTCACAGTGGGCTTCAAATTCTGAATGCAACATTTACATATATATGATTAAGTGCTGCAGAATGGACTTTGCTCATTGAGGTCTTTTAAGGGCAGGGAAGATAGCAAAGAATGTGCTGTTGAATTAAACTGCCTTTGTAAGTCTGAGGAGCACTGAGCTTCTGATCAGGCTTTTCATTGTCCTTGTGGAAAGCACTGAAGCAAAGAAAATGCAGGGAATAAACCTAAATTCTATGATACCTTCATCCAAACCCTAAACTGCTTTTACAGGATTTTTAATGACCACAGTGCTAAATTGTAATTAGCTTAAATTACCACTTGTACCCTCACAAAATAAAGACAACAAGGGGGGAATTATCCAGTACTTTTCTTGTATCAGAATGAATCAATCATGGCTGTTAATCAGAGGTAAACTGAGGAACACAGTCCACTATCCAGGAGGATGAATATCTGAAGAAATGAGCTTGAGCTAAAAACTGAGCAAAGAGGAATAGTTCAGTATACACTCCTGTGCAAAGCTTGCAAGGAAGAGAGCAGGGGCAGATTGAAACAACATTGGTGGAGCGGAGCCTAAAGCAGTGTGCTTTCTGGGGCTTTGAGGGGGAGTCGAGGACAGACCCTGATGAATTCTTAGCATGAATTATCCACCCTGAGATGAACATTATTGACAAAAATTGAGCACAAGAGTAACAAAAAGAGGAGATATATTGAGTTAATGTGTCAGCTGTGAAATAAGTTATTTATATAGGGGTGAGCTTTACCCTGGTAGATTTGGTGGTAGAGAAAAAAACTGAAACTTGTTACCAGCACCACTTTTGAAAGAAAATTAATTTCAAACACTTGTGTGGCAAACAGCAGAATTTATCAGGAGCAGTCTTCTCCCTCTTTGCATTTTGTGTACATACTGCTTTTATAGCTCTGTGTACTTCATGTGGTAATAAATATTCAAAGATTGCTTTACAGTGGTTGGAGCCAAGTTGATGCTGGTTATTCCAGATGGAAAGATCATTGCTTCTCAAGGTACTGTAACAAAAGACTTGGCAGTTCATAAGTAGTGTTCCTGCTGGGAGCAGGTGTCTTCAGTTTGACAAGATTGCACTTTATCCATGAATGCTTGAAATGCACTATAGCTGGTAGCAGGTCAAACAGGTCTGAATTTTTAAAGAGTGTTGTAAGACTTCAGTAATGAGCTTGAGGTGGTGAACAATGACATGCAAAGCTAATTACCTGTTTACTAACGTCACAATAATTCAGCCATTTGTCTTGACTGGAGCCGTGCTGAGCCTCGGCTCCTCCTGCCAAGCCCACTTTCCAGCCATTGAGTGATTGCATGTGAACTGTTTTGCTAGAAGGTGCCAAAAAAAGAAGAAAAAAATGAGGGAAAAAGGAATTCATTTAACTGCTACAAACCTAGATTTTAATTTACTGACCACAGAAGAGATTTAGGAATTAGATTTGCTTACATGCAAGGCATGTCTCTGTTGGAGCAGTGTTTTCAGTGAAGAGCATAAACCGGACACCCAGAAGAAGAGTTAATTATCTGAGTGCTAATGTTCTCAGACAAATATGTAATGCATCATAAGTACTAGCAATGAAGTGCTGGCTGGCAGCATAAAATCAAATCACCCCTACAAGTTTTATTGTGGAAATGATTTCTACACTGCAAAGATTCAAGTTAGACACCCAAGAGCAGGGGTTCTGTGAAGCTGGGCTGAATTGCTCACTAACAACTTTCAGTTGCAGAAATGATATATTTGTGTCTGAGGGCTGAAGTATGTGGGGTTAAATTGACGACTTCATTTGCTTTTCAGACCTGCTGAACTCAATACTTACCTCACTGTAAACCAATAAAAAGTAATTTTGAAAAAGTTAAAAGATAATGTAAAAGGGTGGCATTTTTTTCTTCAGTCAGGAAATTTTGTCCATACTAGTTTATAGTTCCGGGTGATTTTGTTGATCTGGATATGCTGCCTTTCTTTGATTGTGTCAACAATTTAACCTTTTATAATTCAGTATAAAATTCAGTATTATTATTTATAATTCAGTATAAAACCCTGAAGTAAACTGTATGTATTTCAAGCTGCTAGATTTAATAAAAAAATAGCTGCACACCACTTAGCTGTCTGCTCATTTCCCCACCCAGTGAAATCAGAGGATATCCTTCTTGTGTGTTCAGTGGGCATTAGGTCAGATGTTAATTTTACTGAATGGGAATGCTTTGTTACAACTGATGAAAGTAAAATGATGGACTGTACTTACAGCTAGCAACTGGGCAAAAATTGCCTACTAAAATCAAGGAAAATGGTTCATAGGTGGGAAAATGTGCATTTGTTTGCCTAATGGTGTACTATGGGTGTGTGTATGTGTCCAAGGAATGTGTTCTGACAGATTAGTACCTGTCTTAGAAATGAAAATCCTTGAATAGTAATAACTAAAAGCACTTGAGGCTCAACAGCAGAACTAGGGTACTCTGAAGTGTTTTCCAGAAATTCTGTTTACAGCCTTCTGTAAAGCCTTCATCTTTTACAAATCAGTCTCCTGAATTATTTAGTATCCATTGTATGCAAATAGCTTAAGAATACTGAACAAGGAAGCATTTATGTTAGCCTACTCAAATGAGGCTGATAAAGTGTGCAATTTGGAACTAGACTTCATAACACATGATGGTACCTAAAATTGAATTTAAATTAAAGTAAGAAATTCTGACCTAGGTCAGTTACTACCTGGCCCTAGAGTTGCCTCAATTTCATGAATTTGTTTTTAGTAATGACTTTCCTGAGCTGCTTGAAATGTGCTGTGAACACCTAGAAAGCTCCAAATCAGAGCCATCCATTGCCCAGGATGTAGCCAAACATGATCTAGAGTGGACAGTGGGATTCCTCCATCTGTTTCCCCCAAGGAGCCTGCTTGGGCTGATGTTTGTAGCTTATGCAGTGGGAATGCTGGGCTCTGTGCTTTCTGTTCACTAGGGAAGACAGCAGAGATCCTGATCAGGGTAGGAAGAGCTGGCTGTGTGAATATTTTCTAATTGGTCTCAGGCATCATGTACTGTATGTATGACAGCATGTGCTGTAAGCTGCACCAAAGTGGTGATGGTGAGGAGGTCAATAACCTCTCCAAGGAAACAGCTAGATCCAGAAAAAATGTCTGTGTATGCTCTAATTTGCTTAGGCAAAATAAGAGTATGTGGGAATGGATAGTGTGTTGGTATTAGGATTAGGGAAACTTGAGTTGTGGTTACTACTTGGGGTTTTTATGCAATGACCCATTTCAATGTTGGCGGTATTTTTTTTCTTTTCAGGTAGGTTTTGTTGAGATGGAAGATGACATTCCAGCATTGCAACAACATTCTAAACTGTGGATCATAATCAGGTAGAGATATTTACCTTTGGTTTCAGTCCTAAGGAAATGTTTCTTGGATTTCTGGTGCCTTACTGTCATCTTCCTTTCTCTTTTTGCTAGTACTACACAGTTTCTCATTGAGTATGCTGAAGTGCTCCGTCTTTAGTGTGGTGGTTCTTCTGAGACCAGTGTTTGTCCCCATACACATTCTCAGGAGATTTGCTTTTCTCCTAGAATAGCAGCTAATTAGATTAATGGTGTTGGTAAAGAAGTGTTTGTGGAATCACAGACTTGGGCCAAAGCAGAACAATCAATTTCTGTTACACCCACTAAAACCTGAGTCTTGAAACCAAGAAAATAAGGGAAGGAGAAACAGTACAGGTTTTTCATCCTCTAATTTTCTTAAATTCCAAGCAAGCTATCTGCAGCCCTCTGTAAAACTTTAATTCACCATTTTACATTAAGTTTTGATTATGACTGTGCTATTCAATCTGGAAATGATGTTTCCACATCCAAGTGGGGTCTGAGAAATGAGACTATTAAGAGCAGCTTTCAGGAAGTGATCACTGTTACTCTTAGAGATATCACAGGTATTGTGTCCCCAGTTTGGAGAAATTTACTTGTATGTCTTGAGTCCAAAGAATTTTCCTGGAAACGAACCAACAACAGAATTCCTCGTGAGATTTCTCTTATATCCTGGCAAGCTTCTTTCCTGGAGTGTGTTTACAGGCCCCACAGGAAGCAGCAGTAGGAAAATCTCAGGAAAAATAGACATGTAAACTCTGAATTCTGGGGAAGATGTGGGTTGAGATTGGTTTTTTTAACCCAATTCAGTAATTCATAGACTTACAGTTCTAGATAGAAAAGGGTAAAATATGGCTTGGTCATCTGAAGCTACAGAAGGTATTCTGTGTGGATTCAATGGACTTTTAGATCTGTTTTAGTGTACAGAATCACAGCTTAGCTGATAAGCTTTTTGCAAATTCTAAATGGTTTTCCTGTACCAGCTGTACCCCTCATCTTGGGCTTTGCAGACATTTGAAATTTTCCATGTGATGCGAATCTGGTAAAAAATAGTTTCTAATGTTTCTGATTTGAGTGGGAGACAGGAATTGAATGATACTCTAAAACACAATACATAATTTTCATCAGTGAAAAGAAGCAAGTTGTTCAGTTCTAGTGGATCGTTAATAAGAGACTTAAGGAAGTAAGGTATATGGATTGCTAGAATGGATGACTAAATAAATATTCATAGCAGTATAATGTGAAACACATGCATGATTCTGTGCCTACAGACATGCAAAGCACAAATTTCCTTTTGTTCTGAATCAAAATGCTTCAAAGAAAACAAAACTCTAGGAACTGAGCTATAACAGTTAACAAAGGACAGGCAGGGAAATGAGCTGCAGAAAGGTGGTCGTGAGTAGCTGCTTGAAAAAATAGTTGGGGAGGAGACAGCAAAAACTGTTACATCAATTATGCTATTTTTGCACTTATTTATTATATTTTTGCACAGTTCCTGTGGAAGATAACCCAAGAACAACCATACAGAGGTGAGATTCAGCACATTGACAAGGAGGTGACCACTGACTATGGGATCAGCCCAACAGAGGCCAGTGCCATACTGGTCAGGTAGGGAAAAGCACCCAGGCTGTGGAACCACCTGTAAATCAAAACCAAAAGATGGCATGTGAGAGCACAGAGCAGTTACTGTGATGGTTCTCAGTCCCATCAATGGAATTTATTCACATGTGGCTCACCCATATGAACAAAACACTGAGAAACTGCGGAGTGACTGCAGGGGTACTGCAGATCCTGTGATCATGTGCAGTGTGGGAACTATGGAAATCCAGCATGGATACTAAATGATGGATGTGGTTTAGTAGCACTTGGGAGCTGCAGAATGTCATGCTGAGAGGCAGCAATGTGATTGTTTGATGATAATCTCTGCCTATGAAAGCAGCTGCTGCAGAACACCTAGAAAAAAGGGGTAAGGGAATAAGGGCTTACTTGAAATGATTGAATCTCGGTGAGGCTGATTCTTATAAACAATGTAGAATTAGGAGGGTAAAATTCTTAAAAAGAATATTCAAAAATATTCAAAAGGACCTTATGGAGCGGTGTTCTCATGACTTGGGAGTATTTAAAATACATTGGTAATGCAGTCCAGAGGTGAGATGTGTTATGGATTGTACCACAGGAATGGCTGTTTTTATAGTGAAACAAAAAGCAAGCTGAAGAAAGGTTCAGGTCTAAGGTGTGTGCTGCAGTTAAGCTGTATCTCTTCAGGCAATAATTCCATGTCTGCTTCACTGTTGTTGAACATCAGGCTCCCAGTTTGCATGGGGAATTATTTCCTGAAACATCCTCTTAGGTCATCTGCACCAAGGTTCAGGTATGACACAAAAGAAAACTACTAGATCTGGTACTGATTTGGGACGAAATCAAGTAAAAATTGTGTGTCTTTCCATTGTTATATTTCTGGATTTGGGTCAGACCCAACTGTAAGGAAACTGGAAGCATGAAACAAAACCAGCATGATAATTTGGCTCCCTTCTGCAGGTTGCTACAAGTTAAAGAAAATTCTGTTCAGCTTAAGATGTTTGTAACTTGACCCTGAAGGATGCCTGTGAAAAATTTTTTTGTTCCGTGTTTTTTTTTTGTTTTTGTTTTTTTTTTTTGTTTTTTTTTTTTGTTTTCTCAAGTGAATGAAAACAAGCTCCTTAACTTTGGAACATTTAAAACATAGAATGAAATAATTTTGAGTGTAGCCCTATCAACAACTTTTGATGTTGCAGGGATTTTCACTAATTTGTGTAGTCCAGCATTAGATACTCTGAACATGTGCCCACTGTTTACAGGGTGTTTGGTGGGTGGGATGTAGGTATGGAATTGATTTGGGTTTGGTGGAAGAATCTTATCACCATCTCTTGTGTATCAAAGGGAGCACTACAAGGCAATAGACAAATCATTTTTAGCTGCTCCAGTTTCTTTTTTTTTTCCCTGGTCTTATTCCTAATGTATATTAAAATTATATCAGATCTGAGGAATGGAAATGGTAGAGTATGATTTGAATGTTAATAGAATTTTATTTTTCTCTGCACTTTTCTTGCATAACTGTTCTTTGCAAGGATTGCAGATGAGGGAAGTATGACCCTGACATTTGTTGTGCATGTGTATTTTAGGACTTCTAACACGTAACAAAACAAAAGAAGGTAACTTTACTTTAGGTGTGAACATGAAATGTATTTACTAAATATTCTGAAGAGACAAGTTCAAACAGGAGAAAAAGGTGTAAGGACACCAGAGACGTTCTGATCAAGAAAGATAGGCTTAAGCAGAGATTTATCCTTGTACTCGGAGAACAGTGAGAAAGCAGTCTTGATTTTCTTACCATCACAATATGTCAAGGGCAGTGAGCACATTTTGCCTCTTGATTTTTACAGGCAACGCTGACGTGAGCAGAATATTATTAGAGAGAACTAGAATATTATTAGCATATATAGATATACTTTTTTTTCACCAAGCCTTATGTTTGATTTCTGTTTGGAAATCCAGTGCAGAATGCTATGTTTTAGCAGCACAAGCTTATTGAGAGCCACAAAGTAGTGGACAGGTCCAGTTTCTCAGAGGTTTTGAACACTACAGGTAGAGACAATCCTTCGCAAATGAGGAAAGATGATGCAAAGCTGTCAGCTGTACATAAAAATTACCCCCAAATTACAGAGAGCAGATGGCTGTTAATGGCAAGTGTTTTTAACATAGCTTTATTGTCCCATATTGGGACATTAACTTGCCTCTCTGTTTTGTTTTGTTTTTTTTTTTAAAAAGTCACTTTGCAAAAATGACACCTTGGCATGACTTGTATTTTACTGTTTGGTTTCCATGTCGAGGTTGCCCAATTTTCTGCAGTCAATGTGCTCAACAAGCTATTAGAGTATATTTCTGTTTCATACATTCTCAGTGATTAGTAAGAAAAAAAATCCTATTTTTTTTAAGGAATACAGTGAGTGGTTTTTGTTGTTTTTTTTTTTTTATTGCACTGATTCTTACTGCAAAATAAGAATAAATGTTCTTGTTTCCACGTGCTAAGCTGATATTTACAGGCCTAAATACACAACATCAAACTTGCTTGGACTAGCAAATGTGATAACAGAAGAAATAGAAAGAAAAATGCATATGGAACACCCTTAGCTTTTCTATTTTCTTAACTGCGGGTTGAAAGCTAGCTTTTGGGTGATTAAACTTTTCATTTGGTTATTAAGTGATAGACATCTTGCTGAACCCAAGCATGCTGCAACAAGCACAGGAAGAGTGTTTGTTTAAAGCAGACACAAAAGATTGCACAAAGAGACCCTTAAACAAAACACAAATGTCAGCAAAACTAAACAACGTAATCATGCGCAATTTAAGACTGATAGAGGCAGGCAGTAAATTGGTGACAGTTCCCAAATAATCCTTTAGAAAAGAATTTCCCTGGTGAGCTGGGAAATCTGTTTGTTTGTTGAAGTATCTTATCTTTACCCTGCAGGAAATGTAGGAAACTTCCACAATTAAGCCAGTGCATTCACTGGGATTGGCCTGAAATTGGTAGGTTGACATGTGGGCAGCAGTGTCACCAAGCAGCACAGGGCTCAGGTGTGTGCTCCTGGAGATTTCAGAATAAAGAGGTGCACCCAGCAGCACAAGGCTCAGGTGTGTGCTCCTGGGGATTTCAGAATAAAGAGGTGCAGCCCAGCTGGAGGGCTGGAGTTGTACAGTGACGAGCCTGGCTGGCTTTGCCTTCTTCCCTGCTGGTTTGTGCTGCTGCTGCCTGAGCTGGCTCAGGCGTTTCAGCGCTGTGTTACAGGCTGCCTGTCAGGAAGAGCTGCCAGGCCACTGAGAAGTGGGGTGATAGCTGAGACACTCAGCTTGTGCTGGAGCTTTGTGCTATCCTGGTTATGCTACAGAGATCTTTGTTCTGGGTTGTCATGAGCAGAGGAGACTTGCAGGGACCTTGTGGAGTCAATGCAAGAATGGGAACCAGATCTTAGCCAGGACACTCCTCTTCCCTTACTGTATAGGAAAATCACCCAACCTTTCTGTGACTTGGGCTTTCTCTGAGCTGAAGGGATGATGTCATTCATTATGAGACCTATGGATTAGAAGCACTATGCAAATATTCTTTTTTTTTTGTTTCTTTTCTTTTTTCTTTTTTCTTTTTTTTTTTGTTGGGGGGAAGGGGTGGACCTGGGGGATAAAAGCCACCTAGCTGGTGATTACTCTGAAATCAATTATTCTCTGTTCTGAACAAAACAGTAGTCATCTTCTTGAATATTATCCAGCTTCCCTCTTCCTGCCAGTCTCAGCGTCTATTCTCTCCAGAGCCCTTGGCACAGCACTTAACCACATCAGAGTTTCACCAGTTGCAACATGCAGCTCCTCTTGAGTTGGAGTGAGAGAGGCTCCAAGGATGTGGCAGGGAGGGAGAGAGTAGTCACTGCAGAGGGCACAAAACTAGTTTTAAAACAATGCAAAAAAAGTCTTTATTTTTATTTTTTTAATTAAAACAATGGAGGAAAATGGATGGAAGGAGGTGAAGGAATGTGAGATTGAGTGAGATTGTGGCAGTTGTTCCAAGAAGTGATGTAGAACAATTAATGAGATATAGGAAAGAGGCTTCAAAGACTATTTTTGGTCAAATAGTCTTTGAAGGGTCATCACCACTAATCAGCTGGAAATCAGAAAATTGATTGGAACATTAAGATCACTGAGAAATCTGCTGGGCTGTCATCACATCAGCCTCATTTCTAGAAAAACATCTCGAGTTCATTCTGTCTGGATGGAAAAATAAGTATTTCAGATGATTATCAAGACTTTTTCTTGTGTGTTAACCTAAGGCCTATCTTCTGTGTTTTCATTGCCAAATTGCAGTTCCAGAAAGCTGCTGACGTGGAAAAATAGCAGCTATGTTGTATCGCACTGACACTGAATTTCATAAAGCAAGATGATGGCAATAATCGGTGTGTTTTCTTGTTCTGCTCTAGAAATAATTGTACAGCTGTCAAATTCTCAGCCAGGAAAACAGATCCAGGACACTGCAGCAGTGAGCATGTTTTGGCCAGTACAACAGCTGTCAAATTCTCAGAAAACAAACCCACACAGTGCAGCACTAGATCTCAGCAGACTAAGATAACTCAATTTCCATGTGCACCTTTGTATTTTCTCCTGCCTTCAAAACATCTGCTCCTGTTTCATCGATCAGTATAAAAGTAGCTGATTAGTGTTTCTCACGTATAGGCACAAAGGTGCTCCACATAACCTGTTTAACAACAGGAAAGCATCTGTAAAGGCACCAATGACCCATATAATCTAACTTTCATTGGACCATTCTTGTACTCTTTTAATATTGGCATTTTTAATTAAATGTCTTCTTTTTACAAGTCAGTAACTAAATTGCAAGTGTAAAGTAGCTACTGGTGTAACAAGTGCTGAAAACTGATCAAAACAAAAGGTTGGAAATAGTTGCACACACAAATGCTTTGGTTCCAGAGCTTTAAATCAAATTAAATGGAGGATCAAATTTCTCAGTCACTAAATTCAGTGAAAAGCTCCGAGTGACCTGTGCTGCTGTATAGATTTTAGAATCATTAAGAAGTCTAATTCTTCTAACACAGTATCTTTGCTTTCATTATGCAGTACCACAGCTGGCAGTATTTTTCTTGACTTGACCTACAGTGACTAGAATTTTATTTATTGTTTCTATAACATTGTAGCTGCATGTTTTGTCTTACTCTTTGGAATATTCAGTTTGAGTATCTGAAAACTATGACTTTGAAGCAGTGAAGTGTTTACTTGCATTATGACCATGATTTTTATGTACTTTACAAACTTTACTTTGGTATAGCTCAGAATAAGGTGAGGTTTCTTTTTATGGCTAAAGTTCCCCTTACATGCAGCAATAAAAGTATTCCAAACTTCATTCTACATGGGATTCTGTGGTTTGTAATAAGTAGCAAGCTCAGTGTTTCATTGAGCTGCTTCCTAAGAAAACTGTGCATTTGACAAAAATCTTACTGAGCAGTTTATAATGAAAATAGGAACAAACTGAGTAAAACAAATGAGTAAACTCATTTCCATACAAAGAAGCTTGTGCATCAGTTTGATATTATACATTTAATTTTTTTGGAGGCTAGCAGTATCAAAGAGCCCTGTTGACTGGAGGCATCAGTGTCAGATGGTGTACAAGCTCATGTGAGAATGTGACAAAAGGCAGACACAACTGCAGGTGGGGAATGGAAGGACTTGGGAAAGTGTGCTAGGCTATGCAGCAAGCAGTGATGGCAGCCTGTCAGCTGTTTAACCATGGTTAAAATTGCACATCTTTCAGTACTAAGGTGGTGGTAAGGATGGGAGCTAGTTGGTTCTTAAATATAAAGGTAGTGATATAGCATTGTGTATAATATATGGGTATTATTAATCTTTCAAATATACTTAAACCAGGGATTGAAATATAAAGTAGAAACAAAATTCATTACCAGACTAGAAGACAAAAAATATAGAGATGGGAGGTTTCTGCAGATGCCAATTGCCAGTCATTTAGGATGAACTCTGAACCAGCTCTTGCTCTATGTGGTAAAGTCACAGTGCATGCAATTTAATGAACATCTGTTAGTGTGCTGTCAGTTCTTTATAGTACATAATATAGAGCCTATCCTGAACTTCAAAACAAGGAACAACACTTGTAGGTGTACAGCAAGCTAGAAGTTTCTGTCAGATGGTGGCAAGAATGTGGCTTTACAGGTCTTGCTGGAGACTTCAGCTAAATTCAGGACATGGAGTATCTGAAGCTATTGGGATCTTGTTATGCCGGACCCAGTCAGATTCCCTGTTTGCTTTTGTGTCTCAGTGGATTGAAAAAGATTTTTATCAAAATAAACCTTGTGAAACTATTCAGCTGCTAACTAGAAATTTAAAAAGCATAGGAAGCTATGATGCTGTGATCACTATCTTTGCTACGTCATTTACAGAGTCCACACCTGAAATTCTGGGAGTCAAATTAATTTTTTGGAACTCATTTCAGTGGATTTTAGCTCAGACTCTGCAGTAGGTTTCAAACTCTGCTTTTATTAGGTTAGGTTCTTCCTGTCTATGAAGTATTTAAAAGAGGTTAGTGAGGCTATAAAATACTAACTATTCTAACTTTTTGAACTATGAATATTTTAGCATAACAAATTATGCTTTCCAGTTCAATTTAGAAGAAAGTTGGAAGCAGGACTCAAATTTAAGGTAATAGCACGAACAAGCATAAAAAGAAATCAGTAATTCTGTCTATAGATGGACTTGAACTGATGCCAAATATTTGTTGTGTGCAATTTAGGTAAAGCACAAAAAAAGGTTTTTTGAAGTTCTAAAGTAAAATGATGTTATAATTCTAAAAATATAGTTCTATTTTAAAATTCTAAACATTTTAAAAATGTGGGCAAAATTAATTATTGCTGCAGTTGGTATTGCCTGTTGGATCACTTGAAACAAAGGTGATACTGGTTAGTGCAGCTCTTTTGTCAGCGGAGGAATTGCCCAACTCCTTTGTTGAGTTGCAACACCTGAGTATACTTTATCCAGCTTAATTATCTCTTCAGACAAATTAAAAGCTTTACAGCTGGTTTATGTAGCTTGGGCTTGTGATGTAAGTTTTGCAGTAATATCCTGTGATGTTACTTAATGCATTAGATGTTTTTATATGGAAAAATCAGGGCTTAGAAAATATTGCTTAGACCTTTTATAAGATTTTTCATTTGAACAAAAGGATAATGTCCTTCCCTATTTGTTCTTAAACATTTTAGGGGGAGTTTTCCTACCTGGTGGTGATTCAGCATCTATGTCATTTATTGAAAAGATGCAAAATCTAGTCAGTGACAGTACAAAAGTGAGACCAAGAAACCATCAATTTCATGTTTAATAAGCAACACCTTATTATAGGTAGAAATATTATATTAGTGAAATTTTTTTATATATTTCAGTCTGTTCCAAGAGTCCAGATCATTACATAAGTGGATTTTCTATATGAACCTGAAGAGATTATTTTCTATGTAAAATGCTCTTAAATTTACGGTCAGTATTATGCTCTTGCAACTGTTTGGCTCTGAAGGACAAAGTCATTCTGGAAATGCATTGCTGAGGTCATTCTTCTGAAACAGAAAATGCCAGGGTTGTTACTGATACAAACTTATTGTTTAAATGATTGCACATGCTGCTTGTCAGGAAAAGGACTCTGCCTCAAAGAACTTGTAGGTGGGACAAAGAAAAGGAAAATGCTAGAGCACAAAGGGTAGCCGATAAAATATAATTGTGATCATGGATAAGGAAATGCAGGTCCAGTTCTCTGCCTCATTTGCAGGGAAGTAATGTCTGTTGGGTGTTTCAGTAGAAGTCTGATATTTATGCAAAAATTTAAATTAATTCTCTAAATAATTTTAGACAAGTCCTTTGGACTTCAGTGGAGCAGCTCCTCTAATTTTTAACCTGCCTAAGGGAAAGACTGGAGCTAGCTGGAAACTTTCTGCCAAAACAGTTTTCCATCAGAAAAGGCAGATCCATTGATACCAAAATATTTTGCAGAAACATCATTTTTTAGTGACTTTATGCAAAGACATGGGATGGGTTCTGACAGGCTTCATGCCTGATTTCATGGCTCCTGGCGAGCTGTGAGTCTGTGGCTCTGGGATAGCCTTGATGTGCTGGCTGCCTCTGGAGATCCCCAAAGACCTGGCATATACCATGGGTGCTTTGAGGCCTTCTGGGCAGCATGCCACACAACTGGAAGTGTAGAAGCCATGATTCCCAAGCACTGTGATTTTCTGCTCTCTTATGGCTCACAGGGCTTTGAACCATTGTCAGTTCATTTGGGCTGATGGAGCAGGGGGAACCCAGGAGCACTCGGTGACATTGCTGAGCCAGGAGTCTTGGAGCTGGAGAGCTGTGCTTTCAGGCTGTGCTCTGAAATGATGGGAATGAAGTGCTGATTATTTCAAACAAATTGTTTAAAAAGTTCTCTTCTGTGGGAAGTGTTAGTATCTGTATTGCACAGGGGAGTGCACTGTCTGTCTTCTCTGCCACCTGCTTGGGGAAATACCTCTGGACAGGATGGCAACCACCCTGTGACTCCCAGTGCTGAGGTGGTGTTGGGGCTCTACTGTAGGTATTTGGAGCAAAAGCTGTTCAGGGCAGTTGCAGGCAGTGCCCTGGACTAGTAGATATGGCTCCACTGACAGTGAAATGGCAATTATAATATTTTGGTTTCATAAGGAAGTGTTTATGTAGGAGTAAAGTGCATATATACCTGTGTGTGTACAAACAAGAAAAAGTTAGACATGTATTTATCTATATAAATGTCACTTTCAGAGCAATATAGGGTCTGCAGATCCTTCAGGCAGATGTCAACATCAGATGAGTCGTGATGGTTTCTTTGTTATGTATTGCAAGTGTTCTGATAGACTCCTGTTGTCAAGAGGAATGGTTACGATGATGATTCTGATGTGGTATTTCTAAAAACCTCAGCATGTGCAGGAACATAAATAGTTGTGTTGTCTTAGATGATGTGGAATGCTGTAAAGCCACTGGCTTGGGTGCACTGAAGGACAGGGGTTAATTTCAGTAGTTGAAGGCCCTTGAGACTCCTGGAGGGCAAAACAAGCATTTGATCTGTGTTGTGAGTCTGTCTGTGTGTCTCTGTATGGGTGTATGCTTTAGAATGGCATTTGGTTTTACAATGCACAATTGTAGACACATGTAAGTGGCCATAGGGGGAGACTTCCAAAAATAAAAATGCCAGCGAAGTTATCCCATGCTTGCTGACTTCTGGATCATCAGTGAAAGTTAAATTCCTAGCTGCCATTTGGCGCCTTTGGCAGTCTCTCTATAGATTTCTAGCAATTCACATTTTGATGTTTGCTGAGAGTGCTCAAGGGTTAGCTTATTTCTCTTGATGTGAAATCACTGAAGTTGGAGATGCAGAGGAAATGTAGGGAAAGAGTCAAAGCAATGTTGATTGCTTCTGAGACTTAATTCCACACTGCCTTTCTGAAGGTTCAGTGTGTATTAGATGGAGTGCAGTGGCATGACGGACTGGTAAATATCACTTACCGAGCCCATCATTCATTGCAGAAGAGGACCTGGACCATGCAAATTGGATGATGTTGTGTTTGAGAACCAGACAGCCCATAATTTTAATCTGTTAAAAAGGATTATGACTGACATCAATGAAATATGGTGTCATTTTTTTTGCAAGATGCTTTTTCTCTGCAACAGCATCTGGAAGCACAGCCCAGCAGCAGCACTGAACGCCCACTCAGAGGCTTTCACCAACTTTGATCTTTCAGGACTAAGCCTGAAACAATGTCCTATTGGAAACCAAAGAGGTAGAACTACTTTGCCCCACAGAGAGTTGAACCTTCCCACACATGTGTTTATTAATGTGAACGAGATAATGCAGCTGTATTAACACCATAATGTTCAGCAGCCTTTAAGCTGCCAGCAGTTTAAGCTTCTTGTTTGAAGACAGTCCAGCACTCCCTGGACACACTGGACTTGCTGTTTCTTTTTATAGCAAAGTCACTATTATGATGTTAGAAGAGTAGTTTCTACTTTAACTGTTGGATTTTTTTCATAATTAATGTGTTTCTTTATAAACATTTCTTTATAAACTGGTAGGGAGAAAATTCTATTCAAAGTCACCGCTTTCTCCTGACCAAAGAGTCCATTGCTCAGGAATATGGAAGGATCCCTCAGTTTTTCCAATAAGCAGTCTTGATAAATTACTTTAAAGACTGCTTCCAAGGTGTGTAGTGTTAGATTTGTTTCCTTTTGGTAAGAGCCAAAGTCAAGTTGACTTCCACGTCACTAGATTAACCAAAATCTGCCTCGCAGAATTTGAGGAAACACTTGGAATGCAAGTATTGAGTGCCTCTAGCAATTATGCTCCTTTCTTGGTTTCTTGTTATCTGTACCTTTAAAAATATTGGAAACTTCTGCTTTTAGTCAGATTAAATATATATATATGTGTATTTGAATAAGAAGCAGAGTCCTAGTTCCCTAGTTTTCCTCTTAATATTTCTTCTTTTCCCTAAATTGCACTCTGGTCTTGTAGGCTTGCCATCTGAAAGTGGAGTGTTTCTAATGCCAGCACTACCCAGGTCAGTGTCATAGAAACTGATGTGAGCTCTGTATCATTGTGATACTCTCTTGTCCCTTGCAGGGATTTGGGGATAGACAGTTATTAAGTGTGACTAGGAATTGAAATTTAAGGAGTGATCAGTTCAATGGCTACCTCTTGCTCAAGGCATGGTATGTAGTTGATTGACCTAGGCAAAGAAAAAGCAAAAAAAACCCACCCTGACAGCATGTGATATATCAAAGTACAGAATTTCTATGATTACTATATCCTAACCAAAAGCTCTTTGATAATTAAAATATATGCTTCCATTGCCAATCTATTGTATTAATAGTCTAATCCTAACCATAAATACACCTTTTCAAATGAATTTAATTAGTTATGAATATAGTGACTGCGCCATCACCATTCAAGATCCTTTCTTGCAAATCCTAATTCAAGTACATAAATTGTTCTAATCTATGTGACTACTGAACATGAGTAAGCCTTGTATGCACAAGGAAAATTTCTGGGTAAGACCTGTATCTGCATTTCACTTGGAGGTATTGCCAAGATTTCAAAGTGCGGAGTACTAGTAGTACACCGAATGCATACAGATAACTTGTTTCCAAAAATAACTGCTGTGGGTGTTTTAGTTGACGGGAACACTAGTAAATATGACCTCGGGGAACTGATACCTATTTTTACAGGGATTACTGTAGCAGGAATCAAGCACTTGTTATATGGTACATAGAAGCAACTGCAGCTAGCTGCTTCTTTGATGCATAATGGTCCATTCAGGTGTAGATCTGAGCTTTTTATGCTTTTTTTACAACTGCATGATTTTCAACTTTTTTGTAACTTTTGGGTCATGTTGCTTTAACCATACTCAGACTGAGAGATCCTCATGCAGCCTCTTCCAGCTGATAGTCCTGAGGCTGGGATGTGTCATTTAACCAGTCCAGTGGACCTTCTCTGAAAGTGCTTCAGACCTATACTGACAAGACACAGTAAGGAGTGAGAAGATCTGTTCATATGACTGGGTTTAGTGGAACAGAGGAACAGCTACATTGTGCAATATTTGGGAAGACTGGTTAGCCATGCTCAGGCAGGAGCACCATGTTAACATGACTGTTGTTTTAAGGATCTAAGATATCTGTGAATGAGTTATGTAGAGACTGAGTCATGTTTCTCTGCTTGGCTCCACCTTGTGCTGTGCAGACATGCCTGGTAGAGGAAGAGCTGCCTACCCCACGTCACACAGCGTGGCTGTACCTGCAACAGCACCTGGCTGTCCTGCTCAGCCAGGTGCTGCCCTTGCTCAGCCTCTCATCTCCATCAGTACCTCGCTGCACTCTGTCACAACCAACATACGGCAAACCCTCCACTAAACTTCTTGCCTTCTGTCAGAACCTAGAATGGTGTTTAAATATGTGAATATTTTTTGTGTGCAAGACAAGCTGTTGAAACAATTTGTTAAGGGGATTATCCAGGTTGTTCCTGTTTCTCTGGTGTACCTTGCTGTGCTCTTTATGGTGGCTCAGTTTTTAATACTATTGCATAACTCCCAAGATCAATGAGAACCCAGAAAAATGCATCTTCAAACACAAGCTGCATTATTCCTGGATTTGGCAAATCAGAGTCTTATCCTGCAATCAGTTCGTAAAGCTAAGTGAGCACACAGATTTAAGAGGAGAGAACAAATAGCATTGCGGCAAACATCTCAGCGAGAGTCATAAAAGTTCAGGTATTACCAGCACTGCCTTATCTGCAGCATAGTGTGCCAACAACCCAATTGCTAGGTTATTTCTGATGGATACGTGTCATGTATTGCATCATTTTAATTACTAGTATTCAGGTGTCTGCACTTGCTTTCCAAGAGGGCAATGCCAGAGCCAGCTCTGGGCCTTGGAAGAACAGGTCTAGTTCATCAGCCTGTACCTTCTTGTCAGGTCTGCCTGGGGATAGGGAGACGATGGTCGGCTCTTTTGGCTTGTGCAGCCCTTCCTGCTGGGGAGGGGATGGAAGGAGTGGTGAGATGAGAAGCACCTTGGTTTTACTGCAACAAGAACTGCTCCTCTCTGTAGCAGTTGCCATCACCCTGTACCTCATCTTCCCTTCAGGGCCCTTCTGCAGCCCCTTGTCCTTCCTCCTCCACTTTTCTCCTCAGGAAGGTGAGAGGCCTCATTGCCTTCTCTCACCCCTAGTGGGGAATGGGTGACCCAAAGAAAGTGGGGGAGGTATGGAAGTCTTGCGTGTCTGAAACCCTTATCAAGACACAGTGTCTTCTGAACAAAAATGTTTTTCATAGTTTTGCTCTTCCTTTAGAAGGCGTTTTCTGCTGGCTCATCTCTAGCAGTTAACTTTGACTTGTAATTGCAAATAAATGTCCAGTGTCTATCCAAGTGACTCTGAGAAAAATGTCTTAGAGGAGAGGCAGTCTTCTGTCATTAGACCAGGACTGAGACTATATTTGAAACAACTAGACATAGTGGTGAAAAAGCACACTTTTGGCAATTAGAATAAGAGGAACTGACTTCATTTTAGGAGCCTTAATACCAAAGCAAGGGGATTTCCTTTCATCTGTATATTCTCACAAATTTTAGTTGAATTCTCTGCTTAAATAGTTAATTTTGTTTTCTTTCATATGGATATTTTACTTTTAGCAACAACTGTACAGAGGTAGGGAGGTCACGTTTGCTGTAATACCACTGTCAGAACTGTGTTTTCCAGAAATAAAAGCTTAGAATTAATTTTATTTCTGAGTGGGAATAATGACATCTTCACATTTTGCTCTTGGCAATATATTAACTATCTCCCCTGGAATTACTAAACATGGTGTGGTGGGTTAACATGTCCAGCTGTGTATATCCCCACACCCACACTTCCCTCCTCAATAATTGTAGATTCTTGTGGGTGAGATAAACCTAGGGAGGTCACTTCCAGTTACCCTCACAGGCAGAAGATGCTTGACTTGGGGAAAATTTATTTCATCCATTGCCAATTAAAACAGAGCTGGTTGGTGAGAAACCCCATGGGCTGCAGTCTCTCAGGGTACACCTGCTCTTCTATGGGCTCCTGAGGGGTGCTGATCCTGTACCTGGGGCATCTCCTGCCCTATTTCCCCTTGGCCCCAGAGCAGGCAGGGCTGTTCCTCACACCCACTGCCTGTGGGGCTCTGCCTGCTCTTAAACACATCCCACAGAGACTGCACCAGCTGCTCTGGTGACTCTGCTGTACCCCACTGTGGGAACAGGCTGGCACTGCTTGTGTCCCCCCCTTCCCTCAGGGGGGTCCCTGCAGTCCCCCTCTTTTTGGAACCTGAAGGTTCCTCTCCTTTGGGAGAAGGATGCCCAAAGACTGAGAATGCTGCAGAAATGGGGCCAGAATTGCTGAATGCCAAACTCTAGAGGTGCAAGGTTGTGAGCTAGGTTTGGTGTGGGGATTCCTGCTCACATCTGGTCCTCATGACTGCCTCCCAGTACACCTACTGGTAGCCAGCTGAATGCAGAGGGTTAAGGAAAGGATAGGCTGACCAAAGGGTGGGTGGTAGGGTAGCTGCAGAGACTCCAGGTGTGACATGCCCAGCCTCTGGGGGAATATCCTTTTGGCAGAGAGGGTCTCACTGTGCAGGCTTTTAGCAAGTCTCCCTTGTCTCTGTGAGTGCGAACACGCTGATGTGAGAATATGTGACCCAGGCTTTTCATCTTACTAATGGCTCTTAAACGCATTCTGCAGAAAGTAAGGTGGCACAATGTCCATGACCTTCATGCTGAAAGACAGTATTTCCCAGTTTTTGAGGTAATTACATTCTTCTGGAAGATCCTGAGGTGTTTATGGGTTTTCAGAGAGGTTCTGCACAGGCACTGCAGTTAATTTCTACAAGGTTTGAAGCAATACCTGGAGTGATCTGAACATACCCTTTCCTTTGCTATATAGGTTCTTTCAAATAAATATCTACATCTTATTCCAGAATGTTCAGCGTTGGGTACTACTCCTGGGCCCTCTTTTACAGATTTCAACCCCACTGCTGTGTGCAGGGTAGCTGTGACAGCAGATTTTATACTTTCCGCTGTAGTTTGTG
This sequence comes from Cyanistes caeruleus, assembly GCF_971803275.1. NCBI lineage: Eukaryota > Metazoa > Chordata > Aves > Passeriformes > Paridae > Cyanistes > Cyanistes caeruleus. The sequence goes on from NC_141713.1 coordinate 10,869,632, forward strand.
AACCCCTTCTTGCTATACCACTGAGAAGCCAGAGGCTTCTGAACCACCACTGTGAACCACCACTTAGAAGCCAGAGGCTCTGAGGAAGCACACCAAAGAGGGCTTTGGGAATTTCTGCCTTTTTATTAAAAACTTGCAGGTTGGGATGCAGCAAAAGCTTCAGTCAGAAGCAGAGGGTTGGACTGAGCAGCAGATTAGCAGGCAGCTTTCTGTCAATTTGGGATGTTAGTCCAGCAATTGGATGTCACCACCGACCCTGGTGAATCAGCCCTCAGCAGCATGTCCAGCTTGACTTTGTTGAGCTTGTGAATGGGGGCTCAAACCCCTGCTAAAGTCATCAATAAATGTGTCAGTAGGCATAGAGCTCGCTCTGGGTGGACTGATGGTCACTCCTGGCTGGAAGTGAGGCACACTGATGTGTGCTCATTGCCCAATATTGCTTTTATTTTTTATTGGAGAAAACAGCTACAAAGCAGCACAGTTATGGATGCTGCAAGGTGGTTATAAACTTTCTGCATGTGATGACACTGAAAAATGTCTTAGTTTGCTGGTTTCTGCTCTGGTGGTGTTTCTGAAACACTGGCTGAGCAACCACAGGGTGCTGAGGGCATAATGCAGTCATTGCCCTGTTTCTGTGCCTGATCCTTTGATTTTTTTTGCTGCATTGCATTTATCAAAGCCTTGTTGTGTCAAGTGCAGCAGAAGCACACCTTTGTTTCCACAGTGGTGGAGTTCAATAGGTAAGAGTACCACAGATCAGAGACCCTACTTTATGCACCAGAACATACAGAACATGTGGCATAGAGAATATTTGAATAGTAAAGTGGCTGAGAAAGGTGATTTCCTCATCAGAGGATACTTACTTGCCCTTTCTTTTGCCTCCCTATTATATCAGAATTATATATTCCTTGCTCAGGTTTAATTCTACTGTGTCATTTTCTTACAATCTCTTATCTCTCCTTTTCCTATCTCACATATTTTGTTTTTCGTAAACTAAAATGTTGCCCTCAACTGAATATGCATGCCCTTGCTTGACATTTTTGAACTTGGAAAAGGAACCTGTATCCTGCAAGGGCAAAACATTGGGATGCTGCAAATTGTTATAGCTATTCTCTACCTTACACGAGTTGTAAGCTGAGTTTTAAAGGTGGTACTTTCAGTGCTGTAGGTGCATGGCCTGTTCTCAGTTCTGACAGAGACATCCATGAGAACAAGTCATTCACAGTCACATTCTTGAAAGAACTCTCTGATTTTTCTTTAGCCACTTAAATGTGGTAGCTTTCTGTACCCAACAACCACAATAGAAGCTTTAAATCCTTTGAAAATTTTCTGTTTAGTACTTCCCTTTTTCATGGGGGCATTATGAGGCAGCTGTGACTGCTACAATAATTATGAACTAATATAAATAATGGCATCTTCAAGATCTGAAATAAATTTATACAGTTCAGCAAGGTTCCTTCTAACAGCTGTTCATTGTGAGAGCATTAAAACTTAAATGACTTAAGATGTTACAAAGGCAGAGAAAAAAGCAGCATTTTTCAAAACAGGAAGTAGAGCAGAACAATTACTATTTAATGATCCTGGAACTGGAAAACATATGATGAAGCAGGAGTGGCAAGTTTACTGTGCAGATTGCTACTAGGGCAGGATGCTTTTTGGCAGAATTTACCCTATTTCTGTTTTTCTGCTTATACATCTATCCTGGTGATATGAAAGGACTCCAGTAAAAGCTAATCCAATTCTTGGAATCCCCCATCTCTCCCCCCTTCACCAAGCTAATGCTTGTTCACGGCACTGCTTCAGCTTTTCCGCTTCAAGGCCAGCAAGATGGTTCTCCCGGCGGATTGGAATGCCGCAACCCTCTGAGGCTCAGCGCTGCTCTGGGATGGTCCTCGTTAGGTGAAATCACCCAGAGGTTGTTGCTGCCTTGCAGCGTATCCTCTGACAACGTGTCCTTTACATAAGGAGACTTGATTAAGAATGGGGTTTTTTTACTGCTTTGAAGATCATTATACCAAATATCAGTCAAACCAGTATAAAAATTTCCTAGTACAATTTTTGACTGGAAAGACAGCACAGGACCCCAACTTCCCCAAGACTAAAATATCTTTATGTATTTGTCAATAATCTCATCCAAGCTGACATCAAGAGTAGATCCATCTGAATAATGCACAATCTTTTTTCCTTGTATTTTCTCTCCCTGTAGCCTAAACCACAAATTTAAATTTTGCCAGCAGTGAGGTATGTTATACCAAGAATTTAATTTAGAGGTTGCTCATTTCTATGGCAGTTTTGAAACCTCAGATCTACTTTAAAATCCTTCTGCATATACTAGCTTATATGATCTGTGTTTCTCTGTGCTTACTGTCCATGTGCTTGGGGCATTTACATGGGAAGAAATTTTCAGTTCCTTAATTGCATCTATATCATCTTCCAGTCCCCTACCTAAACTTGTAATCCCTTGCATGTGATATTGCAGCTGGGTGTGCAGATGACATCTCCAGCAGAGGTCTGGCTTCAGTTGGGGAATCAATGCCATGAGCAGATGAGGTCTTGGAAGACAGTTATTCAGCTTGAATGGGAATTTTTATAATGAAGATTGACAGATGAGAAAATACAGAGGTTTAGGGTATGTGGTATAAGAGCCAAAAAATTCTATTTACAGGTGAAGTGTACGATGGTTACTCAGTCTATCTTGAAACCTACTGTAGGTTAAAAAATGCTCTTAATTCAAACTGAAATAGATTTTGAGTATTTTAAGTATGTGAAGTTGTTCAAGCAGGCACTTAACAGTAGTGTTCCTGTACTGACAACTGCCCTACCTACTTAACAGTGCAGGTAATACTAGCACTGTGATGTCTCCTTGCTGGATGGTCAGTGGTTTTGGCTCTTTTGTGTCTTTATTGTGGTTTTCCTTTACTGGATCTTCTCCCACTTTTATTTTAATCTGAGTTCTTGTAGCTCTGTGGTTTTCCTGAGTAGTAATTTTTAGTCTAGATTTTTACAAAATTGTTCTACAGGTTCAGAATAATAATTTTTAAAAATAACAGCCTGCTTAGGTCTGGTGGAAGCCATGGCGGGGGGAAAAAAAGTGTTTTCCAGGTTTATTTTCAGGAGAGCAAAGACTTGCTGTGAATATTATTGTGGGATTGAAATGTAAATGTCCATTTCTTCTCTATAATCCCTTGCAAGAAATTGAACTGTCCTTTACATTAACTTTTGTCTGGGTATATGCTTGGGAATTTATCAGCTTTCAGGGCAGGATTGCCTTTAGCTTCAATTAGAATATCTCACTGATGCTGGATCTTCCATAATTCTGGCAGTGAAATACACCCACCTCCACTAAGAAGCAGATTTTTCTTTATTGTCACCAAGCTCAGTGACTGTCTCTTGTTTACTGAGGAGAGAAGCCAGACTTGCTAAAAATGTTGTGATATTTAGCAACATTAGTTATAGTCACTACATCACCCTGCTGCTTTGCTTTCTGCCTTTGCTCACTGACAAATGACAGAGTAGTACAAGCAATATGTAACTTAGCTCCATTTGTTTTGATAAGGGTGTGATTTTTATTTCAGTACAATGAAAACAAAAGGAGGGTCAGTGCAATCAGGTAATCTGGTACAAGCTCACCTGCTTGTTTCTCAACCAAAGTTCAGTTTCATGTTTTAAACTAGTGATGCAACCTTGTTTTAAAGATCAAGTAGAGGTGATTTGTCACTTCAGTAGTGACACCTGCCATCCTGGCTTATGCTGCTCTGCTCTGTTCCCATTTCAGGAGCTTGTGCTATTTGTGAAAATGAACTGAGTCACCATTGTCAGGACATGATCAGGTTTTTATTTACTTATTTTCTGTAGAGCTGGATGCAATAGTATGTTCTAAACATAAGCTCTATTTTGAGTATCAGAAATACAGACAATAATAAAACAAAGCTTCAAGACATGGTAAGATCCAAGAGGCATCTTCACAGTCCCTATCGAGCCTGAATTCACAACAATAACAAGCCATGTTTAGTTTGTTCAAAACATTGGGCAGTTCTTCATAAGACTGTTAGTTGAGCAAAAAATTTAGAAATTTTTATCTTTACTAGACAGTGTAAAGAGCCCTCCAGAAACAGCTTTTGTAGAAGGAGGTGATGTGCTGGAATGGAGAATGTTGGTACACCTGATATTGTCTTTTGCAAAAGCAATTGTCTGTCACCCATATGAGGAGTTATGCTGAGGCTTAGGATGGCAGAGATCATTTTATCCATCAAGGCACAGGCCAAAAAATTCAGCAAAACTGATGCTGGTAGTAACCAACGTCTCCTCTTGACTATTGCATGGTCAGTCCCACTTCTGAATTGAATTTTTTTTTTGTTGGTTTTTTTTTGTTTTTGTTTTTTAGCATTTCTATTTGGGACTTAGATATTGAAAGGGTCAAAAATCCAAGCTTATTTCTTGCAGTGTTAGAAGAGCCTGTTGTCAACAGAGCTCTAAACCTACCATCTGTTTTCTGTACTAGTAGGTTGTTTTGAAGGTTTGGAGCTGTGGTGCTGAAGGTGTCAAAATAGTGAACAGTGCCTTATGTTTTACTCCAAGGGCTGATTTTTCTGGCCTGAATTAATGTTTGCATTGATTTGGGGTCAATTTTTTACCCAAACTGACAGTCTTGGAAAGTTGTGGTTCAAGATTCCATGGTGATCGTTCAAGGTTCAAGATTTTTGAAACTTGGTACAAAAATTTTGAAGATTAAGGTTCAAGATTTTATTTTCTGGATCCTGGACACTACACAGAAATGGAAGTTGACTGGTGCAGGCAAGTGCTGATGAATTTGGGGAGCAGTTCCCAGAGTATATCTGAGGAGTTGTCTATTTTTTTGAATTTTTTTTTTTAAACTGAGATGGCTCACTAGGTAAAAATATCAGCTTCTCTGTATCCAATCTGAGGCCTCTACTATGCTCATTCCTATCTGATCGGATGATCTCTAGCCTGAGGAAAGAGCGAGGAACCAAATGACAGCTGCAGCTTTTCAAAGTCATAAAAGAGGGAAATATGTGTATGTATTTATTTATTTATTTTCTCTTCTTCTTCTGTATTTTATGCTGAGGCTATGAAGACTATTGAACTTATTTTTTTTGAGCCCTTAAGGTATATCCAATGTCACTCAGACATCAAAGCTCCAGAGCTGAAATGGAAAGAGAACAACCAAATTGCATTTAAAGGTTAATAAAATAATGCTGGTGTTTTCTGTTGTCACAGAATACTAAAAAGAAAAACATTACCTTCATGTTTACAAAGGTGACCAAAAAATAGAGAAATGTGAAGTCAGCTGCGATTAGCTTAGCCTTTGTTCTAAAAATGATACATCCTTGTGTTATATCAGAGACTATAAGAGGATGGGCTCTTGAAGCACTGTTTTATTATTTTTCCAGATATGAAATGATCTCAGTGGCCATTGATATCTTTGTTGTAGTTTTTGCAAGTTTATTATGTCTAATTGAAAACTAAAGGTTTACCCTAACCTGAGAATTTTCTTTCTTTAGTCTCTTGCAATATGGATGGCTTTTGCATGTGTAAAGCTAAAAATTACCATCCTCACACTGCACATATTGGCTGTGCTTATAATGGGTGCAAGAATAAAATCAGGTTATTGTCGTGTAGCAGAACTGCATGAATCTAACCAGCCCTTTGACTCATATGGCTGAGTTTAACTTTGGTATTGCTTGGTCTCTGAAGTACAGATGCAGTTTTGTGGGTGTAACAGAGGAGGGAGCAGAGCTTGTAACTTGGAAGCTCCACAGTGTGTGAAAACAAGTTAAAACTCCAGACAACTTAGCAGTTCTTTTAAAATTTTCCCCCTTTTGGATACAGCCAAATATTTTCTTCCTACAGTTTGTTGCCCTGCAGGCCAAAACTCCACATTGCTCAGTGGAATCAGAATCCTCTGGGACTTTCAGCACTACCACTCACATTATTCATGAAAGGGAGGTCACTGAAGTCTATGAGAGAAGGAAGTATTAGCAGAGTGATCAGAGCTTGTGAAGTTCACTGAATTATTTGAAATTCTTCCTGTGGTGAGGTCCAAGTGTCAGTCTGATTGACTCAACAAGCCTCATTTGACTTTAAAAAGAAAGAAAAAAGAAGAAAGGGAAAAGACCTATCATGGTAGTTTGGAGGTCCAGATGAATCCAGGAAGGAGGATATTGGCAAAACTTGCAATGATTCTTTTTTCCCAGGAGAATTATAAAGTGATGTGTTATGTGCATCTGCTTGTTCTATTTCTGATTCTTAGCCTGAGATTCCTAACTCAGGAGGCAATAACCCTGCACCGTGTTAGATCGTATCATGTCACACTGAATGTTGACCTTGGCTGACATAATGTGACATGCTACAGTTGAAGTAATGTAATTCGAGCCAATGTATCATGTGCTTAATGTTAATCTAAAGTTATTATCAGTGAACACAGCAAAAGGTTTGGATCATGTGTTGTGTGGAACTGCCTCATCTTCCTCAGGCGGTCTGAACTGTGAGCATTCAAGCTAGCAGCCAAAACCAACAGAGAGAAAGAAGAGGGGCACAGACTGGGCCAGTGTCTCTGTGAGAGTCAGTAATGAAGGTACCCACCAGTTTAGGATGGGATTGCAGCTAATCTACTGAAGGGCATTGCAGCCCCCTTGGCACCACAGTAACCACAGAAGAGTGGCCATGCGATGCGAGCATGGGCTATTGGTGAATTCACCCACGGGAGTTTGTGTGTAGAGAACTGCTCATACACATTTCAGAGTAGATTTGTTGCTGAAGGTATTGCTCAATATACTTATTGATATAGCTTTTGGCAAAGCAGTTAATGTAAATGTTTGGCCTTATGAAGCTAATCAATTTTATACCATTTCATTTGCTCATCTTCTTGCTTGATCTTTTGACCCACTGCAAAGATGTGCCCAAAACTATGTGGGTTATCTCTGTTGTTTTCCTAGGAAGACTGAGAAAATTCCTCTTGTCACCCTGGGAGATATTTTGTAAATTGCATGTTGTATTAAAACATGCCTGAAAATTAATTGCTTAAATTTGAATACTTAAAAAATATTCAGAGCTAGAAATGTCTTGTTCCTTCGATGGTTTACCAGTGCTCAGAGCCTGCTTCTGTTTCTCTTGTTATGTGCTCCTAGAACAGGATAATGTTCTTTAATGTGATCACAGGCTGTCTGACTTCTTAGTGCCACCTTCATTCTTAATCAGCCTGCTCTAACTGACAGGGGTTATTATTCTTGACTTTTTGTTAGGCCAATATTTTCAGTCCTTGGTGCTTAAAAATTCAGCTTATAAAGCTGTAATTGTGCATCTGCTTTGGTGAAAATCCCAGGCAGCCCAAGCTGGAAACATTTTAAAAACAAGCTAGCAGTATACCTAGTGGCCTAATTTGATGAATGTTGGCATGTGGATTTGCTGCAGATGATAATCAAACATTGGTTTTATTTCAAATAGGGGCAAAAAGGACTCAGATTAAGAAAAGAGGAAAGTATCTGGGTACACAGGATTTTCAAACGCTGTAAATCTTAAGTGCCATAAATCAGGCTTTCTAACACCTTAGAGCACCTAGTAAGAAAAATGGAAGCTATATCTTCTTCCTTTGCAGGATGTGTCTTTCCTTACTCTGAGCTGCCCTTTTGATCATAGATCAGTGCCATCTCTCCATTCTCTTCAGGAGCACAGGTCTAGGCTATAGTTAGTCTGGTAGCAGTGTTTGTGGGTAAAACTTTTTTCTCTATAATCTGAAAATCCTCAAAACTTTAGTAATTAAAATTATTTCATGGAAGCTACTTTGTCTCTTATGTCCTTTTGGTTTTCTCTATTGCTGTTAAATTAAAACTGTGGGCTGGTGATGGAAGTATTTGCAAAAGTTCATAGCAGAAAGAATAGCACTGCCATTACCTAATAAGATGAAGTAAAGGATGATAATTTGTCCTGGTCACTGCCAATATTCTAAAAGTAACTAAAAAGAAAGAAAATTACATGTATTTTCTCTGACACTAGACTAGACTCAGCTGTGGTGCAGACTTTCCCCCAGGTTTAACTAGCAAGCAGTAGAGATGTCAGCAACAATCTGATCTGGGTCCTTCACCGTGGATCATTTTGGGGCTGATCTAAAAACAGAAGAGATAAAGCAGTGTAGCAATAGATTTATAAAGAAAGTAAGGGCTTTTTAAATACAGTTTTCCTGCTTTCTGCTGAAAACATTATCAGGAGCATGGGAAAATTAATTTGTTTTGCTAGAAATAAGAAGGTTTTGAGATTGTCAGTGGCCTGGCTTAAGAGGGTCATCAAAGCACACAACGCAGCTAATCATAAAACCTTAATGATATTTGATGTAATTCAGAACTGGGAAACCATGGAGTAGCCAGGTAATTCTGAACACTAATTTCTGGAGGGGAGCATTAAACCAGACCTGAATGCAGTCAGGAATAAAAAGACATTTTATTCAAATATCAAGATGAAGCAAGGCACTGGCAATGCTGTAAGGACAGAACTATTATGAGTGGATTTTCAACTCTATAGCACATGAATCAGTAGTAAAACTAACTAAATATATATAGAGAAAAGGGCTCTTAGTCCTTTCTAGGCCATGTTGTTCAGCAAAAGGGTTATCAGTTGAATAAAATACTGGAGGAAAGGCCATAAAATGGCATACAGCAGATTGTTGATGACACCTGGAGTTGCCAAAGAAGGCTAGAGCAAGTATGAGGCAGGAGTTGCATTTCTGTGTACAGTAACCTCTGACCAGCCAGATAAATCACTGCTAGTTGGAAGTTATTCCAAGGCTGGAAGCTCTAGGGCAGAGCCACTTGAGTGCTGTGAGATGCTTTCCATTTGGGGAAAAAGGTACAAAAAAGACAAAAAACTTCCTGAGAGCAATGGGATGTTAAGAGAGACAAAATAAAAAATTGGGGGTGGGGGGCAGGGAAATATTGTAGCTTTTCCATCATTACTTTATTCCCTCCTTTTTGAAGTTAGTGGTACCATGATATCACAATATCATGATAATTCCTGAAAACAGGAAGTATGGAGAGCTTTCAAGAAACTGCCCCTCTAAAAGCAGAGTGTTAAAGGTCTAAAGAAATTAAGGTCTCTACAATTTTAAATTCTTTGTGCAACAGAATGACTTGCATGATGGATCTAGAAATTACAATAGTGTCAGTAGAGCAAATAATTCACTAGAACCTTTGAGCTAATAGCACACCTCCCCTACCTTCACAATGTCCTGCTGAAATCAGCACAGCCTTGAAGACATGAGTCATAGAAATTAGTCTAGAAGAGGAATAAACACTAATATTTCTGGAAAAATGTTCCAGAAATAACATGGGACTACATACGGAAGAGGCATAGAGAATGAAGATTTTCACTGCACTTCCAAATAGGGTTAGACATGTTCCCTCTCCTTTCCTCAAAACAACAAATTCTTAAAAGACTCATTAGAAACCCTCTTCCCAAATAACTGATGCTATTTTCATACTTCCTTTATTTTCCATTTAAAATGCCTAATATTCATAGGTTGCCTGGAGATTCATGCCTCTTCACCCTGTAGCTTGCTGAGGTGTTTTTCATATGCAGGGATCCAGACATGATCCATCCAGGGCATTGCTGCCATTCTTCCTCATACTGCAGAGGTATCAGATGATGCTGGTTCCTTTTTCTTGTGCCTTTTTTGCTCAATAATATTAAAAGAAGTACTTTCCAGCCAGAAGATGAAGCTTCACCCTTCTGTCCAGGCTACCTCTTTTACTGAGGCAGTAGAGTGGGCTGAGGAGCATCTGTGACAAGCTGTACTTCAGAAGTGGATATTGCCCTGCCTTAGAGGTAAGAGATATTTTCTGCCAGTTTTGTGTTTGTGTGTGAAATGTGCAAATGATGAATGGTGTCCATTTGCAGAGCATTTCCTCTGCTGAAGGATCCCAAAGCTCTTCACAAAATTGTTCACATGTAGGACTGCTGAAATTCAGCTAAACTCCTCTTGAGAAGCTCTGGAGTTTGTTCTCTTAAAACCCACATAAAAACAAGTTTTCAGTTTTTCAAGTCTGACTTGAAGACAAAGTTGGAATTACAAATCTGCAGGCACTACATTTCCTTTCAAAGAAGGGAAAAAGCAGATGGAGTTGTTTTTTGCGTGTGCTTAAAAACAATGAAAACTTGTCGATATTTTTCATTTAAATTTTCATGAAGAGCTAAGAAACTCTGCTGGAGGGGGTAGGAAAATGTTGTGACTTTTACTGGCAGAGGACTGTTTGAATGGTTATTGACAAAGAGCACAGTGCACAAAATGTGCTTGGGCTAAGCAGAGTGAAGATGTTTGACATATTGGCAATGCAGCACAGGGTCAGGGGGTGACAGATTAATGTTGTGTTTCACAGTCTGAGCTAATACTCACTGCATGCCTCTGTATGCTCTTTGTTATTCCACACGTTTGGAAGGACAAACCAGCCCTGGGTTAGTTAAACCCAAGCCCAGATTTTAGCACAAAAATGGCTTGTTTCAGTTTAATCGGTTGGGCACAAGTGGAGTAAATCTAAGTAAACTATTCTTAGACTAAATTGAGAGCATCATGTAGGAATTTGCATTATTTTAATTAAAATCAATTAAATTTTTTAACTGAATTGGGGCATCAGTGAATGCAGGAAGGAGGGAGATATTCCCAGCTCAGTGACTCACAGCAGCCTGTGATTGTGACTGTGTGACCTAACCATGAATGCATATCATGGCCAGGACCAGTGGCTCTGGATATGCTTGGAAAATCTCAAGGCAGGAGGCAAAGATTACAAGAAGTTAAAAAACAACGAATGAACCCCTTAAAACTCCACCTCTTGGCTTGATGCTCTCCCTGGCTGTCGGCTTCTGGCCTGCTCCCTGGAACAAGTAACAAAAACTCTACTCTGCTTCCAGCAGCAGAGACTAGGATGCCAGCAGATGCTTTTCAACCCTCCAGATACATTAAAAGAATGGGAGGTAGAGGGCTGAAATGGAAAACAGATGATAGACAGAGGCTGGCGAGAACAGGAGGAATGCAGTGCCGGCAGCCTGTTTGCCTCGGAGTAGCTGGTGTGCCTGAACGTGGAACTGGCCAAGTCTGTCAGCACTGTCAGGAAATGATGGAATAGTAATGCCTCTCTTCTGGAAGGTGCTGAGCACTTTGACTTTGTAGCATCACTGTGCTGTGTAGGACACAGCCCCTAGCAGTAGCTGTACAACCGCAGACAGTGTGGTCCATTGTGGAAGTGTTTTGGGAGGAGCCTGCAGAATGCAGAATTTCATGCCAGTCCCTGCAGTTCTTGGTGAGATGGGCATATGTGTGAGAAACAGCTCTGAGGGTTTGTGAAAGCAGAATGCTGCCAAGAAAGCTCCATGAGTTCTGATCTACAAACCCCCTAGACCCTAGCTGATGGTTAGTTCTAAATAGATTTCATCTGTGTTGAAACGTGTGCACAGATTTGTGCATGTTTACATGTTTTATATCCAGAGCTGTTTGTTGTTTCTAAGGCAAAGAGCTCTTCTCCAGAGTAGTTCCCTGTGTTGTGCATATTTCATACATGAAAAGCTGATAATAGCAGATTAATGATGAGAAGTTTTCTTCTGCTGGCCTCAGATCATGTTCCTTAACAGGCACTGGAACTACATTTTAAATGGCAGCAAAGGGAGAGCCCACAGTGGGAATAGCCATGGGATTCAGATATCAACACATTCACTGGCACGTTGGAAGTGATGTGACGCCTCTGACAGAAATAACATGGGTGGGTATGGATCTGCTCTTTGAGGTCCAGGCAAGTGCAAATGTGAAGAGAACACAGTGAAGAGTTTATCCAAGCTCCTTTTAAATGCAAAGCAAAATGAGCAGTATTTGATTACAGCCATCTGAGAATGTGAGATGGATGGCTGACGGAGTTAGGAAGGCTTTGCTTTGGAAAGACACCACCTGGTTCTTCAGCAAGAATAGCTGGAGCATATTGCAGTAACTACATAGCTGTAAGTGTGTGAAGAGGCTTGTACCCCCTTAATAACACTATGTGTTTGTGTAGTGATCCCACCCTTAAGGAGCTCATGTGAGGAGAATAAGCTGTGATGACGCTTTAAAGCCATTTTTTCCATCAGTATAGCACTGTTTCTGCGTTGGGAGACATCATGCTGCTGCTCCAGACTGCATACCTAACTGCAGTAGCAATGCTGGTAGAGAAGCAGTCTGCAGTCCAAGCAAACAGCCAGCATGAAAAGTGGGTCTGCACTGCAGCAGGGGTGAGCATCAGTCACTGGGGTGGGCTGCTGCTGCTCAGGGAGCTCCAATCTGCTCCACTCCAATGCCGTAATTGTAGTTCCAATTTTTGTGGAAAAATACACATCTCTATCCCTTCCCATCCCTCAAAGTCTCTTGGAGAAGCTTGAATTCTCTTCTTTTGCTTGCTTGACTCAGAAACCATAATGTACATTATCACATATTATACCTTGTTTGAATGGATACAAAAATTGTTAAACAACATAATTTTTTTTATTAAAAGAAAAACCAATGGAATTAGGCAAGGAAATTTTCTGTTTACTTTCAGGCTTGAGCATAGTTGTTGACAGACAACGCAGTTTAAAAAGAGAAATGAGCTTCTTCCCAGGACCTTTTATAAAGAGGCCTTGTCCAGCTCAGAATTTGGGAAATGCAGTCTATTTTCTGTGGCTTGCAGTTGAGGTCAGTCTGTCTGTGATTGCGAGTATCTCTAGACTTTGGCACTGTGCTGATTTAAGCCCTAGGGCATGCATTTAAATTGTCACATATAGTGTGTCTCATACTGACACATCTTCTTCTGTAGAAATGAAGAATAATACAGCACTTGTGCTGCAGAATAAGACAGTGCTCTCTCCTCAAGCATGAAAATTGTCTGCAAATTTCAGACATGTTTTCCTTGATTGTGGCGGCTAATCAAGGGAAAACCCAAAGTTCATTCTACTAGGGGATGAACAGTGCTTGGCAGTGTAGTGATTGTTAATGCAGTTAATTATTCCTAATGCTGTGTCTGTCCTCTGAAGAGTTCAATATCTCTAGACAAGGCTTTAATGATCCACAGCCACCCTGTGGTTTCACCCAAGGAATATTGCATCTTCAGACCAGTTTGTAATGTGCTGTCCCTCAGCCTGTGCTCTCCCCTTGCTTTGTGGCATGTCACATCTGCTATGGTGAGGTTGGGTGGGTGGTTTTTAACAGGCTTTGTTTTCTTACAGCTTTCTATTGTCTCTGTTTTCTTCACTCTGCCTATAAGCTTTTGATATTGTTGATTGGGGAACCTAAAAAAACCCAAACCCAAACATTTGCCCACATGGGGGAATGGAAATAGTGTTTGAGGTTGCCATGGTTCTCAGTGTTGGTGGAGTCCCTAGAACATGAGCTAGGAAAGCAAGGCTTTACTGATTTGTACACTGATGGGGAGGAATTATCTTCAATAACACCTGTTTGCTGATACAATTCCATTGTAATTTAATAATTGTGATATCTTTCTCTAAGTTGTGGCTTTTATTAGATCAGCTTAGTCTAGAACTTTGTGTTCAGGAAATCTTTATTTTAAAGTCATATGTCACTACATATAAGCAGCTTCTCTTACAGGATAGGTCCTGTAAATGGACAAAATTTGTTTTACCCTGAGTAAACTATATATGCTACAAAATTATTGGAAGACCATATTTCTTTACCTGAGAGCCTAAGGGGCCACATCCTGTAATCCCTTTTGTGTCATACTTTTACAGCTGTTAATTGTTCTTTTTGTTTTGAAAAAGCCAGTTATTGGAATTGCCTTAATTTGGCAAGTTGACCCCCTCAATGACTGTGTGATTTATTGAGAGCTGAGTGCAGCTCTGCCTTCATCAAGAGCTTCCATATATATGGATATGCTCATGGAATATCTCCATTTGTAAATGTTATGTTAAAAAGCACTAATTTTTAAAAAGAAAAATCTCTGAAAGTGTCTGACATCCTAGAGGAGTTTTTATTGAAAGCTCTCATGCAAAACTTGGAAGGAAAAAAATGTTTTCTTTATCAAGAAGCCATAGTTAAAAATTGGCTTCAAGGAACAGAGAATGATTAATGAAGCTCCTCTTCTTTAGTGCACTAATCCTTCTTGAGATTTAAATGTCTGCTATGGAAAATTTGGAGTGAATGATTTATAAAAGAAATTAGGTAACAAACAGGGCTTGAGGTTTCTGTTCACAGCAGAAGATAAAAAGCTTCTAGAATTAAAAAATATTATTATTTTATTTCTGAGTATTTTTCATACTGGTTTCCTGACATATGTACTGTTAATTAGGCAGCAATGATTTTCTTTCATTTGCACTGCAAATTACACCAATAATTATGCTTTTATTCACAGAATATATTTTGTTAACTGACCTTGGGTTTAGAGTGGAATACAAAATGAGAAAGAATTGTTACATTCAGTTGATGCTTTGAGATTCCTAGGGAGTTCTGCTTTTGCTAACTTTGAATTTTAATTTTGGAGACACTAACAAAGATATACAACAGAAAGGTTTTAACTAAGTATATTACTTTGACAGAAGTCACTGGGTTCTACAATTAATTCTCACCAGTAGATCAATGCACTTCATAAGCTGCAAGTCATTCTGACAAGATGAAACAAATGCAATCGTTAGTGAAATCCTGATAATTTGGAACAACGGGCTGTGAAACTAGGTCAGTTTGTGTCTTTGAAATTTTTTTCCCCTCCATAGTATTTCATACTTGGCTTATCTTGATAATGCACTTGACATCTTTGGTGAGTGATCATATGCTAATTTAAAGTCATACGGTATACGTAAATTCAGAACAACATTGAGAGGTGTTTCTGCAGGATGGCAAAAAACTTTAACCACTGAATGTGACTTAAATGTTTTTCTGTTAAAATGTATGTTTTTCCTATTCTGAAGAAAATAAGGGGAATCTTATTTTTGTCATTTGAAGATAGTTATTTTAATGACTTGGAGCTTTTTTTCCCTGTCCCACTGAAAAACTGTTTTGGAATTTTTTGGGCAGATTTGGAAGAATGTGGTCTTCTTTGAGATTGCTCATCCAGGCCACTACAGCCAAGTGCTATGACTGCTTCTGTCAGGAGCATCCATGGTAATTTATTGGCCCCAGTCTTCTTGGTGAAGTCAGTGCTAAAGTATTGTTGACTTCAGTAAGAAAGTTCCATTATCTTCAGATGTTGCTATCTGGATTTTGTGAGATTTCTTGGAGCACATATACAACTTCAGGTGTTCAATACTCTGTAGGATGTTTTCATTAGGAGAGCACGTAAAACTGCCATCCCTTTTTTCATATATTGTTTATAGTTCTCCATCCTTACCATTTCTGTACCATAGGTTTCTTGCAGACTTTCAGAGGTGAAGAAAATGTTTATAAAGGCTTATTGTGGAGGACGGTTTCTGATAATTGCTAGTATGTTGTAAACTTTTTCAGAAAGTAAGAAATCCTTTTTTTGTTTCCTGTAAAAAAAGTTTGACTCAAGATAGCTGTTTTCCTGAATTACTGATGTATTCCATCTGTCTGTATCTCTCCTCTCTCTGTTTTTTTTAAGGTGTGAATTCAGTGAATATTTGCTGGGCTGGCTGCTGGTGAATAATAATAATAATGAGAGTGCCTGAGGTATAATATATATTTAATTAGACAAATAATATAAAAACATAATATTTTGAAAGTTTTAGACTTCTGTTCCTTTCTTATGTTTGCCTCTGATTTGCACTAGTTATGTAATTATTACTTACCACTTGGGGAGAATAGAAAAAAGGTTTAGATTAAAAATCCTGCTGAACTTAAGAAGAAGATAAAGATGTAGATGACAACAACGAAGAGATTTATTGGCACTTCTTTTCTTTGCTAATAAGCCTAAAATATTACACCTGTAGGACATAACCTAGCTTCTAAACTTAGCTTTTCAGAGGTGCTGACCACTGAGATCTTTGCCCCACAGATCAACCTACAGAACACTTGGCTGCTTATGCTGAAAAAACCCCAAACATGCAAACCCTGCATAGGGAGTAAAGTCAAATTAAAATCCACAGTCAAGGTATTTTATCTCATCATCTTTTCCATCCTTTTTCTCAATAAGTGTTTTTCCACGTGGCATAAAACAGCAGCTAAGAGACATAATGAGGGTAGATCTGGGGCCATGTAACAATATTTATTGTCCTTTGTAACACAACAGGAAGAGTTGGCAGTTGCTCAGTGACAGCTTTCTAGATCACACTGTTTCTGGTAGACTTACAGCCCAGGGAGACTAGAAGCAACCCAGCTCAGTAGGTTACGGCCTTTCCAGCATAATTTCACTAGGCAGAGATGGAATGGTGCAATGTCAGCAGTTGTGGATGCCCTTGGGAGTACCTTGTTAAGTACAATGTACTGTTAGTATATTATCAGATTTGGAAAGAATAGTAAATAACATAGTCAGTTGTAATTTTCTAGTGTTAGGATAATATAGCTGCAACCTGTTCCCTTTTGCTGATTTGCTCGTGTTCGTGGCTGAATTTTTGGTGGCTCTCATGGGACTCTGCTTAGTTACAAACCCTCTTGCTTGTCACCTGCATGGAAGTCTGAGTCTCCACTCAATTATAAGTTCCAAATAGCATGTTTCTGACTTGTATCTGCTTGGGATACTGGCATGCCAGTAATAACAGACTACCATTAAAATTCCAAAAAACCAAGAGAAAAGCACTTGCTTCCATTGCTAGAAGATATTTACGGGGGGGTTGTTATTTCTTTTGGGGTCTTTGTGGCATTTTTTCGTGTGTGTGTCTTTTTTGTTTTCTTTTGCGCTTTTGGTTTTGGGTGGTTGGTTTTAATTTTTGTTTAATTTTCTTTTTTTAAAGAAAAACAGACACTTTCCTAAGCAGATATTTTAAGCCTTCCAAATTACCCTGATAAACTATTACCTTCTCTCAGTACTCCTTGCCCTTCAGGGTTTTCCACTGTAGTGTGTTTTTCCACATACTCACTGAACATTTGTGTTTTAGCCAAAGATAGGTTTGTGCACTGAGTGGGGTGCTGAAGTGTTATAAGCCATTGTTTTGCACAAAAAGAAAAATCCAAATGGTGTGCTGTACATTCAGATATAGCCCAAGCAATGCAAACTCATCTGAAAATGAAAGTCTTTGAAATGTGAATGGGTTTCTTTGGGTATCATTGTCCTGTCTGCAACTGAGCTTCATCAAGGCACAGATGTGTGGGGCAGGGGGGCTGCACTCTGATGACTTATCATGAGGGTTTCTTTTAGCAGGCTAGGAAAAATTGCAATGCGAATAAAGGGAACTTGTTTAGTTCGGGTGAAGACTCTATTAATGTGACCCATTATTCCTATTTTTGGAGAGTGTTAGGTTTTTTTTAAAAATATATACAATGCTGTATTATTTTTGATTACAACAGTATTCACTGGTCACTTTTATCTTTGTGTGAATTTCTAATTATACATGTTAGAGGAGTGATTTTTACTGTAAATAGTAATGTGGTTTTCTTTCACTTGATCTCTCTGTACTAGATTCTGTTTCATTGTTCACTTTCTTCATCACAGTATCTTGCTTATTTTATCTTTCAACAGACATTTCTTTACATCCTCTTGCATGGCCCTCCCCTCCCCCTTGTAACTTTTTGAAAAGGGCTTTATCTAAGCCGGCAGTTTAATTTCTCTTCTGATCTATTTTTTGATGGATGTGCATTCACTTCTGGTAGTAAGCCCAGTACTGAAGTCTTTATTCAAGGCCAAAGTGTGGGGGCTTGATTGTGGCTTCTGGTTAAGGCTCTTACCTACAATTTCCTGGAGCTAATGGGGAACTTAGAGACCAGAGGTACTGGCTGCTTAACTGCAAGGCTTTCAAAGGTTTTCACGGTGTATATTGGCAATTTCCAAACTTTCAAGTGATTCCTCTTAAGACCTGAGCACACAGCATTTGCAGCTGCCAGCCATTTCTAGAAACCTGTTTTTCACCCCTTGTGGGCATGGGGAGATGGAGTATTTGCCTTGCTCCAGTGCTGGATCTGTCTGTCCATGCAGCTGCACAGCGAGAGCAAAGGGCAGCTGATACCTCCTGATGGTCCCATGGTGTCTCATCACGGAGCTTGTCTTTTCATGTCCTTGTTTAAGAAGCTGAGGTCTTCTGAAGAGCCAAAAGCATGAATAAAGAGTGTAGAAGCTGGTGCAGAAAAGTGAATCAAAAGCTTTGTAGACCCAAGTGGTATGAACAACAGCTTTAGGAGAGGGAAATGAAGTTCTGGAAGTATACAGAAGATGAACTCATTACCTGGAGATGATAAATAGGAAAAACAGCAGTCATCCAGCCTAAGCCCCTCACTGCATCTCTAAACTGAAATGAAGCTGATTTGCAGAATGACCAATGACTGGAAATTCAGGTATTTGTTTTGTTCTATTTTTCAGATGCAAAATCAAAGTAAAATCCAGTTGTCCCATACAAATGCTTTACAAATGTGAGTGACTTAAATCCAACATTTGTATATTAAACAGATTGTTTAATATAGTATTAGCATTTAGCATTTGGAGAGTCACAATGAAGCTTTTAGGTTAACATCCTACTAAGATGAATGGGAGATGTTCATACCTCAGGCTGCAGATTCAACAAGACTATGATTTACATAGTGAAGGCTGTATCTTGGCTAACCAGAAGGGCTGCAGACATCATTTTTCTAAAGGGAAGCTTCAATTCCAGGGAACACATTACAGACTGCAAAAGGCCCCAGATCAGAAAGCCACTGGAGCTGGGTAGCCGCTGGCTGTAACTTTAAACTGAAAGACATCAAATGGGCTTTGCACTATAAAAGTCAAGATCTCAGCCAGGTGCTCCCCACTCCTGTTTTGAGACTTTCTTTGCTTCCTCTTGCCACGTTTCCCCAGAACTGACTTTCAGATAGGAAATGTAGGTCAAGGATCTGGTGACCTTTACTGACCTTAATGTTATACCCATTTTTTTTCCCCTTTTTTAACTACTATGTCTCCTTATTTGTGTTTAATCTTTAGGATTCTCCCTTTCTTCCATATGGTTTTTATTCTCTCTTATGTTGATGTATTGTAACATTAATTATTTTCCTTCCTTAGTGCCACGTTTTTCCCCACAGGACCTTTTCCACTTGCCTGTTTTCCTGTTTTTTGTCCTTGCTGTCTGGCATACTATAATTTTTTATTATGCACTGTCATCCTAAGGAGCTCCTCTTTGCACAGCAATATGTATAGATGTGGATTTTCTTTAGATCTCTCCCACATAAGCTCCCTTGCCACAGAATAAGGCTCTCCTGTAAATCCCAGGATGCTTCTGCCTTCAACACACAATGGAGCAAGACAGCCTGAATTTTGCATTAAGGTCAAATTGCAGACATTGTGCCTGCATGTTGTGGAGCTGAAAGCCTTCATGCTCTTTCTAGCACACACTGGCTTTTTTTGGGCTCCAGTCTGGAGTGCAAATGAATGTGGCTGCGTTTTAGTTCCAGTTGGTTACATCACAAACTCAAAGCATTGCCGGTTAGCCTGGCTGGGAATTCCTCAGCGACTGGGAAGGGAATAGCAGGGGCACTAATGCTGAGGTGCATTTGATGAGGTTTCCCCAGCAGCACCTTCTTGTACTATGCTGGTTATATTGTTTGTCTTTTGCCACTGAAGTCAGTCAGTTCTGAGTAGTTAATACAAGTATCAGCTCATAGCAAGGGAGGCTAATCTGATTATTTTTTTAAAGGACATCTGCTGGTGAATTTTGTTTTGCAGGGCAATGCATTAATTTTTTACTAGTCCAACTTGTGTAATTAATTATCTGGCCACAGATGAGATAGACATAGAACTTGAAGATTTTGTTTTTCTGACATATATTACTGCATACCTTGATTTCTCTTTGTAGTACCTCAGTAGATCTGGAATGAGAGTCACTCTATTATTGGCTCCCTGTTGCATTGCTTTCAACAGCTCAGCCATCATGGTATGTCACACAGCCATGCATTTGAAACTCAATATACTTACTGTCTAATAAGCTTCATTTTCTGTGCCACTAGCTTGTGTTCTGTAGTGTTGGTTTCCCAAGCATGATACTAAGCAATTTTAGGAAATGCTGGTACAACCGTAGCAATTTTCCTCAATTTGTTCCTGACAAAGAACTCGCTTCAAAATTGAGTTGGCTTCCTTTTTGTTCGAAACACTGGTAGACACAATTAGCCTCATTAACCCTGGTTTCTGTTTCATAACAGAAAATTAGCCTACAATCACTGGTTTGCTGGAAAACACTGTTGTAATTAGTCCTCAACAGTCTGATATGAAAATCCATCGTGTTTTTAATTTATCTGACATATACAGAAAACATGCCTGATTTCTCACTTATCTTGGGGATTGAGATAAAGTCAAGGACCAAGTCCTTGGCTCGCTTAGAGCACTGTTGAACAGATTGGACAAACATCTGTCCATAGAGTCAGAGGTGCACTGGTCCCACCACACAAGAGGGCAGGAGGTGGTTTCTAGAGGTCCTCTGCAATTCTGTGAAATTCTGACCCTTCAAAGAGCATGAGACCCAAATAAGGACCACTTAAATCTGGGCCCCCCTGACTGACGCTTTTCCTTACTGGTCCTCCCAAAATGCGATATTATTCCAGATTTATTGCAGACTAGAGTTCAGCCTTGTTCCAGCTCTAGGATTGTAGTGGCATGAAGTCAATTTTTTTATCAGCTTATAAATGAAGCAACTTAAAGGTGAATCAGAGTAATTATTCTTAAACCTCTATAGATAATCTGAAATTGGTTGATCGAAGAGATTTATCATCACCTTTAGAACCTGCATCACTCCAGTGAGTATGTCAATGAGTATGATCATGTTCTCCTGAAATAATTAATTATTTCAAGGCTGTTATTCCAATTAGAAAGGAAAGCAAGAGTTTATATGTGTTGCTAAGCCATTAGCGCAGGGCATCACATCAGGGGCATCACTCAGAAGTTCACAGAACTAGTGCTGTAGTAGGGTGAGGTGTACGAGATCAAACTGCAGTGAACTGGTGTCCAAATTGTGTCAGGCTCTTACCCAGACACCACAGAGCAGAAAGAGGTCTGTGTACACCTGTGTGTGCAGAAATGTACCCAAGGACTTTCCTGGAGATTTGGGTACCTCAGGCTAAATTACTTTCCCCTGTGAAATGGCAAAGGTTTGTGTAAATCCAGGCACCTCTGCTTGCCTTAAAAGCGAGAAGACAACCTTACTTATTTTAAATTCAGCATTGAAACTCAAAGAGCAATTCCTAATCTAGGTCTGTCCTTTCCATGCCTCTTGTCATCCAGGAAAGAGGGATGGTGAGTGCCAAGCTCTGAATGTGTCATGAGTGACTTTAGTGAAGGATTTTGTATAAATGCTTAGCAGTATTCTAGTGAAAGAATAGAGAAATTTTTTATAATTAATGGCATCTTAATTCAAGCATACAGGAAAGATGGCAGGTTTACAAAAGCTTCTAGGTCTACTTGTACAAGAAGGAGCTGAAGACTGAACTGCGTCATTTGTGTGATAACCCCCTTCTTCCACAACTCTCTAGTGCCTAGTGAAATTTTTGCCTAAGGGACGTCTTTCTCCTGCATTAAATGTTCCTCTTATTTCTCAATTGTTCTCTCTAAATGCATATGACACCCTGGGGGTGTCTCCATTTGAATGATCTCAATTGCTTGTGTCCACTTGGGTGCCAGGCTAGAGGACTGTGAAGAGAAGCTGAGCTATTCTATCTTGCTAGCTGAACTAAAGATAAGGACTTCTGTAATTCAAGTTCAGGTCACTACATATGTTTGTATTAAGTCATTAAATAAGCAGTAACTAAATAAATAGTTTCATGCATGAGGCAACCTGTGTGCAAAATGTTAGTGTTTGGAATGTCACCCAATCAAGTAGTCTTAATTGGCTGAACTACTTAGGTGCCTCTCCGTATAGAAATAGTTTTTAACATTTTTGTATTGCACTTTAGCTCCTGCAAAGTATGCCTGAGCTTTTCTGTGCTTCCAGCCTACTGAAGAGTTTTCTAAGGCCTTTGCCTGGAGATCTGCATGATATGCTGAATTGTTACCTAGCACTTCCTCTAGCTGAGAGCCCCAAGGCACACAGCTCCCTCCGAACCCGATCTTGGGGGAGCTCTGGAAGTAGTCCATGGATATGACATGCTAATAGCTCCTGTTTTCCTATTCCAGGGTGGCATGGCTGTGCCCAACTGGACTTCAGGGTACCTGCAATTTCACTTCTTCCTGCAAGAATGGATTTGGAGCCCCATTTTCACCTGTGCCAGCACAGCTATGCTGTCAGTCACGTGAAATAGCCTCATCACCTGAACAGTAGGTGAGAAGTTCAAGTACCGGAGGTCAGCTGAATGCAACACAAATTACAGGGAGTGAGGTGAGCATGTGGGGTTTCAGTTCCTGCTAGCAAAAATACATCAGTGGGTAGTCCAAGCAGTGTTCAGGTAGAGGTGTGCTCCTGTGAAGGAAGCACATCCTCCCCAGGTGCACAGTGGGAAATTCACACTTTGTAGTGTTGTCAGTCTGCAAGGCTGAAGAACACAGGGCAAAGATGATAATTAGAGCCTCATGAGTGATCTCCATGTTGTACTCCAGCTTCTTCAGTGATGCTTTTTTTTTTTTTTTGTGATGGAGGATAAATCATCCAGACCATATCAGTCAATTCACCCTTCTGTAAAATGATTATTTGTGGTAGTTTCTGATTGCCACACTGTGCTGCATGTGACTGTTTGAAAGATGCTGTGAGATGCTTGCATGAACATTTCTATATAAAGGCAAAGCACTGTTAAGTGTCTGCTTCAGAACAGAGTCAAACTCTGCAGGGGAGCAGTTTCCTGTGCATGCACACACAGACTCTCACTTGGCCTGTATTTGTCAACACATGTTTGTCCATACTCCCTTTTTTTGTTTACTCATTTGGTTATTTCACACTACATTCACCCTAACCTGAAAAAGAACAGATTAGATTTGATTATTTCAAAGATCTGCAAATGTAATAGAATGCACAAGGGGCATTTTTGGCATTATTGTTCTGTGTATTTTGTTCAGATAATTAAGCATGGAAAGGTCACCTTGTGTTCTAACAGAAAGTATAGAGATATGGCAGAGAGAAAAGCCAAGTTTGAGCAAAAATACTTTAAGGAGAAAGGCTCAGCATCTAACAATATTTATTAGTTCTTTAGTGTTCCCTAAGATGCTATAATACAGCAACCTTATGGCTATACACTTAGTTTTCAAAAGCTAAATATGAAGTATGAAATTGGATACAAGTTGAAGGCTAGGCAAGCTTGAAGAGTGCACACTGGTGACAGTCATTTGGCAGTGTTCTTTGGTACACACATCCAGATGAGGTTTGTTCGAAGCACATCAGCCATGACACTTTAACTGTCAAGAAGAGGCCACACGCAGAGGTCCTTCTCTTGCCATTTGCTTCTGTGTCTTGTCAGTATCATGTCCATAAGTAAATAAAAAAAAGCAAACCCCAAACAAACAACTTTTTTTGTTCTTTAAAGGAATCAGTACAGTGGATAGAGCTGGATTATGAAGTCCCAGCAATTTTTTTCCTGAAGCCCTTCCCATCTCAGAGATGCTACTCTGTTTTCATGTTCTACTTGTGGTTTTCTGTCTGCAGCTTAACTGTTCATTTTTCATCTGGTGAATGCTTCCAGTGCAAGCCACTGACTGGACTTGCAGGTAAGCTTGGTCCACTTTGCAACATTCAGAAATCCCTTTGAGTTATGAGCATGGAGGAAGGATTCAGAGGGCTGTTCAGAGTCCCCAGCAGCTTCAGGGTATGAAGCAGGGCCAGATGTGAGCTGTTGTGTGCACACGCAAAACCAGTCCCTGTTCCTTGCAGCACCAGAGGGACTAAAATAGCATAACTATAGTTTCTTGAGGATGATCTCCACTTTCAAAGTACCTAAGATTGGAAGGTTGTATAGATTTCTGTTTCATGTTGGACAAATGAGTGCAATGGATGAATATAATAAGAAACCATTTTTCTTCTGTTCTTGGCTCTCACAGAAGATATTTAAAATTCACTCTTAGGAGACCTTCTTGCCTCATCTATGATTGGCAGGGGGACTGTCTGTACTATGCAGAGATGTAATTTATTTATTCCTTCTATTTGTGACCTGGAGTTCTTTGAGCATTTTCCCCCTCTCATGGAAAAAGTAATTCTCTCTCCTACTTCAGTCCTACATCCTTTCTTATGAACACTTGGTAAAGATTTCATTTTTCTGCAATCTTTTTCATCTCTTACTAAATAACCCTGGCACTCTCTTAGAGCCCTGCTGACATTTTGTTTCTTATATACTTGAAAAATTCTTATTTGTCTTTATTCCTTGAAAATATTTTCTACTCTTCCTTTCAGCCTTTCCTAGCCAGATTTTATTCTTTTATTCTTTTAGTTTTATTCCAGCACTTGCTCACTTGTTTGTCATGTCCCTTGTCTCATATACCTTTCATATCTTTTAGTTACACATGCATTCATTTTTCTTTTTGTGTCTATTTTTCCTGTATTTTACTTCACTGGATGGCTTTTATTCTTCTCCATCTGCTGAATCACACAATGCTCCAGTCCTTTTTTGGCTTTTCCAAGGCCAGGAAAAAAAACCTAAGAGAAAGGAAATAGTGAAGGCTTGGGGTACATTGTGTATCTAAAAGGAATAACTTCAGAAGGATTGGCAGGGTTTCAGCAAGTAGTAGACTCCTGGTTGGTTCTTGTCCTCAGTGAAACCGTGATCGTGTTTAAAGCTGAACTACAGCACTTGCTTTTAGGGGTAAATGGTAGCCCTTGTTCCTAAAGGTTGGGTTGCCTATGAAACAGGAGCAATGTAATTATCTGGGTTACTTCCCCAGATTCCTTCATGGCAAACCCAAAGTTTGCTTCTTTGCTGTAGAATTTTTTTCCCCCTGCTTGTTCTCCTCTCCCTCTTTCCTGAGATGCTCTGCTTGAGTGCACCTATTGACTATGGTAAGACAGAGCTTCCAACTGGCCTTGTTTCACTCTGTTTCAGCCTTAACCCCATCCCTGTGGTTTCTGGGTCACCTTCTGCTTGGTATGTGTGCTTGGTATATGTGTCTTGCCTGAAGTTCTTGAGTCTCTCCTGATCAGGCCTCTGTATGTGTCTACAGAGCTCAATCACAAAACTAGAAATTCCCGAGTTAAAAATGCCACTACGGCTCCTTTTTGTGACTATTCTCTTCAACGCTGCCACAGTGGGCCACAAACAGACTTTCCAGCAATGCAGCTAACTGAGCAGGTTTTGAGGACTTCAAAAGTTCTCCTGTTGACCAGATAGGGTACAGGAAAATTATGGTACTTCCATAAGGCCTCTGAAAGTCATTACATGGTCTCAGGTGAGATTATCACCTCTCCTGGTTTTCAGTTTAACTTTTGGTTGAACAGCTATACTCTTGGAAGAAGACAGGATGAAACAACAGCCTGAAAATACAGGGAAGCAGAAGAAGCCTCCTGTAAGATGCGCTCCTCACTGAAAAATCTTTTACATCTCCACTTCTGATGCTGCAAATTCAGAGCAGGAGAGGGGGCAGAAAGCCAAGGGTTCAGGCTGATAGAATTTAGTCTTGCAGAAGAGGAAAAAACCCATTTTCTGCAACCACATAATCATCTTGCACGGTGTGTAATGTTTATAAAGAACAGGGGGTCACATATGGCTGGCTGTCAGCAAGAAACAGCAAGCTTGAATTAACATTAAAAGAGCTGAGTACTTAAGAAATAATGTAAGTACATGTAACAAAAATAAATGTTTTCAGCTGTGATAAAAGAACAGTCTTTCTTTCCCTCAGACTTGGCCCTATGTTTCCTTCCTTAATTTCTTCTGTCATGTAAAATTATTTAGAAAATGCATCCTGGTATTGAAAGGGTAGGACCTAAAGTAGTCAGTTTTTTTACTAGCCCTGTGGTAGCATTTAACAAATCAACTTAGACCTACAAAAGAAAAATTTCTACAGGCCTTTTGAAGCACTGCCACATCTAAAGAGATGTTCAGGTTTGGAATACAGAATGCCGTTGTGCAAACAACTCATTCTGGGACAATTTTAGAAGCTTGTGTTATTATTCCCTTACTGACTTAAGCAGCCCCCATGGTCCAGTTGTATGATATTAGGGATGGGAACAAGAGCTGGATTTAGATAACTAAGGATGGCCTTAACTGTGTGGGATAGTTGTATGTAGGAAAGAAAGAGCTAGTTCTCAAGGAAAGAAAATGAGGCCAGTAAGAACTGCAGGCTTCCCTCTCCATCTTCTGGTGCTTCCTGGGGCTTAGGGGTGTCAGTGTACAATGCTGTATTCTACACTGACTACTGATTATTCAAATGAATATCAAAAAAATTACACTGCTGAAAGAATATACTGAAGATATAGTGCCCAGAAAATGCCATGTACTTCAATGGGGAGCTTTTGTCAGAGGACAAAAGGCCTGGGGGCTGCAAGAAAACACAGAAGGAAGTGTGGAGCCTGTGCTTCTCTGCAGCAAAAAAAATAAAATCCATTAATATATATTGATTATATTAATATAATATTATAATATAATTATGTCCCTAAAGCATTCTAATTTTTTTCCCATGTTGTTCAGATCTTGCTGTTTCTAAGCCATGGAGAAGAGGGGGAAATGATGAAGCGCAAGGCAAAGGTAGCTTTACAAGGAACAGAGGAAATTAAATATGGAGCTTGTCCTCCATCCCTTCTATTGTCTGTCCTGCCTTCAGAGGCTTGCCCAAGCTGAGGATGATAAAGGGAACTGGAGGGTGGAGAGGGGTGGCTTTCTGATGGCTGGGACTGGGCTCCTAAACATCTTGCCAATGATGATCAGAGCCCACTCAGAGCATAAACTAGTTTTCTTCTCTTTTCTCTGCTATATTTTCTTGATCATTCATCATAAACTTTATTGATTAGGATAACTGTAATTATAAGGAAAGTAAAAAAAACTAATATTCTGTTTGAGATAGTAGTTAGAGAATGCAACAAAAAAGGTGCTTGCAAGAGCCTAGTCTGACAACTGGAGTGTGGAGGTAGCTCCCACATTGATGGGACTCATAGAAAAAAAGCTGTTCCACGTCACTGTTCACAAACCTCTCACAGTAATTCACTACCTGCCCTGTGTGCATATCCTTACCTCTGCTTCTCTTTCCCAGTGTCTCTGAACCTGGAATCAGTTGGATTTCTGCTGATCCATTGGATCAGGGTGAATTCTGGCAGTCCTGGCAGGGAGGCTTACAGCTTGTACTTTCTTCTAGTTTACTTCATGGCCTTTTCTTGCTAGCAAGGCAGAAAGGTGAGGAAGAGGTACAGAGAGAGGGAGGCTCCTGCAGAGTGCCCGGGGCAGTGTGATTGCAGCTGTCCCTTGCCACATCAGAATGGACAAGTAGGTGACAGGCCTGATCTGCTCTGTTAGCACTGCTTGGCAGAGGGGAATTATGCTATCTTGAGCAAGGCAATAACCTTTTGTGTAATTTTAACATTTTGAACGTGCTCTATCTATGTTGCAGATTTGCAGGGAGCTACTGTCTGCCTGCTCCAAATGTGATGATCAGGACATCAGGACACATTATTTGAGTGCTACACAGCAGATGCTGCATGACTTTGTTATAGAAAAAGGATTTTTTTAAAAATATTTTTAATTTTTTTTATAGGGGGAAAAACTTAATCCAAAACACAGTTCGCCATAACATGAAATGGACAATATTTTAATTCTACCTTGTTATCATTGTGGTGACTTTAGTTACATAGTTCACTGGAGATGTGAAAGTTTCCCATCTATTTTGTGTACTGGCTGACCAATGTTCCTCCAGTCCTGGCTCTTCCCCATAGAGACTGTCTGCAATGGCTTTGTTATATCTGTCTCATCCCTCCTCCTCCCTGCTTTTGTCCCTGGTTTCCGGCAGAGCTCTGCCAGCCCAGCAGTCAGCCTGCCCCACACTGCATCCCCAGCTGCTCTGCTCCCCTCTGTCCACATTTGGTTGGCTCTGTTGAGACCAGGACCTTGGCATGTGTTTTACCCTGGGGTCTGTATTTTTCTCCATGGCACTATTTATCACATATCCTTACTTTCCCAGTTCGTTATTTATTCAAGCATACAATTCGCATCCTCCCACAGTGGGAATTAGTGAAGGGTCCTGCTTGGTAAATGGGAGTGTTTTTTACTCATTTGCTTTGTATCTGCAGTGGTTCTTTCATTGCTGAAGTCACTGTTTCTGGCACTCCTGTGATATTCATGCTGTGATCCTGTTCAAATGAGCTCCTTCACATTCTTGTGCCTCTTCTCCAAATGATAGGTGTTGACTGTAGCTTCATGTGTTGTTTTTTCACTCAGCTCCAGCTATGGGCTCCTTGCACCTTTCTACTTCCAGTCTTGTTTTTCATGGTAGTTTACATTTTCTTTCCAGCCTGCAGCAGAAGAGGACTGTCTTCTCCCCATCAGTTCTGGTCTGGACTGACTTCCTCTTCTTGGCAGGTTCAAGAGGATTTCTCAGAAGCACCCCTTACTGGTGCCCTGTTATTGGATTGGTCCAAAATTTCTCTCTGTTGCCAGAAGCCTCTTTTGCAGACTGTTTCTAAACACAACTCTGAAATGTTTTAATCTTCCACAGTTGCAGCTCTGCTCCTGTCTCTCTTACCTCTCCCCACTCAGCCTTCTTTGCCCAGATTAAATGAGAACTGTGAAAAATGTCATCTTCTTTATGACTAGCCCTGACCCAAAAAAGTTCCCTGCTCTGACAGCTGCTTTCTTTTTGGCAGCCACATTACTGTCTGCAGCACTTTGAAACCTTCTCCAGTTGTATCACACATTCCCAGAGAAATTCCAGCTCTGACGGTGCTTCTAATTGGTTTGTTTTTTCACTTTATGTCTTATCTTGTTTTACTCCAAGTGCTTTGTGTTGTCCTGAAGTTACCCTGAGCCAAAGAAGGTGGCAGGGATTTGCCACATTCAGTGTCCAAGCTCCAGTACCCTGGCATGGTGTAACATGAGAATTGGCATACATGGAAAATCAGTTTCAAATGGCTCATGCCAGCGCACGTAGGAATGTGTTGACTGCAGACAGGGTGTTGTGTGGATTGCACAGATAAGCATATTCCCTGCTATACCATCATTCAGTGCACAACCTGCCACAAATGTATGTATCTGCTCCTATACAGATGGACTAGTTCTTAATGCAGTTCTGTTTTCTGTAATGATCTCTAATGTGTTCACTGTCTTTTTGATTTTGTCTTTTGTAGCTAAATCTGTCTCAAATATACCATGCACCATAGGTATGTAGGAAAGTCAGATGGCTCTATAAGGGCTTCTTACCAATTAAAATATATCCCCTGTGGATCAATACAGTCAAGTGCTGTAGTCTGATCCACCAATACATTTATTTCCTGCAGCACAGCCACTTATTAAAGTTGCTGACCATAAGAGAGGAATGATTCTCTATAGAAATTAAACTACCACTGAAAAGTCCTTTGGTGGGGGACATTCACCTCCCTCCACAAACAGCCCAAGTGATTGAGGAGGGCTGGAACTCACCTGCAGAAAAGAAGAGCAGGTTCTCTATAGGTGTTGTTCCAATTTAGAGACTGAAAAAATGGCCTCTGGCCTCTGCCCTACATGGCAAGGTAACGTGGGAGTTTTGGACCAATGGATTTGCATGCATGTGGAGCCAGCATGGAGGAATACAGAGCATTTGTTAAGTAACTCCTTTTCTTGCCTGTAGCTCAACAGGCTGTACCTGTTTATCACCACAGTTTGCATTTGGTGACATCTGCAAGGCGCCATGCTGTACTGTCAGAAACCCCTGAGCTGGCTCTGGGGAGGCTTGAACCTGCACATTGTCAAACTGCACCAGCTCTGGAGTCAGTTCAGAGCTGGGAGGCTCCTCAGCACCCTGCCTTGCAGGGAGGACAAGCCTGCTGTGTTACATGTGCTCTGTGCATGCCCAAGTGCTCTTAAAGTGTGAGCAAATGTCACTGCATGGCAGAGCCACAGCAGACACTGGTGAACAAGTCAAATGTCACTGAACTAGCAATGGTACACATGATCTTCTGCCTGGTCCTGAGTGGTTCACAAGGGGAGCTATTCTCCCTTGACAACCCTGAAAAGAGGACTAATGCCTATTGCTGATTGCCAGGGTTTTCTGACAGCAAAGCGAAGCACTTTTTAAAGACAATGACTTGTTTACTTTTCATTGAAACTTGAATTGAAGATATTTCATAATAGAATTTGAGCAAATTTACCAGATGTTTCATCCTACTGTGCTTTTCTGGCAGGTGTACAAGACAGAATGCTGACTAAGGCTAATAAATCAGGCTGCATAGGTAAGTCTTAGGGAAGAAATAGAATATATGTGCCTGAAACCATTGGAAGATCTTACCCCATTGATCCTTGGGAATTCCTGATGTTTCCTGTGCTTTTATTAGACACTGATCTCAGATACAGGAGGGGAAGGGGGTCCTGTTCTGTACTTGTAGCCTATGGTGAGACATGGCTTTGTCTAACAGCACTCCTTGTGCTGGCATTGGAGATCATAGACATAAAAATGATTAATATATTTCTAGAGTCAGGCAATTATCTATCCAGCTGGGAGAGAATGGGAAATGGGAGTTTAAGGTACATTCAGACTGGCTGTGACCCAGCAAAGTACTGTGTTGCTCCACAAAATAATATTCCCCTCTTTGTATCCTTCTCTTCCACCCCCTCACCCCTGTCCTTTTGCTTTGTTCAGTTTCTACTAATCTCTTTGCTTCCTTGCTGCCCTGTCCTGCTGAGCTCTGCTGGTTCCCTTGGAATCAGGAAATAAAGACACCCACAGAAGATTTTCCTCTTCTGGGGACTTGCGTTGCATGTGTTTACCACACAAAGCTATTTTAACTCCCCTTCTCTCACAGTACCCGATTCAGTTTACTGACCACTGCCTGTGCAAGTTTGGAGCGTTCAGTCTGCTTTTGCTTTCTTTTCTCTGTTTGCTTTTATTTCCTCTTACTGCACTTCTACCAGCTCTCTAGATATTCACCTCTTTGTTTCTCTCCCTACATATCCAGAAAAAGCAGATGAAGTTTCCATACCATCTTCCAAGCAGAGGAAGTAATACAGGAAATGCTGTTTGTGTTTGTCTGACTGCAGTAGGAAAACATTTATCAAACTCTTTACTGAAGCCCACACAAGCAACACTTGTGCTAGTGATACCTGGTTCACTAGGGTGAAAGAGGCTTTGGGCGACAGTACAACATCGTGTCATTCTATCCTTGCTTGGAGTGTTTTAATTAATGTGCCCCTCAAATCCGTCTGCTGCTGAAGGTTGTGCTAGCTGGAGGCTTGCAGGGCTGCTCCTCTTGCATGGCCATTATTGAGGATTCTCCCTCAGACCAGGGTAAGAGTGGTACCAGGTAACCCGTCTTTAAATCCAGGAGATGTGAAATCATGATGCTCAAGCACAGCAAAGTATTCTTTGAATAAAAGCATGGACAGATATGTACACACAGTAACCAGATTGCCTTTGAATAACGTTTGTCCATCTGAGTGCCAGGGGAAAAGAAGCTGCATTTTAAAATCAAAATTAATAGTATTTAAACAGGTTCTGTTGTTCTGTGTGTTGCTTTTATCTGAAGATCGCAGGCATTTGTGATTATCTGTCATTTTATGTTTATGCAGCTGTTTTAATTCTGATGTGTCACAGAAATTTGCCACATGGCAACAATGGTAGCCATCTCACCCAGCTTGTTACAAAAGAAGGGAGAGGCAGGGAGTGCTATAGCAAATTGACACACTTAGAAAAATGCTGTAAAGCCATTCCGGTTCACTTTTAATGCCGTGTCACGACAGCCTATGCTCAACCAATTTTGGGATTTTCCAGTTATCTGTCTGTGCAAGATTAAGGGCTGAGCTGGCTGTGCTAGAATGAAACCTTGTGCCTCTTGTGGCAGTAGGTATTCCTTGGCCTCTGTAGCAGCTTGAGGGTTAAGGGCTGGAAAAGGCAATGCTGACTATCTTCCAGCTCCTCAGGTCTTAAAACCATCAATACCCAAAGTTATTGTGATGTTCAGGCTGTCTGCTGAGTGAGTCTGCAGTTTGGGCACCACTCCAGCTGCAGCTGCTCTTTAAAGTTGAAAAAAAGAAAAAGTTTGGAAGGTGTTTGTGTTTTGTTTTGTGTTTTTAAAAAATAATTATTTTCTCATCTTTGAGAATAGTTTGGTGTGGTGTCCCTTCCCCCTAGCCCTTCCTTCAACAGCAGTTTCAGTTTAGCGTGTGTCCCACGACTCGTACTCACTGCAGCCTTAAAGGAGCACAGAGCAAAGCTCAGCAATTTCCAGCAAGGCCACAGAGTCGTTGGAAAGGTTCCCACTGCCTCCTTCAGTGAGCTCTGAAAGGCAGACTCCAGTGCTGCTGTAAATAATGTCTACAAGGGGCCGGATAAGGAACAGGGGCTACACACAGCCTCACTTCCAGCGCCTCTCATTTCCTTTGTCTGTTTTTAAGAGAAACAAGGGAGTTAATTTCATGTAAATTGGCACATCATCTGATTGTTGGACCTTTAGGGGTCTGTTTGGGGCTTTCTCTCCCACCCACAGGATTTCAGGCTCCAGGTTTTACTTGGAGGAGCCAGAGAGGCCCCTCGAGTGCCTGGAGGGGAGAGCGCAAAGTGTTAAGTGTAGAAGCAGCACTGGAAACAAGGGCAATTTTCTGGCTTTGATCTGTCACTTGGCAGTTCCAGGAGACAGGCTTGTCTGGGGCTATCTCTGCAGCAGAGTTTGGAGGTGGCTGGGAAGGCACTTCTCAGCCTGGGGGATCAAAGTGCACCAGAGAGCAAAGGAGCATGGTGTCCTCTGAAGCAGGAGCTGCAGAATATAAATGCAGTGCTGCTGTCTGCTGGGAAGCCAGCAGGGAGAATGAGCTTCCCTGTTTTCCCTTTCTGTGGATTTTTCAACAGGTTAAATTGCATTTGGTTGTTAAGGATTGTGAGTACTGAGAGACAAATGCTGCATCTCCAGTTCGAAAGAAGGCAGTGTTGTTAGGGTGGGGTTAGTAACCAGATGAAGTAGAAGATGTTAAGTTATTGATAACTTACTGTATCATTCCTTTAATTCAACAGAAGGTGACAAGGAGATGAATTAAATATAGGAAACAGACATGAAAGAACTCAAAGAATGTCTGTGTTCTTGTTCAACACTAAAGTACAGAATACATGATTTCATGCAAATCAGACTTCATTTATTTTCTCTTTTGCTTCTTCAGTTAAATATGAAATGAGAACAAGAGATTTTTTTCCAGCATCCCATACCTAGTAAATTCATTCTGGGAATGGAGGAAATAGAGTGAATATGATTCTGGACAATGACATCGCCAATGATCCAAAAATATTTGCACTGGGTGACCTGAATAGTCTCTTGAATATAAATGAACCACAAGGGAAAATTTCTATTAAGAGCAAATGCAGTAGCTAAAAGGGTGATATAACTGAGTTGGAAATATGCAGAAGGATTAAAGCTTGCTGAGTTTGTACACAGGATTAAGTGAATTGACACATATGGAGAACGCAATTTCAATAATTAACAGTTTTTTGTTCTTTGGTAATTTTTTTGGGAAACACAGTCATAATTGTCATACTATACACAAAAAAAAGTTACTACTGTGGTGTAGAATGATGGAATAGATCCATGTGGTAAAGGGATGACCTGTAACCATATGCTAGATAGTAAAGAATGTAGACACTTGAATCAAAATTCAACTTAATATGTTAAAATGGATATGTTACAAAGACTTTCCATCTGTGGGACACCTTCAAAATGACGGATTGCTCACTGGGTTATCATACAGCACTTTGCCTTTCAGGTTGGCTCTTGTTTACCAATGAGGGACTAAAACACATGCAGGGCAGAGAATGTTGCTGAGGTCATGCAGAAAGGACCTGAATTTCTTGGTTATCTGTCCTTTGCCAACCTTCTGTGCTGTTCCTTTACACAATAATCCTGATGAAACAGGGCCAAGAAAAAGCAAGAGCTGCTGATCCTGTTGGGGCTTAGGTGTGGTTGTGGCCATTACTACTCTTCACCTGCAATCTAATACCTGCCTAAGCCATGAGCGCTTCTCTCAAAGTCAGTCAACCTGGGCCATCACAAAGGCTTACAGGGGTGGAGTTTAAAAGCCAGGAAGCTGGACCAGGCAGAATGGTAAGGGCTTGTTTGTTTTCTCACAGTCTCAGGCTTCTTGTATTGTTGGTGCTTGGTACTTACTATCAGGTTAAGTCTAACTTTTTAGGATTAATGTGCATTGAGGGTTACACCTCTATTTGCAGCCTTACAACTTTCCCTCTCTGCCACTGAATGCTTTCATGCATGGTCTACAGCAAGTGTCACTCTGTTGTTCATTAGCTCCTTTGAGCTCTTCGATGAGGCCAAGTGATTGAATCTTTCTAACTTACTGGGGCAAGGAGTAGATCTTATTTCTTTGTGCCATGACACAGTGCTTGCTTTCAGTAAATAATAATAGTGACAACTTGATCGTCAATGGGCTGTTAGGTGTGCCTTATAAGACCAAAGCTGTACAAATTATGTTTAGCACATATGCTTAATCTTCCTACGTGGCACTATGAACTTTACATAACATGTAATCTCTGGTGTTGCAGACCTGTGAGCAAGACAGTCCCTTGCTGAACATTTTAAGCAGCATGAGTTCCAATACCAACAATTCAGGTAAAGCATCCTTTGTGAAAGCATTAAGTATAACAGATTTCCCTGAAACAGTTGTGACCTGCCTGTTTTGCATGGCTTGGAGGATTAGCAAAGTCTTTATTTGAATTGATAGTGATTGAAAAATGTTCCTTAAAAAAACAACTGTTATTGATATGATTAAGAAAACCACTAATTGGGGAGTGGTGAACAGCAGCCAAACAAAAGCTGCGACTCCAGCTCTGCAGTTAATGCCAAAACATTGATAGACAATATACAACTTTTAGTCGCTGTGTACAGGACTGTGGAAGAACGAGCGAAGGTTCTGATCCAGCATTGCCCAGTGCCTTCTTTGAGGCCGTTGCAGTGGTGTGTAGAGAGGGTGGTTTGCTGGTTGGGATGTCCTTGGTAGTACAGGGCTTCTTCCTTTCTGGTGGAAGAAAGTGTGTGAACCTGGAAATGCTTATGATATGGGTAAGGGCTTGATGTGGGCTTAGTTTTATGGTGTGTTTACTTTAGTAAAACCTGAGGAGTTGATCCTAAAAGTGCTAAAGGACAAAGGTAGAACATTGTGTTAGTGATCTTGTAGGATATGGCAGCAGTGCTCTGCTGTATAATGTTTTTGCCCTTCCTCCACATGCCTCCAAATAGCATCTGAAATCATTGCCTGTTGTGAATAGTTAATTGTATCATCTATTACCTCCCAACAGCAGTCACTTGGACTACAGGGGGCTGTGTAGGGTGTTTATGGTAGGGAGTTGGGTTTTTTGTTGCTCTTGTCATCTATGCTGGGATTTGGATTTAATGCTAGAAATATATTTGCACGGACAGAGGGGCTGTAAGGCACTGTGGCTCTGGGGAGTTCTTTGCAGTTTTGTCCTGGGTAGTATCCCACAGAGATGAGTTTTACTGTCATAGCCAAAGGAAAGTGTGAACCTGCTAGAGGAACACAGTCAGTGATTGCAGTTCGCAAACTGCAGAGAGGGTGTTCTTGGGCAATTCTGTTGCTATGTAGGAGAATGGTCAACAAATGGCCTTGACCTGTGATGCCAATGCCTGCTATATGTCAGCCTTGAATAGTGGTAACTGAAACTCAAGTCACTTATAAATTAATTATAAACCATACTACTGAAAGCAGAGTAGAAAATACTTTTCTTTACATGAAAGGTGAATCAAATGCTGGTTGGTTGCAGCATAGCAGGAGCCCAGGTGAGTGCCTAAAAGTTAAAAAAAATTATACAGAAAATATATGTGTCACAATATGAGTATTGAAGCCCTGCTGAAGATTCCTGCAGCTTTTCCCAGGATTTATGCTCCAATAAGGGATGAAGCTTCAAATGTGCATATCTGTGCTCTGGCAGTTTGGTGTATGGGGCTTTGGATCCCCTTCTGACAGGTGCAGCCCTTTTTTGAATTTTGAGTACTGTGGCTAGATGGGCTTCTTGGGATGACACAGATGCAATTTATGAATAATTAATGGAATTTCAAAAATTCTGATTGTGCTATCTGGGGAAATGGACTAACTACAGTTTGCTCCATTTAAAAGCAGGAAGATGTTGTTATGGTAAAACCCCAAACTGTATTTGCATATTCCTGTGCTCTGCTATCTCCCATCTCTTGCTCCCTGTCAATAAACAAGATCTTTCAGTAGTTTGCTCAGTAAGAAAGTGAATCTGCATTATTTCCTACAGAGTTTTCTGTTGAAGTGGGCTGGCTGTAAAGAAGCAGCAAATCCTTTACATTCAGTAACCATACCATTTTCTCTATCAGCATGGAGCATTTGACTCATGTGCCCTAGAAAATAACTCCTCACTCCCACTATGTGCTCATATACTGAGCTGAGATCTAAACCTGACCTGCAGTTCTGGGATGCAAACTCATGATCAAAATCCCTGGATGCGGGAGGTCAGTGTTCCAGCATCCTTAGTCTCTGGGGTGAGAGTCCACTATTTAAGGAGTGGTGTTGCGAATTCAAAACAGGTTAATGCTTTCTAAGGTCTAGTGAAGTTACAAAAACACAGTACAAAAGAGCCTGTCTGCCTTAAATAAAAGCTTATTATAGAGCTAAATCTTGTTTCTGTTAAAGTCAATAAGGGGATTGTGCTTCTAAATTTCACCCAGTCCAAGTCAGAGGCTTTTATAAGGGGGGAAAAAAACTTAATGTGAAAAATTGAGATGCTTGTTTTCCAGCAAAAGCTGTAATACCATTCTTGCAGTAATGTGATGCAAGGATACTCTTCAGGGAGCCGATTTCATAAACAACACAGAAATAGTGGTTCTGTCTACAGTCTTCTCTCCCACACAGCACCTTGGACTGTACTGAGTACTGGGCCTTATGAAGCAGAAGGTGAACCTTCTACAGGACTTTTCATTCCCTGTGGTTAAGAGACTGGGTTTTCATTACAGTTAACAGCAGAGAGGGCAACCAATAGATTAAGCCAGATCTGTGAATGTGTAACAAAGTTTTGTGTGATTTAATTTTCTTAATTTGATACTCTCAGAATGTGAACAATCCAGAGGTGATTTGGTTTTACAGCTTGCAGATAGGTTCACCTTGTCCCGTAATTACCAGAAAGTCTTCTGATCTGTCAACCTGCATAAACTGGGTATTTGTATGTACACAGGCATCCACCAAGCATAAAACTTTCAAGAATTTTGGCTCCATTTATTAGTAATTTGTTTCATGATTCTTGCTCTGAGTTTTTTGTTTGTTATTCCCTATTTTCCATACTGGAAACTGTGTTGCTGAACTCACCTAGGAAAGGAGAAGTGTCTCCTAGTAGTTGCTCTTAAGGGGGAGATTGTGATGAGGAGGCTGGGATTACAGATTTCTGCAGAAACCTACCTCTGAAACCCACTTCTGACAGTGCCTCACTGTCACGGAGCAGTACCCTTGGCTGCAGTGAACTCTGCTCATGCAGACTGCCCTGACTTGTGAGTAATTTTCTTGTTCTCCTTAGCTACCTAGGGATTTGTTCAGTGCTGAGGAGCATATATTGAACATACCCTAGAGAGCTGTTAGCCTTATGGCTTCTCCACTACTTTTCACGGTGGCCCTCTTAGATCTGTATGTGGCTGTGGAAAAACTCAGGGCCCTCTGAGTTTTAATTCAGGTATCATAAAGACCTAATGTAAATTTCCATAAAGGAAAGAGCAGCAAATGATTCCTGGCTGCATTTTGCCTTTCTTTTGCAGTTTATGAAGACAGGGAGGTTTATGACTATGGTTATTTCAAATTACTTGGTTAGTTCTGCATGACATTGTTTATGGGTATTTCACAACGTTTTTGGACATTTGCAGAGGCAGAAATGAATATCAGGGTATCACCAGGTAAGAAAGTGCTTGCTCCCAAGTTCCTTTCTATAGCAATTAGAGAAGTATTTTTTGGGAATGAATTCTGAATGTGTTAATTTGCTGATCATCTTCACATATAACCAGAGATTAACAGAGAAGTGTCA
Organism: Cyanistes caeruleus; assembly: GCF_971803275.1. NCBI lineage: Eukaryota > Metazoa > Chordata > Aves > Passeriformes > Paridae > Cyanistes > Cyanistes caeruleus. The sequence continues at coordinate 10,907,770 of NC_141713.1, forward strand.
AGTGCAGTAATCCCAAGACAACAAGGAAAGATGGAGAACTCAGCCAGTGCTGTTTTTCTCGGCTCTGTTCCCCTTGTTGTGGAAAGGCTCTCTTCAGGCATCCACTTTACTCGTCTGATCAGTAGTCCTTGTAACTCCAGAGGGACTGTGTTCTCGTGTCCCACGGTTTCTCTGTGCACACATGCACAGTAATATTCCTGCCTCTTAAAATGTTAGGTGTTACTTTCAGAAGATTGTTTCCCTCCCACATAGTCTCATCTTTACCAAGGTTGGATCTCCTTCAAAGAGAGCAATCTTCACAGTCCTAACAGGCTTTCATCCATGTAGCTTCTTGTTTTCCCCCTCCTCCTTCTGCTTTAGCTTTCTCTTGTTCACCTCTCTGCTCTGCAGCTTTCTTGGATGCCTTCCTGCCTTGGGAGCTCAAGACCAAGGATTCTTTCAAGCTTTATGTCCTAGCATGTAGCTGAATGAATTCAAAGACTCCCAAATGTGACTGGTTGTGAGTGTGTTTCATGGGATGGGCTGTACCTAAGCCACTTTCAACTCCCTTCTAGTTTTTCCCATCCCTACTGGCCAAAGAAACCATACATCCATTTCCTGCTAAGTAAGAAAAGAGCTCAAAGACTTGCCCTGTGGTTTCTGTCCTACCATTAAACAGATCCATCTCTATACATCTAATATAATTTTCTTTTGCAGCTAGTCAACTCTCTTGATTGTGCTCTTTGCTGATTTGGTGGTTATTTTTGTTGCTTCTGTGGAGAGCTGCTCTCAGCACACCCAGAGCCAACGCTCCTGACAGGCAGCACAATCCTGGAGTGCCTTGGCAGGCTGCCCAAGTCTGTCCTGCAGGCCCTGGGGGGACTCTCACACGTTTTGCCGCTTACTTTCCTCTTTCCTAGAGATCTAATGCAATTTTGCAAGTAGTCACTTGGAGCCATGTTTCCCTTTGCCCTGCAATATTTTTTTATTTATTTTTAGTAAACGTTTGTCAGTATTTCTAACATTGCGCCTCCAGCAACGTGGCCTGGACTGAAGCCACGCAGCAGTCTGACAACCTGTTAGGCGAGTCTCCTATCAATTAGGCTGCAGCTGTCATTGGATCTATTCTCAGCCTCCTTGGTACGTGTTTGCAAATAACAGGGGCTGCTGTTTTGCAGCTCTTGATTTTTTTTTTCTACACAGCCAGTCAAGAACATTTTGTCCCTAGAATTCCTCCTGTCTCCTTTGTTTTTGCTTTCTAATCATCCTCACTTTATTCTCCTGAGAATATATGCTTATCAAGGATATTATTACAAGTAAAGTGTCCTCACTATATATAATGCACAAAAGAAGGAAAACGTCCCCCAAAGATACAAAAAAAAGGAATATCTTACTCAAGGCTATACCTTGATCCTTTAAATGTTTTCAGGCTTTCTCCAAAGCATTCAGACTGCTTCTTACCTATGGGGAGCTGCTATTTTGAAAGTCCATATTGCATGGAAGCTCTCCGTGGGGGCTGCCTTGTTTCTGCTGATGTCTGAACTTTGAGGTGGTAGTGTGCTTTATTATCAGGTTTGCCACAGCTGGAAACTGAGTGCCCGACAATGTACAATCTGCTAGAATTTCCTCTTATACCTTCTGCAATTTACAGTTTTCTCTTCTCCTCTAAAATATAATGAAGATGGCTCTATAAATTTTTTTCCAGATGTTACACACTGCATGCTGGTACTTGATGCTAATTTTTCATCCTGCAAGGTATGGAGTACAGCCCAGTTTCTATTAGATAGAGGAGCCATGCTTAGGCATATAATTTCTTTTGTTTTGCTTCTATGGGAAATGGGAAACCAGAATTGCGTTGTTCAAGCAAGGCAAACACACTCAGGACATTTCATCCTTGGGCTGATTGACACACTTTGATATAATTTCTTTCATAAGCCCAACTCCATCTTTGTACAAACCCATAAGAAACTGTTCCTCCTTCCTCTCCATCCAGAGGTCCTAACAAGTCTCCAGCCAGCTTGCAGCTCTGGAGGCAGAACCAGCCCATCATAGGCAGATTGAAACAGCTGAGTTTAGATCAGCTCTTGCTGAATTGGCTGAAACCCCCCTGCCTGCCTGGTGGGAAGTTAAGGACAGGCAGGGCTTTGTTTCTATCCCCATGAAATAGCACACAATAATGCAAGAAGCTTCCCCTGATGTCACTCAATGTTTGCTGTGCAAGAATATCCAAGAGGAGCCCACTTAGTGCTGTGCCTGGGCCAGCATTCAGAGCCATCTTGAAGCTCTTGTGTATAAAATGATTCCCAAGCAGCTGGGTGGCCCTGTGAAGCTCACAGGCACTGTGAGTGTTTATACAGCCCTGCCTGGCAATGCTGTACCCAGGACAGGAAAGCTTCACCAGGATCCCAGCTGCTTTGGTGTTAATGCATCAAGGCATGGGGCAGCTGGCTCCTTGAAGGGAGCCTGCAGAGCTATAGGCAGCCACTCAGTACGCAAAGAAAAGGGGCTTCTCCAGGGAAAATTAGGGAAGCCAGAACACGCAGAAGGTGTAGGCAGGGCACTGCTGGATTGTCTGGTAGTACAGACAATCTCAGGTCTTCAGAAAGACCTGAGAGTTTTTGTGATCCTATTCCTAGGAAAGGTGTCTCTAAATCCCTTAGGAGACCTCTGTTTAGGCTGGGATCTAGGCTCCCAATTCAGGCATTTCATGGAATACTTGGAGGTATATCCTTTTGGGCAGTGCAGACCTTTGGGCAATCTCTGGCTGAGACATTCAGAGTTTCTCAAGTACTTATTTAATGAAGAATGCATTTCACATGCATATAGCATTTCACATTGTTCCTGCTCAGCCACTGAGCTTTCAACTCTTTGAAAGTGTAAGCATAGTTAGAACAAGCTGCCATCCTGCAGACAAAGCTTAGTTGGCAAGTAGATGTAGCTTATGCAGTATTTATGTTCTCCTGGTAAACAAAGACAAGTAAAATGCTTTACTTGTTAACATCAATTCAAAGGGAAAGCAAATGATGGCACTTGCTGTAATCATGTTCAATGTTCTGAAGGTGTCTGTGCTTTTCACCTTTATTCTAAGCTCTTGGTTATAATTTGCTTCTGTTTTAATAGTGTGTGGCTGTTTCTGAGAATGCAGAAAAAAAAATCTGCTTCCAGACTATATTTAAGGAGAAGGGTTCTCTCTGGCTTTTACAGTGATAATATTAAGTGCAGCAGGAACATTGGTTAAATAAGCAGGAGAGGCCAGAGCTGACTAGTTTGGTGTTCATTTCGTTGTCAGCTGCCATTGGAATAGTGTTCAGATTAATGTGATTACTCTTTGCAGTGGCTGCAAGTTCACAGACCAACTGTGCACTTGTATCAAAGTCATTAGAATGGTTTTAGTCCAGGTTTCCTACCAGAATTATTTATATAAAATGCAGTTGTAATTCTATACGGGCCATTTACACGTGAGGATTTCTATTTCAGGAAGCTTTGGAAATAGCCAGGATCTTCAACTGCACCCTTTCCAAAAGATACAAGATCCTTTTAACATTTAATGATGACTGAGAAGGTGCTTAAAAATAGCTTAGAAGCACAAAGCACATTACTGTGGTCTCCACCAGTTATAGGACTACACTAAAAGTTAAATTTTGGATTGTGTTTGCTTTTCTTGTCCTTTCTTGCTTCATGACCTGGGGTGGATTGCCTAGTTTTCCCTTGACAAATGAGCTTAATACTTATCTATTGTCTATATTTACGTTATTACATTTAGGAGGTGATAGGATCTGAATTCATCTTCGGTAAGGAAAGAACTGTAAAACTCTGTGGTTGTCAGGTAGTATAAAATATATCCTTCTACTTGACTGCACATGGTATTATCTGCTGTATAATTTGCTGGGTATCAAGTCCATTTCACATGCACAAGGTCCCTGGTTAATGATGATATAAGTTCTTTTGGGAGGGATTATGCTTACATACAGATTTGTAAAATAGCCAACATAATAGCAAGCTAATCTTGACTGTATCACTTATGCTTTCCTAAAATTTATACAATATAGGTAATCAATTAGTCTGATTCTCCTGCATGCTGCTAAATGGAACATGAACAGCTCATAATGGGCAGCAGTAAATAGACATTTGTATTTACACCGGTACCCTGTGCAGTGAAAGGGACATGCAGGAGACAAGGTACTGAACAAAACAGCTCTGCATAAAACCAGGCTTTCATTTAAAGCAAGAAAAATGTTGCTGAAAGCTGCAAGATTATTAGCATTACTATGCATGAGCAGTAGTCAAAAAAGTGTTACAAGAGAAAGAGAGACATTACTCAAGTGTCTAAGAAGATGGACCATCATCAGCAGTGGAGAGAGAAAAGGCTTCCAAAGGAATAGCATAGCATTTCAAACATTAAATTATAAGGGGGCTGAGGCTTTAAAAGGTATATCAGAGTTTCTGCATTATTTATAATTTGAGATTGCTGTTCCCCCTAGATGCTTAAGTTTTGCTCCTTTCATACAGAACAGAGAAGTCCTTCTTATAATTCTCAGCTTCTGGACACTGAACCAGATCTAAGTTTTAGGATATAATTTACTGTAAGAAGGTATTTATTACCTGCAGTGCTGCACTGGGCTGAAGCTGCTTCTTGGAAAGGTTGGGAAATGGGGAAAATTTGGCTGCCATTACTCTGGAGCTTGGGAATGGTGGGCTTGTAATTCTGTATTAGTTTGTATTTTTATTGCATCCATACTTATGAGCTCCAGTCACTGATAGGATTTCAGTGCTGGGTGCTGTCCTTTCCCCAACACAATTTAAGGACACCTTCTTACGGACACCTTTTTTGAACCTAGTGCCCAGCTGCACTCACAGTGCAATCACTCAGAGTGCAGGAGCTTACACTAGGAAAAAAACCCTGCAAAAATATACCTTATACCAGTTGCCTGAGCAAAAGAAGCTGTATTGGCAAAAAGAAAGTATTTTTTTTCCCCTTTTGCTCTTATTATATTTGTGTCTACATTAGGGTTTTTGCTGGTATAGCTGTAAAAAAAAAATCACACTGCTGACAGGGATATGCTGAAATTTTTTTTAAAGAGATGATGGATCAGTATGTGTTTCTGTATGTGGGGAAGGGGGAGGGTGAACCCGATTTAAAATAGAAGTTTCTAAAATTGGTTTGCACAGATACCCTTTAAATGGCAAGTACTACTACCCTTGCCAATAACTTCCTGCTTCCTGGCCCTCCTGTCCTCCTCACCCAGGCTCAGACTCCCGTCCTATATTCCCCTTCCCTTACACCTTGACTGCCTCACACCCTGGTGTGCCCAGCTGGGGACTCTTGCTCGCTGATCCGGTTCTCTTGCCTGGTTTCTGCCCTGGCATCCTCCCACCTCCTCTGCCTTCACCTTCGCTGCAGGCAAACCCTGAGCTGAGGCTCCAGTCCAACACCTCTGCCACCACGAGTTGCCCTTGCTCCCTGAAGTGGGAGTTTCTTGCCTTCCTCCCAAGGCCTCTGTTGGGTTTGAGGGCTCAGGCTTTGCATGCAAACAGAAGTGCTCCAACACACTGTGCCATTGCAAAATGCTTAATTTCCTTCAGCCCAACTGCCTATTAAGTCAGACAGCAGAGAGATTTCCATTTCTAACATGAAGACAAAGAATTTCCAGAACATCTAGAGAATATTTGGAGGAAGAGATGGAGCTGTGGTAAGATCCCAGGTCTAGAGCCATGAATGTTGGTTCTGTTGCTGCTTCCCCTGACCAGACAATTACTATGTTTACCTTGTTCCAACTCAGGTAGGTTGGTCCAAATGACATATAAAGGTATTTTATGTATAGATCCTGGGGAAGGAATTGATCCCAGAACTACTAAGGTCTTTCTGTGTCATCTTTGGACAGAAGTTACTGATTTGGTGCCTCAGATTCTCTATGTGTAAAATGAGACCTCACAGACTTGAGGTATGAACCTTAATTTGATCAAAGTAGGGTGAGGTCCTGAGGTGGCTGAGTCTGCAAGGAGTAGGGATTAGCTGTTTCTCAGATGATCAACATTCCTTTGGAAGCACAATTTTGTGAAAACAAGTTGCTGAATAACCTTCATATAGTTTTAGAGAGCAAGGGGTGAAAGGCAAGCATGCTCCTGAGCAGAAAGAAGCCTGGGAAAATAGGTCCTTGAACCATTCGTGTCAGTATTTATAGCCATCACACCCAGAGTCCTCACTGATAGTTATTGCGGGTAATTCATAGGTTATGCATCTGGAAATGAGGCATATGTAATATTTTTTTATAAGAGCAGTTTTTATTTTTTTTTTCTGAATATGAAAGTTTAAGCATTTAAATAGCTTTTAAGTAAGTAACCCAAGCCCATTGGTATCAATTATTTGTTCAGAGTTTAAACTGACATTTCATAAGTATGTTAATTGATACTGCAATAACTTGCTATAGGTATCTTCCTAAGTGCCAATTATCTGCCTCAACATTCCCCACAATTTAAGTTTGTTAGTAAGAACCTAATTATACTAGTTTATTGCTGATGGAATTACATGAAGAGTAGATTTCACTCTTACATACTTATTAGACCTCAGTAAGTGATCCTTAGCAGTCTGTTGCTATTCAATTAACAAGTAATAACTTACTTAATGAATCTAATTGAAATGCTTATTTCAGTCAGGCACCTCATATAAAGCGCTTTACTTTGAGCACTTTCCTGAGTGCTAGTTGTGTTTACTTAACAAGAACTAAATGGGGCCACTGAGGAGAACTCAGGCTGTGATGAGAACTGCACCAGTGTTAGTAAATTCCTGCCAAACATCACCAGAAGTATCTGCCAGGTGATTTCTGTTTTACTGAAATATCACAGAAATAAACCAAGACTTCTGTGTCTCTGAGGATCTAAATCTACAGAGAGGATTCTGCGGCATGAAATTCTCCGAACACATCCTCCTGCAGTGGATGTAAACACACCGGCTGCTCTGCTGGGAGCTGCACATCCCAGCTCTGCTGCTCTGCATGGATGCTGTCATTGAGCTCTTGTTCCTGTTCAACTCTCCCCAAAAGCTCACTCCTTTTCCTGGGAGCTTGCATGTTTGGCTTGAGATTGATAGAAGTATGATGATGGATACATTTAATGATCTAAAGCTATTGGTATAATGACAGCCCAAAAGAGAATACATCTGAAGGAATGTTCCATGTCCTTCAGTGAGACTGACGCTAAATCACGGTGAATTTAATCTAGGCTCAAAAGCATGACCTGCACTGAACTGTCTTGAGTGGGGGAGCAAAACCCAGTTCCTGTGTAGAGACAAGTCCCTAACAGAAGTGTCAAGGGGGTGTGTGCAGGGTATTGGGCTGCACACACCGTGCCTGGTGAGCTGTTAGGTGGGAGTCTCCTTCATGGGAAGGGCAGAATTCAACTGGGATTTTACTGTCTAGGAAAGGATAACCTGCTATGCTCATTTATGGCATGGGAAGAAGCAACAATGGTTGGCTTCTGAAGCTATTTTTTGCTTTAGGATTAAAAGTATGCTTTCTTCTGTAATGAGGATTTAACAGACAAGACTTGTGTTTGCAGATAAATGCCAGGAAATCTTCCCAAGCAGTGCTAACAAATTATGCCATTTGGCAATATTAGTGTATGGGCAGTAACCTTTTCTCAAGAATTTTTAGCAGATAGATTTAATGTCAAAAAAACCCATAAAAGCTGAAATATCTTCTCCAGTATATCAGGTTTGTTACCAGCCTTTTAATGTATGCCTTCCACTCATTGAATTGAAAGACCTTATTGATCTCTTTGCAGCTGAACTGATTATTGGGGTAAGAGAAAGACTTCTTGAAAGAAGCCAAAAGAAATTATTCATTTAACATATTCTCAGTTTAGTAAACTTCCATTTAACCTCCAGGGTTAATTAAAAAAAAAAATTGCTGGTTGGCTGGCATAAATTTATTAAATCAGACAGAAACTGAGTTCAGGCTAGTACATTTAATGTCAACGCTTGTAATAATCTTAAGGGAAAAAGAATTCACATAGACTTATTAGTATTCCAGAGTTGCTTTACTTTAAAACAACAGCCATAACAGCAAAACAATCCAGTGAGGCAAGTATCCCCCAAAATGGAAACAGATTCTGTAACCTTGGATAGTAGAGAAATTCTTAAAAATGGTATTAGGGACTTTGTAGGTCTGTGATTATTGGTGGAAATTGTGTTGTCATCAAGAGGCATTAGCTAGTCAGTAGTCTGTAGGGCTGGATTAGGGGATTTGGTGTGTTGTCCAGGGATGCCATGGGTCTTCCCCATGTCTACAGGGTGAGTGTTCCACATCAGAGCTGGTGTCTTTGCTAGTGTCTCAACAGAGAGAAAGGATTAAATAGGTCTAACAGCTGAGGGGATTTTTAAAAGCACGAGTGGCATTTAAACATGTGTCCTCTACTGGTTTCTGTTGGTTTTCCAAATTTGCTTTCAGACCCCTGGTTTAGGTCTGTCATCCTGCTGCTCTTCCTGACCCTGTTATGGACAAGCTATTTGTGAGTGTTTGATGGAGATTTGGAGAAATTTTCAGAGAGACAAATGTCAGTACCTGAGTTAGACTGATGATATGGAGGAATCTGTACTTGAGAGGAAGGAGTTAATAAGGAACCATCCTATGGTTCTCCTAGGAGAAGGTTCTGTCTTGTCATGCTGTGACAAGGCTTGGAGGTGTGACTGGGTGGCATAACAAAGGTGCAATCTGCCAGTTTGAAGCTGGGCTCCTATGATCCTGACTACACTCTGCATCTGAAGCAGAGGGGAATGGGACTGGAGTATCCTATGAAGCAGCCAGTTCAGAGAAGCCTTCATTGGAAGGACTTCATGAAAAAACAAATGACTACTAAAATACTGAAGTGCAATTTCATGATAGGTTAGTTATTGTTCTGTGACGAACAAGTTAGAATGTTTCAGAGAACACAAGGAGGAATATAAAAGGTCCAGTACTGGATTTAGAAGCTGCTGACATTGTTAGCTGGGTGGCATTTGTGCAAGATTTTATTAGAAACCAACATCATAAAGCTGTCCATTCTGTCAACCAGTTTCAGGGCAAACATTTTCTCCTCCCTCCTGCCATCAAATTGAGATGACAGGTTTCTAAATGGTTTTTATCTGAAATGTGACAAAAAGTATATTTTTGACAACTGATCTTGCTTTGTGTCCTATATGATATTTTGTCCCTCCTGGTCTAGAATACCTTTTGTAGTTAAAGTCTTTTGAGGTGTATCCCCTCTCTCAGAGTGTGGGGAGCAATTCTGCCTGGAGTTTTGTTCTTGTGGAAGAGCAAATCAAGTCTTTTACCAAGTACTGCAGTTTAACTGAAGCAGCAGGAACTAGCAAGGAATGCTTGTAATATGGAACATATAATGTATAGTAAAATGTCATTTTCAAGTACTTTCTGAACTCTTGTCCCAGTAATGAAGCAGCTCTGAAATATCACATGACTTTCTCAGTGTGTTGCACTCTGTATAACCTTGCCTTTGATCGTGATGTCATTTCAGATGAAAGACTCACATGGAGAATGGTACGCTGTGCATTAGGATTGCAGATATCCTCTGGGATCTGAACAGAGAAGGACTGTTTGAGATGTGCACTCTGCTTGTCAAAGAGAAATAAGTGCTGCAATAAAAAGAGCAGTTGGATATCTAAACTCCTCTCAGTCTGGTAGAAGGAAGACTTCACCTGTCTGCAAGAAGACCCACCTAATCTGAAAGTTCTTCTAGAAAGGGTTTTAAGGATGAATAATCGGTTTTTACTGTCATTCAGTTCAGGGTCCTAGCTCAGACCAGTGATTTCCTGAATGTTTGAGCAGCCCCAAGTGGTCCTGCTTAAGCAGGGGGGCTTGAAACAGATGATTTCCAAAGATCACATCCAACCTCAATCATTCTATTATTTTGTGATTTTGATATTTAGATTTGCCTGACTTGATTATTACCAGTAGAAGTGAAACAAACTCAAGACACTTTCTTCTGCTTCTGTTATCACCAGGAGTGCCGTCCCAGCAGTCTCAATGAACGCTGGGTGCCTTCACCTGGCTTTTCTCTTGTGCCTGGGAGCTTAGCATTTGTCACCTTATGTCCCAGTTGAGCCCAATATATGATAGGATTTGCTAATGAATTTAAAAGCAGACTTGCAGCCGTGCAGACACTGCGGCCCAGGGATGGGCAAGAGGACACCACACACAAAATGTCAGCTGTTCAGTTCCTATGGCAATACCTGCTGAAAAACTGTCCAATGACCAGAAAAAGCAGGTCATTCTCACAGAGCCATTTTTCTTTCTCAAAAGCCTTGATCCCCCTTATCAAACCTGTGGCCAGAGATGATATTGGGGGCTGCATTCTGTTCCAGCAAATGCTTTCCTGCAGATGTGCATCCCATTTTGCTTGGCCTTGCTCATGCCTCCTTAGCATTTGCTTTCTGGGGACGTGTGAGTGATTGAAGGCGAAGGCCTGGCCCCATGCAGCTCTGCCATCTCCCTCGATGGAGTCAGTATTTCACCTGTGCTAGCAGTGACAGAGACAGAATGTTAGAGCCGCATGCACAGGCTTTCACAGAAATCAATTCTCACACACGGCATTAATATTGGAAACGCTTCTCTCTCTCCTAATTGTTGGCCAGGCACAGTAACCTGTGACTAATGGCCATTCATAGTTAAACAGCATGGCCTGATCATAAAAATTTGCCATTAGTCTCTAACAAAAAAAAATGTCAGGCTGTTAATTGACCAACATGTATTCCTGAGGAAATCAGCAATAATCACATGGATATTCAGTGCACAGGAAAGGAAGGTGTAGCTAGCCTGTGCATTGCTTTTATGATTCATCTGCTCTGATCTGCTTTTGATTATTTTTTCCTCATGTGAGGCAAGTATTTTAAATCAAATATTTGAGAAATAACCCTGTGCTTGAAGTGACCCAAATTAAAAGCCAGTTGCCACCTTTCTTCTCCTACTAGGCATCCATCCATTTGTGTGCAGGAACGGACGTATGTTAGAGGCTGTCAGTACAGCTGCAAGCAAACCACTGAGCTCATGGACTGCCTCTGCCAATGGCTAGTCAGCTACTGGAAAAAGTTACAAAACAGCTATTACAGCCAGGTATGATCCTGAAGGGCTCTCATTGAGAACTGGTGTACTTTGTTCATTTTTGTGCAGTTCAGTGAGACTCTGCCCCGGAAAACTGCTCCTCATTCTCAAAACAAGGACAGCAAGATGTGTTCAGGTCAGTTTGGGGGTTGGGATTTATTTTTTTTGGCCATTAAGTTTTTCTGTCATAAAATCTCTTATATGTTGACAAATGGGGGTCATTCCTGAAAATGGTCAGGACAGCTTGCCTATGTGGTAGATTTTCTTCTCCTCCCCTCCCCTTAAAGCATTACAGGAGCTTGGGCAATACTCTGTCTGGCTGACATGAAGGGCAGAGGCACCAGACTGGCAGAGGAGGATGCAGTGCCACCATTGCAACCCAAGAAATTCTCAACCCTTACCAAAACATGGGGACCCTCTGGCACCTCTGCTCTGGTCAGCAGCCTTCACTGTAGGACACAGGCTGGGATCTAGTTACCATTTTTAAGAGAAGAGCTCAGAAAAGTTATTAGTGACTATAGGAGAAAAGCAAGTGAGGAGGCCATAAATCAGGCCCTCAGATGAATTCAGAATGCACTAACAAAATCAGAGCTTCCAATAAATTTTATTTCAGGCAGAGTAGAAACTTTCTCATTTGAGAGTTTGGGACAGATTATCATTTCAGATGTGTGTCAGGCCAATGCAATATATCTATGACAATGTTTTCAAGCAGGCAGCAATGGCTGGACCAGAGTCAGGCCCTCACACCAGCTGAACTTTAGTAGTGTTGAATAAAAAAGTGAGAATCTCTACTGCTCTGAGCAAAGCTGAACCTAATTAAATATTTAATGTGTTTTTTTTTTTTTCCTCCCAAATCCTTTGCTTTCTTGCTCTTTCATACTGTGATATGATGACATTTGAACAACAAATGCAGCCTTGGTACGTTGGTCTCCTGGTAGTGCTTTTTTATATGAAAAGCTTGCACATCCCAGCTGAAGTCCAGATGCTGCATTTATGAGGTATTTTGTCTTGATCAATTTTTAAAAAATATTATTCCACGCCATGAAATTAATAGGCACCTGGGGAAATACCAACCAACTCTTCCCTACTCCTGCAAATACTAACCTTTCCCAGATGGGAAGGTATTTCTCTTTCCCTTTATTTACCTGCAAGATGTCCTTGCTATAATGCTCAGAATCAGAGAGAGAAGGAAGCATTAAGAAGAAAATGCTATGGAACACACCAGCCACTAAACCCACTGCATTCTGAGGAGCCATTTACTGCATAAACCCTGCATAATCTTCCCAGGGTCACAGAGTGAGTCATTAGCAAGACAGCACTAAGACAGAGGCATCCTGATTTTTCTTACTACTGTGATTACTTTAAGACCCCAATTTAAAAGGCCATAGGTTTGTTCTGGCAGTGCAGTCATAGAGATAACTACTCACAGCTTTACAAATTGGTTTTCTCGCAGTCATCTCACTAGCACAGGCCTGCAGCCCTTTGGTGTTTTGTCTGTGTTCTGTTCAAAAGTATTTTTTTATACAAAACCCAAAGCAAGCCAGAGCTGAGTAGGAGCGTCTCCTCTGCCTTCCCATGCCTGCAGCTGCCCTGCCCCACATCCCACTGTGCTGGGACCTCCCCTTGCTGGGGACCCTGGACACATCAAGCACCCTTCATGTGCTCCTTTATCAGCTGTAACTTCGGATTGTTCTTCAAGAGAGACCTTAGGATGCTCCAAACCAACCGGCTGACCCAGGAAAGCATTGGAGGAGAAAATCTGTTGTTGCTGAACTTGTCCTTATTGCTGAAGTTCCCTTCCACAATGGGGCTTCTGTAGGTGCCTGATTTGGCATCATCATTGGCTACAAGCCATCTCTGTAAGTAAAGGGAGAGTTTTCTTGTACTTATTTTTCTGACTAATTAATTATTTGCATGGACTTCTGTGGTGTTTGCACGCACCATGCAGCCCAACAGAGTGTGTTGGCAGATGATGGTCTGGCTACACCCATCCAGCCACATCACTGGTTAAGGGAAGGCTGGTTCAATACAGACCAAACCACAGAAACCCAGAAAATGGTCACTCTACACATTTTAGATAAAGACATTTTGTGAACAAAAAGTATCCCAGGATTTGTGTTGCAGATGCACATTTATACATCACTAAAACAGCTGTTTTTAATTTTCTCACTATGACCTTTAATGCCTGGCTGAAGATGACTCAGGTGGGTGCAGCCCCTCCATGGAGGAAAAGCCTTTAGCCACACTGGCTGACATTGGTGTCAAAGGCATAGTTAATTTTAAAGTGGGAAACCAGCATAAGAGCCATACATGTTTAATGCTTCATTTCATATATGAAGACATCCAATGAAGAAAACCCCATACTAATAAAAAAATAGAAATTTTCTTTGGTACTAGGAAAATATATATTTAGCCATTACAGCTTTGAAACTTTTTAAGCACCGTATTTCTTTTTCCTTGAGAATTTTTCTTTTTTTTGTAAGATGCAACTAGGTACCATTGGAGTGTTATAACACGCACAGCAATTTCAAATGATTAATACCTTGACAGCATAATCTTATAAAAAATTGGTTTTATCCACCATCTAAAATCAACTTTTAATTAAAAGAATGTTAAAGTTGTTTTCTGATACTAAATTACCTTGATTATTTTAAAATTGTATGAGATGTTGACACATACTAAATATACAGTATCTATTTTACTGTTGGGATTTAACTATTTGCCTGAAAGGTGAGTTTCAATTATTAAGCATTAGTAAGTATTTAGGAATGTCCTGCTATGTGAGTCAGCAATTAATCTGGCCAGTAATTAGCTCTATCTTTTGTAATCTACTTTGTAAAATGAACACACTACCTTCTTTCAAAGCTGTACTGTATTTGCACACAAATGGTATTTTCTGACCTTAATAAGAAAGGTTTGCAGGAATTAGAGCCCAGCTGAAACCTGGCTGGAGCTCCAGGGATCAACTTCAGTGCCCGGCGTTGGTGCTGTGTGGGCAGCCCCGACTGTACCGAGCTCTGCCACCATGTGCTGGTTACTCTGATGTTCTGTGTTTACCTCAGGAGGCTGAAAGTCACCGCCAGACCCTGCCTGTGCCCCAGGGACACACAGCTCAGTGTGGCTGAAGGAGGACACACAGGACCCTGGTGTGTGTCACCCCACCTCCACGAGGCCGGGAGCGGCCGAGGGCTCCTCGCAGAGCTGCTGAAGGCCAGCAGAGACTCTCCCCACGGTAATCCCACAGCACACCCGCACTAATAATGAAATTACGCACTTGGTACATGGGAATATTTTATTTTGACTTTACATGCGGTGTTAAAAACCCAAAGAACGTATTATTTACACATCCACAATACAAGTTTACAAGATATCTATACATGTTAAAGTACTCTATAGTAATAGAGCAGCTTCATTTAAGGGTTACTTTTTTTATGCCGTACCATTAAAAAAGATACAATCTGCGTTTACCTTTGCACAAATGGATAAAGCATCTTTTATTATTAAATTAACAGAATAAGGACTAGGTTGAATGTTAGAAATTTCAACATAAATACTGAGAGAACTCACATTACCATCTACAAGGCAGCACAATGTTACAGGAGGTTATCAGGGTTCACATACATTTATCTTCCGGGTCACACAAGTCTGTATTAATATTTGTAAAGTGAATTCGGATCAGTTTGTGTCTTCTGACAACTGAGTACATTTTAATAGTTATTAATCTGTAGTGTTTTAGTTGCAAGACAGAAGTGTTTAGGAAGAAAGATCATTGATTTTTGGATCCAGAGGTCTCGGGAAATAAATGTCCCTTACAGCCTTACAAGAAAAAAATGACTACTTCTATCCTTTATTCTTTGTTCTGTAACAGAGATCCAGTTTTTAGTGACTAACCTTTTCTCCCCTTTGAACACATAATATAAATCTCCACCGTCATTGAAACCCATTGCAGTTATTTGTCCCACTAATTCATGAATATTCCTCTGCCATGGTTATTTCTATAGTTATGTTCAATAAACAATGTGGTAGTGTGTAGTTTGCAAGCTAAAATAGCCATCTGTGTTGAACATCAGCTGCAAGTGGATACTGTAAACCCTACTAAATAGCTTACACAACTTTAGCAGGTGTTCCATTACCCTAGAAACCTCATTTGATTTCACATTATAACTGTTTGATCCTTCAGAGAGCTGGAGTGGAATGTTTATCATGGTAAGGTGATTTAATGCTGCTGTCTTCTTGGATTGTAGGCTGCCTTTAGTTACCATTAATTATTCTTGCGTCTTATCTTTTTTTTTTTTTGGGTGCTGTTGAGAGGTTTTACAACTGGCACTCGGGAGATATGTGCTATAGTGAGAACACTTGACAGATTTAATTTTTTTTAGTACTTTTATCATTTGCATGAATAAGGCACAAAATGCACAGATTCAGGTAAACTCACACATAATATTTACAGAATATTGTCATTACCTGCATGACTTTGGAAAAAAACAAACCTTACTTTACACAACAAAAACAAATTGATTGCACTACTGTTGAGTTTTCACAGACTGCTTCTGCCAGGCCAATTAATGTTTCTCCTTTTTTACTGACAAGAGTCTATCAGTGTGTAGGGCGTTATTAAATGCAACAAAAACGTGACCTTCTCCAGTTACACAGGCATTTGCCAAGTGAACTGACTATTAGCTGCCCTCAGCGAGGAGTACAGGGGCTCAAGTTCACAGTGGCCAGGTATTGGATGGAGGCACTGTGGAAACACAGTAAAACTCCCCCGTTCCAGCCCAAAACACTAGATTTGAAATGCACAGCTCTGAATCAATAGCAGCATAACAGAGTTATGAAGAATTAAACATATATGCACTCTTTGACTGGGTGACTCTTTCATCCAGGCGTTCCCCTCAGAAGGCTGTCAGAGATGCGCAGTTCATCCTTAGCCGGCTCCGAGCTGAACCCAGTGGGCTGCAGAAGGCAGAGTCATCTGTTTGTTCAGTCATGCTCAATGTAAACAATTCCATAGCATAAAAGATGCAATGGGAACCTAAGTACATCCTAGTGTGTACAGTACACACACACATCCACACACACGCACAGCTTTATCTGTGGCAAAAACAAAATGCCACACACATGGAGAGAAAAAAATAATGCTACAGTTGGGCCAGAGACTTAATTCCAGCAAATTGATTATTAACCCAGCTATTCATTGAGACATTACCATTTTCTGACATTTGTGCAAGAGGCAAGGTGAATGCATACATAGTAAAATGTTCACATTTAATGGGAATGACCACACTTAATGGCAGTCTAAAATGGAACCCATTTTTCAAGTATTTGCTCACTGATTTTTTCCCAACAACTGTTGTTTAGCTATTTAGAACAGTAATGTAGCCCCCACCCCATTGTGCTACATGTCTCCTTAGCTCCAAACAAAAGAAATGTAATGACCAGCACTTTCCTTTGTTTTTTTTTTTGTGTTTGCTCCTAGCAAGTACATGAAGTCTTGCTAAAGCTACATGTGGCAAGACACAGATGTTACTCAAGTAAAGACAGTTTCTTTGGCTACTTTGTTCTCCTTAGTAACAAGCAAGTCTCTGCCTTATGTGTCTACCACAACATCATTTCACAACCTGTACAGGTCAATGCCACACTCATTTTAGCACAGACATGTCCTAGTAGCTGTATTTGTTCAGTGGTCTGACTGATGTCGTCTGAGGGACGAATGAGGGTTTGGGTGGCACGTCGGGTTTTAGGGAGGGTGTCCTCTTTATTCCTGTACGAGGCAGGGTGCCATTGCTTGTGTAGCTGCTTTGTCTGGACAAGGAAGGCTGGAGGTGAACGCTGACAGGCGTCCCTTGCATGTAGTCCATCTTTGTGCCTGCTGTGGGAGCCATGTACCCCCCACGATTAATACTTGGCTGTCTGGATAACAAAACACCATTTGGTGAGTTCAAGTTTTTAGGAAGGGCAGATATTGAGTGCCTCTGTGAAGAATTTTTGTGATAACCCCTCTGCCTTTCCAAAGAGGTCATTGGTACTGCAGGAGTGGTGGGAACATCCACTCGTTTTGTGGGACTGTTCCTCGGCAGAGTCGATGGAGGAGAGTATAAAGACGCCTCCCTGTTGGGAACCTTAGGTGGGATCTCAGACATATTGCCCATTGGATCCAGCATTAAAGTCTGGTGGGCCACTTGAATATCTCCCATAATTGCTTTGGGATTATTAGTAGTTTCATTTAAGTGTTTCAGAAAATCATTCAGGGTGTTCCTGGAATCGACAGATCTCCTGTGGTCTCTTTTGCTGGATGATTTTGTAAGTGGATGATCAAGATGTTGCATCTTTTTGTCTGCCTTGTGCGCATTAGAATTTGAGAAAGACGTGTTGTAGTCATGGGTAGCATTGGGGAGAACAATGGCACTGGGAATATGTCCATGACTTAGAGGAGAGTGAGGTGGAGGACTAGAAGGAAAAAACTGAGGGCTTTTCAACGGGGTTTCCTTTCGTGAAGCATTGAGGTTACCATGCGCTTTGTCCGACTGACTTTTCATTGCCTGCAGAGTCTTCTGTTGAAGAACTGGTGTAGATTCAGGAGTTGGAAGTGCAGCTAATTCTGGAGGCTGGCCCCTATGGTCCATCATCATGGACTTGGTATCACCGTTTGGAGGCAACTCCTTTCTGCTGGTCAGCAGGTTTGTGTACAGTTTGGGTGAATCAATGTTCTGCTGATACTCCTTGACAGGACTGTCAAACAGCCCATTCAGTTTGGCAAAGCTCCCGCTGGAGTCAGTGCAGGACTGAGCCGATTCTGCATCTTTGTGTATTTTCCTGGATTTCCGTACAAATATATCCCGGTAACAGTAAACGGCCACTCCCGCAATAAAGGCTCCCAGGACAAAAGCGGCAAAGACACAAGTGATTAGGACATTCATATGTACCATTTGGTTGGACTCTCCCGACTGTACTTCCCACCTCACACCTGCAAAAGACAGGCAGGATATCATAAATCTACAGGTATTTCACACTGACATGTTTCAGAAGAAGGCAGCCTTCCTCATGGAAGTGTCTATTAAATGTTTTTAAGTGCTCTGGCTGTGCTGTTGGTGTAACTCAGTAGGATCCTGCAATTTACTCCAGTGGTGAATGCAAATAATTTTATAAAAACTATAAAATGACTGTGTGTGCACTGACAAGGCTAAATGAAAACTGCCCATTTTCTTTGACAATGAGGAAAGCTTGCTGCAGCTTCTCTCCTTATGTTTTGTTTAGCCTGTCCCCAAATTTCCTTTAAGGCTCACAAATAGAGGCCTTATGTTATTAACATTAATGATTTCTGCTGGAAAATTGAGGTTAGAAGGTCCTACTGGGCCAGACAGCAATTAATAACTCATGGATGGATTTCTCTCTTACTTTCCTGCCCAGCTCATAAATCAGTATCAAAGGAGAGACAGGATTATGCAAATGTTGTGTAAAAATGTATAATATATATACTGCATTGTTACAGCCACACTAATAGAATACAGTAGAAAACTTGTAAACTACTCCTCTCCCAGGCTGCTAGTCCTGGAGTGGCACACCTGCACTCATTATAAATGTCCAAGTTTGAAGATAATGTGATTCTCTTAGAGCACTGGTTTTTACTTTTTACCAATAATGAACATAAATACTTTCATAACATTATAAAAACAACTTAGGTTACGTTATTAGAGAATGTTAAAATTTAGAAACTTTTAGCTTAGACCAAGAAATTGAATATTTGATTAATTTTTTATTTGGGTATTAACAAGCTACCTTTGATTTTTTTAGATTTTTTTAAAGCAACCACAGACATCTTGCAGCTAAGACAATGTTAGTTTTTAATGAAAGTAATTCTGTTGCAATCCCAAGAGATGTTAAAATGAAAGACAAAGAGGGAAGGAACAGAGCCACTTTTTGTTAGAGGCAAGGCCTTTGAATATTGTTAATGTTCAGGGTTACAGGTTTTAATGGCTTTGTGCAGAAGCAGAAGGAAAACGTGAGTAAAGTTCACTAATAGCTATGACACAAAATGTGATTCAGAACCAAGAGCAGATGATAATAAAAACTTAAAGCAAAACAGAAAATAACTGCAACAAATTAAAATGACAAATGCACGGCCATAATGGCTGATAGGAAACCTGATATGTTTTGGTGAATGGTAATAAAACAGAAATGGTTTTTGGCTGGTGAGATTTTTCAGTAAATACAGAATTGTGCAAACATGTCTGTCACCTTGCTGTGCTATGCACTGAGAGAGAATTGTGTTAAATTTTGGTTATGGGATTGGAAGCTTCTCGATTCTGTGGTTGACTGCAATAGTCCTACTGAGTTTAAGTCTCAGTTGCCATAAGAGCCTAATCAAAGGTTCACTTAGCTGAAAGAATGGCTAGAGGAAGATGAACTACAGACAGAATAGGTTTCTTGTGTTCAGCTTAAAACCTCTGCATATCTCAGTATGTAGTGAGATCATCTCTAAACTGATGCTCATATCCAGAGAATAAAAATTCAGCACTTTCTTAGTCTGATCCTTATCCTTCAAGAACATGTTGAAGGCAAGCAGAGGCTGGGATATGCCCCCTTAAACACATGGATCTCTCATGGAACTCTGTTTTGTGTTCTGTTTTAAACCACCACCCCCAACCTCAATGAAAAAAACCCAAAACATAAGCAAACATTCATGAGGACTAACGGTCTAAGCCAAACTAGACTGGATTGAAAACAATAAACAGAGGTGCAGATAGGTCTTGAAGGTATTTTTTAGAAGTATCCAGAACTGCCATTGACTTCAATGAAAGTTTTGGACCACTCCAGGATTAAAAGGCTGAACTTTATAAGCTCCAAGCAGCACTTTGTCCATGGGATAAGTAGGTATGAAAAACATGATTGCACTGTCTGCATATTCACAGGAAATGGGTGTAAAATACAGCCCAACAATCATGGCTGTTACATTTAAGCCTTAGACAATGCTGAGACTATCAGGTTTCCATTCAGCTGCAGTGTATTCCCTGGTAAGGCCTTACCCTTTGGGACACCTGATAATGGATCAGAATAATCAGAAGTGTTTGGGTCATCTTGAACTACAAATTTCCGAGAGCCAGTCACTTTAGGTTTCCAGGAACCAATCACTTTAGGTGATATAACTGGGATACTTGCCATTGTGGTAATGGAAGCTGAGGAGAACTCCATGTCTGTGGTGGCAAACAGATTTTTATTAATGTGTTTCATGGCACATCTAAGCTATAGCTGGACACAGTATTTTACGGGAGTTACATGTCAGAGCAAGATGTGACCCCCCTTACACTCTGCAGAAGTACAGATGGCTGATAAAAATCAATTACTTCAAAACTGAAAATATGAAAATAGTACATTTACACTTCAATAGCTGCTAGCCAAAAAGCCAGAGAAGTCAACCGTGAAAGCAGTGCAAAAGTTAAGCAAGCAACTGTGGGGGTGAAAAGCACAACATAGTCTACTTAATTGCTATATTCTTCACTGGAGACAACATACTTGGCTGCCTTTTAAACTTCTTCAAAAAAAAAAAAAAAAAAGTTACTTGGAACGATACACACTCATGACAGGTTATGCCTGAGAAACCAGATCAGCTCCATTACTGCTATTATGGTATACCAGGAACTGCTGAATGAGCCATTTCTGCAGGTGGGGATAAAAGGAATGTTTTTAACCCCTATTTTGTAATGGTTCCTAAGGAACAATCCTGCACAGATTCTGGCTCCTCTGTAATACGTTTGCTGAACAGACCCACCACAGCCTACGTGAAAATGCACAGAGGAAGAAACTCATCAAATCAGGTTTACAGTTCAGTCTCATTTACACCTTTGAGTATTTTGTGTTCACTGTCCCAGTAGGTTTAGGCAGGAAGGTCTATGGCTTGAGATCAGACTTGAGAAATGTACTTTAAAAGCACACTTACTCAGGACTTGAAAATAAGGTTCAATTTTATCTGTGTCATAAAATATTACTTTGAAAATTCAGTTGATAAACACTCATAAAGTTAGGCAGCATTTCTGTGTGACAGTTTTGTTTCCTGAAGTGAGTATCTAACTTGCATTGTGGGTAAATAGATCTGGAAAATATTTGTCTCAAACATTACTTCTTGTCAAGTAACAGAAGTGAAAACGTCAGAAACCAAACCACAAATAATGTTCTTGTTGCACTCTTACAAATTTAACATACAAATAGATGATTGTCCTGTTTGTCATTCAGAAATGTGCCCTTGGTTTGGAAGCAAAGACCCAAGTTCCAAAAGCAAAGACTGGAGAATAAGGGCTGAGTCTTGCTCCTGTTGAAGTCAAGACAGGTTCTGCTCTTGAGTTCAACAGAGGAGCACTGGGTGTCCCTGAACACCAGGGGCTGATGGTGAACACATTATTAGAAAAATCACTGGAGGAGAAAAGGATGCAAAAGTCCATCTGACAACAATGCACAACACTTTTTCTAAGCCACTTTTGTCTACACAATTTCTCATTCAGCTACACAGTTTGTGATGTTAAATTTTTTTCCATTAGCATAAACTACTTAAAGCATTTCAAAAATAAAGAAATACACATTTTAGAAAATGTGTATTTGTGCAAAAAGCTTGCTGGGAAGGAAGGAAAAGAGAAAAGGAGAGGTAAGGAGGAAGATGATGAAGTTCTGCCATTCATCTACTCGAGATGACCAAGAGGGGCATTCACAAACGCATGGCTGGGGATCAAGAGTAAAGCTTAGTGGACTTCGTGCAGTGAAGATGTCATCTATGTTAATCAGGCTCTTTAATAAAAGATGTCTCAATAAATAATGAGCTGTTAACATGCGGCTACACAGGGTGAAGTGCTGAGTGAGAAGAGTCTGACTATCTTTACCATCAGTGGGAACATGAGTAAAAGCACAAAAATGGAGGATTGCCAACTGTGCAAAAGGAAGGAAAAAAGGGCTGAAAATGCTGAACTGAAGGAAAGTAAAGGTCATTAATTCAAAAAAATTAAAAAAAACTAACCAGATGTTGGGTCGCCAAATATTTTGTAATCTGGTGTAGCTGTAGTAGGCAAAATTTCTAAAAGAATTAAAGGAACAAGTAATCAGTAAAAAGTAACAAAAAGAA
Organism: Cyanistes caeruleus; assembly: GCF_971803275.1. NCBI lineage: Eukaryota > Metazoa > Chordata > Aves > Passeriformes > Paridae > Cyanistes > Cyanistes caeruleus. Next base: position 10,929,943 of record NC_141713.1, read on the forward strand.
AGCAAAAGATCTCAAACCTGAGTAATGGAAAATAAGAACTAAAATATCACTGGTTATAAAAAATAAATTCTTCAATACTTTGTTGTAGACCCCAAATAGCTGTAAACTGGTGAAGGAAAGAGAAAAACTCTGCCACCCAGGACTAAAAAAGCTCAGCTTTGTGAACATTCACAGTAACACCAGGTGATGTGTTCATCATGTTACTGAAAAGCTCATCAGAAATTTAACATCCACAGTGAGGTGTGGCCACAGACTATGGTGAGACATTCCAAAGGAGCAGCAGTGACTGTGCCTTACCATGGCAGTCCCCAAGCTGTGCCGTGTTGCCGAATTCGACATCTTGTACGTATCCTCCAGTGCTGTGGTTGTATGAAACAAACAAAGAGAACCTGCAATTAACAGTATTAGTAAGGATACAAATGGAGATTTTTTTTTTTTTTCTGGAAGCAGCAGATGGAAACCTACACAACAGCCAGTGTGTGGCCCAAAGGATTGTACAAAATGTACAGGATAGTCCGGCTTTAAAACTATCTGTGTGTGCTTATGCCAGGAAATAGAAGAAAAACAATCCCTTTTTTTTAGCAACTACATCATGTCTTCTCCATTGGGCATGCTCCTGGGTTTAGATACAACCATCCAATTATACCAGTTAAAGTTTGCACTGGCCTACTACAAAGGCCTCTTTTTAAGATACAGCTGCTAGTGCACCATATATTACAGACTTGATTTGTGCAAAACGCCTTTGGTATGCATATATAGCACCCCAGCTCCAGTGCAGAGGCACAACCTTGCTCTTCCCACTGTGAATCCTGCACTTTCATGTTTGCAATTGCCTGTGTCCTGACCATAAGCATGCCTGGGAGGGGATACTGTGTCCTGTCTTCTTGAAGCTGCTCAGGTTTGCATGCTGCAATTGCTTGCCTTCCTGCTTCCAACTGCTCTTCCTACAGGTCTGCCTGTCCTCCTACACATGCAAAACTCTCACTGAAAGCAAGTCATCACCCAGAAGTTGCAGAATAAGGCCAGACTTTAGCATTCTGTTCTCTTACATATACAGTGCACTGAAAAAAAATCTTTAAAAAAAATAGAGATTTAGTAACTGTGCAAGGGAAGGGCATGAGCTCGTGGGGTCTGTAAAGCAGATTTAGAGATGCTGGGCTAACTTGAAAAGGAGTACTTACAGCATGCCTGGTGTCACTCTTCCACACGCCTCGTGGTCTAACCAGCCACAGTATGGGTCCCGTGAAGCAATACATGCCCTTGCAAGAGAAAAACCCCAAAAAATTATGCATTTTTTACTTCCTTCCTAAGAAATGTTGGTGCCCTTGCTTTAAGGGGGAGTTCAGGAATGGAGCCGTACTTTTTACATGACCCGTGACGCTCACACCGACTCAGGGGAATTCTAACGACGCAGCTGGAGAATGCCACGAACAGAGCATGGTGGTCTCTGTCCAGCTGGAGGGAAATGACTCTTCTGTCCTCCTCGCTTTCTGCATTACACCTGGTCAGCAAAAACAAGGGCAGGCCACTGCTTTAGTGACTGTAGTACTTTGTGCAGTAAACATTTTATTGTCTGTGTAGCTACTGAACAGATATTTTTCACATACATAAATGTAACCTACTACTCTTTGCTGAGACACTGCTAATCGAACATCTGAGTTATCAAACACTGGCTTCTGGCTCTTGCTAACAGCTAGGTGAGAAATTCGCTGAACGATGTAGGAAAAAAATCCAAATCCATTTTCTTTGTTCTCTCAGTCAGCATAAATATTGTGAGAGAGCAGAAGAGTCTTGTTTTGGAGGCCTGTAGAGTCTATTTGGAATGCTTCCACTCCCAAATTCTTTGTGCCAAAAAATAAACAAGTTTAAAATGATCAGATATAGGTTATACACTATCGGCCACTCTTGAGCAACCCTCAAGATAAGCACAGATCACTTCTTTTTAACATCACCAAATACTTCTGACGTTTCAGAAGTATTTGTGGGAGAGTTAGACTGCGTCGCTGACGTCAGTGGAGTGGAATTAGGCTGTTCATTCAACCCATGCAAAATGGCAAGTGACCAAATACTTTCAGGTTATTCCACATGAGGAACACGATGAAATGACAAACAAGTGGTGATGGTGGTGATAATGAGCTAGTTTACTATAATCTTTTTCAGCTAGGTACCAAGGACTAGATGAAGAGCTTAGATGTTCTGGTAATACTTACTTTGCATGATTATAAGCTTCAATCTCTTCCAGTAATATGCTGTCATTCAAAGAAAAAGGCCTGGTCTTTGCCAAGATTTTAAGTACTACTCCTGCTTCGGAGCCAACAAATATGACTGTGTAGTTCTGGTAGGGTCCAGCAGCGTGGTCTACAGCAATTGCTGTCAATCTGTATCTAGCAAGACCAAAAGGCACATCATTAACAGTAGGTTTTCTTGTTTTCCTTTTCACAGGTGTTACTTTTGAACTGTCATACCTGACACGTGTTTTGGTAAACCAGGGCTCCTCAGTGACTGAGGGAACAGCTGAGTCCATCAAAGGATGAGATTTGATGAAGGAGAGCGTTTCGTCTGGGAAATCAATGGAGGTTTTGTAAGCCTCTGCTAGGCCGTGTTTCGCACAGCAGCCAGGTCTGAAATGAGAACAATATTGTTTTCCTCTTGATATTTTAGTTAATGAGAGAAGGCAGCCGGTTAATGAGCAGCCTTATGGCTGAAGTGTCAGGCGCGGCTTTGGGTTTTACCCAATGAGGCACTCGAGTGCAGCTGATTTAAGGTAGCTCTTTACAGGGACAATGTTATGACATCATGAGTGAGAACCTTTTACCTTGGCTTTGGTACTTTGTCTTCAGGCACAGCTGTCCAAACAGAGTCAGGAGTCTTTTGTTCTTTAAATCTCCCTTTGAAGACTTTCTCAATGTCATCCATGCTGAAAGCACACACTGCTGAACCAGGGATGCTGTAAAATTCAAAAAATAGTTTCAAGAACTCAGATTACAATGGCACCAATCTCAGTGTAAGAAAGAATCCGAGATCTGCCTTTGATTAAAGGTTGCTCATCTCTTACCTGTTGAGCTGTGTGGTGAATACACCCACAACAGTGGGTACTCCATTGATTTCTATTATGTCTGTGATAGACTGCAGAACATCAAAGTAGAAGAATGAATCCCCAGGAACTGAGCAGTTGAGCCGAGCTTTCAGAAAGGATGTCCAGTGCTTTTCCAGGACCCTTTGGGAGCCCCCCATGTCATTTTTGCAGATGCGTGCCACACGGGAATACACAGCCTGCAAAAGGCAAAAAGAAGGAAAAGGGAGAGAGGCTTGAGAGATGCAAGGGAAAGAGTGCTTGTTTCTGAGCCCTTAATAAAACACCGAGATAATGTTGTTAACAGGAAGCTGCCATTTATCTGCAGAGAGAAGATGAAAGCAAATGGCGTTCAGCTTGGAGTGCACAGGCATCTTAATGTATCACCAAGCAAATGCATCTCCACAGTTTGCTCCCACCCTTTTCGCCTTCAAAATCATATTGTTAGTGAGATTTAAAGACTTTAATTAAAACCATGTGTAAGGGATTTAATAATTTATTGCAGAATATCCTTCCATGGTGAGGCATGAGTATTATACTCTGTACTGGCATGACTGAATTATTCAATATCCAGGGACATTAGAGAAACTTCTTTGAAACTCTCCTTTTGTGTTGTTTTCTTTTGTTTCTTTAATAAGCATGAAAACACCCTCAGCTTTTCCATTACTTGGCACAAGAGTTAAGGCAACAGCAGCACTTAGGCAACAGCACATTGAAAGACACCTGTAGCGAGCTGGTAACAGCGAGACCTGGAGAACAGATACAGCTTTTTGGTTGGAGAATGCACTGCTCTACTTCTCTTTTTCTCTGCTCCCTGTAAATTATAACCGTGATAAAACTGTGCAAGCTTTGTCCTAGTTCCTCCTTCGTATTATGAACTGTGCTAGTTCCTGATGCTGTTTTAGGATGAGCTCTTTCTGCTATGACTCAACACTCACAGTGACGATACCGACCTTGCCTAAAGTGTTGTGCTCTACAGCAATTTCTCGGAAGAAGAAATAAACATAGTTCCCATATTCTATGGCATGGAGGAAGTGTGGTTCTGTAAGAAAGAGCAAAGAGAAGTTACTTCAAAGAACTGCTCAATGGGCACACAACAGTGACACTGAGATTTGGCACCTCCTCCCCAGGTCCACACCAGCCAATGTGAGCTCCAGTCTTCCAGATACTTTAGGACGTCCAAATACAGGTGCACTGGAGTTTAAAATAAGTCTTTAGATTTGGCTAATGGACTGTGAAAAGGCCCCACAGAAATTGTATTTCAGCTAAGTTATTTTGTTACTGCAAATTCATTTTCTGAAGCATTTAACAAAAATTTGGTCTGTTTTTTTATTTTTTGCATTATGCAGCTTTTTAATACTCTGAAAGCCTCATGCTTGCTGACACTGTAGCACATGTGTAAACCAGGCTGGCTGTGAATAACCTGACCTTCTGTGTCACTGCAATTACATTTGCCATGTGTATGGGAAAATACACCCCAAATTACCTTTTATCCATTTGGAGTCATACTTTATTGTTCTTAAGGCAGATCCATCCCCCATGCTGCGATAAATAACAGCATCACTTGCCAGGAAATCTGCTACTGTTGCTGAATACAATTTTCCATCTAAAATGGAAATTGAAAACATGGTATTAAGAGGCCTTTCATAATCTAGAGAATTCTGACTAGCCTGTATTTTTCCCCATTTCTTTACTGTCACACTTCCCCAGACTGCTGTAACCTATTTATTAACAGGTCAGCTTCTAATCCATTGGAGGCCCTTTAAAAAATTTAAGAGCAGGGGCACCATGACACCTTTAGCTTTCCTGTGCTTGCTTTAAAAGCTCTCTGTCTCCTTTGGTGTCATTAATCATTTAGACTCATTACAAGTAAAAGTTCTTACCAGCAAAGAGGGCGACATTGGTTTGTCTGGCATCAAATGGGCATCTTGCCAAACCACTAATTTCCTCCCCATCATACTCTAATGTATTCAACTAGAGAAGAAAAATAAATGGGTGATAGTGTCATTTCTATTTTGTGCACTGGCACAAAAGCAAAACATTGTCTTTCCACAAAACTTAATTCAGCACATTGGCTTCTGTCTGTTTTTATTTCACCTTGAAGCACTCTCCAGGCACGCTGGATGTATTTGCTAAAAACAGTGCAAGCATAACCAGTACCAGATTAATGACATCTTCAGTACTCTTACCCGATAGTATCTGCACATAGGGTTAAATGCATTTGTTCCACAGACAAACACCATCTCATCATTTCTTGGAACAAAGACTTTAATGAAGTTATGGCATTCATCCTGAAAAGAGAATAAAATGTATTAATCACAAACTCCATGTATATAATAAATACTAGTGCCATTTTTCTATAATGTCCTAAACTTACTTTATGTTTGCCTTTCATAGCACAGTTCTCTCTGTCCTGCTGCTTTGATCTCCATGTTAATTTCTGTTAAAGCAGACCAAAAAGGAACATTTGAATTCCTCGCCACAGCAAATTCTTAAAAAAACCCCATTAAAATCAAAGAAAACACCTCTCCCTTTCCAGCACGCATCTGCTCACCTTGCTTGGGATAACTTCTGATTTTGGAACTTCATTTAAATTTACAGTGTAAACCTGGTCCCTGTTTGCAGAGAAAAAAAACCAGTAAATTTATTAATTCTGTGCCTCTTTATTTAAGTTAAATCTGCTTTCAGAATGTTATGTTAGATCAGCAACTTCTATGAAATGCTTATGGATTTTCTGTGTTTAAAGCAAATGGGAGAAGGATGTTCATGGGTAACATGGGGTGGCTTTGATTTTTATTGGTGTGGTCCTGAGATAGCACCTGCAGTGTCCAGCTGTCCATCCCTGTCTGCCCATCCTGCTGAGGACTCACCTGGGCTGTATGCAAGTGTGTTATCCTCACTTCCTACAGCCCTGATGTGTCAGTCCAAGTTTAAAATGATCAGGAGAGGTTTTTATCAGGCAGGACAGTAATATAAAAGAGGGAAAAGAGCATTTGATCATTGGTTTAAGCTTAACTACAGTAACTGCAGCCTTCAAATCCAATTTTCATGCACTGGCCATAGATATGGTATATTTCTCTGGGAAATTCTGCCCCGATTCTAATTTTTATCATATTCTGCACATTTTTCTAAATGAATTTTACACATAAATGCAAAACTAGAAGAGAAAAGAATTTTAATCTAATGAACTGAGTGAAGGAAAATTACCTGCCAGTGATATAAAGTGTGTCTCGAATTTTCAACATTAGTTGGAAGTCCAGTCTGTGCTGAGATTCATTGCCTGAAGGGCGTCCTCTAAATACTGGATATTGCCTTGAATCTGCAAGTAAAAATGGGCTACACCATCACTCAGGATTATAGAGCTAAAGAATCAATATATGGCATTGATTAGCTGTATATACTAGGTGTAGAAGGGTTTAAACTAAATTCCTTGAGTAATGTCTTGAATATAAATGAGGAAAAGATGGCTAATGTCAGCAAATGTTCTTTTTCCTGAAGTTATTGCTGTATTTCTGATTGCTTTTTTAAGAAAATGATTAAGTGTTCTATTAAAGATACAAAGCCAGTAAACACATTTCAATTTGAACGGAATCAGATTTTTTTTTTTCTTTTTCCCCTGGGGTGGGGGGGGGTGGGGAGGGCAAAGAAAAAAATAATCAACATTAGAACTTTTTCCCTGGTGTTTAGCAGCACTTGCAGATTACTTACAGTGGTAGTCCACAACATTAATGGGGTCCTCGTCTTCGGGGAAGCTGACGGCCCGGCAGCGGGACAGGCTGAGCAGCGTCACCAAGGCACAGAGCACGGGGAGCCTCATGGCTGGGGACAGGTGACAACACTGCTCAACTACCTGCAGAACAGGGACACAGCTGTGAGGCTGCAGCAGCACAGGACACCCACACCACTCCCGCTGTGTGACACTGCCCTGCTCCAAGTTGCCCTGAAACATATTGATGTTTGCTAATTTCTAGCTGGGTTTACAGGCATTTCTGAAGAAGCTGACGAATGTCAACCCATTTAATTCACAGAATCAGAAACAGAACATACAGGCTGCTGACCTGACAAGAAAAATTGTCAAACTTGGGATTAGAATTTTAATTGAACAGCAATCCCTTCCCATCCCCTCAATCACCAAATGTCATCCAACACAAACCCTTTTTTCATACAGTACTAAACCTCATCCACAAAACGTCATGACACACACAATGTGTCTGAACATCCATGCTGTGTTTTAATGTCATTGCTTGTTTCCAGGTGTGCCTCCAGTGCTCAGCCCAACGTGCCCACTGGCACAGAACTGCTGCCCAGGAGCAGGCACCTGACGCTTTTCCTGCTGTGGTGACTTACACATGTGCAAAGTAAATGTAAAATGCTGCCCCTGCAGCGTGACAGCGTTGTCACACACTTCACAAGGGGGACAAGAGACTCAAATGGAGATGCAATGTTGAACCACCTTCCCAAGATGCCACTTTCCCCCTCATTCTATTTCCTACTGTCAAAGGCTTCAGAGGCTTTCAGCTGGGGGTTGTGTGTGTGCTCTGTAGATCACACAGCACAGATCACGATAGCACCACAACATTATACAACAAAGCTTTTAAGAGGGGAAGGGAAACATAACTTCTTCAATTAAACCACAGGGATATTTTAGTGAGCAGAATGTAACTACTCAAGTTGCAATTTGGGTAGGATGCGAGAAAACACATCTCAAAGTGAAATGTGATCCTTAATGACTGCAAGTGGACTGGGCAGGGGTCATATTTCTCATTAGAAACCTGGCAAATGTAGTATTATTCCCTCCTCCAAGCTTTTGGAGGCATTCATTCAGCCCCGACTCACAGGTCAGAGCTCTGAGTCATCAGCTCAGTGCCTTGCAGTTGCTGAAATTGGTTATTAAACGCTTTGTCTAAACAGAAAAAAAAAAGAGAAACCTTTCCATTTTAATATTTCAAGACTTTCAGTGAGAATAACATGTTGCCAACACGAAGTGCCAGACATGATCCAGCAAAGCACAAAAGTATTAATCATTTAATAATTTGAAAAGCAATTAAAAAACCCCTTCATAAAAACACTTAACCTTTCAGTAATGCTTATGGGGGACGAAAATGCTGTATTTGTTAATTGATACTATGGCTGGCAAGGGGCAGGGCTTCCTCCTTCCAGAGGCTGCTGAGCTGTCAGTTTGGGCTGGACTGTGAGGAGACCAGGCTGGGAACATTTGGGGATGGGGGGTGTTGTCTGGATGCTTGCCCATTACAGACTGACCTGGAAAGAAGCATTTTCCACTGTTAATGATATTTCTGTATTTCAGTCCACCAGTCCAGAACGAATGGGCTGTGCTCTTAGTCAAGATTGATGAGTGCAGTGGTTAATAAACACTAATGATTCCTGGCACTTTCCCTCTGCTCTTCCTTGTCCTGACATGGCCTCTTCAGCTGAAGCATCTTGCGTTAAATTACTAATGAGCAAACTTAAAACAAACTGGAATTAATAAAGTTAGTCAAATTAGTTCTTTCTTGTGAAAGCACCATTAGAGCAAAGTCCTGCAGCACTGTGGCTCCCAGACACAATAACAAATCATTAATGCTTACACAATCTTTTTTTTCGGGGCTTTTTGTAAGGAAAAGCAGGCTCCAAATATCCAGCCCACTCCTTTTCCAGTGAAAGGGGAGACACATAAACTGCATGTTGAGTTGGTGCACAGTAACATATATAAGGTGCTTAGTAAAAGTCCTCCCTGAAGCCTTGTTTTCTTGGAGAACAAATGAATACAAATTGCCAAAGAGCAAGAAGCTCTCCCAGACATGTAGGCTGTAGTCAGCATAGAAGATGAAGCTGCTTGAGGCCCACATCATGACTCAAAGAGACCCTGGCCCGGCTTCAAATTGCACACAACCTGTGAACAGTACAAGTTCCACCTGTACCAAGCAGGGGCATGTCATGGGAAGTTTCTTTTTCCTTCCAGTGTTACGTCTGGGAAGAATTGACTAGGGCAACAATTACAAAACTTCCGTGTAACCTGCCTGACAGAGGCAGATACTGATTTCTGGACTCCAGGAAATGGCTGCAGAGAAAAGGGCAATTTGTTTTTGTTTTTAGGTCACAATTGTCAAAGGGCAACTTGTTTTTAGGTCATGATTATCATGGCCAATATGCAGCAAGCTGTCACAAAAGCAAACAGGAAACAACTGAAATGCCAGGTAAACAAAGTATCAGTTCTCTCAAACAGATTCAAATTTCAGGCAGGGTATCAAACGCCCTCAAAATAATGTTAAGTTTTGTAAATGCAAATCCAGATGATGTGTTTCCCCAGAGGCTGCATCCAGAGCAGAAGCAAACTCACATTTATGTCTTCCCCAAAAAACCCCTCAGACATCTCAGGATATTCCAGAGATGAACCCCAAGAACATATATGGCAGGAACAGTTATGTTCAGGAAGTTTTTCTAACTAAATATCATCTGTCACAAATCTCTATCAGAGAAAATACCAAAATGAAGCACAAACCTTTGTCACAGCAAGACAGAAAGGAGAGAGCTGCACTGGATCAGCAAACCACAGGTAATCACTTCTCACCAGCCAGGCAACAAGTACAGATTTATTATTTTGCTTGTAAAATTATTGAAAGAATATTAACAGTAGCTCTGCTTTCCAGCTACATATGAAAAGAAAATGCACCTGCTTCAAGAGGCTCTTAAATGCAGCTTTTATCTGGTTGGACACAGGCTTGAGATCAGAACCACTGAAGAGAGAATAAACTGGGAAGAACAGCTGTTTCCTGGATAATCAGAAAAATGGGCTCCATCTAGCCCTTGGAGCAGGGGTTTATGACAGCCAGGTGTAGCCTTCTGGTACACAGATAGACTGGTGTGAAAGACGTAATTCCTGCCACATTCAAACCTTTTAGTGGAGGCCACTACTGGGGACTACAAATAACAATGCTGAAATATCTGTTAGGCCTGGAATAGCTGATTACGAAATGCTGGCAATGTCTACCTTCAAGAAAATGCAGAAAACATGCATACTCTGGGTTTGATTATTTTCCCCTGCCAGGATTCAGCCCAGTCTTTGATTAATTTCTCTTACAAATTGCATTCCTAGCATTTCTGCTAGAAAACAATCCATGGCAAGTGCAATGTTTGGAAATTACCATATTGCTATCCTTGTTTTGCAGCTGGGGAATTGAGGCACAGATCAAGGCTGAATTTGTGACCAAGGCAACCACCAAAAAAGCCTTTTCAAAGGTTTTGAGCTGCTTGGTGTCAGATGTGCTCCTTCCCTGCAGCACGGGCACACTGAGCAGTGTCCCTCAGGTGAAAAGCTGGTTACAGATCAGAGCTCCCCTGGCCACGTGGCCTATGCAATAACGAGTTGTGTCTGCAAGGAGAAAGAACTAGAGGTGTAAATGTTAACTGGTGGCAAAAATCCACCTTGTTAAGGAGGTGAGCAACCTGCCTGAAACAGGCCTCAGGGAGATGCTGTTGGTCAAATGGGAGGCAGGCAGTTGTCCCAAGTAATAAACTGGCTCTTTGTGGCTGCCACCTTTCAATCTCAGATAGAAATCCCATCCTTCAATTCCTGATTGGGGGAATCCAGAGAAGCAGGATATAATTTCTGTTAAAATATGAGCCTGCCTTCAAACAATCACACATGAAGGGGAACAGGCTGGTGTTTCTTGCCCATTAATCTACTCCAGCCTTTGACAACGTGGTGGTGACGCTCCATCAATCATCTTTCCGTGCACTGCCACGTAAAATAGAAGGGGGAAGGGAAAGGGCATTCAGCCAGCTGGGGAGAAGCAACATATAAAATGGCTTCAAACCACACTGATGCAATACCTTCTACTTACTGAAAAAAAAAATAAAAAATCTTAAAAATCTCCTTAACATGATAAACACTTCTCAAAATGCTAAGCACAGAAAGAAGTGCAGTACAGCAAATCCAGGCTCAAGTTCAAGACAGGTCAGAAAAAAAGATACTTCCTAAAAGTCAGCTCACTTGTGAAGAGTTTGGCAAGGAATGGAGGAAAGAGTTGCAATAATAAAAGCTGAGTAAATGACTACATCACCTTCCTCCTCCACCAGACTCAGGCTGTGAGGTGAGACCAAGGATCCCCTCTGTGCTTGGAAGTACAAGTTGGCCACAATGTTGAGGGGGTAAAGACAGACTTCATTAGCAATATGCTGAGCCTAGTCAATTTATGTTGATGCAGTTTCTCACAATCCCAGCTGAATGGACCTGGACAAATCAGGAAATCCCTGCTGTCCTCTGTTTCCTCCTGCATGCAAATGGCTCCCTGAGGCCATTAATTAGTGCAGAGGCACTGACTAGTGTCTTTCTCAGATGCTACTTTCTGAGATTTTGAGCGTAAAACCATGTAATAATAAAAGTTAAGCCAAAACAAAACAATCTTTTACTGCTGCCTGCTCACAGAGTTCAAGTTTCTCAGGGCCTACAGCTGAGACTTCAGCCCCTGATGCCGAGCAAAGCAAAACCCAGCAACTTCCAGTGAGCCCCTGAGACAAGCCCTGCTGGGGGACACACAATACCCTTGGACAGTGGCTTCAAGGCACTGCTCTGGCCAAGGGCTCTGTGCCTTCAAGCTCTTTAACCAGAAGAACACTCAAGCAACAAAGATATGTTGGCCAGGCTACCGCAAACAACAGATTCCACCTGCACCCAAAAAGAGACTGAATGGGAACTTAACTGTGTTTAGCCCCTCCCCCCACTTTTTTTCCCTTTGGATGCAAAGGACTAGCATAGAAAGGTTAAAAATCTTGTTTACTGCAGCCTCAGGGATTATCTTTTGCTGTACAAACCACTAATGGTCTACTAAAAGCAGTTAAAAAACACTACCTGAAAAGAGTATGGTTCAAGTTCTGTGCTTCATGAAGTAAAAACCCTACTGGCAGTGACTCTGCTTTAGGGGACTAAGGATTTGCACCTGAGTTTTCTTGCTGATGGTAACTGCTGCCAGGTGGGACAAGTTCAGCTTCTTGAACCAGCTGCAGAGAGAACAGAGCTCACCAGTGAGTGCAGACTACAGAAAGGGAGAGTGCTGCTCAATTTCGGTTTGTTGACCAGGTCAACAATCTTGTCAGAAGATAAAACATTCAGAAGAAAATTTATGAAGGTGGTACAGGCTGCCTGCAGGGGCTGCCTGCAGGGCCACCCTAAACTTGTAGAAATGTACACAGTGGCAACCACAGATGCACCAGAACATTCACCCAGAATAGCACCTAATCCTTGCTGTTACTGGAAGTAACTCCAGAGCAGAGCCACACACTGGGGAACCAGGCAAAGTTTTGGTAATCAAAATATGAAAATGATGCCTTTTTGTACCATCTGAGTCAAAATATATGACCAGCATGGTCCAGGGTCTGATGCCTCAAATTCTAGAGGGGGAACCAACAGTTCTTTTTCCTATCTCTATTTTTTGGTCTTGGTCTTTTTTTCCTATGTCTTACTGTGTGAAATGTGTATGATGAGTCATTTGCTTACAAGCCAGAAAAGTATTCCACATAGAATGCAACATTTGCCTTAAAAATCCATATGGGTATTTATGATATGAAAGGCAGGGGATTAGATTCCCATTTTAGGTCATATCTATACATAGGTTTTCCAATGAAACAATTGCATTTATAGTATGGTAAGTCCTCCCAAAGCAGGGATACAGCAGCCAGCATCAATGCAAGTGTGATTTACTTTATAATTCTTTTTAATGTCATTCCAGTATGTGTTTCTTCTAATGAAGGCTGACTTCAATAAAGTTCCTGAAGGCAATGCCAGAGGTTTACTGTACATTCAAATCTTAGAGATTCTCTATGATGTGATAAATCTATGTTCTGGAATTTGGTGACAGATTGTTTCAGCTAATTATCAAATAACACAGGAAAATATTTGTGGCTATAATGAAAGAAAGGTGCTTAATTCTTGTAGTTCCTCTTAGGAACATGAAGCATGATTTTGTATGAATGAATAGGTAATAAAAACTCTTTCTGTCCTATAAACGTACACCCAAATGTAAACTTGCAGTATGCAGCCATCCTTACTTTTTATAACAACTTTAAAGTCTGAAGCTCTGAAGAAATAATTTAGGATATTTAGAGCTGAGATATTAATTGAGCATGAAAGTGCAAATAACAGGTCTGTTATTTTAAGATAATACTTGACTTCTTTTAAGGATTCTGCATTAACACCTCTTGATCTATGCCTAAGTAAAAAAAGATAGTTTAATATTAAAGTGATGAAACCCTACCAGTGAGTATCACAGCTTTCATCTTAATTGGCTTATGGCACTGCCAGCTACACTTCAGTTGTTTGCAGGCTTTGAACGTTGCAGCAAGCGCACCCCTCTTGCTCTAGAACGAGCTGACAGAACTTGCAAAATGGATGGGGTGACTTTTAATGATGTAAGTGTTTAGTGGTTGATTAGAAGCACTTTGAGGCTAAATTCTCCTGTGATCAGAAATTTACTTGAACACCAGATAGTTTCAGCAGGAAAGGAAATAAAATGCTGAGCAAACTGTAAGTGATTGCCTCAATTAGGGTTATTTTAAGTTAATTTTTGAGACTGAATGTTAACTACCTTCCCTTATAACCATGACATGAAAGTCCTGCACCTGAAACCAACCCTGATTTCAGCTTACATCTATGGTCAAAATCTGTTCTGTTTTGCAAAGATCCTACAGGACATGCTTTCCTTGCAAGTTTGCCAGGGCTGGGCTATCAGTGATGGAGTGCAAGGTACTTTAACTTAAACAGTGCTTTGGATTCACCATTTTAGCAGACCTGCATTTCATTAATTCAAACTGCTCATGCCCAAGTGGGACTGCCCTAGGACGTATTAAGTCCACAGACTGGGGCAGAGAATATTTGTTCCATACTCTGGGCACTGATCCTCCATTAATTCCTGGCCATGGGCAGCTCTGGTAGCAGGAACTCCTAGCCCTGTCCTGACCCCAGCCCGAGGAAAGCAAAGCCACCCTGCAGGGGACAGCAGCTGTGGCTCATCAGGGTGAAGTCCTGAGCACCTCCAGCTCCCAGCTGTGTCAGAGGTGTCTGAATGCTTTTGATTAATGTGTTTTAGACCAAAATACTTTTATCCTGAAAACTAGGGAGAACCCCTAAACCATAATGGCAAAGATCTAATTATCTCCCAAAGTACATACAGGCTTGGACGTAGGTTCAGAAACACCCAAACTGCCCCCCTTGGCCTGAAACAAAAGCCTAAAACCTAGACCAAAGTATCACTTTTCCTCTTGAGGCTAGAGGGTTAGCTACAAGTGTGGGTCAGTGCTGTAAGTGAAGAAGTCAGTGTTCTTCCTGCAAGCCTGCAGAGCATGATTTACATACAAAACTGCCACTCATTTCAGCATGATTAAGCATCATCTGATAAGGTAACTCTGAGACAGGTATAAACCAGTACTTGCAGGTGAGGACATAATGAAGGTCTCAGGCACAACTTGCACAAGTCCAGCTGACGCCACAGCCAAGGGAGGTGCTGGCAGCACCCTAGGCCTGCTGTGTGCCAGCCCTGCAGAAAGCAGCCTAAGCAGCCTTCCCCCTGAGCAGGGCTGCAGCCCTGATCCTGAGGTAAGTGCTGCCCATGTGAGTCCTGGCTGGATCCCAGGAGGTCAGGGTTTGCCTACTGGATGAAGTGAATGGGATGTTTTGAAATGGAAGGGAGGTTTGGGGGAGGGAATATGCCCCAACAGGGCAGGGCAGATGGAGAAAAAAAGGATCTGCACTGTGGAAAGGGCACATCTGCTGTTCAACAGGCTGTGCCTCAGACAATGTTGCTGTCAACCTCACTCCAGAAAGCATCACTTCTTTCCACCCACTGCTCTCCCCTGCTACAGACATCCCTCCAGCATCTCATCACTGTGCCTTGCTGGAGCATTGCTGGCTTGAGTTGCTGCTGCTGGGGAAAAGGCTGCTGCATGTCACTGCTCTCACTTCAGAGAGAAAGTAAATGGCTGCGGAAAATGCAAAGGGAGAGACAGGAGAGGACTCAACTGGTAAGAAGCACATGGGAGACCTTAAATACTGTGCTGGTATTCTGTGTATGCCATTCTCAGGGCTGGAACGGTCACCCAGCCGTGCCTGCAGGAATACTGCCTACAGAGACTGGGGAACAAGGTGTTTTTAACTAGTCTTGGTTTTTCTGCACAGACTAATGTGGTAGCTGGCCACCCAGTTACCTACTTGTACATGCAAAGCATGTGCTCTGCCCCTTTCCTAGGCACCATCAGTTACATGTACAAAGCACAGGCATGAAAACCTGGAGGAACCCTGAGCTCTAAGTTAACAATTACTATTATCTTGTTACGATTAAAGATTAACTATGCCAGTAAAAGGATGTGTTATGAAATGTCTTTCCCAGGCTGACAGTAAATAGAGAGTTTTGTTTTCTTGGTTTTAGTTTGTTTTTGTTTTTTTTTTTTAATCTCAAAGTATTCTCAGGATTTGGAGTAATTGTTTAAACTGCTGCTTTTATTTTCCATCATACCAAAATGTTGTCACTTGCCACGTGACGGCTCATACTTTCATTTGAGATGTCGTGCAGAAACACATGGAAATCTGGTGAAGGCAAACCAATTTTAGAACATGTTCCAAGCAATTGTTTTGTAGCACTGCCCTACAGTATGAAGCCTCTTCCATTTCTTAAATTGCCTAATCAAATGCAGACTCTGTTCCAGTCACGCTAAATTTTCACATAATGGCAGAAAAATACTTCTTTCTAGCCTAGCACTGAACAGTTGGATCACATTATCACATTTGCTGCCTTTGTAGTCTCCAAGTGTGTATTTGTAAAAGTATGTATATACATATTCACAGGGGAGAGGGGGGAACACCAGTGCTCATGTTGTGAGACCCTGGGGATGGTCAGAAGAACAGGGATATGCCTTGAAAGGTGCCTGTGCTGAGGGCCTTTTGGGGGGACCTGGCTTACCAGAAATGCAGAGTACTGATGAAAAATGTATTTTTATTTATTTAGAACTCAGATGTATTAGTGAAGCATTTGATCTGGCTGATTCCTGGCCCTGAAGTCTGTTGAAGTTATTAAAATGATATAAATGCAGTAAGGTAAACTACATCTATTTGTTGCCAGTCCAGGGCTGGAGACAAGACTGCTGGAATGGGCAGCTATGGCTCTCCCTGCCCTGGGTCCCATCCCTGTGCTGATCTGGGGAACTCTGCACCACAGAATTGCTCACTTTCCACAGAGCAAGCACAACCTGCAGAGCCCAGCCTTGGCAGGGTTTGCAACTGGATGCAGCCATGCTGGGCACCAGCTCTCCCTCCTCTCTCTATTACTTGGGCTCCATCACCTCAGGATAACATTCACTCTGCAAGACAGGGAAATATTTGCATCGCAATACTTTGGCATTTTGACTAGTGAGCCACAGAGAAGTCACAGATCAGACTTTTCAGAGTAAAATTAAAAAAAAAATTCAAATCAGTAACATATGGACTGCAAGTGCTTGAATCAAGGTCAGAAGGAAATCTGTGCCAAATCAGGGAATGAGACTTAGGGCTTTAAAGCTTTCTATTACAGCCTGTCCCATCCTCTCTTCCACACCGGCCTCCCCAGATCTCCAAAACAATTACAATGTTTCCCTAAATCCTCGGGTTTTCACTAGCAATATTGGCCAGTGTAACAACATGACAAGGTAATCATACCTACCCCCCATACTATTTACATCTGCAGGTCGTACTTTCCTTACCCATCTGTACCAAACAATTAAGTTTGTGCTGGCACAGCTTGCTGCTGAAGACCACTGTTTAGCCATGAGCAGTGTTTGTTATGTTTTTGGTGAGGATGAAAACCTGATGCTTTAGGGGGAGGAAAAGCCATAATCCACTCTCACAGTAAAACCTGTCTACTGGTATGCGAGACAAAAAAAAATTCTATCCATACCCTTGCAGGAAATCAGATTAATCCCCAAAGCATGAGATGTGATTATTTTTGTCTGAGGTTATAATCAAGGAAAAAAACCTATATAATGCTAAAAATATCCACACTGCATTTACTTTATGAAGAAAATATGATTTACTGAGTAAAAACAAATTACTGGCTTTTTGGTGTTAATCTTTGATAAACACATGCTGGGTTAAAGAAACTGTCACAGAGAGAAGTTTGCAAATTGAAAGAAACCATTCGACTCTGCAAGATTATTTCCCCCCTCCCTTATTACTCCTTTCACGAGACACCTGGGGACATTGTTCACACACTGTTGACAGCTTTCCCACTACTGCTTTTCCTCTGTTATCCATTCCCTTCTCTTCGGCACTCATCCCCAGGTGGCAATACACAAAGAGCTATATTTGCATGGGGTGCCAAAGCTGGCTCTTGGACAACTGTCAAAGGGTCAGAGGGCTCTCTCCTGCCATCCAGGTTGCTTGGTTCAAGTTGTTTCTGCAGGGCTCTGTCCCACCAGGCAGAGAGCTGCTCAGAAACACACACACTGCCTACACAGCCCTTTCTTGCTTTCGCTACCATCACACCAACAGGTAGAGCCACGCTCCCTCACGCAGGGGTACACTGAAGTGCCATCTAAAATGTCAATACTGCAGCCTTAACTATACATGGAGGTTTTTGTAAACGAAATAGGCATTTTTCTTCTCTGTGGTCTCTGAAAACACGATGGTTACACAGCCTGATGGGACTCATAGGGGTTCACACAACATGGGAAGGGGGTACCTAAATGGAGGCACAGCATAAACAAGGGCTTGACATACAAGCGTGAAGATTTTCTTTCAACCCCAAAGTGCATCTGTCAAGACAGACAGACACAGAAATAGCAGCAACACTCTGTGCTGGTGCTGCAGTCCCTGCCCACCACCAGGGCCCATACACATGCCTGAGAAGCAAGGCAGTAGCACTTGAGGGAAATACCTTTTGTTTCACACCACAATAAAGCTCTGAGGAAGGCCCTACCCAACGTAGGTGTGAGCTGGTACTTTACTGCTGTTGAGAAAGCAGAGCCCCAGCTGCCATGACCATTTGGTAGAGATGAACTCTGTAGCCCACATTAAGAAAAGCCTATTATTGCAGTAAGAGCTGAGCTGAGTGACCAGCTGATCAGCTCTCATCTCCTCTGAGGTTTCACTCCCACTGCTGGTGGGCAGCCAGTGTGTGATGCTGGTCCCCACCGCTCACTCGTTACCTTTCCAGATGAGCAACTCTGTGTTTGCCTCCCTGCTGTCCCTCCCACACTTGAAAAGCCCCCTAGCACGCATCTGCCAATTAACTCCTCATTCTCATCCCAGGCCCTCTTCAAAGCTCCCCTTTGCCTCTGATGCCAAAGCGTGCGTGCCCCCTGTCCCCAGCACACGCAGCTCACCTACGTTCAGGTGGCTTGTGCACCAGCACAGCTGCTGATTATGCAGGTCAACACGGCTCTCCTGCTTCTAGAGGCCACTGCCTGACTACCCATCTGCCATCTCTTCTTTTAAACTATCCACTGTGGGAACAGAATCCAGCCCTTTCATTCCGTGTTTTTCCAGTGGCTATCCAATTAGAAAACTTGGCTGCAATTTGGCTCTTGCATGTAATGGTTAAAAAAAAAATAAATTAAAAAAGTAACGGCAACAACAAACTTTTTTGCATGAAGAGTCTCTGTGTGTAAATACGACCTCTGTTATGCTACCAAGGTCAGGCAGACCAAGGCCAATCTGCTGTGTGAGAATATAAATCAAAGCTGTCCAGGGACTGATTTAGTTGACAAGGTTTGTAACCATCCTGGACAGAACAAATGTCACTTGCTCCTTGCTCCTCCTCTTCCACCACCACTTCTTTGCTCCTCCACTCCCACCAAGCCCCTCCCTTTCCACTAATACCTCTTGACCTCCTTTGCTCTTGAAAGCAAAAGTTCTCTTCCAGCAAGAAAGCAGTGGCTCACACATGACAGACAGTCACGCTAGGCCAATTTATTTAAATTATGCAAAAATCTCAACAAGTAAAATTAGCAGAGAGTCACAAGTACATTCACCTGCTGGTTACCTGCCATTCACAGCACACGTCAGAATTAAAACAACAAATCCTGTAACAATTTCTTTCTTATTGCATTCATACATCCGCAAAATAAACCAAGGAAAGCATCTGTAGCAAGTATTAGAGTCTGGGCACAGATCCTGTGAAATCACATGGTTTCCGTTGTGGAACTAAAAAGGCTTCTACAAGAATGTGTGAAATACACAGCCGAAATTCTCCATTTCTTTCTGTGCTCCTTGGCAGTTTGTGTGGCTAAGTTAAAGCAGCAAGTTCTGATTCTTTAGCTGGCGCTTCCCAAGCACACCCTGATCTGCACACTGAGCGCACACAGGATTCAGCCAGCAAGCTCCCTCTCGAGTATGGACAGAGTTAATGTCACCCCACTCCAAACAACAGGTTGCTGTCTCCTAACTGGAGCCTTGAAAAGCAAGAGTCCAGCGGTTGTCTCACTCCTCCCAGCTATTTTGCAGCCCTTCCTTCTGCAGGTGGGCACACCGAGCTGCAGTGGGGCTGGGCAGGGGTGCCAGAATGAAAGAAACTTCACGTTCTGGATGTTAACTTTAGTTACCATAGCCAGACAATGCTGCCAGTGGTGTGGAAGAAAAAATTGCTGTAGCCAGCTGTGCTGTTCACAGTCGGGTGGTTTCTGTGTAGCTCCAAATGGTTGTGGAGCCAGTAGCCTGTTGTGGCCAAGGACAGGATGATGGATGGTCTACACACACTGTCCAAGCAGGAAGAATGGCAGAAGTTCACTTCAGGGTTGTTAAAATGCTAATCTGGGTTAGTTAACAAAAGCCAAATGGAATAGAAACGTTAGGGAAATAAATAATACTCATATGTTGTATATATGCACTACAGATTTGATCTCTGTGGTTAACACAAACATTTGACTTTGGAAGTGGGACAATTCAACAGTCTTCCTGTCTGAATAAACAGAATCAACTTCTGATATTAGCTGTACTGTAATTACTGTCAAGCCACAGCAAGGGAAAGCAGGCTATGGCAGACATCACACACAGCTCCACACACAGCATTGAAAGGGCAGTAATACTGTTCTCACTGCACACCTCTTCCATGTGACACGGGAACAAATCAGAACCCACTTTCCTTTGAACTTAAGGCTGGCAGCTATTCACAGAACAAGCAACAGCTTAATAAAATGGCTTAGATGGATTTTAACAGTAACTGCAGTAGCTTATCGGATGCATAAGAAGGGATCATCTGTTCGAGCAGCAGTTTTGACGAAAGCGACATTTGAACTGTTTTAATTACACACAGAATTGCTAAGACTGAAAATAACTTATACTACCCAATGCCAATAATATGCCTTATTCTATCTTTTCTTTATTACTTCTGAGGCAAATTATTACTTTATCAAGTCGAAAGATATCTGATTTTATCAATCTGGAATTAGAGGTATGTTTAACATATGAGTATGTAATCAACCATCATGTCCTCTGTTCAGTAAGCAAACACACAGTCTAAGCCTTGAAAAATATCAGAGACTGCAACACAAGTAAGCTTCACATAAGCTTATACAGGCACAGAAGCTGTTGAAGTAATTGTTTCCTTTGTCTTACAAACAAAGACTAGAACTGAAATAGTGTCAGTCATACCACTTTTCTACACCTGATGAAAACTGACCGTATTCACCCCTGATCTCTACTTGACTTCAGATTTCAAATTGCTTTTTATTTTTCAGAAGAACAAACATAGCATTTCAACATTTCCATGCAGATTCTGTCTAACAGTCTAACCTGACTTCAGGGGATACTGAGTCCTGTGTTAAGCGCACTAATGTTTTTAAAAGAATTTAAAATCCATAAAAATCCAGAACTGAAATCTGAATGTGATCAACTGTAGTAAGGCCAGAAGATAACATTATTACAAATGCCTAACATACACTTTGAACTGAACTTCCACGCTGGACTTCTCCTTCACACACCTCTCATGACAGAACTGATCAGATCAAAGATCAACTTCAAATGCTTAATTATAGATGCCATTCACTCTACCTAAATGTGTGCTCTGTGCTCTTCATAAATAGACAGCATAGTTATGGTGGCTCCAAGGGCTGAAGTATCTGCTCTAACAGGCAGCTCAGCTCAGCCATTCCCAGAAACGTTCAGATGGTCCAGCTCAAAGGGCGCGAGAGGCTGGGGGGAAAAATCCCGCAGCCATACAGCTGGTTTGTAGAGCTTTGACAGGGCCATCACTGTATTCCTGGCACACACTCCTGCATCACACAAAGCACATTTAGAAAATGATGTTATCTCTGTTGCATCTCACCATAAAGGAGAACAGGTAGTGACAGACTGCAGGATATGGGGGAGGAAGGTTCACTGTAACTAAAGGTGCAGATGAAAGTGAGAAGCTGGTTAAATAAACCAATGTAGAGCCTCTGGGTTATACTTTTTTGGCTGCCTTTCTGAAAACAAAACCGAGCTACATAATTCAGAATCCTAATAAATTCTTACTACAAACTTTTTCTTCCTGATTTAAAAAACCTGAGCTTTATATTAGTTAACACAAAAACTATTGAAGTTCATAATTATATAGAGAAGAAATCAGAGCATTAAGCTGGCAATTTGTTTTTATCTAAGCCAGACTAAATGTTTATACAATATCTGCCAACATAACAAAATATGCCCCTCACTCATTACATTAAATACATTAAACGTGATTCCATACAGCTTAATTTACTGAAAGGAACTGAAGTAGACTTTAGAGGTGCACAGAATTTTATAGCGTGAATAAAGCAGGAAAAACGTCTATTCTCTTTTGCCACAAAAGTAATTGCAAAGCTTTACAATGAGCTTCCTGTTGGACTTGGAAAAAGGAGAGAACCTCAGAAAATTCTCTGTGAAAGTACTTGTATGTGAGAGCAACAGACCAGCAGTAAACGCCTCTAAGACAGTAGGAAGCTGTTTCTCCAAATAATATTTAGGGAACATTAATAAGATCAACAACCTGAAGCACAAAGGTATCCCGATAAAGATGCATGCTTTTTTCTCCCAAAGGAAATAACCAGCGGAAAAAAACCCGCCACACGTTTACAGAGCACTGAACAGTATTCTTGAGGAAGTTTGCTGTAATTCCTGCACATTATGTGTGAAGCGTGTGTGTGTACATGGATAAGCTACAATACCATCTGTACAGCAAGTGCCACATATGTGAGCATTATGAACCATCATTGCTGCTGCTATGCTCAAAAGCAAATGTATTCTAAGCCACACATACAAATACAAATGACTTTACAAACTGAGGGCTGAATTTTGCTCAAATTACTCACAGGCTAATGCCTGTGATGAAGACATAATCTTGACCAGAAGTAAGAAACGACTGAGAGATTGGCAGAAACCCACTAATTTAAGACTGGCTATATTCATGCTAACAAGTGGGATATCCACCAGAACTACAATTTTTTCAACATATCAATCTAAAACAGTTAATCGCATTTTTCAACTCACAAGGTAAAACACAACAACCATAAAAAAACCCCCTCCACAACCACCGCACACCCCTTTAAAACACAGGCGTAAGAGCCACCTAGATATATCTGTGTGACCTTTCATTTCCATTCAGCCTTATAAATAATAAAGAAGGCTTTAAACCCTTTCTAATTACTCCTTGAAAGCAGCTGTATCAGTTTCTGCAGTGATGAAACGCCCCCACCCCCCCAGAAAAAAAAAAGTTTCCCCGCTCTGCACCTGAGCATTGTTTTCGGCAGGAGGGCGGGCGCGGAGCTGCCCCCGCCGCGGCACGGGGACAATTCCGAACTGACTCCAGTATTTGTTTCCATCCATAATTGATGTGGAGCTGGAAACGCGGCTCCCTCTGCCTCCCAGCGCCCGGCTGCTGCCGGGGAGCCCGTAAATCACGCCTCGCCAGGCTGCCCGCCCCGCCGGCAGCGCCGAGCCCCGGGCCGGGCCGGCTCAGCCCCCGACGCGGCGCCAGCCCCGACTCACCCCAAGCGCCCCGGGGCGACTTCGCCGGGGATAAACCCGACAGCTCCGCTTCGGCTGCCCCGTCTGCGGCCGGCACCGGCTCCCGCCCGCTCCGCTCGGCAGCGCCGCCGCGCTCCCGCCGCTCTCCCCGGTACCTGCAGCCGCCGCGCCGCTGCCCGCGGCCGCCGCCCGCCGGCGGGGCCCGCTCCGCCCGCCGTCCCCCGCCGGGCGCCCCATCCCGGCGCTGCGCTGCGAGCCGGGGCGGCGCGGGGGAGGCGCGCCCGGCAGAGCCCACCCCTGCCTCCACCTCCCGAGAATGGATTTATTCTCGGCCGGCCCTCGCACCGCGGCGGCCCCCGGCCCGCGCCCCGCCACCACCGCGGACAACTTTCCGGTCTCACCGCTCCGGGAGCGCGGCCCGCGGCCGGCGGCGGGGCTCGGCGAGTCGCGCCATGGCGGGGCGGGGGCGGACCGGCACCGCCCCGGCCGCTGCCCCCCCGCCTCCGCCTCCCCTGCCGCGGGCAGCGCCCGGCGCCGCCCCGACACCGACACCGACAGCGGCCCCGGCCCCGGCCCCGGCCCCGGCCCCGGCCGGCTGCGCGGAGCTCGGGCAAACTTCGCCCGGAGTTCTACCCCTCCCAGCCCACCTCGGCAAAGCTGCCCCCGTCCCTCCCGCCCCCGGGCCGCGGAGGTAAACAGCTGGGGCGAAGCCATCGAGAATTTGTTTTGTTCATCGCCGACGCCACCTTCGCTTTTTAAGAGAGAAATTTTCATTTCTGTTTGGAAAGAAAAAGTCATTGCGAGGAATGCAATTTTGCAGGCTAATGAGACTCGATTTTGCAGACGAGTACTTCGCGTGTGGTGCTGGGGGGATGTCCTTGAAATGACATCTTTTTAAATGCCTGTCCAAAATCCCCTCAGATATTCCAGAAACAAAGGGTTTAATCCCAGAAATGAAGTCCAGGAAATAGCTGTCACTAATTCATTTTTCTTTACGTGAAAAATAAATTAATTAAAGCTTAAAGTACCATGGAGTATTTTGGATGCCCCTGCAAGGGAAAAAGAAATGGATTACTCACCAAACTCTCATCTGTGTTTGTTTTATGGGAAATGAGAAAAATTCCAAGTAAAAGTAATTTAGAGATTTTTGCTGGTGAATATATCCTTCATTCATGTGCAGTTCCTAAATTCCTGCCCCCCTCCACAGAAAAGCCTTGGGCTGGTTGCTTCCCACAGTGCTCCTGCCCCTCTGGAAGGCAAGCACTCGATACTCCCAAGCAGTATTTTGGGCTGATCTGGCAGGTTTTTACGCACGCACCACTCGCAGCGGGAGCGTTGCCTCTTGAGAACTGATTCATCTAAGTAAGGGCGCCAGGATTTGGCCCATAGTAAATTCTCTTTAGAGATGGTGCCAACAAAATCTCCCAGCCATGGGAATAGGACGTTTTTGGCAACTCGGTCCCCTGGCTGTCTCTCTCTGATGTTTCCTAGTGGTGACAGGCTAAAGGCAAGATCATTATGGGCTTCCTCACAGCGAACATAGCACTGCGATGTGGCACCCCAGGAGCTGCTGCCTGGTTAAAGGTGTAAGGGCATTATTTTCTCTTTCTCATGAACAGCCCTAATCTGAAAAGCATCAAAATTTGCGCAGTGCATGAAAATGCTGTGATAGAGACTACTTGCTTGGTTAGGAATTGAATTGCAACCTCAGGAGAAAAAAGCTGAAAGTGCTTCCAAAAGGATTGGTTTCACATAATAGCTGTGTGGCCTTTGCACTGGAAGTGAGACACTCGGAGCAGACCCACTGCGCTGGGGATTTATGGTGGCTGCGGATGGGTGCCTAGGTGCAGGCTACCCACACCAGGGCATTAAAAATGTGAGATTTGCTCCTTGGCTTTTGAAACTCCTGATGGTAGTGCCAGCCAGGAAAACTGCAGTACTGGAAGAACCACTCATATTTTCATTTAATACACCCCTTTTGTGACTGCCATGTAGAGACGACTCCTCGATGTTGCTGGGTTATCCCAGCATCAGATTCCCAGCCCTTGGCACTGCCTGGGCTGTGGCTGTGTGCTCCCCTCTGCTCTGAGAGGGGTGGCCTGTGGGAAGGGACCTTTCTTCCCTGCTATACCTCCCAGCCACAAGCTGACTCAAGGTTTTCATATATCAGGATGAAAGATTAAATCTCCTTCTGCTTCAATTAGGCAGGTGACACAATGTTGAGAATCAGATCGCATTCCCGTAGGGCAAAGGGTTTCAGCTTGAAGTACAGCATTTTAAAGGATTCTGGTACAGCCAAGGCCAATATATTGTGTCTACACTTAAATATGGTAGTTTATTATCATTTCAAAATTTGCTGCATGGCTAGAAACCACTTTATGTGAGGATTTAAGGTATGTGCATTTACAATATGTGTGCAGTCAGGGAATTACACAGCCACAGGTTTTTAAACACAAATATATGCAGGCTCCTATTGATATGATAAACTATCAGCAACATGTGCTGCAAAGCTTCTTAAGTCCTCATTGACACAACAGACCACTATTGTGTCAATAGTGTGCAGATTAATGGGGTATTGTCAGGCTATTTTAGGCCTTAACTTTCATTTATCCTAAAACTTGTTCTTCATTGTAACTCTTAACCTTTGGATTCTGCCAACACATTTCTTGTCACAAATATACTAATGTAATTAAAAGAAACCTGGCTTTTAAATGTTAATTACCCCTAGAATGATTGATTTGCAAAAGAAACACATCAGCAGAATCTGAAAGTACAGAGGCAGAAAAAAAATGAGTGTCAGCCCAAGAGCCAGGAATTCCTGAGGACCAGATTTGGCTTCAATGAGCCTGTCCCTGTATCCCAGGGGGTAACAGCAGCACCTACCTACCCTGTCTCATGGGTAAGGTGTATGTGTTATTCCTACTGTCCAAATGACTTTTCACCCTCCAAGTACTTTACAGACTTGAGCCACACGTATTCATGAATTTGAAAATATAAGCAAAGTATTAAAAATTTACACACCGGTAACAGAACCACCCTCTGTTAGAACAACATATTGAGTTTTTTATTCATTAAAATATGGAAAATACTAAACTGTTTTTAAACCAGACATTTCATTCTGCTTGAATGCCTCCACTGGGTTTATAACCAAAGCTGAAGTGGTTTCAGCAGGTAGGTGAGTTGACTGACATCACCACTTCAGCCATGCTTGGTAAGAAAGTGCCAGTGCAGGGCAGTTTGCAAGTTTGGGAAACCACCTGCAGATCATGGTAGCTCAGAAAAAGTCAGCTCAAATGGCACATCCCTAGGAAATACCAAGTACTGAGGGAAATGGAATTGACAGTTTACCTCTGGCTGAGCCAGAGCTCCATCAGTGACTCAGCATGCAAACGCACTGACACAATGGCTTCCGAATGAAATATCAAACTTATATTTTGAGGACATGTTCATTTAAGCTGTGTCATTTCCAATAAAAACAGCAAATGTCATTTACAGGGGGATGGTCAAATCACAGCAGTGCCAAGAAGTGATGATGTTAAGAGTTATTTTGTTTAAGCTAAATATTTTCTTCCTCCCTTCTCTTTTTTTCCAGTGCATACAGATATCTGCCTACTGCAAGGCATTGCATAGAGGAACCGGTAGGTAATTTAATATGGATCAATACATAATTCCTGATGAAGTAGACATGCAGTTTTTATATTCACTGTCCTTAAATCTAAATTGCAAAGTGCGATGTTATGACTTACCTTGACTGTAATTAAGTTTGATAGTAAAAGAGAATAGAATTTATTTATTATGAGTGCATAAAATTAGTTGGACAATTTAAGGTGCTATTCAATGAATAATGCTCTCATAGAAGGGGTAAACATTTGTCTGCCTGATAATAGTAGTTCGTATTAACAACCTAGAAAAGTTATTTTCATACAGCTCTGGTTTTATGTGTCTTCTTGTCTTCTCAATATCCTGGGAGCCATTGCACGGGGCAGGGAAGGTGCTTACAATACGTGAATAAATGTAGGACAATTTCCAAGAAAAGCAGGCTTTTAATCCCTATCGATTGGTGAAGAATTCTCTCCTTTGGACTTTTAAGAACATAAATGTAGAAACTAGGAAGATCAAGCTGTAATGCCTCACAGCTCATGACCAGAACAGGGTTAAAGCCACATAAGCTGGAACTGATAGTTCATTACGGTGTCATCCTGCACAATGCAGAATTCCATGTTTCCTAATGCTCACCTCTGTTAAAGGGATGCTGACCACTCCTGGCTTTAGCACCCCATCTCCATGGACCCTTTCTGTAGGTATTGCCCTTCTTTAGGCAGTCATCCTTCCCCATTCCCCATGGTTTAGATCCCAAGAAGATGGGTCTTTAATCTGCCTGGAGTGCATTTAAATAATATCCCTGTTCAATCACCCTAAACCTTGTTGCCAGGGGGAATGTCAGTGAAAATCCCAGTGTTTGGCTGGCAAAGCAATAAAGCTGGGCCAACCATTTTCCTTCTTTGAGTCCTGAGCTTGTAGCAGTATCAATGCAAGTCAGAAGTGAGACATTTCAGAACATTTTTGCTCGTGATTTACACCAGCTGGCTAAAAATAGCAAATTGCTAATATAACAAGCCTGTGCTGTGTTGATACAGACAAATAATTGTTTATAAGTCAAGTATTATTTAAAGAGGGCTAAGTTTAAGAAAAATGTCATAAATTTATCCCTGTAAATAGTATCCAATGTGCCACATGAGCATAGCTCTTTATAATGCTTAAAAGAAAGAAGATAATTTTCTCATATTTTCCAAATGATGGGAGACCCCTCTTTTCACCCTTGACAGCTGTCAGAAAATTATAGGAGGTGCTTTTAAGCAATTACCGTTTTGTAAAATATAGGGAGGAGAGAAAACAATTCCAGCACTCTTATAGCATCTTCTTGGGTGCTGTATTAAGAATTGTGTTTAAAGTATTTCTGACTGTCAAGAATTCACTTTAACATAGAATCATTTAGGTTAGAAAAGACCTTTAAGATCATCAAGTCCAGCCATTAGCAACATCATTGTTCCCTTTTTTATATTTTTCTAATCTGTCTCTTCATTTAGAGGGATGTGCAGAAATCTCAGCCTGAATGCCTGTCACTTGAAGCTGTAGTGATACACTTTTTGCCAACACTGATGCTGTGCTGTGCACCCCAGCTTGGCAACTTTGTCCTGACTCTGTGAAGGACCAGCATGTCCATGTGCTTTCAGTTCTGTGATTTAGCTTTCTGGCTGGTGTAAGAAATGGGTCCACACTGTTTTTTATGACCACCCACCATCATCTGACATCAGTTTACCTTGAGAAGCCCACAGAAGAAGCTCTATATTGAATATTTAAGTGATAAATCTAATAGCTGCTCTCAGGCAAAGGTCCAGGTGAAATTCAGTATGTTGGCTCTCCAATTCCCCCGCTATGCTCTGGGGAGGCAGAGAAGATGTGCCAGTAGTGAATAAAAATAACTGGAAAACAAATATTTTTTTAAAAGCTTCATCAGTATACTGCATGGTTTAGCCAGCAGGGATGCTGCAGGATCCTGTGCAGATGAACCTGAGACAGTGGAAAGCCAGAAATTCCTCCTCTGCCGAGGCTTTGGGGCTGGCAGAGAGAACTCCATGTCAGCAAAGACAGAAGAGACATAGACACGATGTTTGCAATGTGTTGTCCTGTGTATTTTACAACTTGAAATGTACCTAGAGTGAAATCTGGATGAAATGTGCTTGGAGTGAAATCTGGATGACTGTATGTCAAAGCTAATAAAAGGGATTCCAGCAATAAACATAACTGGGCACAGTCCTGTAAAACTGGTCTTTCCTGCCTGTAAGCTCCCCATCAGGCTTAACTTTGAAAAACCAATTCTTTCAGGCCAGTGGTTCTGGCCATGAAAAGATCACTGCAATAGTAAAACACAATTAATTCCTAGAGTCCCCTTGTAAAACAATCCCAGTGAGGGACAGCTGTACAGGGCAGAGAGCTGACAACACCAAAGCCAAACTGAAGGCATGGCCATGGTGCAGGTATAGAGCAGTAGGTATTGCTCAGCACTTTACATGTCTGCAGGAATGATTAAAAGCAAAAAACCCTCAGTTTTCTGTACAATTATTAGCTTTTCAGTTCGGTGTATTACAGCACCCATCTTTTGATGGGGAATTAATTCAAAACATCTAAGGTAATATCATCAAAATACTGTAATTAGATTTAATGGCACACTTCCAAGATTAATAGGTGATCTTCCTCACAGCCTACAATTTTAATTTCCAAAATTTCATTTGTCATCTGCTACTCAGTACAGATTTACCATCACAGTGTTTACCTACACTTTTCCTCACTAGTAGTAAAATGTGCTGCCTTTTCCAGGCATAGACAGATGAAAAGATGTATTAGTAACAAATCTGTGTTCATGGCATATAATCACAAGATGACAAGACACTTAATGTTATCTATTTATATATTATGTATAGCAACTTCTGTTACAGAAAATCACTTTTCAGCCCTGTTTTAGGGGATTACCTAATCTTGTAATTGATTCTATGTGATGAATCCCTCTTGTCCTGTGGAGACCCACTGACCTTCAGAACAGGAACAGGCCTGAAAACATTCCATTATTTCACTGGTTTTTTTATGTGTAAATTACAAGATAATGTAGGATGAGAGCAGATGATTTTATCTATTTACTTTACTTGGCTCAGAATGCTAAGTGTTTTATGACTTGACCAAGAAGAAGAATTACTCCCTATCAGTAAGAATGACCAAAGACATGATTGATGTCTTCTTTAAGGTAAATCAAATATTCCCATAGAAATGTAGCCAATCATACACGTTCTCAAACAGCTCGGAGCTACAGTAAAGCTACTTTCTACTGTAACTCTCATATCTCAAAACTTGCAAAGGGATGAAGCAATTGCTCACTGGTTATAAATACCAGCAGATCAGTTTATCTATAGATCTGGATCATGTTACTCATTCCAGAGCCCATAAAATCCAACATGAATCAGCTTGACTTTGTACACAAACAATCACATCCTACACAAAGGTGAGTCCACAGGTAGCAGCTGATGACATTTTATAGTCATGGAGGTTTTAGTATTACAGAAAACACGTAATTGGACATGTGTGCGTGTGCAGACAGACACACATAAACCTTTCTCCTCCACTGTCCCACCAAATATAACTCTATGGATTAAGGCCTTAAATAAGTCTCTAAGAATGTAATTTAGTACAGTCTGAATCCCCCTTGGGCAAGCCTGAGGTAGCTCCTTGGGCTGTCACAGCTAAGCAGCTGTCCAGCCTAACACTGACTCAGGAGCCAAAAGCCTGCCTCATTTGGGTGAGAGTGAAACAGTTGTAAAGGATCAGACAGATATTATCCATGGATGATGTAGGGAGGGTGCTTAAAAAATAGTTAATACCAGTAATTAGTAAGAATAGAAAGTTAATCAAACTGCTTGCAAATTTGTTTCTGAATGAATTCTGAAATAAAGCCTTACCACATGGTATTTCTCACCAGCACGAGGGTAGACTCTTATCATAGGTTAGAAGAATGATGATCAAACTCTTTACTTTTACCTCTGTGACACACACACAATAAAGTCCATGGTCCAATCAGTAATGACAGGAGCTGCTGCCTTTGGCATATTACCTCAAGTTTCTGTTTAGTGTGTGCCCCTTGACATCTCAGTATCTAACTTCAGCCTAGGATATTTTGTTCTTGAGACATAGGTGATTACCTTTAATTAGTCTTTTGACACTTATGGCCTCATCTAACATTACTGTTTGCTTGAAAAAAAATTACTTCTAACTTTGATGTACCTCAGTGTTCCTTCTTGTGTGCTGGCTGTTGGTTGCAAAATCCTTTCTGTTGAGTAGCTGTAACAGAGCCATCCATGAAACGTTTCCTTTCCTCTGCTCTGTGCTTTGCACTTTAGTGCAGAAGAAAAATTTCCACCTATGGAAGGTGAACACACACAATTACTATTCTCTATATATTATATATTCTCTCTATAGGTTCTCTATTCTACTATTCTCTATAGTAAAGAGGCAGGAGTGCAGGTTGATTGATCCTTTGGAGTCAGTGTTGCTCCATTCCCCCCATCAACATTTGGAATATGCACCGTGTCTGGAATCCACTGATCCAGGGACATATCCTATGGCTTTCCTTTGGAGAGTGGAAGATGACACATTCTCACCATTGCGGTGACAGTAGGTGACAATGAGATAGGTGGCCTGTTTCAGCCCCACATTGTCTCACTGATCACAGTATGCCAGCTGCTTGTATGACTGTGCATGTCAGCCCACTAATCTTGAGTGATGCAAAGCTACACAGAGTCTGGGGAAATACCATTGTCTGTGACAACTCATGCAGGAAACAGTCATGCAAAGGAGCTGTCAAGGGAGGAGGCTTGGTCTAGGAGAGGGGGGTGTGTGGGGTCAAAAGTGTAGAAAGCACTTTGGATCCAAGGCAATATAAATTAGCCATGGCACCTATTCTATCCTACAAAATCTCCTATTTTCATCACATATTGGAAGGATTAACATTGCAAAAACAAACAACAAAGAAACAACCAGTAATAATCAAGTTATAACTAAATACTCTGGATGGTGCTTGACTTGGAAAAACAGGCTCAGGTAGGAATGCCAATACTATCATCTGACATAGCTGGAAAAAAGAGTAAGCCGTGACATCTCCATTCTTGGCAAATCACAGAGACTGCTGCAGGCACTCTGTTCCCTCTGCTGCTTGGAGTGATGCAGTCGTAGCTGCTGTCGCTGTTAGCTACAGATCTCTCTTATGAGTCTTTGTGGGGAAGAGGAGGGCATGAAAAGTGGTTCACTACTTGGGAAGCAATGGAAGAAACAGTATTTGTGGTTCCAGTCAAAGTTTTCCAGCTCCTTTAATAGATTTGACTTTTTTAAAAATTAGTTGCATAACAGGGTGCCAGGCTTTTAGCAGTCATGTTATAGCAAATAAATCATTTTATAATAAAGTCTCTACTGTCCAATAGCCAAAGATAACTACAGGTTATTCTCAGCTTTCTTATCAAAAGCTGCTTCAGACTTGGATATTTTATCTCAGTACTTCAGATGCTGCCTGTATAGCTTCCCACATTCACAAGAGTCTATTGTTTATTTTGTGCATGTGTACTCTGCATGCTGGCAGAGAATGTCTAGTTGGTAATTCCTCTCCCTGCCATTACTGCCCATGTATATGCACCAGGCCAAGAGCTCAGCACCAAACCAGAGAGGGATGGAAAGGTCTCCACTTGTCGTGTAGCCAGACCATACAGAAACACTCTCCATATGTGGAGACCAGCTGCATAAGGCACAGGCTTAGCAGGCTCCCTGCCACCTGGCCAGTCCCCTGCACTGCCCCAGGCCTGAAGAGCACTGCCAGGGGAAGAAGGGAGTGGAGTCTGGGGGAGACAGTAAAGGGGGAGCAGGCAGAAAGGAGACTGTCCACTGCTGAGCCAACTGACTGGGGATTTGGAGAGAAGATCAGGGCCATGGTCAGCCTTGGACTCCCATCACATTGCCAGGACTCAAGCTCAGATGAGCTTTGGACATGTCAGAAGAGGCCATATGACTTCTTACTACAGACCTACAGCTACAAGGAGCTCTCTGCAAGGATCATCTATCAGTCCTGCCCATCACTAATGTTCTGGCACTGATGTCAGGCTGACAATTTAGATTCAAAATCCTTCCTAGAAGGATCAGGATAGCACGTGTGCATGTGTTCCTGGGGTTGCTGGCCATCTGGGCTGCTCTTAAAGCCATGTGGTTTTACACCCTACCCACGTTTCAGGCATCCTGTATCCAGAATGGCACTCAGGAGAACTGCATGCGTTAACTTGCTCTCTGATCTACACCCCTTCATGAACTTTTGACAGTACTAAGTCAGTGTTTTCCCTAGGATCTTCAAAAACCTTTCAAACAGACCTGATGACAGAAATCTTGTTGATTTTTTGTTGGGACTGAGTGAAGATCCCTCTTTTCTCTCAGGTGCCAAAAGAAAAAAAAATTGTGAACTATACTTTTCAAATGTCATCCTGGGGAGCCAACCCTCAAACTCTTCCTTACATATAAATTGTCCTGGCAGGATTACCATATAATATCCATTGCAGCAGTGGAAAATATCAAAGGATCATGGCTTAAATTTAAACGAAGAAGCACCCTTTCTTGTCTCAAAAACAATACACTGTTCCTCTTTCTCTTTTTCTCTTCTCACCTGCAAACTGCCATGCAGTTTGGTAAAGTGGGATTAAGTACCCACAATAAACACTCCCATGTGAGGCCAGCAAGAGCAAATGGAAGTAATCACTTTACTTTTTAGCCCAAACCTTCTGTTTCTGTAGCAAATGAGATTTTTTTTTTTTTTTTATTTGCAGCTGACTAGCAGAAACTGATTTAGGCCCTCTGCACTTGCTGCCAGCAAGTGTTCCCACTCCAAAAATAGCCTATTGAAGAAAGAAGTGTCAGTTGCTGTCTTCAACAGGCTGCTTTCTAAACCCATTGTTAGAAGACACCTACTTCAAATGAAACCTGGCACATCACCACGCTGTGGGCAAAGTGCCATTCCAGCAGATGGGCAGGAGTAGGCAGTGCCAGCAATCCAGTCTGTATATCAACCTTGAGTAACAAGGTTGTATTCCCATCTGAGGATGTCAAAGCCTGGAGCTGTGCTCTACCTTAACCTGTGTCCTTACACACATTGCTGCTCACACACATCTATGCAGTATTTGAAAAGTTTCTGTTTGATTTGCAGCCTGTCCTGCTCTGTTCCACTGGCACCAGGTTTGGGTCTGGCATGGGTGAGCCAGGCCTGCCATGCTCTGCAATGAAGGTGTGGGCAGGACCACATGAGCACTGCTTGGATTTCAGTGCCCCACTGAAGTGCCCTTTCTCCCCACTGTGGCATTTAGTAGCAAATATGTGGGAAAACACCTCAGGGTGCTGTAGTTGAGGCAAAAACTTCCAGAAACACCTCAACAGCTGTGGAACAGTGAGAAACCACCAAGCAGGTGCCTCTAAGTGTAGCTGCAGCAGACCAGCTGAGGTTGATCTCAGTGCTCACGTCCCCCTACATTTAGAGTAAACACGTGCCCAAGTGTCAGGTGGTAAGAGCAGTCCTGCAGTCTCATTCTGTTCTAGTGTCAGAAACACCCACACACTCAAGGGCCTCACATGAGCATCAGGCCTTGATGAACTGGGATTCATATGCCACAGCCTCGTGAGACTAATATGACAATGAAGTCTCTACCTTTCAGTGTGTCTTGTACAAAAAAATCCTCATCTTTCCAGTGAAATGCCAGCCTGTGTGTGGAGACTTTATCTAGGTTCTTCTGTTTGTGTTATATGTCTTAGAGAGTCTCAAATTAATGCACGTAAATGCTATCAGTATCTTTTCAAAATCTTGTCTTATATGTCCCATGAAACTATTAGTTTAGCTATCACTAGGTATTAAAATTTAAAAGGGTCACTAAATGCATACTGCTAGAAGGGAACAACATTAGTTACACATTACCAGAACAAAACTAAATTAAGAAACAGCTCATTTCCTTTGTACCATCAATATTTTACTCAGCCATAGCCTGGATGCTTGTACTCACAAAAAGGAATTAATCATTCATGTGCTAATGTACATCCATTTTTTAAAATCATCACTTAAGTAATCATTTTTGTGTGTGCTCAGATGTGTGATGCCTGCTTATGAAAGTGCAGGAAAAATCAATACAAATTAAATAAAATTTAAAAGGTGGATATCAGTGAAACAGATGCTAAAGAGTCCTCCATGCAGTAAAATTGTAATCAAATTGCTGTAAAATTCTGTTAGTGAGTCATAATTTGAAAAAGATACCAGTCTAATGCTAAACTTATTTAATATGCCACGCTACCCTCTTTATTTTGGTGCAAGCATACACAATGCAGTTCATCACAGATTTTGTCTTAAAACATGCATAAAACTGAAACAACAAAATCTTTATTGCCATTTAATTGGCTACTGCCATTTCCCAAGAGTTTATTTACTGAGAATCACAGTGCTCATAACATCATCTGTGTCTGCACATCTGGGAGGTTCCCAAATCCCTTCTCAAAGTGAGGTGTGGGAATTCTCATGGAAAGGCTCCTACCTGGGGCAGGCACAGGGATCCATGCCTGGTGATCCCTGCTGCGTATCAAGGGTGGGAAATGAGGCACTGTATGGCTCAGCACAACCAAAATTCTCCTCTCCTGCAGTGTCACACAGCCTGCAACATCTACCTAGTACAGATCACAATAATCAAGTTTCATTTCCACAGCTCCCTGAAAAGGACTAACTATCTCCTGGGCTGGATTTGCTGCTGCCTTGGGCTTGTCATTTACACCCATGGAAAGTGCTCCAAATCAAGAGCCCTGCTTTGCTCAGATATAAATTACAGCCACTTTACTCAGCCATAAATGTCTGTCTAAGGTGAAAAGTAGCAAAGAACAGCAGCTAGTGCTGGCTGCATATAAAAAGAGTTAAGATGGGCCTACCAAATTGGAGCCCACAGTCCAACGGAAATTAAATAAACTTTTGCTAAAGGTGTGATTGCTTCTTTTGGACTACCCACATCAGTGAAAGAATATGGCAAAGCTTTTAGATCCCTGCAAGAACAATGAATTTCACAGAGGAGCGGCACAGTGCTTGAAGTAGAATTTGGTGTAGCAGTACTGTAGATTTTTTTCTTCTATTGCTTCATATTTAATTTTATGGTGATGTATTTTGATAACAATTTAAAAAAATCTCTGTGTTTATGAGGCAATAACACAACCTGCAAAAAAAATTCTAAGGCCAAGTTATCTATTAATATATGGTATGGTTTCTTGTGAATAACTAACAGAGGAAATGATCCAGCAGGCAATACTTTTACTTTGCAGGAACTTCTGAGAAACTAAGTACTATGCTCCCACTTATCTCTTCACCAAAAGCCATGGTTTTGGTATTTAATTTTGAATAAAGGACTTTATTTTTTTTTTTCTTTTTCTCTCTCTCTTTCCCTTCTTACTAGATCCAAATCTTTTCCAGATGAAACTTTTGTGATAACCACTGTGTCCTTCTGAACTGTTTCTCCTTCACCAAGACATCATACTTGCAGCTATCTCATCTGCAAATGTCAGTGAGTACATGGCAGAAAAAAGCATGACAGTTAGCTTACTGCTAGTGGGTAACAGGAGCAGCATGAACTGACCATCAGTCGGAGATGGATCACAAATGGCTATATTTTCTATATTTTATACTGCAAGGATCTGAGAATTTAACCTTTTTTTTTGGAGAAGTACCTGGTGAAGCTGGGTTTGGCCACAGCTTAGGAACTCCCTGAGAAGCCAGCAGGAGCTCAGTACACGCTGCATAGGCACCAAACCAAGCACACAATTTACATCCCCTGGCAATGCAAAGCAACCTGTTACTACAGTCCAGTACACAGATAGGAGGCCATAGCCTTGGAGAATTGGATTGGCTCCGTTTACTTAATTTCAACCCAATTAAGGGACAATGCATCATGAGCAGTGTATGAGGCATAAAAGAGTTTCCAGAAGAAGCATCCACCAGGCCTGAAAGCCACTGCCAGTTAAACATGCAGGACAAGCACTTTTGCAGTTACACAAACAGTTAAATAAACATGGATTTTAAATTTCTCATTTTTATCAAATTCAGCTGTTGACAAGACCTCAGCTAGGGGGAGGAAGGGGAGTGAGAGGGCAATGAGCTTCTCAACCTCAAGGTGTGCCACCTGGATGGGAGGAGGAAGGGCCTTTTCCTAAAGGACCTACACTGGGTTATACTGGAGGTGACACATATTCTTTGTATGAGCTGTCTGCATGGAGCTACCTGACTGCTTGAGACTGAAGCTGCTGATAAGAATGTAAAGTTTGATCTATAATAATTTCTTTTTTATGGGTGTCTAATGGACTAAATGGGTTTTTTCCCAGTTCAGAAGCTGCAGGTAGGCTGGGGATCATTTGAGAGAGATTTAGCTGTGGATCTCCAGCACTCCCTGTGCAGAAGAGAGTCTTTGCAGAGAAACCAGAGTGGGAGTTTGCAGAGGTACAGAGAATTGCCCCAAATCTATGTGTGTGCCTCCACTATCTCAAAACACATACACGTGTGCCTTTTTTTTTTTGTCTTTGCTTAAATTTAGCTAAGTGTCCTGAAATGCTCTTCATATGATTTGAAAGATAAAAATGTTTCTGTCTTACTTGTGCCAGCTTATTGCTAATGTGGGCAGGTGATTCATCAATGGATGAAATGAGATTTTCAAGTTGTTTTAAAATGATGAGGTAGTTTTCAGAGCTCATGCAGTTTGTTACTAGATACACGATTTATTAATATATTTGTCAAATAATGTATTTGACAAGTTTTAAAAACATTTCTGGCTAATTGCTTTTATAACTCATCAATCTTAAAAGGGGAGTAGCAAGATAAGATTGTAATTTACAATCTGTATTTTTCTAGTCTCTCCCTTATCATAGCCACTGAAAGGGATGGAAATGTAAACACTGGATACGTTTCCCATGATTTTTTGGTTTACTGTTGATTTTCTTTGTTCAGGACAGACTCAAACTTGCAAGTTAAACTAGACAAGGAGTTTGGCCAGTTTCAAACTTCATCATTGATTGGTGTAATGGTGGTTGCTTTCAGTACTATGAGACCTTTGAACACTACTTTGAATTTTTTGGTTTGATTTCATTCTAAACCATTCTAAATGTCCATCTATTCCTTACTGGGTCCTATTCAGAAATCTAATTTTCAAGATTACATTTGCCTATTAAAGACTTGATTGAAAGATGGATTCAGGGCTCAGACACATGCTCACTTAACAAAGCAGATGCAGCGATTTCCTCAAGCTGTTTGTTACCACCTGCTTGTCAGACACTGCATCCCACCAAGGAGTGAACGGAGCAGGGTGTGTGAGCCCTTGGTAGCTGCTTGTCCTGTGGCTCAGCTAAATTCCCTGGACATGTTCCCTTCCATCTGCACATGGCTAAGCCTTGAAAATGCATTCAAGAGCCACTGACAGACTGAGAAGTTTTCCTGATTGAGATCAGAGCTTCCAGTCCTGTGATGAGATCAGCCAGAAGACTTCCCAAAATGTGCTGGGCAGTACTGAGGGGTCTGCTGGGGCAGAGGAGTCTGCCAGCACCAGGGCAGGCCCAGGTGCTCAGGCTGAGCACACACATCCCCTCCCACATGCTGATGCTCATTTCCAGGCCCAGCTGCTTTTTACTGCCCCTCTGCCAAGCAATTGCTCCCCATAACTGCTGGCAGAACATACCACGTGCCTCTTCCCTGTGCTCTCTGGGCAAAATCAGGCAGGCAGCTTAACCACCTGCTAAACTATTTAAACCTAATGTAGTTTAAAAGCCATAACAGCCTAGCAGAAAAACAGGGAGAAGTCTAGGAGACCATTCTGCTGAATAAATGGTAGATTTCTGACACTGTTGGTAGCTGGGGAAAGTAAAGCAGTGATGCCTTAACCACAGTAAGGGTTTATTAACTGATATTGTGGGTTCACAACCACTTTTCTGAGACTACTGGGCAAGGGGAGGAAGAGAGAGATGGGTTACACTCAGATGTAAATCTCTGCAAGATCAGCATATACACACCCTTCACAAACCTGCTCATGCAGCTTGAGTATAAGCCTATAAGGGGTTGCTGATTCAGGGTTTTCTTAATAACAAAAACATATTGTTTGGAATTGAAGTTTTGGAACACGATGCAGCCTGCTACACTCTCTTTTATTAAAAAATAAACTAGAAAGTTTGCAACATAGAAGGCATAGCACCAGCCAGTGCTGGGAAGGCAGACTTATATTGAGTGCAAGAGCATATACATTGAATAAACTTAATTTCTGAGATGTATCATACTCAGACCTAGCCCTGCAAACATACTCCCACCAGGTTTACTGGCACAGGACAATGACACTGCCTGATCCAGTCCTTACAGATAAGGTCCTTCCATCTGAAAGAGCTGTTTTCCTACTGTTCTTTCTTAGCATTTCTCACTATTGTTCAACAGTCAGCTTTATTTGATTTGTGGCATAGTATGTTTTTGTGCTTTTATAAACGTTTTAAAGTTATCTTTGTCTTTAGCTGTGGTATTGTCATTCAAACAGCTCAGAAACATCAGCTACAGCAGGAAGGGTGAGCAGAGGCACTTGGGGAACTAATGGGAGTGGGGAGATCTGCATATTCAGAGCAGGAGCTGCACAAACAAACTGAGCCACCACCACCAATGGGCGAGCTGATTACTGTTTATTTGAGTGAGAAATGACTTCTAACTGGCTCAGACACTTTTGTTATCGTGAAATGCATATTTGGCTACAGCAAATGGCTTCAAATCAGAAAAGTGACATTTTTGTGCTGGCTGTTTATAAACAGGATGTAGTTAGTGTAAGGCACCCACAGCTGCAGTAACTGCAGATTTTCAAGGCCAGACTCAAATGTATCATACTTTATCATTATTTTTCCTCGTGCTCATTATACTCAAGGCCTTGCAGTTTTTTAGGAAGCCAAGAAAATAACTTGTCTGGTTGGTTGGTTGGTTGGCACTTAATATTGTACAGCAGTTCATTGTTTTCAAGAGAATTTGTATTTTCACCCAAAACTTTCATCACAGCATCACAGGCCCAGCCCTGGTTTTGATGGTCAATGTCAGTGTCATGAGCTTTACTAAATGCACAACTGAACTCAATAAAACTGAAAACTGGGGAACCCCTTCAGTAGTAAGAGTGAGTTTAGCCGAGACGCGAGTCAGAAATTCAAAGTCTGTTGCTGACTGTCTGACCCCTGTGGGGTGGCAGGTGGGAATGGGCAAGGAGAGGGCTAGCAATAATTGGTGGTGGAGTCATCATCCCTGGATGTGTTCAAAAAAAGACTGGATATGGCACGCGGTGCCATGATCTAGTTGAGATGTTAGGGCAGGGGTTGGACTTGATGATCTTGAGGGTCTCTTCCAGCCTAGTGATTCTGTGAATTCTGTGAATAAGGCAATGGGCAGCATCACAGGTACAGCTTTCTGGAAAGACAGATCCAGCTTCAATCCAGATGTCTTCCTCATGCACATGATAAAGTTGGTGGGAGTGGTTTGAGGAAACCACATTTTATTTTTTATCTCTTGCATAAATATGTAACAGTAATCCCTGTTTCTTACAAGAAAAACATTGTGGAGATGAGTGGCTTTCCAGGGGAAAAAAAACCCAAATATGTGGGACTAGAGTGCTGAGATCTGTAAGCATTTGCTAGAAGTTGTTCTGCAAACAGGTATACACAGAGTTTGCTTTTGACTCAGTAATAACTAAAGCAACTTATCTTCTGCCAGGAAAACACATTTCTTTCCAACAGAAAACTGCAATGAGTGTGCTGTGGTCTTCATCATTCTCCAATTCCCCTCTGTGGACAACATTGAAAAGGCCAGCTTTTCTCAGTTGTTTTGGTTCCTTTTTCTTCCCTGTATCTGTTAGTGACAGTACTAATAAGTTTTGAAACAAAAGGACAATTTGTTACTTTAGAATTAGCACCATGACTGCTCTTAGTATGGAAATAAGGTTATTCTGCTCTAATGAAATTGCTGAGCTGAATGCACAGTTTGAAGTTCATGACCCATTGAAATGATGATTTATGGAACTTTCTTGCAAATTACCTGTGTTAACATCATACGTAATGTATTTCTATAACTAGACCTTTGGAAAGAGTTTTTGTTTGCAGGATTCTTGTTTATTGGGAGTACTTTAGTTCCCTCAATACTGTCCCACAGGAGGATTTAAATTTTATAGTGCACTAGAAGCCTCTGAAGTTTCTGCTTTCAGAGAAATGCTTGGCAGTGTCCAGGCTCAGTCCACTTGTATGCATAGTACAGTGGAAAGCCTTTTTTTTGTACTATCACCAATTTACATTTGGTCTCATCTTTAGAAAGATGGGTCATGTTGTCAAGATCTGCATCAAGATGTGACAAAAGGAGGTAAGAAAAAAACCTGGAAGAGTTAACCACAACAATTCTCCTTGTCTTCTAGTCTGTGCCCAATGTTAAACCTGTTACATGAGAAGACAAGGAAAAATCAATGTGGGATCAAAGAATTAGGGGGGAGATCATGGTGCATCAGGAAGCATTTTGTTTTGGAGGATTATAATATGAAAGGCAAAAATAAATATGTGAAACAAAAAATGCTGTGGAATGAGAACAGCGTGGTGTGGAATTCCCTCTTTGTCATTTCCACTGAATTTCATTCATTGAAAGTGCTCAATATATGGCAAATATTTGAGAGGCTAGTGCCAGAGCAGTATTTTGTACATTCTGTAGATGGAAGTGTACTGGGAATCTGGTCAGCACTGTAATTGTTTATATTCATTATAAACAATCTGTGTTATTTGGCAACAAAACCTGCCTTTCTGAGTTGACTCTCATTGCTGCTGATATGGTTCTATCAGCTGGTTGTAATTTTACTTTGGGGGCACGCAAAATACACTGTATTTCTTCCAAATTATCTGTGGGAAAAACATGAACAATACACTGAAGGCCCCTCAGTCTTGTGGGACCTCTCTTGGCCCTTTTTCAATAGTCTTTAAGGGCCATAAGAGGATGCAAAATAGGTTTAGTTTGCATGTGTCTTGTAGCACTGTTATGTACATCTCCATCTTCTTTCCCGGCTTTAATGCTCAGCTGTTCTCATCTTGAATAATGATAGCAGATAAAATAATGAAGAAAATTGCTACTGAAGGTAGAATGGGACATGGAATAGGGTGAGAAGATCTTACTGTGAAAAGGTAACCTATTTGGTTTAAGAGATGAAACAAACACTATAGAAACCATGTTCTGAGCTTTCCACACAAGGCTGAGTTCCTCACAGATGTGTAGATGTGGTTTCCACAAGATTGTGTTTATCTAAGCTACTTTGCACCTGAAGGGCCTCCTTGTACCTCATATTTATATGTACTTGTGCTCCTAGCTAGAGCAAGGGAAGCATAAAAGATTTTCTATCAGGTATTTGTGAGGGAGATTCCCAGTTATTCTCCACTATATGAGGAGGAATTATATCTTCTCTCAATTATTTTTTTCTCCTAGAAGAGTGCAGAGAAGGCCTGACAATGGGTTACCCAGTAAGTTCATGGTTAGGATCTTTCACCTCATGGTCTTAATCTGCTCAGGATGGGTCAAAGCAAGGACTCATAACATGAACTTCTACATCCCACACACCTGTTCTAACTACTAGGAGCTGGTCACTTGAAAGGAGATTTTTCTGTCATTCTTGAGCTGTTCCAATTTGCAGGAATAATTAAACATTATTCAATTTAATGAGAGCTGGATTCTACAGTCCAGCAAGTTTGAGCATCCGCCTTTGGTGTCAATGATGCGGGTTTGAGTCACTCTGCTCCAGTGACTCATCAGAGCGAACAGGCACAGCTGAATTGCTGGATGGGGATTGCTTTTGCTTGATTGACGTTTGTCTAAGAAAAAAAGAAACCCTAAACCAAACTGTTTGTTGAAAGAGGGCCGATGAGCTCTGAATGAGCCCTACCACATCCCCGCTGCTTCTCTGGCCACAGAGCTGATCATACTCATGCAAAAATATTATGAGAGCATGTCCCAGCCATGTATTTTCAAAGAACATTTCATCAGCATGAATAGTTTTAGCTCCTCTCCCATG
The DNA here is from genome assembly GCF_971803275.1 of Cyanistes caeruleus. Lineage (NCBI taxonomy): Eukaryota > Metazoa > Chordata > Aves > Passeriformes > Paridae > Cyanistes > Cyanistes caeruleus. Next base: position 10,972,637 of record NC_141713.1, read on the forward strand.
CTGGCAGCCTCCACTGCGGGGGAATGTGTTTGTGCTCACACCTGTGCCTAGAGATCACAACTGCACAAGAACATGAAAGAATTTTTCCACGTACATTAGGCTCTTTAAAAAAATTCCTATAATCTTCTGTTTTCTAGTCTTTCTTCCCTTGTCTGTTTTTGCTAAGCCTGTGCTTGTCATGCCTGTAGGCTTCAAACTGAGGAAGACTTATGCTGAAAGCAGCTGTTTCTACTACAGGAGTGCCTTCACTTTGGCTGTGATCTTCCTCCAGGAAGGTGAGGCCCTGCTTTCAGCTTACAGCCAGGCTATCCCAGCTCCACTGCGTTGACCCAAGGACAGAATTCAGCTCTGTGGACTAGGGGCTGAACTTGCTCTCTTTTAGCACGTCTGACTCTCCTGTCATCCCTTCTGCTTTTGGAATGTGCAGCAGGAGCTTCTCTAAATTTTAATCGGGCGATTTCATTTGTTCAGTACTTGAAGAGCAGGATTTATTTACTGAGGATTTAAATTTCTCCAAAGTAGAGAGAAACTAAATAGCACTGCTCTTTAAGCATGTCTCCACATTTAGAAAGCATTGGGTCACACTTTCCATTTGAAGCTTTTCTTCTTAAAAAATAATTCAGACACCCTCCTGAGACTTTTCCGGCACTGCCCCCCGTAACCCAATCCACCCCCATCAGGGAGCACAGCCCGCTGCTTGCCAGGTGTGCAGGCAAGTTTGTCACATAAAAGACTTCAGGCATAACTGCTGGCAACATGAGCTCTGAAAAGGCATTCAAAGAGGGCTTTATATATACTTAAGTGTAAGAGAGGTGTTATTTTGCTAACGGGCTTCAGCATCTATATTTCACTGTAAATGCACCTTTTTCTCTGTAAGCTATGAATGAGAAATTAGTTTTATTTATGGATGGCTTTGGTTTGGAGATAGACCTTTTCCCACAGGCATCCTTTGACATCTTTCCGTTACCTGACAGCTATCAGACCTAGTAGGGGACAACCACCATTTCTATTTGAATGAATTCTCTTGTTATTATAGTGTCAGGCACTCAGCATTGTCTGACCCTGCAATCTAGAGGCCCAGAGTGTCTGCAGTCCTGGGGAATACTTCTGAAAAATAGTGATAACTAAGATAATAATAATTCTCAGCACTCCTGTAAAGCTTTTAATCCACTGATCTCAACCAGATACTGGCACTTACTGCTAGGGGAAAGTTAAATCTGTGGCATGAGGGATCCTATCATTTGAAGGAGGAAGGCTGCAGAACAATGTGCACTGGGCTGTTAGATAGGACAATGGTCAATTGTTTTGGGTAACATGCTGATCTCATTGCACTTAATGGCAAAATGACTTCAGTGGAGCCATAAACACAAAAAAGCGTTGGGAAAAATATTGTCACAGTCTGTATTCAAAATATGCCTTTTGTAACAAAGCACTGCACATTGTAATGCAGATGTTTGCTATTTGATGCTTATTTTGTATGTCAGACTAATTATTTTTGACTATTTGGCTTCTTTGTCTGCCTAATTTCTTTCAAATTTGAATGTACAGAGATACAACTTTGTAAAGAAAGTGAAATATTGTAAAAGCACTTTGCAAATATTGACATTATGTCAAATTGATTTACTTATACATCAGATTTTTTGTTTACATTTCACAGAAATTCAAGAAACGCCACTTTTTTGGCACCAGCATTCATGGCAAATAGCCTTCAGAGTGTCATTGATGAGATTTTGATGAAGAAAAAATTTACATTTGCATGTGTACATGCTGGTATTTGCTCTAGAGAAGTAGGCAAACACATCCAAGTAGGAGGGAGACAGCTAATCATGTACCTTTCTGACAAACTGGCTAATCAATTCTATATGACTAGCAAGTACCTTGTAGCCTCACAGAGAAATTACAATCAATCCAAACTGCTAAGAATTGGGGAAAAAAAATTCCTTATTTTAAAAATAAGTTTGCATAGCAAACACTTCTTAAGTAGGTGTGATTTGTTTATGGATTTTCTACAAACAGAAGGAAAAACTAGATTTCCTTGATAAATGACTTATTGTTATTCACTGAGTCCCATTCTCCCATCTACTTTAATGAACTCTAACATAGTGAATCTTAACACCCAATATAATGAAAGTAAATTTTCACCCTTAATGCAGTGTGAATGGCACAATTGCTTTATTCTTTTATTCACAAAGTGTCAGTCATTCATTTCAGCTCTGCATCATTCAATAGAACTAAGATGTGCAGTGAATGTGATTCCAGTCATGTCATCCTGTTAGTGCAAAGTGATTCTCAATAGCACTTGACAGCACACTGCTGGATTGGCTCAGTGCATTAAAACAAACCAAATTATTCTGGTTTTATGTACATATCGGTACTTGTTGACATACTAGTAAATTGATTTAATAGCCTGTACTTATGAAGGTATATATCTTTGTTGTTAAATTCTAATACATTTTAAAGTATACTTTACATAGAAAATATTACTCTTTCAGGAAAACTGTAAGCACAAAGTTTAGACTCAAAAAATACAGCGATGCTAACTGCTTTATCTGCTCTTTGAGCAGCCATCATGAGCTAAATGTGACTGAATCAGGAGCCAGTGGTCTGAGATGCAGCTTTGGAGCAAAGGGAGTGTAACATGCTGCCAGTTACAGCCCAATTAAAAGGTGCTCTGCTTAGCTATTTGTGGCCAGAACTGCAGCCTTGATGAAAACCAAACCAACATGGTTTTTTACACAATCCTCAAGAATAATTTCCTTTAAGCAGTCTTTTGACCAGATTTATATCTTATGCCAAACAAAGGAGATGATGAATACTTCCCTCAGTTAATACCACCTTCATTTGAAAGCTGTGCACTGGCCTAGCAAAGCAATAAATAAATCCACAGTGATGAATACTGACACTCTTTACTCCTTTTTTCCTGACTCTGCTTTCAGGTCTATGCTGCCAAGCCAACTCAGACGTACAGAAAATACTATGTGTCCTGTTTAGGAAGATTGACCAGTTTCCCCTACTTCGTGGTGGTCGTTAAGGAGGAAATAATTAATCTCACTAACCTTTATGGACTTTAGTGCACAGATGACTTGCTGATGTTTTTAATTGGTTCAACAGTACGAGTTTGATGTGGTTTGCTACACTTGCTGCTTTTGCTATGAAATATCAAAACACCCAGGAAATCTTATTCTGATGCACATCCGACCTCTCATCTACCCACACAGCTGTTACTGGCTTGTGGCTTTCAACATTTGATCAGAGGGTTCTTTCAGTTACCAGATGAATTAGGATTCATTCATTGAGTCCAGATACTGAGGGGAAAAACATGTTGCTGATGCCAGACCGAAACTTTGGCACTCACGTATCTCACTGAGGTACCTCTTCATTGCTTGATTGTGCTCATATCCACTCTCTGTAGGAGTTGGTGTCATCTCCCAAAGCAGCTGAACCTTTGCCACTTAAGCATGTGATCTGACTCCTTTCAGAGCAGAGGTAACTCTAAAAACCCTAGAAAACTGTCATAAATTTGAATATATCCAGCACTAGAAATATATGAGCTACTTCTACTTTGGAAGGGAAAGAAGGGAATAGGCTGATGGAGCATTCTGAGAGTGGGAATGGGTCACTTCGGGTTCCTTTATTTTAATATTGTATAGCATTTAGCTGGAGAACCACAGTCATGATACAAACCTGCCTCCAAGTGAGACAGAGCTGAAAATCTTCCAGAAATTATCTGAAGGGTGAAGCAACACTCAAAATAACTAATTTTAGCTGCCAGCCCTTTGGTATGTTTTATTCTACAGCATTGGTTGGGAATCACTGTATGATCAGGGAAGAACTACAGAGCTACAATGGTTTGTATTTCACAAACACTGATCAAATCTGATTTAAATAAGCAATTCAGATATCTAAATAGCATGGTTGTCCACTTTGCCCTTCTCACCTGAATGTTTATTTCCTTAGCAAAACTTCTGACATAGTAAATGCATGCTTTCATTTGATTCCATCTGAACATTGAACTTTTTCTGTTATTTGAGAATGTATGAAGAGAATATAGAACAGTATGAGTGTTTGTATTACTGTTGTATTTTTTTTTTAATAAAATGATAATACAAATACCCTGGAACTGCCAGAACATTGAAATCTGAGGATTTGAGGTGGTTTGCAAAACACCCAGAAATGAAACCTGACTGGTTACAGTGCCTCATGTGATGGGCTCTCTCCTTCAGACCTCGTGGGTGCTTTATAAAATATCCTCAAATGGCTAATGGTATATGCACAAACTGCAATACTGTACCCTCTGCAAGAAACTTCATTGGCTTCTAAAGCCCAGGCAGGCTGAAAAGATACACTGCAACCATTAACAGCTCAAAGGGAAAATGGGATTTGTTTACATTTCAATCACTGATTAAACAATACTATCTAAGATAACAATCTTACCTGGACTAGGGAAAGGGTAGAGGGTACATAGTTCTGTATAGAGTGCAGAAATCAGAAGCCCTTTTGTTTGCATTTTTCATTATGGGAATTAGATAGACCAATAATAATGATAATGGCAGAAGCGCAGTGGATAGACTTCTGCAAGAAGGAAGCCAGACCACACCCAGCTTCTCTCATGCTAAAAACACAGATTATTAGACATATGCAATTCTTGTATGTGTCAAATAAAGTGGATACATGAGCCAATGGAAATATTATACTTGCATTAGTATATTACACTTACTATAGACCAGTTGTGGCAGGAATATTATTCTTTTTTTTCCTTTTACAGTAAGTGTTATGTCTTACAACTTATTCTTTGAAGAATACCTAACTGATTTGGCTTTGTCCTTATTCTTTTTATAAAAGTTGAAACTTGTTCCCACTAAAATCAGTACATTTTAATTTTGATTTCAGTGGTATCAGTGTGCAGACCCAGCACACTCTGCTTGCAGAATACTGTATTTTTCCAGTTTTTGCAGACTAGTAAACACTATTGATCTCCTCTGCATAAAACATGTGGCTAGCTAAAGGGTGCTCATCTTTATTTGGAAATGAGTATGCTTATTGGCTGAACTACTTAAGGGGTAATATATTCAAATATGTCAAAAATATATTAAGCAGTATCAGAGATTTTACAAATTTCTTAGTTTCTCATTTTTTTAAAATGAAAGCACACATATACTGTAACAGCAGCAATGCCAACCTCTACTGCTGCATACCAAGCTGCTCCTGTTGAATAAACTGAAGGAAAGGGAGACTGAGGGAAAAGGGACTAACAGGGTTAGGCACAGGGGGAATCACACATCCTCAGCATGCTTCTAGTCTGGTCACTTAGACGTGGATAAGCTCCCACTTCTGGTTCCAGAGGTAATGGCTTACTCTGATCACCTGGCTAAGCTTCTTCAACAGTCAGCTCACACCTCTAACCCCCCAAGCCTGCACCTTCTGCACAGCACGGATTTGCTTTGCCTGAAGGGAAGGAGGGAGGCATTGTCACAGCAGCTCCACTGGCAGACTGGAGCACTTCCTTCACTCAGGTTGGAACAGAAGGCTGGAGGCCATAGAGAATGTGAGCACAGAACTGTGACTTTAAAAATTAGGATGGTAAAAACTAAATGCAAAAAAAATTATTTTTTTTCTTCTTCTTCCATTTTCCACACAATCTACTCCAAATTTCATTAAATAAATAGCTTCAATAATCATTGACTCAGGTAGTCTTTATATCCAGAGCTGAATTATAATCCACTATTAAAAATTTCTGGAGTGGAACCAACCCCAAATCTCTGACCCATTGCTAATAGCCTGACTGAAAATATTATTCCATCCTACTGCCCCATACAGGTCATACAACAGGGAAGCTGTTCACATGAAAACAAAGCCTTGGAGCAGCCTGCTTCTTGCATCCCTTTCTGGTTGCTTTAATGTTCACTAAAGCTGTAACAAATTGTTTGCGTCTTAAACTTCTCTTGGCTCCTGAGAGTGGTTAGGAGAAATTAGTCACTCTTCCCATGAGTGATGAGGACAAAAGGTGCGACTCATCTCACCTAACTTCAGGCATTGGACTGACACATCCAGCTGAGGGGATTTTACAGAAATAGAGCCCAGTCCTGGTGGAAGAGATGAGTGCCCTCAGCCCATATGACAAAGGTTGCTCCTTTCCCCCTCCTGGAGGCTCCTTCAGGTCAGCCAGCTCAGCTGCACCTGGGAGCTCCCCAAATTTATGCCAATCAAACTGAACCAGCTTAGCTTGAAAACTTTCATTTGAGAAGGTGTCAGCCTCCTTCTGCAGGTGGAGGAATACTACAAAAGCAAAGGTACTACAGGACACTAAGCTGTTACAGCTCATATTGAAATATGGCATCACTCTTCTTGTTAAATTATGTACAAAACCTCACTGATGATTTTAATTTCCTTATCGCTGTGAACTGAAGAAATGTCTTATCTTTGTGGTCAGCATAAATGCTGGCTTTCCTTTTTTTTTTTCATTTTCCTAATTAGTGTATTTTCACAATCTGTTAATTCCAACTCATGAATTATTTATTGTAACTCCACAAAACCAGCAATAGTTGCTTTCTATTGCATTTGCTACAAAATGGTGGATGGAGAGTTTAATGAAGAGGAAAAGGATGTGAAAAAAAAAGCAGTTTCTCATTCCAGCTTGATCTCTTCCCAGGCAGGAAGTGGAGATCTGGGCACTTTTTGTGGACAGCTTTAATTACATGTGAAGAACCATGTGGTGAGTCTTTGCTGTATGCATTGCTCCTATGAAAATTTGCAACATCCACTGTTGCAAAAATGTAGGGATTATTTTAAAATTGATTTTATCAATCATCACAAATATTTAGATATCAGTTTCATAAATCAATATGAAATGTGTCTATGTGGTTCTACTGTTTTCAATAGCCTTAGCAGCTTTTCAGAGAAAGACTATAGGGACACACACGACTGTCAGACTCCAAGCACAAAAATTACAAAATGCCTCCCAATTCAGCTGTGACCAGAAGAATGGGATGTTTCTGGGAGATCTTCATCCACAGCCAGATGTTTTCACCCCCATTACTGAACAGCTTTGCAGCTTTCAGATGGCCTCAGCAAATCCCTAGGTTGCCCTCAGACTACTGGAGGATGACTTTAATTTGCATGTTAAAAGATAGGCAGGCTTGCTTTATAGGTTGTTTTTCTGCAGTCCCTCACAGTTTGTCCCAGAGATAAGACCTTCCCTGCAGATGGCACGATAGAAGAAATGGGAATTTCTTCTCTACAATGGCCTCTGTTCAGCACACAACCTTCCCAGTGCCCAGTAATTCTCTTGGTAAGTGTTAATGTAGTAAATAGACACCTACATACACAGGTAAGCAAATATATATATACACACATAAATTCATGGGGAGGTTTTTTCATTCAGTTGCCGTTCAGACCTCCAGGGGAGCCTGACCTCAGAACCTTTTCTCTTCAATGAGCAGGAGAATGTCTGAGGGCTATAAACATGCACTGTATAACTGCATAATATTAGCTCAAGGGCCTGCATTTTGCAGTTGGAGTTGAATGAGCACCTAAACGTGTCTGCTTTTGGCAGCAAAAAGCAGAAAGAACAATTAAAGAGGTTAGTGGGCAGGACATCAGGCAAAACAACATCCCCAGAGAGAGTGTCCCCATAAAAAGACAAGCCTGGCTAAGGCAAAGGCTGAGTCAATCCCAGTTGAACACAACATTCATCTAACTGGATTAATCTGCTAATAGGACATTTATATTAATTAAACAGTTTGAAAAGCATTTGTGAAGTTTGGTTATTGACAAAGTGAAAAAAACAGAACCTACTCGGTATGCCTTGCATCTTCCTAAATTAGCAACTAATGAAAACAAATTGTATTTAAAGGATTTTAATATTAATTAAGTTAATGATGACATATTCCAAGTAGTACACTTAGCATCAGTCTGTAATAGCAATCTAACAGATGTTGGCATTTTTATTATTAATTATACATTTCATTATCAAACGATGATTGTCAAACAACATTTGACAGCAAAAATCATATAAATGATTCACACATTTTATATTGTAAAGATGATACTGTGCTTGATTTTATAATATGCTGGCTTTAATATGCCAGATAAAAAATATTTTTTGTTTTTGCAGCCTGGAATACAGACAGCTCCTGCAGAACACCAAAGACTGACTAATCTAATATGGGTTGAAGCTCTCAAATAAAAACAAAACTAAACAGCTGTCACATTTGAAGGTGAAGCATGTATTTTAAGATTACCTCAAGTAGCAACAGAAGGTAAAAAATATCAATGTATATATTTAACAAGCATCGTTTGCCTCTGTCATTCATATGGTTATGAAACAAATATGTTGAGAAATACTGGTGGTAACAAGTTGCCATTCAATCAAGATAA